>NC_052154.1:86385324-87585324 GCF_902713615.1 Scyliorhinus canicula | reverse complement strand
CAATTATTGGCATGTTACTTGTGTCTTCCACTGTGAAGACTGACACAAAATACCTATTCAATGTCTCGGCCATTTCCCATGATTAAATTCCCCTTCTCATCCTCTAAAGGACCAATGTTTACCTTAACCACTCTTTTTCATTTTAAATATCTGGAGAAACCTTTGTTATCTGTTTTTATATTCTGAGCTAGTTTACTCTCAATCTACCTTACTTTTCTTTATTGCTTTTTTCGTGGCTTTCTGTTGACATTTAAAGATTTGCCACTAATCTTTGCCATTTTGTATGCATTTTCTTTCAATTTGATAGCCTCCTTTATTTCCTTAGATATCCATGGGTGATTAGTCGTTTTCCTATAGTCTTTATTCTTCACAGGCATATACTTTTGCTGAGCACTGTAAAAAATCACTTTAAAAGTCCTCCACTGTTCCTCAATTATCCCACCATAAAGTCTTTGCTCCCAGTCTACCTTTGCCAAATCCTCCTTCATCCCACTGTCGTCTCCTTTGTTTCAGCACAAGATTTTCCATCTCACCCTCCATCTGTATTTTAAATTCAATCATACTGTGATCGCTCCTTCCGAGAGGATCCCTAACTCCAAGATCATTAATTATTCCTGTCTCATTACATAGGGCCAGATCTAGGATAGCTTGCTCCCTCGGAGGCTCCATTACATATTGTTCATGGATACATTATAAAAACTCCTCCTCAAGGCTGCCTTGACCAACCTGGTTTGACCAATTGACATGTAGATTAAAAACCCTATGACAACTGCTGCACCATTTTTACATGCATCAGTTATTTCTTTGTTTATTGCCCGCCCAACCGTGATATTATTTGGTGGCCTATAGAATATACCTCTTTTCTCATCACTGATCTACTCATTTACCTTGCTGCGAATGCTACGAGCATTCAAGTAAAGTGCTCTTATGCCAGTCTTTTTGAATCCTAACACTTCCATTAATAACATCTCCTGAATTCTTCTTCCCTTTAAGTTTTTTCATAATTTTCCCTGTAGTTGAACTCTCCTCTCCACATGCTAACCTGCTGCTTTGCTTCTTATTAACCATTATTCTTCCTGTAGTTGCACCTATCCCTTCCCTGCCACACTTAATAGTTTAAAGACCTTGTGACCAGCCTATTTATCCTTTCCGCGAGAACACTGGTCCTAGATCAGTTCAGGTAAAGACCATACCAACGGTACAGATCCTCCTGTCCCAATACTGGTGCCAATGCCTCATGAAAAGGAACCCCTCTTTCCCACATCACCCCTTTTGCCACTTCCCATGTGTTTACTTCCCATGTTCTGAATCCCCATAAACATCACCATACAGAGCACATTTCATCATTCTCTTTCGAACACTTCCCAAATAATAATTTTGTCAGTTACTTCCATCCCCATCCACCCTGGAGATGGAAGCCAAACTCAGCATAGTTATTAATTATGACCCTTCAATTCAATGTCACTTGATTTACTATTAATTACAAGTTTGAGGTGCTTTATATTCAATCAGAAATGTACTAAAACATTCGAGTGCTCAATATCCCTTCGGGAACCATCTAATTAGAAGTTGGTCTGAGTTTTAAGCGAGGAATAGCACATTAAGTGCATGTTAATATTGTGGTTAAGATTTTATTTCTTTGGTAATGCATCTAATTGGAGCAATAACTCCTGACATTATATGATGGGAAGATTTGCACTCATGATGCCCATTCCCTTTGTTACTGATTTCTGTCATGTTACTGTGAGGATAAATTATACAGAGGCCAGCCTCACCTTGTAGCAGAGAGAGGAGGACGGTCACCCAAATCTGCTGCTTTGTGCTTTACAGAGGTATATCTGCAGAGGCAGCAGAGAAGCCTTTTGCCTTCTCATTTGGAGGGTAAAATTGGGTGGGATGCAAAATGGGCATCCAACCTGTACCCACTTATTTCCTGCCTTGTGGGTTAGGTTGAAATTCTCCCCCAAGGTGTCAAGGTTCCCACATTTTGAAGTGGGATTGGGTGAGATACTGGGGCGTTACTGTCACCTATACAGCTATATCCCAGCAGATAGTGGGTTTGGTGGCCGGCGGAAGCAGAGATTATCGCGGGAGCAAAAATCCGCCATCGTAAAAGTACGTTGCAATTCTCCCAATGGTGAGTTAATGGTGGTTGATCTTTCTGCTGAGGTGTGAACGCAATTTGCATTCATTAACATCTCAACAACGCTCATCAAAACAGCTGGCTGCCGGAATTCGTTCAAGCCTTCCAATCTTGTGTCACGCCAGCGTGAAATCACATTGGTGTCAAACCTGATTGATAAAGGTTGGTGTGCACATGGCAGTCCTCAGTCCGCACAAGATTTTGAGGGGAGTACAACACACAAAGCCTACTTGCTTTAGTGCTGCGCTGTTCCTGACGTGCTGTATACCACTCTGCCGGGCAGACTGGTCCTACATCCATAGCCAAACTGATCTTCATGAACCCTTTTGTGTCACTGACTCGATCAGTACTATCCCTGGGGTTGGGGAGTGCAGGGTTTGTCTTTCCTCCCAGTGCTACACACCGATGTCTACTTAGACAGCACTGTGCTGCAGGACTCATGTGATCACCACAACAAAGGTCCAACGTTTGACCGGGGGTGGGGTGTGAGGTGAGGACCTAACGAAGACAAGGGGACAATGTGGAAGGAGGGTTGTGCAAGGGCGGTGGGAAGGGTGATGGCTCATGATGGCTGGCAGAAGGACAAGGAGGTGGATGAAGAAGATGAACAATGGAAGTCAGAAGGAAGCTGGACCCTGACCTGGCTGCATGGGGGTCTAAGGGATAGCACATGTATTACTGGAAGTGGATGCACAAAGACTGCAACTTATGGTGTGGGTGCCTGTTGGTGTGGCAGATTAGAGATGGTTCATGTGAACACTTAACAGGCCAGAGTTGCTGTGGTTTGTGAAAGTCACAGTGTCCGGCCATTTCTGAAGTGGAAAGGAGCCACCGATAGGCGGTCCAGGGGCTACGTGGAATTCTCAGTCTGAGGATAGAGAAAGGAGATAGCGCAGAAGAGCGGTGGGTATGCAACAAAAGCAATACTTGGAAGCATGGTGTATGCCAGCTGCAGGGAGGGACAAGGGCTGTGTACTTCAAATGAAAAATGCACAGCTTGGTATGCAGGGCTGTATTGCAATCGATTGCAATCGATGTTCCCTGGCATGGCGGATTCTGTACTGGGCTGCGGAGAGTATGGTGACAGAGGGAACACATAATTCAAGGGGTGGGCAAGGGTATGTGAAGCTGGCAGGGTGGTGGGGGGTGGGACTCCAGTAAGTTACTGTGCACACGATTACTAGATGGGATGGGTACAGGTCCACGTGTGGCTATTTAGTCAACCAACCTAACCTGCACATCTTTGGACTGTGGGAGGAAACTGCAGCAGTCGGAGGAAACCCACGCAGACACGGGGAGAACGGGCAGACTCCTCATAGACAGTGACCCAAGCTGGGAATCGATCCTGGGACCCTGGAGCTGTGAAGCAACTGTGCTAACCACTGTGCTACCATGCTGCCAGTGGACAGAACTGAGGACAGAACACAGGACATCGACCCCGTTGCCCAGGAAGCAACAGCAAACCAGAATTCTAATTTTGCGCTTTTAAAGGGATAGGAACAATTCAACAACCTGAAGTCAAAGTTTCAAAAGCTTTCTACTGGAAGGCAGGAATGCAGCCTTGGAGAGTGAAAGCTATAGTGAAGGGGGCACAGCTGCATCAATTCTGCCATCCCAATCAGTGAAGGGGAGTCACTCGAAAGCACGTGAAGGAATGATTAGAGGAGGGCTGGAGCACAAGGTCTTGATCTACACTGACAATTTATTATACGTGATTTGTTATTATATGTGAGGGATCCGGAGGCGTCAATAGGTAACATTATGGGGGTCTTGCAGCGTTTGGGGCCTTTTCTGACTATAGGAAAGACCAAATACTTTGTGGTTTGGGTACCGAAGCGGAGAGGGGGCTTAGGGGAGTACCATACGGGCTAGCAGCAAGTCATTTTCAGTATTTGGGGGTCCAGATAGCAAGGAACTCCGGAGGTTGAATTGTACAAGTATGGTGGAGAAGGTCAAGGCGGAGCTGCAATGGAACGGTCTCCCATTATCCCTGGTGGGCCAGGTGCGATCGGTTAAGATGAATAATATCTTGCCCAAATTTTTATTTTTATTCCAGTGGCTTCCGATATTCTTGCCCAAGGCGTTCTTCAGATAGATTGATCGGCTGTCCACTGGGTTTATTTGAGTGGAAAAAGACCTGAGGATCAGGGGGACGGTGCTCCAGAGGGAGAGACAAGTAGAGGGCTTGGCCTTGTCAAACTTTCAATACTTTTACTGGCCGGCTAATGGTGAAAAGGTGCTAGAGGGATGCGGGGATTTGGTAGAGATTTGAGTCCGGGTGGAAGCAGAGTCCATGAGGGGAGCAAGCTGAGCAGCGTTGATAATGGCTCTATTACCAGTGGTGCCGAATAAATACTCGACTAAACCGGTGGTAGTGGCCACGTTAAAAATTTGAAGGCAACTCCGTCAACATTTTAATTTGAGGGTTGCCTCAAGATGAAGCGAAGCACTGGCATAGTGATATTGTCGTTGGACTAGTAAACCGGAGACCCCCGATAATGATCTGGGGACCCGGGTTCAAATCCCACCACGGCAGGTGATGGAATTTAAACTCAATAAAATATCTTGAATTAAAGTCTAATGATGACCATGAAACCATTGTCGATTGTCGTAAAAGCCCATCTGGTTCACTAATGTCCTTTAGGGAAAGGAAATCTGCCATCCTCACCTGGTCTCACCCACATGCGACTACAGACTCACAGCAATGTGGTTGACTCTTAAATGCCCTCTGAAATGGACTAGCAAGCCTCTCAGTTGTATTCATCCACTACGAAAACACAAAAAAGGATGGCATCGAACCAGGCACCGGAAACGACAATGGCAAACTCAGCCCTGCTGACCCTACAAAGTCCTCCTTACTAAAATCTGGGGGCTTGGGCCAAAGTTAGGAGAGCTGCCTCACAGACTAGTTAAGCTGTTCCAGTACAGCAACAACACTGGCATCTACCCGGCAATATGGAAAATTGCCCAGGTGTGTCCTGTACACAAGAACAGGAAAAATCCAACCAGCCACTTACTGCCCTATCAGTCTACTCTCCATCATCAGCAAAGTGATGGAAGGAGTCACCAACAGTGCTATCAAGCAGCACTTACTTAGTAATAACCTGCTCACGGACACTCAATTTGGGTTCCACCAAGGTCATTCAGCTCCTGACCTCAGTACAGCCTTGGTTCAAATATAGAAAAAGCTGAATGCCAGAGGTGAGGTTAGAGTGACTGCCCTTGATATCAAAGCAGCATTTGTCCGAGTATGGCATCAAGGAGCCCTAGCTAAACTGAAGTCAATGGAAATCAGAGGGGAAACTCTCCGCTGGTTGAAGTCATACCTGGCATAAAATAAAATGGTTGGAGGTCAATCATCTCAGTTCCAGGACATCACTGCAGGAGATCCACAGGCTAGTGTCCTCGGCCCAACCATCTTCAGCTACTTCATCAATGACCTCCCCTCCATCATAAGGTCAGAAGTGGGGATGTTTGCAGATGACTGCACAATGTTCAGCACCATTCGCGACTCCTCAGATAATGAAGCAGTCCATGCCCAAATGCAGCAAGACCAGGACAATATACAGGCTTAGGCTCACAAGTGGAAAGTTATATTCGTGTCACAAAAGTGCCAGGCAATGGCCATCTTCTACAAGAGAGGATCTAACCATCGTCTCATGACATTCAATGGCATTACCATTGCGGAATCCCCCATAATCAATATCCTGGGGATTACCATTGAGCAGAAACTGAACTGGACTAGCCATATTGATACTGTGGCTACCAAGGCAGGTCACTGGCTAATTTGTTCTGGATGGTGTTGAGCTTCGTGTTCTCGTCGTGCTTAAAGCTAGTGGGCTACGAGAGGTCCTTTTTTGAGACTTTTTTGGCAATCCTGAACACTGAGTTGGAACCTTGTCTATTAGTGGCGATTTTCCTATGGCAAGTAACTCACCTCCTGACTTCCCAATGCCTGTCCACCATCTACAAGGCACAAGTCACGAGTGTAATGGAATACTCTCCACTTGCCTGGATGAGTGCAGCTTCAACAACACTCAAGAAGCTCAATACCATCCAGGACAAAGCAGCCCATTTGATTGCTCCCCCTTCCACAAACATTCAAACCCCACACCACCAACGTACAGCAGCAACCATGTGTACTACCTACAAGATGCACTGCAGTAACTCACCAAGGTTCCTCAGACAGCACCTTCCAAACCCACAACCACTACCATCTAGAAGGACAAGAGCAGCAGATGCCTGGGAATCCCACCAAGTCACACACCACCCTGACTTGGAAATATATTGTCGTTCCTTCACTGTTGCTGGGGCAGCATCCTGGAACTCCCTCCCTAGCAGCACAGTGGGTGTACCTACACCTCAAGGACTGCAGCTGTTCAAGAAGGCAACTCATCACTACCTTCTCAAGGGCAACTAGGGATGGGCAATAAATGCTGGCCTAAACAGCAAAACCCACATCCCATAAATGAGTTAAAAACAAAATCCCCATCTATGGGAACCAGCTATTTGACCATGCTAGGTCGGTTGTGAGGTTTAGGGAGTGGAAAGAAAGGGGTTTCAAGAAGGTGGGAAACTTACTTTTAGAGGGTTGGTTTGCTAGCCTGGGGGAACTGAAGGAAAAATATGAGCTTACAGATGCTGATGGGTTCAGGTATCTCCAGGTGCGTAGCTCGGTCAAAACGTACTTCTCTACTTATCCGGTGAAGCAGCCTTCAACCTTGCTCCAGAGGATCTTATCCTGCTGGGGCTCAGAGGTAGCCAACACGTCGCGTATCTCCAGCAGATAGTTGGGGGAGGAGATGTGTTCGGTTGAGGGTATGATGGCAGAGTGAGCGGAGCAACTAGGGCCGATCTTGGAGGAGGAGATTTGGAGTGAGGTACTGAGGAGGGTGAACTCCAGCTTGTCCTGTGGGAGGCTGAGTCTCATCCAGCTAAAAGTGGTGTTCCGGGCTCACCTCAACAAGGCTAGAATGAGTCGGTTTTTGAAGGGCTGGATGATAGATGTGTTGGGTGTTTGGGGTGCCCTGCACACTACACGCACATGTTCTGGTTATGCTTAAAGCTAGTGGGCTCCTAGAGGCCCTTTTTTGAGACTATGTCCTGGAACCATGTCCATTAGTGGCGATTTTCGGTTGTGACGGAGCTCCGGATGGGGAAGGGGCAGATGTCCAAATCTTTGCCTCACTAGTGGCAAGGAGGCAGATCCTATTGAAATGGAAGGCAACTACACTACCAAGCGCATTGGTGTGGCTAGGTGACTTGATGGAGCCTTTGCACCTCGAGAAGGTTAAGTTTACCGTGAGAGGGATCAGTGAAAGGATTTTACTGTCGATGGTGACCGTTTATAATGGACTTTAAATAGTTGGTCACTGTTAGCTATTCCGGGTGAGGGGGGAACTTAGTAACTAAGTTATACTGTTGCAGGAGGATGAGAGGGTTGGGGAAGGTGATTCTTACTATTTAATTATTACTCTGTGTTATTGTTTGTTTTGCATATTAATTGCTAAAAATTACAATACAAATATTTTCCAAAAAAACAATTAGTGCCATTCATCAGTTGCCAAATTTCATTCATTTACTATGAGCAACATAGTAAGCTCATAGTTATGTCAAATCAAAGAGTGGAGTTCAGAGCCACATTGACTTAATCATGTAATTCACAAGTTCTTAACCCCCACAGGGCTCCATCTGTGGAATGGAATACTGCTCACCTCTATGTGTGTTTTAACAGTCCCAGGGATAAGGAAGCATGAGGAACCATGCAATCTAAGCTGCAATAGTTTAGCTGCTCCACTTCTCCCACTGGTCTCATTCACACCTTTATTTTCTGCACTCTTTAACCATTCTGGTCTTCAATGTATCTTTTCAGAGAGGAGGCAAAAGCGATAATGGCTCCAGTGGTCCAAATCGCTTTACTCAGAATTATCATTTGATGTAGGAGGCCAAGAAGGGGAAAGTGTCGGTGCAGTAGGATAAGGACCTTGAGGTCCTCGGTGGTGAAAGCAGGTGCTATTTTCTTCTTGCTTCTGGCTTCCTGACATGTTTCAGGGTCTCTTGAAGACAGGTGGGTTGGAGAGAGTGATATGAGTGCACTGGACTGGTGTTTAAATATGGCACTGGGGGACCTTCGAGTCCTTCAGCTGACAGCCGGCGGATGAGTCAGCTACCGGCCTGCCAGTTGACTCAGAGAGGAACTCACCTGTGCATAATTCATGAGCTTGCTAGCGCAGAATTTGGCGTGGGATCCTGCCAGTCTGGTCAGCAGGAAAGGCACCGCTGCAGTGCCTGCCACTGCACTGAGACTCAAAAAGTGAGAATTCTACCCAGTGACTTTTTTTATTTCTGTTTCCTCATGGAATTTATCCCTACGCTTCCAGTTGTCCTTGACGTTTTGCCGATTGATTTTTCAAATATTTTACAGAAATTTTGAATTAGTCACATCTGATTTGGACACAATGTTACTATTGATTTGTGCAGTTGCTGTCAGTATTGGTTAACTATATGGTGCTATGAAATCACAGTATTCCTGGAACTGGATCATACAATACAAAGGAACAGTTAATACTTCGGAGAATTTTCATCCAATATGTTCCAGTTGGATAGACATGGTTGTTACCTCAATCACTGAAACAACGTACCACGTCTGTGATAGTTTCTACTCAATACTGTATATACAACATAATTTATGTCTCTATTCAATGTATATAGTGTCAATACCTGCCTCTGTACAAGGTATACACTGCCAGTACCTGTTTCTATTTATAAGGTACAGTGCCTGCCTCTGATCTATCATTTGTACACTAGGTATCTTCATTACTATTTAAATCTTCCTGCAGGTGAATTTGGGCACGGTGGTTCAGAAAGCAAGATGGCACCCATTGCATGTGGGAACCTTTCAATCATGAATTGCACCATGTGCCATCCTGGCAAAGATGAAAGTGCATGCATAGCTAATACACTGAGTATGTCGAGCAGACAAATAATGATGTCAAAACAGTAGGCAACACTGATTTAAACCAGGGGCTGGTTTAGCACAGGACTAAATCACTGGCTTTTAAAGCAGACCAAGGCAGGCCAGCAGCAGGGTTCAATTCCTGTACCAGCCTCCCCGAACAGGCGCCGGAATGTGGCGACTAGGGGCTTTTCACAGTAACTTAATTTGAAGCCTACTTGTGACAATAAGCGATTTTTCATTTAATTTCATTTAGCACCAGTGTTGGCATTTTTGAATTCAACAGTTGAATCAATGCCCTCATTTAAGCTTGTGGAACTGAACACGTGTTATGCAGAAGGAAGGACCTCCTCGAGCACTATTTAAAGGGACCGTCAATAAAATTGGGGAAGAGTTTACCTTCTGAAATTGTTGAACTGGTATTGAGCTGGTTAATAAAATCCTTTTGCATCTCTAGCTTTTCCCTGTTGTGATGAAAGTTTATCGACCTGAAATGTTAACTCTGTTTCTTTGTCCACAGATGCTATGTGGCCTGCTGAGTATTTGAGAACTTTCTGCTTTTATTTCACATTTCCACAGTACTCTGCTTTTTAATTTGTGAATAAGCTCACACTTCCCCATGTGACACTCCATCCACCATCTTGTTGCCTGTTCACCTAACCTGTCTATATTTCTTTGCAGCCTCACTGTGTCCTCCTCACAACTTACGTTTCCACCTAGCTTTGTATCGTCAGCAAACATACGTTACTCTCTGGCTCTTTGTCTAAGTCATTAATGTAGATTGTCAATGGTTGAGGCCCCTAACTGATCGTTTCAGCACTACACTAGTCACAGTTTGCCAATTTGAAAAAGCCCAATTTATGCCTACCCATTGCCTTTGTAAATAAGGGGAAATGGCAGGCCACTGAAACTCTCTGTTTAAAGAGAGATAATGGACTGGATTCTCCGTTCCTAAGACTAAGTGTTGCCGCAGGATTCGTGGCCAGCAAAACTGGTGCCGCACCTGGGCTGATTCGGCAACTATTGAGGGGCTAGCAGCGGCATTACATGGAATACAATCGATTCCAACGAGAAACAGTGTGGGATTTACACACTTTACTCCCTACACACACTCATGATGTCAAAACGATAGGCAACACTGATTTAGCACCAGTGTTGGCATTTTTGAATTCAACAGTCCAGTCAATGCCCTCATTTAAACTCGCACAGCTGAACACGTATTAGGCAGAAGGAAGGACCTCCTCTTGCACTATTTAAAGGGACCATCAATAAAATTGGGGGCCAACAAGATGACAGTGAGTAGGCAGCTCCACGACTTACGGACACCAAGCTGAAAACCCTCCTGAATGCCGTGGAGGTGAGGCGGGTGACCCTGTATCCCGGCCCCAGAAGGAGGTTGCCACCCTCCGCCATTCGCCGTGCCTGGGCGCAGGTGGCAGAGGCAGACCGGCCAGCAGTGCAGGAAGAAATTGCACAACCTCCTCACGGTGGCCAGGGTGAGTAGGCAACCAGTACGCCTGGCGCTAACCCCCACCCCACACACCTGTATCCCCAACCAGCCCCCGGCAGGAGGGCGGCAGAACCTCCACCCTGCTCCACATGTCGCCTCCCAGACCGGCTGCCATGACCGTGTGCCCTGGCCACTGAGGCCACCTGTTACCCACCCCTGGGCTGCATGTGTTGGACTGTTTAACACTGTCATTTTCTGTTTCCCCCCGCCCTCAGGAGAAGGCTGCTCATAACCGCCGGGAGCGGGAGAAACTGAAGGAGGACCGGCAGGCCTGCGGTCCCTCATCGTAGTGAGCAGCCCTGGACATGGTCAGCGGACCAGAAAAAAGGGAGGTTGCCTAAGTGGAGATCGGGCGCGTTTGAGGAAGTGAGACCTCAAATGAGTTGTGCATCAACCCCTGCACCCCCCCTCCCCCTCACCACCACCCCACACGCACCACCCCACACCACCCTAAGCATTGTTGTGTTCAGTGCTTGGTGTCTAGCAAGGAATCCACAGAACTGCTTGGGACTTGTCCAAACCAGGATCTTTATTAATACACACGTAGTAAGATAACGATCAGATACAGAGTAAGTTATCATGGAGTTTCTTTATTCGCCCCTGGAACTACCCCTGTGCACGAATGCCCTCAGGTATATCTTATAACCAACAGTCGATCCCCGGATCTGCCCTCACTTATATCTGTGTGCCTTGTCACAGACAGTGTCCTGGTGCCAGGATTGAACCCGGGTCCTCGGCGCCCTAAGGCAGCAGTGCTAACCAATGTGCCACCGTGCTGCCTCAAAAGAGGTAGCTTTTAAGTAGTGTTTTAGGAAGGCGAGGTGGAAAGGTGTAGGGAGGGAATTCCAAAGCTTGGGGTGTAGGCAACTAAAGGCATAGCCATCAACTAAACCCACATAGCTGAGTGGGGAGTTGGGGCGGGAAGGTGGGTGTTTGGCTGGGGGTGAAAGTCTGTGAAGATTACCTTTTCACAACACTATCCTCTATTTGTTTAAAATAAGATTCTGTAAAAAGATGGGAAATGATGGTTCCGCACATCACTTAAAAATGTACAAGCTACATTAACTCACACCTTGATGCACTCTCTGTGATCTTGTTCAGATTACATCAATTTATTGATTGCCCCTTCTAAATCAGAGAGGCAAAATTCACTCGTGATGTTTCCAGACTGCTTATGGCAAAACATTAGATTTAGGACATAAGAGTCTGTTTAGTTGATGGCCGTATCTTTCGTTGCCTCCTTCCCAAGCTTTGGATTCCTCTTCCTACACCTCTCCATGTCGCTTTTTTAAGATACTGTTTAAAAGCTACCCCTTTGACCAAGCTTTTGGTTTTCTGTTTATTCCTTTCACACCTTTTATTGCTGCATGCAATATATTGTCATAGCTAAGAACTCTGTGTTGCAATGGATTAACAATTTGTTGTTTCATCCCAAACCAGCACATGAAATGAAAAATGAAAATGTGAGGAAAGAAAGATTCCTCTCTGCTGGCTGGTTGGGTCACATTTGAAATGATCATTTTTAGTAGTTTTCCATTTGGATTCTCACTCAGAAAGGCCACAAAGTTGGTTAGTGCAGAACTGCAAGTGTCATCTTGGTGCAGTGGGCAGATCAATATGAGGCAAGATGGAGCTGTATAAAATGCTCGTTAGGCATAGCGAGAGTACTATGTGCAGTTCTGGTCACCACACAAAAAGGCGGATGTGATTGCACTAGAAAGGGTGCAGAGGAGATTCACCAGGTTGTTGCCTGGGCTGGAGCGTTTCAGCTATGAAAAAAGGCCAGTTAGGCTGGAGTTGCTTTCCTTAGAGCAGAGAAAGGGGGGGGGGGGGGGGGGGGGGGGGGGGGTGGTAACTAGGAGGCATAGATTTAAGGTAATGGGAAGAAGATTTTGAGGGGATTTTGCACCTAGATGGTGGTGGTAGTCTGGAACTCACGGCCTGAAAGAGTGGTAGAGGCGGGGATACTGATAACATTTAAGAAGCATTCAGATGAGCACTTGAAATGCCCTGGCAGACAAGGCTACAGGCCAAGTGCTGTAAAATGGGATTAGAGTAGATAGGTGCTTGATGGTAGTCACGATGGTATGAAGAGCCTCTTTCTGTGCTATAAAACTCTTGACTCATGTTGTTGGAGAGAGAAAAAGCAGAAGGAGCTTTCCTCTGAATCTAATCATCCTACTTTTGGCCCAGCAATGCAATATGCTGATCCTCGAGTACTGAACTGTGGACTGGCACACCCACAGTGCTGACCCACCTGGCTGTGAAGAGCAGAATATTCATCAACTAGAGAATGTCTTCATCAATATTTAAATCGGGGGACTATCTTGACTCCTCTTAAAAATATGGGGCGCGATTTACCACCCACATCCCGCTGGAACTGGAACGGAACGTGGGCGGTAGATCCTAGGAGAGGCCTCTTCTGGGACTCCCGACAGACATTACACCTTGCGAGATCTAACGAGATGTTGCGATCTGGATGCCAGCCACAATGGATGGGACCCAGGTTTGCAGAGTTAATAATAATAATAAGAACCTTTTATTGTCACAAGTATGAAGTTACTGTGAAAAGCCTCTAGTCGCCACATTCCGGCGCCTGTTCGGGTAAGCCGGTACGGGAATTGAACCCGTGCTGCTGGCCTCGTTCTGCATCACAAACCAGCTGTCTAGCCCACTGAGCTAAATGAGCTAAAGAGAAACTCTGTGGGCGCCAGACTGAACTGGCTCCTTGGATCTACCAACCTCGCCCGGAGGACCCCAGTCAGGCGCAGTTCAGCACTGGTCCCCACAAACAGGGACCTAGTGAAACGGCACTTGGGGGGTTCCCCAGGCGATTGGACCTCCGGGTGGCTGGTATATGAGTCATGTGGCACCCTGGCATGCTGATGCTACCCAGACATCTTGACACTGCCAGCCTGGCATCCTGGCAGTGCCACCCAGGTCCCAGCACCCCCCCACCCCCCCAAGAGGAAGCAAAAAAAGCACTCACTCTTCTCCAAGTTCAATTTGTATGCCGAAAAAGCCCCAAATCGCAGCCCCATTTTTAAATGGCGCCTGATCTCTCGATTTCCCCCAACACGACCCCCGAATCCCCCAACGCCACAAATTGCCTGTCTATGGGTCTTTGAGCCCCACATGCTGCCCATCTCACACGGGCTGGGCACCACTGAGCCCGATCCCCGGCGCAGGCAAAATGCCACCTTGGCACTGCCAGCGCGGCATCCTGGTAGATCCTCTGCCAGCGGGAACGACTGTTTCGTGTGGCGACTACTCACTTCAGGTACCGGGACAGGGCCCGGCTCCATACATTGAATTTTACAAGCCTGGTGTGTAGGGTCAAGGCAGATTTGTTGAGGTGGGACAGCCTCCCCTTATCATTGGCAGGCCGGTTGCAGGAGGTAAAGATGAATATTATTTTTTATTTATTATGATTTTTATTTCTTTTATTCCAGTGTTCACTGGCCTTTTTGTCAAAGGTATTTTTTCTGAGGGTGGCACGGTTGAATGCATCAAATGTATGGGCGCTTAGGGTAGCGGGGATTCAGAAGATGGTACTTCAGAGTCAGCGACAGTCCGAATCTGATGTATTACTATTGGCCGGAAAATGCCAAGAAGGTGTAGGCGTGGGTAGGGAGCTGGAGATGATGTGGGTGAGGATGGAGGCAGACTCTTGTAGAGGATCGGGGTTGTGGGCACTGGCTTCGGCACCGCTCTTGTTTGCCCCAGGGTAATATGTAGTCCAGTGGTGGTAGCCATGCTGAAGATATGGAGGCAATTTCGGCAGCATTTTAAGTTAGGGGTGGGATCGAAGCTGATGCCAGTTCGAGAGAATTATGTGTTTGAGCCGTGGAGACTGGACGCTGAGTTTTGGAGATGGGAGGAGCAGGGGGTGATGGAAATGAAGGGTTTATTTTTGGAAAGGCGGTTTGCGAGTTTAGAGAAGTTGACAGAGAAGTTTGGTATTCCAGGGGGGCGAGCCTTTAGGTATATGCAGGTGCGGGGCTTTGCAAGGAAGGTTTTCCTGATGGTTCCGGTGACACCTCCCTCCTCATTGTTGGACGGGGTGCTGTCAGTGATGAGGTTGGAGGGGGAGCCATCTCAGCGATTTATGGGAAGATTTTGGAGGAGGATATGGTATCGCTGGAAGGGGTTAAGGCCAAATGCGAGGAAGAGTTGGGGGTGGCATTGGAGGGGTGGGGGAGGGGTTGTGGTGTGAGGTGATGTGGAGAGCGAATGCCTCAACTTCGTGTGTGAGGCTGGGGTTAATACAGTTAAAGGTGGTGTACCGAGCGCACCTGATGAGGTTGAGGATGAACCGGTTGTTTGGGGGGGTGGAGGACACTTGTGAGCATGTGGGAGAGGTATCGTCAAGCATGTACATCTGCTCTGGTCCTGCCCAAAGTTGGAGAAATTTTGGGGGTCTTTTTTCAGCACCATGTCGGTGATCTGGCACTTGGACTTGGAGCCCAGTCCCCTCGGGGCCATATAAAAGGAGCTGAATTCAGATGTTTTGGTGGACAGTTTTTCATAGTTGAGAATTACATCATAGCTGCTCTTCATGTGTACGAGCGCCCTGCAACACTCAACAAGTGCAAATTTTCCATCTTTTCCCTTCCCATTTACAAGATATTTTGTGTGCTAATCTGAGCTCATGATTCCCGGTCCTGCCTGCCGCAGGAATCGTCGGGGACGGGATGGAAACTTTGAAGGACCAGCAAAATGTCCATGGACTTTGGATGGGAATTTCCAAAAATTCCTATCATTTCATTGTACCTCTTGGCTTTGTGCAAAATATCTCTCCTCTTTCTACATCCTCATACCTCTCCATTCACCTGAGGAAGGAGCAGTGCTCCGAAAGCTGGTGTTTGAAACAAACCTGTTGGACTTTAACCTGGTGTTGTAAGACTTCTTACTTTCTACATCGGAACAGCTTTAATCTATCCTATCCCCTCTACTCTACTTTCTTTAATGACAATAGGTTGAATTTTTCAGTTTTCGTTTGAAACGACCACCGTCAATGACACATTTTGATATGGTTTTCTCATACTATTTAGATTTTTTTAAGTCCACATAAACAGCATCAATATAGTTGAGACAATCCACACGTGAGACGCTGTTAGAAGAACATAGCTGTCTTAATTGGTCTCCTGCTAATCAAATGCCAGTTTCCTGTTCAAATGTGAGCCAGCTTTGCCTTCCAGAGTTTTTTAAACTAATTAGACAGATTCCAATTTCCGGCACACATTATTACAACTTGAACAAACATGGGAGAATATGTTTGCCCAAGAGAAAGCCCACTACCCTACCCGCTTGGACACTGTTTGTCTAATATGTCATTGTGTACAGTTAGAAATACTTAACAGAAGAGAGGGCACTCAGTGAGGGATACTTTTGGTGTAATAAAGTGCACGCAATAGCAAATCATTATACACAAACAATGGGTGGAATTTAATGATAGCGATTCCAGTCTGACCTGCTAGCTGGAATCCCGTTTTGTCTCCAAAGGGAAGATCCGCCTGAATTAACTGTCCATCCCGTAGTGGGCCTTTCCCAGTATTCAGCACCTGGCAGCTCTCTATGGCCCATCAGCATCCCAGGGAGTGATGTATGTTGCCGGTAATGGACCCAAAACAGGCTTGAGGATCGCTGATGGACCCAGGTGACAAAGTGAGTGAAGGCGGGATAAGGTGTGAGGAAGGATTTACTGATTGGACGAGTGAGGGGAAGGGTTCAGAAGAATAGACTCTTCGCAAGTCTGATGTTAGGCATTGAGTACCATTAGGCCAGGGGTGGGCAAACTACAGCCCGCGGGCCGCATGCGGCCCGCCAAAGGTATTTCTGCAGCCCACCAAGTCATTAAAAAAAAAAAAAATTATTTTTAAAATAAATTTCTTTTTTTTTAAAATTTTTTTTTTAAGGTTAATGGGGGGGGGGGGGGCTGTTGGGTTACTTACTGGTATAGGGTGGATAAGTTGACTTGAGTAGGGTGATCATTGCTCGGCACAATGTCGAGGGCCGAAGGGCCTGTTCTGTGCTGTACTGTTCTATGTTCTATATGAGGCGCCCAGAATCATAACCGGGTGAAGTAATTATTTTACTTAAACATTACTATGCGGCCCTTTGTGAATTGTGAATTTCTGAATGTGGCCCTTGCATGGAAAAGTTTGCCCACCCCTGCATTAGGCATTGAGTACCATTTAACAAGGGACCCCCCTCCCTCGGATTTGCTTTTACTATCTCCCGCATGGCAACTCCCCCACAAGGTCAATGCCAGTGGTTGTGGAAGAGGCCCATAAATCGGCATTAATTATCCACTTAAGGGCTTCAATTAGCTTCCGGTCAGGGTGGCTGTCCAGAAGTCTTCCCGGATTTAATTGGGCAGAGGTGGGAAGACAGTGGGGTCCACATCCTCCCGCCATTTAAATGTTCCCCTGCCTTCAAACTCGTCACTGGATCATTATATTTCACCCAATATGTTACTTGTCAGCATTCAGCAACATTGCTCCTGGAGAAGCATATTCATTGTTATATGCATTGTATTGTATTACTTGGATATATAATCCCAGCATTCCATTGTTTGTC
The DNA here is from genome assembly GCF_902713615.1 of Scyliorhinus canicula. Lineage (NCBI taxonomy): Eukaryota > Metazoa > Chordata > Chondrichthyes > Carcharhiniformes > Scyliorhinidae > Scyliorhinus > Scyliorhinus canicula. The sequence goes on along the minus strand of NC_052154.1, from coordinate 87,568,134 downwards.
ATTGTATTGCACTTATAGATCTCTATTAATTGCATGTTTATGAAGAAAATAAGGAGAAACCTTCATTTTATTCTACATAAAACACATTGATGAAGAACTCTGATTAACTAAATGGCCTGAGCTACTTCATGATGTCGCTTTAATAGTAATAGTGGTACTTATTATGGTGATTTAATTACATGGGATTGACGATAGGTGGGAATATTCTGTCTCATTGTTATCATGGAGCAAACATTTTATCCCAAAAAGATGAAGAGTAGTTACTGTGGAAATGATCACATTGCTCCCACAGGCCAATTTGTTACAGTATAAATAGAAACCTATCAAATCCCTGCCCTTTCTCTATTCAGCCTGATTTTACTGTCGCTGGCCCAGGGACCTGATATGGAATAATGAGATTGACGATATATCTCTGAACTGCAAATGAGCTTGTTAAAACTGACACGACTGGAACATTCACGTCATTAATGATGATGCATTCCCTTGGGCATGCGCGGCCGCGCGGTCTGGCTAGCAGGGCCCCGCCGGCAGCCAGAGAATGTGCAAACTCCACATGGACAGTAACCCAGAGCTGGGATCGAACCTGGGACCTCGGCGCCGTGAGGCAACTGTGCTAACCACTTGCGCAACCGTGCTGTCCTGTGGTTTTTCATTTGTATGGATATGTTTACTTTTGTGTTTTATAAAATGAAAACTTTAATTAAAATATTTTCAAAAGAAAAAGACAGCGAGCCAAAGGTTTTTTGGGCATGAAGAAAATGAAGACTTACGGGGATCAGGTGGCAAAGTGGAGACGGAGCTGAAATCTAGCCATGATCTTACTGAATAATGAAGCAGGCTTAATGAGTCATACATCCTACACATGCCTATATCACTTCTATTCTTTGGTTCATTGTTAAATTTGATTGATAACGCTCTTGTGAAATGGCTTGGAATGCTTTGCAAAATTAGAGGTGCTGTATAAATGCTAGTTGCTATTGTTTCACAATCCTGCTGGTAACTTGGTCCACAATTCTATCATCCTTTTACTAAAAACATGAGATGAATGCTGGTTCTGCTGATCTTCTGCCCAATGTAATGCTAGCAGAGGGTATCAAAACCCTAACAAAATGGCAGGACCCTGGGTCTCTGGGAGTTTCTCGTGAAGGGCAGAACTTCCATTAGCCCCTTATTACCCAAATGTTGTGCTGGGCCACAGTCTTCCCAAACTGGAAATTCCCACTTCGAATCTACAGGAGGGGTCCTGCATTTTGTGTGGTGGCTGGTATGGCTGGTAATGGAAGGTGAGGTGAGGTATAATCAGCAGGAAGTGAGGGTCACATCAGTCAGATCGAAAGTAGTCTGAACCCCAAGAATTGTATGTTTTACATTCTTAAAATGTGTGGCACTGTCAGAGCTGCAGTCTTTCGGATGAGACACTAAGATGAAGCCCTGTCTACCCTCTCAAGTGGATATAAAATAAACTGTGACACCATTCGAAGAAGAATAGAGGAGTTCACCCTTATCCAACACTTAAAGACAAATCGTCTGGTCATTTATTTCATTGCTGTTTGAGGGAGCTTGCTGTGCACATATTGGTTGCAGCATTTCCTATATTTTAACAGTGACTGCTTAATTGGCTGTGAAGCACTTTGGGACACCCTGACATTGTGGAAGACACGGTACAAATACAATTTATACATTTTTTCTTTCTTTCATGGTATGTGTTTGCAGGGTGAACAATTACTCCTCATGTTCATCAGTCAGCCTCACAATGCGACTCTGCAAACTCTACCTCAAGAATTTTAAGCTTTTCAGTAATATGGAAATCAGAACTGTCCAGAAGTAGTCTCACCAGGGCAAATAAAACTTCAATATTGCCACCACAGGTTTATGAAGCACATCCCATCTCGTTCTATTTGCTTTTTCTGACCACATATGAAAATTGAACCAACAATTTTAATAACTCATAATTTAAGAAGTTCTCATGTGCTTAGATACCACAAACATTTTTGTATAATGTGTACTTCATAGTTTCACTCAATCTAACCTCGTGAGTTAACCATCACAGATTGGTTACGGTGCAGAAGGAAGCCATTCAGCCCGTCGTGTCTGCACTGGCTCTCCGAATGAGCATCATGACTTAGTGTCATTCTCCTGCAGATTGTTTCTATTCAAGTAATCATCTAATACCCTCTCGATTGCCCAATTGAACCTGACTCCACCACACTTCCAAGGAGTGCATTCTGGATCTGAACCACTCGCTGTATCAAAATATTTTCTCACATCTCATTTGCTTCTTTTGCAAATCTCTTTAAATCTATGTCCTCTCATTCACAATCCTTTTACGAGCAGGAACAATTCCTCACACTGTGATGACTGGGAGATGTTAGGAAATTGGATTGAACATATAGTGGGAAATTTAGGGTTTAAAAGCCTGAGGGTAAAACTGCTAGCACTGAATCAGATAATGAAGCAGTTTGTGTCCAAATGCAGCAAGACCTGGTCAATATCCAGGCTTGGGTTGACAAGTGGCAAGTTAAATTCACGCCACACAAGTGTCAGGCAATGACCATGCAAGTGAGGATCTAACAATCGCCCCTTGACATTCAATGACGTTACCATCGCTGAATCCCCCACAATCAACATCCTGGGGTTACCATTGATCAGAAACTGAACTGGACTATCCACATTAATACTGTGGCTACGAGGGTCTCTCCACTTGCCTGGATGAGTGCAGCTCCAACAACACTCAAGAAGCTCTACACCATCCAGGACAAAGCAGCCCGCTTGATTGCTCTGTGTAAGTGGAATTGAGAGCTGCATGTTCATTTTATGTGCTGTTTAATGGGAAATTGTGTGTTAGGGTGAAGTGATACATGTAAGCTGTTCTTCTTAGTTTCAAAGTTTAAATATTATTGTTCCTTTGCTATAATAAAGTTTTGTTTGTAAAAGTAACTAAGACATTTCTCATACAATCACTTCTGGAGCGAATTGGTCTTTCTGCACACCCTTAAAAAAATGGTTGCAGTTCTGGTCCATTATCTTAGCCATAGTTGGGATCTGGTCTAGCGTCCATAACACCACCCACTCTGTCCAGCCCCCTCATGATTTTGAATATCTATATCAAATCTCCTTTCAGTCCTCTTCTCTCCAATGAGAACAATCCCAACCTCACTAATCAATCCTCTTAACTGAAATTTCTCATCCCTGGAACCATTCTTGTAAATACCTCTCCAATGCATTCAGATCCTTCCGATAGTGTGGCGGCCAGAATTGTACACAATATTCCAACTGAGGTCTAACTAATCTCTCGTATAAATTCAGCATAACCTTGTTCTTGTACGGTATACCCCTATTAATAAAGCCCATGATACATTTATTATTATTATGCTTTGTTAACTGCTCTCCACCTGTCCTGCTACTTTCAAAGATCTACCCACATATAAACCCAGGTCCTTCTGCTCCTGAAACCCCTAAAGAATTTACCTCTTATTTTATATTGTCCATGTTCTTCGCACCAAAATGCATGACCTCACACTGCTCTGCATTGAACCTCATCTGCCACCTATCTTCCCACTCCACCAACTTGTTAATGTCCTTTTGATGTTCAACACTGTCTTCGTCACAGTTTACATTGATGCTGATTTTCATCATGAGCAGACAGCATGTTCAAGTCTCCATGAATTATAATACATCAGTACTATAGCCAATTTGCAGCGATCAAGACACTTTCGGCAATATTTTGTTCTCTAATACAAATTATAAACACCAGTAGTCCCAACACAAATTCTGTGCCCTTGTTTTCCACTTTGGTACCTTCCCACACACTACTATTCCTTGTCTACATTTTAGCCATGCATCAATTCTGCCTAATATTTTGCCGCCTACCTCAGGCGCGTAGACTGTGGGAATTAATGCATTACATGGAAAAATCTCATATGCCTTCCTGAAATCCTGTAATGCCCACTATCTCACATGCACTGGTCAGACATAACCTGTCCATACTGAACTGACGCTGACTTTCTCCAATCACAACCTGTCCTTTCAGAGAATCCAGTCTGCAATCCTGCATTAAAGTTATAAACATGCAGCACTTTTTTGAGAATATAATTTGAAACATGAAGGCAACAGGAAGCAGCAAGAACAACTGAATATGAACACACTGGGGAATTGAAGAGGCAGGCTAGTTTCCATGGCTTCACCAATTATTTGTTTGAATCATGATATATTGTATGGTATACATGTGTCCCCACAGTGTCACCTCTTCAGCCTTAATATAAAATTCATTATTTCTTCCCCGGTGTTTCCCTCTTCTGCTGAAATGAAGAAGCACATTTGTACCAAGTAGGAAGAGCCATCCAGTACCTTGTCCGTCAGGTGTAAGCATCAACAGTGGCAATTTGATTGCAGGGGGAATCACAACTAAGCCTAATTCTGTATAAAAAGGCCACTAAAAACACCAAACCGAACACTAAGCCTCATTTTTAGAGGAATAGAATTTAAAAGTAGGGAAGGTATGTATTATAAGCCCCATAAGATCCACGGGGACGACCCAATTAATCTCCTCATGAGCTTCTTGGAGTATGAGCTCCCCCACTGAGCGGTGGGGGCCCATCAGCAGGCTAGTTAACTTTGGACATTAAAAGCCAGCCCAGGTAGGAGCTGTAGAGTAGTTCCAGCTGGGACTTTTACTTGTATACTTTATTTTGGCAATAAATCATTTATTTGAACTGTCCTTTCCGGACTCCTCTGTGGCTACTAAAGTGTGCCAATCTGTATTGAACCTTGATTAACTCCACAAGGCTTCTCCACGAGCTTCTGGTCACCATATTGGAAAAAGGATAAAGAAGCACGGTAGAGGATGCAGCGGAGATTTACGAGGATGACATTGGAATCAACAAAGCTGGATCACGTTTCTTTTGAGAAGAGAAGGCTGAGGGGTGACCTAATAGAGATCATGAAAATTATGAAAGGTTTTGAAAGAATGAATACAGAGAGAATGATTTCACTTGTGGGGATCATAACTAGAGGCCATCAATATAAGATAGTCATTATGAGATCCAATAGGGTATGCAAAAGAATCTTCTTTACCCAAGGTGTAGTGAGAATGTGGAAGTGTTTGAACTGAAGAGTATAGATGCATTTAAGGGGAATCTAGACAAGCATTCGAGGGAAAAAAAGAATAAATGTTGATGACAATATATTTAGATGAGGAAAGATGCCATATTGCTAGCATGAACTGGCTGGGCTGAATAACCCGTTCCTATGCCTTATATCATCCTATGTAAACACATGTACATACATAATCTTTATTAGTGTCACAAGTAGGCTTACATTAACAATGCAATGAAGTTACTGTGAAAAGCCCATAGTTGCCACAATTCGGCGCCTTTTCGGGTACACAGAGGGAGAATTCAGAATGTCCAATTCACCTAACAAACACGTCTTTCGGGACTTGTGGGAGGAAACCGGAGCACCCGGAGGAAACCCACGCAGACACGGGGAGAACGTGCAGACTCCGCAAAGACAGTAATCCAAGCCGGGATTCGAACACGGGTGCCTGGTGCTGTGAAGCAGCAATGCAAACCACTCTGCTACCATGCTGCCCTCTACATACACCCACAATATACCTTTAGATAAGGATCAATTAATAGTGATTCCATACACAAACCAGGGATTAAATCTTGGATCTCCTTGGTCTATATTGCTCATTGTTGGACTGCTTTCTTCTATTTTCTTTTGTTACTTTAAGCAAACTCATTGCTTGTAACAACCACAGGGTCAGATTTTTATCTTGTTACATAATCCAATGTAAATACTCAGTTAAATCATACAATACAATTCCATATAATTATATAATTCTTTATTATGGAGTTCATGATTCCCTATAAGAGCTTAGGTTACATACTTTACAACTCCAGTGTGGCTACTGCAAACAATGGTTCAGTGAAAGCACTCATTTAAAAAAAATATTTAGAGTACCCAATTCTTTTTTTTCCAATTTAGGGTCAATTTAGAGTGTCCAATTCACTTTCCCTGCATATCTTCGGGTTGTGGGGTTGAGGCCCATGCAGAATGTGCCGTGAGGCAGCAATGCTAACCACTGCGCCATCGTGCCACCCCTCATTCAAATACCGTTTCCACTTTTAGGGTGCAATTATGGCAGGTCGATGCCCCCCAATGGCAGGAGCGAGGTGCGATGGTGCGATTGTGGTGGAAAACAAGATTTGGCGGGTGGCCAAAAATCAATTTCCCGCTGGCATGAAATTAGGTTTGAATCTTGATCTCCAGACTTTCATGGCAGCTTGAAGACAGGTTGAGTGCCTCGCAGAGTTATGTCAGGAATCCATTTGCATCAATAAAAGGCCAACACATTGTGTTCCCCCTCCAAATTAAGAGCCCTGCCAGCAGGAATTTAGAATGTTCATTTTTACAACTCTACATAATCGGCATGCACCTGGCGGGGTAGACTTCCTGCTGTACTCTGAGGTCAGTCGATGCTGCTTCCGCTTTCCTTCCACTCCATCACTGAGAGATAATGGCTGCCTGTAGCACAAGCGGCACCAAGACTGGACACAGGGAAGGAGCAGAGTGGAAGAGTGAATGGATGTCAGAGAGCTGTTTAAATATCCCATCAGGAACTTGGAGCCTGAGGTAACAGTGGGGCAGATCATTTCCTGCCACTCCACCATGAGATTTGATGTGCCCCTTGCGGATGCATAATTAATAAGATTAACAAAGGAGGTGGGACGGTGGCCTAGTGGCATTGTCGCTGGACTGGTAATCCAGAGACCCAGAATAATAATCTGGGGACCCGGGTTCAAATTCCAGTGTGGCAGTGATGGAATTTAAACTCAATAAAATATCTGGAAATAAAAGTCTAATGATGACCATGAAACCATTGGCAATTGTCATAAAAGCCCATCTGGTTCACTAATGTCCTTCAGGGAAGGAACTCTGCCAATCTTACATGGTCTGGCCTATATGTGACTCCAGGCCCACAGCAATGTGGTTGACTCTCAACTACCCCCTGATGAGTAATTAGGGATGGGCAATAAATGCTGGCACAGTTGGTGACACCCACATCCCATGAACAAATTTTAAAAATAAATAAAGAAATATCTCGCGTGTTAAAACACCTCACTCTCCACTGCTGCCTCACGGCGCCAAGGTCCCAGGTTCGATCCCAGTTTTGGGTCACTGTCCGTGTGAAGTTTGCACATTCGCCCTGTGCTTGCGTGGGTTTTGCCCCCACAACCCAAAGATGTGCAGGCTAGGTGGATTGGCCACACTAAATTGCCCCTTAATTGGCAAAAAAATAATTGGGCACTTTAAATTTATTTAAAAGAACACCTCACTCTCCAGCGGAAGTCACTCTGACTTCTACTCCTGACACAGGACTTACCCTCCAGAATGGAAAATAATCCATTCATTTCAGAATTAAATCATAACACAACAAAAGACAAATAATGTAGCTTCGGATAACATGGACCAGAGAAGATCATTCATAATCATCTCAATCTCTTTTGCTATGGTTATATTGTTCACCGAAATTCTTCAATCACTTTATTACTGCAGTGACCAAACAATATGCCCCAGACTCTCAAGAAATGGATAAGTAACCTTCCCAGACCTTCAGCTTCTCGTCCTTTACAAAGCACACCTATTCAGTAAAGCTGAAAGCTATTTTAACTCATTGTGTACCAAATTCACAAGCAGCTCAAGACATTGAGGTACATGGGTGGTGTGAACCACCTTTCCCACACTTCTCACCGCTCCAGATGTTTGCCAATTGATCTTTTCACATACACTGCTGCTTCTGATGAAGTCACTGAGCTGAGTGTTGTTAGCGCTAGGAAACGGGACCCTTTTTGTACCTGTTATCAACAACAAACAGTCCTAGGAGAGATATAAACTAGTCATTAAAATTTTAAAGGGTGTGCAGGAACAGAGAGGCCTTGACATTTGTGCATGTACATCTTTGAAGGTGGCAAGACTAGTTAATAAAGCTGTTATGAAGTTTGTGGGTTCATTGGCTTTATAAATAGAGGCATAGAGTACAAAAACAAGAAAGTTATGCGGGCCGAAGGGCCTGTACTGCGCTGTAATGTTCTAATTCTAATCAGTTTGAACATTGTGTTCATTTCTGGGCACCTCATTTTAAAAAGGATATCAATGCCTGGAGTAAGTGCAGAAGTGATTTCTTAGAATGAGACCAGAGATCAGTGACTTCAGCTATTTGAGAAACCGGAGAAGCTGGTACACATTCGCCTTAGAGTAGTGAAAGTTTTTTTAAATTTAATTTTTTTAAATTTAGAGTACCACATTATTTTTTTTCTCCAATTAATGGGGCAATTTAGTGTACCTACCCTGCACATAAACCCACACAGTCACGGGGAGAATGTAAAAACTCCACACAGACAGTGACCCAGAGCCGGGACCGAACCCGGGTCCTCGGCACTGTGACGCAAGAATAGAGGAAGTTAAGGGAAACTTACAGAGGCGTTCAAAATTATAAAGGGTTTATTGAGTAAATAATGAGAAACTGTCTCTACTAACTGTTTGTTAATCAAAGGAATTAAATTAATTGGTAAATTAATTGGTAATGAGGAAAATCACTTTGCTGCAAATTGTTGTCATTTGAAAAGGCAGGGGAAGCAGTTACAAAGGAATTGGACGTATACTTGAAAAGGAAAAATTTACTCTGAGGAACAAATCCTCACAGGTCTGATGGGCTGAATGCATAGAATACCAAGAATACTGATAGTGCAGAAGAAGGCCATTTGGCCCATTGTGTCTGCACCGGGTCTCCGAAAGAGCACCCTACCCAGTCCCACTTCCCCGCTCTATCCCCATAGCTCCATAACCCCACCTAACGTATACATAATTTGGACACTACGGGGCAAACCTTTAGCATGGCCAATCTACCAAACCTGCACATCTCTGGACTAAGGGAGGAATCCGGAGGAAGCCCACGCAGAAACGGGAGAATGTGCAAACTGCAGACAGACAGTCACCCAAGGCCAGAATCAAACCCGGGTCCCTGGCGCTGTGAGGCAGCAGAGCTAACCATTGTGCCACCGTGCTGCCCTTCTGTGATATAAGATTCTATACACATGGTTAAAAAGAGTATAACCTTCCTCTAATGTGTCACAATTGTCTTAAACAAAACCTCAGAATAGCATCTTCAAACACACCAATGTGACATTTTCATTTCCATACATCCTTCTGGTATCTCTCTGTGAGATTGCCAACTTAACGGTTTAACTGATCTCAGTCAAGGTAGTAGTGTATGAGAAATAATTGGCCTCAATACTCTCAGGAAAGGGAGAGTGGGAGGAGGGTGAAATCAGCAAGAGTTTCAGATCCTGATTACTATGCATTTGTGTAGATGTCAAGGTCTTGGAGAAGGTGCAGAGAAAGTTTATTAGAATTACACTAAGAATCAATGACTTCAGTTACTTGGAAATACCAGAGAAGCTCTTGGTTGTTTGGATGTCTCCATATTCAAATAGCTTGCTAACGTTAACTGCCTCGGCTCACACACAAACAATGACCATATAGGTGAGACCCTGGAGTGTTGTCAGTAACATGGATTGAATGAATGCCTTCAGAAGATGAGGGGAAAAAAAAAAATCGAAAAACATTCAAACTTTGATCACTCTCTGTGTAATGATACTCACCACCCACCAGTTGTACACGCCGGGGTCCAACTTCATGTTTGCTTTTGTCCAAAGTGGTAGAATATCCTGATCAAAGTGCTCATTAAACCACTGTGACACACCAGGGTCACCTACACAACGATCACAAGCACACGTCTTCTGACCTACAAGATCCTTGCTCAACTTCTGCATGCCTAAGTAGCTGGGTACCAGTTTGACCCGGTGTGCATCTTCCACACCCTGAGTCTCCAGGTAGGCCATGTTGGTCACACCTGTCAGCGTGTAAGTGAAAAACAGGGAAGTCAGAAAGGCAACGAGAAGCACAAGGAAGAGGATAAATACCCGAAGCGAGCACTTCATTGTCACAATGTTGCACTTTGGGCTCGGACCTTTGGCTGTTGACACGAAGTTCTTGTTGCTGATTCTCATGTATTGTTGAGTGACTTCAGCTGGGGGGGGGGGCAGAGGTCAAAAGTGGAAGAGTGCCGAAAATCAACTACGCTGTTTATTCCTGTCTAATTTACTGGAGGCTTGCTGTTTGTTTTAATTGGAGATCCTCAGGGAATGCTTCAACTGTTCCATTAAACACTGGCATGTAGCAGTTAAACATTCTCAACAGAGGCTGCTTGCTGATGATTTTTCTTTCAGTTAGATATTCAGCCTCTGCTTTCACTTCCTTCTCTCCTCCCCTTTGCAAGCAAAGCTGAAGATTCTGCGAAATCTCCTTTCGCCTCAGATACCGTGACAGTTAAAAACAATCACCACCATCCTTTGGAACAAGCTTGACAGAATCAGACTCCTCGAACCAGCGGCTAGCTCATTCGTTAGTTCCTTGGTCCTCCGAGAGATTAAGCAAGCAGCTTGGTTTTTCCGTGATAGGATGTTGGATTAATTCGGTTAAACTGCTGTTTGATTTACTCTCGCACTGTGAGCCACAAACCACAATCTCTCAAAAAAGTCTTGCCTTGTATGAACCGGAGCCCAGATCGCTGCTTCAGAAATTTATAGCATCTCTTGTGCGTCTCTTATTTTCACGAAGAGGTATGTCTGCGAGAGAGCTGTTGCCAAGGTGACTATTGATATGTGCTCAAAAAAAAAGAGGTAAATCAAGGCGTGCAGATGAGAGTACTGTCTGCTCACAAGTCCTCTGTATGTTCGTCGATGCCATTCAGCTTCCTTAATACACTGTCAAGCAAGAGATTACAACAAGGCTAAAAAACATTTCCCCCCTCCACGTGCAGCAGAACTGCAGAGACGGGTGTGCTCTGCTTTCTAAACCCACGTCAGCTTTTCTTCTGGATTTTGCTGTTTGGCCAGTTACTCAGGACTTGCTCAGGCAGACAGTGTGTTCCACTCCACATGAAAAGCCTGGATTTTAAAAAAAGAGAAAAAGAAAGTTCAGTCTACACAGTCCGTAAACAAATCAAAACAAAGTGCCCTGATTTCTTTTCTGTGTAGTTCAATCAATTAAAAGTCCAAGATTAGGAAACAAACCATTGCATATATCAGTAAACCACATTACTAGGCATCAGTGTCCGTCCTTAATTTAAAAGTCACTATGGCCAAAATAAAATGTTTGATTCAATTTTCTCCCTTTCTCTCCTGACTCAGGCTTGGATTAAAATTCAGAACTACCAACAGCCCTGTGCCAAGTGCTGAATTCTTTATGTGTGAGCCTGCATAATATTTGGCACCAGGATATTCGACTGTGGGAGGAATCAAAATGGATCATCTGATATTCATTTGTTTAAAAAGTATTTCCATTCAATTTTTTTTAGCACTTTAACATTTTACAAAACAAATCAAAAACACGACACCCCCAAATACAACAAACCATGCACAAACCCCCCCCCAAACAGTTGACGGTAACTACCCTCTGAAATGCAAAATAAACAAACCCCATCTCTTGTGGAACCGCTCATTCTCCCCCCTTAGGGCAAATTTCACCTTCTCAAGATGTAAGAACTCTATTAGATCCCCCAGCCACACCGAGGCACAGGGTGGAGAAGCTGACTTCCACTCCAACAGAACCTGCCTGTGAGTGATCAACGAGACAAAGGCTAAAACATCTGCCCTACTGCCAACTGCAACTCTGGCAGGCTCGACACCCCGAATGTGGCCCCCAGGGGACTGGCTCCAAATCCACAAGCAGGATCGCCGACATGGTGCTGAAAAATGACCCCTAAAATTTCTCCAACTTCAGGCATACCAGAACATGTGCACATGATTAGCCGGGCCTCTTCCACACCTTTCAATAGTATCTTCTACCCCCACTAACAGTCAGCTCATCCTTGACTTCATCAAATGCATGCTGTGCACCTCCTTTAACTGTGTCAACCCCAGCCTTGCGCACGAGGTTAAGGCGTTCACTCTCCGCAGCACCTCACATCACAGTCTCTCCTCCAATGCCATCTCAACTCCTCCACCGACTTGGCCTTAACTCTGGCCATAGACATCTTATCCTCCTCCAAAATCCTCCCATAAATCCCACCCTCCAATCCCATTACCGACAACACTCCTCCAACAGGAGGTCCTTGCAAACGGTCGGAAAAATCTTTCTAGCAAAGATGTTTTCGGTATGCATATACCAAAAACCGTCCTCACATGGAAACATCCTCCTCAACTCCTCCAAGCTTGCGAGCCGCCCCTCCAAAAACAAATCCTTCATCTCCTTCACACCTCTCTCTACACATCCCCGACACCTCACATCCATCCTCTCTGGCTCAAATCCATGATTCCCCCAGATCAGCCTCGACCCCGCTCCCAACCTAAAGTGCTGCCAAAATTGCCAGTATCTTGGCATCCACATTCAACAGAGATATGAGTCTATATGAGCCACACTGCACCGGATCGTTATCCTTTTTAGGCAACAACAAAATGGATGCCTACCCATCGTTTCCGGCAAGGCCCCCTAACCATCGCATCCTCAAACATTTTTACCAACAGCAGCACCAATTTATCCTTAAACGTTCTATAAAATTCCAGAGCGAAACCATCCTGCCCCGGTGCCTTACCCATCTGCATCTTCCCTATCGCAACCTGCACTTCTCCAACCGCATTGGCTACTCCAATCCCACCCTCTCCTCCTCTCCTACCTCCGGGCACTCCAACCGCCCCAAAAGCTCTCTCATATCCAACACATTTTCCAGTGGCTGTGACCTATGCAGATCCCTATAAAACTCTTCAAAAATCTTGTTCACCTGCTTCAGCGCCACGACCAGCTCACCCATCCCACCTGTGATCCAAATTATTTCCCTCCGTGCCTCTTGCCTGCGGAGCTGGCCCGTCAACAAAGGGTGGCCTTCTCCCCATGCTCATAGAAGACCCCCTTCGACCTTCTCAGCTGCTGAACCACCATCCCCGTAGATAAAAGATTGAACCTCGAATCGAACTTCTTTCTCTTCACCAGAAGACCTGGATCTGGTTCCTCCGCATGTCTCCTATCTACTTCCAAAATCTCCTCTATCAACCGTTGTCATTCCACCCTCGCCTCCCTATCCAGCTGCACCTTAAACGCAATAACCATACCGCTCACTATCGCCCTCAATGCTTTCCATACCAGTGAACATGAAACCTCTCCATTACGATTAAACTCCACATAATCTATGATCACCTTCCCCATTTTAGTACAAAAATTCAGACCCACCAACAGTCCCACATTCAACCTCCATGCTGTGGTATTATCATAACTGAAAGAACTGCAAGGGTTAATGAAATGTCTGGAGTAGCCACGAGAGGGAGTTACGGATACAAATATATAAGGTATTGATGCTAAGTCTTTTGAGGGGAGAGAGTAGTCCAGGAGTTAGCTAGAGACAGACAGAAGTATTGATAGTGTGAGTAAGAGCAGATCACAGTTTATAACAATATTAAGATTAGTTGTAGATGAGTGTAGTTTATATGTTATCAATCAACTATGCATTATTTAGAAGTACATGTTAAATGCAAATTAGTAGTGTTAATAAATTTAGAGCTTTGTTTAAGTTCAAGCTATTTTGTGGTCTTTGTTAATACTACGCTAACCATTTTGAATTAAGCAACACACAGAACACCACATGGTAACAGGAGTCTATTTCTACTAGTAAGAAACAGTTAGATTTGTAAAGATTAGCATAAGAAGATTGAAGAAACAATCAAGACGCTACAAAACTTTGACAATCTACATCGAAGACGAATTGGAAAATGGAGAGTGGAAATGAAAATGAAAATGCAAATGGAAAATGGAAATTGGAAAACTTCAGGACAAATGGTAAACTATGCCAAAAATGGACATTCTTTAAACAGCAGTTTGACGTTTTTCTTTTTGTCTCTGCCTCTGATCAAATAATAAGTGCACTCCTATTAAATTTGGCTGGACCACAAATATTAGAATTGTTTGAATTTACTACTGATGAGGACAAACCAAATATAACATGGTGCTACAAAAGTTTGATGCACACTGCAAGAAGCAGGTGAATTTGACCTACGAGCGCTTCATGTTCAGGAAAAGGCTGCAGTTAAGAGGGGAGTCGGTAGATTATCACTATACATCAGGGGTGGGCAAACTTTTCCGTGCAAGGGCCACATTCAGAAATTCACAATTTTAAAGGGCCGCATAGCATATTAAGTAAAATAATTACTTCACCCGGTTATGATTCTGGGCGCCTCATATAGAACATAGAACAGTACAGCACAGAACAGGCCCTTCGGCCCTCAATGTTGTGCCGAACAATGATCACCCTACTCAAGTCAACGTATCCACCCTATACCAGTAAGTAATCCAACAGCCCCCCTCCCCATTAACCTTGAAAAAAAAATTAAAAAAAAAAAAAGAAAATTAAAAATTTTTTTTTTTTTTTTTTAATGACTTAGTGGGCCACATAAAGACCTTTGGCGGGCCGCATGCGGTCCGCGGGCCGTAGTTTGCCCACCCCTGCTATACATGTTCCAGGAAACTTTCATGATTGAAGAAGTCACTAGGTTTAATATGCTGGATCACAAAGACAGACCGTACAAGACCTCTCCAAGATAATTAAGGAGTGGACCACATCATAGAAATTAATGGCAAAGACATACCATTTAAAATTGACACAGGAGCGCACGCAAATATTATCGCAAAAAAAGATTAAGACAAGCTTATAGGGCACCACTGATAAAGAAATCTACTTGTTGGCTAACCGATTACAACGGTAATACAATAGTCACAAGAAGTTCCTGCCGTCTCGTTGTTAAAATCAGTGACATTGAAATGCCCATCGACTTTCAGATCGTGGAAGGTGGTAAGTCATTGCTAATTGGGGTGGTGCTTGCGAAAAATTTCAGCTAGTTGAAAGGGTTCACTCATCTAGTACTTCGCATTACCGACATGAAGAGCCAATGGAAGACTTAGTTTTGTGGATTACCTGTCCAAAGCTATTGCTGATGCTGACATATCAGACAAATTCAGAATGGCGGTTAGCGTTTTCTTCACAAACCCAACATCATGCCAATTTGGGGCATATACACTAACCAGCACCACCAACCTCCCCTCCAACCTACCCGTTACTATCACATACCTACCCTCACTGAACTGCCACCACCTTCTCCATCTGGAACCTCACCCTCTTACCCACCAGAATCGCCACCCCCCCAAGCCCTGCTGTCAAAGCCCGAGTGAAACGCTTTGCTTACCCAGCCCTTCCTCAGCCTCATCTCGTCATTCACCCTCAGACGGGTTTCCTGCAACATCACCATATCGGCTATCAAACACTTCAAGTGCGAGAAAACTCTTGCTCTCTTCATGGGTCCCCCCCCAGCACTTATGTTCCACGTCATCACCCTGACCAGGAGTCTCTCAACGGCATCCCCCCCCCTCCCATCCTGTCTGCCATATCCACGACTCCAAGCCTTGTCCATCAGGCTGAACAAAACCAACACCTAATCCCCCTACTTTCAAACCTTCCAACTCCCCACCCCATAATCCCAGAAACCCAGCACAAAAAAACACCTAAATTCCCAGCCAATCTCTATCAACCCCCAAACCCTCCGTTTCCTACTACCGCACCAAAAATAACCAAAACACCCCACATAACAAGATAAATGAGTGGAGAGATACATTAAAAAAAGTTGTGAGTTCCCTTCAGCTTCGCCGGGTAGGCCACCCCAAACCTCACGTTGTTACTGCACAACGCCACCTTCACCCGACCAAAGGCCACCCGCCTTCTCACCAGGTCCGCTGGAAGATCTTGGTATATACGAATACCAATGCCTTGCCACTTCAACTCTCGATTCTGCTTCGCCCATTCAAGACCTTTTCCTTCGTCTGACAGTTGTGGAAGCAGATTATCACAGCCCACTGTGGTTCATTCATCTTTGGCTTCAGACGGAGTGACCGATGGACCCTGTCCAACCCATAAAGAGAGGGGTCCTCCTTCTGTCCCGTCAACTTAGCAAACATCTCCGCAAAGTACTCAGCCAGCTTCTGGCCCACCACCCCCTCAGCAATCCCACGATCCTCAAATTCTGTCTTTGTGACCTGTTCTCCAGGTCCTCCACTTTGGCTCTCGGTCCTTTATTGCTCTCCACTACCCTCCGCAGCTCCTCACCTATTGAGGTGAACTGGTCATTGTGCTACGACAATGCCTCCTCCATCCCCTTCAACACCTATCCTTGCTCCTGCACCTCCATTGATGCTTTAGTCAAAACCGCCATTATTGGGGCAAGAGTGCCATCTACCCACTCCTTGAACGAGGTCATCATCTCTTTCCGTTGTATGTCGAAGCGTTTAGAGACAGTCACTCAAACTCCCTAGACACCACATCAGTCAGCTTTTCCACTGTAAATGGGAGTGGCCCCTCCTGAGGCACTAGCACCCGCCATCGTTCTTCCTGTTGGACTCACCGTCACACTTGCCGACGGACACTCGCTCGCCCCTTCCTACCCTGATTCTTCTTGTGGAACTTCGACATTCCGCAACATCCTCAGACCTTCCAACACAAAATCATTCAAATAAATCCCCCAAAAACTAGGCATAAAAGGCCAAAAACCAGAAACTCTAGCAGGAGCCACCCAACATCGGCCTCTACCTGCATATTGCCACCGGGCATTCATGAACAGGTACCTTGCAGCGGGGTTCATCTGACAGAAATCAGGAATGAAATGAAATGAAAATCCCTTATTGTCACGAGTAGGCTTCAATGAAGTTACTGTGAAAAGCCCCTAGTCGCCACATTCCGGCGCCCGTTCAGGGAGGCTGTTACAATAAGACCACTAGCTAAACTTTAGGCTCTCTAGCCCAGTTCTGCTAGAGTCAACTGTCCACCAAAGCTGAGAACAACCAACACCATAGATCAAGGATTAAACCTGGTACTTTCTCATTTTTGTGGCTCAGTGTGGCACCAAATCATCCTATGTTTAGCTTAAAACTGAAACAAGGTTCAAGGGTGGATCACTCAGCCCCATTCAGGTGCATTTGCAAATGAATGAATGACACAGACCCCAATTCTCGTGGAGTTGGGTTGACTTTAAAGGTGTTTAAAAATAGTGGGTAGGATCTGATTCCAGCATTCCCAGCCCCGGCAATTTTTGCCAGAGCCTTATAAGGGTTCAAGTAGCAAGCTCACACTATACACTCCAGATCTGCTGGTTGCATTTTATACCACCTGCAATTTGCATGGAGTCTGGCTAGCTTAGATGTGAACCATAGTCTGGATTTTGGAATCTGTTGAATACCTTAGCCTTGCCCCCTCTTATTTCCCATGCCCCTGATATCTCTAATTTCCTTCCATGCTTCCCTGCATTCTCCACGCCCACTCACCCATTCTGCACTATGGATATAACTGATGAGCCATATAATAACAAAGCAAGTCCAGAAATGCTCAAGAAAAAATACCCATTCAGAAATCTGCCCTGAAAGAGCTGCTGCTCTTATAACCTTAGAAAAGTATAAATCAGACACTGCCATTGTTACTTTCAGTAACAGAATCTTTACCCCACTTCAGATCTCTTAATCATGTCCAAATAAACATAAAGATATTGAATAACAGATCAAAGAAAATAGCTTATTGTAACTTCATAAAGATGTCAATCACAAAACTCAGATTCCACTTCAGGAAGGAAACAAAAGGAATGAAACCGGATGGACCACCCAGCATTGGCCTCGGCACTGAAGACAACAGCGGCAAATTCAGCCCTTTTGGCCCTGAGAAGCCCTCCTCACAAACATCTGGGGCCTTTGCCAAAATTGGGAGAGCTGACTCACAGACTAGTCAAACACCAGTCTGATATAATCATACTCATGGAATCATACCTTGCAGACAATATCCCAGGCACCACTAACACCATTCCTGGGTATGTCCTGTTCCACCGGCAGCACAGACCCAACTGTGGCAGCGACACAGTGGTATACAGTCAGGAGGGAGTTGCCCTGGGAACCCTGAACATCGACTCTGAGCCCCATATGGCCAAATATGGGCAAGGAAACCTCCTGCTGATTACCCCCCTCACCCCCCTCAGCTGATGAATCGGTATTCCTCCATATTGAACACTACTTGGAGGAAGCACTGAGGGTGGAAAGGGCACAGAATATACTTAGGGGGCGGAGGGGTGCCGGCGTAGCGGAGAAGCGGCAACCACTCCGGCATCGGGCCTCCCCAAAGGTGCGGAATTCTCCGGACCTTTAGGGGCTAGGCTCGCGCCGGAGTGCTTGGCACCACGCCGACTGGCGGCAAAACCGGCGCCAACAGCCTTTGACGCCCGCCAGCCGGCGTCGGGGCTTACCGAAAGGCCTTCGCCGGTTCGCGCATGCGCCGTGCATCAGCAACCGCTGATGTCACCACCGGCGCATGTGCGGTAGGGGGGTCTCTTCTGCCTCCGCCATGGTGGAGGCCGTGGCAGTGGCGGAAGAAAAAGAGTGCCCCCATGGCACTGGCCCGCCCGCCGATCGGTGGGCCCCGATTGTGGGCCAGGCCACCGTGCCCCCAGGACCTCGGGGGCCCGCTTGCGCCGCCAATCCCGCCGCCACCAGAGGTGGTTGAAACCACGTCGGCGGGAGAAGCCTGTCAGCAGCAGGACTTCGGCCCATCGCGGGCCGGAGAATCGCCGCGGGGGGCACCGGCGCGGCGTGATTCCCGCTCCCGCCGATTCGGAGAATTCCGCCCAGGGTGGGGCACTTCAATGTCCATCACCAAGAATAGCTCGGTAGTACTATTCCTGATCAAGCTGGCAAGGTCCTAAAGGACGTAGCTGCTAGACTGGGACTGCGGCAGGTGGTGAGGAAACCGCCAAGAGGGAAAAACATCTTCAACTCATCCTCATCAACCTGCTTGTCGCAGATGCATCTGTCTATGACAGTGTCGATAGAAGTGACCACCGCACAGTCTGCTTTTGGAGACAAAGTCCCGTCTCCATATTGAGGAAACCCTCTATCGTGTTCTGTGGCACTACAATTCAGCTAAATGGGGGAGATCTCGAACAGACCTAGCAACCCAAGACTGGGTATCCAGGAGGTGCTGTGGGCTATTAGCAGTCACAGAATTGCACTCAAGCACAATCTGTAACCTCATGGCCTGGCATATCCACCATTCTACCATTACCACCAAGCCATGGCAGCAACCCTAGTTGAATGAAGAGTGCAGGAGGGCATATTAGGAGCAACATCAGGCATACCAAAAAATCAGGTGTCGATCTGGTGAAGCTACAACACAGGACTACTTGTGTGTCAAACATCATAAGCAGCAAGTAATAGACAGAGCTGAGCGATTTCACAACCAACGGTTTAGATCTAAGCTCTGCAATCCTGCCACATCAGGCCACGAATGGTGGTGGACAATTAAACAACTCACCGGAGATGGAGGCTCCACAAATATTCCCATCCTCAATGATGAAGGAGCCCAGCGCATCAGTGCAAAAGATAGGATTGAAACATTTGCAACAATCTTCAGCCAGAAGTGCCGAGTGGATGATCCACCTTGGCCTCCTCCGGGAGTCAATTCAATTCATTCCACGTGATATCAAGAAACGGCTGACGGCATTGAATACTGCAAAGGCTATGGGCCCTGACAATATTCTGTGCTCTAGAACTTGTCACATCCTGGGCCAATCTGTTCCAGTACAGCTACAACGCTGGCATCTACCTCGCAACAATAAAATGTAGAGATTTGTCCATATATGTCTTGTACACTATACACGGTAAATCCAACCCTATCAGTCTATTCTCAATCATCAGTAAAGTGATGGAAGGGGCCATCAACAGTGCTATCAAGTGGCACTTACTCAGCAATAACCTGCTCATGGACACTCAGTATGGGTTCCGCCAGGGTCACTCAGCTCCTGACCTCATTACAGCCTTCTTTAAAACATGGACAAAAGAGTTCAATGCCAGAGGTGCGATGATGACAATTGCCCTTGACAATTTGACCAAGGCAGCATTTGACCATTATGGCATTATGTCATCAAGGAGCCCTAGCTAAAATGGAGACAATGGGAATGAGGGTGAAAATCCTCCACAGGTTGAAGTCATATTTAGCACAAAGGAAGATAGATAGTTGTAGTGGTTGGAGGTCAATCAGCTCAGCCCCGGGACATCACTGCAGGTGTTCCTCAAGGTAATGACCTCGGCCCAGCCATCTTCAGCTTCTTCATCAGTGATTTTCCTTCTATCATAAGGTCGGAAGTGAGGATGTCTGCAGATGACTGCACAATGTTCAGCGCCATTGCGGCTCCTCAGATAGTGAAGCAGTTCATGTCCAAATGAAGCAAGACCCAAACAAAATCCAGGCTTGGGCTGACAAGTGGCAAGTTACATTTCATAGAATCATAGAATTTACAGTGCTGAAGGAGGCAATTCAATCCATCGAGTCTGCAACGGCACCTTGGAACGAGACCCTTACTCAAGCCCACATCTCCACCCTATCCCCACAACCCAACTTAACCTTTTTGGACACTAAGGGCAATTTAGTATGGCCAATCCACCTAACCCGCATATCTTTGGACTGTGGGTGGAAACCGGAGCACCCGGAGGAAACCCACGAAGACACGGGGAGAACGTGCAGACTCTGCACAGACAGTGACCTAAGCCCGGAATCGAATCTGGGACCTTGGAGCTGTGAAGCAACTGGGCTAACCACTGTGCTACCGTGCTGCCCTATTTGCATCACAGAAGTGCCAGGCAATGACCATCTCCAACAAGAGAAGATATAACCGTTATTCTTGACATTCAATGGCATTGCATTGCTCTATCCTATACTATCAAAATTCTGCGAATTACCATTGACCAGAAACAGAATTGGATGAGGCAGAGAAATACTATGGCTACCAGAGCAGGTCAAAGGCTAGGAATCCTCCAGCGAGTAACTCACCTCCTGATTCCCCAAAGTCTGACCACCATTTATAAGGCACAAGTTAGAAGTGTAATGGTATACTCTAATTCACTGTCTAACAGCACTGTGAGTGTACTTACACCTCAGGGACAGCAGCGGTTCAAGAAGGCAGCTCACCACCACTTTCTGAAGGGTATCTAGGATGGACAATAAATGCTGGCCTAGCCAGCAATGCTCATATCCCGTAAATGAATGTCTAAACAGACTCTTGCTGAGTAGATTACATTCAAACATCTTGAAGCTCAGTCAAGCATTCGTAATAAGACCATCTGGAGAAACTGGTCATCTGTTTCAGTTGATAGTTGCCAAATGGCCTCATTACACAAGCTGAAGTATAGTGTTAGTTTTGACTGATTGACATCTTTATGAAGTTATAATAGGCTTTTCTCTGATCTGTTTTTCAATGTCTGTGTGTTTATTTAAACACATGCGATGTGGGGTAAAGCTTATGTTATTGAATCTATGGTTGACAGTGTTTGATTGACACTTTAATAAAGTTAGAAGGCCAGCAGAATGCCCAATAAGTATAAAACCAGGCAGCAGAAAGTCGTCAGACTCAGAAGCTTCAAAAGCATCATCTGCTGAGAAAATGGTGGCAGCTCCTGCTGGGTCATTTGTTTTAAATTTAGAGTGCCCAATTCACTTTTCCAATTAAGGGGCAATTTAGCCTGGCCAATCCACTTACCCTGCACATATTTTGGGCTGTGGGGGCGAACAGGGGGAGAATGTACAAACTCCACACGGACAGTGAGGGATCGAACCTGGGACATCGGTGCCGTGAAGCTGCAGTGCTACCCACTGCACCACCATGGTGCCTCCTGCTGTGTCTTTGACCACTTTACTAACCACTGAAATGCTTACAGGCATCTTGGCGTGGGAACTTATAAAACTGTGGCAGGCTGTGTCTGAAGACCTCAATAGAGCAATCGAGGAGGCCCTGCCCCCTATCTGTGTGGTCTTGCAAAAATAGATGAGACCGTAAAGGCGCAGTGATGTGGAGGAAGCCCATTCAAGGCAGAGTGACCAGATCACCTCCCTGGAAACAGAGATTGCACAGGTGGCTGACAACAACAAGGCACTGAGGGCGAAGGTCGACGATCTGGAGATTAGCTCCAGAAGGCAGAATTTGAGAGTCGTTGGGCTGCAGCTGTTTGGGAAGATGGTGGGGGAGAGTGGAATGGCTTCCCCTCCCAAGTTGGATTGGGCCCACATGTCGCTCAGGCAGAAGCTCCTTTCTGCTGAACCATCATGTGCGATCATCGTGCGCATGGGCTATCAAGAAAAGGAAAGGGTGAAGGACCACCGGGACTATAAATGGAAGGGCCACACCATTAGGTTCCACCAGGATGTGGGAGCGGAGCTGGCTCGGAGGCGTGAGGCATTCAACAAGGCCAAGGCTGCTTTGTACAGGAGTAACGTTGGTTTCGGTCTGGTGTACCCTGCGCGCCTATGAGTAATTTACGAATCGACAGATTACTATTTTG
This sequence comes from Scyliorhinus canicula, assembly GCF_902713615.1. Taxonomy (NCBI): domain Eukaryota; kingdom Metazoa; phylum Chordata; class Chondrichthyes; order Carcharhiniformes; family Scyliorhinidae; genus Scyliorhinus; species Scyliorhinus canicula. Next base: position 87,545,670 of record NC_052154.1, on the reverse strand, counting down.
ATGCACCGGAAGACGCTTGAATAGAAACATGGACTGGGGTCGAGCTATCTGTTGTGGGATGTCTGTTTGAAGGGTAGGCGTGTGATATTTGGGATTTGTTGGGCATTTTGGAGTTTGCACTTGTCTTTTTACTGTTGGTTTCTGGGATGGGTATTATTTTTCTTTTCCCCCCCCACCCCCGAACTATTAAAGTTGAATATGGGTGGGGGAGCTGGTTGGTGTAATGGTTATTTGTTCTGTATTTTTTTTACTCTGAGCGGGCATCGCCCTGCTAGCTGTATAGTTAGTTAACGGGTGCAGAGGGGTGAGGGTAGCTGAAGCTCATACTGTTGTTTTTTAAAGGATGAGATTAGGATTTATGTTTTTGTTTTGTTTGGGGTTACACTTGGTTGGGGGAAGGTATGGGCCTTTGTTTGCCTTGTTTGCTGGTGTTTTGGATGTGGTATTGATGGGAAGTAGTTTGTGGGGGTGGGGTTAGTTCTCTGATGGTGACCATGACATTTTCTTTGTTCTGTTCGGATAGGGGATTTGGTGGCCATCTTGGATGGGCCTGGCGCAGGCTCTCTTTGAGTAGGTGGACTGCCCCACATGGGGAGAATGACTGACTCTGGATCAGGGGTGGGTAGACGGTCCCCTGTTCGGCTGGTCACCTGGAATGTAAAGGGGTTGAATGGCCCAGTAAAAAGATCTAGGGTGTTTGCGCACCTTAAGAGTTTGAATGCCAAGGCTCCACTTAGGTTCCTTTCCTGCACTAACAAGCTCAGCTTGCCAGTGCAGGAAGAGATTGGGTCACCATTTTTAAATGCAACCTGATCTCTGAATTCCCCACTGCAGAGTCTGGAACCCCCAACACCCCAACGTACTAATTAGAGGATCCTCAAGGTCCCCAGCACTCCACCTCATAAGGGTAGGGCACCCCAGGCCCCATCCCCGCCATGGGCAAAGTGCCACCTGGGCACCTTGGCACTGCCAGGGTAGCACCTAAGTGACACTTCCAGGGTGCCTAAGTGACACTGCAAAGGTGCCAGGCTGGCCATGCCACAGTGCCCAGGTGGCATTGGGACTGCAAGGGTACCACCCTGTAGAAAGGCCAACCACCCAGGGATCACAGGTCACCAGGGAGACTCCCCGCGGTGCCGGGATGCCTGCTGCATGTTTGTGGAAACCAGTGCTAAGCAGCACCCTCTCGGGGTCTCCGAGGTGAGCTGGTGAGATCCCGCACCTTGGATAACTCTGAACATATTTAAGTGAGCTCGACTGCACAGTTAAATATGCATATGGGCAGGATCCAGATTACGACACCTAGCGAGATCTCGTTAGATCTTGCAAAGCTTAACAAGGTTTGTAAATCTCGCGAGAGGTCTGTCGCGAGATTTACTGGCTTTGTCACATCCCGTGCAGATTAGATCGCATCTGTTATGCTTTAGTTGTACAGGGCATTGGTGAGACCAGATGTCAAATACTGTGTAAAGTTTTGGTCTCCTTATCTAAGGAGGCAGTTGATTAATAAGGGGATCAGGGTTTATGGGGAAAAGGCAGGAGAATAGGGATGAGAAAAATATCAGCCATGATTGAATGGCAGAGCAGACTTGATGGGCCGAGTAGCCTAATTCTGCTCCTATGACTTACGGTCTCACAGTCTTTTAGTTCAGAGGAGGTTTACTAGATTGATGCATGGAATGAGCGCGTTGTCTTATGAGGAAAGGTTAGACAAGCTTGGCTTATTTCCACTTGAGTTTAGAAGAGTGAGGGGTGACCTGATAAAGAATATAAGATCCTGAACGGGTATTGACAAGGTGGATGTGGAAATGATGCTTCAGCTTGTGAAGGGAATACAAAACTGGTGGGCATTATTTTAAAATTAGGGATCACCCTTAATGGATGGAGACTCGGAGAATTTTTTTTCTGACGGTTGTGCGATTTGGAACTGTCTACCTCAGAAGATGGCGGAGGCTGGGTCACTGAATATTATTAAGGTGGAGGTAGAAAGATTATTGTTCGGCAAGGGAATCAAAGGTTATTGGGTAGATGAGAATGTGGAATTCGAAACACAACCAGTTCAGCCATGATCTTATTGAATGGCAGAGTAGGCTTACATCTATTCCTATTTTGTATGTTCGCATGTACATACATCATCTAGAATCAAGCTTCAGCAAGGTACGGGAGGATTGCCCATACCTATAGCCAGCTGAGCCCAACCCCATTCTTGCCCATCACACGGACAAGTGCATTTTCCAGCAAGGACTACAGAATAATGAGCAGATGCAGAACCCAGGGTGCGATTCTCCGCTCCCCAGGCCGGGTGGGAGAATCGCGGGAGGGCCGCTCTAGCACCCCCCGCGATTCTCCCACCACCCCAAAAAAATGCGACACGCCGCTCGGAGAATCGTGGGTCGCCGTTTTTCACGACGGCCCGCGATTCTCCAGCCCGGATGGGCCAAGCGGCCTGCCGTTCCCGACCTGTTCACGCCGGCGGCAACCACGCCTGGTCGCTGTCGGCGTGAACAGCGCGCAAAAGGTGAGTTTGGGTCCTGTGGGGGGGGCTGAGAGGGGATTGAGCACCACGGCTGTGCTCGGGAGGGGACTGGCCCGCGATTGGTGCCCACCGATCGTCGGGCTGGCGTCTCCAAGAGACGCGCTCTTTCCCCTCCGCCGCCACGCAAGATCAAGCCGCCACATCTTGTGGGGCAGCGGAGGGGAAGACGGCAACTGTGCATGCGCGGGTTCCAGCCGGCCAACCTGCGCATACGCGGCTGACGTCATTAGGCGCCGCCGGCCGAGTCATTCTCGGCGTGCCGCCTTGACGCCAGCGTCAAGGCCCGGCAGCCGAGTTTGACGAAACGCCGCTCCTAGCCCCTGGGGGGGGGGGGGGGGGATAGGGTGCGCGGAGTGGCCTCCGACGCCATTGTGAAACACTCCGGGTTTCACGACGGCATCGGCCGTTGCGGAGAATTCCGCCCCCAGTCTATGTTTCTTGTCCATTTTCCAGTCTAGAGGTTAATATAGTGCCCTGGCTGCGATCAACAGATCAAAGCTGGAATCCTCATGATCTGTACAGGACACTACCACACAAGCAATATACTGACTCAGTGAACCACCTAGGGAGGGTGGATTGCATTTTAATAGGAAGGGCTGCTCATGACCCAAGTTAAAAACAGGAAATGCTGGAAAAACGTAGCAAGCCTGTCAGCCTCTGCGGTGAGACTAATCGAGTTCACTTATCAAGTCCGTGTGACTCTTCTTCGGAGCGGAAGACAGGTGGAAATGAAATGGATGTTATGCTGTTGAAGACTGGGTTGTACAAGTGGAACAAAATAGGTCAAGAGTAGATGGGAGCTCAGGAAATATTTGACAAAGATGTCATGGATAAAAGAGAAAGAGAGGTTTAATGGTAGTGTTAAAGACTGGGGAAGGGGAGTTAATGGGAGAAAAAGGGGAGAAAATGTCAAATCATGGGGATTATTATGTTTTTGAATGATTATGTGTTTATGAATGCCCTGTATTAAATAAAATGATTTAAAAAAGATTAAATAAAGTGCTAAAAGTGGCATAAAGTTAAGATTGTGCTCATAACAGAACGAGGGACAAAGTTCTATGAAAGTAAAACATAATAAATTACAGATGCTACGTGGGGCCACCCCTAACCTCCTTTTAAAAATAAATTTAGAGTACCCAATTCATTTATTCCAATTAAAGGGCAATTTAGTGTAGCCAATCCGCCTAGCCTGCACATCTTTGGGTTGTGGGGGCGAAACCCATGCAAATACGGGGAGAATGTGCAAACTCCACACGGACAGTAGCCCGGAGCCAGGATCGAACCTGGGACCTCAGTGCCATGAGGCACCCCTGACCTCCTTTTTTGCTCCACCTGCCTCACCGCTTCTTCGCCAGTACAAAATCCATCTCATTATGACCCCTCTGCAGCCCTGAAGTGTCACCCAGACCCGAAACATTAACTCTGTTTCTCTCTCCACAGATGCTGCCAGATTTGCTAACGTTTTCCAGACTTTGAAATGAAAAAATGAAAATCGCTTATTGTCACAAGTAGGCTTCAATGAAGTTACTGTGAAAAGTCCCTAGTCGCCACATTCCGGCGCCTGTTCGGGGAGGCTGGTACGGGAATTGAACCGTGCTGCTGGCCTGCCTTTGTCTGCTTTAAAAGCCAGCGATTTAGCCCAGTATGCTAAATCAGCTCCTAGTCTGCTAAACCAGCCCAGTAGATCTTAATTTACTTGCCTGAATAAAATCTTTGATTCTCATCCAGGTCATTCTTTTTTGTTAAATTTAAAGTGTCCAACAGAATTTTCTGTTCTCTTTCAAATTTGCAGCATTTTGCTTTTATTTTACGGCTTATGACCTTTCTACTTGGGCTTGTGTCACATTATCTGGGAAAGAATTATCTTGTGATGAGCTGTAATTTGCAGGTTTGTATTCATATCATATTGGAATGGACAGTTACGAGTGCAGGTCCTAGGGTGGCATAAAACACATTGTTACTTAAAATAATATATACGTTCCCTGGGGCAGGAGGGGTGGTGTGGTGGACGGGAGGACGGGATCACTGCTTTACTGGAACATCGCATCTTCTGGAAGAGCTATCACTTCATCAATCACTGCTAATACAGGCAGTGGAAACACGCAGTATACAATCCAGCATGGTAATAGATTATAACAATTGCTTGGATTTATTATAAAGTCACAACTGTCAAGAAGCAGAGAGATACCTGCAGTGGGAGCTCCCACCCAGGCACACTCCATTTCTACAGCAACTGTCCTTTGATTCCAGCACTCAATTATTCAAAAATATGTTGAGAACAAAAATAATTCTTCAGGTGGATTTATGTACAGGATGGAGTTCAACTAAACTTACAGAATCAATTAATAACATTCTAAGATACTTATTGCAGACGAGAGAATGGATGTACTCAGCATGATCGCTAAGAAAATATCTATGGTTCAAAACCACAGGAGATATAATAATGACCTGAAATTCAGATGGCCAACAATAAAGTTGAATATCATTATTCGAAGGAGCAAATTACACAGAGGAGATTCAGAGGCATGTGGAAGAGGTTGTCACGTGTCTGGATAAAATGACATCTGAGCTGTTCAAGATACTGCATGATGGAGGAAGTTGTTCCCAGGGGTCCAATTTTAGAAAGTGTACACTACACTTTGTTTGGCAAACAATTGCTTAGAATGAATGAAAGTGATTGTGAAGCGTTGGGTCCAACATCTTAATCTACTTAATAAAAGCAAATTACTGCTGTTCTGGAAAATACAGAATGTGTCATTTGAAACATAGAGGTCTGCCAACATCTGATCGAGGAGAGTGCAGGGAAAGATCCCACAAGAGGTTGGTGGCAGCTGAAGGGCACAGAAACTGTGGGCAGCAATTTCAGTCTATCAGAATGGTTATTACAACCTGCAGCAGGAGAAAGGCAACAGAAAAAAGTTTTTAAAAATGTTTTTGTGTTGTTGGAAAATTGTGATGGACTGCCCCTTTAAGACCCGAAGTCCGATCCTTATCAGAGGTCCCGATCAGAACAGCTGAAACAAAGAAACCAGCGTGGACTTCAGACTCCTCCCCTTTTTCTCCCCACGAGGCAAGAAGCAAGAACAAAGACACCAGCAGCAGAACACCAGCGGCACCCGAAGAAGCAAGAAGGACAGCAGCTGCCAGAAAAGAGAAAACTGCACCAGGAGAGATGACCAGGAGGCTTGAAAGTGAAAGAGAGAGAGAGAGAGTCTGAAGGCCTCACCAACCAACCAGACAACATCAAAAAGTAAATAATGTTTTTAATTTAATGAGATAAAAAGAGTATGTTAATAATAAAATAATTTAACCTGAAAAAGTGGTTATTAGCTTACTTCACTTCCTTAAGAACGCAGGACCCGTGACATCGATGCCATTAAGGGGTAAGTAAGTAAAATTCTTCAGTGAAGGTAGGAGTTATACCGGGGGATAACTTGAAAGGAGAGTTTGACCCGAATCGCACTCTCAGAGGCCTGTACTGGAGTCAGGGAGGAAGTTCCCTGTTCGCGGTTTTTAGAATATTGGCCCGTAAGGTTCTTTGGTATAAAGGGAATTCTAAAACATATAGGTGAATTTAAAAAACATGGCGCCCAGCGTGGAGGCCTAGAATATTAGAAGTTTCTAGGTAAAGCGAGGCTAGAATATTAGAAGTTTCTAGTTAAGCAGAGTAGGGGCTAGAATATTAGAAGTTTCTAGTTCCCAAGAAAGGCCTAGAATATTAGAAGTTTCTAGGTAAAGCGAGGCTAGAATATTAGAAGTTTCTAGGTAAAGCGAGGCTAGAATATTAGAAGTTTCTAGTTAAGCAGAGTAGGGGCTAGAATATTAGAAGTTTCTAGTTCCCAAGAAACGGGTGGAATATTAGAAGTTTCTAACCGGCAAAAAGGCTAGAATATTAGAAGTTTCTAGTCTATGTGTGAGTCAAACTTTACCTGCCGAGTTTAGTTTGGAAAGTCAGGTGTGATTGGCTTTTGTAAGGATATTCTGTGGATCGAGGGGACTGAAGCTCAGGTTGGGGGTGAAAATCAGTAGACTAGAAGATACTGACCCTGAGAAAAAGTCTGCAAGACATTTTGGTGATAGCACTAAAATCTTGCATCCATCACTGGTAAAAGGGGCTAAAGAATAAATCATCCTCAGAGTAAGGCGGATTGTGCGGACATTTTCTGGAAAATAGGGACGCTTATATTCAGAAACCAATAATCAATCGACCCTTAACTAGAGCAGGAAGATAGTGCCTTGGTCAGCCTTGGATAGGGCCCAGAAAGGGTACTTATCCTTAATTTCAGAGTGCACCTGAAAGGGACAACCAGGAACAGAACTAAAAATCCGAAAATGGCAATTAGGGTAATTCTCATGCCCTGGGATACGGTCAAGAGAAATGTAGAAATGAAAAGGGAATGGAAGAAATTAAAAGAGCAAAAGAAATCCTGGACAGGAGATATGTATCCAGACGGAGATATCTCCCTCTTTGTTAGAGTGCCAAAAGCCCTGCAATATACAGATTCAGTCAGGGTCCTTAAAGCACTTTGTCATTTTGCATTTGAAAAGCGAGCTGAATCACTAATCGTGTTTGGACACAGACAGAAGCATGCAGCTGCTCAAGTGGGCAAAGTGTGTTCCAAACTGATTAAAATCATTGACGGAGTAAACAGGACAGAAATAATACAGATCCCTAGTAAACCCAAAAGTAACTCTGAAGTGGTAGGCAAATATATAAAACAACTGCAGAAAAATGAACCATTAGAAATGGAAAGTGACGAGGAATCAGGCCTAGAATCAGATAGCCGAGAGAATTCGGACTCCTGTGAAAATTTCCCAACGGGATACAATTTTCCATACCCAGATCCAAGTCTGTTTCAGGAAGAAAATTGGCCTCAGCAATCTGCCACACATAAGAAAGAAGCGTTTATCGATCATTTCGTTGAACCACAAGAAAGTGAAGAGGAACAAGGCATAGTTGGGATTATGGCGCCTCCTGTGATGGGACAGGAAGAATTATCATCCTCATCCGAGAATGAGGAAATAGTCAAACCAAAGAGAGGAATAGGGAATAGAAAAAATTCTAAACCATTAGAAATAGGGGATTATAGCGATCACTGGAAACACCAACAACCTTCCACTTATCAACCAGTAAATAAGGATGTACCGTATTATATTTATAATCCAGAAGCAGAAATGGTACACCATAGAGATCAGGAAGGATGGGAAAGAGAGGTTACAGCTAGGGGACTTAAAATAGGAGAAATATTAGGCGGAAGTCAACAAATTGATTCTACGAAATTACTGGAATTACCAAACGTTACCCCCAAAGCTAAAATTTGGCAAATGAGCAAAGGGTATGACAGTTTCGGAAGAGCCATGAGTAGGGTAAGGAACAGCACAGAAACACAAGGCCAGATAATAGCAGCACTAAGACCACAGGAAAGGATACAGAATCATCCAAGACCCCAAAAAACTGCTCCTACTCCAATGGATAGGGCAAGTTATGCTCCACGAGATAGCCAGGTACCAAGTGCAAGGTTTGAAGAATATATAGAATCGGTGGAAGAATTTGCACAACATAGTACCCCCTATTTTGAGGAAGAACCGGTACGACGACGGATACATTTCTCCGAATATAGGGACCCAGATAGAGGTGCCCCTTTGAGAACACCATGCCCCAGAAGTGAGAAAATAGTCCAGTCATTTACACCAGGTCCAGAGGAAGGACAGGGAGGCATGGTACCGTATAAAATAGTAGCAGCCGTAATGAAGACAGCAGGCCCAAAGAAACATGGGGAGAGTAAAATTGAGTATTCACAGAGGTTAAAACAGTTAGCGAAGAAAATGGGGGCATCAGGAGAATCCACCAAATTGATTGATTTACATACAGTGGGAGAAATAGTTACAGGCGAAGTCTCAGATTTAATAAGTGAGTTAGATTTGGGAAATGAGAGAGCTAATTTAATGAAAGAGATGACAGAGGCAGCATATGCAGGGGAACACCTCACACCATATATCGACCGAATATATGAGGTTAATAAGGAAGAGGGGGTCGATGTAGTCAGATTCCTGAGGGAATTAGGACCCAAGATTCCAGGAGGAAAAAGCCTCTCAATAATACTGTTAACGACCTCTAGAAGAGAAATAGGAAGAGAACTGGTTAAATTTGATTTGGCAGGCAAAGCATTTAAGGATAAACACACAAAAGGGGAACAAAAAAGAGCAGCTGCCCAAAATAATGTTTCAACACAAAATGCTCAGATTAGACCACCAAACCGACAGATACCTGACAAATCGGAACAAAATCCAGCACAACCAGCAATGCCACAACATGGGTATAATTTGCGGTCACAAGGGCCACCTCCACCACAAAATCTAGATTATTTACCAAGGGGACAATTCCTAGCCCTCAGTCGGGAGGAAAGAGACAGATTCATTGAGGATAGGAGAAGAAGAGCAGCTGGTCAGGGGAGGATTGAGCAAGGTAGATATCAACCACCAGAAGGGTATCCGGGACGCTCGCGAGGGGGATTCCGAGGAGGAGGCAGAGGAGGCCCCGGTATATATGGACAGGATTCGGCTTCTCCCCTTAAACAGGCTATACAAAATCTAACAACAGAAACAGACAAAGGAGAATTAGTAGTAGTATACAAGGGGGAAAGATGTATAGTGGACACAGGGGCTGAGATATCAATGATAAGGGAAGAAGCTGGAAATCCGACAGGAAAGAAATACATAGTAGAAGGAGCATTAGGGAATAAGGATATTAGACCAGAAGTTAGATTGGGAGAATTACTGGCAATATCAGGAACTGATAATCTGATGGCAGGGAAAGATTTAATAAAAATAGATACTGGAAAAATAAGGATATTAAAACCAATTGATAACATGGAGGAAATAAGGAAACAGAAAGAGAAAAGTATTTTAAATGACGAAGCTTGGAAGAAGATGGAAGAAGTACTGATGGGAGCAAACCTAGCGATAGGTAAGAATGACACAGGTTTGCTTAGCCAGCAATTTCAACACACAATTCACGGGGGGCAACACAGACCTCAAAAACAGTATCCTTTGCCTAGAGGAGCTAAGAGCGAGCTGGAGATAATAATCAAGGAATTGGAGCAGCAGGGGATTATTCAAGGGGTCACATATGCCTCAACAAATAGTCCACTTCAGGTAGTAAGAAAACCAGATGGTACATTTAGAATGGTAACAAATTACAAAGCTTTAAATAAAGTCACAAAGAAGGACAAGAGATATTTAATAAATCCACAAGCTACCTTAGAGCAAGTCGCGGGAAAAACTTACTTAACTAGTATAGATTTGGCGAATGGATTCTGGAGTGTTCCATTAGACCCAGACAGCAGGGAGAAAACAGCATTCACCTTTGGAACTAAGCATTATGTATATTGTAGACTTCCACAGGGATATGTTAATTCTCCAAATCACTTTCAGGCAATAATCAGGGAGCTGATTCAAGATGATTTGGCCTTAGTATATATCGATGATATATTAATTGGAGATGACGATCAGGACATACATGTGGAAAGAGTGGCCAGGATCATTAAGACACTTGGTGAAGCAGGCTTTAAAATAGGGCTAAAGAAATGTCAAATTGGGAGAAGCGAAGTCAACTATTTGGGTTATTCAGTATCGAAGGAAGGTAGAGAGGCCAGTATTGAAATGAGGAAGAAGATAGCTGAAATTACTGCGCCGGTTTCGAAAAAAGGGGTTCAAAAAATAATGGGAATGTTGGGATATCTAAGGCCAGTAGTGAAGGACTTCAGTCTCTATGCTAAAGCCATTTATCAAACCTTGAAAGGGGATTTTATTTGGACCCGCGAGGCCCAGAGAGGGTTAGATCAGTTAAAGGCAGCAATTGCGATATCGGGGTCATTAGTTGGGAGACAAGAAGAGGATGATTTAAGCATTAAATTAGACATATATAAAAATGGATATGGTATGGTACTTGCTAATCTTAGCAATCAGACACCTATCAAACATCTGACAGGAAACTGGTCGAGAGCTGAACAAAAGTTTTCAAACATCGAGAAATGTCTAGCAGCTATAACAAAGAGAATAGCAGAGATAGAAAACTTGTCGGGTGGTAAGAAAATTTATGTCACCACTGAGTTTTTGGAGTTAAAGGAGCTAACCAAGAGACAGATTTGCCAGCAAGGCGCGAATACAGCTCGATGGGAAAGATGGGAAACCATTCTTCTAAACCCTGACTTAATGTTTGTTCATAATATTCAAAAGGGACAGAAACTTGATGAGCCAGTTAGTAAAACGGAGTTGGTGAATGCTTGGGTATTATATACTGATGGTAGTAAAGTCAAGAAGGACGAAGAACAAGCCAGATGGGCATTCATTTTAAAAAATTCAGGAAACATAGTAGTGGAGGAACAGGGAGTAATCATTGGATCAGCTCAGACAGCTGAGGTAGAGGGAGTATTGCAAGGGTTGAAGGAGTGTCACCAGCGAAAGCTGCAGGAAGTTACCGTTGTAACCGATAGCTTTTTCGTGCAGCAAGGATTGGAGAAAGATTTGGAGTTTTGGAAACTAAACGGTTGGACGAACGGTAGAAATAAACTACTGGAACAGAAAGAACAGTGGGAAGAGATAGATAAAATTTTAGCCGATATGGAGATCCAGACAATTCATCAAAAAGCACACACAAAAGGAATTGGGGAACTGTGTAAGGGGAATCAGGAAGTGGATGAATTAGCCAGACTTAGGACAATAATCTTGGGGACTCTTGGGAACTCAGCAGCCGACCATCAAATGATAATTAAGCAAGTACATGAAGCCACAGGACATGGGGGTCATGTTGTAGTCTCAAGGGAGTTGAAGAAGTTGGGACTTAAAATAGCCTATTGGAGACAACATTTAACTGCAGTAAGGAGAAAATGTGAGAGATGTATGGCCTGTGGAGGACAGAGAGGAAATAAAACATATGGGAGCATAAAAACTGAGAAACCAATGCAGGAATGGTCATTAGATTATGCAGGACCACTTTTTCCCAGAAGCAGCAAAGGTAATTTGTATTTTTTAGTCAAAGCTGATAGCTGCACGGGAGAAATTGACCTTAGAGCAACCAGCAAAGCAAATGGAGCCACAACCAAAAGGGTATTGGCAGAAATGATGACCTCCAGAGGTAGACCAGAATCGATCCGAATGGACAACGCGCCACACTTTAGAAACAATACTGTTATTAACTTTTGTGCTGACAGAGGAATAACAATCAATTGGGCCGTGAAATATGCACCTGAGAGTAATGGAATGGCTGAGAGGTCTGTAAGAAAAGTAAAGGATTGGATCATAAAGAATCAGAATAATAAAGGCTGGGATAAAGACATTGAAAGAATAGTATTTGATCTTAATAGCAACCTTGGAACCTCTGTCCCCCAGGGACAAGGAGACCCAAGTGAATCTGGGAATTATCAAGTAGGAGACGAAGTTTGGGTGAAGTTACCAACTAAGACTGCGGGGAAAATCATTCGCGAGACTGTAAAATGTAAAGACAAGATTGTTCAGATTCTGGGTACACATACAATTGAATTAGAGAAGCATGGTGTCTGGAGCAAAAGAAATTGTGTCACGCTTGAAACACACGACCCAGTGAGCATCAGAGGAGTTTGAGATTCTTCGAATCTCACTCAGGGGTGCAATGACAGAAGGAGGCTTGACTACATCAAGGATATGGAATATAAACCAGTTCAAAAAGAAATGATGGCAAAAGGAATCCGGAAGTCCTGGAGAGGGCACTTCTGGGATAATCCGAATTAAAGAATAGGGCCCTCTCCACCCTTGATCTGTTCATTTGCTTTTTCAGGTGGAAAAAATTAATAACAAACCAGGTCGCAAGAAGGAAGAGAACTACACTCCAGAGAAGAATCTGTTCGACAGGATTGGGGGGAAACTAATGATATAATTGGCTACAAATTTGAGGGAATTAAATGCAAATTAGAATATCAAATTATAACTGGACAGTGAAACCCCCGGTCAGACATCTCTAACTGGACATTAGTTGATGGATGATCTGTGGTCTCCATGGGGTATGTACTACGCAGTGGAATCATTAAGGTCTCGGCAGCAGATAGCAGCGACTGACGAGGAACCCCAATATGATCAATGATAATAGGTTAAGAATTTCAGTAGCTTGATACTACGGCGGGAAAATTGTTACCAATGCAACAAAACAATATTGCATTGAAGAGCTATAATCGTTGATAAGAAAAAAATTTTATTTTCATGTAAATTGATAGGGACTGTTGTATATATATGAGAAGGGGGGTATGTGTGTCGGTAAATAACTTGATCCGCATTTCTAAACTGTGAATGTTTTAATAGAGGGTTAGTTAGTATGTAATAATGATTGTTCCAAAAGCCAAGAAGCGATGTTTCGATATTGATATTAAATTGTTAACAGTTGAAAATATGTAAAGTGTAACACACAGTCTATTGGTTAGGTAATGAATAAGGTGTTAAGATAAGATAAAAATTTTACTATGTATAGAACAATAGGGAGAATTTGTTTGGGAAGAAAGAAAAAGAGACGGTTCAATGCGGTTTTGTAAATGCTGAAATGAAAAATATACACGTTGTCAGAAAGATGTTCTCTCATGTAAACCAGGGGTTGGCAGACTTACATGATTCACGACAATGTTAGACATTAATGGGGAAGTTAGGAATACAAGCAGGATCAATTGAACATTTTAAATTAATAAGACTAGGGGATCAGTGGGGGGTAAAAGATATCACAATTACCACATTCCAATCAGAAATGGAAAACAAGTTGGACTGGAACGGAAAACAAGACTCGTATTGACACTGGTCGGTGAGATGCATACAAATGACAATGATCAGGGATGTAGGTTAGTACAATTGGATGGGGGGACAATAAACCAAATTATAGTAATGTTTCAAATGTCAAGACGGGGTGTTCTGGAAAATACAGAATGTGTCATTTGAAACATAGAGGTCTGCCAACATCTGATCGAGGAGAGTGCAGGGAAAGATCCCACAAGAGGTTGGTGGCAGCTGAAGGGCACAGAAACTGTGGGCAGCAATTTCAGTCTATCAGAATGGTTATTACAACCTGCAGCAGGAGAAAGGCAACAGAAAAAAGTTTTTAAAAATGTTTTTGTGTTGTTGGAAAATTGTGATGGACTGCCCCTTTAAGACCCGAAGTCCGATCCTTATCAGAGGTCCCGATCAGAACAGCTGAAACAAAGAAACCAGCGTGGACTTCAGACTCCTCCCCTTTTTCTCCCCACGAGGCAAGAAGCAAGAACAAAGACACCAGCAGCAGAACACCAGCGGCACCCGAAGAAGCAAGAAGGACAGCAGCTGCCAGAAAAGAGAAAACTGCACCAGGAGAGATGACCAGGAGGCTTGAAAGTGAAAGAGAGAGAGAGAGAGTCTGAAGGCCTCACCAACCAACCAGACAACATCAAAAAGTAAATAATGTTTTTAATTTAATGAGATAAAAAGAGTATGTTAATAATAAAATAATTTAACCTGAAAAAGTGGTTATTAGCTTACTTCACTTCCTTAAGAACGCAGGACCCGTGACATCGATGCCATTAAGGGGTAAGTAAGTAAAATTCTTCAGTGAAGGTAGGAGTTATACCGGGGGATAACTTGAAAGGAGAGTTTGACCCGAATCGCACTCTCAGAGGCCTGTACTGGAGTCAGGGAGGAAGTTCCCTGTTCGCGGTTTTTAGAATATTGGCCCGTAAGGTTCTTTGGTATAAAGGGAATTCTAAAACATATAGGTGAATTTAAAAAACATGCGGATGCTGGAATCTGAAACCAAAGAGAAAATGCTGGAAAATCTCAGCAGGTCTGGCAGCATCTGTAGGGAGAGAAAACAGCTAAATATCTCCCACTTTCTACGTCTTTTAGCTTTGACAGAGGGTCATCTGGACTCGAAACGTTAGCTCTTTTCTCTCCCTGCAGATGCTGCCAGACTTGCTGAGATTTTCCAGCATTTTCCTTTTCGTTCCTTTCAGTACAACAGTCTACAATTGGCTAATCTCAATTTATGCTTGCCTGACCCAAGAGAGTAACCCACCCCAGTTCTGGAGCTTTGGTGTAACTGTGTCCTACTCCATTTTCTGTCCATAACTGAACTTGCGAGCAAATCCCCCGAACCTCTGCACAACCACAACCCACCCCCCGCAACCAGCGATCCTCTTATCTGGGTCCCCCCTGAACTCTCCGGTGCCCTCGCTCCCATAGGTTCCCAAGTGGGTAGTGGTGACCTGCGCACGCACCACTGAACTCCTCCTCGGGAAACTGGGGTAGGTCCAGAAATCTTCAACAGGAATATAACATTGAGATTGATGATTATATCTCACTTTGCCCACCCTGTCACAAAATTGCATTGCCTCAGCATCTGTAGCATCTTTGGAATGAGGTCTTCTTGGCACTCAGTAGCTGACTGTGGATTGCACTTTTGAGTTCTTACTCTACATATTTGTTTCATGTTCATAGTCTCAGACCTCTCCTGTAGTTGAGCATTCATTTCCTATTACTAGGAGAGTGGCAAAACCTACAAAATGACTGGGTAATGTGTAGCATGTCCAGGGATTGAACAGAAAATCCTCATTACTATATTTTGGCGACTAGTTATATCACATACCCTCACATGATCTCCTTTGATTGAAGTACAATAGAATAAACATTTTTGGTATAGATTTTGACTGTGTAATTGTGAAACGACAGTCAATTATTTATCTCAAATTTTCATTTCAATTGACTGCAAATTCGCTATCACCCAATTTACACTATTGTACAAGGTCAGAATTAACCCCTCCACTAGTAGCTTAAACTGTAAATTGCCAAATAGGTTTATTAACAAGTAAATTAGTAGGTGAAAAAAAGCAATGACATATATAATTGCATTAGATACAGGTTTACCTATCCCTTCTGGTGGATGACGGTTTCAGGTGCTCAATTTTAATAAAGGGTGGGCACAGACCATAACTGAGATGTGGCACGGCAGCATAGTGGTTAGCACTGTTGCTTCACGGAGCCAGGGACTTGGGTTCGATTCCCGGCTTGGGTCACTGTCTGTGCGGAGTCTGCACATTCTACCTGTGTCCACGTGGGTTTCATCCGGGTGCTCCGGTTTCCTCCCACAGTCCTAAAAAAATGTACTTGTTAGGTGATTTGGACATTCTGAATTCTCCCTTAGTGTACCCGAACAGGTGCCGGAGTGTGGAGAATAGGGGATTTTCACAGTAATCTCACTGTAGTGTTAATGTAAGCCTACTTGTGACACTAATAAAGATTATTATTATGATTTACATTTAAGCCACTGATTGGCGCTCATGAGTTAATCCTTTCCATGATGAGCTTCCCATTCCATAAATTTCAAGGCTTGCCTTCACCATTTGCTGGGAGGGCTCGCAGATGTATTACAACCAAGACAAAATCAAAGTTTGCAGAGTTGTGTTGGTGCAGAGGTGCCCTCACAAGCCATTGCCCCGCCTGCCAGAATGTCTGCACACAGGGCCCTGCAGTTAATCCATGGGCCTTGTGCGTTCGCCCTCAGGGAGACCTGAGAGCTAAAAGGATGCCCATCTCCCCAGTGTGGGAGATAGTAAGGAAGTGGAGATCAATGAGAAGGCAAGCACAGCAGTCACTGATCAGTAGGATGCTCCTGAAGTTGAATGGGCAATGAGTCAGAGCATGCACTGGACTCCTCAATGGTCATTCATTCTCTCTTTTCCCTTTCAGTTATTTCACAGATACACACATGGAGCCTGTAGATTTGCTGGTCATCCTACTAGCCAGCATGAACGTGCAGTCATATGGAGGCAGGAGCAGATCCCTGAGGAGGAAGGGGTGACAGGGACTATTAACTGCTGGATGCCGGACCATAGAGACTGGCTGCTCGGAGGTGACATTATCGGGCCAAAGTCTACCGATGTCGGAAGAAGTACCTGGAGATCAGTGCGAACCAGTGCAGGAGGGGACTTCGGAAATAGGGAAACTGTCACTCATCTCTGTCAGGTTCTGCATGAGCTGGTGCCACATGGCCTCGAAGGCCACCCACTGTCTGTTGCCCCGCAGGTAACAGCCGCCCTAAATATCTATGCTCCACTTGTGACCTTTGTGACATCTCCCAGGCCTCTGCACATAAGTCATCTTTTTCCTGCACTGGACGCCTATACTCCTGCACAGGCCATTGGCGCCGACCAGAGCTATCAACTCCCATGCAAGATTTGTGACCTTACTGGATGGCATCTGGGTAGAGTACATCATGCCTCTCCTCCATAGCATCCAGGAACTTGGTCAGACCTCCTTCCGAGAGCCTGGGAGCCAGCTTTGTCAATGTCATCCTCTTGGCTAGACTTTGAACAAGTATAGAGAAGGCTTTGAAATGCAACACCCCCTGATTTTAATGCTCCATCGATCCCTGGGTGAGTGAATGAGAGCCATCTCATCATGGGTGCAGTGGAAAAAATTATTTTTTGAAAAAATGTCTCAAACGATGGTGCAAAATCATGCCGTTTTCTTGTCCAAAATGACACTTAGCCAAAATAATGAAAAATCCGCTCAGTACTTTTCATCCCGACAGACAGATAGGTTTCAGATGTTCAATTGTATAACATCGACATTCAGAAAAATGCAAACTCATTGTAGAGCGAGTTATTGGCACATATTCTGAAGTTCACAAAGAGCGATGAGAACATTTTATTTTGAAATAACAATTGGCTCTTCTTGACTTTCTGACACTATCTGCCTCAATGTTTTCCTCAATGAGTGGAGGAAAAAAAATCACAAGTGCCTGCCACTGAGGTAAATGAACACAAAAAAATTAAAAAGGACATCAAGGGGGGGATTGTCAGAGCCCCGCGCCAGGCCGGAGAATCGCCGCACCCGCGCCTCGACGCCCTGTCGCCAGCGCACGATTCTCCAAGGTGCAGAGAATCGGCGCCACTTGTGTCGGCGTGTTAGGCGCGGCACCGGCCGCTGGAATTGACGGGGCCACTGATTCTCCGGCCCGGATGGGCCGAGCGGCAGTCCCACCGGCGCCGTTCACCACTGGTCGCTGCCGGCGGGAACTCTGTGGGAACGGTTGGGGGCGGGGGGCGGCATGTGGGGGTCTCCTTCATCGGGGGCAATGGGGTCTGGCCCGCGATCGGGGCCCACCAATCGGCGGGCCGGCCTCTCCCCCCACCCGGGCCTACTTTCTGGAGTGGCTGGCCCCTCAACACCAACTCCATCTTGAGTCGGGGCCGGCGTGAACTGCTCCAGCACCTGTGGGGCCAGAATTGTATGTAACTGGGCCCAGTTCGTGCCGCCGTGAAACGCAACGGCATTCACAACGGCGCGAACTCTTGGGCCCAATGCTGGAGAATTCCCCCCCCAATTTTTTTGTTACTGTTGAAATTAAAGTTAAACGGGTTTAAAAGCCACTGATATGTATTGTGTGGCATTACACAAGTCCTGGATTAGCACACCATGTGATTACACCAGAAGCACTATTCGTTCAGTAGGCGGCGGAAAGATTATTTATTCCTCTCCTGGTAAATATCTCTTTCATGTCTGCCATCTATAATTTCCCACAGCAGGTGTTCTTGTCATATACATGGAATGAATAAAAAGGAATCAGAGCTACATCTTTTCCACGGGCTGAAGTAATGTGGGAATGTCTAATTAACCCCAGTAACCAGGAGTTTCAAGAATTCTTCAACACATTCCATTAAAATGAATGCCAAATCCTAACCCTAACGCCATTTGTTCATAATTTCTGTTATTACTTTTATCATGCTATACACCAATGTTTGTTCCTGTAAACTAGGTTCAGAAAGAGGTATCATGAGGCTAATTCTCTGTGTTGGAAGAACCAGCAATGAGGAACGGCATGTTAAGCGAGGGCTCCAAACCATTATAACGAGACATCTCATTAAATGAAAGGTTCTCATTAGAGAACCTTGCAGACATTCGCAAAAGTGAGGGGGTTGGGTGGGGTTCAACAAGGACATAGTGGCTGCGATATGCCTTTGATTTGTTCCCTCTTTCTGGGCATGAAGTGTGGTGGAGAACCTGTTTAATGTTTTAACAGGATTCCTGCTGAATGCTAGCAAAGCAGCGCCAGCAAAAGGGGAACAGCTCCGAGAAAGTTGCCAACTAGTGAGTTCTGATGATACAATACATATTAACAACTAAAAACTACCAGTTACCTTTTCTTATAAAATCTATAAAGGGACACGGGATTACCCTAGCATCACCAAACAAAACTAACAAAGTTATTCATTTTAGAGGGACACAACTAATAGCATAATGAAAAGACAAAGAAGGCTTATCAAATATTGACACTCCAGTGCCTGTGGTGCCCACCAGTAGTGGAAGGCCTCAAGTGCAGTGGATACACTGAACACTCCTTCCCCATAGTCAGCCAGGCGCATAGCTGCAGAAGAGAGGCCAGAATGACCACTTCAAAGGATCACTTTTAACTTGGACATGTGATGTCCACCTTGACCAGCACCAAGAGCAAACACACAAGGAGTTCCACCACCTTTCCCTCCCTTGGTGAAGGGTGGTCAAAGGTCAGGAACAGCAGACCAAAGTGGAGTCAGGATTTGAGGAGTCCCTTTCAAATAGATACAAAAGTCTGAGAACACGCACTAACATGTTCAAAAACAGCTTGTTCTGCGCTGTTACCAGACTCCTAAATGACCCCCTTATGGACTGAACTGATCTCTTCTTACATCTTCTCTACTGAGTAGGACTACACTCTGCACACCTGACGCTTGTGCCTATGTATTTAGATTGCGTATTTATGTCCTATGTTTTTTCATGTATGAAGCAATCTGTCTGGACTGTACACATGAAAATAAATCAAATCAAATTAAATCAAACCATGTCCTTCCTGCCAAAATTCATCACCTCACACTTCTCTGCTTTAAATGTCATCTGCCGCGTAGCTGCTGAACTCCACCAACCTGTTTATGTCCTTTTGAAGTTCTACACCATCTCTTTACATTCACAATTCTTAAAAATTTTGTGTCATCTGCAAACTTTGAAATTGTCCCTTGCACACCAGGATCTAGATCATTAATATAAAAGGAAAAGCAAGGCTCTCGATACTGATCCTTGGGGAACACCACTGCAAACCTTCCTTCAGGCTGAAAATATCCATTGATCTGCTCCCTATTATTCAGCCAATTTTATATCCAGATTGCTACTGGCCCTTTTATTCCATGAGCTATAATTTGTCTCAGAGGTCTGTTGAATGGCACTGTATCAAATGCCCTCTGAAAGTCCATGCACACCACATCAACAGCACTACCCTCATCGATCCTTTCTGTTACCTCCACAAAGAGCTCCTGCAAGTTAGTTAAACACAATTTCCTCTTTAGAAATCCAGGCTGGCTCTTCCCAATCAACCCACATTTTCCAAATGACAACTATTTCTATCCTGAGTAATTGTTTAAAGAAGGAAGCCCACATTTCACTTTAAACTGGGTGGCCTGTAAGGGCTATTCTTACATCCTTTTTTAAACAACAGTTTAATATTTGCAATTCTCCAGTTCTCTGGCACCTCTGTTGAATTTAGAGGAGACTGGACGATTATGGTCAGCACACCCTGTAATTTCTATTCCGACTTTCTTCAATATCCTTGGATCCGTTTCTCGTGCCTTGTCAACTTTCAGTACTGTCAACTTTCAGTTCAACACGTCCTCCTTATTAATTTTGAAACTTTCTAAGGACAGAGTTTCCTCATCTGTTACCATGTCCTGGGTAACCTACCTTCTTGGTAAACATGATGCAAAGTATTAATTTAGTACCTCAGCCATGTCACCAGCCTCCATGTGTAAAGTCCCATTTTAGGTCCTTAATCGGCGCTACTCCTCCTTTTACCACCCTTTCAGTATTAATATGCCTATAGAAAACTTTGGGATTCACCTTTATGTTGGCTGCCAGTCTTTTTTCATAATCTCTTTTTATTTCTCTAACGTGCTTTTTCACCTTTCCTCTTGGTTCTCAACTGTATTTTCTACCTGCAACCTGTCATAAGCACATTTTTTCTTCCTTATCTTAATGTCTAACTCCTTTTCTCATCCAGGTTGTTCAACTTTAGTTTTTACCAATAACCTTTTGTTCCAGTCTAACTGGCCCAGCTCCCTTTTTGCCCCATTAATATCGGGTCTCCCCCAATAGTTATTCTTACTCTGGATTGCCTATTGTCCTTTTCTATCATCATCCTAAAACTTAAGATACAATAATCACTCTCTCCTAAATGTTTCCCCACTGACGCATGATCTACTTGGCCCATCTAATTTTCAAGAACCAGATCCAACTGTGCAATCTTACTTATTGGACTGGACACATACTGCTGTAGAAAATTATCCTGAACACAATCTAGGGACTCTTGCTCCTCTGCACCCTTTACACCACCAAGGTCCCAGTCTACATTTGGGTAATTAAAGTCTCCCATTATAATTACTCTATAATGTTTGCATCTCTCTGTACTTTCCCCAAAGATTTGTTCCTCTACATCCTTCTCACTAGTTGGCAGTCTACAGACTACACCAAGCAATGCAATAGCACCCATTTTTTCCCTTGCCTCCTGCCAAATATATTTTGTCCTTGAACCTTCTGGAATATCCTCTTTCTCAAGAACTTCAATGCTCTCTTTAAAAAATCCCACCACCTCTCCCCCTTTCCTATCTTTTCTGACTACCTCATACCCAGGAATGTTTAATACCCATTCTTGCTCTTTCTTGAGCAATTCTCCAGTTCCCTGGTACGTGAGTGCCATTGGCAAGGCCAGCATTTATTGATTTTCCCCGATTGCCCTTTGTAAGGTGATGGTTAACTGCTCTCTTTAACCACTACAGTCCACCTGTATCATATCATATAGAATTTACAGTGCAGAAGGAGGCCATTCAGCCCATCGAGTCTGCACAGGCTCTTGGAAAGAGCACCCTACCCAAGGTCAACAACTCCACACTATCCCCATAACCCAGTAACCCCACCCAACACTAAGGGCAATTTTGGACTCTAAGGGCAATTTATCATGGCCAATCCACCTAACCCGCACATCTTTGGACTGTGGGAGGAAACCGGAGCACCCGGAGGAAACCCACGCACACACGGGGAGGATGTGCAGACTCCGCACAGACAGTGACCCAAGCCGGAATCGAACCTGGGACCCTGGAGCTGTGAAGCGATTATGCTATCCACAATACTACCGTGCTGCCCGTGGTGTGGATACTATTGCCCAAATGAAAACTGTTCAAGGCAACCCCAAATGTGAAATTATGCCATTCTCCACATTAACCTATGACCTATCCGAGTGAGACTGCCAGTTAGTGCTAAGTGTTGAAGGTCTATATTTTGAGTTTGCACAATGGACAGGTGTAATTACTGAGATACGTCAGTCTCAATGGCTGGTATTCAAACCCGATACTGACGGACGGGAACCACAATTGCACATACTGCACTTTTCTCCTCTGCCCTGGAAAATGCTTCGAGACAACTTTCCATACTTGGAAAAGAAATTTTCCAAATATGTAATCCAAGTGGGGAGGGCTTGCCAGCTGGAAATGGTAAGTAGGAAATCACAGGCTTGCTCACTATCCATATGTTATTCAAAAAATTTACTCTGAAGAGTATTGTTGTTGTGCTGAAGTAGTTTCCCCGTTGTTCACCTCCAATCTGGCTGAATCCTTGTGCTAACTTGAAAGTGAGTGTGCTCGGCAGCTGTCCAGGTTACAAACATTTCTTTTCCAATAGATGAATTTTGTTTCCATCAAGGCGAACCATGTTAGTACTGGGGGATGGAACATCTTCCATTCCAGTTTCAGAGTTGTCACTCTGAGGTCAGATGCACAGTTAGATACAAAGTAAACCTCCCTCTGCTCTCTTTCCACAACATTCCACAGTTGATCTTTAGAAGAATGCCCCTTAATGCATCAGTGTGGTATTTTCCCTCCCATTATGAAACCATAAGTCTGTGTGAGATTGGTAATAATTAATGCCAAATAGGGATGTTTTGTGCTGTCAGCCCAAGTCCACGAGGAACTTGGCCAAGATTCCTACATTGTTCCATCCACCAAAGATAGGAAGCTTTCATCTTTAATCAGCCCTTGACAGTAATTTGAAGCCAGCACAATCTCAAATTATTTTTGTGACTAGTTGACATGTCTCTGACCTCATTGCCCCACCAACCTGCACCTATAGGGCTCAGTACTTTCACCCTTAAGAATAATGTGCTAGTGCAATCTGATAGGCCAGTGGTTACGTACCCCATCACTGAACAGATTAGAAGCAAATTGAATCCTTTACATTGCAGGCACCATAGTGATCAAACAGTTTGGAGGATGATTCTGCAGAGTCTGTTATTAATATGCCTGCATTACTTCCTAAGATGTGTGCAGGAAATTATCCAGTTGAGATAGTGCCCTGTCAGTGTCACCCATTCCTTCTTGAGCATTTGTCCTTTTTGTTCTTTTACCTGGATTTAGATTAACAACTAATCTCATTGGTTATTTGTATTTAATCTGCAGTATTATCATTGGGATTTCAAGAAGTGTAATGGTGGATGGGCGAAGTCTCTGTATGAAATATCCACAGGCACAAACTATTCAGAGGTACCACTTTAGAATGCTGTCAGCTATTGTTCAGTGGTCAGAATGTTGCAGATCCAAGTCCCGCTCTGGAGACTTGAGCACAAACTTGGTTAAGGATTGAGGACGTGCTGCTCTGGTCAGAAACACATTGATGAGATGTTAAACTGAAACACTTCTGCTCTCTCAGTCGGGCATAAAAGATCCCATGGTACAACATCATTTAAATACATTATCAGGGCATGGTCTCATTGTTAACTGTGGGACCGCGCTGTGCACAAATCGCCTGCCTTATTGCCATCATTACAGCATAGGCTACACTGCAAAAGCACTTAATTAGCTGTAAACCACTTTGGGATGTTCTGAACTCGGGAAAGGCTCTATATAAATGCAAGTTCCTTCCTTCATTCAATAGGTTCAGTCTTGTCTACTGTATTGAGAAAGGATTTTAAGCAGTATCGCACTAGTATAAGGTTTTGTGAAAGTACGCAACAAAGTCACCAAGAACATGTCGTGCTACATGTACACATCACCTCCTGGAAGCATTGCAACATTTCTTCAACCATCACTAAATTGCAGCAGGCAAGTGCCACAAAATAATCAATGATTGAAAAGATTAACCACTGTGCAACAGAGCATCTTTAAACATTATTTATTTGGATTTTAAAAATTTATTTGTTCACAGATGTTACTGGCTAGGACAGCATTTGTTACCCTTCCATAAGTGCCCTTGAGAAGGTGGTGATGAGCTGCCTTCTTGAACCACTGCAGTCCCTGTGGTATAGGTACACCCGCAATGCTGTTAGAGAGGGAGTTCCAGGATTTTGACCCAGTGACAGTGAAGGAACAATGATATAGAAACATTTAGAAATACATAATATGATCAAGCCAAGTCAGCATAGCTTCATGAACAGGAAATCATGCCTGACAAATTTATTCAATTTTTTTGAGGTGCTAAAGAGCTGGATAGATGAAGGGGAGCCAGTAGATGTAAAATACTTGGATTTCCAAAAAGTGTTCGATAAGGTACCACACAAAAAGATAATTAATAAGAAAAGATAAGAGTATTGGGGGTAGTATATTTGCATGGATAGAGGAGTGGCTAACTAATAGAAGACAGAAAGTTGGGATAAGCGGGGCACTTTCAGGAAGGCAACCTGCAATTATTTACAATATATGCTAATAATTTGGATGAGGGAAGTGAATGCAGTATTGTCAAGTTTGCAAATGCCACAAAAGTAGGTGGGAATGAAAGTGGTGAGGATGACACATTTAGACAGGTTAGGTGAGTGGGCTAAAACTTGGCAGATGAAATATAAGGAAAATGTGAACAAATGCACTTTGGTAGGAAGAAAAAAGGAGCTGAATATTATTTAAATGGAGAAAGACTGCAGAAAACTGCAGCACAGAGGGATTTAGAGGTCCTCATGCATAAATCACAAAAGCTAACATGCACGTTGACCACGGAACTGGGAAGACAAATGGAATGTTGGCCTTTATTTCAAAGAGAATGGAGTATAAAAATAAAGAAGTCTTACTAAAACTTTCCAAGAATCGAGTTAGACCACACCTGTGGACAGTTTGGTCCCCTTATGAAATGAAAATCGCTTATTGTCACGAGTAGGCTTCAAATGAAGTTACTGTGAAAAGCCCCTAGTCGCCACATTCCGGCGCCTGTTCGGGGAGGCTGTTACGGGAATTGAACCGTCCTGCTGGCCTGCTTGGTCTGCTTCCAAAGCCAGCGATTTAGCCCTGTGCTAAACAGCCCCTCGTATACTGGCATTGGAGGTAGTCTAGAGACGGTTAAATAGATTTATACTGAGTATAGAGGGGTTTACTTAGAGGGAGAGGTTGAGTAGGTTGGGCCTCATTGGAGTTTAGAAAAATTAGAGGTGACCTTATTTAGACATACTGGATTCACAGGGGGCTTGACAGTGTAAATGATGAGAGGATGTTTCCTCTTGTGGGAGAATCTAGGACCAGGGGGTATAATCTCAGAGTAGGGGGTCACCCATTTAAGACAGAAATGAGGAGGAATTTCTTCTCTCAGAGGGTGGTAAATCTGTGGAATTCTTTACCACAGAGAGCTCTGGAGGCTGGGTTGTTGAGTATGTTCACGTCTGAGATAGATTTTTAATCAGAAGGGAATCAAGGTTTATGGGCATAAGGTAGGAAAGTGGAGTTGAGGATTATATCAGACCAGCCATGATCTCATTGAATGGTGGAGCAGTCTCGATGGGCCGAATGGCCTATCTTATGATCTTATAATAATCTTTTATTAGTGTAACAAGTAGGCTTACATTAACACTGCAATGAAGTTATTGTGAAAATCACCTAGTTGCCGCTCGAGGGCACCTGTTTGGGTACACTGAAGGAGAATTTACCTAACAAGCATGTCTTTCGGGACTTGTGGGAGGAAACCCACACAGACACGGGGAGAACATGCAGACTCTGCACAGACAGTGACCCAAGCCAGGAATTGAACCCGGTCCTAGGCACTATGAAGCAACAGTGCTAACCACTGTGCTACCGTGCTGCCCCAAGTCAGGGTGGTGTGTGGCGTGGAGAAGAATTTGCAGGTGGTAGTGTGCATCTGCTGTTCTTGTCCTTCTAATTGTTAAAGGTCATGAGTTTGGAAGTAGCCTTGCTGAGTTGCTGCAGTGTAACTCTTAGATAGTAAAAACTATTGAAAATATGCATTGGTGGTGAAGGGAGTGAATGTTTAAAGTGGTGAATGGGGTGCTAACCAAACAGCCTGCTTTGTCCTGGATGTGCTGAGCTTCGTGAGTGTTGCTGGAGCTGCATTCATCCAGGCAAGTGGAGAGTATTCCATTACACTCCTGACTTGTGCCTTGTAGATAAATGACAGGTTTAGGGGAGTCAGGAGATGAGTTACTCACTGCAAAACCCCTAGCCTCTGACCTACTCTTGTAGCCACAGTATTTATATGGCTAGTCCAGTTCAGTTTCTGGTCAATGGTAACCCCCAAAATGTTGAAAATGAGGGATTCGGTGTTGGCAATTCCATTGATGATCAACAGAAGATGTTTAGATTCTCTTTAATTGGAGATGGTCATTGCCTGACACTTTGTGGTGCAAATGTTACTTGCCACTTATCAGCCGAAGCCTGAAAGTTGTCCAAATCATTTTGCATATGGACAAGAACTGCTTCAGAATCTGAACAGTGATGAATGATGCTCAACATTGTCCAATCATCAGCAACCATCCCCAAATCTAACCAGAAGATGGGAGGAAGGATGAAGAAGCTGAAGGTGGTTGAGTCCAGGACAATGTTCCTGCAGCAATGTTCCGGGACTGGGTTGATTGATCTCCAACAACCACGACCATCTTTCTTTGGATGAGATATGACCCCAACCAGTGATGAATTTTCCACCTGATTCTCATTGACCTCAGTTTTGCTACGGTTCCTTGATGCCATACTTGATCAAATGCTGCCTTCATATCAAGTTCTCTTTTGTCGATTCAGCTCTTTTGTCCATAAAAGCAATTTATTTTCTTTAATCATTCATGGGATGTGGGCGTCGCTGGCCAGGCCAGCATGTGTTGCCCATCCCCGAGGGCAGAGTCAACCACATTGCTGTGGGTCTGGAGTCACATGTTGGCCAGACCAGGTGAGGATGACAGATTTCCTTCCTTAAAGGGCATTAGTAAACCAGATGGGTTTTTACATCAATCGACAATGGTTTCATGGTTGTCATTAGACTTTTTAAAATTCCAGATTTTTATTGAATTCAAATTCCGCCATCTGCCCTGGCGGGATTCAAACACACGTTCGCAGAGCATTACCCTGCGTCTCTGGATTACTAGTTCAGTGCCAATACCACTATGCCACTGCCTCCCCGTAAGAACTAGGAGCAGGAGTAGACAATTCAGCCGCTTGAGCCTGCTCCGCCATTCAGTAGGATCATGGCTGATCTCACCCCTGCCTTATCTCTACTTTCTTGCCTGCTCCCCATAACCCTTTATCCCACTACTAATTAAAAACTTATCTATTTCCTCCTTAAATTTGTTTACTGTTCCAGCATCCACTGCACTCTGGAGTAGAGAATTCGACAGATTCACAACCCTTTAAGTGAAGTTATTCCTCCTCATTTCTGTTTTAATTGTAGAATGTCCAATAAGGGAAAACATCTGCTCGATGTCTACCCTGTCAATTCCCTTTAGCATCGTATATACTTCAATTAGTCTAGGTCAGTGTTCTGTCGATGAAAACTTGCATCACTTTGCTGATGATCAAGAGTCAACTGATGGGGCAATAATTAGGTGGGTTGTACTGGTCCAGTTCTACGACACTGGGTAGATGCCAGTGTTGTAGCTGTACTGGAGCACAAATCTTAAGTTCTATTAGCAGAATATCGTCATAGCCCACAGCATTTACAGTATCCAGTGCCTACAGCCATTTCTAGATATCTAGTGGAATGAATTGAATTGGTTGAAGACTGGGAGGCCGAGAATAATCTTCCACTCAGCTCTTCTGTTTAGCACAGGGCTAAATCGCTGGCTTTGAAAGCAGACCAAGCAGGCCAGCAGCAGGGTTCGATTCCCGTAACAGCCTTCCCGAACAGGGACCGGAATGTGGCGACTAGGGGCTTTTCACAGTAACTTCATTTGAAGCCTACTCGTGACAATAAGCAATTTTCATTTTCATTTCATTTCATTTTCATTTCATTTCTGCCTGAACATTGTTGCCTCATCTTTTGCCCTGATGTGCTGGGACCCCCATCATTGAAGATGGGGATACATATGGAACCTCTTCCTCCAGTTAGTTGTTTCATTGTTCACCATCCTTCACAAATGGGTGATGCAGGACTCCAGAGTTTAGATCTGGTCCATTGGTTGTGGGATCACATTGTAATAAGTCCACGGAGGCAGAAGTCTCGTCACCAGAATACCTTTTATTTACAAACCCAGCAGCTGAACAACCATGACCATTCAGTCTGCTGTCTACACCGGGAGTGCAGAGGCTCTGACACTCCCTGTTATATACAGAAAAAGGGGTTTCCTGATTGGGCCACTGATCAGGGAACTCGTATTCTAATTGGCCAATCTCAAAGGCCTGGCCTAAGTCATTACACACATATAACCATAATAAGATCAAATAGGGTATGAATAAAGATTTTATAATATGAAAATGTACGACAATTACAATGGGGGTTATTTTGAGGAAGAGTGAAAACAAGTACTAAATTTGAAAGTTTGGAATTAGCCTGCAAATTTGGGGCCAACTGCAGATGACAATGACTTAAATTACCTGGCAACGCTAAAATTGACACTACGGGTGCGATTTAACTACATGGGAACAAAGTCCCATAACGAGCGCATTTAGAACATAGAACAGTACAGCACAGAACAGGCCCTTCGGCCCTTGATGTTGTGCCGAGCAATGATCACCCTACTCAAACCCATGTATCCACCCTATACCCGTAACCCAAAAACTCCTCAGAGTAGCGAGAGATCGGGATGCCGTTTTTGATCGCTGGAGCCCCCGATGCCACCACCACCAAGTCCCAACTCATCATGAGGGGCCCCCAGGCCTTCCCCGCACTCCCCAACACACACGCAGGACACCTCCAGCACCAAAAATTTGGCATTTAGGCAGGATGGCATTGCTGGTGCCATCCGGGCACCCTTTTACTGTCAGCCTGGAGGAGATCCCAAGAATGTCATGACCAGGACAAGGCTTCGGTTCTGCAAGAAATGATTTGACACGAGTGAATAAGATCTCATCTCACTGCTCAACGACTGTTCCACCAGTGTCACAACCTGACTTCATCCTCCATCTCACTATAACACTTACATAACTCACACTATTGTATCCTTCACAGGCATTATTCACACCTCACATCTGGCAGCTTTTTATCCATGGGAGGCATCACACACTTAAGTACACTTATCATTCACAACTGCTACTTCCAAGACAGGATAGCACATCTGAGGTGCCAGGAGTACCTGACCAGGGAGGGGAAGCACAACTGCATAAGATCACTCCCCTTGAGGAGGTAATACTGGCTATGATTGGGAGGGGACTGGCAAATGCCCTGGCCACAGGCAGAGCAGGTGATGTATGACGTGAAGATAGTGGCATGGTGGTATTGTTGCTGGACTAATCATCCAAAGGTGCAGGGTAATGCTCTGGGAACACGGGTTTGAAACTCACCTTGGCAGATGGGGCAATTTAAATTCAATACAAATCTGGAATTAAAATCAATTAAAATCTGGAATTAAAATCAATTAAAATCTGGAATCTAATGATGACCATGAAACCATTGTTGAATGTCCTAAAATCCCATCTGGAAATCCGTCATTCTTACCTGGTCTGGCCTACATGTGACTCCAGACCCACAGCAATGCGGATGACTCTTAAATGCCCTCAGGGATGAGAAATAAATGTTGGCCCAGCCAGCGATGCCCACATCCCATGCACAAATAAAAAAAAGTGACCACTTCCTGACATTTCCACAACTATTCTTAATCCATAATCCCCCACACCTGTCCTCACTCACAAAGTCCCAATGGTCCCACTGCACATATCCTCCTACAGAGGCCCGAAAAGCTGCAGCCTAACCCTATCTCTCTCATTTCAGCTTCTTTGGAATGAGTTCCAGCTTGCCTCACAGAGGAAGTGGAAGAAGAAGATGTAGACTGGATAGAACGTGAAGGAAATAACTTTCAGGGGTGTGGGAATCGAACAGAGGTGTGTGACTGACTGGATTCCTCTGTCAGCATGGACTCAGTGGGCCGAATGGGCTCCTTCTGTGCCTTATGTCCACGATCTTTGCTCCCAACCTCAGCACAAAGGCACTGCATCAATCATAGTCAAAAACACCGGCTCAGAGACCACATGTAACTGGGAGGTTAGGATAGGGCACAAATCCTCACTACAGGGTGTCTCAGTTGCCTAGAAATCTGTAGTTTAGCAGATCACTGGACTGACTGAACAGATGTACCCTAGTGGGAGGTAGTGATGTAGCAATTTCGATACAGGAAACTACATGCCTCTCTCTGATGGCAGCTTCCTCCCCCACCACTCCAAATGTGTCCTATTAGTTGCCAGTCAATCAGTCCAGACTGTTCCAAACCATGTTGAGATGGTAGCATCTGAGATGAGGCTATCATGGTACAGCCTCTCAAGTGAGTTAAGGAGAATACTTGAACTGCCCGCCATCAAATATCTGTGGGACCGATGACTGTCTCATTATTAAAGCTTTGGGGCAGCTCCCTGGAGAGCAGGTATTTACTTGCATGATCCATTATCAGTGGCCGCAGACAAGATGCATGTTGAGGGAATAAAGTCCCTTTCTGTTTCTGAATACCTCGGAGCTTGAATGAAGGGATTGAATGGCCACATGTATGCAGTCAAAGGTACCCTGGACCATGGAGAATCCTGCAGTCCTGTTAATCCTGAACAACCCTGGCAGTACCTCATGATATAGGGCAAGATTTTGCAGCTCCTCACGCCAGCGGGATCTTCTGATCCTGCCAACGGTGCCGCGGGTTTTCCAGTGACGTGTGGTGGAATCAATGGGAAATCCCATTGACAACGGCGGGATTAGAAGATCCTACCACCGGCCAACAGCAGGCCACATCCTGTCATTGAGAAACATGCCACAGGGAGGCTAGCGACTACTGCCCAATGTCATTCCTCAGAGAGATTTCCCTCATACAGAAGTCAGAAAGGATTATGGTATGCAACTGATATCATCTGTGGTAGCCTGGTAGGTTCCAGTATCATATAAATTAAGTGCTATTTTATCTTTGTTGGGCTTTGTAATCTTTCCTATGCTGCAAGGTCTGAGTCTTCCTTCCATAAGGACCTCCTTGGTAAAGAACAGCTTCCTCACGTAACACCTCACTCTCCTGTCCCTCTCACTTGCAGCAGCTGATGGTGCTTTGCCAGACCTCAGCTCCTGCTCCCAATCCTTCTTCAGAGCAAGAAACACTCTAGCAAGATACCCATGATCAAACACTCCCTTTCTCCTGATGAATCTGATGAGGTCTCCAATAAGGTACGGTGGCATTGCACTGACTTTAATTAGTTTAAATCCTCAGAGAATTTCTGGAACAAATGTTGTTAAGAGTGTCGGTGAAGTCTTTGCAAAGTGGTCCAAAGTCTCCCAAGGTATTTCAAAATTCCTCTTCAAATTTATTGTAGTCAGTTGATCAGCAAATGAACAGTGAAAGCTTAACAATACTCTAAGTAGTGCTCGTAACTTTCTCTAATGGTTTCTTTACTTCTGTCCTGCTGGTCATTGTTAGGAGAGGTTAATTGCAGTGCTGACCAGTAAAATAGCATGCAGCCTCTTTAATGAACATTAGAACTAGAGAATCCAGTGCAGCAAGAGGCCATTCAGCCCAACGACTCTCCACTGACCCTCCGAAAGAGTACCGAATCTAGGCCCACTTCCCCGCTCTATCCTTATAACCCCAGTTAACTTTCACATCTTTGGACATTAAGGGGCAACTTAGCATGGCTAATCCACCTAACCTGCACATCTTTGGACTGTGGGAGGAAATCAGAGCATGCCGAGGAAACCCACGCAAACACAGGGAGAATATGCAAACTCCACACAGGCAGTCACCAAAGGCCAGAACTGAACATAGGTCCCTGGCGCTGTGAGGCCGCAGTGCTTGCTCACTTTGCCACCGTGCCACCTAGAAGTGTAATGAATGTAGGAAATTATTATGCATATTATATTTTATTTGGTGTAGTAATGTAATTAAAATCTCTGGGTTCGAATACATAAAGGCATTATGTCTGCTAAAGTCATTATTATAAGATTGTAAAGGTGAGGTAATAATTGATTTTAACCCTTTACTTGTTTATATATGGATGGGTAATAGAATGTTGTTTATGTTTCAGAGGCTCCCTGGGTGTAGATAATTTATGAGGGATTGTGTTTAGTCCTAGCTAAGCAAGTATGGGATATCTTAGTGGGAGGAGACTGGAGAATGGCTTATGCTTGGGATGCAGATGATGTAATTAATGGTAAAAGGCAGGTCTGTGTAGTTTTGTGACTGTTATTGGATTTTAAGTAGAACAGAAGTGTCTGATGAGCCAGAAGGATTTTCACGTTGTTCCTGAAAGGGTCTCGTGCCAAATGTCTGAACAGAGAAGCAAGTAACCCTGATTGTTAACCTTTGACACATTGTGGGCTGGACAGACTAAGTTGAAAGAGAGCTATACAAAGACCCA
Source organism: Scyliorhinus canicula (assembly GCF_902713615.1). Taxonomy (NCBI): domain Eukaryota; kingdom Metazoa; phylum Chordata; class Chondrichthyes; order Carcharhiniformes; family Scyliorhinidae; genus Scyliorhinus; species Scyliorhinus canicula. The sequence goes on along the minus strand of NC_052154.1, from coordinate 87,513,348 downwards.
GGCTGGTCAACAAGAGTCTGTCTGCTAGGACAAGGATAAAACAACCGTTTCCAATTCTTAACGTTTGAGACATTCCACAATCTCGGGGACCCAGCTGAGGGATACACGCCCTTCACAAAAAGGCAGTGACAGGGGTGAGATTCAAGTGACATTGACCTCTAGTTTGTGCAACCAGTAATATTGCCTCGCTCTACGACAAAGTCTCAGCCTGCCATTTTGCCATCTAACTAGCAACATCACTGACCAGGAGCTCTTGGCCCAGATTGGATATCTGACCGCATCTATCCTGCTTCTACTGAAAAACCTGTACCAGCATCTACAAGATCGAATAATCTTTGTATGCCTATCTCATCCATCGTATGAAGTAAACACCACCGGAAAAGTGAATTATCCAGCATCGATTTTCGGCTCATTGACCTCCGTGAAAGAATACCTCATTGGACTTTGATTCTGGACTCTGGGCTATCCTATTTTCTTTTTTCTTGTTGTTTCTGCTAACCCTTGCCTACAACAAAAGGGAGACAGAGAGAAAAGTAGCCTGCTTCTGCAGGAGTGACTCGTTCTTCTTCTTGTCACACACACACTCAATACACCTAGCACTGATCTACAGCTAGTTTCTCAACCTAATTATCCTTGTGTATTCCTTGGGGTGGGGGAGTGGGGGAGGGGGAAGGTGGGGGAAAGCATGTATTGCGCCCAGAGTCTATTTTTCTTTCATGTCAGACCATTTTACATATTCTGAGATATAAATCAATAGGGTGTGGATTTTGGCTGAGATGTGCAAATCAGTCTTTTGTCTCCAGAACCAAAGGAGATTAAAGTTCAGTCTTTTGCATTTTTCATATCTTTCTTTCAAGTGTCTCTGTTTGAAATACACCATGATATATGTTTAGGTGATGTTCCATGTTCTCTCAAGACTTGTCTGTCAAATATAATACTGTAGAATAGAATAGAATAGAACAGTACAGCACAGAACAGGCCCTTCGGCCCTCGGTGTTGTGCCGAGCCCTACTCAAACCCACGTATCCACCCTATACCCGTAACCCAACAACTCCCCCCCCTTAACCTTACTATTAGGACACTACGGGCAATTTAGCATGGCCAATCCACCTAACCCGCACATCTTTGGACTGTGGGAGGAAACCGGAGCACCCGGAGGAAACCCACACACACACGGGGAGGACGTGCAGAGTCCACACAGACAGTGACCCAAGCCGGGAGTCGAATCTGGAGCTGTGAAGCATTTATGCTAACCACCATGCTACCGTGCTGCCCCACATAGAAATTTTCCAGAAAGTGGTTACTTTACATTATCAGCTATCTGTTGACTAATATTTAGTTGTAATTCTTTTTAATAACACAGATCTTTCTGAAAACCAGTTCAATATGCCCATATGTAGTTGGTAGGTGTAGTCCACTGTCGTAACAATGTAAGTGCTCTTGATTGTCTATTAACATCATGATATGAAGTTTGTTTTAAAATCCTGTGTTCTTAAAATTAGCTGCAGCTGTCAATGATTGTTTTGAAAAAAGCTTCTGGACTGCTTCAATTGAAAGGCCAGATGGTGTAGCATCTGTTCAGGAACATAGGAATTAGGAGCAGAAGTAGACAATTCAGCCATTCGAGCCTGCTTTGGCATTCAAACAGATCATAGCTGATCTCTTCCCAGTCTCAAATCCATCTCCCTGCCTGTTTCAGTAGAGTTCTTTGTTGACATTTCTGCAAAAGCTATTTATTATGAATGCCTAGCAGCACTTTAAAAGCTACAATTATCTCAGCGGGGTTTCTGAGTTCACAGTCTGATTGACAACTGAAAGATGCCATTCAAGGATTAGGACATGAACATAAGTTTGTTTTTTAAATAAGAGATTAATCCCCTTGACTTCCTCCGGGGTGATGTCCTGAAGGACTGGGAATCAGAATCCCTCTCCCCCCCGCCCCGCGATGCCAGTGACAGTGGGACCATACGGGCAGTCACAGCCCAGTTGCTTCAACAGAGTTCGAATGGGCTTCATGATGAGCTGTGCAGTTGGCATGGCGGCCGGTGCACTTTTTGGCAGTTTCTCATGCCTCCAGCTGGGACTGAGGGGGCGAGAGCTGCTGGGTGGTGTGGGGAAGACCATGATGCAGAGCGGAGGCACATTTGGAACCTTCATGGCGATTGGAATGGGAATCAGATGCTAACGACCATTCTTCTCTTTCTGCTGAAATTTCAAGACTTGCAGATAATGTATCACCGGTCTCTGTCCCTTTGATTACAGCTGTATAATAACGGAGATTAAAGTGTATGATTTACTATTTTAAAAAAAGAGATTAATCCCTTATGGTAATTAAAAAGCTTTGTTTTCATGAATTGGAGTTTTATTCACCATTAGATCTGCATAGTGAAAGCTGCATTGGATTTTTAGAAGTTTATTTATTTTTCCTTTCCACATGACTTCTTCCCATGGTGGATTCTGGGTGAGTGTCTATGAAAATGGCCTGCGGGATATGAGAAGGCGTCAGGGTGGGTAGGGGGTGTTTAGGGCTTGTGAGGGATGAGGAACTAGAGGGCCTACAATTCTCTAAAACAACTGGGGCAAAGTCCCAGAGAACTGAGGTGGGTCTCCTAACCTGCTTTGACACGGGCCTGCCCACATGACCATCTATGTGCTACCAAGGAAATTTTCTGACTCGAGCTTCCCATCTTATAGGCTCGGAATCTCCTCCAACTGGGAAATTCATGGAATATAAAGTCCAAACCTATAGAAATGGTTTGACCTCATGTTTTGAACCACAAAATACAAAAGCCAAGGTTTAGACCTTGACTGTTTTGCCATTGTGGAACAGTGGCATCAGGTAAATCTCATTTCCTCTTGTTGGCTATCGTAATTAAGACACTGATTACCCTCTCCAATGGTGCAAGGAGCTTGCGGTTGATACAGTACAATTAAAGAATTGAAATACAACTAAGACCAACATCATAGACAATGGTACTGGAATCTGGCCTTTGTCACTATGATTGGTTCCTCTCGAAGAGAAAAGTGAGCCATTCAAACCTTCATCAACCTCGTGGTCAAATGCTGTTGCTGTATTGCCTCAAAACAGCAGGAAATTTTTTTTTAATTTAAATTTTAAAATTCTTCCAATTAAGGGGCAATTTAGCATGGCCAATCCACCTACCCTGAGACCCACGCAGACACAGGGAGAATGTACAAACTCTACATGGACAGTGACCCAGGGCCGGAATGAACACAGGTCCTTGAAGCCGTGAGGCAACAGTGCTAATCACTGCATCATCGTGCTGCCCCAGGAGAATTGTTTAAACAATGTGAGAGTGGATCATGTTCATCTGGGCTATTTTTCCATGGAATAACCCTTGTTTCAAACAGTGTAACCATATTCTTCTGAACTATATATGGAATAATCTTAGAGGTGTTAACTATGGACACTGCAACAGGATTAACAGCAGTAAAGGTGTTTGATATCGGAGTTGAATCATTGTAAGAAGAAGAGCTTATCAGAGCGTGGTTGCTGCAGTCAGAAGGGGGTCAGGATTGGTTATCTTAACTCAAGACCTACAATCGACATCGGACAGTTGGGGATTGTATGCGTTTCAGCTAAATCATAGAGATATTCGTCTGAGGGTTTTGTAAAGTTTTGATAAAAGGTGTTGGGGGCGATTCCCCGAGCCCCGCGCCGGGCCGGAGAATCGCTGCAACTGCGCCACGGTGCCCCGAAGCCAGTGCGCGATTCTCCGAGGTACGGAGAATCGGCGCCATTTGCGCCGGTACGTTTGGCACGGCACCGGCCGCTGGAATTGCCGATTCTCCGGCCCGGTTGGGATGAGCGGCCGTGCCGATACAACAGAGTCCCGCCGGCGCTGTTCACCCCTGGTCGCTGCTGGCGGGAACTCTGCGGGAACGGTCGGAGGGGCGGCCTGTGATGGGGGTGGGGGGCTCCTTCACCGGGGGGGCCTCCGATGGAGTCTGGCCCGCGATCGGGGGCCACCATGTTGGTCCTGGCCGGCGCGCGAAAGAAGTCCCCCACGCATGTGCAGGTTGGCGCGGCCCAACTACGCATGCGGGGGTTGGCGTGGCGCCCTTTTGGCGCCGCAAAAGGGGGTTTGAATGGCGTGAACTGCTCCAGCGCCGTGCTGGCCCCCCAGAATCGGTCGTACCAGGGCCCGGTTCGCGCCATCGTGAAACGTGACAGCGTTCACGACGGGGCGAACACTTGGGCTCCATATCGGAGAATTGCCTCTGTAGTGTTTTTGTCTGCATTCTGTTAAACAGGTTGTTGTGGTTTCATTTGGTTCAGTTGGCGAAAGGAGGACAGTAGTCAATTCGTAGGTTTCATCTGGGAATTGTAGGTACTAATTTAAGCTAGCTGCAGGAGAATTTGAAATGGGGTATTTGTGTCAATTTTGGGGAACCTTTCTCGAAGGTCTGTTTATTTTCTTGTGCTTGTGATCCGTCAGTCAACCCTCAGGCTGTTTTGTACTGGGACGGGTTATTTTTTTCTCTGGGGAGCCGGGGTGTATTTTCTGTGTTATTTCAACTAATCATAGAAGTATCTGAACTGGGGATATTAGTGGATACGATAAAACAACAAATTTATAGTTGAGCCAAAGCCTGTGTCTGGTTATTTTTGTTCTTTATAAATCCTAAAGACCAAGAGCTGGATTCTCTGTTTCAGAGACTAAGTGCTGACGCCAGGGCTGAATCGTTGGTGTTCTATGACCACGGAAGTGGCGCTGGTCCTGGAGTAATTCAGGATGTGTTAATGGGCTAGCACTGGCGCCACCTGGAACTAGAGCAACTCCAATGAAAAATGGTGGAACTCGAGAGGCTGACAAGCTGCAGCCACATACAAGCACTGCACTCCCCACACACACTCATACCAGCCAACAAGATGGCAGCACGGAGAGCGGCACCCCGGTTCGCAGATACAGAGTTCGAGGAATGCCCAGTTGTGGTAAACCACTGTTACACCTGCTTAGGTGATGTAAGGTAGAACCTGTAGTACAGGTTCGCCGGTAGTCCCTGCCTGCTGGCTCCGCCCAGTAGGCGGAGTATAAATATGCGTGTCCTCCATTCAGCAGCCATTCTGCCAGCTGCTGTGGGAGGCCACACATCTTATTGCAATAAAGCCTCAGTTGTATCCAACTCTAGTCTTTGTACAATTGATCGTGCATCAATTTATTGCTCTAAAATTTTCTAAAAGATGGCTCTCCGAATCAAACCGGATCGCCTGCAGCTGGATCCAAAATCAAGCAACGCCAGAAAGGACTTTAATTACTGGCTAGCTTGCTTCGAGGCGTATATCAACTCAGCGACCACCCCTGTTCCGGAGGCTCAGAAGATACAAATCCTATACTCAAAGTTGAGCTCCAACGTGTTTACGCTGATCCAGGACGCCACGAACTAGGCCAAAGCCATGGCATACCTCAAAGAAAACTACACATAGAAAACGAACACGCTCTTCGCCAGGCACGTACTCGCCACTCGCTCTCAACTCCCTGGTGAGTCCATAGAAGACATCTGGCGGGCCCTAATCCCACTCGTCCGGGACTGTGACTGTTAGGCCGTTACGGCCACCGAACATTCCAACCTTCTTATACGGGACCGTTCGTAATGGGGATTAGGTCGAACCTCATAAGCCAAAGATTGTTGGAAGGGGCCATGCTCGGCCTAGCTGAAACAAAGAAGCTAGCACTCTCCATGACGGTCCCCTCACGTAACATACAGGCCTACCCCACCAGCCGCGCGGCCCGCCCTCCTACCCCTTGTGGACCATACAGACGGCCGCCCCAGCGGGGGCTTTACCCAGCCAGTACGCCTGCGCCACCAGCCCGCGCACCTTGGGGGTCCCCGATGTTACTTCTGCGGCGAGCAGAAGCTCCCTTGCCAATGCTGCCCAGCCCGCGCTGCCCTTTGCAAGGCCTGCAGCAAAAAGGGGCACTTCACTGCGGTGTTCCAGGCCCGCGCAGTCGCCGCTATTGCTCCCACCCGTCTCGTCTACACACAATGGGCGCCGCCATCTTCATCTCCCCGGACCACGCGCGGCCAGTGGGTGCCGCCATCTTCACGTCCCCGGACCACTGCCGGCCAGTGTGCGTCGCCATCATCACCTCCCGGGGCCACGCGCGGCCAGTGGTCGCCGCCATCTTCTCCCCCCCCAGTCCACGTGTGGCTCATGGGCGCCGCCATCTTATCCAACCCCCGCAACGTGCGGCCCGGGGATCCCGCAAGAACTTCAGGAGCCGCCATCTTGTCTCCCCCACGGACATGGACATGGACAGCATTCCAGGACCTGGACCCCTCAGGCTCCCCATCATCCGACATTAGCGACGACCGACCACAACTCACCTCAGTGACGATCGACCTGTCTCGTCCGCACAACCTGGCCACCGCATCGACAAGTGTGAAAATCAACGGCCACGTGACCTCTTGCCTGCTGGACTCCGGGGGCACCGAAAGCTTCACGCACCCAGATACAGTAAGACGCTGCTCACTCGCGGTCCACCCCGCCAACCAAAGAATTTCCCTGGGCTCCGGATCCCATTCCAAGGCAATCCGGGCGTACTGTACGGTCACACTCACGGTCCAGGGCATAGAATTCAGCGGCTTCCGCCTCTACGTCCTCCCTAATTTCCGCGCTGCCCTACTCCTAGGCCTGGACTTCCAGTGCAATCTCAGCCTAACCCTCAAATTCGGCGGGCCCCTATCATCCCTCACAGTGTGCGGCCTCACGACCCTAAAGGTCGATCCGCCCTCCCTCTTCGCCAATCTAATCCCGGATTGCAAACCAGGAGCAGATGGTACAGCACCCAGGACAGGTCCTTCATCAAGTCCGAGGTCCAGCGGCTGCTTCGGGAGGGCATTATCGAGGCCAGCCCTTGGAGAGCCCAAGTGGTAGTCGTTACAACTGGGGAGAAACACAGAATGGTCATGGACTACAGCCAGACCATCAATCGGTATACGCAGCTCGACGCGTACCCCCTGCCACGCATATCTGATATGGTCAGTCAGATTGCACAGTACCGAGTCTTCTCAACGATGGACCTCAAATCTGCCTTCACCAGCTCCCCATTCGTAAATCGGACCGTCCATACACCGCTTTCGAGGCGGACGGTCGTCTCTACCACTTCCTCAGAGTTCCCTTCGGCGTCACCAACTGGGTCTCGGTCTTCCAAAGGGAGATGGACCGAATGGTCGACCGGTACGGTTTGCGTGCCACCTTCCCGTACCTAGACAACGTCACTATCTGTGGCCATGACCAGCAGGACCACAATGCCAACCTCGCCAAATTTCTCCACACCGCCACTCTCCACAACCTCACCTACAACAAGGAGAAGACCGTGTTTAGCACGCCCCGCTTAGCCATCCTCGGCTATGTTGTCCAGAACGGAGTTCTGGGGCCCGATCCCGACCGCATGCGCCCTCTCATGGAGCTTCCCCTCCCTCACTGCCCCAAGGCCCTCAAACGCTGCCTGGGGTTCTTCTCGTACTACGCCCAGTGGGTCCCAAACTATGTGGACAAGGCCCGTCCACTCATTTAGTCCACCCATTTTCCCCTGACAGCCGAGGCACAACAGGCCTTCGCCCGTAGCAGAGCCGATATAGCCAAGGCCGGGATGCACAAAGTAGACAAGACACTGCCCTTTCAAGTAGAGAGTGACGCATCGGACGTTGCCTTAGCCACCCTCAACCAGGCAGGCAGACCCGTAGCATTCTTTTCACGCATCCTTCATGCCTCAGAAACTCACAAGTTTGAACAAGACGTCCTCACCACACAGGACCTGCAACCGATGTTATACACCAGATACATCGATGACATTTTTTTCCTTTGGACCCACAGCGAAGAATCACTGAAACGACTACACGATGAGATCAATAAATTCCATCCCACCATCAGACTCACCATGGACTATTCTCCAAATTCTGTTGCATTTTTGGACACACTCATCTCCATCAAAGACGGTCACCTTAGCACTTCGCTTTACCGCAAGCCCACAGACAACCTCACGATGCTCCACTTGTCCAGTTTTCACCCGAAACACATTAAAGAAGCCATCCCCTATGGACAAGCCCTCCGTATACACAGGATCTGCTCAGACAAGGAGGAGCGTAACAGACACCTACAGATGCTGAAAGATGCTCTCGTACGAACGGGATATGGCGCTCGACTCATCGATCGACAGTTCCAACACGCCACAGCAAAAAACCGCACCGACCTCCTCAGAAGACAAACACGGGACACCACTGACAGAGTACCCTTCGTCGTCCAGTACTTTCCTGGGGCGGAGAAACTACGACATCTTCTTCGCAGCCTTCAACACATCATCAATGAAGATGAGCATCTTGCCAAGGTCATCCCCACACCCCCACTACTGGCCTTCAAACAACCGCGCAACCTCAAACAAACCATTGTTTGCAGCAAATTACCCAGCCTTCAGAACAGCGACCACGACACCACACAACCCTGCCAGGGCAATCTCTGCAAGACATGCCAGATCATCGACTTGGATACCACCATTACACGTGGTAACATCGCCCACCAGGTACGCGGCACATACTCGTGCGACTCGATCAATGTAGTCTACCTCTTACGCTGCAGGAAAGGATGTCCCGAAGCGTGGTACATTGGCGAGACCATGCAGACACTGCAACAACGAATGAACGGGCATCGTGCGACAATCACCAGGCAGGAATGTTCCCTTCCAGTCGGGGAACACTTCAGCAGTCAAGGACATTCAGCCTCTGATCTCCGGGTAAGCGTTCTCCAAGCGTCCTCTTCAGGACACACGACAACGCAGAATTGCCGAGCAAAAACTTATAGCTAAGTTCCGCACGCATGAGTGCGGCCTCAACAGGGATCTTGGATTCATGTCGCATTACATCCACCCCCCCACCATCTGGCCTGGACTTGCAAAATCCTACCAACTGTTCTGGCTTGAGACAATTCACACCTCTTTAACCTGTGATTATCCCTCTCCCTGGATCTGTAATGATTTGATTACCTGCAAATGCTCGCATTCCAAGCATTGTCCAGTATCTCTGACTTTGTCTATATAAATGTTTCTGGAACATACCTCTCCATTCACCTGAGGAAGGAGCTGCGCTCCAAAAGCTCGTGTTTGAAACAAACCTGTTGGACTTTAACCTGGTGTTGTAAGACTTCTTACTGTGCTCAGAAATTTGGCACTCAACCGTCGAAAAAGAGGCCCAAGCTATCGTTGAAGTTGTGCGGCATTGGAGGCATTACCTGGGCGGCAGGAGATTCACCCTCCTCACTGACCAACGGTCGGTAGCCTTCATGTTCAATAACACGTAGCGGGGCAAGATCAAAAACGATAAAATCTTGCGGTGGAGGATCGAGTTCTCCACCTATAATTACGAGATTTTGTATCGCCCTGGCAAACTCAACGAGCCCCCAGACGCCCAATCCCGAGGTACATGTACCAGCGCACAAGTAGACTGACTCCGGGTCCTGCATTGTCACCTGGGAGTAACTCGTCTGTACCATTTTGTCAAGACCCTACTCCTTTGAGGAAGTACGGACAACCAGCAGGGACTGCCAGGTCTGTGCGGAGTGCAAGCCGCACTTCTACCGGCCGGACCGTGCACGCCTGGTGAAGGCCTCCCGCCTCTTTGAATGCCTCCGTGTGAATTTCAAAGGGCCCCTCCCCTCCACCGACCGAAACACGTATATTCTCAGTGTGGTCGATGAGTACTCAGATTCCCCTTCGCCATCCCATGCCCCGATATGACGTCTGCCACCATCATCAAAGCCCTAAACACTATCTTCGCTCTGTTCGGTTTCCCCGCCTATATCCACAGTGACAAGGGATCCTCATTCATGAGCGATGAGCTGCGTCAGTTCCTGCTCAGCAGGGGTATCACCTCCAGCAGGATGACCAGCTATAACCCCCGGGGAAACGGGCAGGTAGAGAGGGAGAACGGGAAGGTATGGAGGGCCGTCCAACGGGTCCTACGATCCAGGAACCACCCAGCCTCTCGCTGGCAGGAGGCCCTCCCTGATGCACTCCACTCCATTCGGTCACTGCTGTGCACCGCTACTAACAACACACCCCATGAACGTCTCTTTGCATTCCCCAGGAAGTCCACATCCGGGGTGTTGCTCCCGACTTGGCTCGCAGCGCCAGGACCAGTCCTGCTCTGCAGGCACGTCCGCCTCCACAAGGCGGACCCATTGGTGGAAAGGGTGCAGTTGCTCCATGCCAACCCCCGGTATGCCAACGTGGCGTACCCCAACGACTGCCAAGATACTGTCTCCCTCAGGGACCTGGCACTAGCAGGTTCCACACACACACACCTCCCCGGCCCGGCGCCACCCTCTCCTCCCCCGGCACTCCCAACATTAACTCCACCAGGACCATCTGTCCTTCCCGTGCCCACGCCCGAGGATGAAGAGGATTTCGGCACGCTCCCGGAGTCACCAAACATCAGGCCAGCACCGATATCGCCACCACCACTATGTCGATCCAGTGGAACATCAAGGCACACGACCGGTTAAATCTCTAACTAGCACCAGACTTCAAAAGACATTTTTTTTCTGATCAGTTACTGTAAATATAAATTCTCCACCACCCCCGCCGGACTCAATTTTAACAGGGGGTGAATGTGGTAAACCATTGTTACACCTGTATTAGGTGATGTAAGGTAGCCTCTGCCTGCTGGCTCCGCCCAGTAGGAGGAGTATAAATATGCGTGTCCTCTATTCAGCAGCCATTTCGCCAGCTGCTGTGGGAGGCCACACATCTTTGAGCAATAAAGCCACAGTTGTATCCAACTCTAGTCTTTGTACAATTGATCGTGCTTCACCAGTGAACCCTGCTACCCGGGCATCTGCAGGGTTCTGTCCACATTGAAGCTGATATATCATGTCAAGCGGCCATACTGAGCCTCCATGACAACGTTGGTGCATCTGGACACCGAGGTCTGCGAGATCCCAGACAGGTCCCCGCGGTGAAAAGATTCAGGGCAACCGTCACCTTGACAACCACCTGGGGTGGAGGACCCTGTGGTTCCAGGTGTCTCATATTCCGGCATATATGGCATATGGTTCCCCTGCTCAGCCGGAGTCCTCAACTGACATGCCCAGCTCGGCAGGTCCTCGAATGAAGGGCGCTGCTGGTACACATGGGGCCTGATGCAGCACCTCCTTTCCATCTCCTCCTTGGCCTGTTGGGCAACCAGTTGTCCATCCTCACCGGCTGTCTTCTGTTCCTCTGGGGCAGGCTCCGCTGCTGCAGGGTCCTCCCCAAGAAGCTCCTGCTCATACAGCCTCAGTGCATCTCCAAGGTCTGCGGCAGAACGGACGATGGCAGTCATTTATGGTTGGATTACAAAATCCATTGTCTGCAGGGACCGAATGGCAGACATGTTAGGATGGTGTGTACCCCGCCTGCCCAGCCAGGTCCAACGGGTTACATAGTGGCTTGGGCCTGTACTCCAGCCCCTGCCCCTGCATATCCCGCACCTACCCCGCCCCAATCCCCACACCCACCCAAGGCCATTCCCCCTGGGACTGTGCCCTCCGCACCGCACGCCTGGCCCTGTCGTGCCCAGCACCGATGAGGCCTCTGGCCCGGGGATCCATCCCTGCCGGCAGGGGTACTGGTGGCTGGGCCTTCCCATGCCAGTCCAGTGCATTACTGCAGGGGCTACAATGGGCAATCACCTTGGGTGGGCAGCATGATGCCCTGTTAGTGGGTGGCGACCGTTTGTAGGGAGCAGTGGGGTTGGGGGGGGGTGGAGGTGGGATGGAGGGAGGGGTTGGGAGTGGGTGGGTTGGTGGGGCAGAGGTGTGGTAGAGGGAGCAGTTTAGAGATGGGGCACCCATATGACCAGTATTGCTCTGTGGAACCACGGGCCACGGTGGACGGTCAGTCGGGTGCGCAGCAAAGCCCACGGCAATGGCGGTCCGTGCCTGGACACCCGGGCCCAGGCAGACACCACCTCTGTAGCCAGCCATTCCAGCGGCAGGACTGGCAGCCCTCGGTCGTGCCTCTGGGCACATGTCCTACCTCTGCTCTCGCCCTCAGCAGCCACTGCACCTGTTCCCGATGCTTAAAATCACAAGTGAACCTTGCCATTGGTAATTCCTCCTGGCAGAAGCAGAGCGTCGAGGGAGCCCCGGAGAATACCAGATGGGCCTATTAATGGTATGCCAACGGTGTTTACTGTACGTACAGCGTAGAATGCATTTCATCGGGCGCCGAATGCCAGCCTCAATTATCGACTGACGCACCATTCTCTGCCCGATCCTGTTTCTCGATTCCGGCGTCAGCCGATGGAGAATCCAACCCCAAGAACTGTAGGTAATGGGGGGAAAGGAACCTCTTACAGTCGCTGTAGGCAAAATTTAGCATTGGGTCTTTATCCTCAGTGATTATAGTGCTAAATTCTCTTTGCCTTCTTCTCCAACTTTTCTGTCCCCCCCCCCCCCCCCGTCCTTATTCACTGTTTATATTTTAAATTTGAACTTCGCAATTAAGTTTTGATTGTGTGAAAGGCCATCTTAGATCAATTCTCCAGTTTCTACATCATCTCCAGGTACATGGGGCTGGATTCTCCAAAAATGGAGCTATGTCCCCAAGCCAGCGTCAAAATGCTGACGTTTCACTCTGGCCTCAGAGAATCCAGCCCCCAAACTTCTTTAACTTCCCCATACAGCATCCGCATCATACAACTCACAGGACTCGGAGCTTTACTCTACATCTAATCGAGCGATGCCTAACTTGGGAGTGTCCAATACTGGCTCCAGTTATGCAAAATTGAATGTTCCATTCTTAGAAATGGTGTTGATCAGGATGAAAAATAGAAGGGGTGACAAAGAATAAGGAAATAAAGATAATTTTTGAGTGCGAGAATTTATTCTTCTGAGTGACAAACAATGAAAGTTAAAAGCAAAGAAAAGAAACAAATGCAAATTTGTAATTCCTGAGCATTTGTAATAAAAAAACAGTTATTACACTCCATGGAAACCATTGTGGTATGGTGACATTAGCCTAATATGTGGTTTTGTGCTCACTGGAATGTTTCTTTGAAAGCTTTGTGTTTAATTCCCAGTGCTAACCTATAATTCAACAGCAATGTGACTGTCACAGTTTCCAGTGCTAACATTACGTCAACTCATTACTAATAGATAGGCCTATTAATACATTTCTGACTATTTCCAAGTCAATTTCATCCTTTATTTTCAAAGAAATATCCTTATTTTGTTGGATTTGCTTACAGAGAGCACATGAGAGGTAAATAGCATTTAAAGGATAAATGATTGCTCATGCTGTGGTGCTTATTATGTTCAGCTGGCAAAGTGATTGAGACATATTGGAAGTCAGGCAGGTTGATTCTGAATGTTCATTTCCTTCCACATAAAAGGAGGCCTCGAGATATATAAAATGCAAGGGCTTCACAAGCTTCAAATATTCATCAAATGAGTAGCTGTACAAAATTTAAGACTTTATGTTTGAATGTTTTAGTCGTAGGACAATCAGCCTACTTTTAATCACCTTATAACTGCTTGCTCCTTTCCTTTTACCACCAAATTTCTCCCTCACACAGGTGAGAATGACCCCTTGCTTGGGTAAAGTTGCACAGGAACCAGGTACTCTTTATCACCAAGTGTGGGCCGAGGAAGCTAGTACCCAAGTTGAATAGAGAGGGTCACAAATTTAATCTTGATCCTGTCCCGACACATATACTTAGAGCAACACGTACTACATAATAATGAGGATCAGGAACTAAAGCTGATTTATCTATCAATAATCCAGCAGTGATTAAGTCAAGTGCATCAGTTAACTCAGCAGAGACCAGACATTGAACTTGCAACCACAGAAACATGCGTGGAGTCCCTACTGTGAAGAAAGAGGCCATTCAGCCCATCAAGTCTGCGCCCTCCAAAAGAGCACTCTACAAAAACTCACTCCCCCACTCTATGTCTAACCCTGCGCATTGATCACAGCCAATCCACCTAACCTGCATTACTTTGAACACTAAGGGGCAATTTAATGTGGCCAATGCACCTGATCTGCACATCTTTGGACTGTGGGAGGAAACCGGAGCACCCAAAGTACATGCAAACTCCACACAGTCACCCAAGGCCGAATCCAACCTGGATCCCTGGTGCTGTGAGGTAGCCGTACTAACCACTTGTGCCACCGTGTCGCTTTCTCTGTGGCTCAGTTACTCATTGGCTTAGCAAAATTGGGCCAATTCAGTGATAGCATTGATGTCGGTGTTCTTAAAGGACAACGTCTTCTGAATTAAACAAGGTTGCCACGGATTAGCACAAAAAACCAAAACATTCAAGCACAATAATGAGCGAGTGCTGCACTGTTACCAACTTTTGGACGAGATGTTAGAATGATCCCTATCTCCCTGTTCGGCTGTAAAAGATCTCGGGTATTATTTCAAAGAAGAAAACGATATCCTGGCCAATATTTATTCCTCAATCAGATTGAGGGATTAGAAACAGATACCAGTGCCTGGAAGTCAATGGCAGTGCCTGCAAGACCTCGCCAAGGTGCCGTTTAGTACTTGTCCACACAAACGTGGATGTGCATGAAGGCACCTTGGCAGGTCTCACAGGCCATTGGAGACCCCTGGTTGGTGGGGGATAGGGCAGGGTGGTACCTTGGCACTCCTCCTAGAACCTGGGCACTATGGCACTACCAGCTTGGCACCCTGGCAGTACCACCCTGGCACTTTTAGTGGGCCAAGGTTTCACTGCCAGGGTGCCTAGATGCCAGGTTGGCACTGCCAGGGGTTGGACCAGGGGGTGGAGCTTGCCAATTGGAGGAGGCATGAGGGTGGTTAGCAGGGGGCTCAACAAGGTTGGGGGTGAGGGGGGAGCCAGAAAGCAGGGGAAGGGCCTGAAAGGGCCTATAGCAGGTGGTAGAAATTGAATCCAATAAATACCTGGAATTAAAAGTCTAATGATGACCGTAAAACGGAAATTGATTGTCGGAAAAAACCCAGCTGGTTCACTAATGACCTTTAGGGAAGGAAATCTGCAGTCCTCACCTGGTATGGCCTACATGTGACTCCAGATCGACAGAAATGTGGTTGTCTCTTAAATGCCCTCTGAAATGACCGAACAAGCCACTCAGTTGTATCAAATTGCTACAAAGTCAATAAAGAAACCCAGTGGACCACACGGTACCGATCTAGGCACTGGATTGACAATGGCAAACCCAACCCTGCCGACCAAGTCCTCCTTACTAACATCAGAGCTTGTGCCAAAATTGGGAGAGCTGTCTCACAGACTAGTCAAGCAACAGCCTGACATATTCATACTGACAGAATCATACCATACAGATAATGTCCCAGACACCACTATCACCATCTCTGGGTATGTTCTATGCCTCCAGCATGACAGACCCAGTAGACGTGGCGGCACAGTGTATACCTTCGGTAGGGAGTTGCCCTGGGAGTCCTCAACATGGATCCTGGACTCCATGAAGTCTCATGGCACCAGGTGAAACATGGGCAAGGAAACATTCTGCTGATTACCACGCACCGTCCACCCTCAGATGATGAATCAGTACTCCTCCATGTTGAACACCACTTGGAGAAGCACTGAGGTGGCAAGGGCACAGAATGTACTCTGGGTGTGGGACTTCAATGTCCAAGAGTGGCTTGGTAGCACCAAAACTGATCGAGCTGGCCAAGTCCTAAAGGACATAACTGCTAGACTGGGACTGCAGAGGGAACCAACAAGAGGGAAAAACATATTAAATCTCTTCCTCACCAACCTGCCTGCTGCAGCTGCATCTGTGCATGATAGTATCGGTAGTTTCGGTAGCAGTGACCACCACACAGTCCTTGTGGAAACAAGTCCCGTCTTCACATTGAAGATACCCTCTATCATATTGTGTGGCACTATCATCATGCTGAATGAGATAGACTTCGAAGAGATCTAGCCACTCAAGATTGGTCATCCATTAGGCGCTGTGTGCCATCAGCAGCAGCAGAATTATACTCTGCCACAATCTGTCACCTCATGTCCGACAGCCAGGTCTCCGACTTCGGGGCCTTGAGTCCCTCCAGCCTAATAGTAACTGTCTCTGGGCTACCAGGTAAGCGAAGGCCAGAACGTCTGCCTCTTTCTCCTCCTGGATTCCCGGATCTTGTGACACTCCAAAAATCACCACTTCTGGACTCAATGCCACCCTTGTTTTTAATACCTTGGACATGACATCAGCAAACCCCTGCCAAAATCTCCTAAGCTTTGGATATGCCCAGAACATGTGGACATGGATCGCTGGTCCTCCCGCACATTTTGCACACCTGTCTTCCATCCCAAAGAATCTGCTCATCCGGGCCACTGTCATGTGAGCCCGGTGAACGAACTTGAATTGAACCAGTCTGAGCCTGGCACGTATTGAGGTCGTGTTGACTGTACTCAACACGAGTCCGCCCAAAGGCCCTCCTCTATCTCACTTCCCAGCTCCTCCTCTCACTTGCGCTTCAGCTCCTCGGTCTGCGTCTCCTCTGATCCATAAGTTCCTTGTAAATGTCAGAAACGCTCACCTCTCCTACCCATCGTCTGGAAACTACCCTGTCCTGAATCCCCCTTAGCGGTAGGAGCGGGAAGGTTGATACCTGTCTACGCAGAAAGTCCCACACCTGCAGATATCTAAATTTGTTTCCCCTCACCAACACAAACTTCTCCTCCAGCGCCCTCATACTTGGAAAGCTCCCCTCTATAAACAAATCCCCCATCCTCTCAATCCCCGCTCTCCGCCATATTCGGAACCATCCATACTTCCCGGGGCAAACCGGTGATTATTACAGATTGGGGACCAGACGGATGCTCCCTCTGCTCCCACATGTCTCCTCCATTGCCCCCAGACTCTCAGGGCCGCCACCACCACGGGGCTGCTGGAGTACCACGCCGGCGGGAACGGCAGAGGCGCAGTTACCAGCATCCCCAAACTTGTGCCCTTGCATGAAGCCGCCTCCATATGCACCCATCTGAACTTCAGAGTTGAGGTGAGAGCAACTGCTCTCGACATCAAGGCAGCATTTGATCGTGTATGGCATCAAGGAGCCCGAGCAAAACTGGAATCAATGGGAATCAGGTGGAAAACTCTCCCCTGGTTGGAGTCATATCTGGCACAAAGGAAGATGGTTGTGGTGGTTGGAGGTCAGTCATCTCAGTCCCGGGACATCACTGCGGGGGTTCTTCTAGGTAGTGTCCTCGGCCTAACCATCTTCAACTGCTTTATCAATGACCTTCCTTCCAATATAAGGTCAGATGTGGGGTGCACAATGTTCAGAACCATTCATGACTCCTCAGACGCGGAAACAATCCACTTGCAAATGCATCAATATGTGGGCAATATCCAGGCTTGGGCTGACAAGTGGCAAGTAACATTCGTGCCACACAAGGGCCAGGAAACGATCATCTTCAATAAGAGAGAATTAAACAATCGCTCCTTGACATTCAATGGCATTGCCATCACCTCTCCTATCAACATCCTGGGGTTACCATTGACCACAAAGTGAACTGGACTAGTCATATAAATTCTATGGCTACTAGAGCAGGTCAGAGGCTAGAAAACCTGCGGCGAGTAACTCACCTCCTGACTCCCCAAAGCCTGCCCACCACCTACAAGGCACAAGTCAAGAGTGTGATGAAACAATCCCCACTTGTCTGGATGAGTGCAGCTCCAACATCACTCAAGAAACTTGATGCCATCCAAGACAAAGCAGCCCACTTGATTAACATCCCATCCACAAGCATTCACTCTCTCCACCACCCATGAACAGTAGCAGTCGTGTGATACACTGCAGGAACTCACCAGGGCTCTTTAGGCAGCACCTTCCAAACCCCTGACCACTGCCATCTAGAAGAACAAGGGCAGCAGATACATAGGAACACCACCACCTGAAATTCCCCCTCCAAGTCACCATCCTGACTTGGAAATATATCGCCATTCCTTTACTGTTGCTGGGTCAAAATTCCCTTCCTAACAGCACTGTGGGTGCACCTAAACCACATGGACTGCAGCAGTTCAAGGAGGCAGCTCACCACAACCTTCTCAAGGGCAATTAGGGATGGGCAACAAATCCTGGCCTAGCCAGTGAAGCCCACATCCCATACAAAATACATTTAAAAGAAGAAACTAACGGACTGTTGTAAAAACCCATCTGGTTCATAAAGTCCTTGAGGAAAGGAAATCTGCTGCCCTTACCCAGTCTGACCCACATGTGACTCCAGACTCACAGCAATGCAGTTTAACTTACATGATTTGTCACCAAGTTAGTTTTATTTACAGTTTATTTAAGTTGATGGTGGGAGATGATACAAAGCGTAAAGTGCAGGGAGGCAATGAGATCAAGGAATTTAGAGGAAGAGCAGGATGAGGCGAAAGAGATGAATACCTGGAATGGAAGCAGGAGAGAGGGAGAAGATACAACAGTTATTTCCTCAGCATTCAAGAGCAGCCATTACTCACATCAATCATTAACTACCAGTCCAAAAGGAAAGAGGGTGAGAAGCACAAGGAAGATCAAGGGCAAGAGAAGCAAAAGAGAGAGAGAGAGAGAGAGAGGGGAAGAAGGACATCACACGAGAAAAACACAAGGACAACAGGGAGACTGAGTTATCACGGCCAACAGCATAGGAGATTAATTAGTTTTTTTTAATATAAATTTAAAGTGCCCAATTGTTTTTTTCCAATTAATGGACAATTTTTTGCGTGGCCAACCCACCTACCCTGCACGTCTTTGGGTTATAGGGGTGAGACCCACGCAATCACGGGGAGAATGTGCAAACTCCACACGGGCAGTGATCCAGGGCCAGGATCAAACCCGAGTCATCAGCGCCGTGAGGCAGTGGTGCTGACCACTGCACCACCGTGCCGACCTATAGGAGATTCATTAGTAATATTAAAAAAGGAACTGACTGAAATATCCACTGAAAGTAAGTGCTTTCCCTTCTACTTTGAAGTAACAGCGATGTTGATTATCTGGAGAACCCACTGCACAGTTGCAGGAAGAAGTAGTTAGGTTTCACAATTAAAATTAAAATCAAAAGCACTGCAGATAATTTTGTCTCCCTTCAGACACCACTTCAAGAGTTACAGAATTGATGTTTTGTTCACTGCTCCATCTATCCAGCAGTAAGTGGAGTGCCTGATGCAACACAAAGCAGAAAAAAATGATAAACACATTCCACCTGCTCCCTCCAGTTGCACAAGCTGCTCGAACTCAAACACAATTGCACTGTCTAAATTTCTTACGGTATATACTGGATCAAGTAGTGAAAATTTCTGCCTCCTGAGGTATCTGTAAAGCAATTTATGGGCTGCAATTGATCTCCATGTTCTGGGGCTCAGAAGGGGGAAAATACAGCCAGGGCTCCAGAATCCTTTTGAGTTAATCCTATTGGAAAATGTATGCATGTTCTTGAGCAAGAACAGGATCAGATTTCACTGTCATGCATTCTCTAATTTGAAACCTGACAACACTCTGGGCTGATGCTCGGAATGGCTTCTGAGGGGGTTTTGGCTTTTTGCGAGACTGGATCACAGCAGGAATCAGCATGGTCAGGTGAGGAAGGGACAGAGTAAAAATAAAAATGGCCCCTGGATTAGGAAAAGAAAATTGACTTATTCCATAAATTATGATTTGAAGCATTGTTTTGTTAAATGCTGGAAGGAATCCATTTTGGCAGAACAGAGACTCTTTGGGAACTACAAGTGTTTATACCTAGTTAAAAGCACAACTAGCTGATTTTAATGTTGACATTAGATCACTGGGAGCTTATGTTGAGTAAATTTATTTTCCATTTCTATCTATGACTCTTACATGGATGCAGAACTCATACTAGGCCGTAATCCATGGCTGCTGGATTCATACTTAGCTAGTTCCCTTTGGCTTCTAGAGACATACTGGAGTATATTTAATGGATGTCAGGATATTGCTGCATGGATTCTAGAAATAAACTAGGTAAGGTTTCATGCGTATTGAACTCCCACTAGAATAAGGTTTCAGTTATATTTAGGGTAGTTATGGAAAACGATGTGAAAAACGATAAAGATGGGCCGCGAATAAAAGTTCTGAACTGGGGAAAGGCTAATTTTACTAAATGTAGAATCTGTATAAAGTAACATACATAAATGGAAGGTAGAAAATACTGGATAAAGGTTTATTAGCAATACAACACGTCTCCATTCTCCTAAGGGTCTCCTTCCCCTACCTGCACTCAGGCCATGGTTTTCATTCAAGTGAGAGTTCTCCTTGTTAAGGGGATGCCCTGCCCCGTTACCGGGGAAGTTGGTATTCTGTGGAGGTCACGGGAAATCGGTCCTTATCCATGGGGGTTATAACAAACACAAAGATAAGATGCGATTTGGCCGAAGTGGATTGGGAGCAGCTACTTGCAGATA
The DNA here is from genome assembly GCF_902713615.1 of Scyliorhinus canicula. Lineage (NCBI taxonomy): Eukaryota > Metazoa > Chordata > Chondrichthyes > Carcharhiniformes > Scyliorhinidae > Scyliorhinus > Scyliorhinus canicula. The sequence continues at coordinate 87,492,937 of NC_052154.1, read as the reverse complement.
AAACTGTGTCAGAACAGTGAGAGGCCTTCAAAGAGCAGATAGTGAGAGTACAAGACAAATATGTTTCCGTAAAGACAAAGGATGGAACAAAGACCAGAAAACCCTGGATGTCAAGGGACATAAAGGGCAGGACTAAGAAAAAATGAGAAACTTATGGCAGACGCCGAGTCCTGAGAGTATAAAAAGAGCAGGGGGAAACTTAAAAAGGAAATGAGGAAAGCTAAGGAGAAGCTTTGACAGATGGAATAAAGGAAAACCGAAAGGTTTTTTTTTTAATATATAAAGGGCAAGAGCATAACTAGGGTAGGAGTAGGGTCAATTAGAGAACATATACGTAATCTGTGTGTGGACCCAGAAGATGGGGATATAGTCTAACAATGGCTACTTTATGACAATCTTCACAGTGGAAAAGGACAACACCAAGGTGCAGGCAGAGAAATGGGTGACCACCAGAAGGGGCAGGCAGTCAGTGCAGAAATCCCCTGTGGTTGTCCCCCTCTCGAACAGGTATACCTCTTTGGATACTGTTGTGGGGAATAGCCTATCAGGGAAAAACAGCAGCAGCCAGAGCAGTGGCACCATGGCTCGCTCTGGTGTTCAGCAGGGAGGGTCAAAGCGCAGAAGAGCAATAGTCAGGGGACTCTATAATCAGGAGCACAGATAGGCGCTTCTGTGGACATGAAAGAGACTCCAGGATGATATGTTGCGTCCCTGGTGCTAGGGTCCAGGATATTTGTGGTGCACTGTAATGATTTGAATTTAAATGATGGGGGTATGATCAAGATATTCATTGGTAGGGTGGTAAATAGTGAGGAGGATAGCTGAAGACTGCAGGAGGATGTCAATATTCTGGTCTGGTAGGCAGACCAGTGACAAATGGAATTCAACCCAGAAAAGTGTAAGCTAATGCACTTGGGAGGGCTAACAAGGCAAAGGATTACACAATGCTAGGGCCCTGGAAAATACTAAAGGTCAGAGGGATTTTAGAGTGCAGGCAGATTAGGTAGTTCAAAGGTATATGGGATACTTTCCTTTCTTAGCTGAAGCACAGAATACAAGAGCAGGGAGATCATGTTGGAACTGTTTAAAACTCAGGTCAGGCCACAACTGGGATACTGATTGCAGTTCTGGTCACCACATTCCAGGAAGAATGTGATTGTACTGGACAGGGTGCAAGGAGATTTACCAGGAGACTGCCTAAGTTGGAGGGTCTGAGCTATGAGGAAAGATTGATAGGCTGGGACTGTTTTCTTTGGAGCAGCTAGGGACCTGATAGAGGTGTATAAGATTATGATGGGCATAGATAGGGTGGATAGGAAGGCACTTTTTTCCATTACTGAGAGGTCAATAACCAGGGGGCATAGTTTTAAGCTAAGTGGGGAGTTGAGGATAATTTATTTTCACCCAGAGGGTGATGGGAGTCTAGAATTCACTGCCAGCAAGGGTCATTGACTGAGAAACTTGGGTATCATTTAACAATATTTAGATATTCGTAACATCCAGGAAAATAGGCCATGTGCTGAAAAATGGGATTAATGTAGTGAAATCTTTGTTGACCTATATGGACACAATTGGGCAAATGGCTTCCTTCTGTTCTGTAAATGCCTATGAATCTATGAATCCATGGTCATTGACCATGATGGACACAATTGTTGCCTCAGCACCCCCCTCCCCCAATTCCCCAATTCCCCCCCCCCCGCCCTGACTATCTGGGGCTCCACACCCACCTTCCACCACCATCCGAAACTGGGGCTCTCATCATCCCCCCCCCAACTCCAGAAGAAGTACAACGGGGATTCCTCCACCCCCAACAAACATAACATGAACCCTGTCCCCAATGGTCCCCCTCAGAGAGTCCGCCCCGGCACTGAACCTTGGCTCTGCCCGGGCATGTCCCTCTCCCCTCGAGGAATATGGTTAACTTTGTGTCCCCAGGAGGATCCCCTCAACTGATCCCTGTTGTTTCATATGGCGGGCGGGAGGAGGGCTCGGTCATGAGATTAAAATGTAAATTTATTGAAATGAGGATCTCGCCCTTTGTGGGCATGAACCTCGCTACGTTACTTGCGAGGGGCGTGAAAAATCAAGAAACGAGATCTCGCTGGCGAGAATCTTGTTTCCCCACTCTCGAGAGATTTTGCGCCTGTGTCACCAGCATTTATTTTGGACCATAAAAAAGGATAGCTCTGATTATTTTTTTAAATGATGAAGTAAGTGGAGGGAACTGCAGTGTTCCAAAGAGATTTAAGGGCCCAAGTGTACATACACATTAGATGTAAAAAAAATCAGTCTCATGGGTCTAAATGCCTATTCATGTTCCTCTCATAAAATGTAACAGCCCAGGGAGAGCCTAATCACGCCTGAATCTGTTTACTGAATCTGTTTCCACTGCCCTTACGGTACTGCATTCCCAAACGCAGCAACTTGCCGTGCAAAAATAAATGTTTTTCTTTTTGCTTCTGCCTCTTTGCCAATTACCTATTATCTGTATGCATTCATTACCAACTTTTCTACCACTGAAAACCGTTTTTCTGTATTAACCTTATCAAAACGGTTCATGATTTTGAGAACGCCCATTAAATTTAGTTTTAACCTTCGTTGCTCTGAGAACAACTCCAGCTCCTCCCGTCTCTCCACTTAACTGAATTCCCTCATTCTTTGCCATTCTAATAAATCGCCTTTCTAAGGCAGTGGCATCCTTCCTGAAGTGTGTTACTCAGGTTGCTCACAATACTTCAGCTGAGGCCTAACCAGTGTTGCTTTTGTATCCTATGGATGCAAAATTTGGATTCATAGCATCTATTTTGTAAGAGGTCCAAAATGGTGTTCGTGGTGCACATATATATGTCTGGTATGAGTCATGCTAGGCACCACACTGGGGACCATAAGACATAGGAGCAGAATTAGGCCACTTGGCCCATCGAGTCTGCGCCGCTATTCAATCATGGCTGATATTTTCTCATCCACATTCCCTCCTGCCTTCTCCCCGTAACCCCTGATCCCCTTATTAATCAAGAACCTATCTATCTCTGTCTTAAAAACACTCAATGAATTGGCCTCCACAGCCTTCTGCGGCAAAGAGTTCCACAGATTCACCACCCCCTGGCTGAAGAAATTCCTCCTCATCTCTGTTTTAAAGGATCGTCCCTTTAATCTGAGATGGTGTCCTCTGGTTCTACTTTTTCCTACAAGTGGAAACATCCTCTCCATATCCACTCTATCCTGGCCTCGCAGTATCCTGTAAGTTTCAATAAGATCCCCTCTCATCCTTCTAAACTCCAACGAGTACAAACCCAGAGTCCTCAAACGTTCCTCATGTGACAAGTTCTTCATTCCACGGATCATTCTTGTGAACCTCCTCTGGACCCTTTCCAAGGTCAGCACATCCTTCCTTAAATATGAGGCCCAAAACTGCTCACAATACTCCAAATGGGGTCTGACCAGAGCCTTATACAGCCTCAGAAGTACATCCCTGGCCTTGTATTCTAGCCTTCTTGCTAACATTGCATTTGCCTTCTTAAATGCCAACTGAACCTGCAGATTAACCTTAAGAGAATCATGAACAAGGACTCCCAAGTCCCTTTGTACTTCTGCTTTCCGAAGCATTTCCCCATTTTGAAAATAGTCTCTGCCTAGATTCTTCCTTCCAAAGTGCATAACCTCACACTTTTCCACATTGTTTTTCATTTGCCACTTCATTGCCCACTCTCCTAGCTTGTCCAAGTCCTTCTGCAGCCCCCTTGCTTCCTCAATACTACCTGTCCCTCTACAGATCTTTGTATCATCTGCAAACTTAGCAACAGTGCCTTCAGTACCTTCTTCCAGATCATTAATGTATATTGTAAAATGTTGTGGTCCAAGCACAGACCCCTGAGGCACACTAGTTTGGGAACTAGTCACCAGCTACCATCCTGAAAAAGACCCTTTTATCCCCACTATTTGCCTTCTGCCAGTCAGCCAATCCTCTATCCATGCCAGGATCTTACCCCGAACACCATGAGCTCTTAACTTATTTAACAGTCTCCTATGCGGCACCTTGTCAAAGGCCTTCTGGAAATCTAAATAAATCACGTCCACTGGTTCTCCTTTGTCTAACTTGCTTGTTACCTCCTCAAAGAACTCTAACAGATTTGTCAGGCACGACCTCCCTTTGACAAAGCCGTGTTGACTCAGTCCTATTTTACCATGCACTTCCAAGTGCTTTGCGATCTCATCTTTAATAACAGACTCTAAAATCTTACCAATGACCGAAGTCAGGCTAACTGGCCTATAATTTCCTGTCTTCTGCCTCCCTCCCTTCTTAAAAAGTGGTGTTACATTAGCCACCTTCCAGCCCTCTGGGATCCTTCCTGCCTTCAGTGATTCCTGAAAGATAAACACTAATGCCTCCACAATTTCCTCAGCTATCTCTTTTAGAACCCTGGGGTGCAGTCCATCGGTCCAGGTGACTTATCCACCTTCAGACCTTTCAGTTTTCCCAGAACCTTCTCCTTAGTAATGGTCACTGCACTCACCTCTGCCTCCGGTTCTCCTGGAGCTCGGGCATCCAACTGGTGTCTTCAATCGTGAAGACTGATGCAAAGTAATTATTCAGTTCGTCTGTCATTTCTTTGTTTCCTATTATGACTTCTCCAGCCACATTTTCTAGTGGTCCAATGTCTATTTTTACCTCTCTCTTACCTTTTATATATTGAAAAAAATTCTTCCTATCTTCCTTTATATTACTAGCTAGCTTGCACTCGTACTTCATCTTCTCCCTCCTTATTGCTTTTTTAGTTGTCCTCTGCTCGCTTTTAAAGGCTTCCCAATCCTCTGGTTTCCCACTAGTTCTCGCCACTTTGTATGCTTTTTCTTTAGCCTTTATGCTGTCCTTGACATCCCTCGTCAGCCATGGATGCCTTGTCCTCCCCTTAGCATGTTTCCTCCTCCTTGGGATGAATTACTGTTGTGCCTCCCTAATAACCCCCAAAAACTCCTGCCATTGCTGTTCCACTGTCTTCCCTGCTAGGCTCCTTCTCCAATCAACTCTGGCCAGCTCACCCCTCATGTCTTTGTCGTTACCCTTATTTAATTGTAATACCGTTACATCTGATTGCAGCTTCTCCCTCTCAAACTGCAGTCAAAGATGCTCTCATTCAAAGCATTGCCTTGCATCTTTTGAGTTTGGCTATATATATGTTTCTGGAACATACCTCATCATTCACCTGAGGAAGGAGCAGTGCCCCGAAAGCTAGTGTTTGAAACAAACCTGTTGGACTTTAACCTGGTGTTGTAAGACTTCTTACTGTGCTCACCCCAGTTCAACGCCGGCATCTCCACATCTTGGCAATTGTACAAGGTTTTAGTGCTTTCTGGAGTTCTTTAACATCGCTAAACTACACAGCTAATCACGTGGTAGGTGTGGAAGGACTTACTCCTGAGTTCAAGATTCTGCACAAACCACCTGCTCTGGGACATGGATGCAGTAGCAGGTCTTTCCCTTGACTGGGAGAATGAGCAGAGGTCTTGCAGAGTAGGACAAGCTGCTGGAGGAGGGAGGAAAAGCTGGATAGGGGGAATGACTCTCCTGTTCAGGGAGCAAGTCTCCTGCCTGAACTTCAACAGGGAAAAATAGCTCAAATTCTCTGAAGAGCGGAGGAATTGTCACCCCACTTCTATTTTTCTGTGCAATGACAGATGCGCTGCATTTTTGGCTGGTTCTTCCATTCCCGATTTCTTCAGAAGTAGCTCTGCATTGCCAGACAAGACAAAGCTCCCTTTTTTTTGTCAATACCTGCTGTATTCTGGTAAGTGTTCTCATGTACATTGCAAATCTTTGGGCCATTTAAACAACTTTAGAAAGATCTGAAATGGAGCATAATGTGGGGAAAGACAAAAGTGTCCATTTTCTAAGAAGAGTAAAATATAAGCACATTATCTAAATGGTGAGAGATTGCAGAGCTCTGAGATGCAGAGGGCTTTGGGTGCCTTAGTGCATGAATCGCAAAAGGTTAGTTTGCAGGTACAGCATGTCATTTGGAAAGCTAATTGAATGTTATTGTTTATTGCAAGTGGTTTGAATATAAAGGTGGGGAGATTATCCTTCAGTTATTCAGGGCATTGGTGAGACCACATCTGGAGCTGTACACATCTGTGTACAGTATTGGTCTCCATTTTTAAGGAAGGATGTAGGTGTGTCAGAAGTCCAAAGATGTGCAGGTTAGGTGGATTGGCCATTTTAAATTGCCCTTAGTGTCCAAAAAATGTTAGCTGGGGTAACTGGGTTACAGGAATAGGGTGGAGGTGTGTGCGTAAGTAGGGTGCTCTTTCCAAGAGCTGGTGCAGACTTGATGGTCCAAATAGCCTCCTCCTGCACTGTAAATTCTATAAAATTCTATGAGAAGCAGTTCATAGAAGGTTTACTAGGCTAATACTTGGAATGGGTAGGTTGTCTTGTGAGGAAATGTTGGACAGGTTAGGCTTGTATCCACTGGAGTTTAGAAGATAAGAGGGGACTTGATTGAAATACATGAGATTCTGGGGGATCTTGACTCGGTGGATGTAGAAATAAAGCACGCTACTGTACAAAGACTGTGATCTACAAGCTTACTGTGAAGAAGGCGTGCTGGACCCATCATCTGAAGCAAAGATTCTTTTCTCGTTCACTTACATTGTTTTTTCCCCTTTTCCGCCCCTCTGCGTTTGTCTGTCTTGTGTATATGAGTAGGGGGTGAGACAGTTAAAGTGAGTGTTAGCTTGTGGTTAACCAGTTGTACTTACTGCGTATTTCATGATGGTTCTTGGTATAAATAAACAGTATTTGGTTTTGCATTTACAAACCTATTGACTGTGATTATTGGATAGCCATGGGCCAAAGATTTTGGCTATTTTTATACGAATTATTGGTAATTCATTTATGTTGTGACTCCGGGTCACGTGGGGTTGGAATTGACTGTGCACTAGCTCAGAGTGTCATAAAATATGCATGAAAAAGGTCATTGCCAGGAATAGAAATAAAAAATTAAATTAAACGTTCTTTATAAACGTTCTACAATAAGCTGGCAAGTTATTTAAAACTAATCGCCGTTACAGAGGACATGGTTAAATGTTGATCAAGGTTCGGAGCAAATATTCAAGAGTTCACAATATTTCAGAAAGACGGACAGAAGGCAAGGAGGTGGGGTAGCCTTGATAAGGAAATGAGAGCAAGTCAACTTGTTTTTACTGAAGGGAAATCCTATTTAACAAAGTTAGTGGGCGGAATTCTCCCCTCCCACGCCAGGTGGGAGAATTGCCGGGGCGCCGCGCGAGTCCCGCCACGCTGCCCCGGCACCCGCACGTTATTTTCCCACCACCCCAAACCAGTGCGGCGAGAATCACGGCTGGCCGCTCGGAGAATCGCTGCTCGCCGTTTGCAAAAGGCGAGCGGCGATTCTCCGGCCCGAATGGGCCGAGCGGCCACCCCAACACGACAGGTTCCTGCCGGCGCTGTCTACACCTGGTCGCTGCTGGCGGGAACTGCGCGGGAACGCTGGGGGGGGCGGCCTGTGGGGGGCCCTCCGATGGGGCCTGGCCCACGATCGGTGCCCACCAATCGGCGGGCCGACCTCTCTAAGGGAGGACCTCCTTTCCTCCGCCGCCCCACAAGATCCATCTGCCATCTTCTTGCGGGACGGACTCGGGGAGTACGGCAGCCTCGCATGCGCGGGTGACGTCATTTACGCGGCAGTAGCCGCTTCATTTACGTGCCGCGTTTTAAACGCAGCGCTAAGGCCCAGCGCGCGTAAATGACGCGACGCTGCTCCTTGCCCCCCGGGGGTGGGAGAATAGGGGGCTGGGAGCGGGCTCCGACGCCGGAGTGAAACACTCCAGTTTTCACTCTGGTGTCTGCACTTAGACTCTTGTTGGGAGAATTGTGCCCATTGTTTTTTTGAGGATGTAACTAATAAGGTAGATAAAGGGGAACCAGTAGATGTAGTATGCCTGGATTTCCAAAGTCTTTTGATAACGTGCCACACAAAAAAAATAGGCAAGATAAGTGTGCTTGGAATTGTGGGTAATATATTAGCATTCGTTATTAAATGAGGATTCGTTATTAGATAGCAGTTATTAGGTATTAGGTAGCAGAAAGTGGGCATAAATGCGACTTTTTCAAGTAAGCAGGTAGTGAATAATGGAGTACTACAAGGGTGAATGCTGGAGTCTCAATGTTTCACAATCTATATTAATGACTTCGATGAAGAGATAGAGAGTTCATGTTTTGAAAGGGCACCATGGTAGCACAATGGTTAGCACTGTGGCTTCACAGCTCCAGGGTCCCAGGTTCGATTCCCGGCTGGGTCACTGTCTGTGCGGAGTCTGCACGTTCTCCTCATGTCTGCTTGGGTTTCCTCCAGGTACTCCGGTTTCCTGCCACAAATCCTGAAAGACGTGCTGTTAGATAATTTGGACATTCTGAATTCTACTTCTGTGTACCCAAGCAGGCACCGGAATGTGGCGACTAGGGTTTTTTCACAGTAATTTCATTGCAATGTAAGCCTACTTGTGACAATAAAGATTTTTATTCTAATGTTTCTAAGTTTTCTAATGCTACAAAGCTAGATGACAAAGTAAGCGGTGAGGAGGACGTAGAGGGGCTGCAAAAGGATATAGACAGGTTAAGTAAATGGGCAACAAGATGGCAAATGGACGTTAGGGAATGTGAAGTTATTCAAAATAGAAAGGCTGAATATTTTTTAAAAGATGAATAACATATTAATTGTTGATGTGCAAGGAGACTTAGGTGTGATCATAGAAGTAGTGCAAAAAGTTAACATGCAGGTACAGCAAGTAATTCAGGACTAATAACAATTTGGCCTTTATTGCAAGGAGATTGGAATGTAGGAGTAAAGAAGCCACACTAGCGTTGTACAGGATTTTGGGGAGACCACATCTGAAATCATGTGTGCAGTTGTGGTCATTTTAGAAAGGATATACTTGCATTGGAGGCAGAACAGCAAAGGATCACTAAATTGGTCCCTGGGATGAGAGGGTTGTCCTATGATGAGAGCTTGAAGGTCTATTTTCTCTGGAGATCTTAATGAAACAAACCAGATTCTGAAGGGACTTGATAGGGTGGATGCATGGATGCTGAGAGATTGTTTCCCCTTACTGGGAATCTAAAACAGCGGGGGGGGGGGGGGGGGGGGGGGGGGTGGCGCATATCTTCAAGATAAGGGGATTGATCATTTAAGACTGAAATTATTTCACTCAAAGGGTTGTGAATCTTTGGAATTATTTGCTCCAGAGAATTTTGGATGTTTCACCATTGAATACATTTCAGGCTGTGTGGAGTTTCTCCCGTGTCGGCGTGGGTTTCCTCCGGGTGCTTCGGTTTTCTCCCACAGTTCAAAAATGTGCAGGTTAGGTGGATTGGCTATGTTAAATTGCCCCTTAGTGTCCAAAAGGTTAGTTCGGGTTACTGGTTATACGGGGATAGGTGGAGGCGTGGGCTTGGGTAGGGTGCTCTTTCCAAGGACTGGTGCAAACTCGATGAGATGAATGTCCTCCTTCTGCACTGTAAATTCTATGATTCTATGATAGACAGATTTTTGGTTTCTCAGGAAAACAAGGGATATGGGGAATGGACAAGGAAGTGGAGCTGAAACCCAAGAACATCCATGATCATATTGAATGGTGGAGCAGGCCCAAGGGGCCATATGGCTTCCTCCTGCTCCTATTTCTTGTGTTTAAGCAGATCCACTAATTCATTTGACCCGTGAAAAAGAGAAAGGGAAACTAATAGAGCGGGAGATAGAGGGGGAGAGAGCGAGAGGGGGGGGGGGGGGGGGGGGGGGGGGAGCCTTGTTGAGTTGCTACAGTGCATCTTGAAAATTACACACAGCTGCCACTGTGCATCAGTGAGGGAAGGAGTGAATGTTTAAGTTGTTGGGTAGGGTGCCGAATCAATTGGGCTGCTTTGTCCTGGATGGTGTTGAACTTCTTGCATGTTGTCCTTACTGTACTCGTCCAGGAAAGTGGAGGGTATTCCATCAGACACCTGACCTGTGCCTTGCAGATGATGGACATACTTTGACGAGACAGGAGGCAAGATACTCTCTGCAGAATTCCCAGACACTGACCTGCTTTTCTAGCTATAGTAGTTGTTTGACTGATCCAGTTCAGTTTCTGGTCAGTGGCAAACCCAAAGTGTTGATAGTGAGGGATTCAGCAATGGTAGCAACATGGAAGGTCAAGGGGAGATTGTTAGATTCCCTCTTGTGGAGATTATCATTGTTTGGCACATGCGTGTTACAAATGCAACTTGCCACTTATCAGGCTGAGCCAGAATGTTCTCCTCAATGCTTACTGCAAACGAACACAGACTGCTTCAGTATGAGGAGTTACAAATGATGTTGAACATTGTGTACTCATCAGCGAACTTCCCCACTTCGGATCTTATGATGGCGAAAAGAGCCATTGATGGATGGAGCAGCTGAAGACGCTTGCAATGTCCTGGGGCTGAGATAATTGACCTGCAACAACCACAACCATGTTCCTTTGAGCTATAACTCCAAATAACGGAAAGTCTTTCCCTGATTATCACTGGCTCCAGTTTTGCTGGGACAACTTGATGCTACACTCAATTAACTGCTGCCTTGATGTTGAGGGCAGTCACTGTCACTTTGTCTCATCTTTTGAATTAAGTTATTTTGTTCACACCTGGATAAAAATATATCCCCCCACACACCCCTCACTCCCACACCCACTCAAGTAGTATCCACTATGTGCACAACTCTTGAGCCTTATAATGACATTAGAGTCATAACACTAACAAGATAAATAGTCATTCAAAAACCAATTAAATACATTACCCTATTAGAAGGTCATAAAACTGTCAAGATAAACAAATTCACAGTCCCCATGACAGTTGCACCAACAACAGCTACTAAATTGAATCCATTAGTGAAATTTGAGCTCAGTCAAGCATTCTTAAAGAGATTCTGCTGAATGTCTATATCAACAACCTCAGCTGTGTTAAATTAATTAGTGGGGCTTTGAACTAAGTCAAGCATTCATAAAGGGATTGCATTGTACACTGTGACAACAGAAAATTCAAAACAGAATACATTAAAGCTTGTGAAGTGATTGAAATAGTTTAGCCATCTGCTCATGCTTGTAAGCAGTGAAACAAATGGCTGAGGTGTCAATAAAAGAGCTCTGCCACCTAAAAAAGCTTTAAAGCAGTAGAATATATGTTTGAGCTATCATTCAATTAAAATATTAAATCAAAGGGAAAAATTGACAGTTAAATATGAATATCATTATTGTTCAATGCAAAAGAGTACATTATCCATTGTATAAAGTACACAAATGCAACTGAAGACTCTTCCACTTTCATAATGCTGGTAAATGTAATTATCACTTTTTAAGAACCAAGCCCTATCATCTTGAATGCATTAAAAACATATTTGACTTATGATACAACATTACACGATAATGTAATTGCAGTAGTGTGCACCATCTACAAGAAACACTGCAGGGACCCACCAACAATCCTTAGACAGCACCTTCCAAACCGATGATCACTCCCATCTAGATGGGTAAGGGTAATAGACACCAGGGAACACCACCAACTGGAAGTTTTCCTCCAAATAATTCACCACTCCGATTTGGAAATATATCACATTTTCTTCATTGTCACTGGATCAAAATCCCGTAACTCCCACCCTTACAGCATTGTAGGCGTTTCAATACCACGTGGACTTCAGCAAGAAGGCAGCTCATAACACCTTCTCAAGTACAATTAGGGATGGGCAATAAAAGCTGGCCTAGCCAGCGATGCCCACATCCCATAAATGAATAATATAAATTGTTGGCAACATATTTTGAACTGACCTGTCAAAAGGTTTATAAACCAAGGCTATGGGTTCCCCCATGGCTCGCAGAACTTCTGACAACAGAAGCCGGCCCAAATCCATTAAAATTGTGGGGGATCAACATTGTCCACTCCACAGTGGAACCGGCAAAGTCGGGACTGCAATGTGTGTGTTTAAGGCTCAGCCCATTTCTTCAGCTGTTCAAAATTGGTAGCAATGGGAATGGGGGTGAGGCGTATATGGAACCCGCCCACCTGTTCTTTCATCCTCTTGGTATAGGTTTGCTTTGTGTTGGGACAAAGATACAGCCACAGGTAAGTGTAAATATTATATATAACCAGCAAGTCAAATACAGTGGCAAGGGTTTCTGTGCAAGACATGGACTCACTAATTTTGTATAGATATGGAAAGCACACACTACCGCTCAGAGAATGTGACCCCACTTACACGAACAGTGTTTGTCTTTTATCACAAGGAAAATATCTGAGATATTTAAATAAATTTCAAAATAGCAGAGTGTGATTTTGATCAAAGCCTCCTCTGTCAATGGAAACTTTACATGCATGCAGAGAAATACTGCATACATTTAAACACACAAAGAGTTATCTGCCTTTTTGCCAACACCTATACTAAATCTAACAAATCAACCATGTACCAATTTCCATCCATACAATGGACAATCTAAATTTTAAAATGTTTAAGAACTGGAGAGCATTAAGTGGTTACATTGTGTTTTTCTGGAAAATGTTACACTAATGACAGTTTGTCATTGTCAAAGTGTTCGGTTCAGGAGGCGCCTTCTGAGAAAAACCTTGTACTTCTTAATTGCAACATCGATTTAATGTTTTTACCTTTCCCATGCTCCCCGAAGCACTGGAGCATGTGCACTGCTTTGTTACTCAGGGACTTTCAAACTCCACAACAGTTTGATCAGTCACACATGGACAGATGCTTGCGCGAAGACTGAAAAGGAGGTTACCGATCAACCTTTACCTAATTGGAAAAGCCAAGCAGCCCAAAACCCATTTGCTGTCTTTGTCAGTCTATTTTGTAAGTTTTCAGTGGCTTAATGATCCAATGGTTCCAATCTGAAATGCACCAGTAGTATTTTCAACTTTCTTCATTGTTACAAACCCGGTTAATGTTCTAACCGGACGGGAAGATCCCATAATGGAACCATGGCTCAATAGACTGGCACTGTGTTTTTTTCATAAAACATGAAGGAACAGAGTCACATGACCACTAATTAGATTTAACAACAAGAAATAAACATTTATTAAACATGAAAGGTTGGATTATTATACAATACACCTTTACTCTCCCCTTAACTTAACAATCACCCACATGTTTTACGATGAATATGGATTACAAAGTAACCCTTAATCTACAATGGTCTGATTGACACAAAGTCCCTTTTAAACAAACAAGATGACTGTGGGTAAATTCACTCTCCACTCTGAATGTTTGTGGATGTCTCCCGAGAATCCTCCCAGATGATTTTCACGTGAGAGTTTCCAAACTCCATTCCCAAAATCACATTTTAAAATGACATGAAATGAAAATCGCTTATTGTCATGAGTAGGCTTCAAATGAAGTTACTGTGAAAAGCCCCTAGTCGCCACATTCCGGCGCCACTGGAATGTGGCGACTAGGGGCTTTTCACAAAAAGCTTTCCCTTAGCTTTTTGCATTCTGAAATCCAGGCCAGGTTTTCCATATGACACCTTTAAACCAAGCTTCCACTTCACTTTTAACGGCGTATCCAGTCCAGGATTTCACACCGACCCCGTTACGATTTATTTGTCTTGACTGCGGTGAAAACTGCTCACAATTGCTTCAATCCTTGATTTCCAGACTATTAAATGGCATCAACATTTGTTTTCCCTTTGAAGGCTATTGTCCCGCTTTAAATCTGGTTCCTGCAATTGTCTCTTTAATTCAGAACACTTTGTTTACTCTTCCTTGAATTCTTCTGAACATGTTCATTTAACTCGAGACTTCTTGGACACCTCTTCAATTCCTTAACTAGCTGGACTTTAGATTTCAGGCATCTGTTTTCTTAACCATTACTCCATTGTATAGCTTTTCTTCTAGCAAGGCTGAGAGACATTTTCCCTCTTTGGTCTTCTAAAACCAACTGCTTCTGGCAGAGCTGTGAGAGCTGCCTGCTCGATCACTATCTATCTCCAATATTATAACTTCAATCAAATTAGCTAAATTAAAACTTAAAAGTTTCTCTACTTTACAAGCTAATCAACACCCACATAGAACATAGAACAGTACAGCACAGAACAGGCCCCTCGGCCCTCGACGTTCTGCCGAACAATGACCACCCCACTCAAACCCACGTAACCCGTATACCCATAACCCAACAATCCCCCCATCAACCTTACACTACGGGCAATTTAGCATTATGCTTATGCATTTGACGTATTTTTCATACCTTAGCCCTCTCTAAGCATAATAGAAACACGTTGGAATTTAATCAACCGCCACACATACAAATACCTTTGTCTAGCATAGATCGAGCTATAGATCTCACCCTTGCAGGCGCAGAAACATTAAATTAAACACGCTTAAAACTATACCTGATTTCTAATGTTTGCCAATACAAATCTAATTCCCTTAAAACTACTTTTCTTTTCCTAACATCATGATTACCCATTCTGTTTGGTGTTTTCGCTTTACTACAAAAAAGAAGAGCTCATGAAAGTGTAAAGTACTCTTCTATCTGGGCTTAAATTCATCCATCCTGATGCTGTAAGCCATCTGTACTCAGATTCAGCTCCATTGCAACAATGTGTCTCATGTGATGACATAACAGATATTTAGGGACGAGCATTTGGAACAGAAGCACTATTGAATTGTAAACGCATCGTGAAACTAAGAGTAAGAACCTGGGAACAGGAGTAGATGATTCATCCCTTTCATTCAGTTCCAACATTCAATCATATCGTGGATGAAATGCTGTAATTGTATATTGTGATTATTTGGATGTAGGTGGTGGTTATTAACTGGTCATTCAATTGAGCCCTATAAAAATAGACACAGGCAAAAACTGTAGTAGTTGGGTTGGGAAGTGTATCCATGTACTATGTAAGATTGTAAATAAATATACAATTGTGTAAAGATTGGCTCCAGTTCTATCCTCTATCAACTGCCATGCCACCTCCAAGGGCTGTTAAATTCTGGCCTAAGGGTGACACCTAAAATTGCATTCTGTATTGTGTTTCGGTCCTCCTGCTCAAGAACTTACTGCTTTGAGGCATTATATAAAACCATCCTGGAAATTTGGTGTATAAAAAAGGAGAGGATTATAAGCCTCGGAAAAGCCCCAGTAAGGAAAGGTCATGATAGGATAGCACTTATTGGACATGCAAGAATTCCTTACAATTAATCAGAATTGATTACAAAATCTGGGACTCTCAACAGCTGATAGAAGCAAACAAAATATCTTGTACCTTAGGCGTTCATGTGATCAAGATTCCAAGGAACAGAATACAGGGGCGTAGAGTGACAATATGAGTGGTCATGACACAGAGGATAGTGCTATCACATCCACAGGCTAATAGCCCAGAATAGGTACTCTATTCTGGAGCACTCTAGTGATTGGAGGAATGCAACAATTATGGGACATGTAGGAAAAGCTACTGGTAAGTTTTGATATTGGTTGAATGTTTAGTATGATGGCCAATAAGTGAAGTCCAAGACCTGGCAAAATGGGGTGAAAGAGTGCAGTATAAAGAAGCACAGTACAGGTACTGATTGTTCCAGAAGTGACTATTGCATCAGAAAACAATTACCCCACCACAGAAAGACCCATCAATAATGCAAATGGAAGTTGTCCTGATACACATGAAAGTGCAAAAAGGATTCACAGCTTGAATAGATTAAACAATAAAATAAAGGCCAAAGAACGGCCCCTGAACAAATTAGAAGCAGAAATCCAAATGATCGTGAACTTTTATGGCTACCTATTATAACCCCCACGAGATCTACAGGGTAAAAGGTGGAGGTTATACGTTGGGTGGCTTCTGCTAGAGCTTTCATTTTATGGCCCTCTTCACCCAGATTTGGGGGGAACTTTTATATGATTGACCTCCAGAAGATTTGTGGTAAATAAGGGATGTCGAAAACCCAATGGAAAAATACTGGATGAAAAGGAGTGAGTGATAGTCCACTTGAGAGCTCGGGTTTGGTGCGGAGTTCCGTTGGTGAAAAGATGGCGGGAACAAGGTCGCCGGATGGGGCTGTGCCCGTTACAGTGGACAAGCTGGCTGAGGTGATAGCGGTGGAGTTTGAGCGGCAGTTCGCCAAGCATTTTGAGTGGCATGGGAAGGAGATGATGATCTCTGTTCACTCCAACCAAAGCTAAAGGCTACATGGCAGGCAGCCTTCAATAGGGAAAAGGGAGCGGTGCATAAAAGTAACGTGTAGTTTGGAGTGGTCTATCTGGTGCATTTGAGAGTAACGCACAACTCCAGGAGAGGTTCCTGAGGCTGGAGGATTGGGACTGAACTGAGTTTAGACTTGGTTTTTCTTCTGTTGTGGTTATGAGGGGATGGTTCTGGGATGCTGGGGTAACATGTTGGGGTTTGTTTCCTTGGTTTGGGGTCTATTATGTTGGATTGTTTGGAAGGACTGGATGTGGGTGGGCTTTTATGTTATTTTTCTGTATTTGGCATGTGGGGGGGAGGGGGCTCTGACAAGGGCCACCTTGCTGGCAAATGCAAGTTGGGTAGTGAACAGGAGCAAGGTGGGGGTGGAGGGGCTGCAGCTGTTGGAGCCTGTGTGGATAGGATTTCATGGGCCTGGGAGGTGTCAATGTTAGGGGATAGGGAGTACGCAGAGAGAAGTTGTTTCAAGACTAAGTGGCTGGGGGGGGTTTCTCGGTGGGTAGGGGGTAACTGGTTGACAGTGACTAGGGGCCGGATTGAGTCCTGCTTGCGGGGCAGGGTCGGGCAGTGAACATGAGAGGTGGCAGATGGAGTTTAATGCGGAAAAGTGTGAGGTGGTTCACTTTGGAAGGAGTAACAGGAATGCAGAGTACTGGGCTAATGGCAAGATTCTTGGTAGTGTAGATGAACAGAGAGATCTCGGCATCCAGGTACATAAATCCTTGAAAGTTGCCACCCAGGTTAATAGGGCTGTTAAGAAGGCATATGGTGTGCTAGCCTTTATAAGCAGGGGGATTGAGTTTCGGAACCACAGGGTCATGCTGCAGCTGTACATAACTCTGGTGCGGCCACACCTGGAGTACTGCGTGCAGTTCTGGTCACCACATTATAGGAAGGATGTGGAAGCTTTGGAAAGGGTTCAGAGGAGATTTACTAGGATGTTGCCTGGTATGGAGGGAAGGTCTTACGAGGAAAGGCTCAGGGAATTGAGGTTGTTTTCGTTAGAGAGGAGAAGGCTGAGAGGTGACTTAATAGAGACATATAAGATAGTCAGAGGGTTAGATAGGGTGGACAGTGAGAGTCTTTTTCCTCGGATGGTGATGACCAACACGAGGGGACATAGCTTTAAATTGAGGGGTGAGAGATATAGGACAGATGTCAGAGGCAGTTTCTTTACTCAGAGAGTAGTAGGGGTGTGGAACGCCCTGCCTGCAACAGTAGTAGACTCGCCAACTTTAAGGGCATTTAAGTGGTCACTGGATAGACATATGGATGAAAATGGAATAGTGTAGGTCAGATAGGCTTCAGATGGTTTCACAGGTCGGCGCAACATCGAGGGCCGAAGGGCCCGTACTGCGCTGTAGTGTTCTATGTTCTATGTTCTATGAATGACAGGAAGAAGGGGGTGAGAGACCACTGGTCTGAGTGGTAATGTGGAACATGCGGGGTTTGGGTGGACCAGTGATGATGTAGGATAAATGAAGAGGGTGGTGGCGGCCATGTCGAATTTGGATACGCCTCAGTTAATCCTGGGTGGGGACTTAAATACAGGTTTGAATCTGACGGTGGATCGGTCAAATCTGCACTCGCTGGCCCTGTTGGAGGGGGGGGGGGGGGGGAAGACGAGACGGTGAAGGTGTTGGTTGGGTTTAAGAAGGAGATAAGGGGAGCGGATCCATGGCGGATTTTGCATCCAGGGGTAGGGTGTACTCCTTTTTTTCGCCAGAGCATAACGTGTACTCAAGGATTGACTTCTTTATTATGGAGAAGTTGTTGTTGTTGGGGGTGAGGAAAGTTGAATACTCGGTGATTGTTGTTTCAGATCACGTTTCACATTTGGTGAATGTGGTCGCGGAGAAGAGGCCTGCACAGAGGCCAGCATGGAGGTTGGATGTGGGGCTGCTGGCGGATCTGAATTTTTACGTAAAGTTGGGGAAGGTGATTGATAACTATGTGGGGTTCAATAGGAACGGTGGGATCTCGTCACTAGTGGTTTGGGAGGTGCTGAAGGTGGTGGTAAGAGGCGAGATCATCTCGTATGCAGAGGATCACACTCCGGAACTTTCGGTGAGTAGAAAGGAACCGCAGACACGGTTTGACCTTTTGTCTACAGGGAAAGCGGCATGGCAGTTAAGGGGGGTGAAGATGGTCGTTTATGAGTATGGGGAAAAGGCAGGCCGCTTGTTGGTGGGCCAGCTTTGCCTGCAGGCGGCCACGTGAGAGATTATTTGGGTCTGGGATGGGATAGGAGAGCAGGTGGTGGTGCCGGAGCAGGTGAACAAGGCATTTGAAGAATTTTATAAAAGGTTGTACAGGTCGGAGGTCCCAGGGACGAGTCGGATATCAGGGATTTCTTGTGTGGTTTGAATGCCCTAGAGTAGGTGAGGAAGAGAGGGCAGGGCTGGAGGAGCCAGTGGGGATTGACGAGGTTCAAGCAACGATAGGGAAGATGCAAATGGGAAAGGCACCAGGGCGGGATGGGTTCTGGATGGAGTTTTATAAAAAGGTTTTTGGATAGGCTGGCACTGATGTTGGTGGAGATATTTGAGGATAAGATGGCTAAGTGGCAGTCCTGGAGACAATGGGACAGGCATTTATTTTGCTGTTGCTAAAAAACGATAAGGACCCGGTAGAGCAGGGGTGGGCAAACTACGGCGGCCCGCCAAAGGTCTTTATGCGGCCCACCAAGATCAAGTCAAAAAAAAAAAAAAAAAAAATATTTTTTTTTTTATTTTAAATTTTTTTTTTATTTTGAGGTTAATGGGAGGGGGGGGGGGCTGTTGAGTTATTGGTATAGGGTGGATACATTGACTTGAGTAGGGTGATCATTGCTCGGCACAACATGTGTTTCATGTGAAGTTTCTACTTTAAAATATTAATTAATAAAAATTAATTGCTTTTTTTTCTTTAAACTGAGTTACTTTGTTTTTCAAATAAATGTGTTGCATGTAAAGTTTCTACTTTAAAATATTAATTAATAAAAATTAATTGCTTTTTTTTCCTTTAAAAACCTTTTATTTTGGCTATTTTAAATATTAATTATTTTACTCAATATACTATGCGGCCCTTTAAAATTGTGAATTTCTGAATGTGGCCCATGCACGAAAAAGTTTTCCCACCCCTGTGGTAGAGTGTGTATCGTATAGGCCAATATTTCTGCTAAATATGGATACCAGGAATGCCTCCCCCAGGTGACTGGGTAAGATCAGACAGGGTTTGTAAAGGGTAGGCAGTTGCCTTCGAATGTGCGGCGTTTATTTAATGTGGTGCTCTCGCCACCAGAAGAGAGGAAGCCGGAGGTGGTGGCAGCGTTGGACATGGAGAAGGCATTTGACCGTGTAGTGTGGAGTTACTTGTTTGCGGTGTTGGAAAGGTTTGTTATTGGGCCTACGTTTGTAGCATGGGTCAAATTATTATATCGGGAACTGAAGGCGAGTGTGCACACGAATAAGGTGAATTTGGGGTATTTTCAGTTACATAGGGGAATGAGGCCCCAGGTTCCCCCCTCCTGTTTGTGCTGGCGATAGAACCCTTGGCCATTGTGCTAAGGTGCTCGGATAAAGATAAAGATCCATTGTTGTCACAAGTAGGCTTACATTAACACTGCAATAAATTTACTGTGAAAAGCCCCTGGTCAACATATTCCGGTGCCTATTCGGGTACAGAGAGGGAGAATTCAGAATTCTCAGCTGGTAAGGGAATTGAACCCGCGCTGCTGGTCTTGTTCTGCATCACAAACAGCTGTCTAGCCCACTGAGCTAAGCCAGTGGAAGGGGATAGTGAGGAGGCGTGTGGAGCATTGGGTGTCTTTGTATGCCGATGATATGTTGATGTACATCTCCAACCCAGGTTCCACAGTGGGGGATAGAATGGAGCTGCTCAGGAGATTCAGGGATTTTTCAGGTTCTAAGCTAAATCTGAAAAAGTGTGAGTGCTTTTTGGTGTCTTCGCCAGGGGGTGGAAGCTGGCGGCTCAAGACTGAGCCCAGCTTCGTAAGGTCTTACGAGGAAAGGCTCAGGGACTTGAGGTTGTTTTCGTTAGAGAGGAGAAGGCTGAGAGGTGACTTAATAGAGATATATAAGATAGTCAGAGGGTTAGATAGGGTGGACAGTGAGAGTCTCTTTCCTCGGATGGTGATGACCAACACGAGGGGACATAGCTTTAAATTGAGGGGTGGTAGATATAGGACAGATGTCAGAGGCAGTTTCTTTACTCAGAGAGTAGTAGGGGTGTGGAACGCCCTGCCTGCAACAGTAGTAGACTCGCCAACTTTAAGGGCATTTAAGTGGTCACTGGATAGACATATGGATGAAAATGGAATAGTGTAGGTCAGATAGGTTTCAGATGGTTTCACAGGTCAGCGCAACATTGAGGGCCGAAGGGCCCGTACTGCGCTGTAATGTTCTATGTTCTATGAGCTCGTTGGTAGGGTCAAGGCGGATTTGCTTGATATTTCACACTCTCTGTTGCCAAAAGCCTTAGGGTTTCTGTTACTGGATCAGTGCTGCATAACTGATTTCACAACTATCCATTGTCACAGTAGGTTGCCTGCCATTTCACTGTCTGACAGCTCCGAGTGGTTATGGACTCATTGAAGTGGGACTATGAATCTCATTACTTGCTTTTATTTGAAAGTATGTAATTGAATGAAATGTCTCTTATTGTAAGGGATAGTGTCAATAAAGGAATGTAAATGTAAATGATTTTTATTTATGAATGAGAGTGTTTATTTTAAAAATAAAATCCGTAATAAATACTTGGAATAAAATTTTATAGCTCCTCCCACTGGAGGGATCTTCCGGTCCCGCTGAAGTCATTGGAGTTTTGAATAGCTCGCTGCATTTTCCAGCCATGCCCCTGCTGTGATGGGCTGGAAAATTCTGCCCTCGGAACTGTATTTTATTTAATCTCAGAATGGGTTTTAAAGGTTTCCCATGGTGGATACAGCATGAGTTGGCATGGTAGATGTAAGGGCAAAGGATTGTGGGTGGGGGCATATGTTAATACTCAGTTGGCAAAGAGGTTATAAAAGGTCTACGGGTGGGCAGAAGGGCATATGTTATCATGGGGTGTACAATGGGACATAGAGATGGGCATGGGTTGGCATGGAGAGTATTAGGAGGCATGGGTTGTGGTCGGTGGGGCATGGATTGCCATGGATGGGACATGGGGAGTTTGTGGGGTCTGAGAAGTGAGGGCAATTTTGTTTTTCTGTTTATTAGTTCAATTTCAACACAGTGCTGGAACACGATGCAGCCCCCAACCCCCTGCCCAGCCCGCCTCTGTACCTCCGCTCTCATTGCAGGGTCACACAGTCCAACTCCCAGGGAGCCACACCATCCCAGAATTAAAATCTGAAACTCGGTCAGGCCTTTTTAGAAGTTGGGTTTGCAGAATCGGGATTTCCCACGACTGTCTGACCAATGCGGCACGGTGGCACGATGGCTAGCACTGCTGCCTCTCAGCGCCGGGGACCCAGGTTCGATTCTGACCTTGGGCAATTGTGTGGAGTTTGCATGTTCTGCCCAGGTCTGCGTGGACTTCCTCTGGGTGCTCCTGTCTCCTCCCACAGTCCAAAGCTGTGCACGTTAGGTGGATTTGCCATGCTATACTGCCCCTTAGTGTCCAAAAGGTTAGATGGGGTTACAGGAATAGGGTGGGGCTGTGGGCCTGGGTGGAATGCTCTTTCAGAGGGTCGGTGCAGACTCAATGGGCCAAATGGTCTCCTTCTGCATTGTAGGGATTCTATGGTTCGATAGACGCATGGGCCAAACTCTAGGTCTAAAAGTTTAAATTTGGAGAAATGCGTAATTTGTTCCCAACCTTGGATAACCCAAAGAAAATGAAATTGGTAACTTTTCCACAATGGTTAACATGCTGATCTGCCTGTGGCTATTCTTGCCATAGAGCGAGTGCAATTAAGGTTCACCAGACTTGTTTCCAGGATGGTGGAAATGTCCTGTGAAGAGAGAGTGGGGAAACTGGGCCTGAATTCTCTAGAGTTTCGAAGAATGATAGGTGATCACATGGAAACCTACAAAATACTTAAAGGGATAGACAGGATAGATGTTTCCCCTGATTCTAGAACCAGGAGACACAGTTTTAAAATAAGGAGGAAGCAACATAAGACCGAGATGAGGAAAATGTTTTTTAACTCAGAGGGTTGCGAATCTTTGGAATTCTCTACCCCAGAGGAAGCTCAGTCATTGAGTATGTTTAAATCAGGGACTGACAGATTTTGAACTACCAATGACATAAAGGAAAATGGGGATACTGTGGGGAAAAGGCATTGAAGTGGATGATCAGCTATGATCGTACTGAATAATGGAGCAGTTTCATTGGGTTGAATGGTCTACTTCTGCTCCTAAGTTCCTGGTGCGCTGGTTTCATAATTTTATGATGGGTGAAAATGGGAAATGTAATTCTTTAGCCTGGCACGCTATGAAAATAAAGAAGTTTGTTAAAAATGCTTCAGCTGCTGCAACACTAGCCCGTGTGGAGGCAGTGGATATTTGATTCTATTTGTCAAATGTATAAGTGAGATTCCATACAACATGTTTATTGCAGATAGTTTACCATTGGATGTCATGTGGATCATTTAAGTAAAATTCATGAGTATCGTTCTATCGTCGGCACTGTCCAACTCTTTGTCTGCTGTCTTCCACAGAAAATATTTTCTCAAATTGTAAAATAGAAGGCTTCATCACAGCTCCCTGTTGACACCTATACAATACAATGATACAGGTATATTGTGCAGAAACTGACAAAATGCACCAATAACTACGATAAACTGACAGAGATATAATATATACTCTGCAGCTATAATACAAAATACAGATAAATATGTGCAGACACATACATTGTATCCTAATACCAAAGCAATAGGCTCCTGGAATCTGACCCACTATTGCAAGTGTAACTGTCTGGAACCCTAGCTCTCTCACACAGAGAACCAGAGACCTACCCTAAATCCCACAGTTGTGGCCTGAAAGCATTGTGTCAGTGGCTTCCACTCCTGGAAGGCACAGCAGCCGGAAGACTCCTTAACCCAACAAGACTGGAAAATAAATGATTATTTTTCATCCATGTAATAATCCTCACGAGGCCCAGAGGGATACCCTAATCGATCTCCCCATGGGACCCGTGGAATATGAACTTCCCCACCAGCTGGCCCAGCGGGGTTCATAATTAGACTGCATAAAAGCTGATCAGGGTCCAGCATCTTGGTCGACCCAACTGGGACTTACAGCAGCTGTGTCCTTTGACCGTGAATAACCTACTATTTACTCAACGACTCAGCCTCCTGGATCTGAGTAACCCATTGTTTGAACAGCAGCAATTCTACTTCCAGGGAACAGCAAGAAGTCTCAGAACACCAGGTTAAAGTCCAACAGTTTTGTTTCAAATCACTAGCTTTCAGAGCACTGCTCCTTCCTCAGCTGAATGAAGAGGTATGTTCCAGAAACATACTCTTCATTCACCTGAGGAAGGAGCAGTGTGGACTTTAACCTGGTGTTGTAAGACTTCTTACTGTGCTCACCCCAGTCCAACACTGGCATGTCCACATCATGGCGTCCCGGAAAGGTACACTCTGGGATTAATTGCCTCAGCCAATTAAACGTTTGGGGCCTCAAGGGATGGCGTGAATCCAGCTGAGGCGTTTCAAAGGATAGGATTCCCAACATATTCCTTTGATGCTGGAGGTGGGAATGAGGTGAGAGGATGGGAATGGCTGGTAGTACATTTGGAATTTAAATAGCTAGGGAAAACATGACTGAGGAATTGGCCCATATTCTGGACGTTTCTTTTCGGGCAGAATTGAACTGTTCCGCTCTCTTCAGTCCCAGGAATTTATGCTGAGATGCTGTTACAAGTACACAAGTGATGCTTGGATACATAAAAATACCCAGAGGTACAATTATAGATTTTGTAACCTATAATTGAAATATAGAAAGTGATTTTAGGGTTGCAGACATCTTAATAACACAGCTTTATATCCTTTTCACTTAATGTGATAATCTCAAACTCCTCTCTCCACTATTTTAATGGAGACAGTAAGAATTTAAAATAAATGGGTCGACACCTCGATCATTTCAAAACTAATGTTTTAAGTAAAGTAATATATCTCATGGTACCAATGTTCCTTGAAGTAGGGAATTAAAAGGCGGTGGTAGGCAACTCCAAGATGTAATAATTGTACAGAACTTTATGTTCCAGACTTTTTTTTTAAAATAATTTTTATTAAGGTTTTCACAAAATATAAACAACACAACAATATTAACAAAACAACCATGGTTAAAAACCCAAGAACAACAACCACCCAACTACAAAAGCAACTACTAAAACAAAAAAAGCAAACAACAAAAAGGAAAGAGATAACACCCACCACATCCAACAAACCCATGTACACAATTCTCCCTCCCACCGAACCAAACCCCCCCCCCCCCCCCCCCCGAACCGGGTTGCTGCTGCCGCCGGCCTATTTCCCTACCGTTCCGCCAGGAAGTCCAGGAAAGGCTGCCACCGCCTAAAGAACCCCTTTACTTATCCCCTCAGGGCAAATTTCACCTTCTCCAATTTGATGAACCCCGTCATATCATTGATCCAGGCCTCCACGCTTGGGGGCCTCGCATCCTTCCATTGAAGCAAGATCCTCCGCCGGGCTACTAGGGACGCAAAGGCCAGAACACCGGCCTCTTTCGCCTCCTGCACTCCCGGCTCCACTGCAACTCCAAAGATCGCGAGTCCCCAGCCTGGCTTGACCCTGGATCCCACCACCCTCGACACCGTCCTCGCCACCCCCTTCCAAAACTCCCCCAGCGCTGGGCATGCCCAAACCATATGGGCGTGGTTCGCTGGGCTCCCCGAGCACCTAGCACACCTGTCTTCGCCCCCAAAAAACCTACTCATCCTCATCCCAGTCATGTGGGCCCTATGCAGCACCTTGAACTGTATGAGGCTAAGCCTCGCACAGGAAGAGGAGGAATTCACCCTTTCCAGGGCATCCGTCCACGTCCCCTCCTCAATCTCCTCACCCAGCTCCTCTTCCCATTTACTCTTCAGCTCCTCCACCGAGGCCTCGTCTACCTCCTGCATTATGCGGTATACGTCCAAAATCCTCCCTCCTCCAACCCACACCCCCGAGAGCACCCTGTCCCGTACCCCATGTGGGGGCAGCAGAGGGAACCCCTCCACCTGCCGCCTGGCAAACGCCCTAACCTGCATGTACCTAAACATGTTCCCCGGGGGGAGCCCAAACTTCCCCTCTAACTCCCCAGGGCTCGCGAACCTCCCATCCACAAACAGGAGGTCCCTCAACCTCCTAATACCTACCCTGTGCCAGCCCAGAAATCCGCCATCGATGCTCCCTGGAACAAACCGGTGGTTCCCCCGTATCGGGGACTCCATCGAGCCCCCCACCTCCCCCCTATGCCGTCTCCATTGCCCCCACCTTTAGAGGGTAGCCGCCACCACCGGGCTCGTGGTATACCTCGTTGAAGGGAGTGGCAACGGCGCCGTTACCAGCGCCTCCAGGCTCATGTCCACACAGGACGCCATCTCCATCCTCTTCCATGCTGCCCCTTCCCCGTCCATTACCCTCTTACGCACCATCGCTGCATTGGCAGCCCAATAGTACCCACAGAGGTTGGGCAGCACCAGCCCCCCCCCCCCCTCCCATCCCTGCCCCGCTCCAAGAACACCCTTCTCACCCTCGGAGTCCCATGCGCCCATACAAATCCCGTAATACTCCTGTTAACTCTCCTAAAAAAAGGCCTTTGGGATAAGGATGGGAAGGCACTGGAACAGGAACAAAAACCTCGGGAGCACCGTCATCTTGACAGACTGCACCCTACCCGCCAGCGACAGCGGTAACATATCCCACCTTTTGAACTCCTCCTCTATTTGCTCCACCAACCTTGTGAGGTTGAGCTTATGCAGGGACCCCCAGCTCATAGCCACCTGGACTCCCAGGTACCTAAAGCTCCTCCCTACCTGCTTCAGTGGGAGCCTACGAATCCCCTCCTCCTGATTCCCCCTGGTGCACCACGAACAGCTCGCTCTTACCCAGGTTGAGCTTATACCCAGAAAAGCCCCCAAATTCGCTGAGAATACAGCAACAGGTCGTCCGCATAAAGCGACACTCGATGCTCCTCCCCACCCCGCACCAGGCCCCTCCAGTTCCCCGACTCCCTCAACGCCATGGCTATGGGCTCAATTGCCAACGCAAAGAGCAAGGGGGACAGGGGACACCCCAGTCTCGTCCCCCGGTGCAGCCGAAAGTACTCCAACCTCCTCCTATTCGTGGCTACACTCGCCATCAGGGCCTCATAAAGCAACCTCACCCAACGGGCAAACCCCTCCCCAAACCCAAACCTTTCCAAAACCTCCCACAGATACCCCCACTCAACCCAATCAAAGGCCTTCTCCGCGTCTAATGCCACCACTATCTCCGCCTCTCCTTCCACAGCCAGCATCATAATGACATTCAGAAGCCTTCGTATGTTGGTATTCAACTGCCTTCCCTTTACAAACCCCGTCTGGTCTTCGTGAATGACCCCCTGCACACAATCTTCTATCCTGGTAGCTAAGATCTTTGCCAACAGCTTGGCGTCTACATTTAGCAGCGAGATCGGCCTATATGACCCACACTGCAGAGGGTCCTTGTCCCGCTTAAGGATCAAGGAAATCAGCGCCCGTGACATAGTTGGGGGCAAAACCACCCCCTCCCTTGCCTCGTTAAAGGTCCGAACCAACAGGGGGTCCAACAGGTCCGCATACATTTTATAAAATTCGGCCGGAAACCCATCCGGCCCCGGCGCCTTCCCCTGCATGCTCCCTATCCCTTTAACCACCTCCTCCAGCTCAATCGGCGCCCCCAGTCCCTCCACCTGCCCCTCCTCCACCTTCGGAAATCGCAGCTTGTCCAAGAAGCGCCCCATCCCCCCCCCCCCCCCCCCCCCCCCCCCCCCCCCCCCCCCCACCGGGGGTTCAGACCGGTACAATTCCCCATAAAAGTCCCTAAAGACCCCATTAACGTCTACCCCCCTCCACACCACCTTCCCATCTCTATCCTTCACTCCCCCAATCTCCCTGGCCGCGTCTTGCTTTCGGAGCTGGTGTGCCAGCATCCTACTCGCCTTCTCTCCGTATTCATACACCGCCCCTTGTGCTTTCCTCCACTGAGCTTCGGCCTTTCTTGTGGTCAGTAGATTGAACCTGGCCTGAAGGCTACGCCGCTCGCCCAGCAATCCCTCCTCCGGAGCCTCCGCATATCTCCTGTCCACCCTCACCATCTTCCCCACCAATCTCTCCCTCTCCCTCTGCTCTCCCCTCTCCCTATGGGTTTGGATGGAAATCAACTCCCCTCTAACCACCGCCTTCAATGCCTCCCAGACCATCCCCACTCGGACCTCCCCGTTATCATTGGCCTCAAGGTACCTCTTGATACACCCCCGAACCCTCCCGGCCACCTCCTCGTCTGTCAGCAGCCCCACCTCCAAGCGCCAGAGCGGACACTGGTCCCTCTCCTCCCCCAGCCCAAGGTCCACCCAGTGCGGGGCATGATCCGAAATGGCTATGGCAGAGTATTCAGCATCCTCCACCCGTAAAACCAGCCCCCTGCTCAGGACAAAAAAAATCAATCCTGGAATAGGCCTTATGCACGTGGGAGAAAAACGAGTACTCCCTGGCCCTTGGCCTCGCAAACCTCCAGGGATCCACCCCCCCCCCATCTGGTCCATAAATCCCCTCAACACCTTAGCCGCCGGCGGCCTCCTACCCGTCCGGGACCTTGATCGATCCAATGGGGGATCCAGCACCGTGTTGAAATCCCCCCCCATGATCAGGCCCCCCGCCTCCAGATCCGGAATGCGGAACATCCGCATAGCCGCAACCGGAAGTCCCATGTTCCAGACTTATAATAATAATCTTTATTATTGTCACAAGTAGGCTTACATTAATACTGCAATGAAGTAACTGTGAAAATCCCCTGGTCGCCACACTTTTTGGGTACACTGAAGGAGAATTGAGAATGTCTAAATTACCTATCAGCATGTCTTTCGGGACTTGTGGGAAGAAACGGAGCACCCTGAGGAAACCCACGCAGACACGGGGAGAATGTGCAGACTCCGCACAGACAGTGATCCAAGCCAGGAATCAAACCTGGGACCCTGGCGCTGTGAAGCAACATTGGTAACCACTGACTTAAGTCATTGGGAAGAATATTTGGAACCATATAAGAATTGAATGAAACATATCGGTTGCAGGAAGTGGAAATGAAGCAATTTCAGCCGGTGAGTTAAGAATATCATAAAGACAGAGTATTACACAACCTGCCTGTGTTTGTTGTACAATAATTGATGAAGATTAATTGCCATGTGTGGAAGGGAAGTTAATGTGAGGATTAGTTGCCCGCTTAGAGAATGCATTACTATTAGTTGCTATTAAAGAAAAAGCACTTACTAAAGCATGCTGGGTATGCTTGACTATATTTTAAACACTACTTTTTAATAAAACTTAGAAGGTCAGGTAACGTAAACAAAATCTACTTAGTATTTTGGACTCGGCCTTATGATAACAAGTTGCTCTTCCGAAGGACAACAAAATGCGTACTAGAGTCGTTTTTAGCCAAGGGCAAGAACATATGTACTATGTATTTCATCTTACGTGCTTTCCAAGGTTTGTTTAATATAAGCAATGGCTAGCCAGCTCCTTGTTTACTTCTTTATGTATTTCAGACTATAAAGAATAATGGTTTTCGGCTGTATAATTCAGAGTACTGTGGAATGACTACTTAGCCTACTGCAGTCTCTCCATGATATTGTGTCAAATAAAATTCCTGAAATGAAGCTCGAAGCCTCTGTCTCTATTATTATTTCCACGACACCATGAATAATCAACAACTCTAACTGAAGGTGAGTTACTGAGAACTCGGCTCCTCTATGTTCTGCCATTTCAATCCAATACCTGAATGGCATGTGACCCAATGTGCTGCACCTCTTATCCCTCCTAATGTCATATTGTACACACATTAAATGTCTGCAGTATTACCTGTGTGATCTCCCACTTTTCAGAATGCAGCAAACCGCCCTGCGATGCTCCACACTCTATCACTGTCACACCACTAGATAGGCGGCTCGGAGCTGTCATTGGGCTAATCAGGGACTAACCATCCGTATGGTCCTATAGAGAAAGACAGGAGAAAATGTCACTTTTCTACATTGTACAACTTCCTGATTTACTTCAACTTATCTTTACAACCTTAGAGTGCGATGCAACATAGGTCTTGCTTCCTCACTTAAGCTTCTCAATTAGATGAAAAACTCAAATTTGGAATAAGGGTGCTGGTACTCAAAAGCTGAGTGAAAAAAATATAACCACATTGGCACTGCTGAAAACTTGGCTGCTGCAATTGGCCTTTGGATTTTATAACTCTGCCCTGTGTTTCATGATCATGCAGCCTAACACCATCCAGCACCTGTTCTACAATATTCTGTTCCTCAGGGTCTTCTAAGCATCACAAAACATATTGGCCCCCATATTGACATTTGGGATACAAGGTGCGTCATTTATTTCTATCAAGTCCTCAGAATTCCAGATATTGTAGTTAATTCTATTTAATCATGAAGAATGAACTGTAACAGTTTGATTGTCATATTTGTTAATTACTATCCTATCATCATGATCTATTAGCTCACCTGAGACTTTCCATTCTCTATGATCCTGACCTTTATCATATACAAAAGCTCCTCAGTTAAATTGATCTCAGATTGTTTTATATGTCTCAGAACTCTCTGAATTTTCTTAGAGGCTTTAGTCTTGGCTGCCTGCATGTAAAGCACTCAAATGAGCAGAAAGCTAGAACTAATTGTAGTATGAGGGCAGCATGGCAGCATGAGTGGATAGTACTGTGGCTTCACAGCGGCAGGGCCCCAGGTTCGATTCCTGTTGGGTCACTGTCTGTGCGGGAGTCTGCGCGTTCTCCCCGTGTGTGCGTGGGTTTCCTCCGGGTGCTCCGGTTTCCTCCCACAGTCCAAAGACGTGCAGGTTAGGTGGATTTGCCATGGTAAATTGCCCTTAGTGACTGAAAAGGTTAGATGGGGTTATTGGGTTACGGGTATGGGGTGGAAGTGAGGGCTTAAGTGGGTCAGTGCAAACTCGATGGGCCGAATGGCCTCCTTCTGCACTGTATGTTCTCTGTTCTAGCCCAGGAGGGCAATCAGAGCATAGAAGACAATTTTACTCCATAAACTAGTTGATAGGGACTATACCTTACAACTGCTGAAGTGAATTAATTGCTTGAACCAACCATGATAGAGTATGTCAATGTGCAATCTGGTTGCTCAGCTAAAATCATCTCTCACTGCACCTCCCTCATCCCCCACTCATCCTCCTGTAAGCCACTGCCCTAACACCCATAAAAACATAAGAACTAGGAGCAGGAGTAAGCAATTCAGTCCCTCGAACCTACTCCAAAATTCAACATGATCATGTTCTTCATAACCCTTCAACCCATTACTAATTAAAAATCTGTCTATCTCCTCCTTAAATTTACTCATCCACCGCACACTGGGGTAGTGAATTGTACAGATTCTTAACCCTTTGAGAGAAATAATTTCTTCTCATCTCTGTTTTAAATCTTCTATCACTTATCCTAAAACTATGACCTCTCATTCTCGATTGCCCCACAAGAGGCAACATTCGCTCCACGTCTACTTTGTCAATACCGTTTATCACCTTGTATACCTCAATTAGATCTCCTCTCATTCTTCTAAACTTGAGAGAGTATTGGCCTAAACTGCTCAATCTCTCCTCATAATACAAACCCCTCATCTCTGGAATCAATCCAGTGAACCTCCTCTGAGCGGCCTCGATTGCAACTACATCCCTCCTCAAATAAGCGGACCAAAACTGTACACAGTACTCAAGGTACGGTCTCACCAATGCCTTGTACAGTTGGAGCGACACTTCTGGTTTAGCTCACAAGGATAAATCGCTGGCTTTTAAAGCAGACCAAGCAGGCCAGCAGCATGGTTCGATTCCCGTACCAGCCTCCCCGGACAGGCGCCGGAATGTGGCGACTAGGGGCTTTTCACAGTAACTTCATTGAAGCCTACTCGTGACAATAAGCGATTTTCATTTCATTTCATTTTCACTGGGAGATGGAAATGCAAGCGATCTCAGATGTGGAACCCTCGGCACCATAGCTTCAGGAACAGCAACCGCCACAACACTCGTGCTGGAGGCACGTTCACCCTCGAGGTCCATGCTGTCCGATGCCCAGCCAAATGTCAAGAGAGTCCGGCATCCTCCTTCACCACGGTCATAGGAGGATACTTCAGACTTGGGGCGGGGGGAATGCTAGCACCCGTACGGGTCTCATGGGGTAGGGGTGATTCACTACCCCGAGGAGCTTGCAGAATATGAGCTCCCACGATAAGGGGACAGGGCACCCTTAACAAGGTTCACTTGAGTTTGTATAAATAGAGTCGACCAGTAAGGCACCGCCTAGAGCAGACCCAATAGGGAACTACTGCAGCTGTAGATAATAGTTTGAGTGTTAAATAAAGTAATTTTCATTTCCTCTACAAACCCGATGTGGGCTCTTTGTTGCTCTTACATAATACACCTTAGCCTTTGCTTTACCTCTTCAGTAACTGACTCCAACATTAAAGTTCTGTGCCTGTAACATTCTCCAGCTATTTTTTGCACACCAATTACTCTGAGGTCATTATGAATTAGGTCAGGCCAGGTAGAGGTGGCGGATTCTTCCCTGAAGGACATTATTGAAAGACGTCTGTAGTTATCAAATCCAATGTCAGTCCACAAATTACAAGATTGACTAAATTCAATTTCCTAAATTGGCATGGTGAGTTTTAAACTTACAAATACTATGTTGCTAGTCCCATAGCAGGCGTCCGGGCCACTGCATTCTATGTGTTATTGTCCCTGTGTTACACACTCTAACTGTGGCAGCCTGCGAATTACCCTCCTTGCATCATTTTGGCACTGATTTTCATTTACTTTTCTCAGCAATTCTCCACATCTTTTTTGGTGAATGTCAGAGGGTGCTAGTCTCTGTCTTCTCCAAGCCCCCAAGATTAATAAGAATCTGCATTGGTTGACCTTGAGCTCAGGGCTTCAATCAAATTCTTCTACTCACTTATTGCTTAAAAGGTGCAGGGATGTCTTCCGGTGGTGGCCATGGAGGAGTAGGTCGCACATTTGATAGCTCCAGCCTGTGTCGGACGTTTGGACCTTTTTCTCCAGTTTTTTGCTGGATTTTATTGGATAAATCGGTCAAGAGTGAGGCAGTGAGAAGAAATCTCCCTCCAGTGTATGGAGAATTGGACCAGAAGTGGCCGTGTGAGAAGACAAAGTTCGACAAGGAAGACGCAAGCAGAGCCGGCAAAGTGGGAAAGCATGGCGGAGAAGCAGGGCCGCGAGAAGATGGCACAGTGGTCGACGGAGCAGCTGGCGAAGTTTTTTGAAGATTGCTTCGCCAAGCTTAAGAAGGGCACGCTGGACCCGATCAAGGCTTCGATTGATCAGGTGGTGCAGAATCAAGAAACCCACAGACGTACGATTCAAGAGGTGAAGAAAAAGGTGTACGATCACGAGGAATACATAACCGTGCTAGAGACCAAGGTGGAGATGGTGAATGACTGCCAAAAAAGAATGCAGGAGAACCTGGAGAACAGGTCCAGGAGGCAGAACCTGAGAATTGGCGGCCTCCCTGAAGGCAGTGAGGGATCAGATGCGAGGGCCTATGTGACGAACATGTTGAAGACGTTGATGGGGGCTGGGGCATTCCCTCGGCCCCTGGAAGTGGATAGAGCGCAAAGAGCCCTCGCGAAGAAGCCCCGAGCGAACGAGCCGCCGAGGGTGATGGTGGTATTTTTGCACCGATTCCTGGACAAGGAACATATTCTGCGGTGGGCCAAGAAAGAACAGAGCAGCAGATGGGAGAATTGTGAGCTCCACATTTATCAAGATCTGGGCGCAGATTTGGCCAAGAGGCGAGCTGGGTTTAATCGGGCAAAAACAGCCCTCTTTAAGAAGGGGGTGAAGTTTGGGATGTTGTACGCAGCCCGTCTGTGGGTCACAAATGAGGAACGGGATTTTTACTTCGAAACACCAGACGATGTATTGACTTTCATTAAGGAAAAAAGACTGAATGTGAACTAAAGACACTGAATCCTTGCAGAGTATTGTGGTGGCAATTTGTTGAAAATCACTTTTGTGCTGGTTTGAATAAGTAGTGTTACATGCAATAAGGAGCTGTTTTGATGACTAAAGTTAACTTTGTCTTACTGGGAGCTGGTCGGAGGGGAGGTGGTCTCTGTGGGGTTTTTTTCCACTGTTTTTCTGATGTTTGTTTACTGGGGATTTTTGAATATGTTTGTCCAAGTGGGGGGAGAGGGGAGAGAACAATGGGGAGACAGACTGTTTGGTGCCTTGGGTGGGAGCTATCAAGTCAGCTTGGTCAGCTGACACACGAAAGCAGAGTGGGAGGGGGGAAATCAGGTGTTAAGCTGGAGCTTGATATGGGGGCTTGCATTTCTGGTGCTGTTACCAGGGGAGGAGGGAGCGGGAGCTGCTTTGCTGACAGGGGAGGAACTGTTTCTAGGGGGCAAATGGGAGGTCGGGGACGGCAAATGCCCGGGGGGGGGGGGGGGGGGGGGGGGGCATTTGAGACAGGAAGAATCGTGTTAGACATGGGGGGAAGGTACATAATGGTGAGTGGGAAGCTGGAGGGGGTGCGGGGGGTACTCGTGAAAGTGTATGCTGCTCCGAATTGGGATGATGTGGAATTTATGAGGCGGGTGTTAGGTAAGATCTCAGACTTAGAGTCACATAACTTGATCATGGGGGGAGATTTTAATACAGTCAGTGATCCAGAATTGGACTGGTCAAAATCCAGGACAGGGAGGGTGCCAGCCGTGGCAAAGGAATTGGGGTTTATGGAACAGCTGGGGGGGGGGAGAGAGAGAGAGGAGTTGGCCCATGGAAGTTTGCATGGCCAAGGGCGAAGGAGTTTTCTTGTCCACAAGGTATACTCTCACATCGACTTTTTTGTTCTGAGCAGGGCTTTAATACGAGGGGTGGTGGATACTGAGTACTCGGCAATCGCAGTATCGGATCATGCCCCACATTGGGTGGATCTTTGGGTTAGTTTGGAGAGAGGACAACGCCCGCTGTGGAGGCTGGCTTTTGGGCTGTTAGCGGATGAAGCGGTCTGTGCGCAGGTGAACAAGTCCATCCAAAACTACCTGGAAACAAATGATACGGGGGATGTCTCTGCAGCAACGATCTGGGAAGCTTTGAAGGCAGTGATCAGAGGGGAATTAATCTCGATACGGGCCCACAGAGAAAAGGTGGAATGGGTTGAGAGGGACAGGTTAGTTGAGGAGATACTCCAGGTGGACAGGAGATACTCGGAGGCCCCGGACTGAGGGAGCGGTGGAGGTTACAGGCGGAGTTTGGGCTGTTGACTACAGGGAAAGCAGTGGAAAAGCTAAGGAAGGCAAGGGAAGTGATTTATGAGTATGGGGAAAAGGCAAGCAGAATGTTCGCTCACCAGCTCAGAAAAAGGGAGGTGGCCAGGGAGATAGGGAGAGTAAAGAGTAGAGGTGGGACTACGGTCCTGGACCCAGTCGGGGTGAATGAGGTGTTTAAGGACTTTTACATCAAATGATATGAGTCGGAACCCCCGGCTGGGGTGGAGGGGATGAGGCAGTTTTTGGATCAGATGAGGTTCACAAGGGTGGATGAGGATCTGGTGGAAGGGCTGGGAGCCCCAATTGAAATTGAGGAAATAACTGAGGGGCTGAAGGGCATGCAGTCAGGCAAGGCCACAGGGCTGAACGGCTACCCGGTGGAATTCTATAAAAAGTTTTCAGAGATATTGAGCCCACTGCTGGTAACGACATTTAATGAAGCAAGAGAGAAGTGGCTTCTCCCCCCAACAATGTCGCAGGCCTCGATTGCATTGATCCTGAAACGGGAGAAGGATCTGGAGCAATGCAGGTCATACAGGCCAATTTCTCTACTGAACGTGGACGCCAAACTGCTGGCTAAGATACTGGCCACAACGATAGAGGATTGTGTCCCAGGGGTGATAAGGGAAGACCACACGGGGTTTGTAATGGGCAGGCAACTTCTGGCCAATGTTTGAAGGCTTTTAAATGTTATTATGATGCCCTCAGAAGGAGGTGAGATGGAGGTGGTGGTAGCGATGGATGCGGAGAAGGCTTTTGATCAGATGGAGTGGGATTACTTGTGGAAGGCGCTGGGAAGGTTTGGGTTAGGTGAGGGCTTCATTGACTGGGTGCGGTTGCTCTATCAGACACCAGTAGCGAGTGTGCATACGAACCGGCTGAGGTCGGGGTACTTTAAACTACACCGAGGGACGAGGCAAAGGTGCCCCCCTTTCCCCATTACTGTTTGCTCTGGCCGTAGAGCCATTGGCCATGGTGTTAACAGCCTCTAGGAACTGGAAATGGCTGGTTCAGTGGGGGGTGGAGCACCGAGCTTGCTTTACGCAGATGACCTGCTCTTGTATATTTCAGACCTGTTGGAGGGGATGGGGGAAGTTATGCGGATCCTCGGGGAATTTGGTTATAGTAATCAACTATTTCCTGATAGATCTGATAGGTAAAAAGGCGATTTTAATGTAAATATTAAGACCCAGTTTTGATACCCATTTTAAAATGAAGATTTCGGCACTCATAACCTCAGGTCATGACAGAACACACAGCTTCAACAGAGACACAAAAAGCCTGACACATGCATAAATTAATTGGAGATAAAAACAACATTTTCACTAAGCAAGGTGAAAAAGCTATTGTTCTGATGAACATATTTTCAAAGTCAGTTTGAAAATATGTCGTAGAACAAATAAAAAAGGACTTTAGGAGATGGGACATGCTCCCGCTATCACTGGCGGGGAGGGTACAGACTGTGAAAATGACGGTCCTCCCAGATTTCTGTTTGTCTTTCAGTGCCTCCCCATCTTCATCTCAAGGGACTTTTTCAAGCAGGTGAATAAGGTTATTTTGGGTTTTGTGTGGGCGGGTAAAACCCCGCGAGTGCAGGAAGTGTTGCTGGGGTGTAGTCGGGGGGGTGGGGGGGGGGTGGGGGGTGGGGGGGGGGGGGGGGGTGGGGGGGGTGGGGGGGTGGGGGGGGGGGTGGGGGGGGGGGGGGTTGGCACTGCCGAACGTTTGCAATAACTACTGGGTGGATAATATAGCCATGATTAGAAAGTGGGTAGTGGGGGAGGGGTCGGTGTGGAAGCGGGTGGAGGCAGCGTCATGTAAAGACACAAATTTGGGAACACTGATAACGGCACCGCTGCCGTTCTCGCCGGCCCAATATTCCACAAGTCCGGTGGTAGTGACAGCCCTGAGAATCTGGAGGCAGTGGAGGAGATATAAGAGAGTGGAGGGAGCATCGGTTTGGACCCCGATTTATAATAATCATCAGTTTGTATCGGGCAGCCTGGATGGTGGGTTCCGGAGATGGAAAAGGGCAGGAATTAGGAGGATGGGGGATCTATTTATAGAGGGGAGCTTCCCCAGCTTGAAAGCCTTAGAGGATAAATTTGAATTGCCAGCAGGGAATGGGTTTAGGTATCTGCAGGTACGAGACTTTTTGAGAAGGCAGGTTCCGGCCTTCCCGCTGCTGCCGCCATGGGGTGTACAGGACAGAGTAGTCTCCAGTACCTGGGTGGGAGAGGGGAAGGTATCAGATATTTACCAGGAACTGTTGGAATCGGAGGAAACTCCGGTGGAGGAGCTTAAGGACAAGTGGGGAAGCAAGCTAGGAGGAGAGATAGAGGCGGGTCTGTGGGCGGATGCTCTAAGCGGGGTTAATACATCCTCATCATGTGCCAGGCTTAGCCTGATACAATTCAAGGTAGTCCACCGGGCACACATGACGGTGGCCTGGATGAGCAAGTTTTTTGGGGTAGAGGACAGGTGTGTCAGGTGTGCGGGAAGCCCAGCAAATCATGTCCACATGTTTTGGGCATGCCCGAAGCTTAGTGGGTTTTGGCAGGGTTTCGCTAAGGCAATGTTCACGCTACTCAAAACACAGGTGGTGCCAAGTCCAGAGGTGGCGATCTTTGGAGTATCGGAAGAGCCGGGAGTTCAGGGGTCGAAAGAGGCCAACATCTTGGCTTTGCCTCCCTGGTAGCCCAGAGATGGATCTTATTAATGTGGAGGGACTCGAAGCCTCCGAGCGTAAAGACCTGGGTTAGTGACATGGCTGGGTTTCTCAGTCTTGAGAAAATAAAGTTCGCTTTAAGTGGGTCAATGTTAGGGTTCACCCGGAGGTGGCAGCCGTTCGTCGACTTTCTTGGGGAAAATTAAAATGTCAGCAGAAGCAGAATTCCAAAGTGGGTGGGGGCTGAATTGTTGTTTTATGGTTGGGGTGTGTGAAAATGTTTATTGTACCATGTTTATGTCGCTGTTATTGTTATTATTATAAAAACTTGCATATACCCTAATAAAAATATATATTTTTTAAAGTGCAGGGATATGCCTTACAGATAATCAACTGAAGTTTCATTCTAATGGCGGGTAGCGGGAATGGCAAAATTCCCCAGCTTGGCCTTCCCATTCTTGGAAAAAGTGCTTGTAAGGATGAGACTTTTCTTCCGGGGAGTGGGTACTAACTGGAGCTGGGCCCACTGGCCCCAGAAACAGTGCAGAGGCAGTCACAGAGGCTGTTAGGTGCTGAGATAGGCTGCTAAAAAGAACCACCTCAGTGCTCTGACATATTTCCCCAGTTGTAACAACAGCAGTAAAACAAAGGACAGCCCTCCAACACTCACCCCCCATTTCCCCTTAACTCCCACATACTCCCTGAGTCCCATCCATGACAACATCTGTCACATCATGTTGCCCCTCCATGGCCCCTCATGTCCGCCATGCCAAGATACGCACTCACACTCAACCCTCATGACTCCTCATAGTCTCCATGACAAGCTATGACAATTCCATGCCAAAGCACGCACTCTGTACAGAACTAATAACTTGTGGTATCAACAGAGACGTGAAAAAACTTTTGCTAAAAAAGTAATTCAGACTTTCTTTAAAAAAAAGATCCTTTCATATCAGCCTATAAAAGTGTCAATAATCCAAATCCTTTAAAATATCAATAGTTGAAACTGCAAGTACTCAAAACCTCTTTATCTTGTGTAAATAAAAAATATGCAATTGCAGAACAGATCTGTCAGTCAATCAAGCAACGCTTTTGTTGGTCTGTAGCTGATTCAAGAGTCTAATAGATGTCTGGGCTCTCAGCCAAGAGTGCAT
Source organism: Scyliorhinus canicula (assembly GCF_902713615.1). Classification (NCBI taxonomy): domain Eukaryota; kingdom Metazoa; phylum Chordata; class Chondrichthyes; order Carcharhiniformes; family Scyliorhinidae; genus Scyliorhinus; species Scyliorhinus canicula. The sequence continues at coordinate 87,454,385 of NC_052154.1, read as the reverse complement.
GATGAGACCACATGGAGTGGGGTGGGTAGGGAGCATAGCTTGGAATGGAAGGGCCATGCGTGATATGAGCATCGGTAGCAAGACCAGCATCTTATTACCCATCGCTAATTGTCCCTGAGAATCTGGTGGTGAGCTGTCTTCTTGAGCCGTTGCTGTCCATGTGATATAGGTACACCTATAATGCTTTTAGGATGGGAGTTGATGAGTTTGACCAAGCAGTGGTGAAACAATGGCAATATAGTTCCAAGTAAAGATAGCGTATAACCTTGGAATGGAACTTGCAGGTGACGGTGTTCTCATAAGCCTTGTTATTTTAGGTGGTAGAGGGCATGGGATTAAAAAGTGCTATCAAAGGAGGCTTGGTGAGTTGCTACTGTGCATCTTGGATATGGTACATATTGTTACCACTGTTTGTTGGTGGCGGAGGGAGGAAATACCTATGTTGGTAGATGGGTTGCAGATTAAAGAGGCTATTTTGTCTTGGATAGTGTTGAGCTTCTTGAGTGATGTTGGAGTTGTACTCATCTAGACAAGAGGAGAGCATTCGATTAGACTCCTGACTTGCACTATATCAACTTTGACAAAGAGTCGAAATGCTAGCTCTTTTCACCCCCTACAGATGCTGCCAGACTTGCTGAGATTCCAGCATCCGCAGTAATTTGCTTTTATACCATATCCTTAATTGCTATCTCTAATCCCAATTAAACAATAAGAAAGGATAAACACACAACACTCAATCCCTCCCAATGGCAAAGATTAATACTTGCTTTCTGGAATAGATTTGGCTCCTGTAAGAACCCCTTCAGACTCTGTCTGGATGTCTTCCAAAAAACTGTTTCAGCTTCTTCCTCGTTTCCAGAAAAGTCTGCTTTGCTTAAAATACTATTACTGTTTTTTAAAAAACTTACTGGGGGCCAAAGACCTTGGCCGGGATGTCCCGACCTCCCGCCGGGTCAGAGGATTCCCGGGGGAGGCGCAAATCCCACAACGCCGCCCCAATGCCGGCTGCCCTATTCTCCGGCGCCATTTTTCGGGGGCCGAAGGGATACCCGCCATGACGGTCGGGGGCCATTGACAGTGGCCCCCCGCCGATTCTTCAAGCCCCGATGGGCTGAGTGGACGTCCAGAATTGCCTAGTCCCGCCGGCGTGAATTACTCACTTTGCGCACAGCAGGACCTGGCAGGTTAAGTTTGCGGGGGTTGTCCTGGGGGCACCCCACAGTGGTCTTGCCCGCGATCGGGGCCTACCGATCCTGCAGACGGGCTGTTTCTGTAGGGGCCTTCTTTCCTCCGTGCCGGGCCCCTGTAGGTCTTCACTATATTGCCCAGGGCCGGCACAGAAATACACCGACCAGTCTGCGCATGCGCGGAAATACACCGGCCGGTCCACGCATGCACAAGATCATGCCGGTTGTTCCGCGCATGCGCGAACTCGCACCAGCCCTTCGGCGGCAGCTGGAGCAGCGCCAACCATTCCAGCTTTAGCCTAGCCCCTTAAAATTTGGAGAATTCCTCACTTTCGGGGGCTGCTGATGCCGGAGTGGTTGGCGCCAATTTTCCCAGGCGTGGGGACTTAGTCCTCAGACGAGAGAATCCTGCCCCTTGGGGTCTAAAGGGTTTGTCAGATCAGAACTCAACTCAAAAAGCTTTTTCAAAATGTCTTTATACCTTAGCTCCATCCAGCAATGACATAATCTCGCCAAGTTGAAAACAAATGAACTTTCTTGGCTACAAATATATTAACTCGCCAGGGACTCCCGCTAGTCAACCAACATTGCATTAGCCAAGGCTGAAAACACATGTGGCTGGATACTCCCAAAATGTGACTATGTCCCCGTAAAAGCGGTGGAGTTTTACTCCAGAAATTACTGCAAATAAGTTCAACAAATTCATAGCCCTGCAGGAGGCTAGCAGGGACCCGGTGTGAATGTCGCAGCTTTTGCTGCAGATACATGCAGAAACATGAATGCTGCAGTCAAACACACTCTAACCCAGGTTTTTTAACTGAAATTGCCAAATGTTTATAATCCAATCTAGCTAAAATCCTGCATTTGGGGGGGCAGCATGGTGGTGCAGTGGTTAGCACTGCTGTCTCACGGCGCCGAGGTCCCAGGTTCGATCCCAGCTCTGGGTCACTGTCCGTGTGGAGTTTTTACATTCTCCCAGTGTCTGCGTGGGTTTCGCCCCCACAGCTCAAAGATGTTCAGGTTAGGTGGGATTGACCACTTTAAATTACCTCTTAATTGGAAAAAATGAATTGGGCACTCTAAATTTATAAAAGAAAATCCTGCATTTGTCACAAAAAGGTCATTGTCTGCACTTGTGTGACACAAATGGCACTTGTCATTTATAGTCGAAATCTGAATGTTGTCCAGATCTTGCTGCATGTGAGTATGGACTGCTTCAGCATCTGAGGAATTACATTTCTGTCTATCAAGGAGGTTACAGGCTTTGGTTGAATACAATTCTGCTGCTGATGACCTACAGCACTTCATGGATGCCCAGGTTTGAGCTAGCACCCGAAGGAGAGCAGGGAAGTCCTCCACGGTGTCCTGGAATATATTTAACCATCAACCAATATGACTAAAATAGTGTATCTGGTCATTATCAAGTTGCTTTGTATGACATCTTGCTTTGTGCAAATTGGCTGCCACTTTTTCTACATTACAACAGCAACTATACTTCAAAAGTACTCATTACCTATAAAGTACTTTGGGATAACCTGAGAGCATGGAAGGTGTTATACAAATGACACATTAATGGACTGGATTCTCCACTGTCTGCCATCGGTCGCGGAGTTCTTGATGTGGTGGAGAATCCAGCGTCGGGCACAAAACGGGATCGGCGTCCATTCCAATGCTCCGGTCCCCCGCTGGCGGGGACATCGGGTTTCATGCCCCGCATTAGTGGGAGGATGCAAAAGAATCCATTTGACCCATTTGCATGGGTCGGGCATCATAGTCTCGAAGCCCACGTAATTCTCCGGTCCTCTGGGCCGGGATTCATGTGTGTGAGAATTGGTGCAAGTATTTATAAATGTGGCCCTGACGTGATGAACCTCGCGGTGGACCAAGGGAGTTGCCCCTAAAATCCCTCGGAGGGCCACCCTCCACCCCCATAATGAAAATCCTGCTGACCCCACCCACACCAAACCCAACCCCCCCCACTAGAGAACCCCCTTGAGAGAGAACCCAAGCAGAGAGCCCCCCCCCAAATACAGAGAATCCCACCAGTGAATCCCCATGATAGAGACCACCATCAGAGACCCCCTATGAGAGAGACCCCCCACCAGTGACCACCCCAAAAGAGAGACCCCTGCCTGGAAGACCCCATAAGAGAGACCCCTGCATGGAAGCAGGGAGAAGTCCGGACAGAGGCACTGAAAGAGTCACTGCTTCAAATAGTCACCTGTGCAATACACCTGCTGGCACAGGCAGTGGAAGCAGCATCTGTAAATTCCTGGAAAAAGAAAACCAGTCAGTTGGGTTTAAATTCCCTCAGATCTTTGGTCTGAAATGTTTAATTCACATCTATGTGAAACTACTTTAACTAGTCTGTGATAGACAGCTTCCACACACACCCAGCTGTCTGGTATGTTTCAGTCATCTCCTTTCATGCTTGAGTGGCTTTCCAGTGGTTAGCTATGAAACTAACCCCCAATGTATTTTTTTAAACATCTAGCTATAATTGACAGCTCCTGGACCACATCAAAGACAGTTAGCTCCTAGCGCAAGCATAAATCAGTTGCGATTCATCTCCGGCGGGAGAACATAGGGGCTGTTTAGCACAGGGCTAAATCGCTGGCTTTGAGAGCAGACTAAGGCAGGCCAGCAGCACGGTTCGATTCCCGTATCAGCCTCCCCAAACAGGCGCCGGAATGTGGTGACTAGGGGCTTTTCACAGTAACTTCATTTGAAGCCTACTCGTGACAATAAGCGATTTTCATTTTTCATTTCATACTCTCCCAAAAGGGGATTTCTGGCAATTATTCTTTTGAATCCTTTGTGCTTTCCCAACAGGGGTCACTCACTAAATGGCAGTCAGGCTGTCAGTTCAGGGGTATTGAAACCCATTATAACATTTCTAGTGCCGCTCTAAATGGGCAAAGAATGAGTGTCGGGATTGTGCCTAAATTGAGAAAGCCATTTTTATTTAAATTTTTCTTTAAAAGCTTGAAAACTTAAACAAAAACTCCATATATGTTCTAGAATGGGAAGGGTTAAATGTCCCATACTAACTGCATTTCAGCACAATCTGGGACAACTTCTTGCCAAAACTAGAATCTTGGACCAAGAATTTCAGCTGAGAATCCTCAGTGGAATCCATTTCAGGAACAGCATAGCAGCTTTCCAAGAACAAAATGAAACAGAGCAGGATATGATCCGCACAGGGATATTACATAGTCAGTACCATAAATCCGTGACCCCAAGCCTCTACAAGGAACTCACAAGGCCCCTAATACAGGATCGACAGGACTATATGCACAACCAAACTCAGTTTCCAAAGTGGTTGGATCATGTACTGAAACTCTGATCCTGTGGTATACACAATACAAGAACGCACTTCGATACTAATATCATGCCCCAGAATCAGTCTCCAAGGTCAGTGTTTTCACTATTGCATAAGGCTGACTCTCAAGATGCCGCATTACATTCACTCACCTTTAAGTACTGTCAGGGCAATGTAATTAATGTATAACAACCTATAATTAACCAGTTGCAACTTACCAAAAATGATGTGGAAACATTTAAAATAATCTTAGACTGTGTTTCAAAGACTATAATGTCACGGACCAGGTTCTCTGTTTCAGAGACTATGTGCTGACGCCGGCACTGAATCGGTGGTGTTCTATGACCACGGAAGCGGCGTTGGTCCCGGAGAAATTTAGGATGTGTTGATGGGCTAGCACCGGGACAACGTGGAACTCGAGCAATTCCAATAAAAATGGTGTCTGATTCTTTGGGTCAGGATTGGCACTCAAGAGGCTAACAAGCTGCACCTGCATATAAGCACTCCACTCCCCCTGGAACCACAGATTTGAGCCAGGGGGAACCACAGATTTGAGTCAGGGGGAACCACAGATTTGAGTCAGGGGGAACCACAGATTTGAGCCAGGAGGAGCCACAGATTTGAGCCAGGGGGAACCACAGATTTGAGTCAGGGGGAGCCACAGATTTGAGCCAGGGGGAACCACAGATTTGAGCCAGGAGGAGCCACAGATTTGAGCCAGGGGGAACCACAGATTTGAGTCAGGGGGAACCACAGATTTGAGCCGGGGGGAACCACAGATTTGAGTCAGGGGGAACCACAGATTTGAGCCGGGGGAACCACAGATTTGAGCCGGGGGAACCACAGATTTGAGCCGGGGGGAACCACAGATTTGAGTCAGGGGGAACCACAGATTTGAGTCAGGGGGAGCCACAGATTTGAGCCGGGGGAACCACAGATTTGAGCCGGGGGGAACCACAGATTTGAGTCAGGGGGAACCACAGATTTGAGTCAGGGGGAGCCACAGATTTGAGCCGGGGGGAACCACAGATTTGAGCCAGGGGGAACCACAGATTTGAGCCGGGGGAACCATAGATTTGAGCCGGGGGGAACCACAGATTTGAGCCAGGGGGAACCACAGATTTGAGTCAGGGGGAGCCACAGATTTGAGCCAGGGGGAACCACAGATTTGAGCCGGGGGAACCACAGATTTGAGTCAGGGGGAACCACAGATTTGAGCCGGGGGAACCACAGATTTGAGCCGGGGGAACCACAGATTTGAGCCAGGGGGAACCACAGATTTGAGCCGGGGGAACCACAGATTTGAGCCAGGGGGAACCACAGATTTGAGCCAGGGGGAACCACAGATTTGAGCCAGGGGGAACCACAGATTTGAGCCAGGGGGAACCACAGATTTGAGCCAGGGGGAACCACAGATTTGAGCCAGGGGGAACCACAGGTTTGAACCAGGGAAGTGGGATGGAAATTGTGGTGATATGCATCACTGTAAATACACAAGGAGTTAATGTAAATACACGTAGACTAGATAGACACTAGAGGGAGCACCAGAGACATGACACACAGACATTCAACCAATAGGTCAGTAAGATAGGACACTACCACAGGAGGGTATTACACCAACCCATATATAAGGACACAGCACACATGATCTTTCTCTTTCCAGTGGAGACTCTCAGTGAGTACACAGGGTTGATTTGAAATACATCACACCCACCACGTGGATTGCAGCAGACTGGTTAGTCTAAGTAGCTATAGCAGGATTAATCCAAGTAGGAGAATTGTTAACAATTTAAATAAATGTGTTAAAGCTATTTCATTTGATCATTTTCCAAGTCTGAACCTTCCTTTGTCAGAGTGCACATCAAGGAAGCAGCTTACACTACGTCAAGAGCATAAGAAAACAGAAATTTTCATAAAAGGGAGGAAAGGGGATTAAGACACTAAAAGATTTGTTTCTGAGGGGTCGGTTTGAGAGTTTGGCTCAAGTTAGAATCAGAGCTTGATGGGAAATGGAATGTCAAGTTTGTGTAATATGTGTATGTGCCTTATGAGATGAATTGCTTCTGTGTTCGGCTTGGTATGGCCTTATCATGATAAGGCTGTGACTGTGTAATGAACTCCAATTAGCTTTATTGGTTGGCCAATTGGAGTACGAGCTCCCTCAATGATAGCTCATTGAGGGGGCCCATATAAGCACCTGTGTAGGCTTTGTGAGCCAGTCTTAAGTTGACTGAACTGCTAGCAGCACTGTTTGGAGCTGATCCTGTAATATCGTTATTGTAAATAAATATTGGTGTGGTGATGGAACTCCTGCCTCCTGTGGATTACTACAGACTGTCTGTGGGAACGTCGTGGGAACGAGTCGCAGCTGGAGACTGGTTACTCCTTCTGAGATAAGAATTGCTATGCTATGCAACTAATGAGTTAACTGTGGGACTAATGAAAGAAAGAAATAATTGTATGAAGGAGGGGTTTGAGGGGTTTTGTACAAGTATATAATTAACTGTAACTAAAAGAAAATTGCCTTCACTTGCTGTAACTCAGAAGTTACATTTGTGTAGCCCCGTGGTAAATAAAAGAATCATTAGAAGTTATCGGGTGTTCGACTGATACTTGCATCCGGACTGAAGTTTAGAATTCTCATTTGGTGGCCCGTACGGGGATCTCTGGTGCGTCGACAGAAGTAGATGGTGTAAGCGGGAGATTGTCTCTGGACGTGTAGGGGAAATAGGGCCCCCAAAAGTGAGTATTTTTATCACTTTGGTTTTTCCCCTTCGCTGTCCGGGTCGCGGGTCTGCCCTACTGCCTGCTGCTGGAGACGTCCCTATGAGATTCAGGTCAGTCCGGTGAACCCCAGAAACTAAAAGCTTGGGTTCAAGTTCCTGAGGTTCAAGTCCTCCAAAAGCTTGGGTTCGAGTCCCTGAGGTTCAAGTCCTCTAAAAGCTTGGGTTAGAGTCCCTGAGGTTCGAGTCCTCTAAAAGCTTGGGTTAGAGTCCCTGAGGAGCGAGTCCTCTAAAGAGCTTGGGTTCGAGTCCCTGAGGTTCAAGTCCTCTAAAAGCTTGGGTTCGAGTCCCTGAGGTTCAAGTCCTCTAAAAGCTTGGGTTCGAGTCCCTGAGGTTCAAGTCCTCTAAAAGCTTGGGTTCGAGTCCCTGAGGTTCAAGTCCTCTAAAAGCTTGGGTTCGAGTCCCTGAGGTCCGAGTCCTCTAAAGAGCTTGGGTTAGAGTCCCTGAGGTGCGAGTCCTCTAAAGAACAACGGTTGGAGTCCCTAAGAAATAGTTAAATGAGGTAAAGAGATATCGATGCCAACATGATCCTTGTTATTACCTAAAACCTTTGCGATAAAAGGTTCCTGTTAACTTTGTAAGGCGGGTGACATAGAATCTTTACGGTGTCACCTTCGAGCTGTAAATTGACTTGTACGGAGCGCGATTACTCCGTGACTTAAATTATAATCCCCTGCAGATGCGGATAACTCTGCTTACCAACATATAAAACAGGGCAAAAGCGTTGCGGACCCTGGCATAAATCACCATACACGTAATTTCCTTAATCAATTGAAAAACAGGGCAGGATAACCCTGTAATAAATTCTGAATTGGATTAGTGATCTAGGATCACTATTAAATTGTAATCGGAAGGACCATCTCGCATCAGACAAAGGGTACAATGGGTAATACTTCAGATACAACTTTTGAAAGTGGCAGCACACTGCAAACGCTGTGTGAACAATATCCGGAGCACTCTAAACAAGTTGAGACAATTATCAGGGGAATTGCATAAAAATTTAGGAGAAGGGAAATGGCCACTGGGGGGAACTAAAAACCTATCAATGTCATGGAAGCTTAAAAGTTAATTGCTCTATGGAGGGAATATTGTCAAAAATTGAAGGATGCCTCCTTGTTAGCCAGCTGGCAGGATAATGCATTAAAGTTGGGTGTAGAATTGACGGAGGAAGTAATAGTTAAAACAGCCAAGGTCTTGAAAACGGAATGCGCGTATGGGAAAAGAACCAAGTCATTAGGCTATCTGCCTTGAATCTGTATATTAATCCATGTGAGCTTAAGTTTAAGTGGGATAAGGTGCTGTCAGGGCCTGCAGAGTCCCCCGATCTTGTCTCCCAGAATTCTGACATAATAAACTGCTTTGTTACTGATACTCAGGCCTTCGTGTGAATATTTTCACCCCTAACATTTGGTGTAGTCTGGCAGGATATTGCTGAGCCGGACGCCGCTCGAGCCGGTGGACAAGGCGAGTAGTCAAACTTTTGACCACCAAAAATTAGAGTCACTCGGCAAGGCAAGGCGAGGTAACATCCAACAAATCTGGTATCAAGGCCAAGCGAGTAAAGGAGTCAGTTAAAAAATATTTTTTGGTTTTTGAAGAGCAAAATACTCTGATACAAAAAAAACAATGATCAAAGATGGGTGTGATCTCTGTGGAACAGAGAAAATGGTGAGATTCACAGAAGTGAGATAAGACAAATATAGCAGTTCACCAGTTAAAAGAACAAATGACAGAAATTAAGCCTTCACACCGTTTGGAAAACAGGCTAGTTTAAAGGAATTGAGCTCTGACTCCTTTGAGCATAGCAATAAAGCGAGTAAAGATAGCGGCAGTACAGATTGTGCAAACTGGCAAAGACATCACAAAACTGCCAACAATTACGGCTAACGACTGTCCTGGAATGTCTCAAGGAGAGAAAAAAAAATCAAATAAAGTAAAGTCCAAAAGATCAGAAAGGGGCTGAAACGCTCAATTAGTTTTTGTTCAGAAATATCTGAGGATGACAAATCTCCCTCCCAAAACGAAAAATGGGGAGTAAAGGTAATACAAGATTAAGGTTTGGAACTTAACAATGGATTCTTGTCTAAAATAACTTCAGATCGTTTCAGGCCATCCAGATAGACTTGGCGGTGGTTCAGTTCAATAGCGAACATTGAAAATTGAATTCAGTTTAAAGAACAAGAAAGAAATTTGAGTAACATTGAAGGAAAGGATAAATAATGTCTGAGGTCACGTAACAGATAAAAATGGCACCATGCCAAGTTCTCCACCACTTTCAATTCTGTACAAAAATTTAACCATTTCAGCAAGCAGGTCATCCGCACAAAGAAATATACGTCTCTAAGAATAGCTAATGCCTGTAAAATTGATCAGTGGAAATTGACTTAAATGGAATGGCACGGATGGAGTTTTCGGGGGAGAGTGGAGGATTTTGTTCAGTATTTTAATTGAGCTATTGTGAAATTTCTGTCTCTTTACTCTGATATTTGCGACCTGTGAGAATGTGTATGCTTGGTTTGTGAATGTTAATATCTCTCTGCTACGATTTATCTTCTGAGAAAGTAACCTTGGGTTTATAATCTGGAATTTTAGAATAGGCTCCAGAAGGATTTTTACCTAACTGTAGAAGCCAGGTATTTCTAATATACCTAATATAGGTTTTAAAAAATTACCTGTTTAAGTGTAAATATTAATTCTCAGTTTTAAAATGAAAGAAAACACATATTTTGCAAACTTATTGTCATAGTTTTAAAGTAACACAGATGTCTGATAAGACAAACACTTTTCATTACATTTCTCCAAGGACAAGGGCTGAATCCATGGCAACGAGGTGGCAGGAGTGAAGGTTCTACTGTTCTCACGCCGTTTGAGATTAGGGTGAAATACATCCCATGACTTATACAGTAGTCCCCCTTTATAACGCGGGTGTTGGGGTCCAAGACAGCCACCCGCGTTGCAACCGAGCCGCGGATATCCACGATGGGGGTTTTAAATTTATTTAAAAATCTATGCTAGCGCTTCCCATTGAGAGTCTACGGGGGGCGGGGGGAGAGGTCAGACCCCCGTAGACTCACAATGGGAAGCGCTAGCATAGATTTTTAAATAAATTTAAAACCCCCATCGTGGATCTAATTAAAACAGTGTCAATTTCAGCGGCCGGCTCACTTTGATCCGGAGAGAGAAGCTGCTCTCTCACTGAAACAATCAGCCGGCCGCTGAAATTGACACTGCCCGCTGCTCTCTCCCTCCAATCCAACTTTTAAGTTTTAATGTTTCTGATTGGAGGGAGAGAGCAGAGAACACAGAAGGAGGTCATACGGGCCTCTGCAACACCAGCATGGTCTCACATCGCCCCTCCCCTCTGTAGCTGGGGTTCAGGCTGTGGCTGCTGGGGTACAGGCTGTGGCTCCTGGGGTACAGGCCGTGGCTGCTGGGCTTCAGGCTGTGGCTGCTGGGGTACAGGCCGTGGCTGCTGGGGTGCAGGCCGTGGCTGCTGAGGTACAGGCTGTGGCTGCTGGGGTACAGGCTGTGGCTGCTGGGGTACTGATTGGAGGGAGAGAGCAGCGGGCAGTGTCAATTTCAGCGGCCGGCTGATTGCTTCAGTGAGAGAGCAGCTTCCCTCTCCGGATCAAAGTGAGCTGGCCGCTGAAATTGACACTGCCGGCTGCTCTCTCCCTCCAATCAGAAACATTAAAACTTAAAAGTTGGATTGGAGGGAGAGAGCAGCCGGCAGTGTCAATTTCAGCGGCCAGCTCACTTTGATCCGGAGAGGGAAGTTGCTCTCTCACTGAAACAATCAGCCGGCCGCTGAAATTGACACTGCCCGCTGCTCTCTCCCTCCAATCCAACTTTTAAGTTTTAATGTTTCTGATTGGAGGGAGAGAGCAGCCGGCAGTGTCAATTTCAGCGGCCGGCTGATTGTTTCAGTGAGAGAGCAGCTTCCCTCTCCGGATCAAAGTGAGCCGGCCGCTGAAATTGACACAACTGACAGTTGGGGTCCATAAGCCCCCCCGCAGTATATCGCGAACCGCAGTATTGCGGAGCGCGGTATAACGGGGGACTACTGTACAAGCTGAAACATTTTAGACTATGTTGCCTTGTTTTTAATAAATGGACAGTTAGAACATCGAATCAAATATATATTTGATTCCAACATTCTCAAAACAACAGTTTTATAAAAGCAGCATAATTTGCTTTACTAGATTGAAATAGACAGTTTGAATTATATTTTCAGAGTCATGTCCAGCATGGCATGACGAGATAACATGAGGCCTCCATTGTTGCAGTAGTCAGGTCAGCATTAGACCAGTTTTTGCTGGCTTTGATCAAGCACAATATCACATTCTTTAACATGCACAAGTAGGCAAACAGGCAACAATTAGAAGTAATGTAACATATTGAAGATGGACAGCTTGCCATCAAATCAAATGTGTTTGAGTCTAACCCAAACCAATTAGGATTATATTGGGGTGTGATCAGATCGCTTAAGACAGATATGAAATAGGATACCAGAGACGATGAGAGAGAGGGTTAGAAAGAGAGAGAGAAAGAGTTAGGCATCTATACTTTGATCTGAACTATTCACGGTCTCTCCGTATTCATATTTCATTTTCAGACTTTGACTTCAGACTTTGACTTTTAAAAGTTATGTTTCGAGCTGCTTGTCTAAGAAGATAATTCCTGTGATTCTTTGAAAGCTTCAAATTGTCTACGCATTGCCTTTTAAATTACTTTCAAGTTGTAATCAATAGAAGACAAAGAAAACAATTCTTATTTGCACCTGACAAGTTATAACTTGAATTTCTACTGAGTTCCAGTAATCGCAAGAACAGCTGGTAACCTTGAATTGATGGTTTCAAAATCCCTCAACTGACACAGTCTAAAATCCTTCACTAACTTATTGTGGTGTGTCATCTGACATTGTGATTTAAAGATCATAGTTTGAGTACAGTTAATAATTTTTTCTTTTCAAAGGCTATCATTGACATTTCCAGGGTAATTTTGATACACAAGGAATTTAATCAGGGTGCAAAATCACGTATGTAAGAATAAGAAAATATTAGTTTTACGGTGTTCCGTGGAGGTTAGGATAGTTGAAATACATATGACAGTTGCAATGCATATGACATATGATCAAGCCGGTGTTTCATTAGTTCAGGGTTAAAACTTCCCTGACACAAATACTTTGTAATCATCAGTGGGGTAAAACTAACCTGTCTCACAATGCAGATGTTTTAATTATGAGATTGCAGAATAAGTATAAAGGACAGATGGGTAAATAAAATATGTCCATGATCATGTTTCTAATTTAAACAAAAGTAGGGTGGTGACAACATGACGTCTGGGAAAGAACCACGATACAGCGCAAAATTGGTTCAGTCAGAGATTCAATAACATATTGTGTTTGATATTTTAAAATAAATGTTTAAAATTCGCTTGGAAATTATAACTTCAGACAATGTGTGAAGCTGTTTTTTTTTTTTAAAAGAGAAAACACACGGCTCTGATTGAAAGCAAATCTATATTCCAAAAGACACACCGTTCTCAGACACCTGATAACAGGAACATGGCAGCAATTCAACACTCCCGTGCTGGGGGTTGCCTGTCCACACTCTGAGCTCTAACCTTGTAATTCTGATAAAGTAATAAAAAGTCAAAACAGCTGAAGATGTATTTTTAATTGGAACTTACAAATCTTAAGTTTTGAATTTTCAGATATATTCAGATTAGTTAACCCACTCTGTCCCATGCAGAATGGATCTTTGGTTTTAGAACAAGTAACTATAGGTGCAACGATATTTGCAGAAGCTTCAGGAATTTGAGACAGTTGAGTTATTATAAACTGGTTAATTAACCAGGCAAATGCATGTCAAGGTCAGGTTCAAATGCAACAGAACTAGGAAAATGGATATGAAAGGTTTGGAATATATATAAGGACAACTAACCCCTGCATAACACAAGTGTTCGGCCCATACAGGAAAACTTTCATACGGACAACATCTAACACCTGGTGACGACCAGGACACTTTTCCACTTTTCCTTTAAATTTTAGGTTAAACATTCAGGAAAGGCTGGCATGACAGCAGCACCTGTGGAGACTTGTGATGACTCTTGAGATCTCAGAACAACTACAAGCACTTCAAGGTGCTTGAACATCATTGACTTCACAACGTACACAGGATACACGTAGCTATATGAACTATGGGGCTTTACATAATTTTATTGATGGGATATGCATCCCAGCAGTCAGAGACTGGACCAAGGATATAGCTTATTTTAATGCTTGGCTACTCGTTAAGTTGCAGGAGGACGCTCCTAAAAGTATGAAAGAGTTGTGGGAAGAATTGGGGTGTCATTATGATCACGTGATTAAGTTGTGGGTCACCCCAGCAGGACAAACTTGTATGTCTGATGCCTTGGCAGACTGGGTCACCGAATGTGTTCACTTTGCAACTCATTGTGGTGCACGAGCTACAGGTGATATATTGCTGAAGACTTGGTGGCAACCAAGACTGCCGGAAATAGCACAAAACATTAGCAGTCGCTGCCTGGTATGTCAGCGATACAACCCTGGGAAAGCACTACCCTGCAAAATGGGTAAAACCCAGTTACCGGAAGGTCCCTTTGAGACGCTCCAGATGGATTACATTGAGTTGGAAAGATGTCAATGTTATAAACATGTATTGGTTATTGTTGATGTATTTAGTAAGTGGATAGAAGCTTACCCCGCTGTAGATAACAAAGCTTCCACGGTAGTAAAAGTTTTGATGCGAGAAATTGTTCCTAGATTTGGGATTCCACATCGATTAAGCTCTGATAATGGACCTCATTTTGTGGGACAGATCAATAAGGAATTTTGTACTCAGCTGGGAATAAAACAACAATTACATTGCGCGTACCGACCCCAGGCAGCGGGAATGGTAGAAAAAACTAATCAGATATTAAAAACGAAACTGGCAAAACTACAGGCAGAGACTAGAGACTGGAGACACTTGGCTCAAATTATTGCCTATTGCCCTCTTCCAGATACGTGCAACCCTGGCCGGAAAGACACGACTGAGTCCCGCCAAAATTCTATACGGCAGACCCTTTCGTATTCCCTGGGATCAAGAAAACCCCAAGGACGTCCAATTCCACCACATGACTATTGAAATGGCCAACTATGTGATAACTTTAACTAAGGTATTGAAAGGCCTCCATTCACGGGTGCGAGCTGCTTATGAGGAAATACCTCCCTTCTGTCACTATTAATCTGGGAGAGTATGTCCTGATTCGTAATTGGATTAGGAAGGGACTGGAACCTCGTTGTGAGGGACCTTACCAAGTCCTACTTACCACCCCAACTGCAGTAAAGGTGGAAGGGAAAAATGCCTGGATCCACATCCATCATTGTAAGGCCTTGAAGTGAAATGAGAAGTAACCTCCTTTGTTTCCAAGCCCTAGGTTACAGTTCCACCCAGCTTGTAGGATGGAGTACCTACTTATCACCGTAGTCCTGCTGGGACTCTTGGAGACAAATGGGGAGGCCAAGCAAGGAACCTGTGGAGGCAGCGGAAAACGAGTCCATCACCTGTGTCGGGACGACACTTTGCGCTGCATCAACAACGACCCTGAGGAAGGAGGATCCTGGAATGTGACCCCGGTGGACAGATGTTCGGCCTACGGGCGACGACCACACCAAACTCTGCTCCTTGATGGAAGAACTGAAGGAAGATTGCCCTGCCATCGGATTGGATGTAGTTGGGACTATAGTTGCAAAAACAGGCATAGTACCGCCAGGACGAAAGTATAAGGGAGCGATGTGTTAGTGAAGAACAACCCTTATAGGCAGGAAAGTGAAAGGGATCAAACATCAACCCTTCAAAGGACAAGGCGTAACGTAAACAAAAGGCAGAAAAGGGAATTACATGTAAACACGTATCTGGACGGATCATGGGGGTCTTACCTGGTGCATGGATTAATGATCCTGGGAGTGGTAATACTTATAATAATCATGTTAACCTTCCTAATGAAATGCTTGTGTAAAAGTGTCAGTGCAGCAGTAATTCCCCAACAGTTAATACAGCAACATGAAGTGAGCCTAATGGATGAGAAAGAGGATGCAGAGGAACGTAGGAAAATGGTAGAAGTGCAGATAGAATGGTAAAGACTGAGGCAAGTGGCTATGGATAAGAAGTTATGATGAAATGATAAAAAGGGGGGAATGAGAGTTTGGCTCAAGTTAGAATCAGAGTTTGATGGGAAATGGAATGTCAAGTTTGTGTAATATGTGTATGTGCCTTGTGAGATGAATTGCTTCTGTGTTCGGCTTGGTATGGCCTTATCGCGATAAGGCTGTGACTGTCTGTGGGAACGTCTGTGGGAACGAGTCGCAGCTGGAGAATGGGTTACTCCTTCTGAGATAAGAATTGTTATGCTATGCAACTAATGAGTTAACTGTGTGACTAATGAAAGAAAGAAATAATTGTATGAAGGAGGGGTTTGAGGGGTTTTGTACAAGTATATAATTAACTGTAGCTAAAAAAAAATTGCCTTCACTTGCTGTAACTCAGAAGTTACACTTGTGTAGCCCCGCGGTAAATAAAATAATCATTAGAAGTTATCTGGTGTTCGACTGATACTTGCATCCGGACTGAAGTTTAGAATTCTCAGGTTTGCAGGATTGAAGGAGCTGGAAGCGAAGTATGGGCTGGAGCAGGGGGAAATGTTTAGATACATGCAAGTTTGAGATTTTGCCAGAAAGGGTATACAGAGCTTCCCGGTGGAGCCGGCCTCCATGTTGCTGACGACAAGGGGACTGGAGAAGGGGGAAGTGTCAGCAGTTTATGGAGCTATTTTGGAAGAGGAGAAGGCACCTCTGGAAGGGATCAAAACAAAGTAGGAGGAAGAGTTGGGAGAGGATATGGAGGAGGGGTTCTGGTGTGAGCTGCTCCAGAGAGTGAATGCCTCCACCTTGTGCACGAGGTTGGGGGCTGATACAGGTGAAGGTGGAATACAGAGCACACCTCATGAGGGTGAGGATGAGCTGATTCTTGGAAAGAGTAGAAGATGTGGGGAGGGGGGGGGGCGCTAATCACGTTCATATGTTTTGGTCCTGTTCAAAGCTAGAGGATTACTGGAAGGAGGTTTTTAAGGTAATTTCTAAAGTAGTGCACGTGAAACTGGACCCGGGCCCCCGGGAGGCCATATTCGGGGTGTCGGACCAGCCAGGGTTGGAAACGGGTGCGGAGGCAGATGTTGTAGCCTTTGCCTCGTTGATCGCCCGAAGGTGGATCCTTTTGGGATGGAGAGCAGCCTCTCCACCCCGTGTCCTGGCGTGCGTGGCGGGGGGGACCTGTTGGAATTCTTGACTCTTGAGAAGGTTAAGTTTGAACTGAGGGGAAGGATGGAGGGGTTCTACAATGCACGCGCATTATTCGTTATGCACTTTCAAAAACTTGATAACATCGAACATTAGTTGGGGCGTGTGGGTGGGAGGAGGGGCTGTGTGTGTTAATGGCGACTATGGGTGATCCCTAATTCCTTTTTGTTATTTGTTTGTGCGAACATGCGGACTAATGTTTAGGGTTTGGTGGGAGGATTGGATCGTTGTTATTGATATGTTATTGATATCTTTGTTACTGATTATTGTTTATTGTTGGTGGGTGTAAATTTGGGAGAAAATGTGAAGAAGGAGAATAAAAAATATTTAAAGCACTCCACCTCCCTCCCACACACTCATGTCAGCCAACAAGATGGCACCCCTGTTCGCAGATGCGGAGCTCAAGACCCTGCTGGACACCATGGAGGAGAGATGGAGCATCCTGTTCCCTGGGGTGTGAAGGAGGCTGCCACCCGTTGGCGTACACTGGGCCTGGGCGCTGGTGGCAGAGGTCTTGAGCACCATGGGCCCCACCGCTCGGACCAGCCAGCAGTGCCGGAAAAATCTGCACAAGCTCCTCAGGGCGGCCAGGGTGAGTAACCAGCACCATGCCCCTGGAACCACCCCTCATCCCACACAGCTGTAATCGCTCACCCTCACCCCGCCCGTACCCCACCCGCCAGCACTCTGTTAGCACCCCACACTGCACCACATGCCAGCATCCATACTGCCTGTATGGCTGAGTGACCTGCTCACCAAAGGCCACCAGCTGCCCACCCCCTGCTCTGCCAGCGTACACTGGGCCTGGGCGCTGGTGGCAGAGGTCGTGAGCGCCATGGGCCCCACCGCTCGGTCCAGCCAGCAGTGCCGGAAAAAGCTGCACAACCTCCTCAGGGCAGCCAGGGTGAGTAACCAGCACCATGCCCCTGGAACCACCCCCTATCCCACACAGCTGTAATCGCTCACCCCCACCCCGCCCGTACCTCACCCGCCGGCAATCTGCTCGCACCCCACACTGCACCACATGCCAGCACCAATACCGCCTGCCATGGCCGAGTGCCTTGCTCACCAAAGGCCACCAGCTGCCCAACCCCTGCTCTGCCTGCGTCTTACTGCCTAACACTGACACCGACTTTCCACCACAGCTGTCTCCAACATCCTCCACCATCCCAGAAACACTCAGCTTAGTTGGCACTTTAGTGAAGAGGTTTCTGGCACACTATCTGGTGCCCACTATCAGGAGTCCAAACGTCTGCAGGGAGGTGGTGCAAACTATATGTGTCACAGGTGGTGTCCACGGTGGAAGCCTTGGGGGCAAAGGTCTCGGCAATGGGTCAAGTTGTCCTTTGACACACTGCTCACCTTTGTTCTGCCATTAACACATTCTAATCTCTTAATGTGCCACTAACTGCACCCTTCTTAGTAATTGTCACCCCGATTTACATTCCCTTTGTCTTTTTGGCCGCCCTCTATCCAACCAGCCCCCCCCCCCCCCCCCTCCCGCCCTCCCCACCCCCCAGCTTTGACAAAGAGTCATCCAGACACAAACGTTAGCTCCCTTCTCGCTCCACAGATGCTGCCATGCCTACTGAGATTGGCCAGTATTTTCTGTTTTTGTTTCAGATTCCAGCATCCGCAGTAATTTGCTTTTAGTTTTATGATTTTGAACATCTCTGTCAAATTTCCTCACTGCCTTCTTCTCTCCAAGGACACCAGTCCCAACCTAGCGAAGTGTTAGCTTGGAGTTTGGAGTTCCTGTGGTGACATCCGGATTCAAAAGTGACTTGGGATAAGTGGAAGCAGCTGATTCGGTGAGTACGGTCAGGTAAGCATTTGCTACGTTTATCATTTATAGTTTGTAAGATCTCTATTTCGTGGTCTATAGTTTGTAAGGGCTATATTCAGGGAAGAGGGCTCCTCGAGTAATAAATATTATTTGATTTTAAGTATCATCCAAAATGTTTAATTTAAAGGGGCAATTCATGGCAGGAGAGCTCAAAGCCATGATGTGTTCCTCCTGCTCTATGTGAGAAGCCAGGAACATTCCCAGTGCTCTGGGCCAACATGTGCATAAGAAAGCGTCTCCAGCTGCATCTCCTGGAAGCCCGGGTTTCAGAGCTGGAGTAGCGACTGGGGACACTGTGGAGCATCCGGGAGAGTATCGCGGATAGCATGTAATGAGATGTCGTCACACCGCAGGTTAAGACGCCACAGGCAGGAAAGAAATGGGTGACCACCAGGCAAAGCAAGAGGACTAGGCAGGCAGTGCATGAATCTCCTGTGGCCATTCCCCTGCAAAGCAGATATATCACTTTGGATACTGTTGGCGGACTGGCCTCTCAGGGTAAAGCAGCAACAGCCAAATTTGTTGCACCACGGTTGGCTCTGTTGCACAGGGGAGGAGTAGAAAGTGTGGGAATGCAATATTTATAGGAAATTCAATTGTAAGAGGAATAGATAGGCATTTCTGTGGCCACAAATGAGGCTCCAGGATGCCTGCCTGGTGCTAAGGTCAAGGATGTCTCAGAGTGGCTACTGGACATTCTGGACGGAGAGGGTGAACAGCCAATTGCCGTGGTACAAATGACATAGGTTAAAAAAGGGATGAGGTCCTAAAAGCTGAACTGGGAGTTAGGAAGAAAGTTGAAGAGTAGAGCTCAAAGATAGTGATCTCAGTATCACTACCAGTGCCACATGCTAGTCAGAACAGAAATAGTGTGATATCGGATGAATACATAGCTGAAGAGATGGTGCGAGGGGGAGAGTTTCAGGTTTCCCGGGTATTGGGGCCGGTTCTGGGGCAGGCGGGACCAGTACAAAGTGGATGGGTTACACCTTGGCAGTACCGAGACTCATGTCCTGAGGGAGTATTTGCTCGAGTGATTGGAGTGGGGTTAAACTAAAGTGGCAGGGGGAATGGGACGATGCAAGGAGTCAGATGAGGGGAAAACACAGAAAAGAACAAAGAGAAATAAGAAAAATGATAGGCAGATAAATCATGGACCAGAATCAAACAGGGCACATAGAAAAATAATGGGTTTGGGAAAAGGAATGTTAAAAAGACAAACCTTAGGCCTTGTGCCTTAAAACGCACAACATTCGCAATAAAGTGAATGAACTCAATGCATTATATGCTCAGTTCGAGCAGAAAATCAACGATCCGCTGTTGAGGGCCCCAGCAGCCCATAACACACCCATACCCACCATCACAGCTTCTGAAGTCAGATCGGCTTTCCTGAGGGGACAGTGTCAGAGGGTTAGATAGGGTGGACAGTGAGAGTCTTTTTCCTCGGATGGTGATGACCAACACGAGGGGACATAGCTTTAAATTGAGGGGTGGTAGATATAGGACAGATGTCAGAGGCAGCTTCTTTACACAGAGAGTAGTAGGGGTGTGGAACGCCCTGCCTGCAACAGCAGTAGACTCGCCAACTTTAAGGGCATTTAAGTGGTCACTGGATAGACATATGGATGAAAATGGAATAGTGTAGGTCAGATAGGCTTCAGATGGTTTCACAGGTCGGCGCAACATTGAGGGCCGAAGGGCCCATACTGCGCTGTAATGTTCTATGTTCTAAAGTGAACCCTCGGAAGACGACGGGTCCGAACGGGATCTCTGGTTGTGCACTAAGAGCCTACGTGGACATCTTTAACCTGTCCCTACTCCGCGCCAAGGTCCCCACCTGCTTCAAGAAGACCACCATCATACAGAAATACCAGGTAACGTGTCTCAATGACTACCATCTGGTGGCCCTGACTTCAGTCGTAATGAAGTGCTTTGAGAGGTTGGTCATGAAGCGCATCACCTCCATACTTCCAGAATGCCTTGATCCACTGCAATTCGCACACCACCGCAACCGGTCCACAGCAGACGCCATCTCACTGGCCCTACACTCATCCCCAGAGCATTTCAACAACAAGGACTCCTACATCAGACTCCTATTTATTGACTACAGCTCCGCCTTCAACACCATAATCCCAGCCAAGCTCATATTAAAGCTCCAAAACCTAGGACGTGGCTCCTCACTCTGCAACTGGATCCTCGACTTTCTAACCCACATACCACAATCAGTAAGAATAAACAACAACACCCCGCAAGGCTGTGTACTTAGCCCCATACTATATCCCTGTACACACACTGTGGGGCAAAATTTGGTTCCAACTCTATCTACAAGTTTGGTAACGATATGACCATGGTGGGCTGGATCTCGAATAACGACAAGTCAGAGTACAGGAGGGAAATTAAGAACCTAGTGGAGTGGTGCAGCAACATCAGTTTATCCCTCAATGCCAGCAAAACTAAAGAGCTGGTCATTGACTTCAGAAAGCAAACTGTACACAATCCTGTCAGCATCAACGGAGCCGAGGTGGAGATGATTAGCAGTTTCAAATTCCTAGGGGTACACATCTCCAAAAATCTGTCCTGGTCCACCCACGTCGACAATACCACCAAGAAAGCACATCAACGCCCATACTTCCTCAGGAAACTAAGGAAATTTGGCATGTCCACATTAACTTTTACCAACTTTTACAGGTGCACCATAGAAAGCATCCTATCTGGCTACATCACAGCCTGGTATGCAACTGCTCGGTCCAGGACCGCAAGAAACTTCAGAGAGTCGTGAACACAGCCCAGTCCATCACAGTCCATCCATTGACTCCATCTACACCTCCCGCAGCCTGTGGAAAGCGGGCAGCATAATCAAAGACCACTCCCACCCGGCTTACTCACTCTTCCAACTTCTTTCATCGGGCAGGAGATACAAATGTCTGAGAACACGCACGAGCAGACTCAAAAACAGCTTCTTCCCCACTGTCACCAGACTCCTAAATGGCCCTCTTATGGACTGACCTCATTAACACTATACCCCTGTATGCTTCACCTGATGTCGGTGTTATATAGTTACATTGTGTACCTTGTGTTGCCCTATTATGTATTTTCTTCTATTTCCTTTTCTTTTCATGTACTTAATGATCTGTTGAGCTACTCACAGAAAATTACTTTTCACTGTACCTTGGTACACGTGACAATAAACAAAATCCAATTAATCACAAAAATAGAGGTAAACGGGTGTGATCCCATCAGGGTTACGAAGACATGGCTGCAGGGTGACGAAGGCTGGGAATTGAACATCCAGGGGTATTCAGTATTTAAGAAGGACAGGAAGGAAAAGATAGTTTGGTTGCATTGCTGGTTCAAGAGGAAAATAACGTAATAGTGAGGAAGGATATTAGCTCCAACAATGTGGAATCTATATGGGTCGAGCTGAGAATCACCAAGGGACAAAACATGTTAGTGGGGGTTGTATAAAGACCCAAAACTGCAGTGGTGATGTTGGGAATAGCATTAAACAGGAAATTGGAGATGCTTGCGATAAAGGAACATCTGTAATTATGGCCGACTTTATATATAAATTGGGCAAATCAAATTAGCAACAATACTGTAGAAAACGGATTCCTGAAGTGTATATGGGATGGCTTACTGGATCAATTCATTGAGGGACCAACTGGAGGACAGACCATCCTGGACTGGGTATTTTGCAATGAGAAAGGAATAATTGGTAATTCAATTGTGCGAGGCCCCTACGGGATGAGCGGCCATTATATGAAAGAATTCTTCTTATGGAGAGTGTCATAATTAATTCTGTTACTAGGGTCCTCAATCAAAATGAACGAAATAATGATAGTATGAGGCACGAATTAGCTATGATGGATTAGGCGGTTGGACCAGTACAAACTGGATGGGTTACAGTTGGGCAAGAAGGGGATTCATGTCCTGGGGGAATAATTGCTCGATGATTGGGAAGGGTTACTTAGAGGGCTGATAGTGGATAGGCAATGGCAAACATTCAAAGAGTGCATAGGTGAACAGCAACAATTGATCATTCCTGTCTGGTGCATAAATAAAACGGGAAAGCGGCCAAACCATAGCTTACACGGGAAATTAGAGATAGTATTCGATCAAGGAAGACGCATACGCATTGGCCAAGAAAAACAACAGACCTGAGGATTGGGAGCAGTTTAGAATTCAGCAAAGGAGGTCAAAGGGACTGATTAGGAAGATTAAAATAGAGTACAAGAGTAGGTTTGGGGGTGTGTGGGGGACATAAAAACTGACTGGAGAAGCTTTTTTAGGCATGTGAAGACAAAAAGATTGAAGTGAGAAAGATTATAGTGAGAAACAGGGGAACTTATAATGGGAACAAAGAAATGGCTGACCAATTAAATACATACTTTCGTCCAGTCTTCACAAAGGAGGACACAAATAATGTACCAGCAATGTTGGGGAACACCGATTTAGTGAGGAGGCACTGAAGGAAATCATTATTAGTAGGGAAATGGTTTGTGGGGAAATTGATGGGATTGAAGGCCAATAAGTCACCAGGGCCTGATAATCTACATCCAAGCGTACTTAAAGAAGTGGTCCCAGAAATACTGGATGCAATGGTGGTCATCTTCCAACAAATTAGGGCAGCAGGGTAGCATGGTGGTTAGCATAAATGCTTCACAGCTCCAGGGTCCCAGGTTCGATTCCCGGCTGGGTCACTGTCTGTGTGGAGTCTGCATGTCCTCCCCCTGTGTGCGTGGGTTTCCTCCGGGTGCTCCGGTTTCCTCCCACAGTCCAAAGATGTGCGGGTTAGGTGGATTGGCCATGCTAAATTGCCCGTAGTGTCCTAATAAAAGTAAGGTTAAGGGGGGGGGGGGTTGTTGGGTTACGGGTATAGGGTGGTTACGTGGGTTTAAGTGGGGTGATCATGGCTCGGCACAACATTGAGGGCCGAAGGGCCTGTTCTGTGCTGTTCTGTTCTATGTAAATTATAGGCTCTGGACCAGTTCCTACAGATTGGAGGGTAGCTAATGTAACCCCACTATTTAAAAGGGAGGTAGAGTGAAAACAGGGAACTATAAACTAGCCAGCCTGACATTGGTAGTGGGGAAAATGCTCAAATCCATTATAAAAGGTTTGATAGCAGAGCATTTGGAAAACAGTGGCAGGATCAGACAGAGTTAGCATGGATTTGCGAAAGGGACCAAATCTACTGGAATTCTTCAAGGATGTAATTAGTTGAGTTGAGAAAGGGGAGCCAGTGGATGTGGTTTATTTGGACTTTTAGGAGGCTTCCAACAAAGTCGCACATAAGAGATTTGCATGCAAAATTAATGTGCATGGAATCAGGGATAGTCTATTGAGGTGGACAGAAAACTGGGTGGCAGACAGAAAACAAAGATTCTAAAAACAAGTCTTTTTCCAAATGGCAGGCAGTGAGTGGCTAGTGGGGTAATGTAGGGATCAGTGATAGGACCCCAGCTATTTGCAATATTTATTAATGATTTAGATGAGGGAACTAAATATAATATCTTCAAATTTGCAGATGACACAAAGCTGGGTAAGCTGTGAGGAGGATTCAGAGATCCTTCAGTGTGATTTGGACAAGCTGAATGAGTGGGAAAATGCTTGGCAGATACAGTGTACTGTGGATAAATGTGAGGTTATCTACTTTGGCAGCAAAAACAGGAAGGCAGATTATTACCTGAATGGCTAAAGAGTGAGAGAGGGGAATGTATAACGAGACCTGGATGTCCTTGTACATCAGTCGCTGAAAGTAAGCATGCAGGTGTAGCAGGCAGTAAAGAAGACAAATGTTGGCCTTCAGAGCAAGAGGATTTGAGAACAGGAGCAGATATGTCTTGTTGCAATTATATAGGGCCTTGGTGAGGCCGCACCTGGAATATCGTGTGCAGTTTTGGTCTCCTTATCTGAGGAAGCATGTTCTTTCTATAGAGGGAGTGCAGAGAAGGTTTACCTGACTGCTTCCTGGAATGGCGGGACTGATGTATGATGAGAAAATGAGTTGGTTAGGATTATATTCGCTGGAGTTCAGAAGAATGAGGAGGGATCTCACAGAAACCTATAAAACTCTAACAGATCTAGACAGGGTAGATGTAGGAAGGATTTTCCCGATGGCGGGGTCCGGCGTCACACAATGGGCGCCAGGGCCGCCCGAATTCTCCGGCTCGCAATGGGCCGAAGTCCCACCGGTAAGGGACCTACTCTAATTTACTGACATTGGTAGT
Organism: Scyliorhinus canicula; assembly: GCF_902713615.1. Classification (NCBI taxonomy): domain Eukaryota; kingdom Metazoa; phylum Chordata; class Chondrichthyes; order Carcharhiniformes; family Scyliorhinidae; genus Scyliorhinus; species Scyliorhinus canicula. The sequence goes on along the minus strand of NC_052154.1, from coordinate 87,429,656 downwards.
GGGGAAGTCCCACCTATCTGTAGCCGGTCCCGCCATCGTAAATTAGAGTAGGTCCCTTACCGGCAGGACCTGGCGGCGCGGGCAGGCTCCGGGGTTCCTGGGGGTCGCGGGGGGATCTGGCCCCGGGAGGTGCCCCCACGGTGGCCTGGCCCACGATCGGGCAGGCCTGTGCCGTGGGGGCACTCTGGGCGCAATTCTCCGCACTCACGACGGTGCGGAGAATAGCGGGGTTCGTAAATTTTTACGGCCACGCTAGTCTGACGCCCTCCCGCTATTCTCCCCCCCCCCCACGCCCAACTCCCGACACGAATCGCTGCCGCCGTTTTCTTACGGCCAGCAGCGATTCTCAGCTGGCCGATGGGCCGAAGTCCAAGCCCTTTACGGCCGTTTTTACGAACGGCAAACACAACTGGTCTGGCCGTTCGTAAAAACGGCCGTAAAGTCCCGATTTTGAAAACCATGGCACCGATTGGCACGGCAGTACCACGGCCGTGCCAAGGGTGCCATGGGCCCGCGATCGGTGGGCACCGATCGCGGGCAGCGGGTCCGATTCCCGCGCACTCTTTGTCCTTCCGCCGCCCCGCTGTATCACTTCGCGGGGCGGCTGAGGGGCATCCCGGCCCGCGCATGCGCGGGTTTCGCGCAAATGCGCGATGACGTCATCCGCGCATGCGCGGGTTGGAGTCTTCCAATCTGCGCATGCGTGGCTGACGTCATGTGACGCGTCAGCCGGCGCAAACTCTGGCAAGTGGGCTTAACGAAATTCGTTAAGCCCGCGATGCCGGAGTTCACGGCCGCGGCATACTAGCCCCGACCGGGGACCAGAATCGGTTCCCGGTCGGGGAGGGGGAGGCTGGCGTCAAACCCGCCCGGATTTGACGCCAGCCTTACGATTTCTCCCTGTCTGGGAGAATCGCGCCCTCTATTCCTCCACATCGGCCACTGTGGTCCTCCGCGATGTCCGATGTGGAGACGAACCCTCCCACGCATGTACGGGGATGACGCCAGCACGCGCTGGCGCTCCCGCGCATGTACAGACTCGCGCCGGCCAGCGGAAGCCCTTCGGCGCCGGTTGGCGTAACGCCAAGCCCCTATCCCGCCGGCTGGCAGGGCGCCAACCATTCCGGGGCGGGCCTAGCCCCTGAAGGTGCGGAGGATTCCGCACCTTTGGGGCGTCCCGACGCCAGAGTGGTTCATGCCACCCCGTCCCGCAGGGTCCCCCCGCCCTGCCGGGTACGGGAGAATCCCGCCCCAGATATTTTTGTGGTTTTGAGGATTTTGTCTAGCAGTTGTGAGCAGTAATTTGACCATCGTAGTACACTGTATTGCTGAGAATGTTAACTTTCTCATGGATTCCTGCTCATGCTGTCCTTCCATACCCCAATCTCCATCCAGACAAAGCTCTCCATCAGAACCCTGATCTCAATCCAGACCCTGGTCTCCATCAGAAACCTGATCTCAATCTAGACCGTGATCTCCATCCAGACCCTGATCTCCATCCAAACCCTGATCTCCATCCAGACCCTGATCTCCATCAGAACCCCGATCTCAATCCAGACCCGATCTCCGTGCAGACCCTGATCTCCATCCAGACCCCAATCTCAATCCAGACCCTGATCTCCATCCAGATGTGATCACCATTCAGATCCTGATCTCTAACATGTTAAAAGAACAAAAGTTGGAGCTGCAGTCTTGAGCCACATGAATTTACTCCACATGGCATCAAGAAATGGCTGAAGGCTATGGGCCTCAACAACATCCCAGCCGTAGTACTGAAGATTGCACTACAGAACTAGCTGGGCCCTTAACTAAGCTATTCCTGTACTATTACAATGCTCAGATCTACCCGACAATGTGGAAAATTTCCCAGTTGCCTCCTGTCCACAAAAAGGGAGAAAGATCCAACGCAGTCAATTTTGGCCCCATCAGTCTACTTTCAATTATCGACAAAGCAGCGGAAGATGTCATTAACAGTGCAATCAAGCGGCACTTACTCAACAATAATCAGCCCACTGATGATCAGTTTTGCTTCAGCCACGGCCACTCAGCTCCTGACCTCATTAGCTTTGGTCCAAGCATGAGAAGAATAGCTGAACCCAAGAGTTGAGGTGAGAGTGACTGCCCTTCGGGAGTAGGGGTAGATCTTTCCCATCGATGGGACGATGGGGCAGAGAGACCTATAGCATGTACATCAGAATTTTGGTGGATCTTGAAAGACGCTATTCTCAGATCAAAAAAGAAGGATGGGCTGTTACTTTTGGGGAGAAGAAATTCCACCCTTTTGTCTCTGGCCAACATTTGACACTCCTGACAGCCCATAAACACCCACTGGGCTTTTTCATAAGAGCATAAAGCAATTGCCCCCATTAACATGGTTCGGAGCCAACATCGGGCATTATTGTCAGTGGCCCACGAATACTCTCTCTCTCGAGCACTGCCTAGGTACATACATTGCCCAGGGTAGCTTCCCACTGCCCACAAGCTTGACCCCTCTGCTGGCATTGGAAGAGGTCATCATGACCATGGACTTCCTCAAAACCTTGCCAGTATCTGCAAAGCAGATTCAAGCGTAAACCCAGAAGGACCCTATACTGGCACAATTACACCACAAGATCCTCAGCGAAGGAAACCAAGGAGCCCACGGATGACATGAAGCCTTCCTCACTAAACGACAAGTGCTGAGTATGGCAGGTGGCATAATCCTGTGGGGAGCCCGAGGAGACATCCCCCACCCAGGTCTGTGCCTAATCCTGACAGAATTATACCTTGGGTACCAAGGTGAAAATATTCACAACGAGATACACCTGGTTCCAGGAGAACCAGAAGCTCCCACCTTCGACCTCTTTGCACCCATGTGAATAGTCAGGAAGACCATGGGTATGGGTGCACATAAATTTTGCCGGCCGGTTCTGGGATCAGTGTTCCTTATTATGGTCGACAGTCACACAAAACTTCACATGTTCTGGTCATGCCCCAGACTTGTCGGGTTCTGGAAAACCTTCTTCGAGGTGATGTCCAAGGTTGTGGGGATGAGGGTGGAGCCTTTTTTTGGGCAGTTTTTGGGATATCAGAACAGCCAGAACTCTTCATGGGGAGCAGGAGCGTACCCTTGCCTTTGCCTCACTAATCACTCGCCGGAGAATCCTGCTCGGATGGCGATTGGCAGCACCACACAAAACTGCGGCTGGCTGTCAGACCTATCAGAATTTCTCCAAATGGAGAAACTCAATTCACCATCCAGGGGCCGGAAGAGGGCTTCTACAAAACGTGGGAGCCATTCACCAACTGTTTGTAGCCAGCAGCCAATAAACCAGGAGGAGGAGGGATCCACAGAAGAACCACAGACACAGAGGGGGGAAGGCGGGTGGAGCAGGGGAAATGAGGGTAGGGGGAGCAGGGGAGAATAAGGAGAGAGGGAACAAAAAGGCATAGAACCCAACTATATCTAGCACGAAACTGCATACATAACACCATGGTACCCCAACAGGTCCAGATTGGAAGAGCCAACAAACAAAGAAGACATGCCAGGTAGCAAGAAGGGGAGGGAGATCGGGAAGAAAGGGGAGTTGGGATCAGGAGGTCAAGTCAAAACTGGGCACTTGCAGAGAAATCGGAATTGTAAATGATGTATATAGTGAATGATAACTGTTATGGGCCAGTGTTGAGAGAATCCCAAAGTATATCATAGAGTTCACCTGACCTACAACTTTTAATAGATTGTAGTTATAGGGAGCACACAGGCCCACTCTGCAGGTGTGATGCAACAGAACTCTACAGTACTTTAAAATTAAAACAATGTTTTAAAAATTTTTATTACTTTATCTGAGCCACAAAGCCAGGGCTCAAAGCGTGCATCAGAGGCGAACCCCCAATCCAGCTCCTTGCCTGCTCCAAAAACCAATCCAAATTGAATCCAATCCATGGTCCCCACAAGGGAGACATACCAGATTTGAGCCAAAAGGCTCAACCTACGCTCGATCTTAGCCAAAAGGCCGAGAAGCGATAAATTAAAACAATGTTTATTTACGAAACCAGTTACCACATTATAAACCCATAGTAAATGGGCAAGATTCTCCCAACGGGCAGCTAAGTGCTAACCCTGGAGTAAGAACGCTCCAGCTGCCTATCACGGCCTGAACCCGGCGCCACGGGGTCCGCGCATGAGCAGTTGGGCCGGCGCCAACCAGCGCATGCGCAGTGACCTTCTTCCCCGCAGCGACCCCGATGCCAAAATGCCATACGGCTACAGGAGCCGGTGCGGAGGAAAGGAGGCCAGGGGACAGAGAGGCTGGCTCGCCGATTGGTGGGCCCCGATCGCGTGCCAGGCCACTACGGAGGCCCCCCCCCACTGGGTCGGGCCCCCCCCTACACCCCCACAGGCCGCCCCCGGACCCTTCAACTCCAAGGTCCCGCCGGCTCAGAGGGTGTTAGAACGGCGTCGGTGGGACTTGGCTTTTTGTTGATGGCCGCTCTGCACATCCGGGCCGCAGAATCGTCGCGCCGGCCTGGGCCGGAGAGTTGGCGCATACCCCGACCAGCACCGCGCCAACCATGCTGGTGCCGATTCTCCACACTGCGGAGATTTGCGTCCCGGTGCGGGGCGGCGTGGCGCGATTCGTACGGCGCCGCACTAGTTCTCCAACACGGTGGGGGGGGTCGGAGAATTCCGCCCATCGTCTTAACAACTATCAACACCAATCCTCCCCACAGATACAATATTCTATAAGTAAACCTTAATCTTTCCTTATTAACATCCATAAGGAAAAAGACCCTTTTTAACAGAGTTCAGGTTTAAATTCACTACTGAGAGCAGTTATCACTTTTAAACTAACAAATGATTTGAAGACATTCCTTTCATGCAGAAAGAAATCAGAATTACACCTGATTTTGCTGGATACAGCTTCCAATCTGCAAAACTAAACTAAACACACCCCGTAGCTGCAAGTCCAAAGCAAAAGTAAAAGCAGACAGACAATCTAGCTCCACCCACTCTCTGATATCACTGCAGCTATCTAATAAGGTACACCCACTACAGCTATTCGATAAACACCCATTTCTCAAAGATACACTCACATGATATAACTGTGTATATGGTTTCTGTGTATGTTCACTTTCATTTTTGTTTTGTGTTAAAAGAAAAACCCTCATAAAAACATTTTTAAAAAGAACTGGTTATAGGTGCCTCATATGTCCTCCACGACTTTTCATGCAACAATAGAAAAACTCCGGCAGAGTTTCTGCACCTGCATACCAGAGGTCCTCCTATCCGATAATGATACCCCCTGTACCCAGTGGAGAATTTCAGGCATTCGTGAAATCAAAAAGCATTAAATGCATGCCAATGGCACGTACCATCCAGCGCCCAATGGCCTGGCCGAAAGGGAAGTTCAAACATTCAAAACCAGGATGAAGAAACAGCCTGCTGGTTCCCTGAATATGAAATTGGCCTGATTCTAGAGCTACGGTGCACATGACAATGGGGGTCACACCAGCAGAATTGTTCATGGGACGACGAGAGTGCACCAGGCTCAGCCTTCTGTTTCCCAACTCAGGGGACGGGGTGGGGGGGTGGGAAGGGACACTACGTCACCAGCTGACCCGAAAGGATCTTCAGAGCAAGAGATGCCATCTATGTGCGGAACCTTGGAGATGGCTCCCAATAGATCCCGCGATACTGGATAAGCCTGGTCCAGTTTCTTACAAAGTTAAAGTCCAAGGAAAGGCCGTGAAAAAACAGTCGGACCACCCGAGAAGCAAGGAATCCACTCCAGCAAATACAATATCAGCAGAGATCACAACCTTTTTTTCAAAATAAATTTAGAGTGCCTAATTCTTTTTTTCCAATTAAGGGGTAATTTAGCGTGGCAAATCCACCTACTCTGAACATCTTTGGGTTGTGGGGGTGAGACCCACGCAGACACGGGAAAATGTGCAAACTCCATACAGACAGTGATCTGAGGCTGGGATTCAACCCGGGTCCTCGATGCCATGATGCAGCAGTGCTAAACACTGCACACCATGCCGCCCCTGAGATCACGTCCTTGACGCCCGTTGTGAATACCTCCGGCAAGGGGACTCAGCCTACGGAGGGCCCGAAGAGTTGGTCCCCCTGACAATACTGACTTGTAGTCCACAAGGAAAACTAACGAGATTGATCCTCCACCAGAGGTCAGAACTAAAGACGAGCCATTTGTGACCCTTTCTGTTCAACAAGGAAGTGACGATCCCCAGTCCACTTCACATTCCCTGATCCGGCTCCGTATGTGCCGACTCGGGGCCTTATCTCCGCAGGAGTGAGGGGGATGATTGAGACTTAAGGGGGGATGGATGTAAAAACCCTCATGAGGATCGCCGATTGATCTCCCTTGTGTTGTGTTATTCACCCTGGGGTAAAACATACTGCAACTGGATGCAGTTGTACTGGAAAGTAGACACCAAACTTAGACGTTAGTTCAATACGTTTTATTGAACTTCTGGAGTAGTGCACACAGCTTGCTGTGGGTTGACACTCTATTAATCTAAGTGTGCTAACTATAACTAACTAGACCAGACTAGCTCTGAGCTATGTGTGGGAGGTGCTGACTGATATATACACCCTGACTGTCACTACAGTTGTCACCAGAGGAAAGAGGCGGAGTGCTGATGCCTTGTGTGTTTTATAGTGGGAAACACCCCTCTAGTGTTCTGTCTGGAGATTGGTTGTGTTCTGTCCAGTGTGTTGATTGGCTGTACTGGGTGTCTGTCACTGCCTGTCTGTATCTCATTATGTGCATGAGTGCATATCATGACACCTAAGGGCTTTGTAGAATATGAGTTCCTGTGGTTAGTGGACGGAGACTCGCCCAGCTGGGGCTGATTAACGGGGCCTTTGAATGTAGCACCCAGACCCAATCCGCAGATCCTGATAGTCCTGGGCTGGGATGTTTGTTTTGTGTGCTGTGGTAGCGGCTTTATTTTCAGTTTAAAATAAACCAGTTTGGCCTTTCACCCCGTGTCTCCTTGAATTATTACAGAACGATAGCCCGATGGTAGCGTGGTAAAGCTCTGGATGGAAAATAAGGAATAAAAAACATATATATAATGGCCCTCATGGCCTCAGAATGTCCCAAAGTGATTTACGGCAAATGAAATGTTTTTAAAGAGTAGCCATTATTGCAATATCTAACAGCCAATTTGTACACAAAAGGTCTCAGCGGTGAAATAAATGACTAGGTAATCCGTTTTAGTGATGTTGGTCAGGATTAAATGTTGACCAGGACAATTTTAGGAAATGCACTGTGGAACCATGTAAGCTACCCGAGTGAGCAGGCTGGGCCTTGGCTTATTGTATCATTTGAAAGCAGCACTTTTGAGACTAAAGCTTGTACTATGGGTAGGATTTTCCCCCATGTGGTTTTTTGCTGCGCCCGAGGTTGCGTGCCACTGGCCAGCAGTGGGAACTTCCAGCCCCACCGCTGTAAATACGTTTTCCTGTTGGTCGCACCCTGCACTGTGAGGAACCTACAGCGGGAGTTCGCCCTCGGTGAGACTGGACGATTCCACCAGCAGGAATGTCTCGCAAATCCTGCCTTTTGGGTACAATTCACTCGAGTAGGACTTGAATCCATGACCGTCTGGCTCCATAGGTTGAAACCTACAGTGCCCCTACATTCTCAGGTCATTTACCAGGATAAAACTATTCGATCTATTGGCAGTAACATCAACAGTTCAGTTCAACTTTAACATTTATAATGCTGGAATTGCAGACTTTTCAAGTTTTCAATCACTAAATGATATGGATCCTCCAATGTTTTACAATCTGATTTTAAACATACATGATGCCCAGTCCCTTTGCCCTACAATTGGCTGCTGTGCTGACTAGGCCCTACATTCTGGAATTCCGATTAAATGTGTGCACCAGGCCATCCCCTCTTCTTTTTAAGGCTTTCCTTAAAACCCATCTCTTTGATTATGCTTTTAGACATGTCTCTCAATATCTCGATCCCTTACTCAGTTGCTACTTTTGTCTGGTTAGCCCTTTGGGAAGCACCTTAGGATGTTTTCTTCCATGATAGGTGGCACAAAAATATACATTGGGCTGGATTCTCCGCTATCGGGATTCTCCGTTGCTCCGGCACCCCGTGGATTTCCCGACAGCATGGTGCTGCCCACAATGGGAAACCCCATTGGCCGGTTGGCAAGACAGAGTATCCCGGGAGCGTGTCGCACCAGATGATGGACAGTCCCGCCCATTGTATTTTCTTTAAAACAAATGTAGTGGCCAGGATTATTTGAATTTATAAATTTTAATAAATTATAAATTCCTTCTTTTGCACCATGATGTTCCATAGTTTTCCACCAATATTATTCATGGGTGGCTGTCATGTTGTTAAGTATGTGTTGTCTTCCCCCACCCTCCTCCTACCCACCACCTAGCTGTGCCGTGGTTCAAACAAAAAAAGTCTGTACAATTCATTTCTCTTAACTCAAACTTTCTTGGTACACACGTGCACAAATATATACACCTCCCGTTACAACAAAAATCTAATTTCTCCTTGTTTCGACTCACAAAATGAAAAGGCAGCTGCCTAGTGAAATCAGATAGGTCAGTTCAACACTGGACAGTTAGTTACAATTTGCATCACTGAACTGTTCCCCATGTGGGAAATAACAGCTTACAATTAACTACAATTAACTGCAATAGGCAGACTTCCACTGATTGTCCCTCTAATGGGCCGGCGCACTGGCAAAAGAAAAGGTTGCATTTATTTGCGCAGTAATATTAGTGGCAACACTTTCTGCACATGTCCAGATGCAGTGTCAGTGTCAGCCTGCGATTGTTTAAAGTGTGAGATGTTTTTAAGTGCAGCTCTGCTTTCTCTCGCTGAATTGTGCATTGTTTGTAAGCTGGTGTCTTAGACTGTCTCCTTCACAACAAAATCAGTTAATGGAAAAATTGCAACTACTCAAAGACCAAGCATTTTAATGCCTGTTCAAATGGTTTCAAATGATTATTCAAGTAGTGAATACAAGATTCCTGGGAGTGACAGGTAGAGATATTTCCCCCCAGCAACCAATTAGTAGAGTTTCACCATGGGTAAAATCAATAAAATAAATACTTAAGAAAATAAATCACCATCCAATGTGGGGTTCAAACCATGGGCGGGATTCACTGATCCTGAGGCTAAGTGTTGATGCGTCGTAAACGCCGTCGCATTTCACGACCGCGCCAACAGGCCCCCAGGAGCAGCGATTCCGAAACCCTCAGTAGGCCAGCACGCCACTCCAGCTGCCGATACCTGCCTCAAATGGGGGCCGCTCACCGAAGACTCAGCGGACCGGCGTCGGGGCGTCGTCGTGCGATTCGCACCCGGCCCGGCGATTCTCCAGCCCAGCGTGGGCTGAGAGAATCCCACTCCATGATCCTAGGATTGAGAGTCCTATTATCTTGCAGAATTGTTGCAGAAGACCAGTCAACCTGCCACAAAGAGTGGAAAGGTCTGGGTAAAGTGATAGGGTGTGATGGGAAGATAGTAATTGATCAATATAGTGGTCAAGCTATCAGGGTACATTCATTAGGGCTGGTTTAGCTCAGTGGGCTAGACAGCTGGTTTCTAATGCACAAGGCCAGCAGCGCGGGTTCAATTCCCGTACAGGCTGAGAATTCTGAATTCTCCCTCTGTGTACCTGAACAGGCGCCGGAATATGGTGACTAGGGACTTCCCACAGTAACTTCATTGCGGTGTTAATGTCAGCCTACTTGTGACAATAAAAGATTATTATTTAAGTTCATCGGGACTGATGATTAACTTGCAGAATCTGAGCAATTAACAGAATGTTTGAGGCACCCTGCACTTTACATCTCAAATATCTAATAGTACTGAGGAGCAGAATATAGTAGATAAGGGGCTGTGTGATGATAGACAAAATGATGTCGATGCACAAAGTAGGGCTATATATTCCAAAGGACAATGACCGAAAGTCAGCACAAAAGTAACTTACATATCAGAAGAGGCCAGTGAATGGAGAGGTGTGACAAATTAAGAGAGAGAGCAGGTTAAGTCACTGATAAATTCATACAGCAGCTAAATATTCAAGACGTTCGACAAGAGATCTAAGAACCGGTAAAATGAGGTGAAAATGTGGAAAACTAGGAAATGCAGTGTGAGTTCCTATTGTGGGTCTATAAGTGATGCTAGTGTTTTAATAATGTACTGATATACATTGATCATTTTTGATGGGGAGGTTCTGTGGAAATTGAGTAATTTGTTATAGGTAAGACGGGAACGAATTCAAGATAGGAAGCCAAGCTTTGAGGGTTTTTAAATATACGGGGGGGGGGGGGGGGGGGGGGGTTCAACAGGGGGGGGAATCCAAAATGACTTTCATACCAGCAGGATTGGTTGTTGAGATTGTCCACGCCCATGCCAATGAGGTAATGGGGTTCCCGCTATGAACGGTCAGGAACTCCATTAGCTTACATTTACGTGGGGTCATTAGCAGGCCTCCCGCTGTATCATGCTCTCACATAGGGATTTCCCATCCTACTCTGGTGTGACGTTGGTGGGATTTCCAACAGGTCTTGACAAATGGGGACCTGGCAGCAGAAAAGGCTGGGGGTGGACAGGTAGGTAGCCCCCAGGAGAAAGAGAGTCATGCCTGCGCAGTACCATGGAGGTTCCCCTCGGGGCAGTGCCACGAGGCAGTGTTGGAGGGGATAGGACCTTTGTTGGGGAGGTTCAGGGAGAGATTCCCTGAGTCAGAAGGTCGCCACTGAAGTCCCATTTTCTTTTGAGATGAGGTGGGATCCTGTATCCATGGCGGGATTTTTTTCAGATCAGAGTGCCCTTCTGTCTGGCAGGAACAAAGATTTGCTGGCAGGGTGGTCTCATTCAGAGACCACCCTGCCAGCAGGATGAAGTGGGAGCCGCCCCTTTCCATTTTTTTCCTTGATGTATTCAAAGATACTGTGGGGAAACCCACTTCTGCTTCTCCTGCCGAAGACTCTCACAACATTCAAGAATCATTTAGATGAGCACTTGAAATGCCACAACATACAAGGCCACGGGCCAAGTGCTGGAAAATGGGATTAGAATACATGGGTGCTTGCTGCCCGACGTAAGCACGATGGGCCAAAGGGCCTCCTTCTGTGCTGTAAAACCAGGAATCTATGAAACTTTGAGAAAAAAAAATCAAAACATTCCACCCACAGTGTTAAATATTAATCCATGTTGGGAGCAATAAGCAAAATAGTGCGTCTGCTGGAATATGAAACAAGAACAGAGGAAGCCAGAAAAACTCAGCAGGTCTGCCAGCAACTATCAGGAGAGAAACAGATTAAACATTTTGAGCCTGGAGCCTTGGTCCGAACTAAAAGGAGGGAGAATGTTAGAGCAAAAGAAACTGCAACAAAAAGTAGCAACTTTATGAACAAAAGACAGATCGCCTGGGAGGGGATTGCATTGAGGAAATACATGCATACAATATAAAAAGGAAAGAGAAGAAAGGGGGGGGGGGGTTAAGACTGAGGAGAAGTGTCACAATCTAAAGCTGCCAAACTCAACATTAAGTCTTGAGGGCTGCAACATGCCCAACCAGGAGATGAGATGCTGCTCCTCCAGTTTGCGCATGTCTTCTTTGGGGCATTGCAGCACGCCAAGGACAGAAATGTTTGCATGAGAGTAAAGTGCTGAGTTAAAATAGCACACAACAGGATGCAGTCATTCATCTGAGGCAGCACAGTTTTTGATTTGCATAAGTTGCCCACATCTCGCTACTGCAAAGGAGGGTGCTGAGTACACACGCCTAGTACACACGGAGCTTTGTATTTTTGGTTATTTTGCTGTTGGCCTAAACACCACTTCTCAACTTTGACGTGACATTTGCAGCCTTGGCAATCCTGGAACACCCTCCCAAACCGCACTGTGGGTGTACTTACACCACATGGACTACAGTGGTTCAAGAAAGAACCTCACCACCACCTTGTCAAGGGCAATTAGGGATGGATAATAAATGCTAAACTAGCCAACGATGCCCACATCCCAAGGATGATTTTTTTAAAAATCCTGATGCTGAGTTTGGCATCAAGAGACCGATCGTAGGTAATCATTAATTCAAGTTATGTGGAGCTGTCGACCACCCCCAGATTGAGTTTGTCAATATTGATGAATAGTGGAGAGTCTGTCCTGACCCATAACTTAGTTCAATCTGCTGCATGAAGTCATGGTCTGCAATCTGGTCAGAGATAATGTGAGCAAAGATCTTCCCCACGATACTTTTTTAAAAATATTTTTTTATTCTCTTCCTTTTACACATTTTCTCCCAAATGTACACCCACCAACAATAAACAATAATCAGTAACAAATATGTCAATCCCCATATCAATAACAACAATCCCATCCTCCCACCAAACCCCAAACATTAGCCCGCATGTTCATACAAACAAATGACAGAATGAATCAGGAATCACCCATAGTCACCATTAACACCCACCCACATGGCTCAACTAATGTTCGATGTTATCCAGTTCTTGAAAGTGCATGATGAATAATGCCCATGCATTGTAGAACCCCTCCATCCTTCCCCTCAGCTCAAACTTAACCTTTCCAAGAGTCAAGAATTCCAGCAGGTCCCCCCCGCCACGCCAGGGCACAGGGTGGAGAGGCTGCTCTCCAGCCCATTAGGATCCGCCTTCGGGCGATCAATGAGGCGAAGGCTACAACATCTGCCTCCGCACCAGTTTCCAACCCTGGCTGGTCCAACACCCCAAATATGACCTCCCGGGGCCCGGGTCCAGTTTCACATGCACCACTTTAGAAATTACCCTAAAACTTCCTTCCAGTAATTCTCTAGATTTGGACAGGACCAAAACTTATGAACGTTGCCCTAAACCTCCCTCCCACATGCCCACTACCCCCCCCCCCCTCCCCGCCGCTGATGATTAACTTTCCGCGAAGAAGTCGATAAATGGTTGCCACCTCCGGGCGAACCCTGACAGTGACCCTCTCACCGCGAACTTAATTTTGTCCAGACCAAGGAAGCTTGCCATGTCTGATAGCCAGGCCTCCGACTTCGGGGTCTTTGAGTCCCTCCATGCCAGTAGAATTCGTCGCCGGGCTTCCGGGGAAGCAAAGGCCAAAACGTCGGCCTCTCTCTCCTCCTGGACTCCCGGGTCCTCTGAAACTCCAAAAACTGCCACCTCCGGACTCATCACCACCCTTGTTTTCAGTAACCGGGACATAACGTCCGCGAATGCCTGCCAGTACCCCGAGTTTTGGACATGATTCGCTGGTTCTCCTGCACATCTGGTGCACCTGTCCTCCAGTCCAAAGAATTTATTCATCCGTGCCACTGTCATGTGGGCCCGGTGGACGCCCTTGAATTGGATCAGCTGAGCCTAGCACATGTTGCGGTCGCGTTAACCCTACTCAGCGCCTCCACCCATAAGCCCTCCTCTATCTCACCTCCGAGCTCCTCTTCCCATTAAAGCTTCAGCTCCTTGGTCAGCGTCTCCTCTGCCCCCGTAAGTTTTTTATATATATCTGAGACCCTCCCCTACCCATCCACTGGACACTACCCTGTCCTGGATTCCCCCAAGTGGCAGGCGTGGGAAGGATGGGATCTGTCTGTGTAGAAAGTCCCGCACCTGCAAGTACCTGAAATCATTCCCTGTTGCCAGCCTAAATGTCTCCTCCAGCGCCGTCATGCTCGGGAAGCTCCCTTCTAAGGACTGGTCCCCCATCCTCTCAATCCCAGCCCTCTGCCATCTTCAGAACCCACCGTCCATATTCCCCGGAGCAAACCGGTGATTGTTGCAAATTGGGGACCAAACCGATGCTCTCACTTCCCCCACGTGCCTTCTCCATTGGCCCCAGATCCGTAAAGTCACCACCACTATAGAGCTGGTGGAGTACCGTGCCGGCGGGAGCGTCAGGGCACCTTAACCAGGGCTACCAGACTGGTGCCCCCGCATGAAGCTGCCTCCATCTGCCCCCAAACTGACCTCGCACCCACTATCCACTTCCTTATCATAGCTATGTTGGCCACCCAGTAATAATTACTAAAGTTTGGCAGCACCAGCCTCCCTTCCCCTTGGTTCCTCTCGAGCATCACCCTCTTCACCCGCGGGGACTTTGCCGCCCACACAAATCCTATAATCATTTTATTGACCCTCTTAAAAAAGGATCGCGGAATGAAAACGGGGAGACACAGGAATACGAACAGGAATCTCGGGAGGATCGGCATTTTAACCATCTGCACCCTCCCCACTAGTGGGAGCGCATCCCACATCTGGAAGACGACCCTCATTTGCTCCACCAACCGGGATAAGTTCACCTTGTGCAACCGACCCCAGTCTCGCACCACCTGTATCGCTAAGTATCTGAAACTGTCCCCTACTGACCTAAATTGCAGCCCCCTCAGCCGACCCTCCTGACCCCTCGCCTGAACTACAAACAACTCACTCTTTTAGTATGGGAATCCTGAGTTGCCCAAGCATCAGGAACCCTCTCGATTTTGCTAGTATTAACCAAAGGGAAGGATTAAACTGGTATTGTTTGGTACTAGCTTTGCTCCAGGAGGTGCCAGAAAGCTGCCTGATAGGTGACTGCTTAATGCCGACAGTCTAATAGAATTTAGTGCAGAAGGAGGCCATTTAGCCCATCGAGTCTACACCAGTCCTTACAAAGAGCACCCTACTCAAACCCACGTATCTACCCTATCCCCGTAACCAGTAACCCCAACTTAACCTTTTTTGGACACTAAGGGCAATTTCTCATGGCTAATCCACCTAACCTGCACATCTTTGGACTATGGGAGGAAACCGGAGCACCCGGAGGAAACCCACGCACACACGGGGAGAACGGGCAGATTCCGCACAGTGAGCCAGCAGGGTATCGAACCTGGGACCCTGGAGCTATAAAGCAATGGTGCTAACCACTATGCTACCGTGCTGCCCATGATTCCGCTCTGGGTTTTCTCCCTTACCCTCCTTCTCCCCTGACAGTGGGGCTATTTACCAATAGCCGGGTGTCTGGTTCGTAGGCACTAAGGCATACCCTCACGCCATGGGGCAGTGTGCCAGGTGCCTGGGAGCCTCCTCCAAGTCCCCTGCAACTTAATCTGGATCCATGAGGTGCCCAGCTTTAATATGTTGCCATGGAGCTTGCTGATGCGGTTATGTACTGATGGCAGAGGCTAACGCACTCGATTCTCTTCTCGCAATAGGCAGCGATGAGAGCTGAAAGCAAGAGCCGCCAAGTAGACTTGCCACTATAAATCACCCACGATGTCACACACATAACACACTGCATCAACTCTCCAACAGCACAAGGTAAAAGACTCAAAACAGCTGTTCACACCATTTCCCTGGGGTTGGGGAATGGTGTATGGGTAGGAAGAGTGGTATCTTGTGGTTTCCCAAAGCAGAACATTTGCAGCCTGCAAAATTTCAGGACCAGTTAAATATCCTACTCACCTGAGTGGTTACCACAATCCACTGCCTCTATTAAAATTAATCTTTCCCTTTGTCTCGTAAATTTTAAATGTTGTAAATATTGACTGGCAGACATTTATCAGGATCTCTCTTATTGAAATATGTTTTTGAACTGCAGGTCCAGACACTGCCAAAAACTCCCAGTGATGTGAAACAGTAAAGCTCTATCCAATGATATTATTTGTGCTGTAGCTGAATGAAGGGAAGCTGTGTTTACCATTTAATGGAGGTTGCATTTTTGTACTGTCCAAAATCCAGATGGGACAGAAGATCTGGATGGAATAAACTGTAAAATCTACGAAGCAAAACCTTCCCTTCATTCTCTGGTTATCAGATAAGATAATGAATTGGTGTTTGCCCTGCTCCTGGAACAGGACTGTGTGTCTTAAAACACGACAGATGTAAGGCCAGAATTCAAATTAAGCTTTATTTGAGGCTGCTTTTGTAGTCATCCGTCAAAAGAAACAGTCAAATAATTCTTTCTGCCAACGGTGACCATATTATTGCCCTGTCCAAAACGAATGGGACCAGCTAGGCCAGATTCATATTGAGGACCTGGCCCTAAATACAGCATGAAATGAAGAATTCCTCTGACCAACCTTCAAATCTACCTTTAAGCCCAACTCAACATTCGAAAGTAAACATACAGGTCAATACTCGAAAGAGAAAGTTTGGTCATTAAATTTTTGGCTTGAAGCAAAACTATCAAACAAAATATAATTGTAATGGCACAGTGGTTAGCATTGCTACCTCATAGCACCAGGGACCCGATTCCAATCTGGCCTCAGGTGACTGTCTGTGGGGAGTTTGCATGTTCTCTCCGTGTCTGTGGGTTTCCACCGGGTGCTCTGGTTTCCTCCCACAGTCCAAAGATGTGCCGATTAAGTGGATTGGCCATGCTAAATTGCCCACAGTGTCCAAAGGTTAGGTGGGATTATAGGGTTACAGGGATAGGGTGGGGGAGCGGGCCTAGGTGAAGTGCTTTTTCGAGGGTCGGTGCAGACTTGATTGGGCCGAATGGCCTCCTTCTGCACCGTAGGAATTCTATGTAACACGGACACACTGTTCCATATATGATGTGGAGATGCCGGCGTTGGACTGGGGTGAGCACAGTAAGAAGTCTTACAACACCAGGTTAAAGTCCAACAGGTTTGTTTCAAACACGAGCTTTCGGAGCACGGCTCCTTCTTCACCTGAAGAAGGAGCCGTGCTCCGAAAGCTCGTGTTTGAAACAAACCTGTTGGACTTTAACCTGGTGTTGTAAGACTTCTTACTGTGTTCCATATATGAGCATTGCAAAACAAAATTGCTCACCCGAGCACTATTCTTCTTTCATTTTCCCTAAACACAGCTCATTTTTTAATATAAATACAAGGAGCTATCCTCTTCAAAGAAAGTATGAACAAACAAATAAATGGCAACCACGATACATTGAATCAGCACTTTGGCTGCCTGGTCAGCATTCCAATGCTTGCTGATGCCACCCCTTGATCACTGGCTTCGTACAGGGAGCTTTGGTTCCGGACGTACTAAGGCACATAATGTTTCCTCGGTCAATAACGTTTTACCAATGTGCCTCTGCAAATGAATAATTCCAGACCTTCATTCTGCATTGTCTATGTGAATACAGCAGCTAATTAATCAAACAAACCCTTGCCCAGATTTTAGAACATTTACAGCAACCAAAACACTTAATTTGCTTTCCCGAGGAGGTTAACAGTGTACAGGAACTGACTAGTTTGAATTAGAGACAGATGTCTGAGCATCCAAGTATTGAGCCGATGGATCTGCTAACACACAGAATAGTGCAATATATCATGTGACTGGGGTTTTAAGTACTCATTGGGCGGGATTCTCCGGTCTCTGGCGGCAAAATAGCGTTGGCGATCAACTGGAGAATCCCTGTTTGCGCCGAAATTGGGGGTGGCAGCGCTCTTGTGATGCTCCGTCCCCTCAAAAACGGTGTTCTCGCAGAGTACGCAGCATGCCGTCGGGACAGCCACAGGATGTCACCTGAGGCCCTCTCCCAATGCTCCGCCCCCGATAGGCCGAGTTCCCGACGCGTGGAATATTTATTCTATTTATTTTCATGAATACAGTGTGGCGGCTGCGGACTGAGTCCAGTGCCGTCACAGTCAGGTGGGAGCCGTTCTGCGGGCGGGAGGGGGTGTCTATGGCGTGGGCACTGGTGGGGGGGGGGGGGGGGGGGGGGGGGGTGGTCCGGGGAGGCGAGTCTGATCAAAGTGGCGCAGTGTTTGGCAGACTGGCTGCGCGCACAGTTGGCGCCATGTTGCACGGCGTGGCCACTGCCATCCACATGCGCGGCCACAGACCTGGCAATTCTCCGTCCGTATCCGCAGGTAAAGCCTGGGGCTTTATGCTGCGTTCTTGCGAGCCCTCCACCAATCGGAGGATCGGAGCAGCTTTTGTACCGGCTTTATCAGGTGTAAAACGCCACTGTTCCCACGCTGGCGTCAGCACTTAATCTTCAAATCGGAGAATCCAGCCCATAATCTTTTACAAGTCGAGTAATTTTTCTTAAATATTTCCAAAAGCAGGATTAAGTAAAAAAAAGTCAAGGCATCATCATCATAATGAATATGTATATCCAAATTGAAAACAAATATCTAAATATTAGGAACTATGTAGAACACTTGACCAATGTTTGCAATGACATGAAACAAAATTGGAATCAAAGTTACCAACACTTAGATTGAAGATACCTATTTGTCGATAAATAACCCATTTTAAGACAGGCAATTGTATCTCAGGTTTGAGGTGATAATTACAAACTGCCTAAGCAAGCACGCTTACAGATTATCACTTGACCTGAGTATCCTTGATGAGATTACTGCTCTCTAATAACTCATGGACATCCACTGCTTATTCCAAATTTAGATTGGATAATATGTTCAGTGCCTTTCACAAATTATAACTTGGAAACTGAGGACTGGTACATCAGTGTAAAATTCCACATTAGTAAGATTACAGAGGAGACATCTGGTTATAGTTGTTTATAATTATTTAGCTTCCTTATACATCACCTTCTGGGAAGTCAATGAACACTGCTGGGTGAGGTGTACACTGACACAAAAATATAAAATCCCAACAGGTACACAATAACAACATGGGAATTTTTTTCAAATATACCTTCTAAGCATATGAGTGGGTATATGTGATGAAAGACACATGGGCCAGGATTCTCCGAGCCTGTGTCGGGTCGGAGAATCGGCGGGTGTGGGGTGGGCGCAAGAATTCCGCCACACCGCTCTGACGTGGTCGCCGCGGGGCCGCGCTCAATGGGCCCGCTGAATTCTGCCGAGTCCCGCCGGTGTGGTTTACATATGATCCCACCTGGTGGAACCTCAACGTTCTAGCTGCAGGGGCCGTCCTGGTGGGGAGGCAGGGGGATCCGATCCAACGGGGGGCATCGACAGTGGCCAGGCCCGCGATCGGGGACTACTGATCAGCGGGCATGCTCATTCCGGGGGGTCCTATGTTCCTCCACACCGGGCCCCTGTAGGGCTCCGCCATGTTGCATGGGAGCCGGCGTGGTGACGGCAACCATATGCAAGTGCCGGCGCGGAGACGGCCGTCGTGCGCATTGCGGACCCGCGCCAGCCGTCGCGCGTATGCACGGACCTGCGCTGGCTGTCTTTCGGCGCCGGAGCAACGCACAGCACTCCGGCGCCATTCCAGCCCCCGAAGAACAGGAGAATCACTGGGCCTGGAGGCGATGCTGCCAGCATCGTTTGCGCTGGTTTTGACATCGGCGTCAACACTTGGCCGCGATATTGGAGAATCCCGGCCATGATGTTTTTCCAGTTAGATAGTTTATCAAATAGCAGCCAGAGAATGTTATGCAAGATAAATTGTTGACTAGCCACCAATGTCTTCCATAACACCTTCCAAACCCACAACTTCTGCCATCAAGAAGGACAAGGGCAGTAGGTGGAATGGAACGCCAACACATTCAAATTTCCCTCCAAGCCACACACCATCCTGACTCGGAAATATATTGGGGAGATTTTCCGGCACTATTTGCCACAGACACAAACGCCGTGATGGCTGCTAACTCTCATGAGAGGGCCATAACGTAATTTGCACCAGGGAGATCTCACTTTGAGATCTTCCCTGGCCCCTACCAGTGACATAATTAGGTCTATGCCCAGCGAGCACTTCAACCTAATTACTATACATTTGCATGGATGTCAATATTCAAAAACGTCTTTATGCTGTTGCTTCCGCATTCGCTGTATGCACCGGGGGTGGTGGTGGGGGTGGGAGGAGGGAGAAACACACCGGATTTCAGTCAGATCCTGACACTTTGCCATTCTGTGGTAAAATTCCACCCTTGCTATTCCTTTACTGTTCATGGATGAAAATCCTCGAACTGCCTTCCTAACAGAACCGTGGGTGTACCTACATCGCATTGTCTGCTTTGATTCAGGAAGGAAGCCCACCACCACCTTCCCAGGGGCAATTATAGATAGGCAATAAATGCTGACCAAGCCAGCAAAGGCTCCCATCTCATGAGCGAATATAAAAAATGTAGGTATGACAACATTTTATCCACATGCACTAATTTTAATAGAAAACACCTTTTATACACTCACAGTATACAAGTAATCGTACTCCACATGTTTATTTGTTTAACAATCCCCTACTACCATTAACTCTAGGGAGTTCAGCGCTTAAAACGGTCAAAACACACACACGACCCTCCTTTTCATTTTGCCAAGACATGCACTAAAAATATTAAAGTTCATACGCAAAGAACTGAACGCATATGTCTAATGATGATGCCTAATACTCAATTTTTATTTACTAATCATAAATGGAATTAGCCACATCTGGATTTCCAATTAGCCACATATGGCTCATGTCAAATGCATTGGACAACACTGATCGAGAGGTATGCAAACAATTCAGTGGTATAGTTAAGTACCATTCCCACTGGCAATTGCAGAAAACAATTTAAAACTGATGTGTTACAGATGCTGCTCTGCACTGGATTGTTCTGGTCAATCCAGGACATTACACAAGATGGTAACTTTGATTTGTTGTGTACATCACACAGACTTGGGGCACGATCTAACAGCAGCAAAGCATTGGCCGTGGATCCGTGCAAGCTAGTTAGGAGAGGCTGAAATCAGGATCTGGGTCGGACGCCAATCAGTTTCCAATCTCACCGGCCCACTCCCATTGGCGGATTCTACATCCCACCCAGACAAGTGCATCCGTGAAGTCATGGATGCCCTGTTTGCTTGGATATCGGACTATATAAGCTCCAAGCTGGATCAAGCCCTTCAGGATGACAGGCATCAAGATTCTCCACCATCGGCGGGATGCCCCAGGTCCAGAGGGGTAATTGGTGGCACGTATGTCGCCTTGCACACACTTGGACAACAGGGAATGTCTTTCATTAACAGGAAGGGGTTGCACTCCCTGAATGTTCAACTCGTGTGCGATCACCTCCTCCGGATCATGCATTTGTGTGCATGCACTCCAGGGATACCAAAGTTACAGTAAGAAGTCTTACAACACCAGGTTAAAGTCCAACATGTTTGTTTCAAACACTAGCTTTCGGAGCACTGCTCTTTCGAAGGAGGTACTTGGTGTACTTGTGTACATTTTGCTTTACGCTATTCGTCATCACTGCAACTGTTGATATAATTCCTGTCTAGGACGGTGTCGAGAGTGGTGGGGTCCAGGGTCAAGCCAGGATGGGGACTTGCGATCTTCGGGGTTGGGGTGGAGCCGGGGGTACAGGAGGCGAGGGAGGCTGGAATATTAGCCTTTGCGTCCTTGGTGGCTCGGAGGAGGATCTTGATTCAGTGGAGGGACGCAAGGCCTCCAAGTGTTAACACCTGGTTAAACGACATGGCAAACTTCATCCAATTGGAAAGAATCAAATTCGCCCTGAGAGGGTCGGTGCAGGGGTTTTTCAGGCGATGGCAACCCTTCCTGGACCTCTTAGATCAGAGATAGAAACCGAGGTCGTGACAGCAGCAACCCGGGAGGGGAGGGGAGGGCGGGAGGGAGGGGGGGGGGGGAGGGTGGGGGGGGGGGAGGGGGGGGGAGAGGGGGGATAAAAACGAAGGAAACACGGTATCGGTGGTGTCACGGGCAAGGCCTGCCCGAGGACACTGCCAGAAACGACAAGATGGTCTGGCGGCCGGTTCGTCGGCGGGGGGGGGGGGGGAGGCGGGGGGGGGGGCGCGCGGGTAGGGGGTGGGGGGGATTCTTGTTAAGTAGGGGGGTTTGACTTTGTTTTGATATAACTCACATGTGGGGGGGGGGGTTTTAAAATGTTTGTACTCTGAAAAGTTTCTTCAATAAAAAGTATTTAAAAAAAAAAAATAATAATTCCTGTCTAAACTGTGATCAGCATGTAAGGACATCTTCCTTTCACATTATCGTGCATGAAAACTGTGATGATTGAAACAGTATTCTGACTCCTTTGATGTGAGTTTATTTGGCCACAATCAATCCATACTGTGGCAGCTAGTACACGGTTACAATTAGCCTCAACACAGCTATCATTCAGCATTCTAATTGCCTCACACTTTCCTTTCACCCTACAAAGTACATTCCTGCGTATACTGGGAGGAATCGGGTTTGACTGTCAAGCCCTTTGTGGTTGAATAGATGTCAGCACTCAATAGTCACATAGATGGTGCAGATCTAGTACCAGAAGTCACTGCCCAAAGAACAAGAGTTCAGCAAAAGTTGGAACTACAAGGAAAGGCAGTGAAGATTGGCAGATGGGGAAAAAGGCATCTTCAGAACACTGCTGCAAAAACCCAAGGAAAAAAATCATAAGGGGATTAAACAAAAAAATTTTTTTTTTCATTTGTTCTTCACACTTTAGTTTGTTAGTAAATATTGGCAAAAGGGGGAAAACAGTCAAAGTTAATTTAACTGCATAACTAAGACTTGTATTTTCGATCTCAAGGTGGGTGCACATAATTGGGAAAATTGCCTCATTAGAAACTTCCCAAATGGCTGGATTTCTGTTCTGGGAATGGGATGAGTGCTGGTGTTTGGGAGGTAGCCACAGGGGCTGTGAAGATCTGAGGTGGGTAGTTTAAAAAGACCCAACTTGGTGCTCTGTGACTTTGGCCGGAATTCTCCAGCCGTTGGGATTCTTTGTTCCCACCTGCAGTGCACCCCGCCCATGATTACATGGTGGCATGGGATGGCTTAAATGGGAAATCCCATTGTAAAGCGCCGGGAATAGAGAATCCTGCTATCAGCAAATGATGCGCCACCGAGAAACATGTGGCTGGGGAACGGAGTATCCAGCTCTTGGACCCAGTTGCAACAAATGTTGTTAGGTCCTGTAGCCCTCACACATGCCATTTTCCCCATTCATGCCAACTTATGCCCCTCATCTAGCCCCATGGCCCTTTACCCCTCCCATTTTAACCTCTGACCCTCTACCCATCCCCCAGAGCCCCTTATAGTTCCTATGCCTACTTACGACAAACTCATGACAATCCATGACCCCTCACCTATCCCCATTGTTTTTTATAGCCTCTATTCTAACTTAGTACCAACTCATGCCAACCAATTGCCCCACCCACCACCCTTTGCCTTTATACCCTCTACAACTCACCTAGTATCCTCCATGGGCAGATAAGAGGAGCAATGCTGAGATGAAATAAAGTTTTAAGTATTCAATTCAGACTTCACAATATTTAAAAATCTCTCATTGATAAAACCCATTTAATACATTTAAATCTCTTCAAGTACTGAATTCCTTACAAAACAAACATTTGTATTCATAGTTCCAGATCAAAGGCAGCAAATCATTTAATAACCACTTGGAAGCTGTCAGTCAAACTGTGAACACTGCGATAATGACAAGCAGTACTAATACTGTGATGATAGCCCTAAAACTATGTTAGGAAACAGCTGCTAAATTGCAAGCACTAACTTTTCAACTCAGAGACACAGAAGGATGCTTTTTCAAATTTAAACAGCAGTGGATTTAAATAACTTGGCAACTTGACTGTTCCACAGACCCTATCCACCTTTTTTGCACATTATCCACGCCGTCATGGATGCTCTATATGTTGATTGGCACAATATATCAAATTCAATGTGTACCGGCCCCACTAGGTTGCCCGGGCAGCAGGATTCGCTAGCATCGTTGGGTGCCCCAAGTCCAAGGGGTGATCAATGGGACGTATGTACCCCTACGAGCATCGGTGCATGAGAGGCTGGCCTTCACAAACCAAAAGGGGTACCACTCCATGAATCTTCAGCTGCTGTGTGACTACGAGATGCACATCATGCACGTCTGCGCCCGATACCTAGGATGTGTACATGATGCCTTCATTCTGGCACACTCGACCATTCCTGACACCATCAAGGCATACCCCTGGGTGAGGGGTTCGATCTTGGGCGACAGGGGTTATCTGCTGCGATCGTAGCTGATGACGCATATCCAGAGGCCATAGACAGGTGCGGAGACCCTCTACATCTACGTCCATGCGTGACCAGGGCCACGGTCGAGCAGTGCATCGGTGTCCTGAAGTTGTGCTTCAGGTGCCTGGACTCCTCTGGAGGGGCCCTCCAGTATAGCGCTAGGAGAGTCTCCCGCATCATGGTGGCATGCTGCATCCTTCACAACATAGCGCACAAGAGGGGCAACATGCTGCAGGACGGGGATTAACATCAGGCCTCGTCTGATGAGGACGAGGGCCAGGATGGGCAGGGCATGTGGCCCGGGCATCCACAGCAGGTAGCACAATGTGTGCGCCAGGGCTGCCACGCGTGGGATGCTGTAGTCGTCCCCCAGGCTGACTGACTATGGGGCCTAGTTGGCGGTGGCACAACCCCCCCACCCACCCCCCGGGCATCCCCTACCCCCCACACAACCCCACACCTGGCCAACCACCCCCCTCCCTGCCCCGCATCTGCACCCCCTTCTGTGATTCTTACCTGTCTCATCACTTGGTGCAGACCCTGGGTTGGCAGGAACAGCAGATCTGGTCCATGGAATGGAAGGTAATGTCGACCCACTCTACGTCAATCAACAATGTATGACTCCTGCCTGATGTGTTATCTGTGCTGGTCTAACATCGACTGCAACTGGATGCAGTAAAACGGAAAACAGGCTTATGACACAGGTATTGAACCTGTTGATTGCTGTACATAATCTGCAGTGGGTTGACACTCTATTAACCCAACTGGCTTGACCAGACTAGCTCTCTACCACATGGTGATGATGTTCATTAGCCTGTGCACTGTGACTATCTCCTGAGCCATCTCCTCTGAGAGACAGAGCCTTAATGCCCTGTGGGCTTTATAGTGGTGGTGTCCTGTCTGGTGATTGGTTGTTCTGTGTCGTGTGTGTTCACTGGTTATCCTGTGTGTCAATCACTGCCTGTCTGCATCTCATGATATACATGAGTGGATATTATGACACTGCCCATGGCAGCATTTTCTTTCATCTGTTCGCCTGGGTAATCCCTGCATGCGAGCTGGCCATTTCATCACATCGAACTCTTGGGGTGGCGGTGGTGGGGATGGGATTGGGGGGTGGCGTGGCTGGGTACCAGGGCGATGTCTGGTGGCTGACTTGGGGGGCCCTAGCCCATGCCAAACGTTCCAACATGCGCCCACCCTCCCCAGTGCCCCCTCAGTAGACAGTCAGCCCAGCCACCCCTCACACCCTTCTGACAGAGCACCGAGGGAGGTTGGAATGTTTGCAAACAGGTGTTAATTGTGAACAGGTGAACACATTGCTGCAGGTTTGTCCCCTATGTACTGCACTTGCGCCAACTTAACTGGTGTCTATCTTTCTGACCTTGCGGGTCCCAACACTCCGTCTCGGTGGTTCCCCAGGCAGTACTTCAAGGGTGGAGATGGCTTGCTGCGATTCCTGCTCTGTGACCTGGGTCCTCGTTGGTGGACGTCCTTCATAGAATCCTGCAGTGCAGAAGGAGGCCTTTCGGCCCATCAAATCTTCACTGCGCCCTGTTCCAATAGAGCACCCTACCTAGGCCCTTACCTAATCCTGTAACCTAATCTTTGGACACGAATGGGCAATTTAGCATGGCCAATTCACCTAACCTGCACATCTTTGGACTGTGGGCGGAAACCGGAGCACCCAGAGGGAATCCATGCAGACACAGAACGTACAAACACCACACAGGTAGTGACCCGAGGTTTAATCGGACACGGGTCCTTGGAGCTGTGAGGCTACAGTGCTAACTACTGTGCTGCCCGTCTGGAGCAAGTCGGCTATCTCTTGGGTGACCCAGGTGGATTAGTTTTGCCCACCCTGTTTTGCCCGCTGCCCATCGGATGCACCAGGGGCCGGGGGAGTGGGCAGAGCCTGAGGTGCTATGGTGTTCCGGTACCACCCCTATGGGGCTCATTGGCACGGGTCCCATCACCTCCTCCTTGGCGCTGCCAGTCCTGGAGGCTTCCTCTCTTCTCGAACAGGGTCTCAATGCTTGCGGCCAAGGAGCAGAGGGACTTGGCCACATCCCTCTGAGACTGTGCCAATTGCCTCTGTGACAGGCTCAGGTCAGCCAGCGCCCAAGCAATATCACCGATGGCCGCAACATGACCCGTTGTGACTGGGCATAGCTCTGGAGCGCTAATGCAAGGTCCGGATGACCCTGGTACTTGGCTGCCTGCGACAGGGCCGCTCTGTGTGTGCCTCAGCCACTGACTGCACAGAGTGTCCATGCCTTGTACATCTTGACTCATGGCCGTGACCTTCGCCCTCAAGTCCTCCACCGCGGAAGCCACCAGTGTTGGTCTGGGTAGCACGCATGGTCGGCACCACCTCCTGCCCCTTCACGCGGATGGATTCCTCCAACTGCACTTGCAGGCGCTGACCCCTCCTGTAGTCTCTCGTCTGTGTCTGCACCTCCAGCATCGATGGGATGGCCCCTTCCAGAAGCCCGAGATGCATCTGGACGGCAGTTAGTTTCTGGGGTTGTGCCGCCCTCCGACCATCTGCCCCTTCAGGGATCCCTTCCTCCACCTGATGTACTGCTGGAGGTGTGTGGTGTACACTAGATAGTGCCGCAGGAACCTCTACACTATAATGCCCAACCGAGGTGAATGTCTCTGGGATGGTGGAGGGTTTTGGAGGCAGCTGGGGCACTCGGTCGGTGTTGTCCCCGGATTGGTTTCTGGGGTGTCAGGGGCTGGTATTTGAGGGCTTGCGTTGCTGCCCAATCCCGCTTTCACTGTTTAAAAAAGGAGGTAGACAGAAAACGGGTAATTATAGGCCAGTTAGCTTAACTTCGGTAGTAGGGAAGATGCTCGAATCTATCATGAAGAAGAAATAGCGAGGCATCTGGATGGACATTGTCCCATTGGGCAGACGCAGCATGGCTTCATAAAGGCCAGATCGTGTCTAACTAATTGAGTGGAATTATTTGAGGACATTACCAGTGCGGTAGATAACGGGGAGCCAATGGATGTGGTATATCTGGATTCCAGAAAGCTTTTGACAAGGTGCCACGCATAAGATAAAGATGCATGGCATTAAGGGGAAAGTAGTAGCATGGATAGAGGATTGGTTAATTAATAGAAAGCAAAGAGTGGGGATTAATGGGTGTTTCTCTGGTTGGCAATCAGTAGCTAGTGGTGCCCCTCAGGGATCAGTGTTGGGCCCACAATTGTTCACAATTTACATAGATGATTTGGAGTTGGGGACCAAGTGCAATGTGTCCAAGTTTGCAGACGACACTAAGATGAGTGGTAAAGCAAAAAGTGCAGAGGATACCGGAAGTCTGCAGAGGGATTTCGATAGGTTAAGTGAATGGCCTAGGGTCTGGCAGATGGAATACAATGTTGAGAAATGTGAGGTTATCCATTTTGGTAGGAATAACAGCAAAAGGGATTATTATTTAAATGATAAAATATTAAAACATGCTGCTGTGCAGAGAGACCTGGGTGTGCTAGTGCATGAGTCACAAACGGTTGGTTCACAGCTGTAACAGGTGATTAAGAAGCCAAATGGAATTTTGTCCTTCATTGCTAGAGGGATGGAGTTTAAGACTAGGGAGGTTATGCTGTAATTGTATAAGGTGTTAGTGAGACCACGTCTGGAGTATTGTGTTCAGTTTTGGTCTCCTTACCTGAGAAAGGGCGTTCTGGCACTGGAGGGTGTGCAGAGGAGATTCACTAGGTTAATCCCAGAGTTGAGGGGGATGGATTATGAGGAGATGTTGAGTAGACTGGGACTGTACTCGTTGAAATTTAGAAGGATGAGGGGGGATTTTATAGAAACATATAAAATTATGAAGGGAATAGATAGGATAGATGCGGGCAGGTTGTTTTCACTGGCGGGTGAAAGCAGAACTCGGGGACATAGTCTCAAAATAAGGGGAAGTAGATTTTGGATTGAGTTTAGGAGGAATTCTATGGAATTCCTTGCCCAGTGAAGCAGTTGAGGCGCCCTCATTAAATGATTTTAAGATAAAGAGAGATAGTTTTTTGAAGAATAAAGGGATTAAGGGTTATGGTGTTTGGGTCGGAAAGTGGAGCTGAGTCCACAAAAGATCAGCCATGATCTCATTGAATGGCGGAGCAGGCTCGAGGGGCCAGATGGCCAATTCCTGCTCCTAGTTCTTATATTTTGCTGCAGCTTGTCAGGCTCTCGAGAGTCAATCTCGACACAGGCGATTCGAACACCGTTATACATTGGACTTGCTCTAGTTCCATGTAGCATGGGTGCTAGCCTATTAACAAATCCTGAATTGCTCCGGGATCGGCATAGCCTTCGGGGTGTAGAACACCATCGATTCAGTGCCAATTGTTCGGCAATTGGCTGGAGAATCTGTTTCTACGCTGGAATTGGGACGGCATCGTTTTTTGGCTGCTTCGCACCCTCAAAAACAGCATAATCGCTGAGTACGCCGCAAGCCATTGGGACGGCCTCAGGACGTCACTTGAGGACCTCCCCTGATGCTCCGCCCTTGATGGGCTAAATTCCCAACTGCGTGGGTCGTGTGTGCTCACAATTTTTCAGGAACCTTGCGTGGCACTGTTGTGGGGGGGGGGGGGGGGGGGGGGGGGGGGGGGGGGGGGCGGCGGAGGGTGTCCAGGGGTGGTGAGGGGGGATACAGGGGGACACTATCTGACAGGCCGCGCCAAATTGTACGGTGTGGCCACCGCAGGACGTCGCTGTGTGCATGCGCGGCCATGGACTCAGCAATTCTCCATCTGTATTGGCAGGTAAAGGGAATCCGAGCCCAAGTCTTTGCCTCGACACACAGTTCAGTTCCTCTTGGGTCAATTTCACTCCTGCCCTGACATTTCTGCACAGTGTGATTCTTCTTTACATTTCTTGCCATGTCAGCTGTTCTGAGAAGGCCAGACTTTGCCACCATCTGGTTTTGTGCAGAGGTCTCACCCCTGCTGTAATTCTGCATTCTACAGAGATCATTAAACTGCAGGTGGTCAGTCCGAGGAGTAAACTGACATTGGCTGGGAAACCACACCACAAACAGATGCGTACTGAGGTTCAGGAGAACAGCTTGTCAACCCGTGTCTGCACTAAAACATTTTCTTTCTCCCCGTGGCTTTTAAAGAATGAGCTACAGCTCTGCTAAATAACCACCATTAAAAAAATGAAAGAGGTTGATCCTGTACATTTATGATCCTGAATGTGAAATATATCTATCACACTGCTGCTGCCTGGAGGTCAACTCACTCAATATGGAATGCGGAACAAAAGTGTCCCCCTCTGCTCTGTATTTTGCATACTGTATCCACCAAGTGACAAACCTGCTGTGTTATGCACTGCCCAGGGTTGCTGTGTAGCTCGACAGGCTCAAGTCACAAATCCCACAAAAGGGCTTTGCTGCTTCTTAACTGTGGTTAGCACAGTTGCTTCACAGCTCCAGGGTCCCAGGTTCGATTCCCGGCTTGGGTCACTGTCTGTGCGGAGTCTGCACATTCTCCCTGTATCTGTGTGGGTTTCCTCCGGTGCTCCGGTTTCCTCCCACAGTCCAAAGATGTGCAGGTTAGGTGGTTTCGACATGCTAAATTGCCCTTAATGTCCAAAAATGTTAGATGGGGTTACTGGGCAACGGGGATACGGTGGAAGTGTGGGCTTAAGTGGGGTGCTCTTTCCAAGGGCTGGTGCAGACTCGATGGGCCGAATATCCTCCTTCTGCACTGTAATTTTTATGATCTATACATTATATGCGCAATTATCCACGTACTATAATTGTGCTGCTGTCAGACACTCAGTCCTGATCACGTGGGCCCTTAAAAATAAATAGTCAGGACTTTGCCAACCTTAACACAAAATAAACCCTCAGTGGTAATCCTTGGGAGTGCTGAAAGAGAATTCTGTTCCCTATGGACCAGACGTTCTTTTGAAGTCAATGTGCTTTCTGAATCACAGTGTCAGTTACAGCAATGATACAGAGATGTTGGAAGTAATTTTGATGCTATAATATGAATTTATATATTGTATTACATATTATATCATTAATTTATATATCGGGCACACCAGCTCCGGAAGCGGGATGCGGCTAGGGAGATTGGTGGAGTTAAGGACCGGGGAGGAAATGTGGTGCGGAGGGGGGTAGACATTAATGGCGTCTTCAGGGACTTTTATGAGAGACTATATCGGTCCGAACATCCGGCGGAGGAGGGGGGAATGGGGCGCTTTGTGGACAGGCTGAGATTCCCGAGGGTGGAGGAGGGACGCGTGGAGGGTCTGGGGGCGCCAGTTGAGCTTGAGGAGCTGGTTAAAGGGATAGGGAACATGCAGTTGGGGAAGGCGCCGGGGCCGGATGGGTTCCTGGTTGAATTTTACAAGGCTTATGCAGACCTGTTGGTTAGGACCTTCAACGAGGCGAGGGAGAGGGGGGGGGGGGGGGACTTTGCCCCTGACGATGTCTCGGGCGCTGATCTCCTTGATCCTTAAGCGAGACAAGGATCCCCTGCAGTGTGGGTCATACAGGCCGATCTCACTCCTGAATGTGGACGCCAAGTTGTTGGCAAAGATCTTAGCCACGAGGATAGAAGATTGTGTGCCGCAAGTTATCAATGAGGATCAAACGGGGTTTGTGAAGGGGAGACAGCTGAACCCTAATATACGGAGGCTCTTGAATGTTATTATGATGCTGGCGGTAGAAGGGGAGGCGGAGATCGTGGTGGCGCTAGATGCGGAGTAGGGTCGAATGGGAGTACTTGTGGGAGGTGCTGCAAAGGTTCGGGTTTGGGGAGGGGTTTGTCAGGTGGGTGAGGCTGTTATATGAGGCCCCGATGGCGAGTGTGGCCGCGAATAAGAGGAGGTCGGAGTATTTTCGACGATACCGAGGGATGAGACAGGGGTGTCCCCTGTCCCCCCTACTTTTTGCGCTGGCAATTGAACCCCTGGCTATGGCGCTGAGGGAGTCGGGGGATTGGAGGGGGCTTGTCCGGGGTGGGGAGGAGCACCGAGTATCGCTCTATGCGGACAACCTATTGTTGTATGTGGTGGACCCGGTGGGGGGAATGCCGGTGGTGATGGGGATTCTCTGGGAATTTGGGGATTTCTCAGGGTATAAGCTTAACTTTGGGAAAAGCGAGCTGTTTGTGGTACACCCGGGGGACCAGGAGGGGGGGATTGGGAGGCTCCCACTGAAAAGGGCGGAGAGGAGCTTCAGGTACTTGGGGGTTCAGGTGGCTAGGAGCTGGGGGCCTTGCATAAGCGAAACCTCACAAGGCTGGTGGAGCAAATGGAGGAGGAGTTTAAGAGGTGGGACATGCTGCCGCTGTCTTTGGCGGGTAGGGTGCAGTCAGTCAAGATGACGGTGCTCCCGAGGTTTCTGTTCCTGTTCCAGTGCCTCCCCATCCTTATCCCGAAGGCCTTTTACAGGCGGGTTAACAGGAGCATTACGGGGTTTGTGTGGGCACACGGGACTCCAAGGGTGAGACGGGTGTTCTTGGAGCGGGGCAGGGATGGGGGGGGGGGGTGGCGTTGCCCAACCTCTATGGGTATTATTGGGCTGCCAACGCAGCGATGGTGCGTAAGTGGGTAATGGACGGGGAGGGGGCAGCATGGAATCCTGTGTGGGCACGAGCCTGGAAGCGCTGGTAACGGCGCCGCTGCCGTTCCCTCCGACGAGGTATACCACGAGCCCGGTGGTGGAAGCTACCCTCAAGATTTGGGGGCAATGGAGGCGGCACAGGGGGGAGGTGGGGGCCTTGATGGGGTCCCCGATACGGGGGAACCACCGGTTTGTTCCGGGGAGAATTGATGGTGTTGGCACAGGGCAGGTGTCAGGAGGCTGGGGGACCTGTTCATAGACGGGAAGTTTGCGAGCCTGGGTGAGCTGGAGGGGAAGTTTGGGCTCCCCCGGGGAGCACCTTTAGGTACATGCAAGTAAGGGCGTTTGTTAAGTGGCAGGTGGCGGGTTCCCTCTGCTGCCGCCACATGGGGTTCAGGACAGGGTACTCTCGGGGGTATGGTTTGGAGAGGGGAGGATCTCGGAAGTGTACCAGGTGATGCAGGAAGTCGACTAAGCCTCGGTGGAGGAGCTGAAAGATAAATGGGAGGAGGAGCTGGGTGAGGAGATTGAGGAGGGGACGTGGGCGGATGCCCTAGAAATGGTGAACTCCTCCTCTTCATGTGCGAGGCTTAGCCTCATACAGTTTAAGGTGCTGCACAGGGCTAATATGACCGGGACAAGGATGAGCCGGTTTTTTGGGACCGAGGACAGGTGTATTAGGTGCTCAGGGAGCCCAGCAAACCATGTCCACATGTTCTGGGCATGCCCAGCGCTGGGGGAATTTTGGAAGGGTGTAGCAAGGACGGTATCGAGGGTGGTAGGATCCAGGGTCAATCCAGGCTGGGGACTCGCTAAATTTGGGGTTGCAGTGGAGCCGGGAGTGCAGGAGGCGAAAGAGGTCGGTGTTCTGGCCTTTGTGTCCCTAGTAGCCGGGGGGGGGGGGGGGGGGGGGGGGGGGGGGGGGGGTTCTGTTCTTTTTGTTCTTAGAATTTTGTTATTGTTTTCTTTTTTTTGAAAATGTGAAAATTTGAATAAAAATTATTTTAAAAAAAATTAATTTATATATCGAACATTATTTGCAGAACATACTACAGGTTGAATTTACCTCCACAACTACAGTTTTTGGAGAGGGCAGGTGAGAAAGTTGGGGGCTACGTGAAGGGAAATATGTCAAAGACCTTCGGCGGGATTCTTTGGAAACGGGCGGGGTGGGCAACTCCGGCGCGAAGGAGTGGCGCAAACCACTCTGGCGTCGGGCCGCCCCAAAGGTACGGAATCCTCCACACCTTCAGGGGCTAGGCCGGCGCCGGAGTGGTTTGGCCGCGCCGGCATGTGCAGAAGGGGCTTGGTGCAATGCCAACCGGCGACGAAGGGCCTCCACCGGCTGGCGCGATTTGGCGCATGCGCGGGAGCACCAGCGTGTGCTGCCGTCATCCTAGTGCATGCGCAGGGGGGTTCATCTCCGCGCCGGCCATCGCAGACCATTACCGCGGCTGGCGCAGAGGAATACAGTGCCCCCAGGGCACAGGCCCGTCCCGGCACCGGAGAATTCGGCATCCACGAGGGCGGGATTTACGCCGCATCCGGTGATTCTCCGACCCGGCCGGGTGTCGGAGAATCCTGCCCCTTACTCCCATATGGTTCACCTGCAAAGCATTTCAATCATTTAGCTTTACACTGACTTAATTAATTCAGTTGCATATGGTATTAAAAGGCAGCTTCAATCTTAGCAATCGTGTGCCAGCCATAGTTCAGTTGGAAGCTCTCTTGTCTTTGAGTCAGAGGGTTGCGGTTCAAGTCCCACGCCAGAGACCTGAGCACAAAGAACAAAATTGACACTCCATTGCAGACTGAGGGAGAGCTGTGCTGTCTTTTGGTTGAGACTTTAGATTGAAGCTGGTTTAGCACAGGGCTAAAGAGCTGGCTTTTAAAGCAGACCAAGGCAGGCCAGCAGCACGGTTCAATTCCCGTACCAGCCTCCCCGAACAGGCACCGGAATGTGGCGACTAGGGGCTTTCACAGTAACTTGGTTTAAAGCCTACAATAAGCGATTTTCATTTCATTTTTTTTTTCATTTCATGTCATTTTCAAGCCCCATCTTTCCTCAGAGGTGGCATAAAAGATCCCATGATTTCAGAGAAGTGCAGACAGGTTATCCGTGGTGTCCTGGCTAATATTTTGCCCTCAATCAATATCACAAAAAAAATGTAGTCATGACCACATTACTGTGGGTAAATTTGCTGTAACATTTACCCACATTTACCGTGGGCAGCACGGTAGCATAGTGGTTAGCATAAATGCTTCACAGCTCCAGGGTCCCAGGTTCGATTCCCGGCTGGGTCACTATCTGTGTGGAGTCTGCACATCCTCCCCGTGTGTGCCTGGGTTTCCTCCGGGTGCTCCGGTTTCCTCCCACAGTCCAAAGATGTGCGGGTTAGGTGGATTGGCCATGCTAAATTGCCCGTAGTGTCCTAAAAAGTAAGGTTAAGGGGGGTGTTGTTGGGTTAAGGGTACAGTGTGGATACGTGGGTTTGAGTAGGGTGATCATTGCTCAGCACAACATCGAGGGCTGAAGGGCCTGTTCTGTGCTGTACTGTTCTATTTACGCCTTGGTTAGATCTCAGGAATGCACATTAGACTGAGACTAGCGGTCTCACTCTAATATGCAGATTTGCCAGAAAGTGATCCTGCCCACAATGGGTGGGATTCACATTGGAAGTGGAGTCTCCCGGCATCTCCCGGCTGTGTTGTGTCGCGCTGCAGGCCAGTAGATCCTGTACCGTGCTCTCCCGCTGGAACTGAATTGATGTGATTTGCACACCCAGCAGAAGCACATTCATGCATGATGAGGATTACAAATTATTCTCAAGGGAATCCCACTATCGGGCCGTCACTTTGAGGGAGCGACCCAATAGAGAGGTCCCGCGGCTGAGACTCACTGGTCTGTAATTCCCTGGTTTGTCTCTACAATCCTTCTTAAATAGTGGAACCACATTAGCTGTTCTCCAGTCCTCTGGCACCTCCCCTCTGGCCAGAGAGGAATTAAAAATTAGGATCAGAGCCTCTGCAATCTCCTCCTTTGCTTCCCGCAGAATCCTGGGACATAATTCATCCAGACCTGGAAATTTGTCCACTTTTAAGCGTCCCAAAACCTCCAATACCTTGTCATTCCCTATGACAATTTGCTCAAGATCCTTACAGTCTCTCTCTCTCTGAGTTCTATTTCTATCTCCTCGTTCTCTTGGGTGAAGAAAGATCTAAGTATTCGTTCAACACCTATCAATGTCCTCTGCTCCTTCCTTGTTGGTCTCCAATTGGGCCCTACTCTTTTCCTGCTTATCCTCTTCCCATTGATATACTTATAAATATCTTGGGATTTTCCCTGCTTTTACCAGCTAGAGCTTTCTCATACCCCCTCTTTGCTCTCCTAATTGATTTCTTAAGCTCTGTCCTGCATTTTCTGAACTCCATTGATGCTTCCCGAAAAGCGTCTCTATTCCTTCTCATTGTATCCTGAATGTCTCTGGTCATCCATGGTTCTCTGGCTTGTTACCCATTTACATAGAATTTACAGTGCAGAAGGAGGCCATTCGGCCCATCGAGTCTGCACCGGCTCCTGGAAAGAGCACCCTACCCAAGGTTAACACCTCCACCCTATCCCCATAACCCAGTAACCCCACCCAACACTAAGGGCAATTTTGGACACTAAGGGCAATTTATCATGGCCAATCCACCTAACCTGCACATCTTTGGACTGTGGGAGGAAACCGGAGCACCCGGAGGAAACCCACGCGCACACAGGGAGGATGTGCAGACTCCGCACAGACAGCGACCCAAGCCGGAATCGAACCTGGGACCCTGGAGCTGTGAAGCCATTGTGCTATCCACAATGCTACCGTGCTGCCCAAAATTTCAATTACCGTAACGGGAACATGTTGGATCTGTACCCTCCCCATTTATTTTTTGATCATCCCCACTGCTCTTCTGTAGATTTCTCCACAAATAACTCTTTCCAGTCTTCCCTGGTCAGATCCTGTCTTGTAAAATACGCTCTTCCCCCGATCTAAAAACCTTTTTTTGCAATTTATCCATTTCTTTATCCATAACAAATTTAATTGTACCATGTTGTGGTCGCTGTCACCAAAATGCTCCCCCACCAACACATCAACCACCTGTCAAGCTTCATTCCCCAGAATTAGGTCCAGCACTTCACCGTCCCTTGTTGGATCCTCTACATATTGAACTAAAAAGTTCTACTGTATACATTTTAAGAACTCCATCCATCTAAGCCCTTAGCACAGTGACTATCCCAATTAATGTCTTACTCCCTTGAACTTACTACCTCTATATTCCCTCTGACTTGATTGCTTTTCTCTTTTATGCTGTGTCCCTATTCTGCATCCTCTCCCTCTGCCGAATTAGTTTAAACTCCTCCCAATAGCACAAGCATGATTGTTGTTCACGAATTGTACTTTAGCAGTATAGATTACTAAATTGTAAATGTTACCTGAAAGTTTCGGAATATTCTGAAGTGTGCTTTGACAGCTTAGTATTCAATAGTTACAACTTAGAAAATGGCAGAAAGCAGGAAGTTAAATTATAGAAACACTAGTGGTGGGATTCTCCGTCAGCCGACACTGGATTCAGGAAACATGATTGGGTGGATAATCACGCATCAGCCAAAAATCATGGCCGGCACCAGGTGCCAAATGGAATAAGACCATAAGACATAGGAGCAAAATTAGGCCTCTCGGCCCATCGAGTCTGCTCCGTCATTCAAACATGGCTGATATTTTTCTCATCCTCATTCTCCTGCCTTCTCCCCATAATCCTTGATCCCCTTATTGATCAAGAACCCATCTATCTCTGTCTTCAAGACACCCAGTGATTTGGCCTCCACAACCTTCTGCAGCAAAGAGTTCCACAGATTCACCACCCTCTGGCTGAAGAAATTCCTCCTCATCGCTGTTTTAAAGGATCGTCCCTTTAGTTTGAGATTGTGTCCTCTGCTTCTAGTTTTTCCAAAAAAGTGGAAACACCCACTCCACGCCCACTCTATCCAGGCCTCGCAGTATCCTGTAAGTTTCAATAAGATCCCCCCTCATCCTTCTAAATTCCAACGAGTACAGACCCAATCGTTCCTCACACGACAAGCTCTTCATTCCAGGGATCATTCTTGTGAACCTGCTCTGGACCCGTTCCAAGGACAGCACATCCTTCCTTAGATACCGGGCCCAAAACTACCCACAATACTCCAAATGGGGTCTGACCAGAGCCTTATACAGCCTCAGAAGTACATCCCTGGTCTTGTATTCTAGTCCTCTCGACATGAATGCTGACATCGCATTTGCCTTCCTAACTGCCGACTGAACCTGCACATTAACCTAAAGAGAATTGTGAACAAGGACTCCCATGTCCCTTTGTGCTTCTGATTTCCTAAGCATCTCCCCATTTAGAAAATAGTCTATGTCTCCATTTCTCCTTCCAAAGTGCATAATCTCACACTTTTCCATATTGTATTCCTTCTGCTACTTCTTTGCCACTCTCCTAGCTTGTCCAAGTCCTTCTGCAGCCTGCCTGTTTCCTCAATACTACCTGTCCCTCTACAGATCTTTGTATCATCTGAAAACTTAGCAACAGTGCCTTCAGTACCTTCTTCCTTCTTCTTCTTCTATTAATGTCTATTGTGAAAAGTTGTGATCCCAGCAGACCCCTGAGGCACACCACTAGTCACCGGCTGCCATCCTTTATCCTCACTCTCTACCTTCTGCCAGTCAACCAATCCTCTATCCATGCCAGGGTCTTACCCTCAGCACCATGGGCTCTTAAATTATTTAACAGTCTCCACGCAGCACCTTGTCAAAGGCCATTCTCCAGCCCCTCCACAGTGGCATGAATGTGTTCTATGCTGCATGTTGCCATGGCCATGCAAATTGTACACTAAACCATTGGCATATCATTAACAGGCCCGTCCCGATATTCTCTGGTCCTCCAGCGATGCTCCACCTCTGCCAGGAGGAATTACTGAAGGCGTGATTCACTTAGAACATAGAACATAGAACAGTACAGCACAGAACAGGCCCTTCGGCCCTCAATGTTGCGCCGAGCCATGATCACCCTACTCAAACCCACGTATCCACCCTATACCCGTAACCCAACAACTCCCCCTTAACCTTAACTTGCGGTATATTAAATGGGGAAGCAGGTTCCGTGGCTGCTGAGGGGGAGGGAGGAGGTAGGATATGTTCCAAAGGCGGAACCGTGAGCTGCCGGTGCTGTTGCTGGTTGGGAGGCTTCTGCCAGTGCTGGGGAAGCAGCAAGGGGTGACCAGGGGATGGGCCGTGGGGTCGGGGTGACCCCCCTGGGACCAGTGTGTCCAGGCAAGGACTACCATTGCTGCAGTCTGCAAAACAGCCATCTTGCTTCGCACCCCACTGACCACCCACCGTGGCCAGGGCCACCGTGCAGCCCATTGTTAACATGTCCCCTTCAGACAATGGATTTAGTATCCAACCAGGCAACTCCCCACACATGCGCTCACGCCCCCCACCCCCCCCCCCCCCCCCCCCCACCCCCCCCCCCCCCCACCCCCCAACCATGCTCCATACCTGCCTCATTACACGGTGCTGGCCCAGGGTTGGCATTATCAGTGGGTCTGGTCCATGGGATGGAGGATGATGCCAACTCACTCTGCGATGAGCTGTGGTGCTCTGCATCGTTGGACGGAGTCTGACCCGTGCCCTCCGATCACATTCCATGTCCACCTGGGTGATCCTTGCATAGGACGTGCCTATGCACAGTCCCATTGAACCCTTGTGGTGCCGGAGGTGGGAATTAGGAGGGGGTGGGGCTGGGGACCAGGGCAGGGTGTGGCGGTTGCCCTGGGGCCCCTGGTCTGTACCCATCTCCGATGACCGCACCCCCCACCAGCGACTTCTAGCCCATCCCTCACATCCTGCTCATGTGATTCAGCCCCGGCGTCAGCACTTAGTCTCTCAAACGGAGAATATTGCTGTAGATCTTTTCACTGACCCACAAACAGCATTAGCTTGCTTTATGATGGAGTTGACTTCCAACAATTGAACTAAAAAAGAAACTGAGCAGCCTCAAGCAAGGTCAGTTGAAATGCAGTGTTGCCAGTCTTGTTTTCCCGGCTGGGTCACTGTCTGTGTGGAGTCTGCACATCCTCCCCATGTGTGCGTGGGTTTCCTCCGGGTGCTCCGGTTTCCTCCCACAGTCCAAAGATGTGCAGGTTAGGTGGATTGGCCATGCTAAATTGCCCGTAGTGTCCCAAAAAGTAAGGTTAAGGGGGGGTTGTTGGGTTACGGGTATAGGGTGGATACGTGGGTTTGAGTAGGGTGATCATTGCTCGGCACAACATCGAGGGCCGAAGGGCCTGTTCTGTGCTGTACTGTTCGATGTTCTATGTTCTATGTTCTAGGTTGCCATCATTCTAGCCGCCACAGCCCTGGCGGACGCACTGAGGTTGTAAGAGCAGGAGCAGCTCGGGTGATGAGAGAGGGGGCGGGTGGGGCTGCAGAACCGGAATCTGCCCCAGAGGAACAGGGGCCAGCCAGTAAGGGTGGAGAGCGGCTGCCCAACAGGCCGAGGAGGAGGTGGGAAGGAGCTGCTGCATCACGCCTTGTGTATATCGGCAGTGCCCATCATTCGAGGACCTGTCGGAACGAACGTGTCGCAGTGAGCAGGAGGACCATGCAACATCACTGCCAGGTCATTGCGCATCTGGCACCGTGGGGGTATCGGGGAGAACACCCGCTCCCAGTGGCTCTGAAGGTGACGGTCACCCTGAACATTTATGCCACGGGGTCCTTCCAGGCACCGAGTGTGGACCTGTCCCGGATCTCGCAGACCTCGGTGCACAGGTGCATTCCTGCCAAAATGGAGGCCATGTATGCCTGGTCGGCACAATACATTACCTTCGGCGTGGACTGAACCCAGCCGGTTGCCAAGGCAGCAGGATTCACCACCATCGCCAGCATGCCCCAGGTCCAAGGAGTGATCGACAGGTTGCCTGTCTCCGTTCGAACACCAACGCATGAGAGTGTGGTCCACTCCATGAATATGCAATTGGTGTGTGACCACGAGATGCACGGTAGCATAGTGGTTCACACTGCTGCTTCACAGCACCAGGGTCCCAGGTTCGATTCCCGGCTTGGATCACTCTCTGTGCGGAGTGTGCACATTCTCCCTGTTTATGCGTGGGTTTCCTCTGGGTGCTCCGGTTTCCTCCCACAAGTCCCAAAAGATGTGTGGGTTAGGTAATTTGGACATTCTGAATTCTCCCTCCGTGTACCCGAATAGGCGCCGGAGTGTGGTGACTCTGGGCTTTTAGCAGTAACTTCATTGCAGTGTTAAGGTAAGTCTACTTGTGACAATAAAGATTATTATTATAAAGATTATTATTATAATCAAGCATGTCTGCGCTCGATACCTGGGCAGTGTGCACAATGCCTTCATCCTGGCACAATTGATGGTTCCCGACACATTCGAGGCGCACCCCTGGGTGAGGGATTGGCTCCTGGGTGACAGCAGTTATCCCCTGTGATCTTGGCTAATGACGCCTATCCGGAGGCCACAGACCAATGCAGTGACCCGCTACAACGACATCCTTGCAGCGATCTGGGGCGTTATCGATAGGTTCATCAGCTTGAGTTCAGGTGCCTGGACCGCTATGGAGGGTCCTTCCAGTACACCGCTGGGAGAGTTTCCCACATTGTGGTGTCCTGCTGCATCCTCCACAACATTGTGAGCAGAGGGGCGGCATGCTGGAGGAAGAGGATGAATGCCAGGCCTTGTTCTGTGAGGATGCCGCAGAGGGCCAAGATGGGCAAGTCATGGGCTCGGACAACATGTGCATCTGGGCCGCTGTGCACGGGAAAATCTAATCGTCTCCAGGGTCACCGACGAGGGGACCTAGCCACCAGTAGCCCTACCATCCTGTCCCACTCCCCCCACATCATGCCCCCCTGTCCAAATACCCCAACCCCTGCTCACCCTCCCTGCACCCCACCCCCATTACCAACTGCAGCTGTCCATCCTCCCTGCATCTACCAACTCCCCACACATGCGCTCACGCCCCCCACCCCCCCCCCCCCCCCCCCCCCCACCCCCCCCACCCCCCAACCGTGCTCCATACCTGCCTCATTACACGGTGCTGGCCCAGGGTTGGCAGTATCAGTGGGTCTGGTCCATGGGATGGAGGATGATGCCAACTCACTCTGCGATGAGCTGTGGTGCTCTGCATCGTTGGACGGAGTCTGACCCGTGCCCTCCGATCACATTCCATATCCACCTGGGTGATCCTTGCATAGGACGTGCCTATGCACAGTCCCATTGAACCCTTGTGGTGCCGGAGGTGGGAATTAGGAGGGGGTGGGGCTGGGGACCAGGGCAGGGTGTGGCGGTTGCCCTGGGGCCCCTGGTCTGTACCCATCTCCGATGACCGCACCCCCCACCAGCGACTTCGAGCCCATCCCTCACATCCTGCTCATGTGATTCAGCCCCGGCGTCAGCACTTAGTCTCTCAAACGGAGAATATTGCTGTAGATCTTTTCACTGACCCACCAACAGCATTAGCTTGCTTTATGATGGAGTTGACTTCCAACAATTGAACTAAAAAAGAAACTGAGCAGCCTCAAGCAAGGTCAGTTGAAATGCAGTGTTGCCAGTCTTGTTTTCCATGACAATGCTATGTGGCATGAAGGGGAGGAACAGCATCTCTTCATCCCAGCATGGCTTCATTACAAAGTGCCATCAGCAGCAGCTTATCCAAGTTGCATAGATCGTCTTGGATGAATGTTGCTTTTGTTAGAGCTCATTATAAAATCCATATCCATTATATACCAACAGCCCAGCTGTAAAAACAGGTCAAATACAAGCTGAAATGAACTAAATACTTGTCTCTTTCTTTGTAAACCGTTCTTTGGCCAAACCATGGCTCTTAATCACTTCACTATAACAAGGTCAAAGACATAATTCTGGGGGAAATGTTAATATTTCTAAATGGCCCAATACTATATCATATAATGGACTTTTTCAATGAGCCTTCGGGAGAAGGTGGAAATTTTAAAGATGCACTCAATTCCATGTTCTGTGATAAATATACCTGTTCCCTGAATCTTTGTTTTGCATAAGAGCAAGACAGACAAGAAGGAGAGATGGAAGAGACTCAGGTTCCGGAGCATGATTTGAACTGTACTGATGACGTAAAAATACGCGGGTTGGAATACAATGAGAAGAATAGTAAAAGTCTTCAGGAGGGCATAGGTCATTCAATGAAATGGGCAAAGGCAGTAAACTGCAACTGACTGCAAAGGCCTGTGAAATGATGGAATTTGGGAGGGAAAAAACAGAATAGGAATAAGTGTTGAAAGACATTGAAGAATGTGCATGAGAGGCCTAGGGTGGAAGTTCATTGACTTCAGATAAAACCACTGAGACAACTTTCTAGCTTTGATAAATAGAAAAAAAAGTAAGGAAATTAGAATACATTTGTATTAAATATTGGTGGCACTTTTAGACACAGGTCTTGGGCGTTCTTTTATACAAAGGACTTTAAAGCCAAAACGTGCATTATACAATGTGCAATCAGCAAGATAATAATAATACATTTTGAAGCAGAGACTTGAAATACAAGGATTATTCCCACTACAGCAAAAAAGGCTAAGGAGCAATTTAATTAGTGTTTTTAACATTATAGCGAGACGATACTGGGAATAGGGAGGAACAAAGTGCGGGGGGAAGAACAAAAAAGAAACAAAAAGAAGAACTTGCATTCACATGGCTCCTTTCACAGTCCAAAGTGCTACACAGACCATGAAGTACTTTTCCAGTGTAATCACCAACAGACCCTGGGCGGGATTCTCCAACCCCACACCGGGTTGGAAATCGCCGGGGGGAGGGGCGCCAATGCGGCAGTCGGGGGCCCAGGCGCTATGGGCCGAGTGCCCGCTGAGTTAGGCTGAGTCCCACCGGCATCGTTCTCGTGTGGTCTTACCCGGCGGGACCTCGACCTTCATGTTGTGGGGGGCGGCCTGGTGGAGGGGAAGGGGGTATCCGAACCCCCGGGAGGCCTCCACGGTGGCCTGGCCCACGATCGGGCCCTACCGATCGGCGGGCGGGCTTATCCCGGTGGGGGCCTATGTTCCTCCCTGCCGGGCCCCTGTAGGTCTCCGGCATGTTGCGTCAGGGTCGGCGCGGAGACGGCAACTCATGCGCATGTGCGGACCCGCGGCGCCCTTGCTGATACCCATATCGGCCGCTGGAGCAGCGTGAGGCTCTCCAGTGCTGTGCTGGCCCCCTGTGCAGCAGAGGATCGCTGATCCTAGGAGGCCAGATGACGCCGTCATAAAACGCTCCGGCGTTTACCACGGCGTCAACACTTAGCCCCAGGATTGGAAAATCATGCCCCTATCTTTTTTTGGCAGTGTGTAGTTGACGATTTAAGTTTATCATAGAATTTACAGTGCAGAAGGAGGCCATTCGGCCCATCGAGACTGCACCGGCTCTTGGAATGAGCACCCCACCCGAGGTCAACACCTCCTCCCTATCCCCATAACCCAGTAACCCCACCCAACACTAAGGGCAATTTTGGACACTAAGGGCAATTTATCATGACCAATCCACCTAACCTGCACACCTTTGGACTGTGGGAGGAAACCGGAGCACCCGGAGGAAACCCACGCACACACGGGGAGAACGTGCAGACTCCGTACAGACAGTGACCCAAGCCAGGAATCGAACCTGGGATCCTGGAGCTGTGAAGCATTTGTGCTATCCACAATGCTACTGTGCTGCCTATAAAGCTGCCCTTTATGGACCCTTTGAGTTTTTTGCACAGCCAAAGTCATGCGTGCATGGTGACTTAAAGTGGCCCACTTGTGCAGCGCTCATAAAGTTGTTCTCAGATCACTGCACAATTGTGCTTACAGGAAACATTGGTAGTCACTGTTGTAAGGTAGGAAACGCAGCAGTCAATTTGCACAAAGTAAGTTCCCACGAATGGCAATATGATATTGGTGAGATAATTAGTTTTATTGATGCTACTTGACGGATAAATATAGGTCAGAACACCGGAAAGACTTCCCCTAATCCCCTTTGAATTATGCCATCAGGTTTCTCACTTTCACATGAGAGCAGTCAGGGCCTAGTTTAATATCTCATTCAGAAGTCACCATTACTGCAGGATTTCTTCAGTTTGCATTGAAATATTAGTCTAGTTTTAGAACAAAGAACAAAGAAAAGTACAGCACAGGAACAGGCCCTTCGGCCCTCCAAGCCCATGCCGCCATGCTGCCCGACTAAACTACAATCTTCTACACTTCCTGAGTCCGTATCCCTCTATTCCCATCCTATTCATGTATTTGTATGTGCTCAAGTCTCTGGAATAAATACTTGAACCGACAACTGTTTTATCTCAAAGTAAGCTCAGTGGGCTAGACAGCTGGTTTGTGATGCAGAGCAAGACCAGTTCAATTCCGGTACCGGCTGAGGTTATTCATGAAACTTCTCAAACTTGTCTCTCGCCTGAGGTGTGGTGACCCTCAGGTTAAATCACCAGCAGTCAGCTCTCCCCCTCAAAGGGGAAAGCAGCCTATGGTCATCTCGGGCTTTATTGTTACTACCAATGAACCATGGCTTCATGTGGTTAAGTAGTAACTAGGATAATCAATTTAAAATTGTTACTGTAAGATTAAAGAAAAGAGTTCAGAATAATCTCTTAATGC
Organism: Scyliorhinus canicula; assembly: GCF_902713615.1. NCBI lineage: Eukaryota > Metazoa > Chordata > Chondrichthyes > Carcharhiniformes > Scyliorhinidae > Scyliorhinus > Scyliorhinus canicula. The sequence goes on along the minus strand of NC_052154.1, from coordinate 87,385,449 downwards.
AGAAAGTTCTCAAAGCGTGGAATAATTTTCCTTGAAAAATAATTGAGCAAGGAATATTTTAAAGAATGGGTGGATTAAAAGTAGAAAGTGGAAAAATCGGATTTTGAGGAGAGAGGGCAGTGAGATTAGCCTCAGGGTGATCCAGCAGAGAACAGATACAATGGGTTGAAAGGGGTCTCATTCTGTGGTGTAAATTTCGGTGGTTATATTTTACGTTATCTGGAAAAATAGCTTGCTGGGCGGGAAATACATAGAGGACAGCATGATTAGTGAACCCGCTGAAAAGAGCATGCTGATATGAACAACATGTATTATGTTGCTATAGTTTTGAACTCAATTTATTATCGACACCACAGCTAGTTCACAAAGAGTACAATAATAGGGAAATGGAGTACAGTGGAAAGAGTTTGTGCAAAAACCATTCTGATATAATAAATCTTAGTCAATGGATGCACCGCTGTTCAACACTGCTGTGTGTGAATAGATGCATTCTCTGCTCTGATCTACTGCTCCTAACAGTGCTATTGTTCACCTCAAGCATCTTTTTAAAACACTGAAAGTTCTGCTCTGACGATTCAGCATTTTCTATTTTTATTTAGGATTGTAGTGAGAGTGAACTATTCTGATTTGAAATAAATCTGCTTCCAGTAAACTTAATTCATATCAATTCATGTAGATTGTAATTTATATTAACTACAAGGTTTGAAAAAAAAGGTGGAAACCTAAACATTGCTTTAAGGTTGCCTGGGGATTCAAGTTAAAGCCCAGTAAATGCCATGTTTAGTGGCGTCGGGGTGTCATTTTTAAAGTCAGCCCGATCTTCTGACACTCCTTTGGGCCCCCATGCGACCTCAGGACCACCCCCCCCCACTTCACCCAACTTACCTCTTTCGGGGTCCTTGAGCCCACCTCACCCCACCTCTTATGGGCAAGGACACCCCCAGGCCCAAATCCTGGCATGGACAACCTAGCACCCAGGCACTGTCAGCCTAGTACACTGGCAGTGCCCCTGCTACCCTTGCAGTGCCACCTGGGCACCTTTGCAGTGCCAGGTTGGTACTGCCAGGGTGTCAACCTGGCAGTGCTATTGTTCACCTCAACCAGGGGTGTGCCAGGGTGGCACCCTGCCCTGTCCCCGACTACCCAGGGACCTTGACTCCCCAGCGAGACCCCCCACACCCCCCTGAAGTGCCAACACGACTGGTGAACCTGTCCAAAACATCGCCCGTTTGAGGCCTCACTGGCGCGGTCAGTGAATCCCAGGCCCCGGATGAATTGGTCGAACGCATATTTAAAGATTGTGACGTGCCTAGAGATTCCGTTGAATCTCGCAAGATGTTTTGAGTGTCATGAATCTCGATGCAAGCCTCTTGCAAGAAACCTTTATTTTATCATCTTTATTGTCACCAGTAGGCTTACATTAACACTGCAATGAAGTTACTATGAAAATCCCCCAGTCGCCACATTCCGGTGCCTGTTCGGATACACAGAGGGAGAAAACCAGAGCACCCGGTGGAAACCCACGCAGACACGGGGAGAACATTCAGAATCCGCATAAACAGTGACCTAAGTCGGGAATTGAACCTGGGACCCTGGCGCTGTGAAGCAACAGGACTAACTACTGTAGCCATCTGGGATGGCCACTTACAAAGTATCCCGGGAAATATGGCCACCTACAAAGGACCATGGGATATATGGTCAACCCAGGACTCAGACGCTGAGAGCTTATGTATATTGTCAACTCAGATACCAAGATGCTATCAAAATCCCCAGCTACTTTGCATTCTAATAACCCCATTTCCCCAGAACAAAAGACCTGTACTCAGGTAACAGTTACAGAAACAGACTCATCGGCGCCACTCCCTTGCTCAGGGAGCGCAAAAAGCCAAGGTCAATGACCATTCAGGACACGCCCCGCCATCAAGACACCCACCCCTTTATTGGCCAAAATTGAAGGCAGTAATCGAAGCCTGCTGAATTATTGCGTCCAAAGCTAAGGACCGCCCAAAAGAGCGCGAAACCCCAGAAGGATAAAGAGAGACACTGCCATGTATTCAGTCTCTCTTGGCCCCGACGCTCGGTCTCTCTTGGCCCCGACCTACGCCGAAAACCAAGTGCAGCATCACGACCAGAAGACAAGTTCAAGACCAATGATCGCTACCAGGCGGATGAGCCCAGCAGAAACGAAGTCACTTTTCCAGACCCAGCCACGCAAGATCCGAACAAAGGCCTTGCTCCTCTGCATAAAGCCGCGTGCCTGATGTTAAGTATAGGTTGTTGTAGTGTTAGGTGTAATTTAGCTTGTAGTGCTTTATGTTGCATGTCGAAGTAATTGTTGTGTGTCATTAAACTTGAACTAACTGGTTGTTTGGTCTTTGAACGATATCCGGTAAAACCTTGTGGTAGTACCATTTGATACCTGGCGACTCTGAAAAGCAATATCATCACTAATAACTATCATATCAGTATCCAGTTAAAAAGAGCAACACCACTGTGCTACCATGCCACCCAAAACCGTAGCAATGAAGCTTCTAGAGAGTTACAAAGCTCCCCTTCAGGGGAATTGAACCCGGTCTCCTGATTGACAGGCAGGGATTCTAACCACTATACTAACGAGGAACTGCCTCTTCCTGACGGGACTTTGAATCACACCCACATTTTTCATTATGCTTCAATTAAGCACTTTGACTCATTTTTGTAGTGCAAAGATGCCATTTAAATGCAATTTGTTATTGTTTTGTTGTAACCCAATTGTTAATTTCAGTTTTTACATCAAAATTGGTAAAACCTGTTATCTCTGTTACTAAAAGTTAGATCACCAGGAATTAGATCATTGCAATAAAGTGTAAATGATTCTTAAAAGGAAACTGACAGAGGTAAAATAGCTGGAAAATGAAAATGCTGATTTATTCTTTTACCCACTGACCTTATTTGCCAAATGAAAGGTCACTTTCATCAATTTATTGATAAACTCATACCTCTGTGTCCTCGTTTGATATAATCAAACAAATGCTCAATGACTGTACTACTGCAGTAACATTTAAATCACTTTCCTTATATTAATGCAAGGTAAGAATTGAGCAGCTCAAATCTTGTATTTGAATTGCAAGTTTGATCAGAATGAACTCCTCTTTCGAGCTGAAAGCTTCAACTTCACACCTCGCTTTCCTGTTTTGAATTTTAGGGCTTGGATGTAAAAGTAGAGGAAATCTTTCAATGCAAACTTCACTATATTTAAAAATGTTGAAGCTGTTGTTGAAAAAAGATACGCATTATCTGCCTGTCTCCTGCTGGTCTTGTCGTGGATCTAGAGCTGACACAAGGGGGAGAACCTTGCACAAGAATTCACTCTGACATGTCATCATTTCCCAGTATGCAGACTTGGTGGCCTTAAATATGCTAATAAATGGGCAGGTGCATAGACGTTAGATTGAAATGCGAGAAGCATTTTAATTAATCCCAAAATATTCACTGCCATTTTCCCCAATTAAATGCCTGTCAGGGTAGCATGGTGGTTAGCATACATGCTTCACAGCTCCAGGGTCCCAGGTTCGATTCCCGGCTGGGTCACTGTCTGTGTGGAGTCTGCACGTCCTCCCCCTGTGTGCGTGGGTTTCCTCCGGGTGCTCTGGTTTCCTCCCACAGTCCAAAGATGTGCGGGTTAGGTGGATTGGCCATGCTAAATTGCCCGTAGTGTCCTAATAAAAGTAAGGTTAAGGGGGGGTTGTTGGGTTACAGGTATAGGGTGGATACGTGGGTTTGAGTAGGGTGATCATGGCTCGGCACAACATTGAGGGCCGAAGGGCCTGTTCTGTGCTGTACTGTTCTATGTTCTATGTTCTATGTCCTGGCAGCCATTGTTTAATGGTTGACCGGTGCAGTCTCAGAGGAAGTTGGTGCCTTCTACTTCCTGAGGACATTCTGCCCCCAGTCTAATGCAGCACATGGCAGAAGCCAGAAAGTCCATCCTCTGTATGCAAGTGGCATCCCCATTGTTTACTCCTGTGAGTAATTAGCAATTGTAATACCTGGCATGGGATAATGAACCTCCGGTCTCTTTCTGTCCTTTTGGAAACAGTGTTGAGTGCTGACGTCAGCGTCAAAACTGGCGCAAACGACACCAGCGTCAACGGCCCTCCAGGCCCAGTCATTCACCCCTTGCTCGGGGGCTAGAAAGGCACTGGAGTGCTGTGCGCTGCTCCGGCGCCAAAAGCCAGCCCTACACGGCCAGCGCAGGTCCGTGCATGCACGCGCCACGACCATCTCCGTGCTGGTCCGCAGGAAATATGGCGGAGTCCTACAGGAACCCGGCGCGGAAAAACATAGGCCCCCCCGGAATGAGCGTGCCTGCCAATCGGTAGCCCCTGACCGCGGGCCTGGCCACCGTGGAGGCCCCCCCCCCCCCCCCCACCCCCCCGAAGTCGGCTCCCCCCGTCCCCCCACCAGGATAGCCTGATAGCACTGGCTGCCAGAACGCCGATGTCCCACCGGGTAGGACCATACGCTAACGGCGGCGGCGGGACTTGGCAGGCACTTGGCCCGTTGAGCACGGAGAATCACCGCGGGGGCTGCTTTCAATGCCTCCCGACTGGCGACGCAGCGACCACGCTGCCGTAATCGGCAGCCCGGCGGCGGAGTGGCGTGGCGGGATTCGCGTGCCCCCCACCCGGCGATTCTCCGACCCGAGTATCCCGCCCAGTATTTTTAAGAAGAGAGGTGAAAAAAAAACACAGAATTCTTGCCGAAACAGCATCCTATTGTCGAGTATTTCTATTTGTTAATATTGGATTTCTGTTTGTTTTATTTTTATTGAGGAAAAAGGAAGTAAAATTAGCTCGAATTGCTGCTACTCTCTGCTATCCAATTATCTCTGCTGCAAGTGCATTCATATGAATATAAGGGGTTGAATATTTGACAGGGTTTGGAGGCTCATTTCAATGTGTGAAGGGCCACACAGTTTTTTTTTTGGAGTAAATCTGACTTTCCTCTGCATTCCTGACCCCTTTCTGGCGCACCGTTGTAAGTTAGCAGAACATTGCGACTTTGATTCTTCCCTTTCTGAGATGTTAAGGGATGGTTTGGTTTGTGGAACCAACGGTATGGCGACCCAGAGAAAGCTATTAGCAGAGCTAGCCTGGGACCTGAAAAGGGTCATGTAATTGTCTCTCTCCTGGAAGAATGTGGAAAATGGGTCCAGAGGCTGCATATACAGTAATGGGAGGCCCCTATTCCGAAAGGCGGCGCCCTCAAGGATAGTTCTTGCGTGACCCAGAAACCACCAAAACAACATCGCAATCAGATCCGATGGCCAAGGGCCTCTGGGGTCCGATGGGGCATCTCACCGGAGGACAATGAGGAGTATCCACAACAGTGCTGCACTTTTTCACATTCGCCCCGTGCTTGCGTGGGTTTCGCCCCACAACCCAAAGATGTGCAGGGTAGGTGGATTGGCCACGCTAAATTGGCCACGCTAAATTGCCCCTTCATTGGAAAAAATGAATTAGAAACAAACAGTGCTGCACTTGTGGTCACAGGACCCGTGGTGGCCGAAGCTACCAGATTCGACAGCGAACGCGTCGCCCTAGCCAGGCGCGCTGACCTAGGGCGGTGCGGTAGCACAGTGGTTAGCATTGTTGCTTCATAGCTCCAGGGTCTCAGGTTCAATTCCGGCTTGTGTCACTGTCTGTGTGAAGTTTACACGTTCTCCCAGTGTTTGCGTGGGTTTCCTCCAGGTGCCCCGGTTTCCTTCCACAAGTCCCGATAGACATTCTGTTAGGTGAATTGGACATTCTGAATTCTCTCTGTGTGTACCCGAACAGGCGCTGGAATGTGGTGACTAGGGTAACAGTAACTTCACTGCAGTGTTAATGTAAGCCTACTTGTGACAATAAAGATTAATATTATTAGAGCGGTGCACAATGCCCCGCCCACGGAAGAAGATCTGATGCAGCTAAATTTCATCATGGCACCCAAAGTAGCCCCAATTAGGATAAAGATTCAAGTCAACGGTCTCCCCCTGGACCTGAAAATCGACTCAGGGGCTGTTGGCTCAATTATCGGCCAACAAACCTTCCATGGACTCCGTTTGGGGAACTTTGCCCCTGGGTTTGAGAGATACCAAGGCCCGGTTGGCAACATACTGCCCTTCTGGGGTCCGATGGGACCGGTATGGGACAATTGGGCGCGGCCGTTTTGGCGCGGCCCTTTGGACGCAGCCGTTTGGGCGCCATGGGACAATTGGGCGCAGCCAATTTGGCGCGGCCGTTTGGGCACAGACGACAGAAATTCTTTTAGTTTTTGTGGCTAGTAAATTGTTGCAAATTGTTGCAAGTAAATTTAAAAACCTTAAATTAGTTCATTTAGTTTAGTTCATTTGGTGATTATGAGCAAGGCTCCTCAAGTACTCGATAGCATCCATGTTTTCAAATTTAAGAACAGTTTCATGTATTCTTTTATCTTTATTGTAAATTAAAAACCTTAAATTAGTTCATTTAGTTAAAAACCTTAAATTAGTTCATTTAGTTAAAAACTAAAGTTAAAAAACCTTTAGTTTAGTTCATTTGGTAATTATGAGCAAGGCTCCTCAAGTACTCGATAGCATCCATGTTTTCAAATTTAAGAACAGTTTCATGTATTCTTTTATCTGCATCTTTATACTTTTTTAGTTTTTGTGGCGGTTCATGGCCGGCTAGTAACCTTTCATAATATGCATCTCTACCTTTCTGTACTTTACGCAGGCCATCAATTAGTTTCCATATGGTGGGATGATGCATGCCAAGTTCATATTTCAATCGACGGTGGGCTGCCTCCGCATTATTGTTTGTGCGGTCTTCCCCGTTTAATGTTCTCTGATAAAGGTTCCAAATCTCAGGGCGAAATAAAGGTGTTCGTCTACCATTTCCTCGTCTGTTCAGACGACCAACATATGTATCTTCAAACCAGTTGAGTAAATCTTGAAGTTCTTGTGGCAGTTGGGTCGCTAAAGCATCCAGATATTCATCAATTTTGTTCAAAGGTACAAAGGCAATGGCAGTAATCATTTTAGCTTTTAATGCAAAATCTGGATCAGTGTTATACAAACTACGAAACCCCATACTAGCTAGATGTTTTTGCATATTTTGAGCTAAATGAAAAAAACATCCTTTTATTTGAACATCAGGGAATATGTCTTTCATAGCACTGTGCGCAGCTTGTTCATAATCACAGACGATTGAACTGGGTTTCAATAATGCGAACATTCTCGTATATGTGGTGCGTTGCTTGTTGGGCAAAAGAGCATAAACCGTAGGAGTAACTCCTCCGTGTTTTTTTACCATAATTATATATCTGAGAAAAGAGGCTGGGAGCAATACTGAATGTGACATCTGCAAACCACATATCAGATGTCAATAAGTGCTGTAGCCAGCTCTGTCTTCCGAAGATTAATATCCGGTCGTGACCTGGTCCGCTATCACAAAGTAAAAAATTTTCTTCCACTCCTGGTTGAGGGACATATATCCTGTAGCATTCTGGCACAATCAATTGTTGTAAATCACTTGGATTGGTGGGGGCGTTCAATACATAATTACGCTTTCTGCTTATCATTCTCCTCAAAGCAGATATATTAGGAATGGCTGGTAGACTAGCTTGGGATATGTCTGTCAAACATTCATTAACAACTACAGTCGGTGCCTCAAGGGTTTCCTGTGCTCTCTTTTTTATTTTAGTTTTCACGAGTGCAACCTCTACTTGTGCAGCAGAAGCATCATGCGAATGGCTGTTCAGCTGCCTCACCACGTTTGCAGCTTTAGTATGGAGACGTGCTTTGCACCGGTTTTTTTTGCTCACAACGCCAAAATTTCACTTCGCTGTCACCTTTGCTTGTTTTGTCAAAGATGTAAAGGAATCCGTTATGAACAAATTTTTCTTTACCACGTTTTGTTGATACTGCCTCAGCCATCATATGGGTATGCGAATTGGTTTAGTTAAAAAATATATAAAAAGATGGTGATAGAACGCACCAGCACCCAACTCAACGCACCCGCACCAGCAGCCAACTCAACTGAGGCTAATTCACAAATAAAGAAATGTTATTTTGGCGCCAAAACGTCCGGCGGCAAAACAGCCGGCGGCAAAACGGTTGGCGCCAAAACGGCCGCGCCACAACGGCCGCGCCCAAATGGCTGCGCCAAAACGTACCTAACCCCGATGGGACATCTCACCGGAGGACAATGAGGAGTACCCACAACACTGCTGCACTTTTGCACATTCTCGCCGTGTTCCTGGCTAAATTGCCTTTCGTGTCCAAAAAGGTGGGGTGGGGTTACTGGGTTACAGGGATCGGGTTGAGGTGTGGGATTGGGTAGGGTGCTCTTTCCAAGAGCCGGTGCAGACTCGATGGGTCAAATAGCCTCCTTCTGCACTGTAAATTCTATGATATACCGGGGAACCATTGACCATCTTCGGTACCATGGTGGCCAGCAGAGTTCCGGGGGGTGGGGGGAGCCGTTCTGTTGGCGGGGGGGCTTCGGCGGGGACTGGGGGGACCAGTGGAGGGTGGTCCAGGGGTGGCGAGGGGGGATACAGGGGGACACTATCTGGCAGACCGGATCAGCGTGCGGCCGCGCCAAGTTGTATGGTGTGGCCACCGCAGGACGTCGCTGTGTGCATGCGCGGCCGGGGGGGGGGGGGGGGGGGGGGGGGCACGTCCGAACCGCTCCATACCATCCATCCTCAAATGGTTTGGCTGAGCAGGTACTCCAGGATGTTTGAACAAAATATGAGGAAGCAGAACATGGGCTCCCTTGAAACCAAGCTGGTTGGATTTTTATTCAACTACCGAACAACGCTGCACATCAGAATTGCTAATGGGCTGATGCCTCTGGCCCCGTCCGGTTTAACGGTGCTGAGTCTTGGCGGGAAGATAGAGTTGAAGCAGGGTCTCCAGAAGAGGTATCATGATCACCAAAGACATGAAAGAGGTTTTAAATCAGGAGAATGTTTGAAATTTCGGGACAGTGTCCAATGGGTCCCGGGGAGGATAGTCGAGGAAACAGGGCTAGTTTCGTACATGGTCAGGACTAGGGAATGGACTGTGCAGAAACACATAGACTACCTCAAGGGCAGGGAAACCGCCCAGAAGAAGCCACTCTGGATGAATCTATGTCTCAACCACCCTGTCTGCCATCCTTTGGTCACAAAGCACTTCCCACCAGGGTCCTCTGCCCAGACCAGCAGGATGCGAATGACCCGGCCTTGGATATGGACACGGAATCCTCAGTATTCTCATAGGATGTCAAAATTGGAGACGGGCCCCCAACATTGTCCCTTTGTTATTCTGCATGAAAAGGGGGCTCCCCGATATGGGAGACGCTCCCTCAGGCCCGATGGGCCCAACAGTTGGCAGAAGCACAGCCACAGATGAAACAGCGAAGGAGAACCCCTCAACAATCCATTGCAGGGGAACCTTCGGACTTGGGGGGGGGGGGGGGGGGGGGGTATAATAACCCTCATAATTCCCATAGGGACATCGATCGGTCTCCCCATGGGATTCATAGAATACAAACGTCTCCACTAGTGGGCGGAAGCCTGCCCAGCTGTCACTATTAGGTGTTGTAATGAAACGTAGATAGATTTTTAATGTAGTGATCCATCATAGGCATCTATTTTTTAACGGTATAAATGGGTATTACATTGACATGCCTTGTGTATTCACACACTTTTCCAATGAAAAAATACACCATAATGCAATGAAAAATGTATCAAGGGCACAGAATCATCAGAATGGTTACAGCACAGGAGGAGGCCATTTGGCCCATTGTGTCTGTACTGGCTCTCTGAAGGAGCAATTCTCCTTGTACCTACCTCTGCACTGTAGCCTTGCACATTTTTCCTTTTCAGATAATAATCAAATTCTCCTTTGAGCGCCTCGATTGACCTTACCTCCATCACTCGCAGACAGTGCATTTCAGATCCTACCCAATTGTGTGAAAAGGTTTCCCCTTCTGTTGCCATTGCTTCTTTTGTCAATTAGCTTGAAGGTTTGCTCTCTGTAATAGATCCAGGAGGCACGGAGTGAAAGGCCAAACTGGTTTATTTTAAACTGAAAATAAAGCTGCTACCGCAGCCCACAAAACAAATGTCCCAGCCCAGGACTATCGGGAACTGCTGGTCCACGCCAAGGAACTACATTTAATGGTCTCGCTAACGAGCCCCAGCTTGCCGAGTCTGCCTTACCACAGGAACTCGTATTGTACTGAAGCCCACAAGGAGATCATAGAATCCACAGAATCCCTACAGTGCTGAAGGAGGCCATTCGGCCCATTGAGTCTGCATCGACACTGACACTCTAAAATAGCACCCAACCTCGGCCCACTCCCCTGCCTTATCCCCTAAACACACCTAACCTCTGGACAATTTAACGTGGACAATCCATCTCACCTGCACATTTTAGGACTGTGGGAGGAAACCGGAGCACCCAGAGGAAACCCGCCCAGACACAGGGAGAATGTGCAAACGTTACACAGACAGTCGCCAAAGGTTGGAATTTAACCCGGGTCCCTGGTGCTCTGAAGCAGCAGTGCTAACTGCTGTGCAACCGTGCCGCCCATCAATCAGGGATTCCCCCATGGTCCTCATGAGGGTAATCACATTATTTATATACTTCCTATGGGATGAGGTTTTCCCCATCTACTCTGCCCAGACCCCTCATGATTTTTGAATGCCTCAATCAACTTTCTCTCAATCTTCTTTTTCCCAAGGAAAACAGTCCCTACCTCTCTAATCTATCTACCGAACTTATGTTCTTCATCCTTGGAACCATTCTTGCAAATGTTTTCAGCATTGGGAGGTAATATCCAACCAACTTGATTGAATTTTTCGATGAGATGACCAGTTGTGTGGACGATGGCAATGCATTTGCTATAGTGTACTTCGACTTCAGCAAGGCTTTTGATCAGGTCTCACATGGGAGACTGATGGCGAAGGTAAGAGCCCATGGGATCCAAAGAAATTTGGCAAATTGGATTAAAAATTGGCTGAGTTGCCTGAGCATTGGATCCAACAAGCTGAGGGTGATGGTCGAGGAGTGTTTCTCTGACTGGAAGCCTGTGTTCAGTGGGGTCCAATAGGGACCAGTGTTGGGACCTTTGCTGTTTATGGTTTATATAAATGATTTAGACTTGAATGTAGGAGGGTTGATCAGTAAGTTCGTGGAGATATGAAAATTGGTGGGTGGTGAATAGTGAGAAGGATAGCCTTAGATTATAGGAGGATATAGACAGGCTGGTCAGATGGGCTGGTCAGTGACAAATGGAATTCAATCAGATAAGTGTGAAGTGATGCACTTGGGCAGGACAAACAAGACAAGGGAATACATGGTGAATGGCACCAAGGAACAGAGGGACCTTGGTGTGCATGTACACCAGTCCCTTAAGGTAACAGGGCAGGTGGTTAAAGTGGTTAAGAAGGCATATCGTACAGTTGCCTGTATTAGCTGAGGCATGCAATTTAAGAGGTTCTGCTGGAACTGTGCATAATGGTGGTTAGGCCACTGCTAGCGTATTGTGTGCAGTTCTGGAATCCACATTATAGGAGGGATGTGAGAGCACTAAAAGCTTGCAGAGAAGATTTACCATGATGTTGCCTGGGCTGGAGAGTGTTGGTTAAGAAGAAAGATTGGATAGACTGGAGCTGTTTTCCTTGGAGCAGAGGAGACTGTTAGGAGATGGGATACTTTGTTAGGAAACCAAGGTAGACCTTCTAACAGGCGCACCTCCACACCCACAGTCTTTCTGCTCTGGTCCATGACTTGTAAACTACACTTTGAACCCGACCCACATGAAAAGATAAAAAATGGTGTGTGAAGTTCCACATGGGTCAGGTGTGTAATTAATGAGCCGCGAATGTGCACAAGTTAGGTTTTCTCAGGCCCAGAAGACATATCGGCCCCAGGTAAACAGGGGCTCCGGCTCTGTGTTGATGCTGTTCCGTCATGATAGAAGAGCCTGAATGTCCAGCTTTGACAAAGGGTCATCTGGACTCGAAACGGTAGCTCTTTTCTCTCCCTACAGATGCTATCAGACCTGCTGAGATTTTCCAGTATTTTCTCTTTTGGACTGCCAGCACTTGGCCCAATAACTCATAGAATCATAGAATTTACAATGCAGAAGGAGGCCATTCAGCCCATCGAGTCTGCACCGGCCCTTGGAACGAGCACCCCACTTAAGCCCACGCTTCCACCCTCTCCCTGTAACCCAGTAACTCCACCTAACCTTTTTGGACACTAAGGGGCAATTTATCATGGCCAATGCACCTAACCTGCATATCTTTGGACTTGTGGGAGGAAACCGGACGAAACCCACACACATGGGGAGAACGTGCAGACTCCGCACTGACAGTGACCCAAGCTGGGAATCGAACCTCGGACCCTGGAGCTGTGAAGCAACTGTGATAACCAATGTGCTACTTTGCGGTAGCTTTCCTGCTTTCATCAGGAATCAGCCAGGAGGAAGTGGCTTCTGGAGGCTGAGGAATGTGGTGAGGTTGATTATCAAAAAGACACAATCATTTGTTCTCCCCTTTTCTTGCTATCAGCCCATAGACAAGTCCCAGGGGTGTCTCAGATGTCATTCTTTATGTCTGAGCCTCAACAGTAAGTATTGGCTGTATGGAAATTCCAGCTAAATTCAATCTGGGGCAGCAAAGCTGGATCCAATAATCTTTTCATATTCCTAATGATTTTCCTGTTCCTATTATTCAATACTGAATACTTGACTTTCAGATGCTTATTTAAAATGCAACGCTGCCTTCAGCAGAGTTAAAAATGCTAATTATTGGCCTAGGGTTCAATCGCATTAAAGATTTGACGGGATATATCCAAGGATTCTATGGGCAGCAAGAGGTGAAATTGCAGAGCAGTTGGCAATGATCTTTTCGTCCTCACTGTCAACAGGGGTGATACCAGGGGATTGGAGAGTGGCGAATGTCGTGCCCCTGTTCAAAAAAGAGAATACGGATAACTCTGGGAATTACAGGCCAGTTAGTCTTACTTCGGTGGTCGGCAAAGTAATGGAAAGGGTACTGAGGGATAGGATTTCTGAGCATCTGGAAAGACACTGCTTGATTAGGGATAGTCAGCGCGGATTTGTGAGGGGTAGGTCTGGCTGACAAGCCTTATTGAATTCTTTGAGGAGGTGACCAAGCATGTGGATGAAGGTAAAGCAGTGGATGGAGTGTACCTTGATTTAGTAAGGCATTTGATAAGGTTTCCCATGGTAGGCTTATGCAGAAAGTAAGGGGGCATGGGATAGTGGGAAATCTGGCCAGTTGGACAACGAGCTGGCTAACCGATAGAAGTCAGAGAGTGAGTGTGGATGGCAAATATTCAGCCTGGAGCCCAGTTACCAGTAGCGTACCGCAGGGATCAGTTCTGGGTCCTCTGCTGTTTGTGATTTTCATTAATGACTTGGATGAGGGAGTTGAAGGGTGGGTCAGTAAATTTGCAGACGATATGAAGATTGGTGGAGTTGTGGATAGTGAGGAGGGCTGTTGTCGGCTGCAAAGAGACATAGATAGGATGCAGAGCTGGGCTGAGAAGTGGCAGATGGAGTTTAACCATGACAAGTGTGAGGTTGTCCATTTTGGAAGGACAAATATGAATGCGAAATACAGGGTTAACGGCAGGGTTCTTGGCAATGTGGAGGAGCAGATAGATCTTGGGGTCTATGTTCATAGATCTTTGAAAATTGCCACTCAAGTGGATAGAGCTGTGCAGAAGGCCTATGGTGTGCTGCCGTTCATTAGCAGAGAGATTGAATTTAAGAGCCGTGAGGTGATGATGCAGCTGTACAAAACCTTGGTAAGGCCACATTTGGAGTACTGTGTGCAGTTCTGGTCGCCTCATTTTAGGAAGGATGTGGAAGCTTTGGAAAAGGTGCGAAGGAGATTTACCAGGATTTTGCCTGGAATGGAGAGTAGGTCTTACGAGGAAAGGTTGAGGGTGCTAGGCCTTTTCTCATTAGAATGGAGAAGGATGAGGGGCGACTTGATAGAGATGATCAGGGGAATAGATAGAGTAGACAGTCAGAGATTTTTACCCCGGGTGCAACAAACCATTACAAGGGGACATAAATTTAAGGTAAATGGTGGACGATATAGGGGGAGTCAGAGGTAGGTTCTCCACCCAGAGAGTAGTGGAGGCATGGAATGCACTGCCTGTGGAAGTAGTTGAGTCAAAAACATTAGGGACCTTCAAGTGGCTATTGGATAGGTACATGGATTACGGTAGAATGCTGGGGCGTAGATTGATATGTTCTTAATCTAGGATAAAAGTTCGGCATAACATCGTGGGCCAAAGGGCCTGTTCTGTGCTGTATTTTCTATTTTCTATGTCAACTCCTAATGGGACGATATGGCTAAACTTTTTTTTTAGAAAAAAGGAGATTGAGTACAAGCTTAAACATTCTTTTTGGTGCCAAAAAAAGGGATTATCTATTTTCCCATCCTTCCTGCCAAAGCGAATAATTCCACATTTTCCCACACTTTCCTCCATATGCCACATTTTTGCTATTAAGACCCAGGAAGCCAAGTAGTAAGGTGAATGCCAATTTATTTATGATCGCAAAAAGTCTATGTTTACAGAGTACAATCCTGTTGGGATAACCAAAATCATCGTCATCATCTTGACGGTCTGGGCTATGGAATACGGCAGGTTGCACGCCGACTAAGGAGTCGTCCATGAGGCGGTGGAGGTACTGATGGCCACACGCCCTCTGAGGCGGGCTCTCATATTTTAAGATGGTCGATGTTTTCACGCAAGGACTTCCCTTGGGTCTTGACCTTATAAGATACTGGCCCTGACAGTCTGCAGGAGCCAAAGTGCATGGTCTCCAAAATTCCTGACAGAGAGGTTGAAAACCTCTCTCTGGGTTCCTGTGGCCATGATACTTCCTTTGCATGTCTTGTTGCAGCTCGGCTTTTCTGCCTAAACTTGGTAAAGTCAGATTTAAACAAGTTTGGGTGCATCGACCACTGTTGTGCCAGTGTTAACACCATCGTGACATGCAGCATGGTCCTGTAATGAAAAAGGAACCTCGCCAGCCATGTGTCCAGGGAGCCCGAGGTCTGCTTGTGCATGCCCCGCTTGACCATCCGCTCTGCCAAGCCATTTGAAGACAGGTGGTATGGGGTAGTCTGGATGTGTATTTTCCAATTGTTTCTACAAACGTGGAGAACCCCTTGCTCGTAAACAGGGTCCCATTATCAGTAAATAGCATCTCTGGAATCCCATGGGTGAAGAGAGGCCAAATGAGGGAGTTTTGGTGTTCTCGATTCAATGTGCATCTTTTCACTTCACTCTCGATGCCGCCATAGATTTCTGGCCACCAGACATAGCTCCTTGCAAACATCTTCATCTTTGAAGCCTCTGGGTGACCACTATGCAGACCCTGCACGATCAATTCCAGGCCTGGCTACGGGATGACCACACAAGTTCCCCACAGGAAGACGCAGCCTTCTATACTCAGCTCCTGCTGTTTCAAAACATAGGGCTGCCAGGGGGACCCCTGTAATCCACCATGCAGTAAAGTGTGGTGAAGCTAAACCAATGTGGGATCTCCCTGTGTCCACGTGTGTGATGTGTTGGGTAATCTGGGTCTGCGGTCTGCGAGGACTGCGTTTACTGCAGCAGTGAGAGAGACAGGCTTCCAACACTTGAAGAAATGCAACTCGATTTTATTGAACTCTTAACTATCATACATACTTTAACTGTGGGTTGACACTATGCTGACTGGACTGGAGACCTGAGGCTAACCTGACCAGACTATCTTACTACCACATGGTGTATGTTCCAGTTGCTGCTCACGGGCTCTGACTGTCTCAGAGGCTGGATCCCAAGAGAGCGGGAAAACTCGTGCCCTCTGGCTTTATAGTGGCCGTGTCCTGTCTGGTGATTGGCTGCTGTGTTCTGTGTGTTCACTGGTCATCCTGTGTGTCAATCACTGCCTGTCTGTGCACCAACATATACCTGTATGTATATTATGACAGTATATACCGGTGCAGCTGTTACTGGCAGAGTATGCATGAAATTTAAAGTGCCACACTTCGTCTACCACTGGTAGCTAGGAGGTGCTCACAGGCAGCGGAAGAAAGCTGAGGGTGGCGGTATGTGCTATTTGGACCCGAGGGGATGTTGAAAGGTGCATTCTTACACCGCCAGTAATAGAGTCCAGTACTGAAACCAGGCCGAGGCTAAGGGAGGAATCCCCTTGTCCTCCTTAAAAAGACTCGGCAGCGGCTTATCGTCTGTGATAATGAAATAATGCCGTCCGTAGACATATTGGTGGAATTATTTTACCACATATATCACAGCAAAGCCTTCTTTTTCAATCTGGGTTTAGTGATGTTTCGCATCTGCCAGGTTTCTGGAAGCATATGCGATGGGGGCCTCTGCACCATCGTCCGATCAATGGGATAGTACGACCCAGATGCCATATGGAGAGGCATCACGCGTGGGATCATAGTGGGCCGGAAGCTGGGAGGATGACAGCTGTCTCTTCACTCCTGTGAATGCTTCCTCTTGTGGAGCTCCCCAAGCCTACTTCTGGTTCTTTTTCAACAAGACATGAAGAGGTGCCAACAGGGTGGCCAAATTTGGAATAAGCTTTCCATAATAATTCACGAGTCTCATAAATGATCTCAATTCCGTGGCCTTTTGTGGTGTCACGACACCTTTTATGGCCAGGACCTTTTCCTCCACTGGGTGCAAGTTGTCTTTAATTTACCCGATAACCCAAATATGTTACAGCCTTTGCTTGAAAGAAGCATTTACGTACTTCAGGAGGATGCCCACTTGGGACAAGCGTCTGAGGATCTCTTCTAAATTGTCCGGGTAGTCTTTTTCAATGGTCTCTGTGGTGATTGTTATCCAGATATACCACCACTTTGGATAGCCCATAGATGATGGTTTCCATCGCCCTCTGAAAAATTGCACAGGCGGAAGGGACCTCGAAGGGAAGGTGAGTGTATTTGAATAGCCCACTGTGGGTATTTATGACCACTTTCTTCCGCGTTGCAGATTCGGTTTTGTGAACAAACATCCCCAGCCAGTTTTCTGTATAAATCCTCCACATACGGCATGGGGTCCAAATGGGATGCCCTGTTTACAGTCAGTTTATAATCCCCAGAGAGGCAAACTGACTAATCCAGTTTCATCACAGGGACCACTAACGCGGTCCATTCTGCAAATCGCACAGGGTGCATGATGCCCAAACTCTCTAAGCGCAGCAACTCACTATCCACCTTTGTGAGCAAGGCATGGGGGACCGGTTGTGCTCTGAAATATCTGGGTTGGGCCTTCGGGTAAACATAAATGCATGTCTTGGCTTCTTTTATCTTGCCCAGGTCCTCCTGGAATACCTCCGGATACTTTCAAAAGACCTCATTCAGGTTTCCAATGCCATCTGAAAAATTTGTTGCCAATCAAAGCTTAGTGTTCTCTACCAATCACAGCCCAACAAGTTGTGTCCCAGAATGAAAGGGAAAATGCTGGAAAATCTCAGCAAGTCTGGCAGCATCTGTAGGGAGAGAAAAGAGCCAACGTTTTGAGTCCGATGACTCTTTGTCAAAGCTACCGACCATTGGTCAGTGAGGAGAGTGAATCCCCTGCCGGCCAGGTAATGCCTCCAATCTGTCTGCTGCACAGCTTCAACGATGGCTTGGGCCTCTTTTTCGACAGAGGAGTGCTGAATTTCGGAGGCATGAAGGATGCGGGAAAAGAATGCCACGGGCCTGTCTGCCTGATTGAGCGTAGCGGCTAGAGCGACGTCTGATGCGTCGTTCTCCACTTGAAAGGGCAATGTCTCGTCGACTGCGTGCATCGTGGCCTTGGCGATGTCGGCTCTAATTCGGTTGAAGGCCTGTTGAGCTTCGGCCGTCAGGGGAAAAAGGGTGAACTGGATGAGTGGGCGGGCCTTGCCCGCATAGTTTGGGACCCACTGGGCATGGGAAGAAAAGGACCCCAGGCAGCGCTCAAGGGCCTTGGGGCAGTGGGGAAGGGGGAGCTCCATGAGGGGGCGCATGCGGCCAGGATCGGGCCGCAAAACCTCGTTCTGGACCACGTAGCCGAGGATGGCTAAGCGGTTCGTGCTGAATACGCACTTCTCCTTGTTATAGGTGACGTTTAGGAGAGTGGAGGTGTGGAGAAATTTGGCATGGTTGGCATCGTGGTCCTGTTGATCATGGTCACAGATGGTGACATTATCTCGGTAAGGGAAAGTGGCCCGCAGCTCGTACCGGTCGACCCTTCGGTCCATCTCCCTTTGGAAGACCGAGACCCTATTGGTGACGCCGAAGGGAACCCTGAGAATGTGGTAGAGGCGGCCATCTGCCTTGAAGGCAGTGTATGGGCGGTCCGCCTTACGGATGGGGAGCTGGTGGTAGGCGGATTTCAGGTCCACAGTTGAGAAGACCCAGTACTGTGCAATCTGATTGACCCTATCAGATATGCGTGGGAGGGGGTACGCGTCAAGCTGTGTGTACCGATTGATGGTCTGGCTGTAGTCCACGACCATCCTGTGTTTCTCCCCAGTTTTCACCACTACTACTTGGGCTCTCCAGGGGCTGTTGCTGGCCTTGATAATGCCTTCCCGAAGCAGTCGCTGGTCGTCGGACTCCTGTCCTAGGCGATGTACCGTCTGCTCCTGGTGGCGACGGGTTTGCAGTCCGGAGTTAAATTTGCAAATAGGGAAGGTGGGTCGACCTCTAGGGTCGCGTGGCGGTACACAGTAAGTGGTGGTAGGGGCCCGCCGAATTTCACTGTTAGGCTCTGGAGGTTACACTGGAAGTCCAGGCCAAGTAGCAGGGCAGCGCAGAGGTTGGGGAGGACGTAGAGGCGGAAGCCACTGAATTCTATGCCCTGGACCGTGAGCATGGCTATACAGTACCCCCGGATCGCCACGGAGTGGGACCCGGAGGCCAGGGAGATTCTCTGATTGGCGGGGTGTACCGCGAGGGAGCAGCACCTTACCGTATCTGGATGGATGAAGCTTTCAGTGCTCCCAGAGTCCAGCAGACAAGAGGTCTCGTGCCCATCGATCTTCACGCTTGTCGAGGCGGTGGCTAGATTGTGCGGGCGAGACTGGTCAATCGTGACCGAGGCGAGTTGCGGCTGGTCGTCGCTGGTGTCGAACGATGTGGTGCCCGGGGGGCACGGGTCCTGGAACGATGGTGGCGCCCATGTGCCGTGGGGGAGACAAGATGGCGGCTCCTGATGATCTTGGGGTGGACAAGTTGGCGGCGCCCACGGGCCGCACGTGTCGGGGTTGACAAAGTTGGCGACGCCCATGGGCCGCGCGTGGTCCGAAGAAGAGAAGATAGCGGCGCCCACTGGCCATGCGTGGTCCGAGGGGAAGATGGCGGCGCCCACTGGCCGCGGGTGGTCCGAGGAGGGGAAGATGGCGGCGCCAACTGTCCGTACGCGAGGGGGGTATAGAGGCGACTGCGCCGGCCTGGCACACCACAGCGAAGTGCCCCTTTTTGCCGCAAGCCTTGCAAAGGGCGCTGTGGGCCAATCAGCATTGGCGGGGGTGTTTCTGTTGCCCGCAGAAGTAACATCGGGGGCCCCCGGGGTTGGCTGGCTGGCATGTGGCATAGGAGTAGGGTTGGCTGAGTTGGGTCCCCGGTGGGGCTGTAGACTGTGGAGTCCACAATGCTTAGGAGGGGTGGGCCTAGGGCTGGGGGTGTTGGCATGAAGATTGCGCGAGGCGACCGTCATCGATAGCGCCAGCTTTATGGTTTCTGCGAGGTCGAGTGTGGCCCCCCCTAAAAGTCGCTGGCGTATGAGATCTGACCCTATCCCCGTAATGAAAGCGTCCCGCATGAGGAGGTTCAAAAGTTCCGTGGCCGTGACGGCCTGACAGTCACAGTCTCAGACCAGGGGAATTAAAGCACGCCAGAAATCTTCTACGGACTCACCAGGGAGTTGCCTACGAGTAGAGAGTACGTGTCTGGCGAAGAGCGTGTTCGTCCGCTGGGCGTAATTCTCTTTCAGTCGCGCCACAGCTTCATCGTAGGTCGGCGCGTTCTGGATAAGAGGAAATACGTTGGAGCTCAGCCGCAAGTAGAGTATCTGGATCTTCTGAGCTTCCGGAATTGGGTCTGGTGCAGACCTGATGTAAGCTTCGAAACAAGCTCGCCAATGTTGAAAGTACTTTTTGACGTCGCTTGATTGCGGATCCAGCTGCAGGCGATCCGGCTTGATGCTGAGGTCCATCTTCTGAAAACTTCAGTGTAATAAATTGATGCACGATCAATTGCACAGAGACGAGAGTTGAATACAACTGAGACTTTATTACACTAAGGTGTGTGGCCTCCTACAGCACCTGGCAAAATGGCTGCTGTATGGGGAGCACACATATTTATACTCTGCCTACTGGGCGGAGCCAGCAGGCAGGGACTACCCCCGTACCTGTCGTACAGGGTCTTGCCACACATCTCCTAATATATATACAACAGTGGTGATTACCACAGCTGGTGAATGGGAGCGAGGTGTGGGGAGGGGCCACGGTCGGCTGAGCCTGTATGGACAGGTTTTGATGGGCCATGGAGGTGCGAATGGTGGGGGAATGTGAGTATGTAGAGAGGAGCGGCTTTGAGAGGAAGTCTGACAGCATCTGTGGAGAGAAAAGGGAGCTAACGTTTCGAGTCTGAATCATCCAGATGCTGTCAGACCTGCTGAGATTGTCCAATGTTTTCTTTTTTTTCAGATTCTAACATCCGCAATAATTTGCTTTTATCTTTGAGAGGAAGTTATTGAGGGTTTTCTGGGAAAGGGGGAAGTGTGGGGGGAAGGGTAGCTGGCTGACAGTGACCAGGGCTTGGTCCTACTGATGGGGTGGGGCTGGGTGTCATGGTCATGACTGATAGGAGGGATAGGGGACGGGTGAGAGACCCCTGGTCCGAATGGTAACGTGGAACGCGCGGGGGTTGGGTGGACCGGTGAAGCGCGTGAGAACCTTCTTGCAGTTGAAGAGCTTGAGAGCCGATATAATAATCTTTTATTGTCACAAGTATGAAGTTACTGTGAAAAGCCCCTAGTCGCCACATTCCAGCGCCTGTTCGGGTAAACTGGTTCGGGAATTGAACCCGCACTGCTGGCCTTGTACCGCATTACTAACCAGCTGTCTAGCCCACTGAGCTAAACCAGCCCCATATGATGTTGTTGCAGGAGACCCATTTGAGGGTGAAGGACCAGGTTAGGTTTCGGAAAGGTTGGGTGAATCTGGTGGCCCATTTGGGGGGGCGGTAGCGGCGGTACTAGTAGGTAAGAGAATTAGGTTTCAGGTGGAGAAAGTAGTGGCAAATCAGGGGGGCAGATATATTATAGTAATGGGTGCTTTGGAGGCGAGGCTGGTGGTGTTGGTTAGTATGTATGCCCCGAATTGGGATGATGTAGAGTTTATAAAAGGGAATACTCGGCGACTGTCATTTCGGATTATGCTCTGCATTTGGTGGATGTGGTCCTGGGAAAGGGGCCTGCATGGAGGCCAGTGTGAAGGTTGAATGTGGGGTTGTTGTGGATCTGAGTTTTCGTGTGAGGATGGAAAGGTGATTGCCGACTAAGTGGGGTTTAATAAGAATGGGGTGGTCTCGCTGTCGGTTGTTTGGGAGGCGCTAACGGTGGTGGAAAGGGGCGAGATCATCTCGTATTGGGCCCAGGTGGATAGGGAGGCAAGAAAGGAGCGGCAGCAGCTGGTAATGAAATCTTCAAAGTGGATGGGAAGTATGCAGAAGATCCCACTCGGGAGCTTTTGTTCAGTAGAATGGAACTCCAGACACAGTTTGACCTTTTGTCTGCAGGGAAAGTATACGCCAGTTGAGGCAGACAAAAGGTGTGGTGTGCAAGTACGGGGAGAAGGCCAGTCGCTTTCTGGCAGGACAGCTCCGCTGCTGGCGGCTTTGCGAGAGACTGTTCAGGACCAGGATGAGGCAAGGGGGCTAGTGGTGGCGCCGGAGCAGGTGAACAGGGCATTTGAGGTTGGATAGGTCAGAGCCTCCAGGGGATGTGTTGGATATGAGGGAGTTCTTGGAAAGGCTGCATTGTCCAATTGTAGCAGAGGAGAGGGCAGGGTTGGAGGAGTCAGTGGAGATTGAGGAGGTTCGGATGGCGAGAGAGAAGATGCAAACGGGTAAAGCACCGGACAAAATGGGTTCCCGGAGGTTTTTGGATTGGCTGGTACCTCTGTTGGTGGAGATGCTTGAGGACTCGGTGGCTCAGAGGGCGCTCCCAGAGACGATGGGACAGGCATCTATTTCATTGTTGTTACAAAAGGATAAGGTCCCTGTGAAGTGTCGGTCGTATCAGCCAATATCTCTGTTGAATGTGGATGCCAATATTCTTGCCGAAGTGTTGGCACTTAGGTTGGAGGAGTGCCTTACGCAGGTGATTGAGGAGGATCAGATGGGTTTGTAAAGGGTAGGTAGTTGTCATCAAATGTGCAGCGCTTGTTAAATGTGGTGTTCTCCGCATCAGAAGGCGGGGAGGTTGAGGTGGTGGCGGCGCTGGATGCAGAGAAGACGTTTAATCGAGTAGATTGAAGTTATTTGTTTGCGATGTTGAAACAGTTTGGGATCGGGTCTAAGTGTGTGTCGTGGGTCAAATTGTTACATAAGGAATTGTATAAATGAGGAGAACTCAGAATATTTTCAGTTGCATTGGGGAAAGACACTGGGGTGCCCCATGTCCCCATTTAGTTTGCGCTGACGACAGAGCCACTGGCCATTATGCTGAGGGGTTTGGATAAGTGGAAGGGGTAAGTGGGGGGGGGGGGGGGACAAAGTGTCCCTGTATGCTGACGACCTTTCGTTGTACATTTCTAACCCGTGTCCCATGGTGGGGGATGCAATGGGGCTGCTCAGGCGATTTGGGGCATTTTTGGGATACAAATTGAATTTGGAGAAGAGTGAGTGCTTTTTGGTTTCCTCTCCGGGAGGTGGGAGCTAGCTTGGGGGGATTGCTGTTTTGTGTGGCGACTACTCACTTCTGGTACCCGGGGTACAGATGGCTCGGGACTGGGCCCAGCTCCATAAATTGAATTTCACAAGCCTAGTCGGTAGGGTCAAGGCAGGTGTATTGAAGTGGGACAGCCTCTCCCTGTCACTGGAAAGCCGAATGCAGGAGATAAAGGTGAATATTTTGCCACGGTTTTTATTTTTATTCCAGTGCCTACCGGTCTTTTTGCTGAAGGAGTTTTTTATGGGGGTGGAATGGTTGATTTCGTCATTTATATGGGCGGGTATGATGGCGAGGATTCGGAAGATGGTGCTTCAGAGAGGGCGACAGTTGGGAAGTTTGGCTCTTCTGAATCTGATATATTATCATTGGGCGGCGAACAACGAGAAGCTGCGTAAGTGATGTGGGTGAGAATGGAGGCAGGCTCTTGTAGGGGGGGGGGGGCGGGGTTTGGTCGCTGGCAATGCTACCGATTTTGTTTGCCCCAGGGAAATACTCGCATAGTCCAGTGGTGGTAGCCATGCTGAAGACATGGAGGCAATTACGGCAGCATTTTAAGTTAGAGGCAGGGTTATAGCTGATGCCGGTTCAAGAGAACCATTTGTTTGAGCCAGCGAGACGAGATGCTAGGTTTCGGGGATGGGAGAAGCGAGGGTAGTGGAGATGAAGGATTTATTTTTGGAAGGGTGGTTTGCGAATCTGGTGGAGTTGGGAGCGAAGATTGGGATTCCACGGGGGAGACCTTTATATATATGCAAGTGCAGGATTTTGCAAGGAAGGTTTTCTCGACATTTCTGGTGACATCTCCCGCCTTGCTGTTGGAGGGAGTGTTGTCAGTGATGGGGTTGGGGGGGGGGTCATCTTGGCAATTTATCGGAAGATTTTGGAGGAGAATATGGCATCACTGGAGGAGGTTAAGGCTAAGTGGGAGGAGGAGTTGGGGGTGCCATTGGAGGAGGGGATGTGGTGTGAGGTGTTGCGGAGGGCGAATGCCTCAACCTCGTGTGCGAGGCTGGGGTCAATACAGTTAAAGGTAATGCACAGGGCGCACGTGAGGTTGATAATGAGCCGGTTGTTTGAGGGGGTGGAAGCCACTTCCAATGAGGGAGAAGTTCGGCCAACCATGTACATATGTCCTGGTCCTACACGAAGTGGATAAATTTTGGGGGTCGTTTTTCAGCATCATGTTGGTGATTTTGCACTGGGATTTGGAGCCCAGTCCCCTGGGGGCCATATTTTGGATGTCGGACTTAATGCAGTTGCAGTCAGGAGCGGGGTCCGATGTTTTAGCCTCCGCCTTGCTGATTGCTCGAAGGTGGAAGGTGGGTCCTGTTGGGGTGGAGGTCAGCCTTTCTGCCCAGAGCCTCAGTGTGGCTTGGGGGCCTGATGGAGTTCCTGTATTTGGAGAATGTTAAGTTATCTTGAAAGGTTCCACAAGAGATGGGGTCTATTTATTCCTCACGTAAAATAATTAGTTACCTTCAGCTGTTGGTGGATGGGGGTAGGGATGGGGTGCCTATGCTTTGAGTTATTGGTTGGTATCATGGGCAGGGGGGATTTTCTGTTGTTCTTGTTGTTTTGCATTGTTTTGTTTTATGTATAAAATGATAAAAAGCATCAATGGACAGGACTGACAAAAGGTAATTCTCCTGATTGCCTGTGGGTCCCAACCTTCAGCATAATTAAAAGCCTCACGTATCCGGCTGCTCCTGTTTCAAAGGGTGGGATTCTCCGTTGTGCTGCACCTGTTTTCTGGTGCAGCGTGCCCACACCGGCAGCGGGATCCTCCGGCTACCCATTGTGGGCACCCCGTGCCATCGGGAAATCCGCGGGCGGGAGTGCCCTGCCGGTGAAGCGGAAAATCCCGTCGACGGAGAATCCAGCCCAAATTCTTTTGATGAATTGGTAGAGTTGGTGACCAACCATTACGATACAAAATCGTCTGTAATCAACAGTACTGATTCAATACTGCTGGGCAGACTCTGGGGGAGTCAGTTACGGATTTTGTGACTCAACTCCGAAAACTGGCTGAACATAACAAGTTTGTGTATCCCTTTCTGACATGGGGTCGGCTGCTGTAACATAGTCACACAGAGGAAGCTGTTGGCGGAGTCCACACTTGATTTGAAGAGAGCCATTGAGCTAGAGCTATCCTGCGAAAATGCGGAGAAAGGGTTTCAGAAATCCAAGGTTCCATGGACCACAGTGTCCATAGTGTTGCTCAACCCCTATACTGAAATCTAGCGGCTTCCCAGGGCAGTGCTCGAATAGCCAGATCACCACTGAAACCACAACCAACAATATAACTCAACAATCGAGGGACACTGTGGACCAGATGAGGGGGTGGTTTCGGCAACATTGCCTAGCCTGTGGTTAGAACACATAGCAACGTTGTGGCCTGACTGGGGAACCTGTACGAATTTCTCCAGTTGGAAAAGATTAAGTTTGCCATGAGAGGGTCAAAAGTGGGCTTTGGGGTACGGTGGAGGCCGTTCATGATGATATTTGAGGAGCCGTTCATCGTGGGGGGGGGGGAAACTAAAGGCGGAAAAATGTACAAACTGTTAAGTTGGAATGTGGTGTTGTCGTTATTGTTTATGTTTGGAATAAAATATCTTTTTAAAAAAGAACAAGCGGCAACCAAGGCCTCCAGACTCAGCAGAGAACATACCGCCCTGGACTGAAGATGAGGTCACCTTGAGCCAGGGCCTTGCACATTGGCCCATCTGAGGAGGAAGACACCTGAGAAAGGTGGCATGGTGGCACAGTAATTAGCACTGCTGCCTCACAGTGCCAGGAACCCACGTTCAATTGTGGCCTCAGATGATTGTCTATGTGGCGTTCGCACATTCTCCCCCATCTGTATGGGTTGCCTCCGGATGCTCCGGTTTCCTCCCATGGTCCAAAGATATGCAGGTTAGGTGGATTGGCCATGATAAATTGTCCCTTAGTGTCCAGGAATGCCGGTGGGGTGAGCCGGGGAGTGGGACCTCTGCTCCTTCGGTAGGTCGATGCAGATTCGATGGGCCAAATGGCATTCTTCTCCACCGTAGGGGTTCTATTCTATGATTCTATTTTTTTAGAGCAACATTTTCCAAAAGTCTGTCCAACACATTGCTGCGCGGCGGTATCTCTGAATGGCTGGGATGTCCAGAATCGGAGTTAAAGTTGGGACTAGCCATATGCCAGTCCCTGTCCGGGCTGGCCTTTCGACTATGTTCTTATGAGTCCAGTTGGGCTGGGCTCCACCCATGAGCAGGGAAGTTCATATTCCGTGAGTCCCACAGGGCGATCAGTCAGGATATCTCTTTGGACTTGTGGGGGAAATTACACTTGACAACAGATTTAACCTGTCTACAAACCTTTGCAGCCTTTTTGTGTTCCCACAGTTTACTTTCCAATCTAGCTTTATACCGTGAGTAAACACTGATACATTACGTTTGCTCCTCTAATCGAAACTATTGTAAATATCCAAGGCCCCATTGCTAATTCTGTGAATGCCACTAGCTACAAGCCACCAACCAGAAAATGACCTCTTGCTTCCTACTCTGTTTTCTGCCAGTTGACCGGTTTTCAATCAATGCAAATATAACCACCAATCCCATGAGTCCTAAGATTGTGTAATGACAACTTATTAAACGTCCTTTGAAAATCCAAGTATGCAGCATCCGTTGATTTCATACAGCCCCATCTACACTGCTGGTGACATTCTTGTAAAACTGGAATACGCTTGTCAAACATGATCTTCCATTCAAAGAACAATGTTGACTCTGCCTAATTTTGAGTGCTAGTTACCACATCACTAAAAATAGACTTTAGCTCAGCTTTGAACGATAAACCTAGATCACCAACCAGATGTTAATTTCCATCTTCACAAAAACATTTCTTGAATATTATTTGATTGTACCTCATTGTACCCATTGCTGAAGAAATTGTCATCTCAGGGTTCCTCAGCTCCAGGCCTTTCTACTCCAATAGTTTCCTCAGTAGCATATTAAATCCTATAGCTTTGTCCCACACTCACTCTTGTTCTATCCCAGCTCTTCTAACTCTGTTTATATATGAATCTACTCAATTCTAGAACTTTTAGACAAAGTAACCCTACATTCTAGAACACTCTAACTCATCACTTGCTACCTCTCTCCCTTCTTTTACAGAAGCCTCCTCAAAGATTACGCTTGCTGCTATTCTACCACTGGTGGCAGGACGGGGTCCAATTGTGATCCTTAATTGGCCGGTCACTAATTGGCTCAATTAGACTTGCAGGAGTGGAGGTGGTGGGAGGGGAGAGGGGGTTGGGGAGTGGCCAACCTTGATGTAATCAGCGGGAATCAGGAAGGTAAAGGGCCCTCCACCCTGTGCCTTGATTGTGCTCTCGCCTCTTAAATCCATGCCCATCTCTCCCAGAACTCAATGTTTGAATCACTTCAATCAGATTCCACCTCTGCCGCAACAATGAAACAGTTCTTATCAAAGTCACAAATGACAGCGTCTATGACTGTGACAAAGGTAAACTCATTCTTTTCAACCTTTTTATAGCTTCTGACATAGTTGACCACAAGGCTTCACAATATCCCCATGCTCAATTATGGGGGAGCTCAGCACAGTAGTGAAAAAAGGCTGAACCATTTGCAACAATCGTCAGCCAGAAATGCAGAGTGGATGGTCCATCTCGGTCTCCTCCTGAGGTTTCCAGGATCAAAGATGCCAGTCTTCAGCCAATTCACTCCACATGATATCAAAACATGGCTGAAGGCACTGGAGACTGCAAAGGCCCTGGGCCCTGACAACATAGTACTGGAGACTTGTACTCCAGTACTAGCAGTGTCTTTAGCCAAGCTATTCCAATACAGCTACAACACTAACATCTACCCGGCAATGTGGAAGGCTGCTCAGGTATATTGTCTCCAGAAAACAGTAAGTCTTACAACACCAGGTTAAAGTCCAACAGGTTTGTTTCAAACACTAGCTTTCGGAGCACTGCTCCTTCCTCAGGTGATTCACCTAAGCAGGAAGGAGCAGTGCTCCGAAAGCTAGTGTTTGAAACAAACCTGTTGGACTTTAACCTGGTGTTGTAAGACTTCTTACTGTGCTCACCCCAGTCCAACGCCAGCATCTCCACATCATGGTCTCCAGGAAAAACAGGAGAAATCCAATCCGGCCAATTACCATCCCATCAATCTGCTCTCTATCTGAATTATCAGCAAAATGATGGAAGGGGTCATCGCCAGTGTTACCAAGTGGCACTTACTGAGTAATAGCCTGCTCAGTGATGCTCAGTTTGGGTTCCATCAGGGCCACTAACCTCCTGAGCTCATTACAACCTGAGTCCAAACATGGAAAATAAAGAGCTGAACGCAGGAGGTAAGATGAGAACGACTGCCTTCAGCTACAAGGCCGCATTTGAGTGAGTGTGGCAACAAGGAGCTCTGGCAAAACTGGAATCAATGAGAATCAGAGGAAATCTCTCCAATGGTTGGAGTTATGAAGGAAGACAGTTGTGGTTGCTTGAGGTCAATCAACTCAGTCCCAGGACATCACTGCAGGAGTAACCCAGGGTAGTGTCCAATTATCTTCAGCTGTTTCATCAATGACCTTCAGTCTAATATAAGGTCAGAAGTGAGTATGTTCGCTAACGATTGCATAATTGGGCAATTTAAATTTCAAAAAAAAAATAATTGAGTGACATTGTGGTAGATCAGTAGGCAAGAAGAAATAAGGATGGCAGTTTCCTTCCCGAAAAGACGTTAATGAACAAGATGGGTTTTTATGACAATCGTCAATGGTTTCATGATCATCATTAGACTTTTAATGACAGACTTATTTTATTGAATTCAAACTTCACCATCAGCCATGTTGGGATTCAAACC
Organism: Scyliorhinus canicula; assembly: GCF_902713615.1. Taxonomy (NCBI): domain Eukaryota; kingdom Metazoa; phylum Chordata; class Chondrichthyes; order Carcharhiniformes; family Scyliorhinidae; genus Scyliorhinus; species Scyliorhinus canicula. Next base: position 87,356,592 of record NC_052154.1, on the reverse strand, counting down.
AGGTCCTCCAAGCATTAACCTGGATCTCTGAATTACTAGCACTAGCCCAATGACAATACCACTAGTGGTCTCCACAAACCACCACACCATCACCTCCTCATATTGTAGCTGCAAGAGCAGATGAAAAGCTGGGAATTTTGTGGAGAGTAGCTCACCTACCAATGTCCGAAAGCGTTTCCACTATATACAAGACACAAGTCAAGAGTGTGATGGAATACTCGGCACTTGCCCGGATGAGTGCAGCTTCAACAACACTCAAGAAACTTGGCACCTTACAAAATGAAGTATTCCACTTGACTGGCATCCCATCCACCAGCTTCAACATCCATGTCCCCAGCACAGTGGCAGCAATGTGTACCATCTACAAGATGCACTGCAGCAACTCACCAAGGTTCCTTGGACAGAATCTCCTAAACCCACAATCTCTACCATCTAGAAGAAGACGGGCAGCAGATATATGGGAACGCCACCAAGTGGAAGTTTCCCTCCGAAGTCACACATTATGCTGACTTGGAAATATATCACCATTCCTTCACTGTCACTGGGTTACTATGCACGTTGTATGAAGTTCAAATTCGCATTTGCAATCTAGATTTTTTCATTTATGTTATTTGTGTTTCTAACTTCATAACTTTATTTTTTCAGATATGATTTTCCTCCCGATTGCTTTGTTGCAAATAACATATATTTTGAAATTATGTTAATGACGGGAAAAAAAATAGTGATCCTAGCTTTCATTCCTTGTTGCCAATCTGTCCTTAACAGCAAAATGGGTGCACCTACACCACATGGACTGCAGGGGTTCAAGAAGGCAGTTCATCCCCAACCTTTTCAAGAACAATCAGGGATGGAAAATAAAAATTCTGCTCTCGCCATTGATGCCCACAAACAGGTTTGCTGCGAAATTGTAGCTGTGGAGCAGAATGTGTAGATAAATTAATTTGAATTATATATTACAGCTAAATCAAAGATTGTGGTACAAATCTACCTTTTACTTGTGCAATGGATCCAGAAACAGTTCACAAATCTGAATGCAGATTTACGCACTTACCTCCTTGCAATCAAAGCTTAGTGACCAGACTTCCGTTACTTTCCAAAATGATTGGTGAAATGGAACGAAAGCTCTGATCACTAGTTCTCTTTTTAGTCATTAACATCATTTCACAACGTATGCGATTTGTTGCAGCAAGCTTTGTGTCAATCAGGAAACCTCATGGCAGAATGAGTAAGTTCCCTGCCTCTGACTCAGAAGCCCCAGGTTTGAGTCTCCCCCGCAAGGCCTGATGGCCAAAGGAGGTGCATTCATTGAGTGGCCAAACAGGTTGATCATCATGGGGCAGCACGGTAGCATGGTGGTTAGCATAAATGCTTCACAGCTCCAGGGTCCCAGGTTCGGTTCCTGGCGGGTCACTGTCTGTGCGGAGTCTGCACGTCCTCCCCGTGTGTGCGTGGGTTTCCTCCGGGTGCTCCGGTTTCCTCCCACAGTCCAAAGATGTGCGGGTTAGGTGGATTGGCCATGCTAAATTGCCCGTTGTTAGGTTACGGTTATAGGGTGGATACGTGGGTTTGAGTAGGGTGATCATTGCTCGGCACATCATCGAGGGCCGAAGGGCCTGTTCTGTGCTGTACTGTTCTATGTTCTATCACCTGAAAATTCTTCCAAAACATACCAAAGGCAGACTGTAAGAGTGGGTGAGATTTCTGGTCAACAATGTGATAGAAGAAAAGTTGGAACCTCTCCCATCACTACCCTCAGCTCCATACTATAACATACATGTAAAAATTAATGTTGCCACAGCCACCTCGGCACCCTGAGAGATCTGCAACGTGCCACTCCATTTGATCATCATGTCCAGTTTTGGTCAAGAGAGTAGGTGGATTAAATTTTAATTCTCCCAGCACTTGAACTGATCAGTGAAAAAAAATGTTTTCTCACAATTGGAATTGATTGTACAATGGGCCGTGGTCATTTACCTTGCTTTATGGGTTTTTGAAACACTGGAGAACAAAGGAATATGGGGATCATCAGGAAAGTGGAACTAAGGTCATAATCAGCCATAATCCTATTGAATGATGGAGCAGGCTTAAGAGGCCATAAGGCCCATTCCTGTTCTTATTTATTATGCAATTTATTATTAAATGAGTTATCTGGTTTTGCTAACTCCTGAGTGAGTACACCTTCTGCAAATCCCCACTGCAATGCCTTAATGAACAAATGTGCAAGCAGTGGACTCCGCATTTACACAGTGCTCCTCACTGCAGCCATCTGAATGCCCATGTGTCCCCTTATAAACTGCCTACCAAAAATTTGCACATTTTGTACCTTTCTGTACTCAGTACATTGCTCACTCCTCTGACCCTGTCCAGTCAATTTTGCCAGCACTCGTTTCACCATCTGGATCCAATTGTGACAGTTATTATTCTGCTGCCTAGGTTTGAATTTATTGGGCATTGACCTATTATTGCTACATGCATGTGATAATGGTCTTATGTTTGGAAAGACCACGGGCGCGATTCTCCGCCAGCGACAAAGCCCCGCGGCCGAGATTTACGGCACGGCCCTCCTAGCCCCCCGGGGGGGAGAATAGGGGGCGAGGAGTGGCCTCCGACGCCGTCGTGAACCTCTCCGGGTTTCACGACGGCGACGGGCCTTGTGGAGAATTCTGCCCCACGTTTGTTTTCACTGCATAAAATCAATGGGAAATTCAGATCAGCTGAGCCCATTGGTTGGGTGCTACAGGTGTCTTTTCATGCCAAAATGTTGTCTGTAGAGTATGTATGTACAGTGAATGGCCATTGGAAGTGTACATGGCAGCTGATCATGACACAAATTAGCATTAGCATGCAACATTGATTTGATGCCAACGGTACCATTTAGGGCTCAACAGTCCTGCGAGCAAGCAACCTCTCCTACTCTCACACTGCTGAAAATGCATAGTTTCTGGTTGATTCTTTCTGTTTCTTCAATTCGACAAGTGTTTGGTCCCTTCTATAGTTTGCCATAATCCATCAATGACACGTGTTCATGGTGCTTTTGTTGACTTCACGGCATCTGCACAAACAAGATGCTCCCAGACATGGTGCTCTAGAACAGTGCTTCTCAAACTATCTGATGTGGCGGACCGGAAGTTTTTTTTTCAATGTGCCAGGGACCGGTGAGCGAAACAAGCCAATCCAGGATTACTGTCTCTTTCTTTTCTGGAAACATCACACGTACCGTCAGACGATGGCTGCAGACGATGGATGCAGACGTACCAGCACCGGTACGCGTACCACACTTTGAGAAGCACTGCTCTAGAAGACACTTCCCATGGAATTAAGCATGACTGGGAGAGAAAATACAGAAACCACACACAGCAGGACAAGCTGTTGGAAGACAAACGAGCAAGAATTGGAAGGGGACTCTCAGCAGGAGGCCATATCCACCTGGTTCAGGAAGCAATTCTCCCACCTAAACCTCTGAGAAATAATGGGGGGATTCTCCCAACGGGCGGCTAAGTGCCGACGCCGGAGTAAAACGGGAGTGTTTTACTCCGCCGTCGGCACCCATTCCGGGACCCCATTCTGTGGCCCACAGGGGGCTAGGACGGCACTGGAGTGGCCTACGCCGCTCCAGCTGCTGACCCCGGCCTGAACCCGGCGCCGCGGCGTCCACACATGCGCAGTTGGGCCGGCGCCAACTAGTGCATGCGCAGTGGCCTTTTTCCCTGCGCCAAATGGCGCAGGGCTACAGGCGCCTGCGCGGAGGAAAGGAGGCTGGTGGGCAGAGAGGCCGGCCCACAGATCGGTGGGGCCTGATCGTGGGCCAGGCCACTATGGAGGCCCCCCCCCCTCCCGAGGTCGGTCACCCCCCTCACGCCCCACAGGCCGCCACCGGACCCTTCAACGCCGAGGTCCCGCCGGCTCGGAGGATGTTAGAACGGCGCCGGTGGGACTCAGCTTTTTGCTGACGGCCGATCGGCCCATCCGGGTCGGAGAATCGGCGCGCCAGCCCGGGCCGGAGAGTCGGCGCATACCCCGACCGGCGCCGCGCTGACTATGCCGGCGCCGATTCTCCGCACTGCGGAGAATTGCGTCCTGGCGTCGGGCCAACGTGACGCGATTTGCGCAGCGTCGATTCTCCGACCTGACGGGGTGGTCGGAGAATTCCGCCCAATATGTGTAATGTCTCAGCTTCAGTGAGAATATCCTCACTGAAATCTACAACTTGTTGCAGCCATAACTGCAACCTTAAAAATGTACATGGACCATGCTGTTAATATGGAGGTGACTATATCCATGAATATTTAAGCATCTGGTTGTTTCCAGGCTGGATCCAGAGGGATTTGCAACAACTCACTGTTTGGCATTCACTGTTGTGAATGGCAGGACACTGAGACTCTCTGTTCAATGAGAATTAACGCCATTTCGGGACCATTTCGGTGGCGACATGTAAAGAGCAGATGCACACGAAGTGGCTCCCGGCAGAGAACTTTGATTTAAGCCCTTTTTGCCAGGGTTTCGGAGGAAATTTGGGGTAGAATCTGGTCAACTTCATGTCAAGTATCCCATGTTAAAGGAATGCCCAATAAATTCAAAACTAGGCAGCAGAATAATAAGGAATCATCGCCAGACTCGGAGGCTTCAAGAGATTTGTCTGTTAAGAAAATGGCAGAGACTCCTGCAGCATTGGTGACCACTCCACTAACTACGGAGATGCTTACAAGCATCTTGGCAAGGGAACTCAAGAAACTACGGCGGGAGGTCTCTGAGTACCACAAGAGAGCAATTAAGGGGGTGATGTCCAATATTTGTGCGACCGTGGGAAAAGTGGATGAAGTGGGTAAAGGCGCAGAGCACAGTGCTAAAGGCGGTGGAGGTGGCCCTTTCAAGGCAAAGTGACCAGATCACCCCCCTGGAAGTGGAGATGGCGTAGGTGGCCGGTGGTAGCAAGGTATTAAGGGCCAAGGCCGACGATTTGAAAGTCACTCCAGAAGGCAGTGGGTTGTTGAGTTGCCGGGTTGCCAGAGGGTCCGAATCGAACAAAGTATATGTCACAAACGTTTGGGAAGATGGTGGGGAAAATGGTATCCCATCCCGAGTTCGATCGGGCCCACATGTCGTTAAGGCAGAAGCCCCGTGCTGGTGAGCCACCTCATGCAATCACAGTGCGTTTTCTTGGGCAAAAGATCATCGGGGCTCAAGATGGGACGGCCACATTGTGAGGATCTACCAGGATGTAGGAGCAGAGCTGACCAAGAGGCGTGCAGCATTCAAAAAGACCAAAACCACATAGCATGGGAACCATGGTCGATTTGGCATGGTTTACCCTGTGCGCCACCGAATGACTTATGATTTGAAAGATTATGGCTGGGATTCTCCGAGCCCGCACCGGGTCAGAGAATCGCTGGAGGGGGAGGGGGGGGGGGGGGGGGGGGGGGGGGGCATGGGAATCCTGCCATGCTGCTCCAATGCCGGATGCCGGTCGGGGGCCACGGTGATTCTCCGTGCGCGACTGGCGGAACACTGCCGAGGTCCGGCGAGTCCTGCCGGCGTGGTTCGGACCTGGCACCACCCGGCGGAAGCCTGGACCCACGGCCGATGTGGACGTCCTGGTGAGGGGGTGGGGGAGATCTGAATCCAGGGGGATGGCCTCCACGAGGTCCAGGCCCGCAATCGGGGCATCAGGTCTACTCTCGGGTCGACTTTGTTGTGGTGGGTAGGTCTCTGCTTCAGGGAGTGGTGGGGGCAGAGTGTTCGTCAATAGTTACTTTGGATCATGCTCCATATTTTGTGGATTTGGAGTTGGGATCGAGCCCCTCTCAGCGTTCCCCATTGAGGTTGCAGACAATGCTGTTGATGGATAAGGGATTCTGTGGGAGGGTTTCCTCCACCATTGGGGAATACATTGGCTTCAATAGGAATGAAGGAATTTCACCTTCCACGTTGTGGGAGGCCCTGAAGGAGGTCATTAGGGGAAGATAGTCTCTTATAGGGCACATAAAGAGCAGAGTAAAAGGGTGGAGAGGCAGAGGTTGTTGGCAAGAGGTTGTTGATACTCACTTGCCCCGATGCCAGAGTTGTTGGCAAGCAGGAAGAAATTGCAGTTGGAATTTGGGCTGCTTTAAGTGTGGCACGGTTGCACAGTGGTTTGCACTGCTGCCTCACTGCGCTGATCCCGGTCCCGGGCCACAGCCGTGTGGAATTTGCACATTGTACCCATGGGTCTCACCGCCACAATCCAAAGTTGTACAGGGTAGGTGGATTGGCCACTCAAATTGTCCCTTAATTGGAAATTTAAAAACAATAAAACAAAATTGGGGCTGCTTTCGACGGACAGGGCGGGTGCACTAGCCGCAACGCTCGAGAGTGGCATTTTATGAGCATGGGGAGATGGCCAGTAGCCTGTTGTCACACCAGCTGAGGGGGCAGGCGGATCCTCGGGAAATAGCGGAGGTGAAGGACTAGAGTGGCAGATTGGTCTCTGTCAGAGCCACTCTGGTATGTGGTGTGGTCCTGTACTTAAACAAGAATCTTGCCAAGTGTTTCTCCAAGGAGCCTGTCGTTTGCTTGCAGATGCCTGCTTGAAGGTTTGAACGACTCTTTCAGCCAACCTGCTGAGTGATAGGGGGCTGTGCTCACATGCTGGACGTTGTTGGACCGAAGAAATATCAAAACGTGTGCACACGTGAAGGACAACCTATTGTCCGTTCCGAGGACCTCAGGGCTGCCATGTGTGGAGAAAGAGAGATGCATCTTCTACACCGTTGCATAAGATGTTATGATCATCATCCAATGGACCTGTAACAATTTGGAATGGGCACCCACTAATAATAGAAACATCAAGCCCATGAACTGGCCAGCGAAGCCCGCCTGGACCCTGGCCCATGGGTCATTCTCAACTGTGGAGAGGTGTGGCGGTGGGGAGGCACTGGTATACCTGGCAGACGGGGCATTGCTGTGTTAACATCTTGATGTCAGCATTGTGTCCCGGCCACCATACATAACTTCTTGCCAGCATCTTCACCACGGTCACACTTGGGTGCGGTTGTGCAGGTCCCGTAGCACGAGCACCTGGCTCTTAGCGAGGATTGCAACCCATGTGCCCCTCAGCAAGACCCCGTCTTCAATACTAAGCTCGGACATCCGAGAAGAAAAAGCTCGTAGCTCCCCGGGCAACTGTTGATACTTACCACCTATGAGGATGAGGTGTGGCATCCAGGCAAGGATGGGATCCATCCGGGTCCAGTCGCGGATACGAGATACGCTGACTTGTAGGGAGTCCATAAAATTCAACACAGAGAAGTTATGTATGGTGGCCGGGACACAATGCCGACATCAAGATGTTAACACATCAATGCCCCGTCTGTCAGGTATACCAGTGCCTCCCCACCGCCACACCTCTCCACAGTTGTGGCTGAGGCCAGTAAGGGCAGTCAGCTCAGTGCATTTGCATGTGCTTTCTGAGACCCTGGCTGATGCCCCAAAGAATACTTGCAAACAGTGAGCAGCACAGCCCACTGCTGGATGTGTGCTGACACTATGGGCGGAATCGCCTTATCTTCACGAAAAAGACTCAGGAGGAATTTGTAGTCCATAACAAGAATAAAATGGCAACCGAAAACAGACTGGTGGAACTTTTTAACTGGGCGACCCCGATCCCCTAAGGCGATGCATCGTGACTGACTATCAGAGCTTGCCTGGGTCACAAGGGTCACAACGTTAGACGAGGGTAAATGCCATTTGATTCGATGAAAAGCCGCCTCCTGGGCTGCATACCAGAGTTAGTCCTGATGTTTTTTCAGGAGGTACAGAGGGGCCAGTCCCGCCACCAGGTTTAGAACGAACTTGCCGTAGTAATTCACCAAGCCTAGAAATGAGGTGAGTCCCATCCTGTCCATTGGTGGAGGGAAAATCTATGGTGCACACCTTGTCTTCCATCGAGTGCAACCCGTCACGGTCCCAGCCAGGGACTCAGAGAGCACATGCAAATGCACTGAGCCGACTGTCCTTACTGGCCACAGCCTCACCTCCCACTCCAGTGGAAGGAATTTTATGGACTCCCTATCACTCAGCGTATCTCGTATCCGCGACTGGACCCGGACGGATCCCATCCTTGCCTGGATGCGACACCTCGTCCTCATAGGTGATAAGTATCAACAGTAACCGAGGTAGACGACCACCTTGGAGTGAAATACACATTTTGCTTGCCACAGGCAGATACCAAACTCTGAATACCGTCGGAGCACTGCCTCCAGATTCTACAAATATTCCTGTTCTGTCACGTCTCTGACCAAGACATCATCAAGGTATACCATGACCTGCGGTACGCCGTGCAAAATGCCCTCATTACACATTTAAATATCGCACAAGCGGACGAAACCCGAAAAGGCAACCAGGTATATTCATACAGACTGCACTGCATATTGATGGTGACATATCTTTGCGAGGACTAATCCATTATGCTATACTTGCATGGGTCTGAATCCCATCCTCGACGCCAATATTGTGACCGCCACAAGGAAGGAGTCCACACCGAGTTGCAGGGTTAAACAGTAGGTTTATTGCATTGTACAGCAGAGCCCTAGACAGGGCTACTCATCGGAGTGAGTGCTGGCTAGTTCTGAGCTGGCTGGCTTTATAGTGGAAGTCCTAGGTTGTTCCGCCCTTCAGCGGCCTTCTCCTAGGGCTTCTGGGAAGCCCCAGGCTGTGACAGGGACCTCAATTGATCTCCGTGTGGGACTTGTGGAATACGCAATACCTCACACTCGTGGAGGCCCGCCCAGCTGGAGTTCGTAAATCTGCCGAATAAAAGCTGGGCCAAACTGGGACTGGCATGATCGGTAGTCCCGGTTAAGATCTTTGGACTTTAACCATGTTGTGCCTTTGTGTTGGTTTATTAAATACTGTTTGACTTACCTTTTCAAGCCTCCTAAGCTTTTATCTTGTTGAACTTCCTGAGTGTTGTTGCAGTTTTACTCATCCAGGCAAGTGGAGAGTATTCCATCACACTCTTGACTTGTGCCTTGTAGGTGGTTGACAGGCTTTGTGGAGACAGGAGACAAGCTACTCGCCGCACAATCCTCAGCCTTTGACCTGCTCTTGTAGTCACCGAAAGAATGCGTCTGCTCCATTTCAATTTCTGGTCAATGGTAACCCCAGAATGTTGATAGCAATGATAGTAACAATTATATCTCTTGTTGCCGATGATTTAATAAAAACAGAGAAAGCTACTCCATTTTGAAACTCTCACTCTGACTTATAGAATTAGTATGAAGGACTTTTGCATAAATCTATGTGCCTATGTTGTACCTACATTATTCCAAAGGTAAAAATTAATTATAATGGGAGCATTTATTGGTCTAATTTCAAGCACAAGTTCACATTAAAAGTACATTTCACTGATAGTTCAAGGTGAAACAAAAGCACAGAGCTCCCTCAGTTGAAATCTGTATTTTAAAACTAATTTGCAAACATACCGGTCAGCTAATTATCTTCTCCTTCTCCTGCAACATGTCCAACCTTTCTGGCATCCGGAACCTGCAGGTAAATCAGAAGAATGTCTTATGTTACATGAGAACTGCCTCAAGAATCAATCAAAATTGTAAATACTTCCCTGGGCAACAGAAGGATTTACAATAACCTGTGTTCCTTCCTTTCTGTTTTCATATCAATTTTTTTTGTTTTCTGCACCCACCCGTTCTCTATTGGTTTATGCAGGGTTATGTTCCATTAGTGCTGACAGATTCCTTTACCTCATCGTGTTGGCTGGCTATTTAACTGAGGCATCGGAGCAGCCAAGCTCAATCATGTCCTTACCTGACATTAATGCACTTTTCTACAGCACACACTGGACTTTCAGTCAGGAGCAGGAAAACTGGCTGAGGTTTCCCCTCCTTTTCTCAGGAGCACTGCATTCAATTATAATTCATCTCCAGCACCATGTGGGAGCTGAACCCAGGGTTAACTTTCTCACCTCATTGTCTATGCCAACAGAGGAGGGCCATTCCTTTTGATTTTAATAAAACATTAATTGAAAAACTGATTCAAACCTGAGTGGAAGATTTGCCACTCTGACAGAATCAAGAACAAGAATCAGCATTCCGGAAAATATATATTTTGGGAGGAAGAAAGTTCCAGCGAGCTCCGATCCAGAACAAATCAAGTTACAATTGGTCTTACAAATAGTTTTTTGCAAGCTGACTGGATTTATGTCTGTGAATCTAGAGTACATTTGCAATTAATTACAGGGCTATTTAAAATACAGAAACTGAGTGTCAGAGTAAGGGGAAATATTGAATACCACTGTGTGGTAGTCACCACTGCTGTATTGTATATATCGCATATGAGGTGTATTACGGTAAGGCCCCTGTACTACAGGTACGGGGTTAGATCCTTGCCTGCTGGCTCCGCCCAGTAGGCGGAGTATAAATGTGTGTGCTCACCGAGCTGCAGCCATTTCGGCAGCAGCTGCGGGAGGCTACACATCTCTGCGTAATAAAGCCTCGATTACACTCTTGTCTCGTCTCGTCGTAATTGATAGTGCATCACACTGGTTCTTTTTGAAACCATATTGAATTAGAAATAACCTTGTTCCTCCCACTCTCTCCTCTTTCACTTGTTGCTCGCTAAAGCACAAATGAAATTTTGCCAATAACCGGGGTGTATAGTCACCTTTAGTTTAGGTATACTGAGCTCCTTCACTGGATACTACTGTTAATGGAAGAAACAAAATAAATTAGAGGCCCTGATTCCTCTTCTTCCTGTAGCACTGCCTTCGTCACACTACCTTTGACACTTTGTTTTTGCCACTTTTCTCAACTGCCCTCATTTCTGAAGGGATTGATTATGGCTGTTGTTTGATTACTTTGCTGCTGGATACAATTTTCCCAACCTTTCCTTTATGCAGACCACAGATCATCATCAAAAGCTTTTGCGGACTTGAACAAACGCAAGCTGTTTTAAATATTTTTTACATAGCTTAGGGTTGAGGGGAGTCAAACTTATATCTGATTTAGCTCACCAGGCTAAATCGCTGGCTTTTAAAGCAGACCAAGCAGGCCAGCAGCACGGTTCGATTCCCGTATCAGCCTCCCCGGACAGGCGCCGGAATGTGGCGACTAGGGGCTTTTCACAGTAACTTCATTGAAGCCTACTTGTGACAATAAGCGATTTTCATATCTCAACTGGTATTAAAAAACAGCTTTTCAAATAGTTTATGATGCATTCACCCTTACTAACTTTAACAGATGCACCATAGAAAGCACCCTATCGGGCTGCATCACAGCCTGGTATGGCAACTGCTCGGCCCAGGACCGCAAGGAACTTCAGAGAGTCGTGAAAACCGCCCAGTCCATCACACAAACCTGCCTCCCATCCATGGACTCCATCTACACCCCCCGCTGCCTGGGGAAAGCGGGCAGCATAATCAAGGATCCCTCCCACCCGGCTTACTCACTCTTCCAACTTCTTCCATCGGGCAGGAGATACAGAAGTCTGAGAACACGCACGAACAGTCTCAAAAACAGCTTCTTCCCCACTGTCACCAGACTCCTAAATGACCCTCTAATTGACTGTCCTCATTAACACTACACCCTGTATGCTTCATCCGATGCCAATGCTTATGTAGTTACATTGTGTTGCCCTATTATGTATTTTGTTATATTTTCTTGAATTTTGTTTAATTCCCTTTTCTTCCCATGTACTGAATGATCTGTTGAGCTGTTTGCAGAAAAATACTTTTCATTGTACCTCGGTACACGTGACAATAAACAAATCCAATCCAAACAAAGCCAATCCAATCCAATATATTGTGGAATATATTGCACAAGAATGTTTGAGAAGCAATTACATTGATTATGATACACATAATTGTCTCTTTTCTATGGACCACTAGTAGTAGTCCACAGACCACAGGCTGGGAACCACTGATCTAGAACCCGAGCCAAGAGCCCATGCTCAGCTTGTATTGTTAGTAGCCTATCTGACTGTGGGACGCATTATTCCCGAGTTTGTTCCTTCCCTCACTCTGCATTAGGCACTAAATTGCCAGTATGAATTACTGAGTAACACTCAAGTAGGGCGATTTATTTTCTTGTTCTCCCATGACCAGGACAAGTCAACTCAACATTGCCTATGATTAATCCTGAAACATACAGATTTGTAGGGCACAATTACATTACTTTCGCCAACTCAATCATGTGGCTACCTGTATTGAAGTTTATATCTTCCTGTAAATTAGCTGATCTGTTACAGGGCGGCACGATGGCACAGTGGTTAGCATTGCTGCCTCACATCTCCAAGGACCCGGGTTCAATTCCGGCCTCGGGTGACTGTCTGTGTGGAGTCTGCACATTCTCCCAGTATCTGCATGGGTTTCCTCCAGGTGCTCCAGTTTGCTCCCACAGTTTAAAGATGTGCAGGTTAGGTGGATTGGCCATGCTAAACTGCCCTGTATCCAAAAAGCTTAGGTGGGGTTACTCAGTTATGGGGATAGGGTGGAAGTGTGGGCTTAAGTAGGGTTCTCTTTCCAAGGGCCGGTGCTGACTTGATGGGCTGAATGGCCTCCTTCTGAACTGTAAATTCTATGATTAAGCTGAAGTGCCAGTATACAACTACATAAAGAGCATATCTTTGACTATATCAGGTTCTGGTTAGAAAGCTGGCCGAGCAGCAAGTGCTAGAAAGTTGAGATATCAAATTGTGCTGTTGCTCAAGGATCTGTGCTGGCGTCTCAAATATACACTAGTTATTAATGACTTTGATGATGAAATAGCAAGCCATATATCCAAGTCTGTCAATGATAGAAAGATAGGTCACATCGTAAGCATCAATTTACAAAAGGTTATTACAGATTGAGCATCCCTTATCTGAAATGCTTGGGGCCGAGTGTGTATCATATTTCAGAATTTTTTGATTTTGGAATATCATGGGCATCTGCAGCATGTTGGGACCTGCACTCGTGCGGCACATTGGGAACTGCGCATGTGTGGCATGAGTTGGGAACTGCGCATGTGCGACACGTTAGGAACTGCGCATGTGCGGAGCATTGGGACCCACGCATTGCTCGGGAACCTTCCCAGAGCTTTGTGGGATTTCCCACTCGTGACGTCTATTCGGCCCTCGGAAAAAAGTGAGGATTTAGACATTTTTTGGTTTTCAGAATTTGGGGTAAGGGTTGCTCATCCTGTATTAGATTCAGCAAATGGGCAAATGGATTTCAATATCTGGAAATGGGAGGTCATCCACTTTGGATCTTAAAAAGAATAAAGCTAATTATTTTCTTAAATGATGAAAAACTAGAAACACCAGAGGCCCAACGAGGCTTTGGAGTCCAGGTACATAGATTATTAAAATAGAGTGAGCTGTCCTCTGGTGTCAGGGATGTGCTGAGTAGTCACATATCAGGTGGCTCTCCTACGAATTCGAAAATAGGCTCTTTTACCCAAAATAGCTCGCTAAAACAAAGAAAAAAATATCCATTTACCCTAGTTAACAATACAAGAGAGGATGCCGAACAACAGTCATTCCAGAGACTGTAAGGAGACAAGAAATGGAAGAAACCAAGAGAAACAAGCGGCCGGGACTGAAGGCTCATGAGGCAATGAAGCGCCGGCCACATCAGAGTGAGAAGGATCAGCAAACCGCACTCGGAGTTCTCCCTCACCAAAGGGCGGATGGAAGAAGTTCCTCTCCAGGGAACTAAGAGAACATAGAGAAGAGACAAAGACCGATATCCGAGCTGCGGTCAGGATGGTGGTTGCGGAGGCCCTGGCAACCATGCAGGCGGCCTTGGTCAAGGCAGAGAGGTGGCTGGAGGCCCAAGGGAACACCATCAAAGAATTGGAAAAAGCCTCAACAGACCAGAGTGACCGGATCGCCGCCCTGGCTGGTCACGACACAGGAAAGTCTGAAGGAGAAAATAGAGGACGAGAAGAACTGGTCACAGCGCCAAACCTTAAGAATAATGGGCATGCGGAAGGGATCAAAGGTAGAGACCCCACGGTCTATGTGGTCCAGATGCTGGGAAGCCTGGTGGGAAGGAACAGCTTCCCCAACCTGCCAGAAATAGACAGACCCTCACTGGCTGCACTGGCCAAAACCCAAGGCTGGAGAGCAGGCAAGGGTGATAATCCCCAAGAAGCACCGGTGCCAGGACCAGAAAAGAATCCTGCGCTGGGCTAGCAGACAAAGACATGCAACTGGAAAGGGCACCAGATCAAGATTTGTCAAAACACTGGGGCAGACCTGGCCAAGCACCGGGCAGAGTTTAACAGGGTGAAGGCAGCCCTGTACAAAATAGGTTAAATTTGGGATGCTGAACCCGGCTAAACTCTGGGTCACATTCCAGGGTAGGAAGCTTTTCTTCACGATCCCTGTGGACACGGACAAATTTGTCCTGGAAAACAGGCTGGGAAAACAGCAGCAGAGTGAGAAGATTATCCGAATGGACTTTAACCAACCTGAGATACATTTTGTGTGGGACTGCACTGCCTCACTTTGAAGACGGCAACCCGACTCCCAGATGCAGCCCCTAGACCTCCCCCAACTCACCAATAAGGGGGTCTTCATACCCCCCGCACCCCACCTCATATCAGGAGGGCAGCCCCGGGCCGATCATCAGCTCGGGAAAGATGCCAGCCTGGAAGAGTCCCTGCCATCCTGGCAGAGTTACCTGGGCACCCCAGCAATACCAAGGTGCCCGGGTGACACCAGCAGTGTCACGGTGCCGCCTTGCCTGAAGACCAGCCACCCAAGAGCCTCTGATCACCTGGGAAACCTTCCCAAGTGCCATTCTGCCAGATTCCCATTGGTGGGGACCAGTGCCAAACGGTGCCCAGCTAGGTTCTCCTCAGCGAGATTGGTAGATGACGTGTGGCCGTTCGATCCGGCGTCAGCATTGTTACGTGAGTTTATTAGCTCACCACACTGTGCAAGGCTGGGCCCCGCTCATTGTGGGCAGGATTCGGATTGCAATACCTTGTGAAATCTGGTTAGATCTTGCGAGACGTAACAACCGTCGGGGGTCCTAGAAGAGGTCTCACTTGGGATCTACCGGTACATCCCGTTCCGATTCTGGCGGGAGGCGGTCGGTAAATCGCACCCTATATGTGTCTTTCTGACAAGCTCCAAATGTTTCTTCTCTCATGCTCCACTCTAACTTGCGAAATGTGAGTGGGCCTCAAGTGACTTGCCATTACAATTTCTCATCTCCACTCAAACCGTTTCTTATCCTGTTTACCTGAACTTAAGCTCTCTATTATGCTAATACTATCATTAACTAACAGAGCCACCCACCCCCACCTTTTCCTTGCTTTCTGTACTTCATACATATCCTGCATCCTTCAACATTCAGGTTCAAAACCATGTCTTCCTGCAACCATATCTCCGCAAGGGCTATCAAATCGTACTTATTCATTTAATCAGCTAGAGGTGCACGATCGCTGAGTGAAACCGAGTAAGTATATTTGGGTCAGAGTGGGAATTCAACTAGTAAATATTTTTCAAATTAAGATGCCTAGATAAATAGGCAGCTGCCTGAGTGACAGTTAACTGTCAGTCACCTGAAAGCTCTTCGCCTAAACAGGAACTGAATCGGTGTTCATTACCGTAACAGGAAGCTAAGCTACTCAGCACAGCTCTATATAAGAAAGGAACTTTTTAAAGCATATGATCATTGTCAAAGATATTGGATGGAATTTTCCTAAAAAATGGCAAAGTTTCAGGTTCTACTGAAACCTAGCGTATTACTCCCCTGAAACAAAGCCAGGTTTTCATTCCAGACTTTTTCACAGTTTGTCAATAAAAAGCAGGAGAGCATGTTTTGTACCAAAGATTGCGGCGAATTGGGGCCTCATAGAGCTGGCAAGCCTGGCTCTGCAGAGATCGGGGTTCAAAGGAGACACTCCCAACCCTCCAACATAGAAAGCCAACCTCTCCCCAACACTCAGTGGTCCAGTCACCCCACCCCCCTCCCCACACCTTGCAGGCAAGAATGGTGACCCGAACACCCCCCCACCCTCAATCCTTTGGGGCACCCCCTCCCCATTCAAAGTCTCTGTCCCCCTCCATCACCATTGAGTTGCAACCCACCTCCTTCGCCACTGCCGGTATTGGGGCATCTTTCACCTCCCCCTTCAACCATCGTCGACATCAGGGTATCTCCCCCCCACTCCACCATTGCCGACATCAGGGCATCGTACCGCCTCCCATTCCACCATCTTCTCCGGCAACCCCACATAATGGGAAACCCCTCCTCCCCCTCCTGCCTCCACCCCTCACTGATGGCCCCTCGAGGCCCAGGTTGGCATTGCCAGGGTGCGAGGGGGCTGTGCCAGTGCACTGCCGGATCAAATCACTCACCACCCAGGGGCTATACTCAACTCCGATCCCCCAATGTAGTCATCAAGGTTGGTTTCCACTTCTGGAAATTAGTAGTGATTCCCATTGGCATTAAATCACACCAGCAGGGTGGAACATCTGACGACCCCGGATGCAACGGCACTAAGCCATTTATGAATATTTAAATTTGTTTAAATTCATAGTAATCAGGTTCATACTCTCGCTGAACATTGGGACCCCCTGCAGAAAAAGGAAACACCCCCAACCCTCCAACACAGAGGGTCAAACCCCCCCCCCCCACCACCACCACTCAATAATCGATTTACATCAGTAGGGAGGGCCCAGGAACATTGCGTTCAGAACAAATCCCATTTTAGGCCTCTTACAATACTTCACGGCCATTGCGGGATTTGTTCCGGCCGTAAATGGGCCTGGGAAGCCATTGTTCACTGTAATCTGATAAAGGAGCTCAATGGTTATGATATCTGAAAGCTATTCAACACAATAAATGCTGGAAATACTCAGCAGACTATGCAGCATTTGTGGAGATAAAAAAACGTGATAACCCAATTACTTTGTTGTCTCTTTTCAAAGATGCTGCCTGGGTGGGGTGCTCTTTCCAAGGGTCAGTGCAGACCTGATGGGCCGAATAGCCTCCTTCTACACTGTAAATTCTATGTACCTGCTGAGTATTTCTAGCATTATCCATTTTTAAGATTTCAAACATCCAACGTTTTTCACTCTGATAAATTAGACAGTGGGAACTGCTAAAGATCTTATGTTGCGAGTGCCTTCAGGCAAACTATTTACAAACTTTTATGTTCCACCCACACTTTGGTATTTTGTTTTCAAATGATACCTGGGTATAAATATACTGAAACTCAAATGAGAGGGAGAACACTGTAAAACCTGCTTTACCTGTTGCGATACTTGGCTTATGACCGAGATGTTAGACAAAATTGAATCAAAGCTTAACATTTTCAATTCCTCAGAATGCTGCTAATTAAAGTGGAAAAATTTGAACCAATAGTTTTGGAAGACATATTAACTAATAATAATTAGATAAGAAAAATCCTTATTGTCACAAGGAGGTATACATTAACACTGCAATGAAGTTACAGTGAAAAGCCCCTAGTCGCCACATTCCAGCGCCTGTTCGGGTACACGGCGGGAGAATTCAGAATGTCCAAATTATCGAACAGCTCGTCTTCGGGAGATGTGGGAGGAAACCGGAGCACTCGGAGGAAACCCACGCAGATGCAGGGTGAACATGCAGACTCCGCACAGACAGTGACCCAAGCCGGGAATCGAACCTGGGACCATGGCGCTGTGAAGCCATAGTGCTAACCCACTATGCAACCGTGCTGTCCCTGCCTCAATAATCTCCTGCAATTATCGCACTTTTGATAAATGACTGTATGTACTGAACTATAGGCTGCACCTCAATAGCATTACGTTTTAGTATGGATTCTATACGGACATTAGGAAGGTTATTATTAATTTTCCATGAGAATGTAGCCTGTATGTAGAGAAATTCTATACATAATTTTGTTTGATTCGTTCTTAGGACTTGAACATCATTGGAAAAGTCAGCAGTTATTGCCAATCCCCGATTGTCCTTGAGAAGGCAGTGGTGAATCACCTTCTTGAATCGCTGCTGAGTGACATTAGGGAGGCAGTTCCAGTATTTTGATCCAGCAACAGTGATAGAATGACAATATAGTTCCAAGTCAGGATGGTGACTGGGGGGAGGGGGGGGGGGGGGGGGGAGAACTTGCAGATTCTGGTGGTCCCAAATTCACAACTCTTGTTCTTTGAGGTGGTTGAGATCACAGGTTTTGGAAGGTTTTGAATTGCTGCATTGCATCTTGTAGATGGTTCATACAAGTATTTACTGGTACATTCTCTCGAGACTAGGCTTCTAAAAATATCCTTTGAGGCAAATCACCTTCTTGAAAATGAGCCAGTCAATTCAGTCACAGAGCTCTGCAGCACCATGAAACACAGCCAAAAATGCACAATTGCCCGCATCTGACTTGCCACATGGGAGTCTAAGCAATGGACTATTGACAAGCTATTTGCATATGGGGCAGCATGGTAACATAGTGGTTAGCACAGTTGCTTCACAGCTCCAGGGTCCCAGGTTCGATTCCTGGCTTGGGTCACTGACTGTGCGGAGTCTGCATGTTTTCTCCGTGTTTGCGTGGGTTTCCTCCGGGTGCTCCGGTTTCCTCCCACAGTCCAAAGTTGTGCAGGTTAGGTGGATTGGACATGATAAATTGCCCTTAGTGTCCTAAAAGGTTGTGTAGGGTTACTGGGTTATGGGATAGGGTGGATGTGTGAGCTTGGATAGGGTGCCCTTTCCAAGGGCCGGTGCAGACTCGATCAGCCAAATGGCCTCCTTCTGCATTGTAAATTCTTTGATTCTTTGATAAGTAGTATACAACCAAATTCAATTCTGCCCAAATTGTTTTCAATTGACACCCACAGTGCATCATCCAATAGGCCTCATTAGTTTGTGATCAAGAGTGGGATTTCTGCTTGATTTCTTCCTCTCCCTGGCACAGTGGCTGAGTGTTGTGCCATGCATGTTGTGTGGGGGCAGCACCAGGTTCAACTCTGCGGTCCTCTGAATTTGAATAGCCCACCAACACTCACCATATAACGCTTAATCATGAAGAATGAACATTTGGAAATGGTACAGGTAAGTGACCAGGTGCATATTGTATATTTTAAATTGTGTACTGTATTGTAGGAGGGCTGCTAGAACTCAAGAAGTTGAATTCTAGCAGGGGTCAACCTCCTCAATAAAATGCTAATTCCCCTGGTATAGCATTTAACTGCTTCCTGAATGATTCCAGAATTCGTTCATCCACATACCTACTCCAAAAGTGCTCCTAACATCAGTCTTGAATTTGGTCAATTATGCCCTTATCTACAATCGAGTTCAAATTGAGATTATATAATTTTAAACATTTCAGTTTGGATCTCATATATCTAAATTCCTGTTTGACTCTCATCAAGAATAAAGAATTCTAATGTTACTAACCTTTCAAACAGGAATCAGGTTTGTGACCCTTTGCACCATTTCCAAACTTCAATATTTTCCCTTCATTCACAGAACTGTATAAAATAGCCTGACTGCAGCACAATGTAACTTGACCATGACTGCCTCAGACTTTATGTTCAAGTAGTTTGACAACAGTATAGGCTTTGTTGATTGTTACTCTGCACAGAGAAGGTGTGGTTAGGTGCAAATGCAGTCTAACAAAATTTGAGATGCCGATCAACTGTGATCCAAATATTTAATGACAATAGACTTGAGGGGCTGAACTGCCTCCTGCGAATCAATAATCTGTAATATCCCTAGTGGAGTACGAGCTCACCTGTTATCAGCAGGATATCTCAATTAACCCATGTATATAAGGTCAACCAGTAAGACACCGGCAATGTAGGAACCCGGTAGTATACATATCAATTGTGTAAATAAAACTTGGTTTCTTATTTTACTTGATGTGGACATCCTGTGTATTATTAAACTGGCGACGAGGAGTAAACTGGTTTGCTGTCAACGTTGCGGCCTACTCAGCTGAGCCACTTCCCAATTTCCTGGATCCAGGTTTAGATTTCTTTAATTCGTCATGCCTCTGTTTGGGTAGTAAGTTGCATTTGAAGCCAGTTTTGAAGATTGGAACAAATACACTGAATTCCTGCATTATTTCTTCCAGCCAACAATACCACAGGGAACAAACTACAGATGGTCAGACTGTTGACGGCCTGTGAATCGCATACATTCAGGGTGATCCGGAGTTTCATATACTCAGCGACACCGGATAGGCAAACATTCAACCAGCTTGTGACACTTGTGGCACAACACTTTAACCAACCCCATTGATAGTCATTCAAAGATATTGGTTTAATACAGCGGAGAGGATCTCCGGTGAGCCCGTCACCGAGTTCATATTTCAGCGACGGAAGATGGCTGAGTTATGTGAGTATGGAGCTGTTTTGTCCGATATGTTCTATGATCCTAGGTATTAATAATATGGTAACTCAGAAAAATCTTTTGGGTGACATCTCCCTAACTTTTCAGAAGCATTACAGATCTCCTTGTTCCAAGAAAGTTCAAAACATGGCTTCCAAGACATACAAGGGATGGAGTTGAATGTCCTAGGGCATTGCCCCTCAAGTGGTATTCCTGGACCGACACCGCTGCGACTCTGGCCGAAGAGTAGGCCGCCGAGATGTGTGAAGTCACCCGACTTCTCTGAAGGCGATTCTGGCCTGTGCGCAACGTGTGAAGCTGTTCCAGGTGTACCCGCAGGCAGCAGGAGGGCCACCTCTCTTGGCGACCTGGTCGAGGTAGGCATCAGCCACGGGGCTGGGCCTTGCATCTGGATGACCCAGCAGCGACAGAATATGAGGCTGAGGTGCAGCTGAACTGTTTGGGTTTATTCATGTTCTGATACAGGGCAATGCCTAAATATTGGTGGTGGTTTATAGGTACCAATCTAGGTGGCTTCCCCTCATTGTTGTGCAAGGAAATGGCCCTAGCCAGTTGGGCCATGATTGGCTACACCGGCCACACTTGGATTGGCAGCATATCCTCCAAGTGGGATCCGAGCAATTTCCCTGATGTTTTGTAGCCTGGTTTGGGGTAAAGGGGCACTGGCCAAGATCAAAGTGGACCCGGAAGCCGAGCCCCGATAATTTTGTGCTCACCTGGTTCCCTATGCTATAGCAGACAAGATTGAAACAGAACTTCACTGATCAGAAAGATTGATCATCAATCGGCCAGTGTGCTTCACTGATTGGGTGGCACCAGTGGTCCCTGGAATGAAGCCGGATAAGACAGTCCGCCTCTGCAGAGACTATAAATTGGCAGTGAGCACAGTTTCGAGATTGGACCGTTCTTCTTTACCGAGCTTTGAGGATTTGTATATAGCATTGGGCGGTAGCTATTCATTCGCAAAATTAGACATGAGCAATGCTTATCTACAACTGGAGCGACATAAATCCACCCGGAAATACACACAAGGGACTCTATGAGTAACCCCAGCTCCCGTGCTGTGGTGGTATGATTTGCATAGCTGTCTGCCATTGGTGCAGAACACCGGCTTACCATTGGCCCTGGTCGGTCATGTGCCTCTCGACCGATTGGTGGAGACCAGTCATGTGACGGCTCTCTGATTGGTCGAGAGGCTGAGTTAACCACGCCTCTATACCGAGGTATAAATAGTCAGAACGCCCGGCGGTCGTCCATTTACTGTAGTCGACCGCAGGGCTAACTTCTAGCTGATTAAAGCCTAACTTTTGTAGGCTCGTCTCGCGTTCGATTGATGGCTCATTACGTGCTGAGTATCTTCGGTATGCGCAGTCTTCTAGCTCATCATGAAGAACATACTGCGGTTTACTTAGACGTCATGTTAGTCATAGGGACCATGGAACAAGAACATTTCCAAAACCTCGTTGTGGTGTTGAAGTGGTTTTCCGAATATGGAGACCAGCAGACGAAGTGCGTGTGTCACGCGAAAGAATTGGAGGGGGGCTAGGACGGTAGCCAAATTTAGAATAAATTGACCATAGTAATTAACTAGACCAAGAAAAGAGCGAAGGTCTGACGTATCTCACGGAGCGGCAGCCATTTTGATCGCCCTTACCTTGTGGTCCGTCTCCGAGCTCCCCACAGCGGCACGCGTACGCCCTTGGGAATGGCCAAGACACCCTTCGGTTCATGTACATGCCAACTTCGCCGGTGCCTTCTTGGTTTTCATGTTTCTCACCCTGGTGGACGCCCACTCAAAGTGGCTGGAGGTCCACAAAATGGCGTTGAGCACTTCATGGGCGAGCATCGAGTGATTGCGCATTTCTTTTTACACCCACGGAATCTCTGATGTACTTGTGACCATAACGCAGCCCATTTCATGAGTGAAGAATTTGACATGTCCGCACAACCCCATAACACCTGGCAAGATTGGTTTGGCAGTGAGGGCCGTGCAGATGGTTAAACGGGGGCTCAAGAAACAGACATCTGGCTTGATGGACACAAGACTGGCAAGATTTGTATTCTCGCACAGGACCACACTGTACACAGTAACTGGGGTAGGCCCTGCTAAGATGTTAATTGGTCGTAGGCTTCCTACATGACTAGAATTTTCTTCTACCGGACATCAGTGCAAAAGTCTGCTATAACCAAGATTTGCAAGGGCGTTGCCCAGTTCAACCTCTTTAATGCTTCGTAACTGACCACCCGGCGTTTGTTCGTATCTTCAACGATGTTGTTCTGACTCTCTGGGATTGAACGTCCGTCAAACAGTACCAGTCACTTACCAAGTTCGGATCCAGGGCAACTCATGAGACGGCACCTGGATCACATTCGCTCAAGGTCGGTCCCTCGTGAAATACCTCGGAAGAAGCCTGTCCTAGATATTGCGGCTCCATTGCCAAACCAGCCTGCTGTAGCGCCTCCAGCCTCTCCTGATACCGACATGTCCGACATTGTATGTTATGACTCCAAAATGGAGACACAGACCTCTGCGGATGGCATGGTATCACATTGGTTAGCACTGTTGCTTCACAGCTCCGGGGATCTGGGTTTGATTCCCGACTTGGGTCACTGTCTGTGTGGAGTCAGCACGTTCTCCCCGTGTCTGCGTGGGTTTCCTCAGGGTGCTCCAGTTTTCTCCCACACGTCCCGAAAGACGAGCTTCTTTGGTGAATTGGACATTCTGAATTCTCCCTCCGTTTATCCGAACAGGCGTCA
This sequence comes from Scyliorhinus canicula, assembly GCF_902713615.1. NCBI lineage: Eukaryota > Metazoa > Chordata > Chondrichthyes > Carcharhiniformes > Scyliorhinidae > Scyliorhinus > Scyliorhinus canicula. The sequence continues at coordinate 87,333,509 of NC_052154.1, read as the reverse complement.
GAGTGTGGCGGCTGGGGGATTTTCACAGTAACTTCATTGCAGTGTAAATGTAAGCCTATTTGTGACACGAATAAAGATTATTATTATGAGGTCTCAGACACCGACTCCGTAGTTCAGCTGCCTCCTGATAATCGTCCACCATGACGTTCCTGCCACAGGCGATGTTCACCAGCAAGGTATATGCTGCCTGATCTGGCTCATCCTCCTTCTCTGCCTCATTGCTATCGGGATGGTCTTCGGACTTTGTGGGGGAGGAATATAATATCCTGCACAGAACCTACAGGGTGGGAATGCTTGTCTCCCCCCGTACTCCTGGCGGAGTATGAGCTCCCCCGCTAGGGACGGGATATCTCAATTAACCCATTTATATAAGGTTGGCAGTAAGGCACTGACAGAGCAGGAAGCGTTTGTGTAAATAAAACTGTATTTTACTCGGTGTGGACTCCCCGTGTCCTTATTAAATATTCCTTCTAACTTCCGTTTGCAGTTTCAATATAAATGCCCTTGAAGATTGACACGTGAACCGAATTAGATCCTAGTCGGAATAACGAGTATGTACTTGAGATCAACCGGAAGAAACAAGAAACCAACATGACACCAACCAGAACACATTTCACACCTATTTTCCAGCCAGTTTAATTAGTTATGTCTGGTTATGGTTTACTAAGAGCAGTTAACCTGAACTGGGGCCTGCACATCTTTGAGCACCAAGAGGCAATTTAGAATGGCCAATTCACCTAACCTACACATCTTTGGACAGTGGGAGGAAACCGAAGCACCCAAAGGAAATCTGCGCAGACACGTGGAGAACGTGCAAACTCCACACAGACAGTCACCCAAGTTCGGAGCTGGTCAGTGCATAAAACGGGTCTAAGTGCAGCCTCATCGGGGAGTTCCCTGCTAAGGCCCCAGATCTGCCCAGGTGTACATTAGATAGCGGGTGTTTCTCGGCACTCTGGGCGCTGGAAAACACCCGGCTAATCGCGAACAAGACGGGACTCTGACCCCATTCGGGCAGATCGCTCCCGTAATCTGCACCATTCGCCACAGAAAATGTGAAATTGCTTTTCTGTTGCAGTTAATAATTACTCTGTAAAACATTGCAGATCTGCAACAAAGAAAATGATAAATGTTCTAAGCTATCTAGAATACTGGCATCTGCGTCAATCTGTAAAGGTGGTTGATCGGTTAAATTCTTCATAATTCATCTTGAATGAGAAGTAGGCAGGTTTGGGTATGCCTCTGACTTGCCACCACTCTGTTATTGCACCACTTACTGTTGATTTTTTAAATTGAAAATCGTATTACAATAGATCTTTGAAATATGTGTCAAAATTCTGATGTACATTAAAAGAGTCCCAGCTTCCAATTTTAACCTGTTCCCAGTTCATGGCATGGTTGCACAGTGATTAGCACCTTTGGCCCATCGAGTCTGCACCGATGCATGAAAGGCCCTGGCCTGCTCATCTAATCCCACTTGCCAGCACTTGTCCGAGAGCCTACAATGTTATAACATGCCAAGTACTCACCCAGGCATTTTTTGAAGCATGTGAGACATCCTGCCTCTACCACCCTCCCAGGCAGTGCATTCCAGACTGTCCCCACTCTCTAGGTAAAAAAGGTTTTCCTCAACCCCCCCGAGACTGCAGTCCATGGGATTGACACAGCTGCACTCCCATTACAGGCCCATTTCCATTTATTTTGCTAGCTTCATTAAGCTGGCACTGCCCCTGGAATTCTCTGAACTCGTCTCCTTGCTGCACCAAGTTTTAAATGACTCCCAGTGCTATTTCTGAGCCTTAACTATCTCCAGCATGGAACCAGTAACTTCCTGCTACCTTCTCAGCTCCCCAGGAATAATAGGAAAAGTGATCCTGGTTCTTTTGCTCACAAATTTGTTTAATATGAAGAGTGTTGCTGGAGAACTGGATTCTCATGTTAGATACGCAAAAACAGACTTGCATCTAAAAGCGGACACTCACTCTATTTCTCTATCTCTCTCACACACACTACCCTCTCCCTCTGAAGCAGACAAACACACACACTCACACTTCCATCCTTCTCTCTCTCACATATACCCACCTCTCTCTGTCTCTCACACTCACAACTCTCTCACTCACATATCCACCTCTCTCTGTCACACACATCCACACTATCACCTCCCTCTCTCTCTCTCTCTTCACTCCACACTCCCACCTCTCTCTTTTATTCCTTGACCCCCACTCTCTGGCCCTCTTTCCCCACGCCACGACACCCCTTTCCCCGGCCTTTCCGCCCCATTCTCCTGCCTTCGCTCTCAGGCCTCCGTTCCCCATTCCTTTCACCGAGTCAGCCTCCCCTCCGCTCTGTGGCTGCGGCCTACCAAGCTGCACCACCCACTCTGCTGTCCAGTTGCCTTTGCTCTTGCCCTGATTTTGCTGCGGACTGATTTTACCACTATTTCCAACTCATCCAATCAGAGGCTGGCTTCTACAGATTTAGCTCGTGGGGATCAAGGTCTATGGGGGGGGGGGGGGGGTCAAGGTAGTGAACTTGATGATCAGCCATAAAAGTTGTTTCATTTAAAGTATTCCCACTGTGTACTCTTCAGGTAGCTCAATAGGCAACCAACCAGCTGCACCCTCAGAACCGTGAATAACACTGTTACCTCATGGCGCCGAGGACCCGGGCTCGACCCCGAGTCACTGTCCGTGTGGAGTTTGAACATTCTCCCTGTTTCTGCGGGGTCTCACCCCCACAACCCAAAAGATGTGCAGGGTAGGTGGATTGGCCACATGAAATTGCCCCTTAATTGGAAATTTATTTTTAAAAAGCTTTGCGTATGCCTATGCATTGGAAATGACAATGGCAAGCCAAGTCTTATCAACTTTGCAAAGTTCTCCTCACTAACATCTGGGGGCCTGTGCCAAAATTGGAAGAGCTGTCCCAGACTAGTCAAGCAACAATCTGGCATAATTATACTCATAGAATCACACCTTACAGGCAATGTCCCAGACACCATTATCACCATCACTGGGTATGTTCTGTCCCACCATCAGGACAGACCATCCACAGCTGGCGACATTGTTGTTTACAGTTATGAGGGAGTGAACTTGCGGGAGGGGGGAGGTGTAGGCAGTTGGTGGTAATCAGCAGGAAATTTCCTTAACCATGTTTGATCTGATGACGTGAAACTTCATGAGTTGATGTTGAATTGGGCAGCCAGGAGGCACTCTACATTTGGTTGAGAGGTGCAAAATTCAAGCAAACTGATGCTGATGACACTAGGAAGTGAAAAATTAAGACTCAATTCGACAGCCCGATCTTGCACACGCAAAATGTCAGTTTGGCATCTTGGCAGTGTCAGGCTGGCACACAGGTGGCATTGCCAGGGTGTCAGTCTAGCACTGCCAAGGTGCCAAGCTGTCACTGCCAGGGTGCCCAGGTGGCACAGGGCAGTGCCAAGGCATCACCCTACCCAACGGGCATGCAGCTAGGGTGGGGGGGGGGGGGGTATGATCTCCTGGGAGATCCCCATGAGTACCATTCTGTCTGGTCCCCGTTTATGGGGACCAGTGCTGAACAGCGCTCGCCCGAGATCGCCAAGGCAAAGGGGATGAATCCCAAAGCCTCGGGTACCTCAGGAATCTGCACATTAGAATGGGACCAACTGTCTCGCTCTAAAAGGCAGATTTGCCAAAAAGTGATCCCGCCAACAATGGGGAGAATTTACGTTGCAACGTCTCGCGAGATCGAACATGATTTTGTGAGGCGTTGCGAACCAGGTCGTTCCTGGGAGCGGGGTCTCCCGGCTTTTATCTGCCACGCTGCGCCACGGCGTGATGCTTTACAGGTGCAGCCCATTGGTTCGCGCCCAAGATTATTTAAAAATAAATTGTCATGCCCATGTATACAATATGCAGGAAGCACAATGTTCCCAATGCTAAACAGACATTACTTGGGGAACACATTTAGGCTTGGGAGGCATATTGTTCAATTAAAATTCTACACATTGGAAACTAACTGAAAGTTTTGGCCTATTTGTATTCTATGTGCCGGGTGTGCTGAAGGAAAGGTGGGTGGTGGTGGGGAACATCAGGAGAGAGAAGCAACTGTCATACATCTACTGCTTTACTGGCTGAGATCAACTAAATTTTTAACCTTGGTTTTTCCTGTTGTGTGTCTCCCTGCTGCTCACACTGAAAACCTGCCAACCCATTAAAAAGTAGCATAAATCCATATAGAAATCAGCCATTGCCAGTTCTGGAGCTGTAGGATCACATTACAGATACCTTTTGGTCTAAAAAACACAAAAAGTGGTTCAACATAACCAGAACACTAAACATAACTGGAACACTCATGCTATTGTGGCTATTGGGGAACCATTCACATTTTTAACAATTGTATGTAAAACCAATTTAAAACAATTTATGGTTAGGAAGAATATAAATGACCTCGTCAACTTCCCCATCTGAATAAGCGCACTGTTTGGTGTGGTAGTAAATTACATATAACTACAAATGTTGTTATAGATTTTATTCCGATATGCACATGATCTGAGATAGAGCAGCAATATAATTGATCTCAAGAAAATTTGCCCTGCAGGCTAAAGAAACAAAAATTGATGAGGAAGTGAAGGAGAGTAGAGAAAAAAGCAAAGAAAACTTTATCTAGAAAGGCAATGAGATGTGTGATACTGAGGTCACAGAAAAACAGTCCTCTACAACTATACAAAGAAGGAATTAAGTGGTGTGTGTAAGGATCCTCCAATTTGAAGATACTTTTCCTTGTGCATTTCCTTTTTTTGTTATCTTGGCAGTATCTGAATGATTACTGAAACCTCCCAATCTGTCTTGTGTGTGTTTGGGTAGAGGGTGGGACGGTCGAACGGGAAAGTAATAGATTAGCAAGCCGTTATTCTAGTTTAATTATTCCATGTTTTAACTAATTTCTTCTTATAAATAAACAGTTTTTGTGTTGTATTTACAGATCTGTTGCCAGCAAGTCATTGGAGCAGTCTAGGGTCAAAGATCTCGAAAACTTTATAAGAATTATTGGTTAATTCATTTAAGTTGCGACTCCACGTCAAGGGGGGCTGGAATTGACCATGCCCTAGCCCAGGTATGTAAAACCAATTTTAAACAATTTATGGTTAGTAAGAATATAAATGACATTGTTAACTTACACATGTTATGGTTCGCAACATGTGATGTAAGTAAATGCTTTGCAACATAAGGCTGTGCTTCTAAATAGATATTAAAATATGCAACAACTGGCATTCATTGAGATGGACAAAAATCCTGATGTGATGCAAACTGCTCCTGGAAGAGACAACATCTCATTTGCAAAATGTAGTAGTAAAATAATAGTGTCTTTGATAACATTACTGCTGCTGCACACATAGCCAATACTGATATCCTTGGCTCCAACACATCCTATTCAAAACCCCTTGAAATGACCACAGTCACCACTCTATCTTGTGAACCTCGTGAATGTCTTTCTGCAGAGGGGAATTTTGGGTTTAAACAAAATAAAGATAATAAATTTAGCACAGAAATATATTCCACCAAGCTCTTCGATGGGTCAGTGAGCAAAGGCATTGATAGTTACTGCATGTAGGTTGACAACACCCAGCTGCATCTTATGGCCATTCTTGATCCTCTCACTCCTTTATGTTTCAAAATGTCCAACATCTAGTCCTAGCTGAATTTCTATCAATTAAATAAAAACAGAAAATGTTGGAAAATGCAGCAGGTCTGGTAGCATCTGTGGAAGGGGATAAAGTTAACATTTCAGGTTGTCACTTTTCATCACAACCTGAAGCTTTAACACTGGCCCAATTTTTTTGTAGAAATGATGGGGCTCTGCACCTTAACCAAAATACCGCTGGAGCCCTAAATCAGGAAGTCTTGCCTCCATATCCAGCATCTACCATTTCCAATAGTATTTTGCAGATGTGTTGTTCAAGGAGGCAGTGGTACATTTAAAATTGCAGCTGCCTTCACTCAGAAGCAACTTTTGTCACCGAGGTTTATGAAATACGACTCATGGGATTTACAAAGTTGAAGAAAAGGTATGAACCTCCTGGAGTTCTTTGGAGAGGTCAGGGATCCTTTTGAGATTTTTAAGAGTAGACATTATTGTGCGCAAAAGGTGGATCAGGTCTGTGGAACTTTCAAGATGTCAAGTTATTTAGATTTCCTGTCTTTAAATGTTAACAAAAACCTAGCCTGCTGAGCCTCTCAGTTGGAAAAGAAATTGGTGGTTTGCAAATTCAGTAGCTGTTTGTTGACATAAGACTGAGGGTTATCATTATACTATTCTTATTGCTTGACTGTTTCCACAACCAATGAGGGGCTGTTTAGCACACTGGGCTAAATCGCTGGCTTTGAAAGCAGACCAAGCAGGCAAGCAGCATGGCTCGATTGCCGTAACAGCCTCCCCGGACAGGCGCCGGAATGTGGCGACTAGGGGCTTTTCACAGTAACTTCATTTGAAGCCTACTCGTGACAATAAGTGATTTTCATTTCATTTTCAATATTACAGTGGGCCTTGTAAGATAACACTTTGACTGACAGCCCTAAGGGGTCATTAAGGGCTTAGCTGTCTTTGATGTGGGGATATTGTCATGTGAGTGTCCCTTTAAGAAATGTTTTAGTCTTATCACATGGCTTCAGTTATGTCATTGTGTGGGTGGAGCTGGGCTGTGGCTCTGGGAGTTGGTTTTACTTTCGCTTTGGTTTGAGGCTCGTTTGTGGCTCTGAGCTTTTACTTTCGTTTTCATATTTGGCTGCTGTACTCAGAAAGAGAAGCATCTTGATTGTCTCTCTATCTTCAGTTTAAAATCTGTTTCCATATTACTTGATAACGTAAAAGAAATAATTGCTTGCTGGAAGGAATTCGATACTGCTGTTTTGGAAAGGAAACAAGAGCACCCATACCAAGTCTTGAGCGCTGTGTGCTGGGCCACACCTTTGACAAGGGGTTTCTGGTTTATGGGAAATTGTTATTAAATTGGAACAGTTAAAGAAGGGAATTTGTTAAGAGTGATACATAGATTACTGTAGCTCTGTGGGGTATTTATGTTGGTAGTTGATAAAAATGCTTACTGTGTGTTTATAAAAATGTTAACTAAATTTGTAGAATAAAGCTTATTTTTGATTAAACGTGCTTAAGGTCTCTGTTGAATAACACCTAAAAGGCAGGCCCTTGTGCTCATCATAACCAAAATCAATAAACAGTTGTAGGTGAACTCCATGATACACTTTGGAGTTTTCTAAACCCTGGCCCATAACACAATGAATACAAATGTTTGTTATTATAAGGGATTGCATACTTGGAGCGATTGAAATGAATTGAATGGGCTCAATGAGTGTTTAAAAAATATATATAATGAAGTCTTTAATAGATACTTAAGTGCTTTATTTTATTTCTTATTTTTCTTAAGTTCTTTATTTTAAATCTTAAGGTGACTACTGAGATCTGACCATTGAGGGTGCAAGGGAAATGGGTGGGAGCATGGGTTGGTATAAATCAGCTGACATTGGAGCTATCATGTGCCATGGAGAGTAGATAGAGGTGCATAGGTTGGCATACAGGGTATGAGGGGCCATGGGGAGTGTGGGTGGGAAGCATGATGTGACATGAGTTGCCATGAATGGGGCATGGGGAGTGTGTGGCGGTTGAAGGGGATTGGTGGTGAAGGCCCAACTACTTTTATTACAACTGAGGTGAGGTCCCACAGCACTGGGTCAGGTCTTTCAAAAAGCTTGTCTTAGTTCTCGACAGCCCCTGTGGATGCTTCCACACTTTTCAAGATTGGTTGGCCTGAACCCAGCATTCCTTACTTTACAATATAAAATCTGGCTGTTCAGGGAAGATTCGTCCAAGTTAGGCTTGGGGAGTAAGGAAATTTCGCAACCCTGTGCATCTGCCTTGGGAGCAGAAATTTGGGCTTCAGTTCCTCTTTCCATCAATGATGTCGCCAGGCCAGCTGAGTATTTCCAGAATTTTGTTTTCATTTTGGATTTACAGCATCCATAGCATTTTGCTTTTCTTCCAATTAAACATTAGACCAAAGCCATTGGCTGGGATTCTCCGGTCGTTGCGATTCCCGATTCCCGCAGGAAGTGCACCCCCAGCTGCAGGTTTCCCGGCAGCATGGATGGTTTCAATGGGAAATCCCATTGACAAGTGGTGGCAAGGCAAGATAGAATCTCGCCCAAAGTGAACAGTGCGCCACTGAGAAACACATGGTTGGGGGACTGGAGAATCCCGCCGATTGTCATTAGCTCCTGCCAAGAAATCTGTTCCTTTGCTATTGATGTTTCATCCCACTTCACTGATCACAGTCTGAGATTGATTCATGCTGCTCGCAGCACTGGTACATATCCTATTTCACTTGGAGCTGACATTCCATCATCCTCGCCTCTCCATCACAAAGACTGCACACACCCATTTAATTTCAACTATCTGGTAGAAGACGTGCTTGTTAGGTGAATATGACATTCTGAATTCTCCCTCTGTGTACCCGAATGAGCGCCACAGTGTGGCGACTAGGGGATTTTCACAGTAACTTCACTGCAGTGTTATGGGCCGTACGGTAGCTTAGTGGCTAGCACCATGGCTTCACAGTGCCAGGGTCCCAGGTTCAATTCCCGGCTTGGCTCACTGTGCGGAGTTTGCACGTTCTCTCCGTATCTGACGGGTTTTCTCCAGGTGCTCCGGTTTCCTCGCACAAGTTCCGAAAGACATGCTGATTTGGACATTCTGAATTCTCCCTCTGTGACCTGAACAGGTGCCGGAATGTGGCGACTATGGGCTTTTCACAATAACTTGATTGCAGTGTTAATGTAAGCCTACTTGTGACAATAAAGATTGTCACACTAATAAAGATGATTATTATCAACGTCTTGCCTCACCCTGTCTGCTGGTAATCCCTGAATCCATGGTGTTGTTGCCTCTATATTCATCTAATTCAATGCTTTCCCATTTGTGTTACTCCATAAAACTTTTGTAAGCATTTATTTATGGTGTTACATTACAACTGTGGACCTCCTTGCCTCGCCACTTATTTATAGGAACACAAGTGAATTGTCAGTTAATGTCCACTCATGCATACAATGAAATACAATTGCATTTAACACCATTTAGCATCTTCAATTAAATTATGCTTATCCAAAACACTGCTTTTATCATTCCAACTCAAATTAAATCCTATTCACCCATCAGCCCACTACTTATTGGCCAAGATTTGCTCGCAGTCTTGCAACACCTCAAATTTAGAATATCATCCTTATGTTCAAATTCTTCCATGGCCACAATCTTCACTATTTCTGTAAACTCCCCCAGACATAAAAGCTCAGGGCCAACCTGCAGGGCTATGGACAAAATGCTGGAAAGTGGGATTAGCATGGGTGGTTAGTTTTTAAATCGGCTTACATAGACTTCATGAGCCATGTGACCTCGTTCTGTGCCGTAAACGTTCCATTATTCTGTGATAACCCTGTGAGAAATCAGTATTCCTGCAATATTGATCCCGCATGCATCCCCCTGCTTTCTTCGCACCACCATTGGTGACCATGCCTTTAGCTGTCTAGGCCTAAAGTCTGGAATTCCCTCTGTAGGACACGTGATCGGCGCAGGCTTGGAGGGGCGAAGGGTTTGTTCCTGAGCTTGACTGTTCTTTTCTCTACCTCTCTTCCTTTCTCCCCTTTGTCCTTCTCTCTCCTCCTTTGACCAAGCTTTTGACAATGTATCCTAAAGTCACCTTCTTTGGCTCTGAATCACTTTTTGTGTCTGATTATCCTCTGATGAAGTACCTTGGCAGATTTTACAAATTGTGGTATATAAATGACAAATGTTATCGATAACACCCAACCTGATACAAGTCACACAGATTTGAGGACCACCAGTATATGGTGAAGTTAACTAAAGTCAACCAGGGCAGCAGTTGGGTGCTACATTTGGTAAACAGCCTTACAACATTTCGGGCACGATTCTCGCAAAAGGGAACAAAGTCCCCTAGTCAGCGCGTTTAGCCACTTGTTTCCTGGCGCTCGCAATGCTGAGAAACACATGGCTATTCAATGAGACGCTTTGAGTAAGTGGCCTGAACGGGGAATGCGTGACCGAGGCATTGAATCCTGCGAGGCATTGTGAGCCTGGTAGATCCTGGGAGCCGGGTCTTCTGGCTTTCAACAGCCACGCTGCGTTGAAGCGAGTTGCTTCTCGGGTTCAGTGTGGCCGTTGGATCGTACCTATACTGTCTGGAATGCCACATGTCTAATGGTTAGATATGTTTTAAGAGTTCAATTGTGTAGATTGACTGGAGAAGCTAGGACTTGAAGGGGAGGTTGAGAGGAGATTTGATGGAGGTATTCAAAATCATGGGGGGTTTGGACAGCATAGATAGGAAGAAACTGTTCCCATTGTTGTAAAGATCAAGAACTAAAGGGCACAGATATAAGGTAATTGGCAAAAGAAGTAATTGCAACATGAGGAAAATCTTATCGCCACAGTTAGTGGTTAGGATCTGGAATGCGCTACCTGAGAGTGTGGTGGAGACAAGTTCAACTGAAGTTTTCAAAAGAGAATTGGATCATTCTCTGAAAATGAAAGATTTGCAGGACTAAAGGGCAGGTGCATGGTATTAGGTAAATTGCTCCTTTGGGGGGCCAGCACAGGCACGGAGGACTGAATGGTCTCTTTCTGCGTTGTAACTATTTTGTGATTATAGGAAGAGCATGTGATCAGTACTATGGAAATGTAGCCAGACAAAAATCAACACATAAGGAAGGAGGGTAAAAAGAGGTTTTGCATCTAATGAGTGTGTTAAATGCACTGCCGGATTTAGAATGAAAGTGTGGCTACAAGAGTAAATTAGATGTAGAATGAAAGTCTATCACAAGGCAGATTTTTTCAATTTTATATTGATGTATGTTTAAGATGTGACGGCATGGTGGTTAGCTCTGCTGCCTCTCAGCGCCAGGGACTTGGATTCAATTCTGGCCTGGGGTGACTGTCTGTACGGAGTCTGCACCTTCTCCCTGCGTCTGTGTGGGTTTCCTCCGGGTGCTTCAGTTTCCTCCCACAGTCCAAAGACGTGCAGGTAGCCAGGAAGGAACTCAAAAATGGACTGAGAAGAGCTAGAAGGGGGCATGAAAAAGCCCTGGCAGGAAGGATTAGGGAAAATCCCAAGGCGTTCTATGTTGACAGGCCAACAAGAGGCGAGGCCACATTGGATTTGGTTTTCGGTAATGAACCAGGCCAGGTGTTAGATCTGGAGGTAGGTGAGCACTTTGGAAACAGTGACCACAATTCGGTGACCTTTACGTTAGTGATGGAAAGGGATAAGTATACCCCGCAGGGCAAGAGTTATAGCTGGGGGAAGGGCAATTATGATGCCATTAGACATGACTTAGGATGTGTTGGTTGGAGAAGTAGGCTGCAAGGGTTGGGCACACTGGATATGTGGAGCTTGTTCAAGGAACAGCTATTGCATGTTCTTGATAAGTACGTACCAGTCAGGCAGGGAGGAAGGGGTCGAGCGAGGGAACCGTGGTTTACCAAAGAAGTGGAATCTCTTGTTAAGAGGAAGAAGGAGGCCTATGTGAAGATGAGGCATGAAGTTTCAGTTGGGGCGCTTGATAGTTACAAGGAAGCGAGGAAGGATCTAAAGAGAGAGCTGAGACGAGCAAGGAGGGGACATGAGAAGTCTTTGGCAGGTAGGATCAAGGAAAACCCAAAAGCTTTCTATAGGTATGTCAGGAATAAAAGAATGACTAGGGTAAGAGTAGGGCCAGTCAAGGACAGTGGTGGGAAGTTGTGTGTGGAGGCTGAGGAGATAAGCGAGATACTAAATGAATACTTTTCGTCAGTATTCACTCAAGAAAAAGATAATATCGTGGAGGAGAATGCTGAGACCCAGGCTATTAGAATAGATGGCATTGAGGTGCGTAGGGAAGAAGTGTTGGCAATTCTGGACAAGGTGAAAATAGATAAGTCCCCGGGGCCGGATGGGATTTATCCTAGGATTCTCTGGGAAGCCAGGGAAGAGATTGCTGAGCCTTTGGCTTTGATTTTTAGGTCATCATTGGCTACAGGAATAGTGCCAGAGGACTGGAGGATAGCAAATGTGGTCCCTTTGTTCAAGAAGGGGAGTAGAGATAACCCCGGTAACTATAGGCCGGTGAGCCTAACGTCTGTGGTGGGTAAGGTCTTGGAGAGGATTATAAAAGATACGATTTATAATCATCTAGATAGGAATAATATGATTAGGGATAGTCAGCATGGTTTTGTGAAGGGTAGGTCATGCCTCACAAACCTTATCGAGTTCTTTGAGAAGGTGACTGAACAGGTAGACGAGGGTAGAGCAGTTGATGTGGTGTATATGGATTTCAGTAAAGCATTTGATAAGGTTCCCCACGGTCGGCTATTGCAGAAAATACGGAGGCTGGGGATTGAGGGTGATTTAGAGATGTGGATCAGAAATTGGCTAGTTGAAAGAAGACAGAGAGTGGTAGGTGATGGGAAATGTTCAGAATGGAGTTCAGTTACGAGTGGCGTACCACAAGGATCTTTTCTGGGGCCGTTGCTGTTTGTCATTTTTATAAATGACCTAGAGGAGGTCGTAGAAAGATGGGTGAGTAAATTTGCAGACGACACTAAAGTCGGTGGAGTTGTAGACAGTGCGGAAGGATGTTGCAGGTTACAGAGGGACATAGATAAGCTGCAGAGCTGGGCTAAGAGGTGGCAAATGGAGTTTAATGTGGAGAAGTGTGAGGTGATTCACTTTGGAAAGAATAACAGGAATGCGGAATATTTGGCTAATGGTAAAATTCTTGGTAGTGTGGATGAGCAGAGGGATCTCGGTGTCCATGTACATAGATCCCTGAAAGTTGCCACCCAGGTTGATAGGGTTGTGAAGAAGGCCTATGGTGTGTTGGCCTTTATTGGTAGAGGGATTGAGTTCCGGAGCCATGAGGTCACATGTTGCAGTTGTACAAAACTCTAGTACGGCCGCATTTGGAGTATTGCGTACAGTTCTGTTCGCCTCATTATAGGAAGGACGTGGAAGCTTTGGAACGGGTGCAGAGGAGATTTACCAGGATGTTGCCTGGTATGGATGGAAAATCTTATGAGGAAAGGCTGATGGACTTGAGGTTGTTTTCGTTAGAGAGAAGAAGGTTAAGAGGTGACTTAATAGAGGCATACAAAATGATCAGAGGGTTAGATAGGGTGGACAGCGAGAGCCTTCTCCCGCGGATGGAGGTGGCTAGCACGAGGGGATATAGCCTTAAATTGAGGGGTAATAGATATAGGACAGAGGTCAGAGGTGGGTTTTTTACGCAAAGAGTGGTGAGGCCGTGGAATGCCCTACCTGCAACAGTAGTGAACTCGCCAACATTGAGGGCATTTAAAAATTTATTGGATAAGCATATGGATGATAAGGGCATAGTGTAGGTTAGATGGCCTTTAGTTTTTTTTCCATGTCGGTGCAACATCGCGGGCCGAAGGGCCTGTACTGCGCTGTATCGTTCTATGTTCTATGTTCTACACTTATGTGAGAAATAAGAGGATGATCAGAGTGAGAGTAGGGCCGATCAGGGATAGTGGAGGCTACTTGTGCCTAGAGTCTGAGGAAGTAGGGGAGGCCCTAAATGAATATTTTGCTTCCGTATTTACTAGAGAGAGGGACCTTGTTGCTCATGAGAACAGTGTGAACCAGGTTAATAGACTCGAAAAAGTTGATATTAAGAAGGAGGATGTGCTGGAAATTTTGAAAATCATCAGGAGAGATAAGTCCCCTGGGCCTGAAGGGATATACCCAAGGTTACTACGAGAAGCAAGGGAGGAGATTGCTGCGCCATTGGCGATGATCTTTGCGTCCTCACTCTCCACTGGAGTAGTACCGGATGATTGGAGGGAGGCGAATGTTCTTCCCCTGTTCAAGAAAGGGAATAGGGAAATCCCGGGGAATTACAGGCTCATCAGTCTTACGTCTGTGGTGAGCAATAAATATTGGAAAGGATTCTGAGAGATAGGATTTATGATTATTTAGAAAAACATAATTTGATTAAAGATAGTCAGCATGGCTTTGTGAGGGGCAGGTCATACCTCACAAGCCTTATTGAATTCTTTGAGGATGTGACGAGACACATTGATGAATGTGGATGTGGTGTATATGGCTTTCAGTAAAGCATTTGATAAGGTTTCTCAAAGTAAGCTCATTCAGAAAGTTAGGGGGCATGGGATACAGGGAAATTTGGCTGTGCGGATACAAAATTGGCTGGCCAAAAGAAGACAGCGAGTGGTTGTGGATGGAAAGTATTCCGCCTGGAGGTCGGTGATCAGTGGTGTCCCGCAAGGATCTGTTCTGGGACCTCTGCTCTTTGTGGTTTTTATAAATGACTCAGATGAGGAAGTGGAAAGGGGGGTTAGTAGGTTTGCCGATGACACGAAGGTTGGGAGAGTTGTAGATAGTGTTGAGGGTTGTTGCAGGTTACAACAGTACATTGATAGGATGCAGAGCTGGGCTGAGAAGTGGCAGACAGAGTTCAACCTTGATAAATGTGAAGTGATTAATTTTGGAAGGTTGAATTTGAATGCTGAATACAGGGTTAAAGGCAGGATTCTTGGAAGTGTGGAGGAACAGAGGGATCTTGGGGTCCATGTGCATAGATCCCTCAAAGTTGCCACCCAGGTCGATAGGGTTGTTAAGAAGGCGTATGGTGTGTTGGCTTTCATTAACTGGGGGATTGAGTTTAAGAGCCACAAGGTTTTGCTGCAGCTTTATAAAACCCTAGTTAGACCACACTTGGAATATTGTGCCCAGTTCTGGTCGCCTCATTATAGTAAGGATGTGGATGCTTTGGACAGGGTACAGAGGAGATTTACCAGGATGCTCCCGGGACTGGAGGGCATGTCTTATGAAGAAAGGTTGAGTGAGCTAGGGCTTTTCTCACTAGAGCGAAGAAGGCACAGAGGTGACTTGATTGAGGTCTACAAGGTGATGAGAGGCATGGATAGAATGGATAGCCAGAGACTTTTCCCCAGGGTGGAAATGGCTGTCACGAGGGGACATAATTTTAAGGTGATTGGAGGAAGGTATAGGGGAGATATCAGAGGGAGGTTCTTTACACAGAGAGTGGTGGGTGTGTGAAATGCACTGCCAGCAGAGGTGGTGGAGTCAGAGTCATTAGGGACATTTAAGCGACTCTTAGACAAGCACGTGGAGAGCAGTAAAATGAAGGGGTGTAGGTTAGGTTGATCCCCGATTAGGATAAATGGTCGGCACAACATCGTGAGCTGAAGGGCCTGTACTGTGTTATACTGTTCTATGTTCGGTGGATTGGCCATGCTAAATTGCCCTCTTAGTTTGCCTGAGTGTGAGTGCGGCTATGCTTGATTTAGTGTAATGAAATTCAAGCTATAAGCCCTGGCAACAGACTAGCGACCTGTTCTATAAAGAATTAGCTACAGAAATAGACTAAAGTCTGACCTATGCACCATCAAGGTGCATAATAATAGCAGTTTAATTGCCTCTTTGGAATAAACAGTGCACTGGCATCAAGTACCGTGGTGCGAGTGAGTGTGAGGCAGCATGGCTGCTCCCACTCTATCCAGCTTTCCAACCCATAGTGATGCAGATGTGTGTATTTTTATGATGGCTAGAAATCAACACTGAGTGATGAGGCAACAAGCTGATGTTGTGGAGGGATACAAGCATCATTCCATTCCCTTGTTAATTGGTTGGCCTTAATTATCCATTGAAGAAGTTTATAGTTCGAATATATTCTTGAAGGATATTGCCCAATAGTGGGAAAGAAGTGTATGAAGAAATCATCAATGCAATTGCTTTTAAAAGCAATCCTACAATGAATGCCACATCTGTGAAAGTAATCTTCGGAGATGATAAAGAAGTAATAGCCGTTCAGTAGGATAAAGGTCCATTTGATGTTGTTTGTTCTTTGCTTTGCTTTACTATAATGATCTATATACAGATATAACAATAATTATACAAGCATTAAATAGAATGGCAGCTTGTAGCTCACTTGAGAGTCTACTTCACAGTTTACATAGATAGCTGATAGTTACAGTTAAGGTTGAACAGCTTCTGTGCCTTTCAGCTTTTGTAATTATCAATGTGTTTAGTTACCAAACAGTTTGTTAGGTAAAGAACTTGGCTATACAAATGTATGATCAATTCTCTTGCTGCTTTGATGTATGAGAGTCCACCAAAGACATCAGTTGTTCACCACCTGGGGTGGTGTTGTGTCATGTGTGAAGTTAAGCCAAATGTTGATTACAAATATGACATATGAAGTCCCTGTTGGACGAGTGGGTGAAGACACTGGTTTTGCAGGACGCTCCCTTGTCCTGTAAGGAGCTGACTCTGTTCTCCTCAAATATAGAGATTGCTTGGTGACAGTGATTTTAATCTGTCCAGGGTTGTTGTTTTTTTCGGTACTCGGATTCAACTTAACGACTCTGAGATTGACTTTCAGAATGTCTTTCTACCTTATGTTTGGGATGTCCTGTGATGTGTGTTCAGTGTTCAGCTGGTTGTACAACACTGTCTTTTGTATGTAGGAATTCTCCATGCAAACCACTTATCCAACCCAATGAAGCTCGAAAGAAATTCAGTGTCAGTTTTGTCCTGCTACTTGATGCTGCAGATCGATCTTATGCAACTAAGATGGAATGCTTTATTTGACAGGGGTAGGTGGTCTGCACCTCACAGCCAGAGGGAGGTGACGTGAGAACCATTGCCTGGTAAACTTTGCCTGTTAAAATCATCTTTGTTTTGGGACAAACTCCATGCTCTCGTCAAAGCTAGTGGATGAGCCTGCTGAATGCTGTGCCTTATTTTACTAAGCATTGGGCAATTTCATCACCCAATGTTGTTTTTGATGGAGAGGATGTGGCAAAAGTAATAGAACATCTGAACTGAATTGAGTGGTGTATTGTTGACTCTGACTATTGGAGAGTGTGGCCAGAGGCATATTGTTACAAATTCTGTCTTTGTCAGGATTATTGTACGGCTGAAGCATTTGAGGTTTGGGCAAAGCAGTCAACAAAAGTGGATGCTCTCTGGAGTTTTGAAATGAAAAATGAAAATGAAAATCGCTTATTGTCACGAGTAGGCTTCAATGAAGTTACTGTGAAAAGCCCCTAGTCGCCACATTCCGGCGCCTGTCCGGGGAGGCTGGTACGGGAATCGAACCGTGCTGCTGGCCTGCTTTAAAAGCCAGCGATTTAGCCGAGTGAGCTAAACCAGCCCCTAGTGAGCTAAACCAGCCCCTGTTTTGACAGCACAGTTGTTGACAAACAAAAGTTCACTTAGTAGCTGCTCTGTGATCTTTGTATGAGCAATAAATCTTCACATATTGATGAGATAATCATCTTTGCTGAACTAAATGTTAACTCCTCGGTCAAAATATTTGAATGCATATGAGGGCATGGCAAACAGAACTGCGCCCTTGGCATCCTTTTTTGGTGCCATTGGTGACAGGTATATAAAACTGGCCTTCATGAAATGAGTGGATGACCCTCATCACCTTTTCAGGCCTTCATGGTTTATTGTGACAAAGGCCTTGGTCAGATCAACAAATACCATGTAGAGGTCCCTGTTCTGTTAGTGGGATATTTCTTGAATTTGACACGCCACAAAGATTGTGCTGATTATTGCTAGTCCAGCATGAAAGCCACACTGTGATTTTTGATTCAATGGCATTTTCACACACTGTAGGTTCTTGCTTCAAGAGACTTGTTTGGAGCTGATGGCAGACTGCTGAAAGGTTAGGTATCATATTGTTGGTATTATGACCCAGGAGGCTAGTGGTAGGAAGAACATAGGTTTTAATCAATGTAACATAAGGGGCGGGATTCTCCCTTCTGGGGACTAAGTCCCCATGCCCTCTGGAAAACGGGTGAGAATCACTTTTTCCTCGAAGGTCTGGGGTGATTCTCCGTTTTCCAGGGCGCTAGCAGAGCCCCGGCATGTGTCCCGCGGCTCTGGATGCCGGCGGGACACACGGCGGGGCTCTGCTAGTCCCGTTGCGACTGCAGTCTGAACTATGCCCTGTTCGGGCCGGCTTTTATGCCCGATTCTTTTTTTTAAAAATATTTTTATTCTTCTCCTTTTTCACATTTTCTCCAAAATTTACACCCAACAATAAACAACAATCAGTAAAGAATGCAATGTCAATCCCCATATCAATACCTGATTCTTAACCTCGATTCCAGCTGGGTCGGCCTCTGCCCTCTAGTGGGGAAGTTTATATTCCACGAACCCCACGGGGAGATCAATTATGGTTTACCCGTAGGCCTTCTGGGGGTTATTACAGTTGGCTATGGGGCCATAGGCAGATTGGAGACCTTCACGGAAAGTCGATTGTGCCCATCAGCAGCTTCCTGAAGTTCTGCAGCCTCGTCCTCCCACCAGTGGTTCTTCATCTCTCTAGTCTTGCCTGCAGTGTATGTTTTGCTTGATGGTATCTAGTTTATCTTCTTGGTAACGTTTTGCCAGATGTATAATTTCTGTCAGCATCATGTATGATATCGGATAGCAACTGGTCATTCTTGCTTGGTACTTCCGTTTGATTAGTCCAAGAACCTCAGAGTGACATTTCTTTTCTCTTAAACATTTTATTGAAGGCATTTTAAACATATACATAATCACAAAAATATAAAAGCTAATCGCGGCAACAGGTAAAAAAAAAACACTCTCCCTGCACCTTCCCCAACAAGCACCCCGTACTCAGCCCGCTGCCACCCCGGCACCCATCTCCCTTTTCCAACTTTTTGCACTCCCCTCCCACCAAACTAAAACATAAAACAACCCCCCCCCCCCCCCCCACCCCCACCCCTGCTGATGTCTCAATGCCCCTTAAGGAAATTGATAAACAGCTTCCACCTCAAGGTGACTCCTCCTCCACTCCTCGAATGGTGAACTTGATTTTTTCCAAATGCAGGAACTCTGCCAAATCACTCACCCGTCCCAACCTTCGATGGCTTTGAGTCCCACCAACACAACAAAATCCATCTCTGGGCCATCAGAGAGGCAAAGACTAAGATGTCAGCTTCTCTCCTCACCTGTACTCCCAGATCCTCTGACACTCCAAATATCGCCACCTGTGGACTCGGAGCTAACTCTACCCCCAAATCTTTGACATTACGTCTGAAAACCCTTTCCAAAACCCCCTCAACCTCTGATAAACCCATAAGATACGTACATGGCTGGTTGTGCCAAGGTGCCCCGGTGGCATTTTGCCTGTTCCGAAGATTGGGCTCAGGGGTGCCCTGCCCCTATGAGGTGGAGTGCAGGGGGGCTCAAGGACTCCCCCCAACATGTGAGTTTAGGGAATCAGCGGTGTCGAAAGATCACAGGAAATGCAACTGAGTGCAGCCTCAGGGGGGCAATCCGTGCTACAGCCCCTAACACCAGACTGCCATTCGATAGCAGGGTCTTTCCTGATTCCAAGCACCGGGGTCGACCCCGCTAATTTTGCACAGAATAGGACTCTGATTTTTTTTTTCTTCAGATCATGCCCGAGGTACAATGGGTTGACAAAAGTCACCAATTATTAGACTGTTTTGTGAAAATAAATGCCTGTTCCAGGAAATTATTAAATATATTGGAAGAGGGGCATCTTATGTTATAATATTTTAATAATGAAATAGAAAACCAAAATGTTTCTTTTGCCTTGTGATTAATTATATCTATGTGGTGAAAGGAAAATGGGATCTATATTGTGAAAATGCAGGAATTTGTTTCTTTTTGTTTGGGTTGAAAAGAATGTCTTTGAATTTTTCAGAAGCTTTAATTTAAAAAGAAAGAGGGGAATCTGTCAATGTATCAGCAATTACATCGTTAAAGAATGATGATGAGCAGTGGCTCGGCTATAATTGGACACAGCTGGAACAGTGGTGGTTCGCAGGAACTGGAAGAGTTTGTCAGTCTGCTGAATTCTTGAAAGAATAAAGCTACCTATGATACAAGACTAGCTATAGACTCATTCTTTCACCACATACAATATTGGAGTTAACACACTCTGATTGACTTTCAATCCCTTCTGGCACATCACACACCTACAGACTCACAATGCTTGCAGGCACATCACACTGCTACAAACCCTCATTCCTGAAGGCTCACAATCTCTGCAGAAGGTGATTCAGTCAAGTTGGAAACTACGGGCACGATTCAACGGCCTCGTGCCCGTCTTGGTGTCAGGACTAGGCAGTTGAATCTTGCGAGAGGCCTCTTTGTGGCATTCTCCCGACACCCTGCGCCTAATAGCCGTGCCTGGCAGACTTCGCTAGGGTACCGTTTATTACTGGTTTACGCAAACGTTGGCCAGTCGTAATGACACGTTGGGGGGGGGGGGGGCGCTCCCAGGCCATTAGAGACCCCCGGGTGGTTAGGATAGGGCAGTAAGGCACCCTGGCACTCCTTCTGGCACCCAGGCACATTGGCACTGCAAGCCTGACACCCTGGCAGTGCCACCTGAGCATACTGGAATTGCCAGAGTGGCAGTGCCAAGATGCCAGGTTGAGAAGGCATTGTAGAGAGTACAAAGGAGATTCACAAGAATTATTCCAGGGATAAACAACTGCAGCTATGGGGATAGATTCGAGAGGTTGGTGTGTTTTCCTTGGAGATGCCTTGAACAAAAGGCATTTGGGATTTTGACCATGGAATAATTGATGTGGACGATACCCTTCAACCTGAACTCATTCCTAAATGGAATTTTATGCATGAACAGCCCATGCCAAGGTGGTTGACAACCTGCAGTGTGGTTAACCAGCTAAAATTTTATGCAACACTTCATTTGGTTCCTTTCAGAAAGTCCATTTCTGAAAGCACTTTCTGCGGTTATATTTATTCACATGTTTTGACATGTGTCATGTAATCCATTGATCTGTGTGTCTTTTGGTGTTAAATTAGCAGTCTGTGGTGGTTGTAACATTTAAGGTCAGGATTTACCAATGCTTATTACATTGGTTTATGCCCCATGGACCCTCTGGAATGTTTTGATAGGGCACCTGATCAGTTCAAGGGTCATTGAACAGATCTTCCAGAGGCAGTTAAATTTGGGGACAGGCTGTATATCAGCCGGTACAATTTAACTGAGTAGATATACGATGACTCACCCTTGCGTGCAGTAGGCTGAGTTTCTGCTCCGTCGTTTCTGGGGTGCTTGCTTCAGCCAGGTAGGCCTTAAAACATCGGAGCCAATGTGAAAAGATTTATTTCGCCTCTACATCCTGTGGGTCGAGTTCCAGTCGATCAGGCTTGAAGGCTGATTCCATAGTCGTTCCTCACTGTTTCTTAAGACGATTAAATTGATGAGACCATCAATTCACGCGACACGTGGTTAGAAGTGAACAGTGGTTTTAATCGTCTTACAACAGAGCCTGCCTGTGATGAGATGAACTCTAGATGAACTGGCAGGCAGGCTCCGACTGCCAAACTTTATACAACCAGTGGGGGGGGGGGGGGAGTCGTCATGGGCGGAGCCAAGGGTGGAGCCCAGTACAAACTGCCGTACATTCCCAGTACACCTCCCCCTAGGGGCAGAGCCGCACAACTGCTTGTGTGCCGAGCTTACAGAGGCATGGTACAACATGTGTGATAACAGTGTGAATTATGCTATTATGATTCACCACAGACTCAAAGTCGCGGGGGTGGCCATCTTGATAAGCAAGAAGATGGGGTTTGTAAGTGCGAAATAGTGAGGGACCTGGGAGGTTTAGATATGTGATGGTGAGTGGGGTATTGGAGGGGACGCTGGTGGTATTGCTGAATGTAAACGCACCCAAATTGGAAATATGTAGGGTTTATGAGGGGGTTGCTGGCAGCGATCCCGGAATTGCCCACACACCAGTTGATCATGGGAGGAGACTTTAATTGTATTCTAGAGCTGAGGGTGGACAGGTCGAGCCCCAGGTCAATCGGTAGGATACGGATGGCAAAAAAGCTGTGAGAGTTCATGGAAAGGTGGGCATGGTGGACCCGTGGCACTTTAAGAATGCAGGGGGAAGGTTCTCACATGTTTACAGGATATACTCCAGAAACAACTTTTATGTGGTGAGCCGGGAGATGTTGGTAGGGGTGGAGGGGGCGGAGTATGCGGGGATAGTAATGTCGGACCATGCGCCCCACTGGCTGGAGATTCGGCTTAGATTGGGACAGGAGCAGAGGCTGGGATAGAGGTTTGATTTGGGGTTGTTGGCAGATAGAGGGTTCTGTGATAAAGTGCGGTCGATGATTAAAGACTCTGGACCCCCAATGTAATCCCTGACCTAACTCCAAGCCCCAGTGCACTATGGGAAAGTCCCCGCGTCCCCCCCAAAAACACGCATGCAAGGCAGCCCGGCCTGATCGCCAGCACACAAAAAATTCCAGCTTGACACCATGGCAGTGCCAACCTGGCAGTGCCACCTGGGCACCTTGGCTGTGCTAGGAGCCACCCAATTGACAATGCCAGAGTGTCCAGGTGGCACCAGCAATACCAGGGTACCACCCTGCCCAAAGGGTATGCACTCCGATCCCCTGGGAGACCCCCACGAGTACTGTTCCACCTAGTCCCGGTTTGTAGGGATCCATGCAGAATGGCGCTCGGCCTAGGTTTCCGAGGTAAAAGGGATAGATCCCAACCCCTCGGGTACCTTGAGAATCTGCACATTAAAGTGAGACTCGCTGCCTCGCTTTTCAATGCAGATTTTCTAAAATTCTGCTTTTTTGAGGTGAGGAATATTGAAGTACAGTAGCAGTCCAGTCCTAATTTTTTACCTGAATCATTCATTGTGTATGTTTGTCACATGAAAATTGAAGCCTGAAACTGGCAGAAACGAAATATGACAGAAAACCAGGAAAGTGAAGATATAGAAAAGGCACTGTGGTCTATTTATTCAGACTAACCAGTTGACACTTATAACTCACACATTCAAGTCTCTTTGAATTGTCCCAGGATTTGCCTTACACATGCTCATTTCTGCCTCCACCTAAGCACAATGCCCTCACCAATGAAGTCTGTGGCACTTGATACAAATCCTTGGGACTCAGTTGGTTGAAAGCACAGCTTTTAACGGTGGGGGAGAAATCGGGCATGACAATTTAAATCAATTTTTCATCTAAGTTCACCCCCTATTCCATGCCTTTCTACTATGCAAGCTAATCATTTGTTTGGTGTGGTGTCATACACCTTACTGAAATATGAATATTTTAAATACATCAGGTCCGTGGAATTCCGTACTTGAGTTTTGCAAAATTGGTAATTTAATTTCCAAACTTACTAGCTGCAGGTTTCTGGCCTTTCCTTGTTGAATCGTACTTCAAACCTTTTCTGCATAGTCTTATTGAGATACCAGTGCTCTGGGATACATGCATTAGCCCAACATGGTTGTAACTTGTTGAGACTTAATTTTTTTGCAATGTTCTTAGTTTAAGGTTATCTTTTTCCTTGTGTGTACTACAGCTTACATTCTTAGACCTTCAAGAGAATATTACACCATTTAACCATAAGACCAGAAGACATAGGAGCAGAATTAGGCCACTCGGTCCGATGCGTCTGCTCCGCATTCATAGTATTTTCATAGAATTTACAGTGCAGAAGGAGACCATTAGGCCCATCGAGTCTGTACCGGCCCTTACAAAGAGCACCCTACTGAAGCCCACGTAACCCAGTAACCCCCACGTAACATTTTCTGGACACTAAGGGCAATTTAGTAGGGCCAATTCACCTAACTTTGGACTGTGGGAGGAAACCGGAGCACCCGGAGGAAACCCACGCACACACAGGGAGAACGTGCAGACTCCGCACAGACAGTGACCACTCCCACACTTCCTTCAACACTTTCACTGCCGTTTATAGAAAATTATTCTGCTGTCCAGGATAACACACTTACATTCATTAATGTCAGCAGTGGGAGACTTATGAGTTTTGGCTCTCATTTTTATTTGCATTTTGTCCTTACATTGGACTTGACCCTAAAACTCAGCAGTGCATCACTTAAGTAGTCTGTGGGCTCCTTAAGAAAGATAAATCATGGAGCATTCAGGTCTGTAAAAACACTAGGAGGAACAATGGAAGATTTCCAAAGATACAAAGTTACTGCAGCTTAATTTAAAACACACTGTACAAATTTAAACCTGCTTGCTCTAGCTCAATGTTAACCCTGTCTCCTCAAGGTCATGGCCCAATAGGCTGAGATGATCAGGAGAAATCTTTTCACTCAAAGGTTTGAGAATCCCTGGAATTCACTACCCTAAGAAGGTTGTAAATGCGCCATCACTCAATATATTTAAGGCTGTGATAGAGAGATTTTTGATCTCTCAGGGGATAAAAGGATATGGGGAGCAGTCAGGAAAATGGAGTTGAAGCTCAAGCTCAGTTATGATGATGTGAAATGGCGGAGCAAGCTCGACAGGATGCATATAATAAAAGCAAATGACTGCGGATGCTGGAATCTGAAACCAAAAGAGAAAATGCTGGAAAATCTCAGTAGGTCTGGCAGCATCTGTAAGGAGAGAAAAGAGCTAACGTTTCGATTCCAGATGACCCTTTGTCAAAGCTTTGTCAATGGGACTCGAAACGTGAGCTCCTTCCTATCCTTACAGATGCTGCCAGATCTGCTGAGATTTCCCAGCATTTTCTTTTTGACAGGATGCATGTTTTTCTCCTGCAATTATTTTCTGTTTTTAAAAGAGATAATGGTGAAACAAAGAAAAGTTTTCTTATGCAGTGAGTGGTTAGGATCTGGAATGCACTGCCTGAGTGTGTGGTGGTTTTGGTAACAAGAAATTGGATAAGCACTTGATAGAGAAAGGGTGGACTAGCTATGTTGCTCCTGCAGAGAGATGGCATGAACACAAGGGGCTGAATAGCTTCCTTCTATGCTGTAAACATTTCATGATTCCACTGTGGGTGTTGGGAATTTGAAATATAAACAGGAAATTGTGGATATACTCAGCAAGTCTGGTAGCATCTTTAGGAATAGAACCAGAGATAATGACCTAGTGTGTTAGTTCTGGGTGGGTTTCTCAGACCTCCCAGCCGCGAGAGGCGGCAAGCCGTTCACTGGGCGAGATTCTCTGCTGCCGCCGCTGTCAATGGAATTCCCATTGAAGCCGTCCCCGCTGCTGGGAAACCCAGGGGCATGGGTGTACTGCCATTAGGACCAGAGAATCCCACTGCCAGGGAACTGCTGGAGAATTCCGGCCTCTATTCAAAGAGTGCTGCCAGCTCCGCTGAGCCTTTCCAGCACCTCCTGTAATTGGCCCAATTTTATTATCCTATTTTCAATTGTATATAACTGCTGCGATTCAGCTTTTGGGCGCTTTTGGCGGGGTGTTTCTTGGCTGGCTGTAGCGCCGAGATGCACCCGGTATTAAACTGCACTTTGTGAATGTTTTTGGCCTTGAGGAATTTCTTCCCACTGAGGCCACACTTGAGAGATTTCCTGCTGGCGAACTGTTCGCGGATCAGGGTGTCATTTTGAGGGGCGGCCCCAATTTACTCCCTGCCCCCTTTCAGGACCCCCCTCCCCGCTTTCTGCCCCTTTTAACCCTCTAACCTTTTTGAGGCCCTGGGGAGCCCTCCCCCCCCCCCCCCCCCCCACACCCGGCCCGACCCCTGTGATGCCAACATGGCACGTGCCAGGCTGGCAGTGCCAGGGAACCGCCCTGCCCTGTCAGGGAGTCTCTAATGCCCAGTGAGTCGTCCCCCCCCCCGAGGTGCTATTATGCCTGGTCCACATTTGTGTAGACCAGTACTAAACGGTGCCCTGTTATGGTCTCACAGGCGTGGCCACTGACTCCCAGGCGGCAGTTGTATCTGGTGTCTGGGTAATTAACTGAGCCTAATGGCTCATTTAAATATGTAGATTTGGATCTCGCCCAGCAAAGGCGAGATCCAGATTGCAGTGGGTGCAGCGAGTCAGTTGACTCGCAATTGGCCCAGTGCCCAGTACAGAGCCTGATTTGGGGCTCTCCTGGGATTCAGCCGGCGCGGAGTACGATTTGAGTCTCTCCCAGGATTCACCCAAAATTTCAGTAATAAATCATTAATTGCTATCGTCATTAAGTGATTAAAAGCATTCATTTTATGCTAATGACAAAATGGCAAAAGTTAAATTAGTAATAAAAGTGGCATTCAGGAAGATGAAGAAATAGAGCACACTAGACATTTAGTTTTGTCTTCTGCACACAGCATCTCCTTTAAGGTTTCTGTTGACCTGAGGCAGGCAGCTGTCAGCCTCACAAGCCAAAAGTTGACAGTAAACTCGAGCAGTGATTGCACTCAACTTCCCAACTTGTGAAACTTGCAATTTCTAATCAACATATTTTAGAGCAGAATATCAGTTCAATTTGCTACAATGCCCTGGGAATCTCTATCTTAAAGACACCACATAAATAAGATACATTGTTGGCTTGGCTTGCTAATTCGCTTTGGGCAGTACATGTTCTCACTGAGCCATGAAGGGACACAAAAGGGAACCATTCAGTGAGAATGAGAGGTGAGACATCTTCATTTTTCCAAACCTTTTTGTGGTATTTTAGTAGTCACTTTAGTATTCTTACAATGACAATGAGTTACTTTTCATCGATTACTTCAACAATGAGCAGCATCCAAAGCTTTAAATGCTCATTCAGACCAGGAAATTGCCTTTGCTTCGAAGCTGCTTTACAGCTTCCTTATATGAATATAAGCATCCTTTTCTGATTATGCTCTGATCATTTTATTCTATGGATAGCCAGCTGAAGTCATGGAGGTTTTCAAAGGATTTTAAAAGAGACTTGATTCCAGCATTCACTCCTGGCTTAGGCCAGGTCATCCAAGTGCCATTTCACTTTCAGCATGTATGTTGACTGCCACAATTGCCTGGGCGTGACACATAATTACAGAGTTTTAATTCACAGAATGGGGCTCAGGGGAATGAACAGATGTGCAAATATGTCCAGTGGCCTGTGTGCAGTTCTTGATCCGTAGTTGTGGAAGTGAATAGCTGAAGGCTTCATGGAGATATGTTCAACCTCATACAGTATAAAGTTTTTTGGCATGGATTCTGGGCTTAATCTTACTGAGAGAATTGTTAAATAGTTGTGTCTTTTATTATTTTATGAACAGAGAGCTATCAAGTAAAGGCAGGGAAATGGGACTAGTTGCTCTGGGAGCTGCCACAAACACAGGGGGCCATGTGGCTTCCTTCTGTGGTAACCATTCTATGATTCTGTTCTATGACCTCATGTAATCTTATGAAATTTTTATTTGATTTTTAATAAACCTGCTTCATGTATGACAACCCAAGACAAATGATCCAATAGAATAGGTATTCTTCTGTCAACACAAGTCTGTGTTGATATGAGATGGCTTATTAACTTTGGTCAATATATATTGAGCTGATATCGTGAAGGCTACTTAAGGGAGCGATGCTTTGTCAAGAGCAGGAAGGGAAAGGTGTGAGTGCTCAAAATACGGATGATCAAATGACGAGAATCCCAAATTGTCAGCTCCGTGTGACTCGGTACCTTTATTCATGAAATCATCAGGGGAACTTAAAAAGGGCAGATTAGGTGTGTTTGAAAATCAAATAATTTAGCTAAACAAACTGAATGGTTGTGGTAAACCACTGTTACACCTGTATTAGGTGATGTAAGGTAGGACCTGTATTACTGGTTCACCGGTAGCCCCTGCCCGCTGGCTCCGCCCAGGAAGAGGAGTATAAATATGCGTGTCCTCTATTCAGCTGCCATTTTGCCAGCTGCTGTAGGAGGCCACACATCTTACTGCAATAAAGCCACAGTTGTATCCAATCTGAGTCTTTGTACAATTGATCGTGCATCAATGGTTAAGGCACTTTTCTTTTGAAAAGAATAAGAGAAAACCTGATTAAACTATCAATTAATTCACTTCTGCTGTGCCTGAGACCAAGTCCTTGGCTCATTGCGTGCTGATGCTTCATCTGGAATTGTTTTTTCGACAGTTTTTGTCAGTGGAGGTTTGCCATTGCCTTCCACTCTCCAGGGAACTACTACTCCAAGATATTTGGTTCAGGGTGCTCATTGGTAATGAGTAAACACCCGAAGGAAACAATCCAACGGACTTCACTAGGATAAAAGCAAATTACTGTGGATGTTCGAATCTGAAACGAAGAAGAAAATACTGGATAATCTCAGCAGGTCTGACAGCATCTGTGGAGAGAGAAGGGAGCTAACGTTTTGAGTCTGGATGACTCTGTCAAACCTGGAGAGAACTGGAAATAGGGTTAGATTTATAATGTAGTGGAGGGGGGGGGGGCGCGGTGGAGTAGTGGGGCTGGATAGGGGGCCAGCGATACGTGGAGATTGACAAAGATGTCAAAGACAGAAGACAAAGGAATGTAAATGGGGGTGATTAAGGCTAAGAAAGGTGCTGATAGTGGCATATAAAGAGATTAGAGTGTGTGGATGGCAGAACAAAGGTGAGCAGTGTGGATCTGTCCTAGCCCAACACTTTTCAATCCCTATATCAACAATCTGCCTCCAAACCTGTCCGGGAAAATCATCTGTGCTGACGATATATGCTATGCTTCTCAGGCTTGGACATTTTCGAAACCAGAGGCAACGCTAAACAACGATGCAATTAACTGCTGGGCCTCAGCCTGGCCAGCTAGAACAAACAGTCTCAAGTATATTTTACCTTCACAATGCCTGCGCCAAGAGGGAACTCAACATTTCCTTGAATGGCAAGCAACTAAATCACAAACAAGAACCCGGCTATCTTGGTGTAACCCTTGAACCAACATTGTCATACAAAAAACATCTGAGCAAAACAGCAGTAAAGATTAAAATTCGAAACAACCCCCTCAGTAGACGAGCTGGCTCTTCATGAGGTGCAGATGCGCAAACCTCATGGACCTCAACTCTTGCCACCGTTTATTCGACTGCAGAGTACTGTGTACCGGTATGGTACAATTCATCCCAAACCTGTCTTGTATCTATCCAGCTCATCATAACAATGGATAAAAGCAAATTACTGCGGATGCTGAAATCTGAAACCAAAGAGAAAATGCTGGAAAATCTCAGCGGGTCTGGCAGCATCTGTAGGGAGAGAAAAGACCGCTTTTCTCTCTCTACAGATGCTGCCAGACCTGCTGAGATTTTCCAACATTTTCTCTTTGGTTTCATCATGACAATGCGTGTCATCTCGGTTACCCTCCGATCAACTCAAGTCGCCTGGCTTCCAGGCCTGAGCAACATCCCACCCTCTCACATAAGGAGGGAGAGTACAACAAGAAAGGTCCTGGAGAATATCTACATCAACCCAAACCTATTGCTGCACCAGATCTTACCAATCCACCTGCTGCTCACCTCCCACCATGCCAGCTTGTATGTCTAAGACCACTGTGCCAAGGGATAACAGCAGAGGCCCTGTGCCAGCAGGAATAGAATCAACACGCCACCATTAAAAACGTCTTCCTCATCACAGATCACACAGCCTGCCCACCGGCTTCAACCTGCCACACTAACATTGGCCACTCCTCAACCGTTTCCATGCTGGCCAAGCCTTTGTGCAGCAAATTGTCACAAGTGGGGCATTGCAGGGAACTTGGGACTGCAGCTGTACAACATGGCGCTGGCCATGCGTGGACCAGACCTGCCAGATAGTGCCCCCTTAGACACGCGTTCACCAGCCCTGGGCAAACCCCACCAGTCCCCTCAGCCCTCCCTCGCTGAACTCCCCCCCCCCCCCCCCCCGGGCCAGCAGCATGGCTCCTGCCTGACTGTTGGCGGCGCTGGACACAGTCCGCAGCCGCCACACCAGGTTCTCAACCGCTGAGACCATGAGTCAACTGCACAGTCCCATCAGGGGCGGAGCATCGGGGGAGACCTTCAGATATTGTCTTGAGGCTGTCCCAATGGCATGCTCCTTGATGATGCCGTTTTGAAGAGGCCGGTGCATCCGAAAACAGGCGCCGCTCCAGATTCCATTATAAAAAGGGATTCTCCACCCGATAGCCGATTACGAAATTGGCATTGGGGAACGGAGAATCCGCCCGGTATCTCCACAAAGGAGAGAGTCCAAAATAAGTGCAACAGAATATCTGAAGTTTCCGGAAAGTTCTTAATTGTATCACCCTGGGGAGAAACCTCACCCTGGAATGGACATAATAACACAAATGCTACCTGTGAAACACCCGCCATTGTTTGAGGATTTACTCAAAACACAAGTCCAGACTCCATTTCTCCAAGTTGGAACATTCCAAAAATTGCGCTGGTTAGGTGGATTGGCCACACTAAATTGCCCCTTAGTGTCCAAAGGTTAGGTGGGGTTACTGGGTTACGGGGACGGAGTGGAGGCGCGGGCTTAAGTAGGGTGCTCTTTCAAGGGTTGGTGTAAATTTGATGGGTCGAATGGCCTTCTTCTGCACTGTAAATTGTATGAATTAATGAACCCTAACGATGAGAGCTTGGCAGAAACCAATTCAACCCGAGTGTGAAGAACTCATCCATCATCTGCATTGCATAACAATGGCTGTCAGCCAGTTTTGGTCATGTGTTTAAAACTGTTTGGAAAGACCCAGAAAGACCAGATCAATCTGCAGAAAATACTGAAAAAGGCAGCAGCTCCAGCTGTGACATTTTTGCCCTCAAGGACCAGGAGGTCATACACTTCAAAAGAGCCACCGAGCTAGATTCCAAATTGCCAAGTCCATCTGTAAAGAAAATTGACCTGAGACAAAAATGGAGTCAGCATTGGGATCTGCTGACCATTCATTTCTTTAATGGAAGCCTGAAATAATCCTCATATCTGATTCCAGCTATTTGAGTCCATCTGAACTACAATTCAAGAATGAAAACAGATGCTGTTTTTTCTTGGGCCCTCAGTGACTATTTTCTTGGTTTATAACTTTCAAAAGTATACTAGTTTCCTTAACTGTGCACTTCCTGTGTGAGTGGGTGATTGACCTATTTTAAGTTTAATTTGTGAGTAAATAACCATTTTATTTAAATCCATGAAAACCTGCTGTTTTTTCCTCAATTGACCACACACTTCGGGAGTGAAGAACTAACTACAGGTTCCTTGTTTCCATAACTACACTGATTACGGGCATAATAGAATGAAGATGAAAGAAATAGAAGGATATTTTGAAAGTGTGAGATGACGCAAGGTGGGAGGAGGCTCATGTGAAGCATAACACCAACACAAACATATGGGGCTAAGGGACTGTTTTGCAGTGGAACTCAATGCCAATCTAATTCATCATCAATATGAAAGTAAACGGCAAAGGGGAAGTCCAAAGAGTACATCGGAAAGACGTTTATTCAGCATAACCGCAATATTTACAAGGACAGCACGGTAGCACAGTGGTTAGCACAGCTGCTTCACAGCTCCAGGGTCCCAGGTTCGATTCCCGGCTTGGGTCACTGTCTGTGCGGAGTCTGCACGTTCACCCCGTATCTGCGTGGATTTCTTCCGGGTGCTCCGGTTTCCTCCCACAGTCCAATGATGTGCAGGTTAGGCGGATTGGTCATGATAAATTGCCCCAAAAAGGTTAGGTGGGGTTATTGGGTTATGGGAATAGGGTGGAGACATGGGCTTAAGTAGGGTACTCTTTCCAAGAGCCGGTGCAGACTCGATGTGCTGAATGGCCTCGTTCTCCACTGTAAATTCTATGATGACCCAGTTACACATCTCAGGGTCTTCACTCCTTTCTGCTATACGAGCGCTGGTGAACTCCCTGCCCAATCAGCACTAGGAAACAATCATCCCCAGCTGGTCCATGCAGGGTTATAACAAATATATTTCACTTTATCTGAATCTGGCACCAATAGTTCATTGTATCTTTTGAAGGTAGCTTGAGATTTGAAAGAGAGAAAAAAATACACACTTCTTGGCAGAAGGTAAGAGTTTTACTGAGTTTAAACCACCAGAAAGATGAATGGCTCGAATTTTTCAATCAGCAGAGAAAGGACCGTGTTCATTGCTGTCATAAAAATTGTTGCCTGCAAAGATTTAGCTCAAAAGCATAGGTTTCTTAATTTTCAATGTCGGTTTTAATTTGGGTGCCACCTACAGATTATATATGGCATCTAGCAACAGGGCAGGCAGCAGTAAGGTCAATCAGCCTGAGGCTGGAGAAGTCCAAGTTCGCTTTGCGGGGGTCAGCAGAGGGGTTCACAAGGAGGTGGAAGCCATTTATTGATTTCTTTAAGGAGGACTGTTTACAACTTCTATTCCTTTGCTGATGATCGAGAACAGACTGACAGGGCGACGATCAGCCAAGTTAGAAATAACCCTGCTTTTCGTGGACAGGACAGACTCGGGCAACTTTCCGCATTTTTTGTTAGATGTCTGGTGTTTTATCTGTACTGGAACAGCTTGGCTCTCGGCACAGCAAGCTCTGGCGCACAAGGCTTCAGTATTAATGCCGGAATGTTGTCAGGGCCCATAGCCTTTGCAGTATACTGTGCCTTCAGCCATTTCCTGATGTCATGTGGAGTGAATCGAATTGCCGAAAGACTGGCACCTGTGATTTTCGGGACCTTCGGAGGAGACTGGGATCCATTCAGCTCTTCCAGCTGAAGATTGTTGCAAATGATTCAGCCTTGGCTTTAGCATGGATCTGCTGGGTCCCCCATCATTGAGGAATATTTGTTAGTCGATTAAGTCTCCACCACCATTCAAAACTGGATGCGGCAAGACTACAGAGCTTAGATGCGATATATTGGTTGTGGGATCACTTTGTGATCAATGCAGGAAATAGTTATATATTATATTGTAGTAATGCTATTGAAAAAAATCTGAATTCAAATACTTTCAGGCAATATGTCTGTAATTAAGTATCGTAAAAAGTGACAATCATTGATTTTACCAATTTACTTATTTACAGAGAGAGATGGCTAATGGAACATTATTTTGATTACTGGAGGTTCCCATGGATGTAGGAGGAGTCAGGTCTGTCTGTAGTTTTGCAGTCTGTTATTAGATTTCAAGTTGAAAAGTTGTTTACTATAGGATTTGAGTCTGACGAGACAGGAGGATTTTCAGGTTGTCCCTGAAAGGGTCTCTCTCCAAAGGTATGCACAGAGAATAGCAGTAACCCTGATTTGCTAACGTTATTTCTGAGTAGATTTTAAACTGCATTGCGTTGCTAAATTGGAAAATATATAGTGGCAGGTGTAGATAGTGAGGTAGTCTTTTCTTTTAATTAAGAACTGTTTAACTGATAATTGTAAAGCAATTTCTTTGATGTTAATGTGGTTAATTCGTTGTTTAAATTGATGTTTGTTTTAACATAAAAGATAATTTTTGGTCAGAATCATCACTCCTGGGGTTAAATATCCTTTCCTCACAGTTATCATAGATATCATAGAATTTACAGTGCAGAAGGAGGGCATTCAACCCATCGAGTCTGCACCGGCCCTTGGAAAGAGCACCCTACCTAAGCCCACACCTGTACTCTATCCCCATAACCCACGAACCCCACCCAACCTTTTTGGACAGTAAGGGCAATTTAGCATGACCAATCCACCTAACCTGCACATCTTTGGACTGTGGGAGGAAACCGGGGCACCGGGAGGAAACCCATGCAGACACGGGGAAAACGTGCAGACTCCGCACAGACAGTGACCCAAGCCAGGAATCGAACCTGGGACCCTGGACTGTGAAGCAATTGTGCTACTACTGTGCCCTCATGGATGCCCAATTTTGAGTTGCTAGGTCTGTTCGAAATCTCTCCCATTTAGCACAGTGGTAGTGCAGAATAGCATTATAGAGGGTATCCTCAGTGTGAAGGCAGGGCATTGTCTCCACAAGGTCTGTGTGCTGATCACTTCTACCAATAAAGTAATGGACAGATGCATTAAAAAAAATATTATTTTTTATGGGATGTGGGCATCGTTGACGAGGCCAGCATTTGTTGCCCATCCCTAATTGCGCTTGAGAAGGTAGTGGTGAACCTTCTTGAACCACTGCATCCCATGTGGTGTAGGTACAACTAGTGTGTTCGGGAGGGAATTCCAGGATTTTGACCCAGCAACAGTGAAGGAACAGGATATATTTCCAAGTCAAGATGGTGAATGACTTGGAGGGGAAATTCCAGGTGATGGTGATCCCAGGTCTCTGCTGCCCTTGTCCTTCCAGATGGTAGTGGTCATGGGTTTGAAAGCTGCTGCCGAAATGAAATTTGTTGTGTTTCTGCAGTGCATCTTGTGGACGGTACACACTGCTGCGACTGTGCATCGGTGATGGAGGGAATGATTGTTCGTGGAAGGGGTGCCAATCAAGTGGGCTGATTTGTTCTGGATGGTGTCAAGTTTCTTGAGTTGGAGCTGCACTCATCCAGTAAGTGGTGAGTATTCCATCACACTCCTGGCTGGTGCCTTGTACGTGGTGCACAGGCTTTGGGGAGTCTGCAGCATTCCTAGTCTCTGACCTGCCCTTGTGGCCATAGTATTTATATGGCTAGTCCAGTTCAGTTTCTAGTCAATGGTAACTGCCGGATGTTGATAGTGGTGGGTTCAGTGATGGTAAAGCCATTGAATTTCAAGGGGCGATGGTTTTATTCTTTCATATTGGAGATGGTCATTGTTTAGCTCTTGTGTGGCACAAATGTTACTTGCCACTTGTGAGATATTGTCCACGGCTTGCTGCATTTGGACATGGACTGCTTCAGCGTCTAAAGAGTCGTGAATGGTGCTGAACACTATGCAATCATCAGTGAACATCCCCACATTTGAACTTATGTTGGAAGGAAGGTCATTGATGAAGCAGCTGAAGATGGTTGGGCCCAGGATACTACCCCGAGGAACAGTTGCAGTGATGTCCCTGGACTGAGATGACTGACCTCCAACCACCGCAATCATCTTCCTTTGTGCGAGGTATAACTCTAACCAGTGGAGAATTTTCCAGCTAATTCCCTTTGACTCCAGTTTTGCGCGGGCTCCTTGATGCTATACCTGATCAAATGCTGCCTTGATGTCAAGGGCAGTTACTCTCACCTCCCCTCTTGAGTTCAGTCTTTTGTCTATGTTTGAACCAAGGCTGTAATGACATCAGGAGCTGAGTGACCCTGGTGGAACCCAAACTGAGTGTCAGTGAGCAGGTTATTGCTATGCAAGTGGTGCTTGATCGCCTGTTGATGACCTCTTCCATCATATTACTGATGATTGAGACTAGACTGAAAGGGTGGTAATCAGCCAGATTGGATTTGTCCTGCTTTCTGTGTACAGGGCACACCTGGGCAATTTTCCACTTTGCCAGTTAGATGCAAATGTTGTTGCTGCACTGGAAGAGCTTGGCTAAGGGCGTAGCAAGTTCTGGAGCACAGGTCTCGAGTATTATTGGCAGAATATTTTCAGGGCCCACAGCCTTTGCAGTATCCGTTTCTTAATATCATGTGGGATGAGTCAAATTGGCTGAAGACTTGCATCTACAATTCTGGGGACCTTTGGAGGAGACCAAAATGAATCACCCACTCAGCACTTCTGGTTGAAGATTACTGTGAATGCCTCAAGTCATGTCTTTTGCACTGATGTGCTGGGCTCCTCCATCATTGAGGATGGGGTATTAATGAGCCTCCTCCTCATGAGTTGTTTAATTATCCCCCGCCATTCAAGACAGGACTGCAGAGCTTAGATCAGATCCATTGACTGTAGGATAACTTAGCTCTGTCTATTGCTTCCTGTTTATGCTGTTTGGCATGCAAATCATCCTGTGTTGTAGCTTGACCAGGTTCACACTTTATTTTTCGTTATGCCTGGTGCTGCTCCTGGCATGCTGTGGAAGCCAGGCACATGCCCTCAGGCACTCTTCAGTCAACCAGGATTGTGGCTCAGTACAATTCTGAAGCTGCCGATGGCCCACAGTACCTTATGAATGCCAAGTCTTGAGTTGATAGATCTGTTCTGGATCTATCCCATTTAGCACCTGGTCAGGAGACCAGGTGTAGCCATCTGGGATGGCCACTTCCAGAATACAAAATGGAAGCTCGCAAAGAATGTAGGGAACTGTGGACAATGATAGGAAAACAAGCAGGCATAGAGCCTGTATGCATCTTGGAGAGACAGATCCCAGACGGAATTGAAACTATAGGTTAATTAACATATTGATGACCCATCTCCGGGTACAAAGGAATGACACTCAAGTAACCGATACTACTGCAGACATCCCGGCGCCAGAAAGACACAAACAAAGCAAGGCCAACGGCCACCTAGGACACGCCCAGCCATCAGGGCACCCACCCCTTTATTGGTCAAGATTGATAACAGTGATCTAGAAGCGGCCCAATTAATTGGGGCCAAGATTAAGGCCCGCCTAAAAGCGCGCAAAGCCCCTCCAGATATAAGAAGGAACCACCGCGAGAGAATCGCTCTCTTTAGAATTGGCTCTCAAAGCAGGGAGACCCTTCCACCAGCTGTACCAGAAGCAAATAAGTTCAAGGTCAATGCTCGCTACCAAACGGATTACCTTAGCTGTTCTCCTGTTATACCATCGTACCCAACAGCCTCAGATCCCGAACAACGGCCATTGTTCCTGTAACTGAGCGGGCACCCGAAGCTAAGTATAGGCTCTAGCGTTAGAGATAGTTTAGTTTGTAGTACTTTGTGCATGAGTAGATATTACTGTGTGTGTAAATAAATAGTATTGACTTTGAACTAACGAAATGGTGTATTGGCTCTTTGATCAGTATTCGGGTGTGAACCTTGTGGCGGTATCGAGAGATACCTGGCAACTCTAAAGCAAACATTTTTTTTTTAATGTTTTTTATTGAGTTTTCATATTTTATATTGAACAAATAACAAATTATTAGAGAGGAAAAAAAACACGCAAAAATTAACATGTATATTTACAGGTAAGCATCTTCGTAATAACAACTGTGGCCGCGCCCTTTAGCTGGCTTACATATTTTACATTCCCCAATATGGCCGAGGCACATGTTTATAGGCATTTATTTACAGTTTGGTTTTGGGCCTTAGCTAGCCATCAAACCCCCATAACGAACCCCCGATTCCCGTCCATTTTCCCCTGATTCTTGGCCACCCGACTATTCTTCCTCTTGTATGTTGGCCACAAACAGGTCTCGGAACAATTGCATGAATGGCTCCCACGTTCTGTGGAAGCCGTCGTCCGACCCTCGGATGGGGAATTTGATTCTCTCCATTTGGAGAGATTCCGAGAGGTCGGACAGAGCCAGTCTGCAGCTCTGGGCAGTGCTGCTGACCGCCAGCCAAACAGGATTCTACGGTGGGCGATCAGGGAGGCAAAGGCAAGGGCGTCCGCCCTCCTCCCCAGGAATCGATCTGGCTGGTCTGAAACCCCGAAGACCGCCACTATCGGGCATGGCTCCACCCTCACCCCCACCACTTTGGACATAGCCTTGAAGAAGGCTGTCCAGTACTCCACAAGTCTGGGGCAAGACCATAACATGTGGGCGTGGTTGGCCGGGCCTCTTTGGCACCGTTCACATCTGTCCTCCACCTCCGGGAAGAACCTACTCATACGGTTTCTTGTTAAGTGGGCTCTATGTACCACTTTTAGTTGCGTCAGGCTGAGCCTTGCGCACGTGGAGGTGGAGTTGACCCTATGCAGTGCTTCACTCCAGAGTCCCCACCCTATCTCAATCCCCAGGTCGTCCTCCCATTTAATTCTTGTTGCGTCCACTACGGTGTCGTCCCTTTCTACCAGTCGGTCATACATGTCGCCACAGTTCCCTTTCTCTAGGATACTTGCGTCCAGTAGGTCTTCCAGTAGTGTCTATCGTGGCGGTTGTGGGTACGTCCTTGTCTCCTTGCGTAGGAAGTTTTTGAGCTGCAGGTACCGTAGCTCGTTCCCCCCAGCTAGCCGAAATTTCCCTGTCAGTTCGTCCAGTGTTGCGATCCTGTAGTCCATGTAGGTCCCTGACTGTCAGTGTCCCCCCGTCCTGCTTCCACCTTTTGAAGGTGGCGTCAGTCAGTGCTGGTGTGAACCTATGGTTGTTGCAGATGGGAGCCTTGTCCGACATTTTGGTCAGGCCAAATTGCTGCCGCAGTTGGTTCTAAAGCAAACATAATTAGGATTAAGGAAGGCGACCATATTGACCGCCATATTTATAGCAAGTAAACAGAGCAACATTACTGGCGACTCTGGTGGAACTCGACCTAGAAGTGGCCAAGTCACTCTGAGAGAACCCAAATTTGAATTAGAATCCAATTGGGAGAAAAAAAACCCACAAGCGTAAGACCAATACTGATCAAACCACCAAAATTCGGAAGTGTGTTATTTGCATGCATACTAACAGGGATAGAAGGTAAACCTGACATTATGTTGCGTAAAACTGTCGGGAGTTTTGTAGGCCGGAAAATAGCGCAAGCCGTACCCGTGTTTACATCACCACTTTATCACCCCCTATTCCAAATTCGGTAGAAACCCCAGAGATAGCGATAGAAATGGCAATGAAGGCAATGGAACGCCTTATGGACCCCCAAGAATTCGAGGTCACAGTGACCAGTAGAGTAGGACAGTGTCCCGTATGGGAAGAGGAGATTAGAAAATATCTCAAAGGGAAAGGATGGCCCCTTTGGAGTGAATTTTGTGAGAATGATGAAACAGGTCCCGAAAGTATAGGGCATACTTGGTGGGAGAACCTGACAGAGATCCATAAGAAGAGCTTAGGGAAAGCTCGCAAGCCGATGGCAATCGTGTCCTGCTTGGCACAATTGTGAGGCACAGAGGAGGTTGTGAGGACGCTCCGCAGAGAGATTGAAGAGAGAGACAAGAATAGTGAAGGAAACGTGCGAGTATGAGAAAGAAAACAGGGAACTGAGAGAGCAGATAGCGGCAAAGGACAAGGAGATGGGGGATGTCAAACGGGCACACCAATCTTGTCTTGCCCATTTAAGCAGTTTTCAGTCGCAATATGATAAGGCCTACCAAGACACACAACGTGCGGTGTTGGTACGAGAAGAGACAGAACACCAAGTCGAGCAATTAAAGAAACAACGCAACGATTTAAAAGCAGCCCTAAGAGCACTCCACACTTCCACGACGGAACAAAGGCAGAGCTCGGTAGATGACGCAAAATGCCGGAAGCAAATTGCAGAACTGCAATCCCTGCTTTCTGTCCAAAATGGGTTCCAGAGCACGTTTGGACACAGTTAAACGAAGAAAATGGCCCCGATTGACAGGAGTCATATGAAACTGCCCATAGATACGTACAAGGCACATGTACGCAGGACAAACCACAGAAAAGGAAAGCACCCCCACCCCCGACTGCACAGGCAGAATACAATCCTATGAACCCTGTAACCACACAGCGCAGGGCCACAGTGGAAGGAAACACAGATTTTCTATACACCACCCCATTAACCGTCACTCAATTAAGGGACGCGTGCGATAAGATTACACCGTTGCAACCCGCAGAGGACCCCCACCATTACTTTGCAAGGGTAAAACAACAGGTGACCATGTATGGCCTGGATGAAAAAGAGCAAGTGAAGCTCACAGTTTGAGCCTCGACCCCTCAGTCGTGGCAGCCCTTTCCGACCCACAGACTGTAGGCGGAGGTATCCTCAAAGAAATGCATGCAGCGATCCTAGACGCGATCTGCTACAACAAAGGAGACAACACAGTAGAAGGCCTAAACAAGTGTAGGCAGAAAAAGACAGAGCACCCCACAGCGTTTGCTGGACGCTTGTGGATTCATTTTACAGCGGTATTCGGAGAGTTAGTCCGCGACCATTTGACCCCAGACAATATGGCCAAATGGACCCGCATCCTAGTCTTTCATGCAACAGAGGCAGGACAGAGAGCTTGCGCAAATTATGACCCCTCAGACGAGACCCACAATGAGAAATGGGTACTAAAGAGACTGTCCCACGCTTGGGAACAGTCCTTGCAGGGAAAGTCAGCTTACGGTAAAGCAGAGGACGAGCAGGCAGATGCCAACATGCATCCAGTTAGGCCACATCAGAACCCCGCATGGGTAAATGAGGGAAGAAACAGCCACAGCACACTAAATCCCAAGAATGTTATAATTGCGGACAATTAGGACACTACGCACGAGAGTACAATGCACCCCAGAAGCAGCAGCGAAACCAACAGACAGGCACCCTGAATAAGAATAGGGCAAAGCTAATTCGCAGTGTTAGCGCCCGCCTGATAACGCAGATATGAACGGCACCGATTGACGGTGCTCGGACTCCCAACTTGGGTCTGTGACACCCTTTGGGACAAGTCCGGGAGACCGGTAGTGGCAGGCACAGTCCGGGGACATCCCGTAGAATTTCTTTGGGACATAGGAGGGTCCCGTACCACGATAAATTCCTCCACAATGTTTCAGTGAGACACATGGCCCACCACGGTCACCATTACTCTCAGCAGTTTTACAGGGCATTTACAGCAGGGACACATCACCATGTAGCGATTCAGATAGGGAGCATTAAAACTAAACACCCCGTAATTCTGGTCGACCTACCCCAGAGAGCCAAATACATTTTAGGTATAGATTTTATGAACTCCCACAATCTATCATTCGACCCCGTAAACAAATATGTGTGGAGAATGGAAAGGCCGCACGAGCCCCCGCCACACTCACAGTTGGAGGCTATGAAAATAGAATTAACGCAGTAGGAGACTTCTGGTCCGAACCTCGAGCAATGCAAAGCAGCATTTGCACAGCACAAACACGACTGTGGCAAGATCACTGGCTTAGTGAACATTACAGGTCCCGACCCCAGACCCCAAAAGCAGTCCGGTTTTCCCCAAGAAGCAGAGGGAGAAATCTCAAAGGTGATACAGAGTCTGCTTGACCAAGGCATACTTCGATCAGTAGCCTCAACGAATAATGCACCAATTTGGCCTGTCAGGAAACCCGATGGATCATGCCGACTGATCATCGATTATCGGGAACTAAACAAAGTAGCATCCCCCACCCTAGCCACGAGTCCTGAGACAATGCTCAAACAGGGACTCCAGTCAAAATTCTTTTTGGTTTTGGACATTAGCAACGGCTTTTGGTCCATTCCATTGGATAAAGTGTGCCAATATAAATTTGCTTTCACCTTCCAGGGACAGCAATACACGAGGACGTGTCTTCCACCGGCTTCCACAACTTCCCCTCTATTTTCCACTGACAGCTGGCGAATGGTTTAGCCAAATTTCCCCGACCCGATTGTCTGGTCCAATATGTAGATGACTTGTTTCTACAGACAGACACTAAGAAAGAGCACATTTTGCTTCTCGACGAATTATTAGGACTCCTTCAACAAACTGGCTGTAAAGTGAACCCCAAAAAGGACCAGATTCTTCAGGAAAAAGTGATTTACTTAGGAACAGTGATCACATATGGAAAACGCGAGATTGAGCAGAAACGTATCGACTCGATCGCCAAATTACCCCTGCCCCATAATGTCACAGCCCTCCAGTCATTTCTAGGACTGATTGGCTACTATAGGAATCACATCGACGGTTTTACCACAAAGGCAGCGCCTCTCTCCGAACTTCTCAAGAATGGCTTCCACAGCACACGGATGCCGTGGATGCATCAAAACAAGCCCTCAGCACTGCCCCCGCGTTACAGGTCCCAGATCCACACTCCCCGTACACAATTGAAGTTTCAAGCACCGACCGAACCCTTTCGGCCGTGCTCCTCCAAGAAAGACATGATCGTTTAGGCCCTGTTGCATACACCTCACGAGTGCTAGATCCAGTCGAGCAAGGATTTTTTGCCTGCGAAAGGCACCTGCTCGCAGTTTTTTGGGCAGTACAATACTTCGCCTACATTACACGACTCAACCCCATCACCATTTTAACTGAACACACCCCAACTCAACTCCTAATTGATGGTAGAGTTAAGGACGGCACAGTCAGCCAAATTCACGCCGCTCGATGGACCCTTCTCTTACAGGGACAGGACATAACAGGAAAGAGGACAAAAACCCACACTTTCCTCGCTGATAATTTACACTATGCAGACACCCCACGAGTGTGAAATCATCTCCACCAAACACAACACAGGACCCTTTGTACCAAAGTCCACTCCCCGAAACCAGGAACTACACCCCAAAGACCCCAGCCCACAGACATAGGCGCACCCCTTAGGATTTATGTGGATGGCTCCTCCACAGTTTTGAACGGAAAAAGGATTACCAGTTGCGGTATATATGTAGAGGATGCACAGGGATGCGCGTTAGAAGAAATTTCTTTGAAATTGCCCGGACATTTAGGCTCACAGGCAGCAGAACTAGCAGCTGTAGCGTATATTGTAGAGTACCCTGACTCGTTCCCGACCCCAGCCGACATACATTCCGACAGTGTATAAGTCTGTAAAAGTCTAACAGAATTCCTACCCCGGTGGGAATCTAGAGGATTCATTTCCGCAGACGGAAAACCCCTACCCTCAGCCCTATTACTCCAGCATATCCTAAAGACAGCAAAAGATCGGAAATATGGGATTATTAAAGTTCGTAGCCACCATCGATCTTCCCCCTGGTAACGTTAAGGCATACGCCCTAGCAAAGGCAGGTTCCAGACATGGTCACTTTTGGAACCCTCCCGAGAGTGCCCAAGTACACGCGGTTCAGGTCTCACAGACCAACATTCAGGATTTAGCACAGGCCCAAAAAGAAGACAAGAAGCTCAGGGGAGTTTTAAAAGGCAACTTCCCAGCCCCCTATGATAAATATAAGAATACATTGACAACACATGACGGGGTAATTTTAAAAGAAGGTCTTTATGTATTCCCCAGCCAGGACAGGAATCAGATTATTTGTCAATTCCATGACAACCATGGACATCAAAGCATATAAGCAACCCTAGCCCACCTCAGACCTCTCTGCTGGTGGCCCAATTTAAAAGCCAATGTAACGCACTACATTGAAAACTGTTTAATCTGTGCCCAGAACAATCCAGTCAGATACGCAAGGAAAGGTCAGCTGAGTCACACCAGTCCCGTTAATGGCCGCTGGATGAATTTGCAGATTGATTATATCGGACCCCTACCCCCCTGCACGAATGGTTTTACGTATATGTTGGTGGTCATCGACACCTTCACAAAATGGGTGGAAGCTTTTCCATCCAGAACGAACACGGCTAAAGCGACAGCCAAGATCCTCACGCAGCACATTTTTACAAGATGGGGTCTCCGACGCAGCAGAGAGTCAGACCAAGGCTCACATTTTACAGGACGAGTGATGAAAAACATCCGTACAATTTTCGGAATCAAACAAAAATTCCACATTGCATACCACCCCCAGTCAAGCGGCATTGAGAGAATGAATAGGACTCTAAAAGCGACCCTCAGAAAAATGGTGCAACAGCACAATAGCACCTGGGACACAGTTCTCCTCTTTGCACTGATGTTCATAAGAAACACAGTATCCACGTCGACAGGATACACCCCCCACACCCACGACCCATGAAAGGGACAGAATATTTGTTAGGACTCGATTTGGCCAGCCCCGAAGTAACTGCCCTCACCCGTGAGAAAGCAGCACAACAGATTATCGAGAAAGTAAAAGCAGCCCAGCTCGCCACATCTGTTAGGCTTGGGACACACAAGAAGCAAAGCAAAGTTTGCTTTGACAAGACAGTACACGCCACGGAATTTGTAGTAGGGCAGCAGGTCATGCTAGCCCTATACGACCCCAGTTCATTCCTTTCCCCCAAATTTGCAGGACCATCCTCCATTTCTGATAAAGTCAGCCCCTCTATATAAAATCACCTATCCCAATGGCAAGTCTGCGTGGTTCCACATAAGTTTAAGGCTTATGGCTCGCAGAACAACCATTCACACCACATCTCTCTCGCAGCAGCAGGTGAACACGCCCCGCCCACGAACAATCTATTCCTACCCTCCCCCAACCAGTCCAGCCCTTCCTCAGACACTACTTCGACTCCACCCCCAGAGGCTATCAACACACTGTGATCATGGTCTTTTGGTGGAATATGGCAAAACTAAAATGAGTTGGTGGGCCATCACATGATGAAGATAGGAGTTTGGACCTGCGATTACCACAAATATTTTATGCATGAAAAGAATGAACATCCTCTGATATATTTGCTGGTCAAAGCACAGGTCCCATTATAATGTGGAGATGGTAACACAGATTGGATAATCACTGTCAATGACACTTTCAATTGTTTCTCATGTCATGCTGACCATTCTGTGCTTGCCACTTCCAACTTCCTCCGTCAGTCCGATCTATGTTGCTCCAATCAACCTAACTTTAATGCTATCTATGATATGCTTCATTCATAGTTACCTGAAGCTGGCATTTCAGATCCGTCTTACGCTCATCAAAATGCTAATTCCAAACACACCTCAAAATATGGAAGCAAGGCAAGAACTTTCATTCATCCCATTACTTCTACAGAAAGCTAGTCACAATGCTGTTGATGTTTGGGAATGGTGGCATGGTGGTTAGCATAAATGCTTCACAGCCCCAGGGTCCCAGGTTCGATTCCCGGCTGGGTCACTGTCTGTGTGGAGTCTGCACGTCCTCCCCGTGTGTGCGTGGGTTTCCTCCGGATGCTCCGGTTTCCTCCCACAGTCCAAA
Organism: Scyliorhinus canicula; assembly: GCF_902713615.1. Lineage (NCBI taxonomy): Eukaryota > Metazoa > Chordata > Chondrichthyes > Carcharhiniformes > Scyliorhinidae > Scyliorhinus > Scyliorhinus canicula. Next base: position 87,289,006 of record NC_052154.1, on the reverse strand, counting down.
GATGTGCGGGTTAGGTGGATTGGCCATGCTAAATTGCCCGTAGTGTCCTAAAAAGTAAGGATGGGGGGGGGGGGGTTGTTGGGTTACGGGTATAGGGTGGATACGTGGGTTTGAGTAGGGTGATCATTGCTCGGCACAACATCAAGGGCCGAAGGGCCTGTTCTGTGCTGAACTGTTCTATGTTCTATGTTCTATGGTTTAAATAGACAATGGAGATCAAAGTTCACTGTTACACTCTCTGATTTGATAAAGTGCAGCCCTCTATCAGGCTTTCCTCAATCCTATAATCTGTTTGCACACTTTTGGCCCTTTATCTGCCTCTGTATAAAATCAACCAGCATATCTATACTCATACCTTCTACCTATCATTTTGGGTGGTCAGAAAATGTGTTTTCCTGCCTAACTGAGAGACAAATGTGTTACATTTGAATTAAGACTGACACATATGTAACACCAACAATAAATAACAATGGTTTTTGAGAAAAGGATACCTCATTTTGCAGGTCAACACCTGCTTTAGGAAGCAAAATCTCCCTGTCTCACTGATTGTTTCAGACACAGAACCTGCTACAGATTGTCATCTACCACTGAGAGAGGAAACAAAATGCTCAAGAGGAAACTTGATGCTTGGCCCCATGCATCAACTCTGTTGATCGTAGCCTCAATCGTAGCTGTGGTTGGACAAGCAAGGAAACCTCTATAATACTCAATTTACATTCTATAGCCTGCAGAATCAGTGAGGTGGAATACATAAGAACATAAGAACTAGGAGCAGGAGTAGGCCATCTGGCCCCTCGAGCCTGCTCCGCCATTCAATGAGATCATGGCTGATCTTTTGTAAACTCAGCTCCACTTTCCGGCCCGAACACCATAACCCTTAATCCTTTATTCTTCAAAAAAACTATCTATCTTTACCTTAAAAACATTTTTTTTTTTTTCTTTTTTTTTATAAAAAAATTTAGATTAGCCAATTATTTTTTCTAATTAAGGGGCAATTTAGCATGGCCAATCCACCTACTCTGCACATTTTTGGGTTGTGGGGGCGAAACCCACGCAGACACGGGGAGAATGTGCAAACTCCACACGGACAGTGACCCAGAGCCGGGATCGAACCTGGGACCTCAGCGCCGTGAGGCGGTTGTGCTAACCACTAGGCCACCGTGCTGCCCACCTTAAAAACATTTAATGAAGGAGCCTCAACTGCTTCACTGGGCAAGGAATTCCATAGATTCACAACCTTTGGGTGAAGAAATTCCTCCTAAACTCAGTCCTAAATCTACTTCCCCTTATTTTGAGGCTATGCCCCCTAGTTCTGCTTTCACCCGCCAGTGGAAACAACCTGCCCACATCTATCCTATCTATTCCCTTCATAATTTTAAATGTTTCTATAAGATCCCCCCCTCATCCTTCTAAATTCCAACGAGTACAGTCCCAGTCTACTCAACCTCTCCTCGTAATCCAACCCCTTCAGCTCTGGGATTAACCTAGTGAATCTCCTCTGCACACCCTCCAGTGCCAGTACATTCTTTCTCAAGTAAGGAGACCAAAACTGAACACAATACTCCAGGTGTGGCTTCACTAACACCTTATACAATTGCAGCATAACCTCCCTAGTCTTAAACTCCATCCCTCTAGCAATGAAGGACAAAATTCCATTTGCCTTCTTAATCACCTGTTGCACCTGTAAACCAACTTTCTGTGACTCATGCACTAGCACACCCAGGTCTCTCTGCACAGCAGCATGCTTTAATATTTTATCGTTTAAATAATAATCTCGTTTGCTGTTATTCTTACCAAAATGGATAACCTCACATTTGTCAACATTGTATTCCATCTGCCAGACCCTAGTCCATTCACTTAACCTATCCAAATCCCTCTGCAGACTTCCAGTGTCGTCTGCACTTTTCGCTTTACCACTCATCTTAGTGTCATCTGCAAACTTGGACACATTGCCCTTGGTCCCCAGCTCCAAATCATCTATGTAAATTGTGAACAATTGTGGGCCCAACACGGATCCCTGAGGGACACCACTAGCTACTGATTGCCAACCAGAGAAACACCCATTAATCCCCACTCTTTGCTTTCTATTAATTAACCAATCCTCTATCCATGCTACTACTTTACCCTTAATGCCATGCATCTTTATCTTATGCAGCAACCTTTTGTGTGGCACCTTGTCAAAGGCTTTCTGGAAATCCAGATATACCACATCCATTGGCTCCCCGTTATCTACTGCACTGGTAATGTCCTCAAAAAATTCCACTAAATTAGTTAGATATGACCTGCCCTTTATGTACCCATGCTGCGTCTGTCCAATGGGACAATTTCTATCCAGATGCCTCGCTATTTCTTCCTTGATGATAGATTCCAGCATCTTCCCTACTACCGAAGTTAAGCTCACTGGCCTATAATTTCCTGCTCTCTGCCTACCTCCTTTTTTAAACAGTGGTGTCACGTTTGCTAACTTCCAATCCATCGGGACCACCCCAGAGTCTAGTGAATTTTGGCAAATCATCACTAGTGCATCTGCAATTTCCCTAGCCATCTCTTTTAGCACTCTGGGATGCATTCCATCAGGGCCAGGAGACTTGTCTACCTATAGCCCCATTAGCTTGCCCATCACTCCCTCCTTCGTGATAACAATCCTCTCAAGGTCCTCACCTGTCATAGCCTCATTTCTATCAGTCACTGTGGACATGCCTCTGGAGTATGGCACCACAACTCATGGTGGTTTCTTTCACTCCAGAATCAAAGCATGGCAGCAAAGCATGGCCTTCTTATTGAATATGGGCGGAGGGGGCGGTTAAAATAGCTAGTTCACTCCTAAAAGCCAGAAAGGCATTTTTTACATGTTTTCTGGACAACACGAACTCTTACCTAATATCCACATGTATACTGATAAGAAACTAGAACCCTGATTGACTTTCATTCCCTAGTCCAGAAGTGCTAAGATAAATAGTAGTGACTCAATTCTGACTCAGTAAGATCAACACAAATTGGTGTTGTTTTTGGGATCTTCCTGATCTGTACGACACAATTCCATAATTGACGGTAATTTTAAAAGCAGTACCATTGGGGTACAATCTATGAGACAATTCCAAAATCCCAAAAAACAAAGAAAGCGTGTCAAGGTAGCTGTACCTATGCATCCACATTGTTGGGTTTAGTAATTCCCTGCTAGTTGCCTAATTTTGTTACCAAGATGTAGCTCCCATTCAACAATATTACTTGTTTAAAAAGATGCAAAATCATAATTCACCATAACAGCTTGATTCTTGAATGAGAAAGAAGAGCAATGAGGTAGTTTCTTGAGGCAGTGAACCTGTTATAAAACAGCATGATGTGAAGTTCTAATATCTCCACATGAACTGTGAAAAACACAGATTTACAATAATAAATCTTGCAACTTCAAACGTGATGTGTATCTGGCAAGAATTTTGAGTCATAGAACCCAATTTTTAAATTGTTCATGGGATGTGGGTGTTACATTTATTGCCCATTCCTTGAGAAGTTGGTGGTGAGCCGCCTTCTTGAACCCCTGCAGTCCACGTGGTGTAGGTACATCCGCAGTGCTGTCAGAGGGGAGATCCGGGATGTCAACCAGTCACGGTGAAGGGATATTGATATAATTCCAAATCAATATGGTGTGTGACTCGGAGTAGAATTTGGAGATGGTGGTGTTCCCATTCCCATAATCATGACTGGTACAGGCTTGGAAGGTCGAAGGGCTTGTTCCTGTGCTGTATTGTTCTTTGTTCTTTTTTGTTCTTCCTGTTACTGTTCGTCTAGGAAGTAGAGGTTGCATGTTTGAAAGGTACTGTCTGAAAAACTTTGGCAAGTCACTGTTTTATATCGTGTAGATAGTACACACTGCTACCAGTGCATGTCAGTAATATAGAGAATGAATGCGTAAGGTGGTGGTTGGAGTGCCAGTCAAAGTGGATTGTTTTGAGCTCTTGAGTGTTGTTGAAATTGCAGCCAGACAAGTGAAGAGTATTTCCTAACACTCATGACTTGGGCCTTGTGGAGGGAGGAAAGGCTTAGGGATGTAAAATAGTGAGTTACTCACACCCTCAGCCTCTAACTTGCTCTCATAAAACAGAGATTACAAGAACTAACAAATGAGGTGTGATAAACCTCCTAAGGACCACAGGATCGCTAATTGATCTCCTCCTGGGTTTCAATAGAATATGAGTCCCTGTAGGGAGTGGATTGAGGCCCGCCCAACTGGGACATTTAAATGTAGCTCCTAGACGTGGACCAGCAGGTCCCGATAGCCCTGGGTTGGAACGTTTGTTTTGTGTGCAGAGGTATTTGCTCTATTTTCAGTTTAAAATAAACTAGTTTGGCCTTTCATTTCACACCTCCTGGAATTATTACATGAGGCATGTGAGAAAGGTACCGTAATAATCATGGGTGATATTAATTTACATGCAGATTGGGAGAATTGGTAGCCAGGAAAATGAGTTGATGGAGTATTTTTGTGACTGTAAAATCCCACACGGGACTTACAGGATGGTAGTGGTTATCTTCTCCAGGGTTCTCGCGGAGTATGAGCTCCCCCGCTGAAGGGCGGTGGAAGTCTATTCAACTATGTATAAAAGTGGGCAGCACAGTAGCCAGTGGATAGCACTGCTGCCTCACGGCGCTGAGGTCCCAGGTTCGATCCCGGCTCTGGGTCACTGTCTGTGTGGAGTTTGCACATTCTCCCCGTGTTGCCCCCACAACACAAAGATGTGCAGGGTAGGTGGATTGGTCACTCTAAATTGTCCCTTAATTGGAAAAAATTAATTGGGTACTCTAATTTAAAATAAATAAATAAATAATAAAAAAACAAAAAAAACTATGTCTCAAAGGTCAGCCAGTAAGGCACTGACCAAGAAGAGAACTTGGTAGGGATCTTCCAGGAGTTGTATTTGACTTAATAATAAATAAATCAACGTTTGTTATTCTTACTCGGTGTGGAATCCCCATGTCTTTATTAAACTGGCAATGAGGAGTAAACTGCTTTACCGTCGTCGCTACAACCTACTTGGCTGAGCCACCTCCCCGATTTTTTGGACCCAGGTTAGTATTTCGTCATGCCTGTCTGGGCGATTGGATGCATTTGATGCCAGTGTTGAAGACTGGAACCAGTACGCAGAAAGGATGCGTTATTTCTTCCAGACCAATAACATCACAGAGAACAAGTAGTGGGCGGTCTTACTGTTGATCGCCTGTGGGCTGCACACGTTCAGAGTGATCATTCAACCAACCTGAGGCACTTATGGCTCAACATTTTAACGCGACCCCATTAGTGATCGTTCAAAGGTATCCCACATGGCCCCTATTCATGATATGATGCAAGTGAATGGTAATATGCTCCAAATTGAGCTGGATACAGGAGCACTTTTCATATTATCAAACAAGGAATGCATACTTTGTCTTTGGCTGACATGGCACTTATACAGGGGACTATCTGGATTTTTGCACTGCCCCTTTAATGGTACCCAACCCAGACTGGAAAACGTCTGGGAATTTGCTCAGTACTGTACACAGACTGCCAGAGGAGGATATGCTGACAATTCAAGCGCAGCTCGTGTAGCCAATCACGGCCCAACTGGCTAGAGCCAATTCCTTGCACAACAATGAGGGGAAGGCACACCGATAGGCACTTATAAACCATCGGAGGGTGGACCCCAAGGCATTTAGATATTCCCCTGTATAAGTGCCATGTCAGCCAAAGACAAAGTATGCATTCCTTGTTTGATAATATGAAAAGTGCTCCTGTATCCAGCTCAATTTGGAGCATATTACCATTCACTTGCATCATATCGTGAATAGGGGCCATGTGGGACGCTGCCTGGTGTGCTGGCGCTCCTGCTACCTGCGGGTACACCTGGACTGGCGACCACATGTTGCACACAGGCCGGAATCGCAATCAGCCGAGTTCAGTGATGTCACATGATCTGGTGGCTGGCACCTCGCCAAAGTCGCAATGGCGATCGGCCCAGGCTACAGAGATATCACATGATACTACCCAAGATGTTCACCTCCACCCCTTGTATCTCTTGGCTGCCAGGTTCCACACTTTCTTGGGACAGTGAGACCTGTAGCGTCTGTTGAAAAGTTAGGGAGACTTCTCCAAAAGTTTTTTCTGAATCTCCATATTATTAATACTGCAGACCAAATGATCGCAAAGCATATCAGTTCCATACTCAAGAAACACGGCTACCTTCCTTAGCTGACATACAAACTCGGTGACGGACTCACCGGTGGACCTCTCCTCCATACTGAACTGATATCTTTAAATGATTATCGACAGGGTTGGGTTAAATTGTTGTGCCACATGCATCACTAACTGGTCGAATTATTCCATGGGTACATAAGACTCCGGATCACCCCGAACGTAGGCGGTCCACAGGCCATCAATAGTATGATCAACTTCCGTTCGTTCTCGGTGATATGGTTGGCCCGGAAGAAATAATGCATTCATTCAGGGTATTGGTTCCAGTCTTCAATACCGGTGTCAAATGCATCTAACCACCCAAACAGAGGCATGACGAATCAAAGAAATCTAAACCTGGGTCCAGAAAATCAAGGAGGTGGCTCAGCAGTGTCGACAGCAAACCAGTTTACTCCTCGTCGCCAGTTTAATAAGGACACGGGGAGTCCACACCGAGTGAAATAAGAAACAAAGATTTATTTACACAAACAATATGTACACTACCTGGTAGATCCCTATCAGGCTCCTGCTGAGGTTGGCACCTTACGTACATGGGTTAACTGAACTACCGTGCCCCTAGTGGGGGAGCTTGTACTCTGCAAGGAGCACGGGGAAGAGAAGCATTCACATCCCATAGGTTCCATGTGGGATATTATAGATTCCTACTCCAGCAACAATATCACTGTGCCACCGCCTCCCCAGCAGGGATGTTGCCAGGGTTCATAGTCTTTGCTGCAACCAGTGCATCTATGATGCTCGGGGCCTCAGGAGGAGGCCAAGATGGATGATCCACTCGGCACTTTGGCTGAAAATAATTGGAAGTGCTTCAGCTTTGCCGTTCACACTCGCATTCTGAGCCACACCATCATTGAGAATGGTCATGTTATAGATTGCAGTGGCATACAATTCTGCTGTTGTTGATGGGCCACACTGGCTCATGGATGCCTAGACTTGATGATCCGATCTGAATCTACCTCTTTTAACACAATGATAACGCCATGCAACATAATAGAGATCTTTTCAGTGTGAAGTGGGATGAGTCTCCACAAATATTGTGATGTGGTCACTCCTATCAATAATACGGTCGTTGTGGAGGTCTTGTGGTGCAATGGGTAGCGTCCCTGCCTTTGTGCTTGAACCTTCGAGTTCCAGTCCCACCCCAGGACTTGATAGCCATGGAAGATGCGCTCATAATGCAGCCAAAGAAGTTGAATATCAACCTGAAAAATCCTTCCAACACACACTAATGGCAGGTGGTAAGAGCAAGAGAGACTCCTGATTGGCCATGCTTGATGTGGACAGGCACTTCTCAAGCTATAAGCCTCTGGGGATAGGCTAGCAGGCCAGTCTAGGGAAAAAAACACTATAGAAACAGATAAAACTCTGCCTTGCGCAACACTAGGTGTGGGAAGAGAAAAAAAAACGTAACAGCTGTCACTGTGGGAGTTTTGAACTCAATTTGCCAGATCATTAGTCCAATCCTCTGGCTTATTAGTCTAGTAACATAACCATTCTGATACTGTGCCTGAGAATGACGGAACTTGGGTCTGTCATCGGTGATGGCTGGATCGAAGATCATACAAAATTGACATACAGGGAAAGACCAACTAGTCCACAGGCATTCCCCCCAATTTAATTATGTTCACTAATAATTATCCATGAGAAGCCATGGAATCATATTCCACATACAGCTTTCTGTCATAATTTCTACAGTGTATTGGTAACAACGCACTAAATAAACTTGGTGATAATAGTCCATTAGTAAATGGAGTTTTAAACTCTTTTAATGACTTGGAAAAGCTCTGTGGACAAGTACCACAAAATAATCACTCATCCAAATTAGATTCCATCTGCTCCAGATGTCCCTGAAATGACACTGGCACAAATAAACCATTTCACATCAAGCTAAACTGCTACCTCCTCAAATCACAATCAATTTTGCTTCCGTACAATTCAAGTGAAGTCACCATCCAAGTGCTTCAGCAATTACCACTATCCTTTGTAATTTGAAGGGAATGGACACAGTCACTAAATACATCTCCTGGGACAAGCAAATTTAACTGAATTTCTTTCTACAATTCAGTTCCAATTCAATGTTTTTATTTTGTAAATACTTTCCATGTGTAATTTATTGACAAGTTGGAAAACCACCAAAAATATCTCTCATAGTGAGCCACTGAATTGCACAGCTCAAAATGTCCCAGGTTGAAAATGTGGCATTACAGCTAACACTCACTTTGATCTGAATCAAACAGGCTAACGCCCACCTATTCTCAGCCAACATCCACAGACAAACTCACTTCTATAAAGAGTCACTGAAAGAATTTCCCCTCCCAAACTGAGTGTTGCCGAGGGATAGCAAAGTGCCCTAGACATGATCAGTTAACTCAGCACAATGCAGGGACCACCCTGGAATTTTCCCAGTTAGTATAGTGGAATTCCTCAATGTTTTTCAAACTAAAGCAGTCAGGCGAGCTAGCTACATTTAACAACATTTATGCGAAGGAAAAAATAAAATCTGATAAAACTCAAAACATTTGAGCCTGGAATATTTATTCCTAAATTTACAAAGCTCTTGTTGATTTATTTTCAGCTACTGACTTGCAAGTGGATGACCATTACTGCATGAAGTATGCAAAATAGTAACCGAATTTTAAGAGGATAAACAAAAACTCTTTGAATGGAGCCATTAACCTCAAAACTGGTCATTTAAAATGATCATCCTTGATCAGATTTACTAAAGCTAAAAGATGATTGAGGGAGGATACTAAACAAATATGCACACCATCAGAGTGAAATAAAGTTGCCGTTAGACATATCATCAAAGGGAGTATAGTTGTATCATTTGGCAAAGGGATCAGCATATCAAAAATGTAAACGGAGATCAGGCCAACAGATTTGGGCACTCAAGCATAAGAGGTCAGAATTTAGAAAGCATGAATTATTGAATAGAGATTGAAAAGATGATAAGTAGACGACAGAGATAACCTTTGGGGACATTTAAGTGACTCTTAGACAGGCACATGGACAGCAGTAAATTTGAAGGGGTGTAGGTTAGGTTGATCTTGGATTAGGATAAATGGTCGGCACAACATCGTGAGCCGAAGGGCCTGTACTGTGCTATACTGTTCTATGTTCTATGTAATGACTCCTCGTAACTGCAAGTTGTGATTGCAAAATAACTATGTTGGAAGTTGACTATTCAAGTACAATTGTTATAAAGCCTCCTCCTTATCCAAGTATAATGAGGCATAATGAGCTACCAGACATTTATAATCCATATTCATGCAATAAATGAACTTGGAAGGCCTCTCTTAGTAGCCAATGCAGTACAATTGAAAAAACATATTTAAGCTGGAAGCAAAAACCAACTGGATAAAGGGAGGCTTTTTTTTTGTTCACCTTTCCTCTCTTCATCTGAAGCCACTGATGTCTCGTTGGGATACACTGCCAAGAACACCGGCAATTTTATAATGTCGCAACCAAATATCTATTTTTATATGTAAGCCTAGACAGTGAGTAACAAGGGTCTTTAACTGGGATGGCATCACTTCTGAGCCACATTCAGTCCTCAGCTCATCCGCATGCTTTCTCATGCAAATAGCTAGATAGCAATCAGAAACAGGAAACTTGCCTAAATTTTCCCCTTTTCAACCCGAGAACATTTGGATGAGCTGCACAGCACTAGCCACAGCTGAGATTAATATGTCACGTCTGGCATGAATGCCGAACTTTACGAGGTGGTTATGTTTGGAAATGCACTTTTAACTCAAATTAACCAAAAAATTCAAGACAAACATCTCAGTTTGGAGTCATGCCCATGTGATCTAGTTGTCATGGAGAGAGAAACTCAAACAGAAAACCAATTGAAGTGTCACGATATTTGACCTAGAAGTAATAACAGTGAAGGACATTTGTCATTACTTTAAAAATCTGTGCTTAATTTGTAATTGTTTCTAGAAATGTCTGAAAAGTAATTTTAAGAGTTTGTAACACTTGTATTACTTGGATTAATTATAATTTTAGATCATAAATACAGGTCCATGAGGCTGGTAACCCTTGACTTGGAAGCAGTCCCAACAGGAATAAAGTTAAAATTTGGAGACCGTGGGACTCAAAGACAAAAGGAAGAACACAGAATTTGTGAGAGAAGCAGGCAATGTTCTACATGTCAGGAATGTCATGGAATACTCACCACTTGCCTGGATGAGTGCAATTCCAACAACACTCAAGAAGCTCGACACCATCCAGGCCAAGGCAGCCTGTTTGATTGGTACCCCTTCCACAAACATTCACTCCCTCCACCACCGATGCACAGTTGCAGCCGTGTGCACCATCTACAAAGATGCACTGCAGAAACCCACTGAGGCTCCTTCGGATGCTCCTTACAAACCTGTGACCACTGTTATCTAGAAGGACAAGGGCAGCACACAAACGGGAACACCAACATCTGGAAGTTCCCCTCCAAGTCACTCACAATTCTGACTTGGAAATACATTGCTGTTCCTTCACTGTTGCTGGGTTAACATCTTGGAACTCCCTCCCTAATAGCACAGTGAGTGCACCTACACCACTGGTCTGCAGTGGTTCTCGAGAGCAATGAGGGATGGACAATAAATGCTGGTCTAGCCAGTGATGCCCACATCCTGTAATGAATTTTAAAAAAGATTGTGAACTGGGTGTTATTGGTTGGTCAGTTGAAAAAGTATTTTGAAAACCTGATGTGTGATCCAAAGGTTTGTAGAAGTGTGTCTTGGCTGTGTAAACTGTATCCAGGATCTTGGATGGAATATGGCTCCTGGTGAACTTGACTGGAGGGGGCAAAGTGATCAAGTGGGATGGTGAGAGATCCAACATATTGGACGTTGAATTAGAGAAAGTGACAAGTGTGTGGGAGAATGATAAGGTCCTTGAGGTTTATTACATGTATCTTTGTTACAGTAACTATTTAAAGTGAAATTTAACTTTTTATTTCAGGTTTAATTTGCATTTTAATTCATGTCTAATTTATGTTCATTCAAATTCATGTTGAAGTAAAAGTAGAAGTTTGTTTTTTTTTCAGTAAATTTGGTTATTTTGGTATACAGATCCCCATCAGGATCATAACAATATTGCATTGCTGCGCCCAGAGCTAAGTGCAGGAAATTCCCTGGAAGTTTCTCTCTCACTTGTAAATCTTTGTACGGTTGACAGCTGAAAGCTGTTTTGATGTGAGACCCCCTCAAGCAATTCCAGGCTCCTAATTTGTGACGGTCTGTAGTCTTTTCTAATTTGAAAGAAATGAAAGACTTGTGTAAGAAATAGGAACCTTTAAGAAATAGCATTTTTTAGAATTGTATAGAACTCTCATGGAGCTAGTACATTTAATTCTCTATCTTTGAAAAAAAAAGCATAAGCAATTCTAAGGAGTCCGAGACCCAGACAAGTTAATAAAGATCACAAAGATTGCACTTCTCACACCGAAGTCACAACAGTCGACAAATATTCCCAAACCAATAACAGAAATCCTACTGGTGTCCTGCGTACTCCAGTGGCCTCAAGCCAGGATGGCAAATAGAAGTATTGTGACCACCCTGACGTTCTGGGTAGCTGTCATGTATCTGTTGGTCAGAAATGGTTGAACAGGTGATTGGCACTGGGTAAGCTATCAGCCCCAAGAAGTAAAGTACATGAATAGGTACTCGTCATGTTATGGCTTCATCAGGTAAGCCATCTTCTTCAGATGGAAGATGAGCCCATAATGATGGAGTAAGACCAGGGAACAGTTCCTTAGTATTGTGACTACTGAGCAGAATGCTGCTATCATAAGTTACTGAGGCCAACACACTCGGTGCCAACTGTCTGTTCGCCCCTCAGATCAGTGAACCGCTCTTACATTTCCTAGAAAGCTTATCAAACGTACATTTGTAATCTGCACCGCACTCTTCTACATATCCCAGGATATCTCTCACACTAGGCGCACTTGTTTTCTCAGTCAGACTGTCTATTAGTCGTTCCCCAACATATACCAATGCCATTTGACTCCTAGCTTCAGTTAATAGCTACTCCATGGGCGGCACTGTAGCTTCACAGGGCCAGGGTCCTAGATTGATTCCCGCTTGGGTCACTGTCTGTGCAGAGTCTGCACGTTCTCCCTGTGTCTGCGTGGATTTCTTCCGGGTGCTCCGGTTTCCTCTCACAAGTCCCGAAAGACGTGCTGCTAAGTGAATTGGACATTCTGAATTCTCCCTACGTGTACCCGAACAGACACCAGTGAGTGGCGACTAGGGGATTTTTAAAGTAACTTCATTGCAGTGTTAATAATGTAAGTCTACTTGTGACACTAATAAAGATAAAGATGATATTTAAAAACAACCCAAGACTGTTGCTTCTCAGATTTCAAGCCAATGACACTTCAGCTGCTGTGGATCACATTTTTGACACTAATCTGGAAGATTTTATGTTGATGCCTGATGTAAACAAGTGAGCATTTGTAAGACCTTTTAAGTTAGTTTATTAACTTTATTAAAAATTAACAGTTTAGATATAATTCTATGATTCTATGATAACGCAGTAACTAAATTGATAGGAATGTTTGTAGAGTCTAGTACAATGATGGGTAACCTAGGCTAGTGAGTAGGCCACATGAGTGTCCCTTCTTCATTTCAGTGGGCTGAAAGGTGGAAATCGGGCTTGTCCACTAACTATGACTCCATGAATAAGATTGAACAAATTTAATACATGCCAAATATTTCATAAGGAGTTATAGAAATGCTTAATCGTTTATATATTAATAGAACTGTCCTCAACTTCAAGTGGTAAAAACAAAATAAATATTTATGCTTGTTTGGATGTGGAGGGAGTGCACGGCTCTCACACTTAATATTGTGAGCAATCAGCACACACCTCACTTCGCTTGCCCTCGCTTTACCTTGGGTGTCACTTCAGTTATACCATAGAAGAACCATTTAGTTGAAGAGTCTTAAGTAAGTTAAATGGTTAAAACAGGAGAAATGAAGAGCAGGATTCGCCTGAAGTGTGGTTCAGAGAAACCCTCTTTCTAGATTTAGAGGAAGACAGGGTTGTTCCCAAACAGGCAAACTGATAGTGGGGGAGATGCCTTACCCAGTTGAAGAGCTACAGAAACTAGCCAGCCACCTATGAGCACGGTGTCTCAAAGGTCATGGGGCTGGATCTCACAACCAGAATTAGAAATAAACAGATCCTCCTCGTTGCATGCTCCCAAGAATGGAAATGAGAGATGGACCAGGATACTATGACACTCACGGAGGTAGGAGCTGACCTGTGCAGGGCCCTGGGGGAAGAAAACAATGATTGCCATGAGGTTCTAGTTGGCATGAAACAGGTCCCCACCGAGGGTCTGAGTGAAATCACAGAAAGATTCCATGACTCTTGCTGTAAGACCCAAGAGGAGATGGACGAGGGTAGTAACATGGAAGACCATCAACAATTAAATGTTAGTCGACTCTAACTACTCTAACATCATTAACGCCGGTCCTTACCCCCAATCCCCTGAAGGAGTACCACTACCTTACATTCCAGTCAAGCCATTGCTAAAACAGGGTGTTGTTCGCAAACATCAAAATTATTTTTTAAAAATTGGTTTGAGGAAGAAGCTAAAACCTTTGGAAACAATCGACATTAATTAAAAAATTTCTGTGCTGAGAAAATATATTTTTTTAAAGCAGAGTTTAAAATGTACTTGTGCACCTGTGAAAAGGCTCTGCGTGTTGTTTCCTAAAATATAAAGATAGTAACCCTCATGAGACCGATGGGGACACCTCAAGTGATCTGCCCCTGGGAGTCATAGAATAGCTCCCCCGCTAGTGGGTGGAGGCCAGCCCAACTGGGGCTCGTAAATCCACCTTCTAAAAAGCCGGCCTGGACTGAGACCGGTGTGATCGGTAGTCCTTGTTGGTATCTTTGGACTGAAGGTCGCGTTGCGGCCTTTATTTTGTGTTGCTTTATCTTACCATCTCAGGCCTCCTGAGCTTTTCTATTCAGCCAGGAGTCTTGAAGAAATTTGACAGAAATCAAGTTTGAACTTTTCAAAACATTTGTGCCAGAGTTAAAGAAGAATTGCTAAAATTCAAAGACAGGTTTTACTGACTCACTCTTTCAAATTTGGTTAAGTAACACACGTTGGAACTTGAAAATTATCTTAAAGGAGAAAAAGATAAACACAAGCGATATGGGAAGGATTCTGTTCCTTTTCTACAGTTAGTTTGGTTACAGAGTTGTCTTTATAAAAAGTTCCTCTTTAATTCTTTTGGTGTTAGAATCCTGGTTGTGCCAAAAAGCCATCTTGGGTGAGACACTTCTGACAAAACTCTAAAAGGGCATTGAACAATTGAAATTTAATCTAAAACTTGGGCAATGTTGAAGAGAAGATAACAAATGATTTAATCAGCAAAAGACTGCAGATGTTGGAATCTGAAACAAGAACAGGGAATGCTGGATAAACTCAGTAGATCTGGCAGCACCTCTCTCTCTCTCTCTCTCTCGAGAGAGAGAGAAAATAGGGTTAACAAAGTGTTAAAAGATTTAACAAAGTAGGTTCAAAATTGAGATTTTTTTTCATCAGGGACATTTAAAAAAATACATAAAGTGATGCAATTGCATACCAATGTTTCTCCTTCCAAACAAACAGTAGACACCTGACAGCTATCTGCTGACAGCTGTTCATTTTCATTTATGACACCACTTTCGTATTGCTAAATGTATATTTTTAGGCTTCATGAGATTTTAAGTTCCTAAATTTACAGATGTGATTGGACATATTAGCCACTGGGCTCTTGGCCAAACTGACAATGGATTTCTTTTTTAAAACAAGTGATGATGCTTTCAGTTCCACGTGAATACAGCAGTTTTGAGAATTAAACATTGCACATTAGTTACTATTTGTTATCTTCAAAGACAAAGTGTTTGAGAACAGGAGATATTGAAGTCCCTGAAAACCTGATTGCAAACACATCTGTCCCTTGATGTAAAAACACCATTTTAAACCACCAAGCCTGTGCATAATTGTTTCTGAAATTGATAAAATAAGTTATCAGTTGCTATTTCAAGCATTCAAAGGGAAATTTACATAAAGTGTAAGGGATAAACAAATTTTGATTTTCAAAAAGCAAGCTGATGTAAAAGCAAGCTAGATGGTTTCCGGTACCAAAACAAAGGGCACGATCTAACGTAAAGATTTCAAGTGTGGTAGTGATTGGGAATAGCCGGGTGCTTCCCGTCGGCTGACCCGGCGAGGCCGTTACCGGTATCTAACATTAATTAGGTCACTTAATGATGCCCCATGGGCTTCACACAGGAAAAGACTGTCCTGCCAGCTGATTTGCCAAGACCACGCTCGGCAGCTCCCCACTAATGAGGGGAGCAACTCTTAGCCAGATACCACAGAGCAAATTCCAACCATGCCACCATGTGGGCCAGTGCCTCGATTCAGGGATGCCGACCTGACCAGACTGATAGACGCAGTGGAGTGGGGTCGGAGGGTCAGCTGCAAGGCAGCCGGTGTCGCCTGGGATGCAGTGGCAGCGACCGTCAGCACTTGAAGTGTAACCAGGGGCGCTGTCACCCAGTGCTGAAAGAAGCTAAACAACATCCACTGGGCTGCACGGGCGAGTTGACATTGGCCCCCTGGCATCTGTCCCGCCTGACAGGGTTGGTACAGCCAAATAAAGCTGGGGTATCTGGAGATCATCCTGCTGCCCCTTTGGCGCGAGGTGATCCCCAGGGCCCTAAGGCCACCGGTCGGGAGGAAGGAGCGTTAGAGGCCAATCCGGAGCCACCCTACAGTGAGACGACGGTGGGCACCTGCTCTTCCAATCACGCCCTCCCCACCCCCTCCCCGACAATGGTGCGTCTCGGAGTCAGCATGCGGAACAGGGTGGCACGGCCAACCAGTGACACCGGCCAGTCAGGCGGGGACTTCTGGCCCCAGTGCCCCTAGAGGACGTCAGCCAGGGGCATCAAGGCCACAGGACGTGGTAAGCAGCAGGCTGCCTCCATCTCTGATGTGCATCTTGGGGACACACCTAGACATAGCGGTAGAGCACAGAGGGCTAAGCAGACTAAGGATCACTGAGAGAGTACTGGCGGATGGGGGGGTTGAGGGAGGCAGCACCATCAGGGGTTAGAGACAGTTGGGATCACGATTATATAACCTTAAAGCACGTTACACCTGAGACATGTACCTCTGTCATGTTATTCCGCACCATGGGCTGGCCTGCACCACCCTCCCCCAGCTGCCCTCCACCTTCCCCTGGTCCCAGACCCTGGGCACAGTAGTCCTAGACCTGCCCCACCCCCTCCTCTCCCAGGCATATCACGTGCAGGTGACGGGCGTGAGCACCCTGTCAGTAGACAGACAAGTCAGACAATGGCATAGATTGTGGAGCTCAAGAGCAGGTTATCATCACCCTCCTGCCTTCTGTATTGAACAGTGGACAGTGCCAACACAGGCCCATCACCCTGGAGTGCTGTAACATCGACCCTAGGAGGATGGAGCAGTGCGATGGTGGAGGGGGGAACAGTGTGTGGAAAGGGGAGAGGGGGAGGGATGAAGCCACATCCTACGAGAAGCAGGCGAGGATGAGGGCCTCCCTTGTCCAATGGGCATGCCAGACCCTTGCTGCCGCTGCCGCTCCTCCCCTCCATTCTTCGGCTGGTCCTGAGAGTCTGCCCCAGGTTTGCCCTCCAGTCTCCGGCTGGTCCGACTCCTCCTTGTCCTCCTCGTCAGATGAAACCACATGTTCCTCCTCCTCCAGCATGTGAGCCCGCTGCTGTGTTAGGTTGTGGAGGGCACAGCAGACCACCACAAAGTGGGTGACCCGCTTGGGGGGGGGGGGGGGGGGTTGTTCTGCAATGCACCACCAGAGCAGTCTGATGCATCGCTCAATGGCAGCCCATGTGGCCACATGGCTTTATTGTATCGGGTCTCTGCATCATTCTCCGGGCTCCGTACTGGCATCATTAGCCAGGACCTCAGCGGGTACTCCTTAACTTAATAATAATAATCTTTCTTGTCACAAGTAGGCTACATTAACACTGCAATGAAGTTACTGTGAAAAGTCCTTAGTCGCCATGTTCGGGTACACAGAAGGAGAATTCAGTATGTCCAAATTACCCAACAGCACATCTTTCGCGACTTGTGGGGGGAAACCGGAGCACCCGGAGGAAACACACACAGACACAGGGAGAATGTGCAGACTCCGCACAGACAACTGTCCCAAGAGCCTCCCAAGAGAGAACCACCATCCTGGGGTGTTCCTCAAAGATACCGGGGATCTCAGACTATCCCAAGGTGTACTGTCGTGTACTCTCCCTGAAAAGAGTGCACACATGTGCATGATCTCAGGCACTGGTTGCACGCAAGTTGGACGTTCAGGGAGTGAATGAAGGGTGCTCCCAGACCACATGTAAGGCGACATGTGTGCCATCTATTACCCCCTGCACCTGAGGCATCTGGGCAATGCCGGAGAATCCTGCTGCCGAGGCATCCTGTTGGGCTTGATTCAGGTCAAAGTTTAAATAGTTGGTTGCCCTGGGAAACAGAGCATCCATGACTTCATGGATGCACTTGTGGGCCGTTGGTTGGGAAATGCCAGCCAGGTCCCCGCTCGAACCCTGGAATGATGCTGAGGCATAAAAGTTCAGGTCTGCGGTGACCTTTACGATCACTGAGAGTGGGTATCCTCCTCTTCCAGAAGATACCAAGTGCACAAGGACATGGCGCAGATGCCGTGCCATCTGCTTTTTGAGATGGAGTTTCCTATGGCACATATTGTCCTGTACATCTTGGGATGCCACTGGCCTCCCCCTTCTGGATGCCTCCCTGGTCTGATGGATGGCCAGGTTATCAGGGTGTGGTGCAGGCCCCTCCACATGGGCCACCACCCTGACCCTCTGTTGACGCTGCTGCCGTTGCCTATTCTGCCATCTGGGAGCCTGGACTGGCAACGCCACTGTGAGGGCAGCTTCAGCAGGGACCACAATATCATCCATAATGTGACATCTGTAAAGAATTGGAGAAGGCGACAGACAATCAGTTATGATTTCCACATCGGGACCCTCATGCCTCCCCACCCTCACATCCACTGCCATTCCCCAGACACCTGGCAGTCCAGGGGCAAACTCCCACTGATTGTGGCCGAACCCCACTCTCTCCGCTCCTCCTCCCGGCTGACTGCCCGTTTACCAAATAGCTGCTCACGTCATCCAGTCCCCACAGCAGCCAGTTTGCTAGATTCACGTTTTTACAGAGGTATACTAACGTTGCCCGCCTGACCACTCGCTGGGGAGCCAGTTAGATCATGGGAGGCTATTCGCTAGGAGGTCCTTCCCGTTAATGGGATGGGACTTGGCCTTAATTAGTGATTGTTAGTTTCTCGCCACACCGTGGTGGGATCCAGATCTCGTCAACAGGAGTGGCCGGGTTAAATCGGAAACTAATCGGTGCCGGGCGTAGTTCCTGATTTCGGCATCTCCTGTGATCTGATCAGGGCTCGTATGGATACTCGTCCGGCGCAAGCAGCCATTAGATCGTATCCAAAGTGTATTTTGGGAAGATATCATTTGAACATTAAAAAAACCTGGAGATCAGTACTATTTGAATTTAGGAGAATTTTAAAATAAATTTAAAAATCAGTTACTTTTGAAAAAATTTTGTTGCAAAGAGAGAATAAAGAAGCAAAATACGTTAATGCCTGTAATCAAACGGGAATGTTTAAATTCTGTATTAAAAATATTCTGAAAACATTTTGAGTTTCTCCAGGGCTCACGAATGAGGTAAGATGGTAACTGATGCATGTGTAAAATGGTCTGAGGAAGTGATTAAAGGTAGGAAGAGAGTTAGGAAAAAAGGACAACACCAAATGGGAATTGGAAGAACTCACCGTTGGTGTAATTCAATGGAATACATCAATTTGGTATTGATATATATTCTATTGAAAGACAAGTGTAGACTAATAGGTTGACAACTGTCTCTTATGGTATTTGTGTCTTTTTCTATGAACTTTTGAGAGAACTGGATTTAATAGTATGGCCACCACCACCACATTGGCACCATGCAGGGGACAAAGGGCAAAAATCTTTGAGGTAGAGACCTCCTTGTGATTTTTTGAGATTGCCCTGAAAGTCAGGAAGATTATTGGATGGAGCATGTGATATGCACAACTTCTCTGGGAAATAATTTTCAACAAAGGGTTAAAGAAAACCATTGAGACACAGATGGGAGTGCGCAGAAGTGATTTGTTACAAGTGAAGTAATTAATATACAGTAGTGCATGGTAAAGCTGCCCTAAAGGGTGGGGTGCAGACCTGCTCAGCTACCTGACAAACAGTGTGGCATGAAGAGTAAGAGAAAAATTTAAGTGATCAAGGCACTTACTCCATTGAGAAACTGACTGTTAGACAATTAAGACGGTAATGGTCAGAGTGAGTAAAACTGAAGTAAAAGTAAAAGCAATTTTGGGTTCGGATAATTGAAGGCTAAGGAGAAATAATGATGAATAAGAATTATCCACCAGATGGATGCAGGTGAAAAAGAGAGCTGGAGAACCTTGCCCACGTATAATCTGTTGCTCTCCAATAGACTAGACATTAACAACACCCTTGCTAAAGAATAAGAAATTAGGGAAATGAGCTCATACTTTAGAAATATCTAGGTTAGCTAAAAACTAGTTCTGAGAAGCCATTTTGGTTATTTCTTTCTCAAATGGGGGGAATGCTAAGATATAGGGACCTTTAAGAAATGGAATTGTATAGAACTCTCATGGAACTAGCTGGCACAGCATTTAATTCCCTCCTCTCTCACTCCGAAAAAAACATAAACAATTCTAAGGAATCAGGGACCAAGAAAAGGTAGAGACAAAGGTCCAATTGCACTCCCCACATTGAGGTCACTAGACTCTACAAACATTGCTGAATCGATAGCAGAAAGCCTCCAGATACCCCACGTACCCCTGCGACCTCAAGCCAGCGTGATGAGCAGGAGGTGGTGAACACCCTAACATCTTGGGTACCAGTCCTATATCCATTGATCAAAAGGGTTTGAACAGGTGATTGGCACTGGCTAAGCTATAAGCTCCTAAAATAACATACATTAACATGTCTTCGTCAGGTGGTAGTTGGACCAGGGAATGTGGAGAAAGAATAAGGAAGAGTTCCCTCACACTACGACTGCAGAGCAGGATGCTGCTATCACAAGCTACTCAGATCAACACACTCTCTGTCAATTTTTCATTTGTCTCCGGGGATCAGTAAACCACTCTTAAATGATATACGTTGTGTACTTTCCTGTGAAATGAAAAAAATGAAAATGAAAATCGCTTATTGTCACAAGTAGGCTTCAAATGAAGTTACAGTGAAAAGCCCCTAGTCGCTACATTCCAGCGCCTGTTCGGGAATTGAACCGTGCTGCTGGCCTGCCTTGCTCTGCTTTAAAAGCCAGCTCTTTAGCCCTGTGCGAAATCAGCCCCTAACCCGTTTGGTTAATTCAATTGGCTGGACAGCTGTTTGTGATGCAAAGTGACGCCAACAGCACGGGTTCAATTTGTGTACTGACTGAGGTTATCTATGAAGGTCCCAGCTTCCCAACCTTGCCCCTCGCCTGAGTTGTGGTGACCCTCAGGTTAAATCACCACCAGTCAGCTCTCTCTCAAAAGAGAGCAGCCTATGATCTTCTGAGACTGTGTTGAATGTAGAAATTGTTATATATTAAATTTTCTATTTGTGGCAGTAATGCTATTAAAAGCTCTGGGTTAAGGCATATATTTCTTGTAGTAACATTATTTAAGCACTTTAGTGAAGGTATCCAGACTGTGTGTCTGCAAAAGCTGCAGTTAAGAAGTCGTAAAAGATTATGATTGAATCTAACCATTTACTCGTTTACATATCGAGGGCTAATGGGATATTGTTTTGATTGCTGGAGAATCCCTGGAAGGTACATAATTTCTGAGGAGCTGTATTTAGTCCGAGCTAAGCAAGTCATGTGACATCTTTGTGGGTTATAGATGATGTAATTAATGGGAGAAACCAGGTCTGTCTGTAGTTTTGCAGTTTTCCATAGGATTTAAATCTGACAAGACCAAAGGATTTTAAGTTGAATAGCAGTTTTGCCAAATGCTGCTATGTTGAACAGAAGGGTACTGAATCGGCTCCTTAAAGGGTCTCTGTCCAAATGTCCCAATACAACTAAGCAAGTAGTCTGTTAACTTTATTTATAATTGGCATTTGAACTGTATTGGGTTGCCTAATTGCAGGTATAGTAGCAGATATAGATAGTGCATGGGATTTACCAACCAACATGTTTTTCAGCAGGCGGAGGCAGCCCACAATGGGATTTCCTGTTGACTACACCCCTCGTCACCGGAAACCCTTGCGCCGTCGTTGGGACTGGAATGTCCCACCGGCGTGAACAGCTGCTAAATTCCGTGCAGTAAGTTTAAGTGTTTCCTTGTGTTTAAGAACTATTTAACTGATCATTGTAAAGTTATTTAATGTGGTTAATTCTGTGTTTAAATTAAAGTTTGTTTTAACCTCAAATATACCTATTGGTCAGAGTCATCACTCCTGAGGTGAAGTATCATTTACTCACAGTTTTACTGATATAAAAACAATTGTTTGGGGTTCTTACCAATATCCTAATAAATGTTGGGGTCTGGTCCGTATCCTAAAAGGGACTATACAACTTTGATTTCACTTTTTTCTGTCCACTTAACTAATGCATTATTTCCAAACAGTTAATTTTTAATAAACTACCTTAAAATTACTTCTGAATACTCGACTGCCCAGCTCAGATATTTGTGTCTCCGGAACCCAAACTCTTACAC
The DNA here is from genome assembly GCF_902713615.1 of Scyliorhinus canicula. Classification (NCBI taxonomy): domain Eukaryota; kingdom Metazoa; phylum Chordata; class Chondrichthyes; order Carcharhiniformes; family Scyliorhinidae; genus Scyliorhinus; species Scyliorhinus canicula. The sequence continues at coordinate 87,266,962 of NC_052154.1, read as the reverse complement.
ATGTATTTTTATAGCAAGCTTATAAAAACTTGCTATTTAAAACTCCATACATTCCAAGCCAGTTAACACCCAATTGAGCACTTCTGAAATGAAATAATGGTTGCAATGTAAGGAACATACAACCAATTTGTGAACAGTCAGAACCTGCAAATAGCAATGAGCTAATGACCATATAAAGTCTATCGCCAAGAGTGGCTCGGTAGCACCATTATTGACTAAGCTGGCCGAGTCATAAAGGATATAGCTGCTAGACCAGGTCTGCAGCAGGTGGTGAGAGAACCAACAAAAGAAAAAAATCTATTTGACCTTGTCCTCACCAATCTACTTTTCACAGATGCATCTGTCCATGACAATATTCATATAATTGACCACTTGAGTCCTTGTGGAAACTAAATTCATCACCAGGCACACCTATAAAGGGGGTGTATTTCAGCTGACTTGATTTAAAGTCAGCTGACTGGCGTGTTTCGCGGACTGTTTCTCGGTGACACAAGCAGAAGCACGCCAGCAGGAAAGGTTCCTCGCAGATCGGGGCACCATTTTGGAAGGCTGCCCCGATATTTCATCCTCCCCTTTCAGGTCTCTCCATCACTCCCCTAACCTTGGAGAGGCACTTGGGAATGCGCCTCATCCTATCCCTGCCCCTCTACCTGGTAAGCACACCACCGTCCCCCCTCTTCCCCACCCACCCAGCAATGTCAACCTTGCACCAAGGCATCCTGGCACAGCCAGCCTTGCACCCTGGAAGTACCCTTGACAACCTGGCAGCATCAAGATGCCAGGGTGGGAGACAGGGTGCCGCCCTATCGTGTCCCCAATCTCCCGGCAGTCTGCAATGGCCTGGGAGAGCTCCCATTCCCCCAGGTTCTGGTGCCACGTTTCTGTGGACCAAGAGAGAGCGAGCAGCTTAGGAACAGGTAAGTGATAGATATTCTGCTATTCTGAGTGATCCAACTTGGGGGGGGGGGGGGGGGCGCGGGACTGAAAAGTGATGTCACAGGAAAGCTGTGACCTGATTGGCTGACAGGGAATCTACACTAAATTTAAAAATCAAACATTGTTAAACTAATTAAACATAATTAATTAATTATTTAATTATAATTTAGAGGGGTATCTAAGCCAGAGATCAGAAAGTACTGTATTTAGCTTTTACATTTATAGTAGAAATCTAGTGCAGGGAAACATAAAATTAACAGTAACTTTCAAAAAAAAATTGAAATTTCATTTACTAATTAATTAACGCAATGTAATTAGAGGGGAGCAGTGCTCTGACTGTGAGCTGTGGCAGGTCCGGGAGGCTTCCAGCGTCCCGGGTGGCTTCATCTGCAGAAAGTGCACCCAACTGGAGCTCCTCACAGACCCCATGGTTCGGTTGGAGCAGCAGTTGGATGCACTTAGGAGCATGCAGGTGGCGGAAAGCATCATAGATAGCAGTTATATAAATATGGTCACACCCAAGGTGCAGGCAGAGAAATGGGTGACCACCAGAAGTGGCAGGCAGCCAGTGCAGGAATCCCCTGTGGTTGTCCCCCTCTCGAACAGGTATACACCTTTGGATACTGTCGGGGGGAATAGCTTATCAGGGGAAAACAGCAGCAGCCAGAGCAGTGGCACCACGGCTCGCTCTGATGTTCAGTAGAGAGGGTCAAAGCGCAGAAGAGCAATAGTCATAGAGGACTCTATAGTCAGGGGCACAGATAGGTGCTTCTGTCGACATGAAAGAGACTCCAGGATGGTATGTTGCCTCCCTGGTGCCAAGGTCCAGGATGTCTCAGAACGGGTAGCGGGTATCCTGAAGGGGAAGGGCAAACAGGCAGAGGTTGTGGCACATATTGGTACTAATGGCATAGGCAGGAAGGGGCATGAGGTCCTGCAGCAGGGGTTAGGGAGCTAGGCAGAAAATTAAAAGACAGAACCTCAAGGGTTGTAATCTCGGGATTACTCCCCATGCCACGTGCCAGTGAGGCTAGAAATAGGAAGATGTAGCAGCTAAACACATGGCTAAACAGCTGGTGTAGGAGGGTGGGTTACAGTTATCTGGACCACTGGGAGATCTTCCGGGGCAGTTGTGACCTGTATAAGAAGGACGGGTTGTTTCTAAACTGGAGAGGCATAAATATCCTGGCCACGAGGTTTGCTAGTGTCACACGGGAGGGTTTAAACTAGTCTGGCAGAGGGGTGGGCACCGGAGCAATAGGCCAGAAGGTGAAAAAATTAAGGTAGAACTAGGAAATAGGACCACTATGGCTCCGAGAAAGAGCAGACAGGGAGATGTTGCTGAAAACAGCGGGACTGGTGGCCTGAAGTGCATATGTTTTAATGCAAGAAGTATAACAGGTAAGGCAGATGAACTTAGAGCTTGGATTAGCACTTGGAACTATGATGTTGTTGCCATTACAGAGACCTGGTTGAGGGAAGGACAAGATCGGCAGCTAAACATTCCAAGATTTAGGTGTTTCAGGCGGGATAGAGGGGGATGTAAAAGGGGTGGAGGAGTTGTGCTCCTGGTTAGGGAGAATATCACAGCTGTACTATGGGAGGACACCTCAGAGGGCAGCGAGGCTATATGAGTGGAGATCAGGAATAAGAAGGGTGCAATCACAATGTTGGGGGTATACTACAGGCCACCCAACAGCCACCAGGAGATAGAGGAGCAGATAGGTAGAATCATAGAAGAGAGATTTTGGAAATGAGTAAAAGCAACAGGGTTGTTGTGATGGGAGACTTTAACTTTCCCAATATTGACTGGGACTCACTTAGTACTAGGGGCTTGGACAGGGCAGAGTTTGTAAGGAGCATCCAGGAGGGCTTCTTAAAACAACATAGTCCAACTAGGGAAGGGACTGTACTGGACCTGGTATTGGGGAATGAGCCCGGCCAGGTCGTAGAAGTTTCAGTAGGGGAGCATTTCGGGAACAGTGACCACAATTCTGTTGCATGACAGGAAATTTCAACTTGTGTCTTAAATAACAATCTCTTTGAACCAAACACATTACACAGAACTGCTATGTTGTACTTGTCATAAGTTTCAGTTTTCCATCTGTGAGGTTTATAGAGTTTAGAGAATTAATCAATAGATCAGCATGCCATGGCGACCCTGAGAATACTGATGGAATTATCCCAAAAGTTTATGTATCTGTGTTATTGAGAAGTTAGCTGCAGGTTTACTTTTGTTTGTATAAATTCAGAATACACAATTCATTTTTTTCCAATTAAGGGGCAATTTAGTGTGGCCAATCCGTCTACCCTGCCCGTCTTTTGGGTTGTGGAAGCGAAACCCACGCAGACACGGGGAGAATGTGCAAACTCCACACAGCACGGTAGCACAAGTGATAGCACTGTGGCTTCACAGCGCCAGGGTCCCAGATTCGATTCCCCGCTAGGTCACTGTCTGTGCTGAGTCTGGGCGTTCTCCCAGTGTCTGCGTGGGTTTCCTCCGGGTGCTACGGTTTCTTCCCACGGTCCAAAGATGTGCAGGTTAGGTGGATTGGCCATGATAAATTGCCCTTAGTGACCAAAAAGGTTAGGAGGGGTTATTGGGTTACGGGGATAGGGTGGAAGTGAGGGCTTAAGTGGGTCGGTGCAGACTCGATGGGCCGAATGGCCTCCTTCTGCACTGTATGTTCTATGTTCAGTAAGTTTTAAAGTGCTGGTAGACAAGGATAAGAGTGGTCCTCGGGTGAAGGTGCTAAAATGGGGGACGGCTAATTATAACAATATCAGGCAGGAACTGAAGAACATAGATTGGGGGCAGATGTTTGAGGGTAAATCAACATCTGACACATGGGAGGCTTTCAAATGTCAGTTGAAAGGAATTCAGGACTGGCATGGTCCTGTAAGGAAGAATGATAAATATGGCAAATTTCAGTAACCTTGGATAACGAGAGATATTGTAGGCCTCGTCAAAAAGGAGGAGGCATTTGTCAGGGCTAGAAGGCTGGGAACAGATGAAGCCTGTGTGGAATATAAGGAAAGTAGGAAGGAACTTAAGCAAGAAGTCAGGAGAGCTAAAAGGGGTCACGAAAAGTAATTGGCAAATAGGGTTAAGGAAAATCCCAAGGCTTTTTACACGTACATAAAAAGCAATAGGGTAGCCAGGAAAGGGTTGGCCCACTAAAGGACAGGAGAGGGAATCTATACGTGGAGCCAGAGGAAATGGGTGAGGTACTAAATGAATACTTTGCATCAGTATTCACCAAAGAGAAGGAATTGGTGGATGTTGAGTCTGGCGAAGGGTGTGTAGATAACCTGGGTCACATTGAGATCCAAAAAGACGAGGTGTTGGGCGTCTTAAAAAAAATATTAAGGTGGATAAGTCCCCAGGGCCTGATGGGATCTACCCCAAATACTGAAGGAGGCAAGAGAGGCAGCAGGGTAGCATGGTGGTTAGCATAAATGCTTCACAGCTCCAGGGTCCCAGGTTCGATTCCCGGCTGGGTCACTGTCTGTGTGGAGTCTGCACGTCCTCCCCCTGTGTGCGTGGGTTTCCTCCGGGTGCTCCGGTTTCCTCCCACAGTCCAAAGATGTGCGGGTTAGGTGGATTGGCCATGCTAAATTGCCCGTAGTGTCCTAATAAAAGTAAGGTTAAGGGGGGGGTTGTTGGGTTACGGGTATAGGGTGGATACGTGGGTTTGAGTAGGGTGATCATGGCCGGCACAACATTGAGGGCCGAAGGGCCTGTTCTGTGCTATAGAACATACTGTTCTATGTTCTATGTAGAGGAAATTGCTGAGGCCTTGACAGAAATCTTTGGATCCTCACTTTCTTCAGGTGATGTCCCGGAGGACTGGAGAATACCCAATGGTGTTCCTTTGTTTAAGAAGGGTATCAAGGATAATCCAAGGAACTACAGGCTGGTGAGCCTTTGTCAGTGGTAGGGAAATTACTGGAGAGAATTCTTTGAGACAGGATCTACTCCCATTTGGAAGCAAGGGGTCGTATTAGCGAGAGGCAAGCATGGTTTTGTGTAGGGGAGGTCGTGTCTCACTAACTTGATGGAGTTTTTCGAGGAGGTCACAAAGAAAATTGATGCAGGTAGGGACAGTGGATATCGTCTATATGGACTTCAGTAAGGCATTTGAAAAGGCCCCTCATGGCAGACTGGGACAAAAGGTGAAGTTACACGGGATCAGGGGTGAGCTGGCAAGATGGATACAGAACTGGCTAGGTCACAGAAGCCAGAGAGTAGCAATGGAAGGGTGCTTTTCTGATTGGAGAGCTGTGACTAGTGGTGTTCCGCAGGGATCAGTGCTGGGACCTTTACTGTTCGTAGTATATATAAATGATTTGGAGGAAAATGTAACTGGTCTGATTAGTAAGTTTGCGGACGACACAAAAGTTGGTGGAATTGCGGATAGCAATGAGGACTGTCAGAGGATATAGCAGAATTTAGATCGTTTGGAGACTTGGGTGGAGAGATGGCAGTTGAAGTTTAATTCGGACAAATGTGAGGTGATGCATTTTGGAAGGTCTAATACAGGTAGGGAATATACAGTGAATGGTAGAACCCTCAAGGGTATTGAGATCTTGGTGTACAGGTCCACAGGTCACTGGAAGGGGCAGCATAGGTGGAGAAGGTCGTCAAGAAGTCATACGGCATGCTTTCCTTCTTTGGCCGGGGCATTGAATATAAAAATTGGCAAGTCATGTTGCAGCTGTCTAGAACCTTAGTTAGGCCATGCTTGGAGTGTCTATGCTATGCTGATGCTATGAGGAGAGGTTGAATAAACTTGGATTGTTCTCAGTGGAACTAAGAAGGTTGAGGGACGACTTGATAGAGGTCTACAAAATTATGAGGGGCATAGACAGAGTGGATAGTCAGAGACTTTTTCCCAGGGTAGAGGGGACAATTACTAGGGGGCAGAGGGTAGTGGGTGCCTGGAACTGGCTGTCTGAGGAGGTGGTGGAAGCAGGGACGATAGTGACATTTAAGGGGCATCTTGACAAATACATGAATAGGATGGGAAAAGAGGGATACGGACCCAGGAAGTGTAGAAGATTTTAGTTTAGATGGGCAGCATGGTCAGTGCAGGCTTGGAGGGCCAAAGGGCCTATTCTTGTGCTGTACTTTTCTTTGTTCTTTGTTATTTTTGAGGTCTGATCACTTCTGGAAGGTTCTCTCAGAAACATCACCCAACAGGAACCAATCACTGATTGTTGTCAGGTAGAACACTGGCCCTGGCCAACCCATTGATTGCCAGTTCACCAATAAAACTCATTCCCTCCAATTCCGGTTTTCCCCCATCTACTTGGTGTCAAAGAGTCTGGCTTCTTCTTCTCCCAAACACACAGCCTACAAATACAGTGTCCTGGCAAGCAGGTTGTTATCTTCTGCTTTACTCTCACTACTTAAAGGCGCATTCCAATAATTGATCCATGGTCAAAAACAATAAAATAAATGGGAACAAAGGAGAGACAGGAAGGACTCTTACTGTAGTAAGCAACATTCACCAGGCAATGGCTATCTGACCAAGCAGCAAGAGGCAAGTGCCAGGCAATGACGATCTTCAACAAAAGAGAATCTCACATTCACTCCAGAAGCACCCATCAGCAATATCCTGGGTGGGGTTCTATTTACCAGAAACGGAACTGGACCATCCATATAAATACTGCAGCTGCATTAGCAAGTAAGAGACTGGGAATTATGCGGAGACTGATTCACTACCTGACTCGCCAAAGGCTGTCCACCATCTGCAAGTCAGGAGTGTGATGGAATACCGCCACTTACCTGAATAAGTGCAGCTCCAACAACACTGAAGATTCTGAACACCATCCAGGACAAAGCAGATCACTTGACTGGCACCCCATCCACGACTTCAACGCTCCCTCCCTCCACCACCAATGCACAGTGGCAGTGATGTGTCCCATTTACTTAAAAATTAAGGGGCAATTTAGCATGGCCAATCCACCTAGCCTGCACATCTTTTTTTTGGGTTGTGGGAGCGAACCCCATGCAAACATGTGGAGAATGTGCAAACTCCACACGGACAGTGACCCAGAGCCGGGATCGAACCTGGGACCTCGGCGCCATGAGGCAGCAGGGGTAACCCACTGCGCCACCGTGCCGCCCTAATGTGTACCATTTACAAGGTGCACTGCCAATGCTCTTTCGACAGCACCTTCCAAACCCAATCTCTGCCACCTCGAAGGAAAAGGGCCACAGATATGTGCGAACATCACCACCGTAAAGTTCCCCTCCAAGCCACACATCATACTGCCTTGTAAATATAATTGCCATTCCTTCACTGTTGCTGGGTTAAAACCCTGGCATTCCCTCCCTAACAGCACCATCGGTGTACCTACATCACATGGAGTGCAGCAGTTCACGTCGGCAACCTTCTCGAGGGTAATTGGGGATGGGCAATAAATGCTGGTCCAGTTAGTGACACCCACATTCCATTTTTTAAAAATCTGTTTCGGGTTGGATGAGTGATAAATATTTCCTGAGACACCCTGGTTTTCTTTGTATAATGTAAGAGTATCTGTTACTTTTACCGAATAGAGACAACAGAGCTTTGGTTTAATGTCTTATCTGAAGGATAGCTGTTACTACCCGAGTATATTAAGAACACAAGGAATAACAGCTTGGGTAGGCCATGTGATGCCCCAATCCTGCACTATCATGTAGCAAGGTGATGGCTGATCTTTAACCTCAACTCCATTTTCCCACCTACTATCACATAATAAACAGCAGATGGTATCAGAATGCAAATAACTCTTGCTCCATCAGAACGTTTTGAAGCAGATGCAGAAATAAATATATCTGAAACCATGATAATGTTTTCATAGGCACCATATACTTTCAGCTAAATATAGAAACTGAAAATAGTCAGATCCTGTATTATTTTTGCAAGATTATATGCAGTTTCACATTTCTCACATCAAAAATGCTGATGTTTATTTTAACAAACAGGTTGGTGCTTAGTTAACGTTCACATACATTCATCAAAATGTACCATTCTCAGCTAAACTAGAAAAAACTGGTAATCTACCCAGTGATTGGAAAAGCTTCCAAAGAAAGTGGACAAATAATGAGATTGCATCAGGTCTCATTACGCAGTCAAAATATGTCAGCCCTACAACGTTAATTACTTTTCTAGATAAAGAGCATTGAAAATAATAATGGTCTTCAGGGTAAGACTGATGAGAGCTTATATGGAACTCTGTAATACAAGAAATATTGTTTAGCACTTGAAATAAGTCAATAAATCATGAGATAGGATGGAAATTGTTGGGGGCAATTTTCAGCCGGTGTTCGCTTTCAGAGAAAACTATGACCCGGGCAGAAAATCCGTAGAGAATTGGGAAAAGCGAATCTCTCTGGAGAGATTACGGGCGGGATTCACCAACCCCGCGCCTGGTCGGAGAATCCTTGCCGCGCCGATTTTTCACGCCGCGCCGGTCTGATGCCGTCCCGGCATGAACGGCGTAATCGTGATCGGCACCGCGCCGCCTGGAGAATCAACCGAGGGGGCAAGTCCCGCGATTCTCCGGTGTCCCGTTGATTCTGCGGCCCGCAAATAAAAATAGTCAGCCAGTCGAGAGGCGAGGAGGTGAGAGGCCGGCGTATTGCACTCGTGACACTCTCAGGATGGAACGGAAGGGGCTGCGGGCGGGGGGGGGGGAGGCTTGTATATTCGGCAGGTGAGGGTGGGCCTCTACTTTGGCAGGGAGGAGCCGCTATCTTGGGGGGGGGGGACTCTCTGCTGCGGGGAGGGGGGTGGCGGGCCTCTACATTGGCGGGGCGGGTCCTCCATCTTGTTGGAAAGGGAGCCGGGCATCTATGCTTTGGGGGGGGGGGGAAATGGTCCTCTATGCTGGGGGGGGCCTCTACGTTGGCGGGGGGGCCTCCATCTTGTGGGGGGGGGGGGCCTCTATGCTCGGGTGGGGGGGCCTCCATCTTGTGGGGGCAGCCGGGCCTCTATGCCTGGGGGTGGGACTGGGCCTCTATGCTGGGGGGGGGGGGCCGGGCCTCTATGCTGGGGGGGGCCGGGCCTCAGTGTTCGCTGGGGGTTGGGGGGGAATGGGGGGTGGGGAGTGCAGGGTGGCGTGTGGGCGACATGCCAGTGCAGGGCAATGCCAGAACCACTGCTGCCAGAACGGCAGCCAGGATAATGGGCACCATCCCCCGGCGCTGTCCACCATCATGGCCCCTGGATTTGTCCATGGATGCAGCCCCCCCCACAGTGCCAGATCTCTCATCTGCCGGCATACATCGACGGCAAGGGGCGGGCCCGTACCCTGGCATCCCCTAGTGAGGGCATAGCGATCCAACGATGGCGCTACCATGAGAGACGGGCAGTACTGGCTGGAGGACGGAGGGTGTGGCCAGGGGTCTGGGTGTATGCGTGGATGTGACACATTCAGCAAGCCGAGGCAGACATGTACTTGAAATAAGTCAATAAATCATGAGATATGATGGAAATTGTTGGGGGCAATCTTCAGCCGGTGTTCGCTTTCAGAGAAAACTATGACCCGGGCAGAAATCTGTAGAGAATTGGGAAAAGTGCTTGGACCACTCTGGAGGGGCACTCCAGTACCATTCGGAGAGGGTTGGCTGCATCATTGTTGTCGGCTGCGTCCTCCACAATATTGCCCAGCAGAGGGGCGGTGTGCTGGAGGAGGAGGAGGAAGAGGCCGCGGGAGGGGATGCCTCTCCAGATGAGGAGGATGGGGACGAGGGAGGCAACAGATGCTACATGGGGGTGGGTTATGGACGAGGCATTAATAGCCCCTCATTTCAACAACTAGGGGGGTAAGGTCTCCCTGAGCAGGGGACTGGCAACACCGTACCGACACACCTCAGCACCCAGCCCCCTTACCTTCCAACCACCTGGCTACCTTTCCTTCTACACCACCACATGCACCACAATGGGATGGTGTCACACAACTGCCTATGGAAACGGGTGTGTTCAATGCCATGCAGGATGATGACAACCAGCTCTGCAATGAGCTGTGAGCTCCAAATCGTTAGCCAATGTCTGACTCATGGCCAAAGCTACACCCTCCTTGTGGGTGGTCCCTGGACGCATAACGGACACTCCGATGGACATGTTGGGCAGCTGGCGGCGGGGTGCCGAGTATGGCGGGGGGGGGGGGGGGAATCTTTCCACCCACCTGGGCTCACTGTTCCACCGACCTTCGAACACAGTGCCAATCAGTTCCATTCACGACCACGCGCCCACCGGACATAGGACAGAGGCATTTGCATTGGTGTAATAGCGAGTTTAATTGTAACGGTGATATACTAGCGACCTAGCCCCTATAACTATACTGTGCCCTGCATCCGTGCCAACTTACTCGGTGTAAAACTTCTTGGCCTCACGGGCCCTAACACTACATCTAGGTGTCTCCCCAAACAGTACAGCAGGAGTAGAGGCGGACTGCTGAAACTCCGGCCCTGCAACTTGGCTCCCCGTTGGCGTGCGTTTCCTGCAGCAACCCAGCTTGCACGGGCCAAGCTGCTCCATGGGCATGCTGGATGGATGGATGCCATCCTGTTCTGCCCACAAGATGCGCCAGGGACGGGACAGGAGGAGTCCGAGGATCTGCGATGTTCCGGGACCTCCCTTGCAGGAGTCACCGGGATGAGTCCCGGAACCGCCTCCTCCCTTGGGGTGCCCAGTGGCCCCCGGGCCTCTCTATGGGATGGGGGTGCGAGTGGAGACAGGCCCCAAAGCACTTGGCGCTGCCAGTCGTGGAGGCCCACTGCGGTATTGGCCAGGGTCTGAATGTTAGCAGCGATGGAGCTCAGGGCGTGGGCCATTCCTGTCTGGGACTGCGCCACCTCCCTCTGTGCTTGAGCGACGCCATCCAGCATCTGGGCGAGGCCGCCGATGCTCTGGATGATGGCCTGCTGAGACTGAGCCATCGCCTGGGCAATGCCACCTATGCTCTCAGTGATGGTCTGCTGAGACTCGGTCAGACTCCATCGGCCAGATGAGATGTCCAGTTGGCTCTGGCACATAGCAGCCTGTGAGAGGGGCGGCCCTGTCCTGGGCCACGGATGACGCATGCACATGAAGCCCCATGCCTTGCATTACCTGACCCATGGCAAAAACCGTTGCACCCATTGCCTCCACCGCAGACCACCGTGCGGTCTCGGCCTGGGTGGCAGCCATGACCGGCACCACTCCCTGCTCCTGGACATGGGTGGACTCCTTCACCTGTGTCTGCAGTTGCTGGAGGCTGGCCGTCATCCCGCCATCTAGTCCCTGCATTTGTAACTGCTTCGGGTCTACGGGTGGCACTGGAAAGTCCAGGAACCCGGGAACCGTCTGGGCGGCAGCTGGTTGCTGGGGCTGGGCTGCCCTTTGGCCATCCGGCCCCTTGGCTGCTCCTACCTTCACCTGCTGTACCGGTATGGCTGTGTGGTGCGCACCAGTGTGTGTCCCAGAAGCCTCACCACTAATGTGGCCAACCAAGGTGCAAGTCTCTGCGATGGTGCGGGGTGTGGGTGAGTGCAGTGATGCCAAGTCAGGGTAGTCATCGGTCCCAGAGTCATGTGGTTCCTGCATTGACCCCTGGGCCGTTGTTCCTTCTTTCGCCTCCATCTGAGGGGCACTGTCCAGCCTGTCCGTCATCTGTGTGTCACTGTCCTGGCTTGACATCCTCTGTGCGTCACAGTCCTGGCTGTCGTGCGCGCCAGTGTCCATCGTCCCCATTTTGGATCTGTCGCTGTCCCGTGTGTCCGTCCTCTGTTCATCACTGTCCTGGTTCTCAGTCCTCTGTGCATCCGACTGCTGTCTCATAGTGACGGAGGAAGGCCCTCGTTGCCATCTGCCCTCCCCGCCATGGTGTCCATCCCCGGGGGCTTCTGGACCTGGCACTTATGTGGTCTGAACAGCCCCAGACGGTCCAGGACGATCTGCAGCAGGTCCTGCAACACACAATGCAGCATGTATTGTTACACATGCTGACTGGGGTGAGGGAGTGTGCTGGGTGAGGGAGGGGGGTTATAGGCAGGCAGGGGACTCTCACTTGTTGGTGTGCCACCGACCTGGCAAGAGGCAACCTCCCGCCTCCGCCAACATGGGAGCACTGCGCACACGGCCACGGCGGCTCTCAGGGGTATGCAGCCCATGAGGGTCAAGTGGGGGGCTTTGGCAAAACTACTGGGAGAGGGGAGGGGGGGGGGGGGGTGTTGGTCACATGTGTGGCTGGTAGGGGTTGGGTGGTGCCAGGGGCAAGTCTCGGTGTACTCACCCTGGTTGCTCTCGTCAGGTCGTGCATCTTCTTCCGGCACTGCTCGTCCGTCCGTGGAGTTTGCCCAACTGCGCTTACCGCAACGCCCACCTCACACCAATTCCTCCACACTGTGTTGGCAGGGTGCCGGTGGTCACATCGACTTCATAGGATCGCCCTCCAATCTTCCACCGCGTCCAGTAGCGTCTCATGGTCATGGTCACGGAACCTCTGGGCGGCACAGCGGAGGGCATGCACCTCGCCGATCTCGTGACTTTGCGGCGCTCGCGCACATTTTAAGCAACTTGGCGCCATGCCATCGGGTCGTCGCGGGAATGACGCTGCTATGGCGCCTCGCCCTCCCGCGCTTCACGACGCACCCATGCTGGCCCCTTTTGCGGGCCAGAATAAGTCATCGGATCGGGTCCCTGACGCCGTCGTAAAACACAACAGCGTTTCCAATAGCTCGGGGACTCTGCCGTAGGATGGGAGAATCCCACCCCACATTTCCTTATTTTATCCGCCCCTCGCTGGTGTAATCATTAGGTTCAGACCCACAAAGGGTGAGAAGCTCATTTTATTAGAGTTGAATAAATTTTAAAATCATTACCCAGCAACGTCCCCCTCCCCCGTGACATGCTTCCCCCCTCATAGAATATTAAATTATCGCCGACGTGACTTTATAACAGCTTTTAAAAAATGAGATTCAATCGAGGGAATTCCTCTGGGGATGCAAGGGCAAATATGTCCCCCAGGGGGGCGAGGTACATGTGGGCAGAGGTCAGCACTGCCAGGTTTTTACAGTGCCATCCTGGTAGTGCCAATAGGCAGTGCTGGGGCAGGGGGAGGAGGTCCCGTTATTCATGGTGGGGGGGAGAAAGCGGGCAGTGAGGGGAACATTTGCAGGCATGGAAGGGGGAGGAAATGGGTAGGGGGCATTGGTGGTGGGGGGTGGCGGAAAGCACCAGCAATACATTTGTGGTGGTAATGTGGATGATTACCTCGGGGGCAGGTGGGGAGCCCACGATGAATGATTACCCGGGGGGTGTCTGTGCCTGGCACTTTGGAAAAAATATGGTAAGATTTCTGTTGTTGTCAGAAATAGAAAAAGTCTGCTATTGTTGGGGACAGAGCTGCAATTGTTGGAGCGAATTCTTTCTTAGCTTAATATCCAAAGTTTAGAACAGTCATACTACAGCCAAATAAAACAGCTGAGGCCAACTGTGACATCCTCTTACTTGAAGTTGTTGGATCCACAGCTGGCATGTATGCTAATAAACAACACAAAAAATAATTAACTGACAGTAGTATTAAATTTATTTTCCTGTTTCATCACTTGACTACCAACCAAAATCTCTTGGGACCTCTGACATGAATATTATCACATACAAAGTATGAATGTTCTTGAAGTTAAAAATATTTTATGGAAATGTTATGATAAAGAAGAAACTCTGTGATAAACAAATGTCATAAGAACTGCTTATGGATGCACCTAATTAGCAACGACAGAAGTTTATTTTCCCAACAAAGTTATACAGTTTAACTCTTTACCATTGAGACTTGTAGAAATCTAAGGTGACGAGCAAAGCTGCTTCAATGATTGCTCTCTCCAAATAATGTTGTTGTTTCGACAGTGCTTCTTTGATGCAAGCATTATATCCAATTAGGATATGGCAATCTTCAGCTGTCTTTTTAAAATATATTTGGGATATGGGTGTCACTGGCAAGGCTGCATTTATTGCCCATCCCGTGATTCTCTGAGAAACTGGTAGCGGGTCTTATTGAATGATCACTGTTCTGCTGCTGATGGTGCTCTTACATTAAGAAGGGAATTCCAGAGTATTGAGTGAATAGGAAAATATGCCCAAGTTAGAATAATGGGAATTTGAAGGTGATGCATTCTCACAAATGCTCTATTCTTTCCTTCTTGGTGATTGAGGTTGCATGGGAATTTTGCTGTCAAAATTATCTTGATGAGTTGCCGCGGTGCATTCTATAGGTTGTTGATATTATCAATGATGGAGCAGCAAGGGACTTCCGGTTGCAGCTATGCGGAGCTAAGCCGCACGTTCGGCAGCTCCCGCTTTAATAGGACTTGTGGGCTCTTTTAAGGGCCCCAAATGGCGCTGATTCGACGATTCCCGGTGGATAAAGGGGTCTGGAGCAAAACCCCCCGGGATTTATGGTGCGGACCCGGAGTGGGGCGAGGAGAAAAACGGCAGCAGTTCCCCTAGAAAAGCGGGGAAAGGTGGAGCCCCTGAGGAGTGGAGGCAGTGGGCGGAGGAGCAGCAGGCGGCCCTTCTACGCTATTTTACGGAGCTGAAAGGGGAGTTGCTGGAATCCCTGAAGGTAATGACAAGTAAGCTGCTGGAGACCCAGACAACTCAGGGTGCAGCGATACTCGAGTTGTAGCAGCAGACCTCTGAGCGCAAGGATGAGGTTTCAGCCCTCGTGGGGAAGGTGGAGATGCACGAGGCGCTCCACAAAAAGTGGCAAGATCGTTTCGAGGAGATGGAGTTTCGATCAAGGAGGAAGAACTTGCGGATCCTGGGCCTCGCGGAGGGGCTGGAGGGGTCGGACCTGCTGGCCTATGTGGCCGTGATGCTGAACTCGCTGGTGGAGGCAGGATCCTTCCATCTGCCCCTGGAGCTGGAGGGGGCCCACAGAGTACTGGCCAGGCAGCCTAAGGCAAATGAACCCCCGCGGGCGGTGCTGGTGCGGTTCCATCGGTTCAGTGACCGGGAGTGTGTACTGCGATGGGCCAAGAAGGTGAGGAGCAACAAGTGGAAGAATTCGGTAGAGCGCGTCTACCAGGACTGGAGTGCGGAGGTGGCTAAGCGGAGGGCCGGGTTCAACCGGACGAAGGCGGTGCTCCACGGCAAGCAGGTGAAGTTCGGCATGCTGCCACCTGCGGGTCACCTACAAGGACCGACATTACTATTTTGAGTACCCAGAGGAAGCGTGGGCCTTTGTGCAGGCTGAAAAGTTGGACTCGAACTAGGGATTGGGGGCTGTGGGAGTTTCTTTTTGTGTCACTGTTTATGCTGTTGCTGGTTATTCTGTTTGTTTTTTTTTCTCTCGCTTTCGGATGATGTTGGTTATGGTTTTGTGTCTTAAGGGGGGGGTATTGGGGTTTGTGGTTGATCTGTTTTTGTTTGTACGGGGTTGATGGATGGGTTGGGACTGCTATTTGGGAGCTGCGTTGAGGGGGTGGGGTGGGGCAGTGTAAAAGTGCGGGCTTTCCTCTGGTTTCCCGCGTTGCGGGTCGAGGGGGGTGGAGCTGGTGGCAAGGGGCGTGGATATCAGATCCGTTTTCCAGCGCTGAAGTGGTGCCAAGGAGCTGATGCAGGGGGGGAGGGGTGACCCCATATTAGGAGGGGTTGGAGTTAGGGCGGGAGCTGCCGGGGTCAGCAGAAGTCAGCTGGCTCACGAGTACTATGGAGGGGGCGTCGCGGCTAGGAGGGGTCCTAGCCTGGGGGGGGGGGATACCGAGTTGCTGCTGGATTGGCCAGGGAGCAGCTGGTGTGGGTCGGGGTGAGGTTCTATCGCCGTGGGAAACAGGCCAACTGGGTGCTGGCCAGGGGCGAGCAGTCGATGGGCCATGGCTAGTCGACGGGGGAGGGGGTCGGGGTGGCCCCTGATCCGGCAGATCACGTGGAAAGTGAGAGGGTTGAATGGGCCGGTTAAGCGGGCCCGGGTGTTTTCGCATCTGAAGGCGGACGTGGCCATGCTTCAGGAGACCCACCTGAAGGTGGCGGACCAGGTCCGTCCGAAGAAGGGGTGGGTGGGGCAAGTTTTCAATTCAGGGCTCGACTCGCAGAACCGGGGGGTGGCGATCCTGGTGGGGAAGAGGGTGGTGTTTGAGGCATCTGAGGTGGTGGCTGATAGTGGCGGCAGATATGTGATGGTGAGTGGTAAGCTGCAGGGGGAGAAGGTGGTGTTGGTAAATGTGTACGCCCCAAATTGGAATGATTCTGGTTTCATGAGGCGTATGTTGGGCCGCATTCTTGACCTGGAGGTGGGAGGCCTGATCATGGGAGGGGACTTCAATACGGTGCTGGATCCCCTACTGGATCGTTCTAATTCAAGGACAGGCAGGAGGCCGACGGCGGCCAAGGTGTTGAGGGGGTTTATGGACCAGATGGGAGGAGTGGATCCCTGGAGGTTTGGGAGGCCGAGGGCTCGGGAGTACTCTTTTTTTCTTCCATGTGCACAGGGTTTATTCCCGTATTGATTTCTTTGTCCTGAGTAGGGAACTGGTCCCGAGGGTGGAGGAGGCCGAGTATTCGGCTATTGCGATTTCGGACCATGCTCCGCATTGGGTGGATCTGGAGATGGGGGAGGTGCGGGACCAGCGCCCGCTTTGGCGTCTGGACGTGGGGTTGTTGGCTGATGAGGTGTGTAGGAGGGTCCAGGGATGTATCGAGAGGTACCTCGAGATCAATGATACTGGGGAGGTCCGGGTGGGGATGGTGTGGGAGGCTCTGAAGGCAGTGATTAGGGGGGAGCTGATCTCCATCCGAGCCCATAGAGAGAGGAAGGAGAGGGAGAGACTGGTGGGGGAGCTTTTGAGGGTAGATAGGAGGTATGCGGAGGCCCCGGCGTAGCCTGCAGGCCAAGTTTGATTTATTGACCACCAGAAAGGCGGAGACACAGTGGAGGAAGGCGCAGGGAGCAGTCTACGAGTATGGAGAGAAGGCGAGCAGGATGCTGGCGCATCAGCTTCGCAAGCGGGACGTGGCTAGGGAGATTGGTGGAGTGAAGGATAGGGGTGGGAATGTGGTGCGGCAGGGGGCAGAGGTCAATGGGGTCTTTAAGGACTTCTACAGGCAGCGCCGGCCCTAGGGTTACTGGCGCCCCGGGCAAGCTGAACTTCAGCGCCCTTGGGGGGAGGGGGGGGGGCCGAGGGGGGGGCCATGGGGGGGGCGGGGAAGGGGCCGATGGGGGGGGGCCGGGCCGAGGCGGGGCGGACGGAGGGGGGGGGGGGGTTGGAGGTGGGGGGGGGGGTGGGGCCGAGGCGGGGGGGGTGGGGCCGAGGCGGGGGGGGCGGGGCCGAGTCGGGGGGGCGGGGCCGAGGCGGGTGGCGGGGCCGAGGGGGGTGCCGAGGGGGGGGGCGGGGGGGGGCCGAGGGGGGGGGGGGGGGAGGGGCCGAGGCCGAGGCGGGGGGGAGGGGCCGAGGCCGAGGGGCGGGGGACGGAGGGGGGGGGGGTCGGAGGTGTGGGGAGTGGGGCCGAGGCGGGGGGGCGGGGCCGAGGCGGGGGCGGACGGAGGGGGGTGGGGCCGAGGCGGGGGGGGGGCGGGGCCGAGGCGGGGGGGCGGGGCCGAGGCGGAGGGGGGGGGGCGGCCGGAGGTGGGAGGGCGGGGCCGAGGCGGGGGGGGGCCGAGGCGGGGGGTGGGGCCGAGGCGGGGGGCGGGGCCGAGGGGGGGGGCGGGGGCGGGGCCGAGCGGGGGGGCGGGGGCGGGGCTGAGGCGGGGGGGGGCGGGGCTGAGGCGGGGGGGTCGGGGCCGAGGCGGGGGGGGGCGGGGCCGAGGCGGGGGGGCGAGGCGGGGGGGGGGCCGGAGGTGGGGGGGGGGCGGGGCCGAGGGTGGGGGGGGGCGAGGCGGGGGGGGGGTGGGGCCGAGGCGGGGGGGGGGTGGGGCCGAGGCGGGGGGGTGGGGCCAAGGCGGGGGGGTGGGGCCGAGGCGGGGGGGGGGGGTGGGACCGAGGCGGGGGGTGGGTGGGACCGAGGCGGGGGCGGAGGGGGGGGGGCGGGGCGGAGGGGGGGGCGGGGCTGAGGCGGGGGGGGGCGAGGCGGGGCAGAGGCGGGTGGCGGGGCTGAGGGGGGGGGCGGGGAGGGGCAGAGGGGGGGGCGGGGCTGAGGCGTGGGGTCGGGGCCGAGGCGGGTGCTGACGGAGGGGGGGGGTCGGAGGGGGGGGGTGGGGCCGAGGTGGGGGGGTGGGGCCGAGGCGGGGGGGCGGGGCCGAGGCGGGGGGGGCGGGGCCGAGGCGGGGGGGGCGGCCGGAGGTGGGGGGGGGCGCGGGGCCGAGGCGGGGGGGGGGGTGCGAGGCGGGGGGGCGGGGCCTGGGGGAGGGCGGCCACCGCGCATGCGCTGGTTGGCACCGGCCCAACTGCGCATGCACGGGACCCGAATCTCTGGCGCCCCCTAACACATGGCGCCCCGGGCGACTGCCCGAGTTGCCGGTACCTTGGGCCGGCCCTGTCTACAGAGAACTGTACCGGTCGGAGCCGCCAGTGGTGGGAGGGGAAATGGAGAGCTTTTTGGACAGGCTGCCATTTCCAAGGGTGCAGGAGGAGCAGGTGGAGGGACTGGGGGCGCCGATCGAGGTGGAGGAGCTGGTCAGAGGGATTGGCCACATGCAGTCGGGGAAGGCGCCGGGACCGGATGGGTTCCCGGTTGAATTTTATAAGAAATACGCGGACCTGTTGGTTCGGACCTTTAACGAGGCATGGGAGGGGGTTGTTTTGCCCCCGATGATGTCACGGGCGCTGATTTTCCTGATCCTGATGCGAGATAAGGACCCCTCGCAGTGTTGATCATATCGGCCAATTTCACTGCTGAATGTGGACGCTAAGTTGCTGGCGAAGATCTTGGCCACTAGAGTAGAGGACTGCGTGCCGGGGGTGATACATGAAGATCAGACGGGTTTTGTGAAGGGTAGGCAGCTGAACACTAACGTGCGAAGGCTGCTAAATGTGATAATGATGCCGGCGGCAGAAGGAGAGGCGGAGATTGTGGTGGCATTGGATGCGGAGAAGGCCTTTGATAGGGTTGAGTGCGGGTACTTGTGGGAGGTGTTAGAGAGGTTCAGGTTTGGGGTGGGGTTTATTAAATGGGTGAGGTTGCTGTACGAGCCCCCGATGGAGAGTGTAGCGACGCATTGGATGCGGAGAAGGCCTTTGATAGGGTTGAGTGGGGGTACGATTGGGAGGTGTTAGAGAGGTTCGGGTTTGGGGTGGGGTTTATTAAATGGGTGAGGTTGCTGTACGAGGCCCCGATGGCGAGTGTAGCGACAAATGGGAGGAGGTTCGAGTACTTCAGGCTCCACCGTGGGACGAGGCAGGGGTGCCCCCTGTCCCCCTTGCTTTTTGCATTGGCAATTGAGCCCCTTGCCATGGCTCTCAGGGAGTCAGGGAGGTGGAGGGGTTTGGTGCGGGGTGGGGAGGAGCACCAAGTGTCGCTTTATGCAGATGACTTGCTGCTGTATGTAGCAGACCCGGTGGGGGGAATGCCGGAGGTGAAGGAGATTCTTGCTAAGTTTGGGAGTTTCTCAGGCTATAAATTGAACCTGGGCAAGAGCGAGCTGTTTGTTGTACACCCGGGAGATCAGGAGGAGGGGATTGGTAGGCTCCCGCTAAAGAGGGCAGGGAGGAGCTTTAGGTACCTGGGGGTTCAGGTGGCCAGGAGTTGGGGGACTCTGCACAAGCTTAATTTTACTAGGTTGGTGGAGCAGACGGAGGAGGAGTTTAAAAGGTGGGACATGTTGCCGCTGTCGTTGGCGGGTAGAGTACAGTCCGTTAAAATGACGTGCTCCCGAGGTTTTTGTTTTTGTTTCAGTGCCTCCCCATTTTCATTCCGAGGGCTGTTTTTAGGAGGGTGAACAGCAGCATTCTGGGATTTGTTTGGGCGCACGGGACTCCGAGGGTGAGGAGGGTCTTTTTGGAGCGGGGCAGGGATAGAGGGGGGCTGGCGCTGCCCAACCTCTCTGGGCACTCTTGGGCGGCTAATGTCTCGATGGTATGCAAGTGGGTAATGGATGGGGAGGGGGCAGCATGGAAACGTATGGAGGTGGCGGCCTGTGGAGGCACGAGCCTGAAGGCACTGGTAACGGCGCCGTTGCCGCTCCCTCCAACAAGGTACACTATGAGCCCGGTGGTAGCGGCTACCCTCAAAATTTGGGGGCAGTGGAGGCGACACAGGGGGGAAGTGGGGGGCTCGGTGGAGGCCCCGCTGCGGGGGAACCACTGGTTTGTCCCAGGGAACATTGATGGCGGGTTCCTGGGGTGGCACAGGGCGGGCATTAGGAAGTTGGGAGACCTGTTCATTGACGGGAGGTTTGTGAGCCTGGGTGAATTGGAGGAGAAGTTTGAGCTCCCCCCAGGGAATATGTTCAGGTACCTTCAGGTCAAGGCGTTTGCTAGGCGGCAGGTGGAGGGGTTCCCTGCGCTGCCCCCGCGGTGGGTAAGGGATAGGGTGCTTTCGGGGGTGTGGGTCAGGGATGGGAAGGTGTCTGACATCTACCAGGTGATGCAGGAGGTGGAGGAAGCGTCGGTAGAGGAGCTGAAGGGAAAGTGGGAAGTGGAGCTGTGGGAGCAGATTGAGGAGGGGACATGGGCGGAAGCCCTGGAGAGGGTGAACTCCTCCTCTTCATGTGCGGGGCTTAGCCTCATCCAGTTCAAGCTACTGCATAGGGCTCATATGTCCGGGACGAGGATGAGCAAGTTTTGTGGGGGTGAGGACAGGTGCATTAGGTGTCGGGGAGCCCAGCGAACCATGCCCATATATTTTGGGCATGCCCGGCACTGGGGGAATTCTGGTAGGGGGTGGCGAGGACGGTGTCGAGGGTGGTAGGGTCCAGGGTCAAGCCAGGCTGGGGACTTGAGATATTTGGGGTTGGGGTGGAGCCGGGAGTCCAGGAGGCGAAAGAGGCCGGTGTTTTGGCCTTTGCGTCCCTAGTAGCCCAGCGGAGGATCTTGCTGCAGTGGAAAGATGTGAGACCTCCGAGCGTGGAGACGTGGATCAATGACATGACGGGATTCATTAAGCTGGAGAGGGTCAAATTCGCTGAGGAGGTCGGTACAAGGGTTCTTTAGGAGGTGGCAGCCTTTCCTCGACTTTCTGGCTCAACGATAAGGAACTAGATCAGCAGCAGCAGCAACCCGGGGGGGGGGGGAGAGAAAGGGGGGGGAGAGAAAGGGGGGGGGAGAGAAAGGGGGGGGGAGAGAAAGGGGGGGGGGAGAGAAAGGGGGGGGAGAGAAAGGGGGGGGGGAGAGAAAGGGGGGGGGGAGAGAAAGGGGGGGGAGAGAAAGGGGGGGGAGAGAAAGGGGGGGAGAGAAAGGGGGGGAGAGAAAGGGGGGAGAGAAAGGGGGGGGAGAGAAGGGGGGGAGAGAAAGGGGGGGGAGAGAAGGGGGGGGAGAGAAAGGGGGGGGAGAGAAAGGGGGGGGAGAGAAAGGGGGGGGGAGAGAAAGGGGGGGAGAGAAAGGGGGGGAGAGAAAGGGGGGGGAGAGAAAGGGGGGGGAGAGAAAGGGGGGGAGAGAAAGGGGGGGAGAGAAAGGGGGGAGAGAAAGGGGGGGGAGAGAAAGGGGGGGGAGAGAAAGGGGGGGGAGAGAAGGGGGGGAGAGAAAGGGGGGAGAGAAAGGGGGGGAGAGAAAGGGGGGGAGAGAAAGGGGGGGGGGAGAGAAAGGGGGGGAGGAGAAAGGGGGGAGAGAAAGGGGGGGAGAGAAAGGGGGGGAGAGAAAGGGGGGGAGAGAAAGGGGGGGAGAGAAAGGGGGGGAGAGAAAGGGGGGGGAGAGAAAGGGGGGGGGGAGAGAAAGGGGGGGAGAGAAAGGGGGGAGAGAAAGGGGGGGAGGAGAGAGAAGTGGGGAGAGAAAGGGGGGGCGAGAAAGGGGGGGAGAAGGGGGGGAGAAAGAAGGGGGGGAGAAAGGGGGGAGAAAGGGGGGAGAAAGGGGGGGGAGAAGGGGGGGAGAAGGGGGGGGAGAAGGGGGGGGAGAAGGGGGGGGGAGAAGGGGGGGGGGAGAAAAGGGGGGGGGAGAAAAGGGGGGGAGAGAAAGGGGGGAGAAAGGGGGGTTTCAGGGGGGTATTGTTTATGTTAATTTGATTATTGTTAATTTATTTTGTTGTTTATTGGGTTTGGGGGGGGTTTGTTATATGCGTTGTTATGGGTGCCAGGGGGTCTTTATTATTGTTATTATTATTATTATTATTGTTTTGTTGCTATATATTTTTCAAAAAATTCCAATAAAATTTTTTTTTTTTTTTTTTAAATGATGGAGCAGCAAGGCAAATGTTAGGCCTCAGTTTAAGTATTCTGTTCTGTTCCGGATAATATCCTGATAAATCTTCCTCACTGGGTGGAACTGCAACAACATTCAGACAAATGAGGAGTATTTCATCACATCATAATTCAGTCTTGTAGATGGCGGGAACGTCTTAAGGAGCTCTGAACAATAGGAAGATTTTGCCTAGAGCTGAACACCAGAAGTATCAGATAGCAGGTCCATTCTTGTATTTATGATGGAGGGAAGGTCTTTGGTAAAGCAGCTAAAAATCGATTGGTCAAGGATACCTTGAGAAATCCTTACAGCAATGTTCTGGAGCAGTGACTCTTGGCTTCATTTAGCCAGGTATCTCATTCAGGTGGCCACTCTTCATAAATAGTGACCGTTGGAAGTATCAGCAGAAATATTCTTTCTATAGCATTTTTACAGAAGCATTAGAATAAAATGAACAAAGAGTAAATCAGGGAGCAAAAAACTGGTCAGAGGTGACTTCAGTTAGCTTTGGAAGGTTGGAAAGAATGGGAGAAAATGCTTTCCACTGAAGGGTGGATGATGCATAATAGACTAGTCACAGAAATGCAGGGTCCAGGTGAAGGCTGGGAGTTGGAGAATGGTTAAAGTTGAAGGAAGCTACAGAGATAGGGAAGGCAAGGCCATGCATGGAGAGGTTTAAATACACTGGTAAGAATTTAATATCTCAGATGTTGGGGGCCTCATAGAACATAGAACAGTACAGCACAGAACAGGCCCTTCGGCCCTCGATGTTGTGCCGAGCAATGATCACCCTACTCAAACCCACGTATCCACCCTATACCAGTAACCCAGTGATTTTTCAATAATAGAAGGATTCACAGCCCTGCAGAGTCCTGCCCTCGCTATGCAGACCTAATCTTGAATAATTATCAGATAACAATCTACGCTGGCCATAGTAATTAATCTTCTATTCGCTAATTCGGAGAAGTCAACTAGAACACCCCATTCATCACCTCAGTTGGACAGATGAATTGAGCAGGGTTTGAACCTGTAAAGCTCAGCATTACAGAGGAATTGATGTGCTATTTGAACTGTAAATGAAACTCGGTCGACATTTCAATTGGAGAAGGGTACTCTTGCTCCACTTGATTCTCAAGCTATGTCATAGCCTAACTACTAATGATATTTATTAATACTAAATGGACTCAAAATCCAGATTAAATAGGTGTTAAGTTAGCTCAGTTGGTAGCATTTATCTGTGGGGAGATAATTCAGTAAGCAAACATCTTGGAACAATCAAAAAGTCATATTGGCAAAAGCATGAGTATAATTTGTTTCCCCCTCTCCCTCAACTAGTACATGGATCAACAAAATGATAATGAAGAGAAGGAGAAACAAAGCTTTAAAGATAAAAGGAACTCAGTTATTACAACTGTGGGTGAAATAGTTCCTAATTGAGTGATAAAGTTGTCATCCAGATTTTGCATTCTGATCACTCAGTGGTGCAAGATGGTATAACATAGCAAGCGAAAAGAAATGATTTAAGCCAATGTACTTTGATGTGGCATATGTCTTAATCCAGAAACCAAGTTCTATCACCATTACAATTAACTGTGATAAACTTATAGCGTTTCACTATCATTACATGGCACAAAATATTCAAAGTACTGGAGGTTGTAGATCTATCACAAGTGATCATCATAGAATTTACAGTGCAGAAGGAGGCCACTCGGCCCATCGAGTCTGCACCGGATCTTGGAAAGAGCACCCTACCCGAGGTCAACACCTCCACCCTATCCCCATAACCCAGTAACCCCACCCAACACTAAGGGCAATTTAGCATGGCCAATCCACCTAACCTGCACATCTTTGGACTGTGGGAGGAAACCGGAGCACCCGGAGGAAACCCACGCACACACGGGGAGGATGTGCAGACTCCGCACAGACAGTGACCCAAGCCGGGAATTGAACCTGGGACCCTGGAGCTGTGAAGCAATTGTGCTACCCACAATGCTACCGTGCTGCCCATAGACATGAGAAGAGTTTAACGTGGTGAATAAAGATGAAAGAATAATTTGGTCAACATTGATGTGTGTTAGCTGATGTTTTTTTTTCTGTGTAACTGTACTTCTAATAAGCTGAGCAATATCACCAATAGTGCATTTTATTTGCATTTATCAGGTAGCAAGCATGCAATCATAGATCATAGAATTTACAGTCCAGAAGGAGGCCATTCGGCCCATCGAGTATGCACTGGCTCCAGGAAAGAGCACCCTACCCAAGGTTAACACCTTCACCCTATCCCTATAACCCAGTAACCCCACTAAGGGCAATTTTCGTCACTAAGGGCAATTTATCATGACCAATCCACCTAACCTGCACACCTTTGGACTGTGGGAGGAAACCGGAGCACTCGGACGAAACCCACGCAGACACGGGGAGGATGTGCAGACTCCGCACAGACAGTGACCCAAGCCGGAATCGAACCTGGGACCTTGGAGCTGTGAAGCGATTGTGCTATCCACAATGCTACTGTGCTGCCCTATCAACTCACCAGATTATTCACATCTATACTTTACAATGATATTGAGCATCAAATGTGAAAATGCATCAGTCTAACTTCGGAGCGAATATGTGAACTGGATACATTTTAAGCAAACTTTCTATAAAAGTAAATAGCTTTAGTTAAAAAGAATGCAGAAAATGGATTTCAATGAAATTCCTATTTTCACTTAAAGTCTGAAAAACATCCAGCAATACAAATGACAATTTGGACCTTCCAAACTTTGATTTTGCTGGGGAAAGCTTTAGAGAGCTCAAGAAAGTGGTGGGAACACTAGCCACTATGCTGCAAGGCATTTTTATACAAGCTACAATCCTGGATTTCCAGTGGTGGCCATGGTATGAGTGGTCGCACACAGGACAGCTCCTGCTTGAAGGTGTATAAAGAGCTCTTTTTACCCTAAATTCAGTGTGACTTGGACAGAAAAGTTGAAGAATCATAGAATTTACAGCGCAGAAGGAGGCCATTCAGCCCACCGTGTCTGCACCGGCCCTTGGAAAGAGCACCCTACCTAAGCCCGTACCTCCACCCTATTCCCACACCTGGAGGACAGGGTGGTCGTGGAAGGTTTGGGTTTGGGCCGAAGTTTGTGGCATGGCTGCACTTGTTGTATGTGGCACCGACTGAGGAGTGTGGAGTGAGGCACTACGGAGGGTGACTGCGATCTCCTCATGCTCAAGGATGAGCCTGATACAATTCAAGGTCGTACACAGGGTACATATGACTCGAGCAAGAATGAGTGGGTTCTTTCAGGGGGGTGGCAGATGAGTGTGAAATGTGTGGGCGGGACCAGCAAATCACACACACATGTTCTGGTGCTGCGAAAAGTTGGAGAGATCCTGGGCGGGAGTGTTCATGGCGCTGGCAAGGATAGTGGGGGTGGAATTTGAGCTGGACTCTTTGGTGGCGATATTTAGGATATTGGATGAGCCAGAGCTGATGGAGCAGAGGAACGCCAACGTTGTGGCCTTCGCCTCTCTGATTGCCCAGCAACAAATCTTGTTGGAGTGGGCATCAGTAAAGCCACCGGGAGTAGTCGGCTGGCTTGGTGACTTATATGACTTTCGTCCGCTGCAAAAGATCAAATACGAGTGAAGGGGTTCAGCGGAGGATTTCGAGGCAAGGTGGGGAATATGTGTGACCATGTTTGAGGAGTTCTTCATCACCGGGGTGTGGGAGGGGAGCGCGAAAAAGGGGAAATATTTGTACAACCTATATAGTCGTGTGTTGGGAAGTTTGTTTCTCAAATTGGTTATATGTTGTAACTTTTCACATACATTTGGAATAAAATACATTTAAAAAGAAGCTACAATCCTGGTATGTCACTGGTCGAGCTGGGTACAATTTGACATGCTGAACTAAGAATATTGCAAGAAAGGCATTCCAAAGTTGAAACATATTGACTTCACTACAATTTTTAGAGATGCTTTGGGACCAACATGCTAAATAAACAAGCTTCTCTACAAATTTAAATGATGCTTGTACAATAGATGTGACCACAGTGTCAGTATGCTACACATGGGCTAATCTGCATTAAGCGCTGTGAGGACATAGTTGAGGCATACACAGTCAGACTAGCTGCCACTGATGGATGGAACACTTTGGCTCACAGCAGTGAACTTTCACATTTCAATCATCAGGTTCAAATTCGCCCCACTCCAGAAAGACACTTTGACAGATGGGGCAGTTCACCAAGGCATAGGGAATTTAAATCCACTGATTTATTTATGGTTTATTTCTTTCAATTAACATTTTTGAATTGAAACAATTGAGAATTTTACAGGAGTGCCCTCACAGTGGGCGAATATCCATCCCAAGGACTTCAGGCAGAGGATAGATTCTGGGAGACAGTTTTGGCAAGGCAGAGTGCTAATCATTGTAAAAGTTAGGCAAGTACACATAACCCAAC
The DNA here is from genome assembly GCF_902713615.1 of Scyliorhinus canicula. Taxonomy (NCBI): domain Eukaryota; kingdom Metazoa; phylum Chordata; class Chondrichthyes; order Carcharhiniformes; family Scyliorhinidae; genus Scyliorhinus; species Scyliorhinus canicula. Next base: position 87,240,337 of record NC_052154.1, on the reverse strand, counting down.
CACAAGTATCCATGGTGCAATTTAGCCAAATGGGAACAAAGTCCCATAGTGAGCGCATTTAGCCATGTGTTTCCCGGCGTGGCCCAGGCCACACATAGCCCCTTTTGCACTGAGGAACTCTGCTCGCCGGAACCCCTCAGTGTAACGAAAGACGTCTACATTTCAAAATGATGTCCCGATCTCTGGACGCATCTCACAACACCCCCCAGGAGGGGGTCCCAGACCCTTCCGTACCTCCCCCCAACATCCGCGCAGGGCAGCCATCACTGTTGTGTGAAAAATGCCACCTTGGCAGTGCCAACCTGGTACCGTGGCAGTGTCCCTGCCAGCTGGCAGTGCCATCTGGGCGCATCTTAACAGTGCCAGGCTGGCAGTGCCAGGGTGCCTGAGTGGCACCAGCAGTGACAGGGTGCCACGTTGCCCAGACGGCAAGTACCTGGGGCCTCCAATTCTCTCGGACACCCCCATGAGTGCGATTCTGTCTGGTTCCCATTTGTGGAGACCAGTTTTTTTAATTTCAAAAATATATTTTAATCACAAAATCTCAAAAGAAAAAACATTTACAAATACATTTCAGATTGTCATAGCAGTAAAGTACAATAGTACTTAAATTTTCTTCAGAGGTCCAGTTGCACTCCAAGGTGCTTCAATTCAATAATGAGAACGTTACATACATTTCAATATTTTCATTACAATTCTTTTCAAACTATTTACATTGATCATGTTGCACCTGCGGTGCTTCTGTAGGGTTACAAATATTTGTTATTAATCACACAGACCCAGGGTTTTAACGGTTATCAGCCCCTCAGCGTACATTTGCTGAAAGGCCTTACACAGTGGCCATTCCCCATTGTGCCTTGGCGGCGGCTGCCCCAAGCTTGAGTGCATCCCTCAGCACGTAGTCCTGGACCTTGGGAATGTGTCAAACTGCAACACTCGGTCAAGGACAATTCTTTGCACTGGAAGATCAACAGGTTTCAGGTGTCTTTCACCAAGTTGATGATTCTCCAGCAAAAGTTGATGCTTGTTACGGTATACTGGGAAAAGCCTGTGGAGCACAGAGCTGCTCGGGATGAACCTTGACAAATACCACTCCATCTCTCTCCAGGCCTTATTTGCAAAGGTCATTTCACAAGGAGGTATGTGGCCATATCATCCCCCCCCCCCCCCCCCCCCCTGCGCTTTGAGGGCAGCACTGAGGCTTCGGGTGTGTCTGGAGGATCTGATGGGGGGAGCCCTTCTGACCATCAGCCAAGCTAGGCCTTGGCGCTTTTTTGAAAGCTCTGGTGATGAGGTGTCTGCTAGATGTCTCTGACAGTCTGCACAGGGAACCATCTGACGTGATCCACTGTCTCCTTTTCCCCAAGGGCCTCAAGGACATGACGTGCAGACCACTGCTTGATCGCCTTGTGGTCAAAGTTGTTTTTCTTAACAAATTGTTCCATGAGGGACATGTGATACCGCACGGTCCAACTACTTGGAGCATTGCGTGGCAACAAAGAAGACTCATCCTTCACAACACCGGGGACAGGTAGAACCTCAGCACATAGTGACACTTGTGTTTGCGTACCAGCAGTGAAAGCACACCTTGATGCAGCCGCACACAAAGGTGGCCAACAGGATGAAGGTGGCATTGGGTACGTTTCTCCCCCCACCCCCATCCAGAGATTTGTGCATGGTGTCCCTTCAGACACAATCCATCTTTGGATCCAGCTGAACTTGAAGATGGCTCGGGTGATTGCCAAGGCACTGGACCAGGGTATGGACCAGACGTACACCACGTATAGCAACACCAAGAGTGCCTCACACCTGATTACCAGGTTTGTGCCTGTGATGGAGAGGGAGGGTTGCTCCCACATGCCCAACGCTCACACATGCCCAGTTTCTGTCTAACCTTGGCGCAATGCTCCTCCCAGTTTTGGGGGCTTGCCACAGCCACTCCAAACCATATCCCCAGCACCTTCAGGTAATCTGACAAAGGACCAGTCAGCCCAGTTCCCAAAGAACATGGCCTCGCTCTTGCCACGGTTCACCTTGGCTCTCGAGGCCAGTTTGAACTGGTCGCAGGCATTCAAGAGCGTGTGCACCGTTATGGGACCTGAGCAGAAGACGGCAAAGCCATCCATGTACAGGAAGGCTCTGACCTGAATGCCACCGATGCTGGGATTGTTACTTCTCTTATGCCCAGATCCTTCCTGATGGACTCGGCAAAAGGTTCCATGCAACACACAAACAGGACAGAGGAGAGAGGGCATCCCTGCCTGACTCCAAATTTGATCTGAAAGCTTTCTAATTCCCACCCATTGATAGAAAATGCGCTACTGATGTTTGTGTAGAGCAGTTGGATCCAATTGCAGATTCCCTCCCAAACCCCATTTTGGCAAGCACATCCATCATGTAGGTGTGTGATATTCTATCAAACGCCTTCTCCTGGTTCAGGGTGATGAGGCACATGCCACCCTACTGTCCTGCACTAGGCAATCTTATGCCTGAGCGGTGCCACCGACATGATCGCCGCCGCACCAAAAATGCCAACTTGGCACCTTGGCAGTGCTAACCTAGTACCCTGGCAGTGCCCCTGCAAGCTGACAGTGCTGCCTGGGCACCTTGGGAGTGCCAGGTTACCATTCTGCCCAGAGGGAAAACACTTGGGCCCTCTAACCCCCTGGAAGACCCCCAGGAGTGCTGTTCCGTCTGGTCCCCGTTTGTGGAGACAGTACTGAACAGGGCTTGTCTGAGGTTTCCGAGGTGAAGGGAATAGATCCCAACACATCCGGGTGCTCCAATTTCCTCCCACAAGTCCCGAAAGATGTGCTGTTAGGTGCATTGGCCATTCTGAATTCTCCTTCAGTGTACCGGAACAGGCGCCGGAGTGTGGCGACTAGGGGCTTTTCACAGTAACTTCATTGCAGTGTTAATGTAAGCCTACTTGTGACAATAATAAAAAGATCATTATAAATGATTGGAGGAAATTGCGCCCAAATTAATTAACGATGAGGATTGATCGGTGAATTATGGTTGAAACTATAAGAAAATTGGGTTGCTGATCTGAATAAGTTTGTGATTTTATTTCCAGAAGTATTTAATTTTTAAATCAATTTATTAGGTTAGAAATACTTTTTTAAATGGAATATAATGGGATTTGAAATGAAAAGGCAAACTCCTGGTTTAGCCTCTCATTGCCAGATATGGCTGGACTATATCCTGGAATGTAAAGATAACCATTGGCTTCTTTTCTCCACTGCAAACCATCTTCTTCAACCTCTCTCTCCTCTACTCTCCCTCCAAGAGTTCATATATGACAGAGACCATGCCACCAGCTGTCTCTGCTACTTTCCACTATTCCACTTGGCCCAGCTTCCTCTAAAGTTCCCCCACCCTAGTCTTGAATTTGCATATTTTTCTAGTCACCCAGTCACCCTTTATGACCTCCCTGAGCTGATGAGTCATTGAAACCCAGATCAAGCTCACTTGACCTTATTTCTACTAAACTAATAACCATCCAATTCCTCTTCCTGTCACCACGATAGCTGATATTAATGGTTATTTCTCTCTCCAGGTACTGTTTGCTCCTTTAACTCTTCCAACATCACCCCTCTCCTGAAAAAAAACATTCTCATTGTCCTTGAAAACTGCCACAGAATCTCCAATCTCCCTTTTTTCTCCAGATACTTTGAATGTGTTGTCACCTCCCAAGTCCATGTCTATCTTTCCTGGAACTCCATGTTTGGATCCTTCCAATCAGTTTTCCTCCCACCAGAGTATTGAAACTGCTCTTACCAAAGCCAATAATGACATCCTGTCTGGCTGACAGTTAAATGGTCCCTCCTTGTCCTTCTCAATTTGGCTGCAGCCTTTGACCCACTTGACCAAACTATCCCTCTCCAATGTCCAGCTAAGTGAGACTGCTCTTACCTGCTTCCACTCTTATCTATCTAATAGTAGTCAAAGTATCACTTGCAATGTTTTTGTTTTCCCACTCCTGCACTAGTATCACTGGTGCACCAGCTCTAAGGATCTATTGGCCCCTCCTATTTCTCATCCACATGCCGACCCTTGGTGATATCATCCAAAAGGAGTGTTAGTTTTCACATGTATTCTGATACCACATAGATTGATTTCCCTACCAATTTTCTAGACTCCACAACTCTTGCTAAATTATCAGCTAACTTATCTAAGATTATGCTCTCTACCTCTCATTCCTCTTTTAAGAGGCCTGTTAGATCTTACCTAATTTACCAAACCTTGGCTGTCTGCCCTAACATCACGTTATGGGGCACTAGTGCCAATTTTTGACTTAAAGTGTCCCTTGGATTATTTTATCATGTTAAAGGTTCTATTTAAATGCAACTTGTATATTAAAATCCCAGACCAGACCCCAACAGTGGCTCGGATACTGGACCGAAACACCAATATTTTAGTTTAAGACTATGTGGAAAGAATAGTTCTCTCCAGGAGTGTTTGCATGAACAAATATAGGGCTTCAGTATTTCTAAAATAAAATTATAAATACAATATTAAACTTTTAAATGTCACACCAGAAAAAGAACACCTTACACAACTATACAATTTCCCATTAAACAATAAGAAAAGAAACACACAGCTCTTAATTCATCTTAAAAATCAGTAGGGCATAGTTCATACTTGTACAGTTCAGATTCTGGCTCTGGTTAGAACCTGCCCAGACTCTGGCTGAATATCTTCAAACAGCTGCTTCAACTGGGTTCTTTCAGCCTCTTGTCTTCAGACAAAACTGCTCTGCTTTCAAATCTGGTTGTATTTTCTCCCTGAACTATCCTATTTGCAAATAACTGTGGAGTCAGGGTCAGGCAGATCAGAACTCAGTTCCTGTCTCTCTCAAAGCTTCCCCAAACTTTGCTTCTCTGAGCTCCACTCAGCAATTACCTCATCTCCCCAAGTTGGAAAACAAATTTTCTCTGCAGGCTGCAAAAGCATATTAACTCCCCAGTCAAATCACAGTCCATTGGTCCAGATTGAAAAACACATCCCTTATCAATTTCACCTTTATTTCACTAGAAGCAAAATAAAGTCCTTTTTAAAAACATGACTATTGTGGCCAACACACTGTACCCCCAGGCTTTTAACTCTTAACTTGTCCCAATATTTAGAAGTAAATATTCCTGAAATCCTCCAATCGTCACAGTATCAGCGAGGACCTTTCAAATTTAGTTGCATCTCAGAATCTTTTTATGTTGTAAAGCGATTGGGAAGTTTTTTTGGTGGAATGTAACAGGAAGTATCTTTTATGTGGAAATATTTTATGTAATATAATTGGTGAGGTAGCAAATACAGAGTAATGAGAAAGGAGAAAAATACACACACTTAATCAATAAGAAACATTGACAGGCACTCTCACTTTTTACTACAGACTCTACATTTATTAGATGGATGCAGAGCACAAAAGTAACTGGATTATGTTGCTGTTCAGAGAGGCCTAGGTAACCTTGTACGTTCATCACAGAAAGTTAATATGTAGGAACAACAAACAATTAGGAAAGCAAATGGTTACAAAAGGATTAGAGAACTAGAGGAAGGAAGTCGATCCACAATTCTATAGAGCATTGGTGAGGCCACATCTGAAGTGCCATGCACAGTTTTGGTTTCCTTGCTCCAGAAAGGAAATACCAGCCTGGAGGAATGCAATGCATGTTCACTAGACTGATTCCTGGGATTAAGAGGGGAATTGGCCTAAAGGGAGAGATTGAGTGGATTAAGCCTATATTACCAAGGATTTAGAAGAATGAGAGATGATCTTATTGAAACATGTCACATTTGTCCTAGCTGGGGACCAAGAACTCGGGGTCATAATCTCTGAACAAGAGATTCAGGACTAAAATGAGGAGCAATTTCTTCATTCAAAGTATTGTGTTTAAAATTCTACACCCTACTGGGCTGCAGATGTACAGTTATTGAGTATATCCAAGGCAGAGAATGATGGATTTTGAATATCAAGCAATATGGGATAGGTTTGGCAGGTGGCTTTGAGTTAGATCAGCTACAATCTTATTGCACTTGAAAAAACAAAATGATCTACTCCTGCTCTTATTTTTAAGTTCACGCAAGTGTATCCAGAAGCAGAGAGGGGAGAACAAAGTGTATTCGCTGGCAGGATCATATTCTAAGTGGCAGAAATGGTATTCTTGATCTGGTGAATGAGCAGGCTGGTGAGGCAGAGGGTAACGACAAAGGGAACCGGTTTTAAGGTGAAAGAGAGGGTTGAGAATGGAGGCACAGTAAATGAAAGACACCAGCTAAGGGAAATCTTTCCGGAAGGATCACTTCAGTTGGTGAGGATATGAATATGTAAGGAAAAGAGTATGCTCGTGGCTTAAGAATCAAACACCATTAAACTTGCAAAAACACAGAAGGGTTTTGAGTGGGTGAGAAATAGCTCACACAAGTTCTGAGAAGGTTGAGAACTCTTATTAGCCACAGATTTCAGATTTAATTCAGCACTATTGCTTTATGTTCAAAATTTAGCTCCTGAAAACCGAAATAAATTTAATGCAAACAAGAACAGAAGTCCAAATTATAATGAGAGATGAAGGTTCACCAGGGTGATATCTCAGAGACGTGCTCAAAAGGGAACTGAGAACACTGACCCTACTACAAACTTTTAATATGTCCAGTTGACTGACTATTCAAATCTGTACCTTGTCAGGTATACAAATACCATGATCTAATTCTAAACCAATCTTGCTGATTGTATCAATTTTGAACTTATGTTACTGTGTAATAGTTGAACAGCCGTTGCAACCTTATGATGCGTATTAACAAAATAAATGTTATTTCATGACTTCACAGTTTGACTTGCACTTTGATGATTTGGGGAAGAAAACCAATATAAAATTATATACAAGGGCTAGTAAGCTATCTTAACACAAACAATTATTAGGCTGTGGAGTTACCCTGTCAACGTGTAAGAATATGTTAAGATAGCTGGTTGAAGGAAAGGAAATGAAGGGATATGGCAACAGGACAAGTACAACTGTTCCTGCGGAGGATAAATACCAAAATGGACTGTTTGGGTCCAATGGCCAGTTTATGTGGATTAATCATAGGTTGGTAGTGTAATTGTTAGCAATTTGAACGAGTTGATGCAAGTCAGTTCAACAAAGCCGAATTCTGTCACCTTGTATTTCTCAGGCATTGTAAATACTTTCCAATATGCTTCTTAGACAAGGATATAGGGTACAGAGCATGGAATAATCGGTGCCCTTGATTACAATTCCATGTAAGACTTCTTGGTTTTATGTATTTATTGAGTCTTGTGTCTGTGGTTTGAATTTTACCATATCATTATTATTAAACTGGGATTAACTTTTAACATACAATTAAATCTGATAGAAATCTGAAACTCTCTGCTCCCAAAAGCTGTTGAGGCTGGGTTAGTTGAAAATTTTACATACCTGTCCTCTACCCAAAGAATTTACTCATCCGGGCCACTGTCATGAGGGCCTGGTGTACCACCTTGAATTGGATCAAGCTGAGCCTTGCGCATGTAGCGGTCGCATTGACTCTGCTCATCGTGTCCGCCCATAAGCCGTCTTCCATCTCTCCCCCAAGCTCCTCCTCCCACTTATGTTTCAGCTCCTCGGTCTGCGCCTCCTCCGTCCCCATTAGTTCTTTGTAGATGCCCGATGCGCTCCCCTCTCCCACCCATCCCTTAGACACTACCCTATCCTGGATCCCCCTTAGTGGCAGGAGTGGGAAGGATGATACCTGCCTGTAAATATTTGAAGTTGTTCCCTCTTGCCAACCCAAACTGCTCCTCCAGCGCCCTCAAGCTAGGGAAGCTCCCTTCCAGGATCAGGTCCACTATCCTCTTAATTCCTGCCTTTCTCCATACTCGAAACCTCCCATCCAAGCTCCCTGGGGCAAACCGGTGGTTGCCAGATATTGGTGACCAAACAGGTGCCCCCATTGTTCCAACGTACCTCCTCCACTGACCCCAGATCCTCAAGGCCGCCACCACCACGAGGCTGGTGAAATATCTCGCCGGTGGGAACGGCAGAGGTGCCGTTATCAACGCTCCCAATCTGGCGCCCGTACATGAAGCTACCTCCATCCGTTCACAAACCGACCCCGCCCCCACCACCCACTTCCTTATCATAGCAATGTTGGCCGCCCAGTTAAAATTACTGAGGTTTGGCAGGGCAACCCAACCCCCCCCCCCCCTCCTCCCTCGAGTGCTCCATAGTTTCAACATGACCTTCTGTGACATGTGCTCCAGTGTTCAAAATTTTTTATGCTTTGCTGATTGTTCTTAAGTGTATCACTTCAGTATATGATATCTGTGAATTTGAGCAGTTTGGCAGAGCCCAAATCACTAATGTTCATTAAGACACTGCAGAATCCACATCTGCAATTGTAAAGGCACTCCTGATGTTTGGTTCACCACCTTGTATGAAGCGGATTTCAAAAGTTACGAGAAATTAAACACGAATATAAGATTTTAGATTATGTACAAAAAAACTTTCAGTAGAAAAACGTTCGAGGAGGTCCATACGGTAATTCTATAATAGCTGTTGGTTTAGCACGTACTTTCATATATCAAAAAGTAGTTATCAATGTTCCTTTTACTGGGAAGCACTAGTTAATTTTCTTAATGTGCAAAATCATTATAAAATGAACGCCCAAATTAATTTCGCTCAATTTATTAATTCTTTATATTAAAAACTCCAATATCTAAACTTAATATTATATAAAAGATTTAAGGAAAACTCGACAGTCCTACGATAAAGATCTGTCGCAATGGTAAACTTGAGATTCTATCTGAAGGCTATAAATGCTGCACCTCCAGTTTGTTGCAATTTTATCGAGCAGGATATTACTGAAGACGTTAAAATGATCACATGTATGCAAAAAGTATGATACATCTTTTCCTTTGTAAGCGTCTCGTTAGTGTCGGAAGGCAGCTGTAGTCAAAGATTAACCGATTAGGCTTGCTTTATTTTGCAGATGATGGGGGAGTGGAAGAAAGTTGATGCTGCTCGGAGTTTATTTTAGTTAATGCCAATTTATTATATGTGTAGTCTACAAAAAACCTGTACGGAGAAAATCACATCCGGCAGGATGTAAAGCGCTAAAGTTGAACATCTACGGTTTGATAAGCAGGCCATATATATATATATTTATACACACACAATAAATGATGGAATCCGGATTGCATTTGTAAATCTCAATCCCTTATGTCATAGGCAGAAACTATTTTTAAAAATGCTTATTTAATGAAAAAACTACAACCCACGAACGTAGCAACATCTAAATGCTAAAAGGTTTGCCCAGTACTGAAGAGAAACTCAACAGTTCTTATGACTGAGCCCATACATCAGCACTTACCCTTCTGGAGTGCTTCAGTAACAAAGCCAAATGTGCAATGTGTCACTGAGTTGGAGGATGGTGGTGGTGTTGTTGCAGCTGGTCTCGGCGATTTCTGCAGCCTGACTCTCTTTCTGCCTGTTAGTAGTGGTGATGATGGTGATGATAAGACTCCATGGAGAGGGATGAGGGGTGGGGAGACTGACGCCTTCCTTCCTCTCCCTGGTTATCCTGCAGCTAGTTCCCTGGCAGTCTGATGAAGCTGATTCTCTCTCTGTCTCTCGTAACGGTTTGGCTCTACTACCCACTGAACCACAACCCCTGTCATCATCACCAGCGCAAAAAGGGGGGCTCACAGCAACACACATCCACACATCAGTTTGAATGAGCCGCAGGGGCTCCTGGGGGTTGTAGTTCCCACCCGCCGGCCCTTCCATTCCTCCTCAGCGGACTCTCCTCTTCTCAGGAACTACAACCCCCGGCGGGTCCAGCGTGATCAGCGCGCGCGCAGTGGCCGCGACGCCTTCCACTATCCTGTCTCCCGTGCAGCTTTTAACGAATCGTTTTGTGGGTTTACAGTCCCTTGTTTTTGGAGGAAAATGTAATAATCTCTCATTATTTTGTAGCTTTACTATGAAGCAGACATATAATAAACACCTTACTCCAGATACCGTGCAAGGAAGACACTAGGCTGTCTCTTAGGAAATAAATGCTTTGGTTTTAAGGAGTCTTACAACACCAGGTTAAAGTCCAAAATGTTTGTTTCAAACACTAGCTTTCGGAGCACTGCTCCTTCCTCAGGTGTGGTTTTAAGGCACACTAAAGCTATTCTCCTTTATATGTAGAGAACTGGGAGGGGAGAGAAGGGTAAGTTCAATTTATTGCTTGGAAGAGGACGGAAATTCCTTTAGAACTAAAAGGAGACTGTCTAAGGTCTTGACATTTGACGGGATGGCCAATTGAGGCGGCTGCAGTTCCTCGACAGGAGCCCAGGGCGGCTCGAGCTGCTTAACGGTGGAAATCCGTTACGGGCGCCTGACTCCAGAAAAATCACTGGAGAGCACTGCACCTGCGCAGTACTCGCCTCCCGCTTGCGCCTGAGCCCTTTGGAACGCATCTTGCACATGCGCGGTCTGCTCCCTCCGGCAACCCTAACCAGTGTGTGCAGCCCAGAGCGCAAGCGTGATGATGACAGTGTTATCCGGGAAGGGTGAAAGGTCAGTGTTGTGCTGGGGAGATAAACTGAAGTATGTCTGGTTGACTTTGCATTTACATTAGAGTGAGAGACAGGTAAGGTCAGAACGATTGTAATTTTCTGTGACAGGGGGGGAAAAAAACCTTTAGGATGCATTAGGCCCTTCCACGAAATGACTTAAAAGCTCTTTATTATAGACTACATGTAGCTAAATTGTCTTTTAACAGCTGTGTGTAGCTTGGAGGCAGAAAGTCTGCTCGTCAGTTAAAGCTGACTCTGTAAAGCACTAAGCATTTGGGATCAATAAAAAATGCGCATCCTCCCAACAGACAAGGAAGCAAATTAAGAGAATGTGGACACCTTATTGATTGATGTGTCTGTAAAACAGGAGCAAAAAATCTAATCATGCAAGTACCTTCAAGATGAGTATTAGTTAAGTGGGAGGCTTGCAAGTGTATATGACCTGCAAATGAAACTTAAATTGGTTCCTTCAAAGGGTCAATGTCTTCATGTGATACAATATCTGGCAAGCCTTGCCTTTGGAGAGTTAGAAGAATGACGAATAATGTTTGTTTGAGTGCCAGTGGTTTATTTTAACACTACTTTCATTTTTATTTTGAATTTGGCAAAATCTCTTTTCACCATTACACAGGCACAATGTCCTCGTGAATATGCTGCCTTATTGGCTGTTTGGTTTCTTGCACAAGTCAGTGACTTAAGCTCCATCTCAATTTTGTGTGTGCTTTCCGCAGAGTGGCTGTTATTTATGTGGGAGTAGAGGGAACGGTGTTGTGGAGGCTTCAAAATTGAGCCTGATCTAGGCCTCCCTTGATACACACATCTGTGCCTTGTGGTAGAAGGCACTCAATGGTGGTTGGGGGCAGGAACCTTGGCCCATAATTCCCTCCTACTGAATATAGGTCTGCACCTGAATGAATATCCTTGCTGAAAGCAGTTTAGCTATTGTAGGTAAGAAGACATTTAATATAGCATCTTCTGGTATGTCTGATAATTCAGCATTTTTCAGTTGTATTTCCCCACACTCTAGCTGGTAGCTTGTTAACAGAGGTGAAAGAAACATAAATATTGGGTATGTGAAATCAAACAGTCAGAAATATTTAACTGACCTGTTTACATACAAGAGAAAAGATTGTTTAATGTTTCAACCTCTTTATCAGCAACCATAAGGACCATAAGACATAGGAGCGGAAGTAAGGCCATTCGGCCCATCGAGTCCACTCCACCATTCAATCATGGTTGATTTCAACTCCATTTACCCGCTCTCTCCCCATAGCCCTTAATTCCTCGAGAAATCAAGAATTTATCAATTTCTATCTTAAAGACACTCAACGTCCCGGCCTCCACCGCCCTCTGTGGCAATGAATTCCACAGACCTACCACTCTCTGGCTGAAGAAATTTCTCCTCATCTCTGTTCTAAAGTGACTCCCTTTTATTCTAAGGCTGTTCCCCCGCGTCCTAGTCTCCCCTGCTAATGGAAACAACTTCCCTACGTCCATCCTATCCAAGCCATTCATTATCTTGTAAGTTTCTATTAGATCTCCCCTCAACCTCCTAAACTCCAATGAATATAATCCCACGATCCTCAGACGTTCATCGTATGTTAGTCCTACCATTCCTGGGATCATCCGTGTGAATCTCCGCTGGACCCGCTCCAGTGCCAGTATGTCCTTCCTGAGGTGTGGGGCCCAAAATTGCTCACAGTATTCTAAATGGGGCCTAACTAGTGCTTTATAAAGCCTCAGAAGTACATCCCTGCTTTTATATTCCAAGCCTCTTGAGATAAATGACAACATTACATTTGCTTTCTTAATTACGGACTCAACCTGCAAGTTTACCTTTAGAGAATCCTGGACTAGGACTCCCAAGTCCCATGATTGACTTGCACCGAGGCAATCAGAAACATAGGGCGGGATTCTCCCATGCTGCGCCCTATGGGAGAATTACGGTTCGCGCCAATTTTTCCCACGGTGCTGGTCCGACGCCGGCACGCGATTCTCCGAGGAGTAGAGAATCGGCGCAATCATTTGCCGCTGTCCACGGCCGGGCCGCCGAATCTCTGGCCTTGATGGGTCAAGCAGCCGCGTGGAAACGGCAGAGTCCTGCCAGCGCCGTTCACACATGCTCGCAGTCGCCGAGAATTCTGCGCGTAGGGTCGGCGGGCGGCCTGTGTGAGGGGGGGTGTGAGCGGCTCCTTCACTGGTGGGGCTCCAATGGGGTCTGGCCCACGATCGGGGCCCACTGATTGATGGGCCGGTCTATCCAGCCCCAGCCCTATTTTATTACACGGCCGGCCCTTGAACCCCAGGGCCATGTTGCGCCGGAACCGACGCATTGAGGAAGTCCCCCGCGCATGCGGCGTGGCGCGGCCCAACTGCGCATGCGCGGCTTGGCGCGGCACCCAATTGGTGCCGGGAAGGGAGGCTGGAGTGGCGTGAACTGCTCCTGCGCCGTGCCAGCCCTCTGTGGGGGCCAGAATTGGTAGTGCCCACGTCTATTTGCGCTGTCGTGAAACGCAACGGCGTTCACGACAGCGCGAACACTCTGCCTCCATTTCAGAGAATCCCGCTCATAATGTGCACATACAACTTTCTCAGTCGCTTGAAGATTCTGGCATGGAGATTTTGCACTTTGTTTCTCCTGGTGCATGTGAAAAAGTTCCCCATGTATTTCAACCAGTGTAAGAAATTGGATAATATAAGGTAGACTAACTGGAATTGCTAATATTGATGTGTGTTTGGAGTGCACAGGATAGCACCAGTGGTGCACATGGGAAGTGCAAGGTAGGCTGGTCTTATTAGTAAATTTGCGAACGACACAAATGTTAGTGGAATTGCGGATAGTAATTAGAACTATCAGAGGACACAGCCCAATAAAGATCAGTTGGAGACCTGGGCGGAGAGATGGCAGATGGAGTTTAATCTGAACAAATGTGAGGTAATGCATTTTGGAAGGTATAATACAGGTGGGAAATATACAGCAAATGGCAGAACCCTTAAGAATATTGACAGGCAAAGGGATCTAGGTGTACAGGTTCCACAGGTCATTGAAAGTGGCAGCGCAGGTGTAGAAGATAGTCAGGAAGGCACACGGCATGCTTGCCTTCATCGGCCGGAGCATTGAGTATAAAAAATGGCAAGTCATGCTGCAGCTGTATAGAACCTCAGGCTACACTTGGAGTATAGTGTTCAATTCTGGTTGCCATACTAGCCATACTACCAGAAGGATGTGGAAGCTTTGGAGAAGGTCCAGAAGAGGTTTACCAGGATGTTGCCTGTTGTGGAGGACATTAGCCCTGAGGAGAGGTTGGATAAACTCAGTATGGACAGAGTCAGAAGCTTTTTCCCAGGGTGAAAGAGTCAATTTTTGGGGGACATAGGTTTAAGGTGAGAGGGGCAAAGTTTAGAGGAGATGTGTGAGGGAAGGTTTTTAACACAGAAGGTAGTGGGTGCCTGGAACTCACTGCTGGAGAAGTGGTATGACAGTGATGATTAAGGGACGTCTTGATAAATACATGAATAGGATGGGAATAGAGGGATAAGGACCCCAGATGTGTAGAAGGTTTTGGGTTACACTGGCAGCATGGTCGACGCAGGCTTGGAGGGCTGAAGGGCCTGTTCCTGTGCTGTACCTTTCTTCTTTTTTATTCTATCTCCACTAAACCGTCCCCTCTTGTCTTGAACCTGTGCCCCATTTTAATTGAGTCTTGCTCCCTGGGAAAAAGCTTCTGACTATTCACCCTATCTATCCCTCTCATAAATTTGTAGACTATCAAAGGACACATGTAGAAAGTACAGGGTGGGCAGCTAATGTTGAGAGCTTTATGTGGATGATATAGATGTGGGAGCTCAGATTGCTAGTATCATAGATTTTATATGACGTGCACACTTTTTTTTTGAAAAAAGGGAAATTCATATTTATTATCAATCTATGTTCTTCCTCCCTCCTGAATGTGTTGACTCCTCGTTCTACACAGTTCATTTGAATGTCCCCAAATGATGCTTGTCATACAATTGTGAATGCTTGAGTTTATTGTCTATTTTCTTAAAACCAAATTGTCACACCGGTGGTCCTCAGTTATTTGAAAGTGAAGGTCAGCTTGTTGAGGAATGTCCGAGGGACTCTATTTCTGTGAATCATGTAGGTACATCAGAAATTCTTCTGGTGTCTGTGCGTTATAGACAATAACATCATCGGACTAATCACTTGATGCAAATCACTGACTAGTTTTATTCTAAGTTTTAGTTGATATCCAAACACTTGCAATGATGAGCACATCTTTGGATAGGGCTGAGTACTGAGTCATTTTCTGAAGAGCTCCAAGGTCAGTTGTAACTACTGATATTAGTGGGGGACTAGTTAATTTGCGTGTCTCATTGAGCAAGGTCACAGGTTAGACATTCTTGACTGAAGGACGAATCTTCCAGGGAACGTCCTCCAGATGTTGATGAGAATCAGGGTTTGAGAGTGCAAAGATCCCAAGAGAAAAGGTCATAATTTAGCTTAGATACAAAGTAGCTGGTTGACGATGATTGGGTGAGGGAAGATAAAAACCTGACAGGTGCCCTTGGACCAATAATAAATCTTTAGCAATTGAATATTGATTACTAGAAAAAAACCGTTATCATAGAATTCCTACAGTGCAGAAGGAGGCCATTCGGCCCATCGAGTCAGCACCGGCCCTTGGAAGGTGCACCCTACTTAAGCCAATGACTCCACCTTATCACAGTAACTGCACCTAACCTTTTGAACACTGAGAGACAATTTAGCACAGCCAATCCACCTAACCTGCACTTCTTTTGACTGTGGGAGGAAACCGGAACACCCAGAGGAAACCCATGCCGACACGGGGAGAGCGTGAAAACTCCACACAGGCAGTGACCCAAGCCAGGAATCAAACCCGGGTCCATGGTGCTTTGAGGTGGTAGTGCTTGCCATCGTATCGCCCCTCATTTTTAGTTTTAAAAGAATCGTTCTCAAAATGCAGGAATTCAACAAAATCTCGGCCATTCTGGCATTTGGTTGATAAAAGCATGTATGGTGATCATGTTGAAAATCACCAAACTCTGGAGAATTGTTTGGAAAACTAGTCTGGTGATCACACTGCTTTTGTTTGCAATTTATTAACTTGCCAGCTCAGCAGAGATGGTGAGGCTTAATCTTTGCACGTAATACAATTGAAAATACAGATGTTTAATTGTCTGTTTTCTTCTTAAAATCAAATTATCACAGCTGCGGTACTCAGCTATTTGAAAGCAAAGGTCAACTTATTGAGGAATGTCCTCAGGACTCTATTTTGGTGAATCCAAAATTCCACTATATGTGCCCTCCTGATGGATCACTTAGTGGACAAACAGGCCAGTTCAGTGGTTAGCATTGCTGCCTCACAGTGCCAGGGACCCAGGTTCAGTTCCGGCCCCAGGTGACTGTTTTTTGTGGAGTTTGCACGTTCTCCCCATGTCTGCATGGGTTTCCTCCGGATGCTCCGGTTTCCTCCCACAGGCAAAAAGATGTGCAGGTTAGGTGGATTAGTAGGGAGCTCTTTCTTATGGTCTGTGCAGAAGCGATGGTCTGAAGGGCCTCCTTCTGCACTGTAGGAATTCTATGATTTCTAGGAAGTATTTTTTGAAGTGTTAATAATAATAATGTTGCCACTGTTTTAAATGGGAAATGCAGCAACACATGCACACCGCAAGTTCCGACAAACAACAATGTGATAATGACCAGATAATCTGTGCTGTTGATTGTGGGATAAATATTGAACAGGACCTTTTTCTCAAGACAATGTCATGGAATCATTTATATTCACGTGAGGGGCCAAATAGGACCTCATTCCAGCATCTGATCCAAAAGGCAGCACCTCTGATGTTGCAGCACTCCCTCAGTAATGTACGGAGGGCGAGATTCTCCACAAATGCAGAAAATCGTAAAGGCTGCTGTGGGACAGGCCGTGACCCACGGCAGCCTTCACGCCCACTTCCGGGGCCGATTCTCCCCCCCCCCCCGGGCGGGACTAGGAGCGCAGCCCCGTGCGTCACCGTGGCGCGGCATGCGCAGTTGCCGTCTTTTCCCTCAGCCGCCCCGCAAGACGTGGTGGCTTGATCTTGCGGGGCGGCGGAGGGAAAAGAGTGCGTCCGTTATGGGCGCACGGCCCACGATCGGTGCCCACCGATCGCGGGCCTATGCCCCCCTTGGCACGGCCATGGTACTGCCGTGCCAATCGGGCCCCCAGATGCCCCAAACGGGCATCTGGCGCCCATTTCACGACGGCAGCGAGCAGGTGTGTTTGCTGCCGTGTTGAAACGGGCGTGAAGGCCCGGCCGCTCGGCCCATCGGCCTCGGAGAATCGCCGCTCGCCGTAAAGAATGGCGAGCGGCGATTCGTGGCGTGGGTCGGGCGTGGGGGGGGGGGGGAATAGCGGGAGGACGTGAAAAATGTCGGGAGGCCCTCCCGCTATTCTCCCACCCGGCGTGGGGGGCGGGGAATCGCGCCCTGAGTGTGAGCTCAGAATTTTGTGCTTGGGGGATACAGTGGAGCTGTGGTATTGTCAATGGACTAATAATCCAGAGATCCAGGGTAATGCTCTGGGGACCTAGGTTCAAATCCTGCCATGGCAGATGGTGAAACTTGAATTCAGTTAAAATCTGGGATTGAAATCTGATGATGAGCATGAAACTATTGTTGTAAAGACCTATCTGGTTCATTAATGTCCTTTAGGGAAGGAAATCTGCCATCCTTACCTGGTCTGGCCTACATGTGACCCACACCAATGTGGTTGACTCTTAAATGCCCACTGAAATGGCCTGGCAAGCCATTCAGTTCAAGGGCAATTAGGGATGAGCAATAAATGCTGCCAGCAATGGCCACATCCATGACTGAAGAAAAATAAATATATAAATCAGGTCCTGAAGTGGGACATGAACTTATAACTTTATGACTCAAGCCCACTGAGCCACATCCAGCACTGACTTTCACCAGCTACGTTTGATTCTAAAGAATAGATATTTGGGCAAAGTAATTCAGTAGTACTGGTGCCTATGGTTCATACTTTGGAAAAGGGAAAAGATTGAAGGAATCTAGCTTTTAACTGATTACCAGTTAGTTAAAATCTGGGGGTTTTGAATTCAATATCTTTTAATTGATTGAAATTTTGTAAAGTATTAAAAGGTATTATGAATTTAAGCTTCATCAAAGGTGAATTTGTGGCAGTACCACATGAATCCAGTTTCTTATGGGTGTAAATTTACAGTACAGAGCTCTCCAGTGTTGAGCATTAAATTGGTGATCTCATTCAGAAGATTGCTGCTGTGTGAAATGGAAATTCTGTGGAATTACAGTGGGGAATGCTTCTCTGGCGCAGCAAGCTGGCGCACAGCAGATGCTTTACTCGACATCAAAGCATAATATTTCTGACAACGTGCTGGATGCTGACATGAAACATAAAATATTGGACAATTCTGCATCCCTAATACAAACCTATCAAGTTAATCGGTGTCCGAATTCGCTTCCCCAACCCTGTTTTAAAAGTGTTGAGTGATTCTTTGTGCAAAGAGCTAGAGGCATTTTAGAAATCAAAGTCATAATACAGGCCACCTATCCATGAGACCTTTGACCTTTTTATTTCAGAATATTTATGATTAAGAAGAGAAATTCTGTGGGTCCATTTTTAAAGAGCAGTATGTTCTCCCAATGTCCTGGCCACCTCCAACCAGCATGACCACAAACACAATCATTGCTTGTTAATCTCATTGCTGTTTGTGAGATGCTGCTGTACACTCCACTTCTAAGTAATTAGTTACATGTGAAGTATTTGGAGACGTAATGAGGTGCTGTACAAATGTAAACCTTTCTTATACTGAAAACAATATTTCCACGTTCTAGCTTCCAAGGTTTTACTGTACCACGCAGCTGCCTAGTCTCCACTCTTATCTCTACTTCATTAATCTGGTAGCAACGTTGAACATTTTTAAGTGGAACGGAATGTTTTAGATGTGACTCAGGGTTAGTACGGTGTCATGGTCCTGGCACTTCATACTTGAAGATGACGACCCTTATCATAAAATTAATCTTGATTTTATTTTTCCTCATCTTCTCATTCAGTAAGGGGAAATAATCTTGCAGAAACTAAGTGACAGTTTTTAAAAAATGAATTTAATAATCTTTATTAGCGTCACGAGTAGGCTTACATGAACTCTGCAATGAAGTTACTGTGAAAATCCCCCAGGTGCCACATTCCGGCCCTTGTTTGGGTACACTGAGGGAGAATTCAGAATGTCCAATTCACCTAACAAACACTTCTTTTGGGACTTGTGGGAGGAACCCGGAGCACCAGGTGGAAACCCACACAGACACGGGGAGAAGGTGCAGACTCCGCACAGGCAGTGACCCAAGCCGGGAATCGAACCTGGGTTCCTGGCTCCTGTGAAGCAGCAGTGCTAACCACTGTGCTACCATGCCACCCCATCTAGAAGGGATATGGCTGTTGCTGGTTAGGCCAGCATTTATTGCCCATCCCTGGTTGCCCTTCAAAAGGTGGTGGTGAGTTTCCTTCTTGAACCGCTGCAGTCCCTCATGTGTAGGTACACCCACTGTGCTGTTAGGGAAGGAGTTCCAGGATTTTGACCCAGCGATGGTGAAGTAACGGCAATATTTTTCCAAGTCAGGATGGTGAGCGACTTGGAGGGAAACCTGCAGGTGGTGGGGTTCCATGTATCTGCTGCTTATATCCTTCTCGATGATGGTGGCCGTGGGTTTGGAAGGTGCTGTCTAAGGAACCTTGGCAAGTTACTGCAGTGCATCTTGTCGATGGTACACACGGCTGCCACTATTCGGCGGTGGTGGGGGATTTGAATATTTGTGGAAGGGGAGCAATCAAGTCGGCTGCTTTGTCCTGGATGGTGTCGAGCTTCTTGTGTTGTTGGAGCTGCACTCTTCCAGGCAAGTGGAGCATATTCCATTACGCTCCTGACTTGTGTCTTGTAGATGGTGGACAGGCTTTGAGGAGTCAGGAGATTAATTACTCACCCTAGGATTCCTATCTTTTGACATAGCCACAATTAATATGGCGAGTTCAGTTCAGTGTCTGATCAGTGGTAATCCACAGGAAGTTGATTGTGGGAAATTCAGCGATGGTAATGACATTGAATGTAAAGGGGCAATGGTTATATCCTCTTGCAGGAGATGGTCATTGCCTGGCACTTGTGTAACTTGCTACTTGTGGAGAGAAAGCGGGAGTGGGATACTGAATTTGCATAATCAGCCATGATCATATTGAATGGTGGTGTGGGCTTGGCCGAATGGCCTACTCCTGCACCTATTTTCTATGTTTCTATGTCAGCCCAAGTCTGGATATTGTCCAGGTCTTGCTGTATTTGGACATGGACTGCTTCAGTACCTGAGGAGTCGCGAATGTTGCTGAAGATTGTGCAGTCATCTGTGAACATCCCCACTTCTGACCTTGTGAGGGAAGGGAGGTCATTAATGAAGCAGCTGAAGATGGTTGGCCCTGAGGAACTCCTGCAATGATGTCCTGGAACTGAGATGATTGACCTTCAACCACCACAACCATCTTCCTTTGTGCCAGGTTGGACTGCGACTTGTGGAGAGTTTTCCCCCTGATTCCTATTGACTCCAGTTTAGCTTGTGTTCCATGATGCCATACTCGGTTAAATACTGCCTTGATGTCAAGGGCAGTCGCTCTCATCTCACCTCTGGCATTCCATGTTTAAACAAAGGCTGCAATGAGGTCAGGAGTTGGTTGACCCTGCCGAACCCAAACTGAACGTCCGAACCTGCTGAGTAAGTGCCGCTTGACAACACTGTTAATGACTCCTTCCATCACTTTGCTGATGATGGAGAGGAGAGTCAGGGCAGTAATTGGCTGGGTTGGATTTGTCCTGTTTCCTGTGTATAGGACACACCTGGGCAATTTTTCACATTGCTGGGTAGATGCCAGTGTTGTAGCTGTACTGGAACAGCTTGGCTAGGGGTGCGGCAAGTTCTGGAACACAAGTCTTCAGTACTATTGCCTGAATATTGTCAGGGCCCATAACCTTTGCAGTATCCAGTGTCTTCAGCCATTTCTTGATATCACATGGAATGATTCATATTGGCTGAAGGCTGACATCTGTGATGCTGGGGACCTCCAATGGAGACTGCAATGGATCATCCACTTGGCACTTCTGGCTGAAGATTTATGCAAATGCCTGAACCTTGTATTTTGCACACATGTGCTGGGCTCCTCCATCATTTAGGATGGGAATATTTGTGGAGCCTCCTCCTCCAGTGAGTTGTTTAATAGTCGACCACCATTCATGGCTGGATGTGGCAGGACTGCAGAGCTTAGATCTGATGCGTTTGTTGTGGAATCGCTTAACTCTGTCTATGACTTGCTACTTATGCTGTTGGCACACTAGTCGTCCTGTGTTGTAGCTTCACCAGGTCAACACCTCATTTTTCAATATGCCTGATGTTGCAACTGGCATGGTCTCCTGCACTCTTCATTGAACCAGGGTTGATCCCTTGGCATGATGGTAATGGTAGAGTGGTCGTGCCATATAACATATCAGATATAGGATATCCTCAATGCGATGGCAAGACTTTGTCTCTCTGAGGACTGTGTGGTGGTCACTTCCACCAAAACTGTCATGGACAGATACATCTGCAGCAGACAGGTTGTGAAGATGAGGTCAAGTATGTTTTTCCCGGGGCAGTGGGTTAGCCCCGCAGCCTCACGGCGCCAAGGTCCCAGGTTCGATCCCTGCTCTGGGTCACTGTCTGTGTGGAGTTTGCACGTTCTCCCCGTGTTTGCGTGGGTTTCGCCCCCACAACCCAAAAAGATGTGCAGGGTAGGTGGATTGGCCACACTAAATTGCCCCTTAATTGGAAAAAATGAATTGGGTACTCTAAATTTAAAAAAAAAGTATGTTTTTCCCTCCTGTTGGTTCCCTCACCATCTGCTGCAGCCACCATAAGACCATAAGACATAGGAGTGGAAGTAAGGCCATTCGGCCCATCGAGTCCACTCCGCCATTCAATCATGGCTGATGGGCATTTCAACTCCACCTACCAGCATTCTCCCCGTAGCCCTTAATTCCTCGCGACATCAAGAATTTATCTATCTCTGCCTTGAAGCCATTTAGCGTCCCGGCCTCCACTGCACTCCGCGGCAATGAATTCCACAGGCCCACCACTCTCTGGCTGAAGAAATGTCTCCGCATTTCTGTTCTGAATTTACCCCCTCTAATTCTAAGGCTGTGCCCACGGGTCCTCGTCTCCTCGCCTAACGGAAACAGTTTCTTTGCGTCCACCCTTTCTAAGCCATGTATTATCTTGTAAGTTTCTATTAGATCTCCCCTTAACCTTCTAAACTCCAATGAATACAATCCCAGGATCCTCAGCCGTTCATCATATGTTAGACCCGCCATTCCAGGGATCATCCGTGTGAATCTCCGCTGGACACGCTCCAGTGCCAGTATGTCCTTCCTGAGATGTGGGGCCCAAAACTGGACACAGTACTCCAAGACCTCACATTTTCTCACGTTGAATTACATCAGCCATTTCCTGCACCATTCTCCCAAACTGTCTAGATCCTTCTGCAGCCTCCCCACTTCCTCAGCACTACCTGCCTGACCACCTAACTTCGTATCATCGGCAAACTTTGCTAGAATGCCCCCCAGTCCCTTCATCCAGATCATTAATATATATGGTGAACAGCTGCGGCCCCAACACTGAACCCTGTGGGACACCGCTGGTCACCGGCTGCCATTCCGAAAAATAACCTTTTATCCCAACTCTCTGCCTTCTGTCAGACAGCCAATCCTCAACCCATGCCAGTAGCTCACCTCGAACACCATGGGCCCTCACCTTACTCAGCAGCCTCCTGTGTGGCACCTTATCAAAGGCCTTTTGGAAATCCAGATAGACCACATCCACTGGGTTTCCCTGGTCTAACCTACTTGTCACCTCCTCAAAGAATTCTAACAGGTTCGTCAGGCACGACCTCCCCTTACTAAATCCATGTTGACTTGTTCTAATCCGACCCTGCTCTTCCAAGAATTTAGAAATCTCATCCTTAACGATCGATTCTAGAATTTTACCAACAACCGAGGTTAGGCTAATTGGCCTATAATTTTCCATCTTTTGTCTTGATCCTTTCTTGAACAAGGGGGTTACAACAGCGATCTTCCAATCGTCCGGGACTTTCCCTGACTCCAGTGATTTTTGAAAGATCTCAACCAACGCTTCCGCTATTTCTTCAGCCACCTCTCTCAGAACTCTAGGGTGTAGCCCATCGGGGCCAGGAGATTTGTCAATTTTAAGACCTTTTAGCTTTTTTAGCACCATCTCTTTTGTAATGGCAACCATACTCAATTCAGCCCCCTGACCCTCTATAATTTTTGGGATATCACTCATGTCTTCCACTGTGAAGACAGACGCAAAGTACTTATTAAGTTCTCCAGCCATTTCCTCGTCTCCCATCACTAGCCTTCCGGAATCAGTTTGAATTGGCCCAATGTCTACTTTGGCCTGTCGTTTGTTTCTTATGTATTGAAAGAAACTTTTACTATCATTTCTTATATTACTGGCTAGCCTGCCTTCATATTTGATCCTCTCCTTCCTTATTTGTCTCTTTGTTAACCTCTGTTTGTTTTTGTAGCCTTCCCAATCTTCTGATTTCCCAGTGCTTTTGGCCACTTTATAGGATCTCTCTTTTTCTTTGATACATTTCCTGACCTCCTTTGTCAGCCATGGCTGTCTAATCCCTCCCCGGATAATCTTTCTTTTCTTGGGGATGAACCTCTGTACAGTGTCCTCAATTATGCATACAAACTCCTGCCATTTTTGCTCTACTGTCTTCCCCACTAGGGTCTGCTTCCAGTCGATTTTCGCCAGTTCCTCTCTCATGCCCTCGTAATTACCTTTATTTAACTGTAACACCATTACATCCGATTTTGCCTTCTCTCTTTCAAACTGCAGACTGAACTCAACCATATTATGATCGCTGCTTCCTAAGTGTTCCCTTACTTTAAGATCTTTTATAAAGTCTGGTTCATTACATAGCACTAGGTCCAGAATAGCCTGCTCCCTTGTGGGCTCCCTGACAAGCTGTTCCAAAAAGCCATCTTGTAAGCATTCCATGAATTCCTTTTCTTTGGATCCACTGGCTACGTTATTTACCCAATCCACCTGCATATTGAAGTCCCCCATGATCACCGTGACCGTGCCTTTCTGACATGCCTTTTCTATTTCCCGGTACATGTTGCGCCCCTGGTCCTGACCACTGTTCGGATGTCTGTACATAACTCCCATTATGGTTTTTTTGCCTTTGTGGTTCCTCAATTCTACCCACACAGACTCCACATCATCCGACCCTATGTCGTTTAGTGCCATAGATTTAATTTTGTTCTTAACTAACAAGACAACCCCACCCCCTCGGCCCACCTCCCTGTCTTTTCGATAGGTTGTATATCCTTGGATGTTTAACTGCCAGTCCTGAACCCCCTGCAGCCATGTCTCTGTGATGCCTACCACATCATAATCATTCACGATGATCTGTGCCATTAGTTCGTCTACTTTGTTACAAATGCTACGAGCATTCAGGTAAAGTGCCTTAATGCTAACTTTCTTATCATTACAGATATTGGAAGTCCTAAGATGTCCAAAGTTATCCTTCCTTTTTGTTGAATTCCTAGTCTGCCTCAAGCTTAAATCCACCTGCCTACATGTTATCCTCCTGCGTATCTTGCCATTTAACTCCATGCTCCCTGTTGTGATATGGAGCTTAACTAGTTGTGCTGTGCATTTCATGTAGTACTTGTATCCCCAAGTATCAGTTTAAACTATACTCTAGTTTTGAATGGGAGGGGAGGGGGGCACTAAAACTCATGATTGTTGACCTGCTCACCTAATGAAATGCCTATGGGCTTTCAGGCCTTGGGTCTTGCTGTCTCCAACCCCTTCTTTTGATCACTCCTTTTTTGTAAAAGGCCAAAACAGTACCTCCTCCCTTACTGTACCAAATTTCTTCAATTATTAAAATCCCAGAGCCTTGAGCTGCACTCTTGTGATGCTGTGGCTATAAAAGCAGCTGAAGGACTCCGTATTCTGCAGTGAGCGACTTATGTTAAGACTGCCCAAATCCTTTCCACCAACTTCACAGCAAGTGTGATGGAATACTCTCCAGTTTCCTGCACGAGTGCAATTCCAACAACTCTCCAGAATCTTGCTAATTTAAATTGAAGCAGTTAATTTAATTGGCACCCCAACTCCCACCATAAAAATTCACTCCCTCCCAATTGGTACATTGGACTGCAGTGTGAACTGTCTGTGAGATACGTTGTACAATCCCAAAATCGTGACCTCTACTTGGAAGAACAAGGGGAGCATGCAATTGAGGAAAAAAACATCACCTTCAAGATCCCCCTCTCTCTCACACCATCCTGACTTGGAAATATATCACCTTCACTGGCAAAATGCTAGAACTCCGTTCCTAACAGCACTGCAGGAACATCTTCACCGTGCAGACTGCAGCAATTCAAGAAGAGATACCACCTTCTCAAGGGTAATTGGGGAAGGACAATAAGTGTTGACCTTGTGAATTAAAAGAAGAGTTAATTAAATCTTCTAATGAAAGACTGATGCCCTAACAGTTGGACAATGAAAGCTTAACAGTGGCTCCTATCAATGCCAGTAACTGGAAGAGCAAGAATGGCTATTAATTATTCAAGAATGGTCTTCAAAACAGACCCATAGTGAAATAAAATTCAACCATTATAAAAGCTGTTCATGTTGGTATTGTTCAGTTTGTCATGTTGACTTCCTAGCTTGAGTTCAACAGTGTCTGGACCAGACCCTGAACTGAAAGTTTAATCGGGGGGTGAAAAACACAGCCAGAGGATAATATGATTTGGTGCATCACAAAAGTGATGCATGAATGAATGTCAGTGGTTGCCTCCCTCATGCTGGGTTAGACATGCTTCCAATTGTTTGTCTTTGGGGGTGAAGCAAATTTAAACACAATAAATGTTCCTTTGACTGTTTTGATTCACAGGGCCACTGGCCAAAAGATTAGGAACAGGAAACCCGCCAGATTTCCAATCCCCATCTCAACAGATCCAGGGACACTGATGTCATTAATGAAATGAAATGAAATGAAAATGAATTGAAAATCGCTTATTGTCACAAATAGGCTTCAAATGAAGTTACTGTGAAAAGCCCCTAGTCGCCACATTCCGGCGCCTGTTCGGGGAGGCTGTTACGGGAATTGAACCGTGCTGCTGGCCTGCCTTGGTCTGCTTTCAAAGCCAGCGATTTAGCCCTGTGCTAAATGCCTTGTTCTCTACTATCTTCAGAAGTTAATTTGAATACAAATGGAGGTCAGTTATTGGTGTGTTTTTGGCTTCGTTGCACCAGTCTCTCCATAAGGACTGAGTGTCCTTTTATGTGAGTTGACCCACATTGTCCTATATCTAGCTGGAATCATGAGGGTAACACCAAAACAGATGTGTCGTTTTGCACATGTATTTCATCAATCTCTCCAAAACGTTGACCAAGTTAACAGAATCCACTTAGCTATGCAGTTGTAAGCAGGGAATATAAATTAGTTTTAATTTCATGTATAGAAATTCAAATGAAGATTGGGAATTACAGATGGGATTAATGAAGAGAGATAAAAGATCAACAGAAAAAGAAAAAAGGAAGTATTCTGATTTTTTGAAAAATCTCAGCACTAATTTCTGTCTGAAGGGAGGACTCTCTGGGTGGGAGAGGTTATTCCGCAGTAAAAACTTGAATGCATCAGCCCTAACGTTTTCAGCTACTTTTAGTGCTGAAGTAGTGGGCACCAGGTTTAGTCATTTAAATGTGAGCCTATCGTCTAGGATTGGAACAAAGCATGCTGTGGAGGGAAAAGGATCTCCATCAACAACCTCTTGCCTTGTGCATTTAACTATTGATGTGTGAAGGCTAGAAGTTGCTGTCTTATCTAACCCATAAAAATGGTGAGTGCTGATGGGCTCGTGTTACAATTACTGCAAAACCTGGGCTCATATTTCAGGTCCAGTTCTGATAAAAGGCCATCAACCTCAAATATCAACTCTAAATCTCTATTTCGCTCTCCACAGATGTTGTCTGCAATGCTGAGTGTTTCCAGCGTTTTCTGTTTTTATTTCACATGGGTATGTGCTCCTTTTAAATTGCCAGCATTAAAAAAGTTCTGAAGGTTTGAAATCTCAAGATGGCGCCGGCGGGTGGCGACTCTTTACGAGCTCTCTCTCACAGATCATCTTCCTATATCTCTTGTATCCATGCTCCGATATTTTTTTCATGTATGGAACGATCTACTGGGTTATACGCAGAACAATACTTTTCACTGTATTTCGGTATACGTGACAATAAATCAAATTCAATTCCATGATCAATAACAATCATGAATTCATCAAGTTCTGTGGATGTGTGTGGTGAGTGTGTCATGTGTGTTTGATCTTAATGTTCAATTTTCAAAATAGTTGAATTTTCAAGCCAATAAATTACCTCCACTTGTATTTTGTTGACACGTTGGGATGGTTCAGTGCTAATGGCTTACACCTGCAGGAGACGTATTTCCTAATTTCTAATACAGGAGATTGAGGAGAGTGAGATACAGTGAGGCACACAAATGAAGAAAGACTTTAAACTAATATGATTTATTTTTAAAAAAAAAAATTTGAAGGAAACAGACTGAAAGAGAAGGAAAAAGAAAAGCATTGAGTGGGGAAGGAAAGGTAGAGACAGAGAGAAAAGGAGAGAGAGTTTTGAAGGGACAGTGATGAAGAACATAGAGGAAGAGGTGAATACAAGGGGGTTGGGGGTTATAAGTATAATCTGGTGTGTTTACATGTTTCCATTCCATTTGTAGAACTTGGAATTTGTAATGGAAATTGAAAAAGGATAAAATGGGGCTGAATTGCATTTCTGTATATTGGTCAAGTTAAACCCACACTCTAACTTCACTTCATCTGAAGGTTACGTTTGTTCTTGATTCGTGTTTGCAATAACATGGCTGACTGACTCTTGTGTGTGTGAGACTAGAACAAGGGGACACAGTTGAAGAATAAGGGATCTATCTCTATTTGAAGATGGCGAGGGGGAGAATTTATTTCTGAGAGTGGTTAGGATATGCAATTCTCTTTCCCAAAAAGCAGTGGAGGCTGGTCATTGAATTGATATGAAAATCCGAACGACTGAGAGGATATATCCACATTTGTAGTGAAAATTGCCTGTGAAAC
This sequence comes from Scyliorhinus canicula, assembly GCF_902713615.1. Lineage (NCBI taxonomy): Eukaryota > Metazoa > Chordata > Chondrichthyes > Carcharhiniformes > Scyliorhinidae > Scyliorhinus > Scyliorhinus canicula. The sequence continues at coordinate 87,212,514 of NC_052154.1, read as the reverse complement.
CTTATCACACTTGTACTCTTACTCCAGTAAGTGTGCTGCAGTGCTGTCACTTGCAGAAGGTTAAAATTATAGCATGACAAGTTTATGTATTTCATTTCATGTTGGAAAATTCCATCATCAACATGGATTAAGAATTTAAGACCCGAATATAAGACATTAAAATGGTGGACTGAGTTACATGTTCTTAGCCTGTTATTATTTTCTCTCTCAACTCCATTTCAGTTGAACATTACACTTGGGTCCTGACATTTATTGTGTTGGTGGTTCTCAAACTGGGGGTCCGTAGAGATCTTCCAGGCATTCCATGAAATAATGTTGGAGTGGAATGCGGCTGCTCCATGTACAGCTCAGTGGGATGGCTATCTCCCCTATGAAGGGAGCATGCAAGGATAGAGAAGGGCTCTGCAGTGAGAAGCACTTGCGCCCATTTCACTGGGATCTGTGCATAATTACCAGCTTCTTAGAGCATTCTACTTATGTAGCACTTTCATATCATGCGTATTGTATTGTATAAAAATTTTGTTGGAGGGGTCTGTGGAGGATTAATAATCCATTTTTGAAAATGGTTTTTCGACCAAAATGGTTTTTAGCACCGTTTCTCAATATGATACCAAAGATCAACAGATAATAATTAAGTTACTTTGTTTCTAGGAAACAATGTGGTGTCTTTGAAAAACAACCATATGGGATAAGTTGAAGAGATCTAAAGAAATGGCAAGCATGACTGACCGACAACATGCTGAGACTTTGGCAACAGAGCAGCAGAACCGTGGCAACCAACCCAAAGGAGTGGACTGGACTGTCATTGCCCTCACCTGCCAATACAAGGATAGCATTTATGCCTTCCAAAGAGGTACGTGGGTCAAGTCTGACAGCGAAAGATCTAGGCATGAGCAGATTATCTGGCCATCAGATATTATCGTAGCCTATTAATTGAGAACTGTATCCATCCTGTAATGATATTTCAAGATTATTAGAATTGTGATCAAGGTACTTTTTGTCATCTTGACTTGCAACTGTGAATTGAGAATTATTTTTCTGTAGCACGTGGAAATGCAAGGTGGGGTATCTTGTTGAAGAATGGATATTTTTTCTCACTTACTTTGCAGCCATTGTTGTAATAAAGTACAGTAAGAAGTCTTACAACACCAGGTTAAAGTCCAACATGTTTGTTTCAAACACTAGCTTTTGGAGCACTGCTCGTTCCTCAGGTGAATGAAGAGGTTTGTTCCAGAAACATACATATAGACAAATTCATGGATGCCAGAAAATGCTTAGAATGCAAGCATTTGCTGGTAATTTAATCTTTCCAGATCCAAAGATATGGGCAACCCCAGGTTAAAGAGGTGTGAATTGTCTCTAGCCAGGACAGTTGGTAGGATTTCGCAAGCCCAGGCCAGATGGTGGGGAATGAATGTAATGCAACATGAATCCCAGGTCCCGTATGAGGCCGCACTCATGTGTGCGGAACTTGGCTATAAGTTTCTGCTTGCCGATTCTGTGTTGTCGCGCGCCCTGAAGGCCGCCTTGGAGAACGCTTACCCGGAGATAAGAGGCTGAATGCCCTTGACTGCTGAAGTGTTCCCCGACTGAAAGGGAACATTCCTGCCTGGTGATTGTCGCGCAATGTCCGTTCATTTGTTGTCGCAGTGTCTGCTTGGTTTCGCCAATGTACCACGCTTCGGGACATCCTTTTCTGCAGCGTATGAGGTAGACAACGTTGGCCGAGTCGCACGAGTATGTACCGCGTATCTGGTGGGTGGTGTTCTCGCGCGTAATGGTGGTGTCCGTGTCGATGATCTGGCACGTCTTGCAGAGATTACCATGGCAGGGTTGTGTGGTGTTGTGGTCGCTGTTCTGAAGTCTGGGTAGTTTGCTGCAAACAATGGTTTGTTTGAGGTTACGCGGTTGTTTGAAGGCTAGTAGTGGGGGTGTGGGGATGACCTTGGCAAGATGTTCACCTTCATCGATGACGCGTTGAAGGCTGCGAAGAAGATGTCGTAGTTTCTCCGCTCCGGGAAAGTACTGGACGACGAAGGGTACTCTGTCAGTTGTGTCCTGTGTTTGTCTTCCGAGGAGGTCGTGCGGTTTTTTGCTGTGGCGCATTGGAACTGTCGATCCATGAGTCGAGCGCCATATCCCGTTCGTACGAGGGCATCCTTCAGCGTCTATAGATGTCTGTTACGCTCCTCCTCGCCTGAGCAGATCCTGTGTATACGGAGGGCTTGTCCATGATGATGGCTTCTTTAATGTGTTTAGGGTGGAAGCTGGAGAAGTGGAGCATCGTGAGGTTATCCGTGGGCTTGCGGTAAAGCGAAGTGCTGAGGTGACCGTCTTTGATGGAGACGAGTGTGTCCAAGAATGCAACTGATATTGGAGAGTAGTCCATGGTGAGTCTGATGGTGGGTTGGAAATTATTGATGTCATCGTGTAGTCGTTTCAGTGATTCTTCACCGTGGGTCCAAAGGAAAAATATCCAGCAGAGGGCAGCAGAGCGGAGCTACTGATTGGCTGTTCCGGGGAGATTTGCATACCTGCAGTGCGGTCAGCGTAATTTGAAGGTGGTTTGTGGAGGGGCTGTTGTCAAGTGACAGTTTAATTCGAAACACTTCCTCAGTGTTTTCCCCCCACCCCCTCCTCTAGCCAAAGAAAAACAACTGTGGTTGTCGGGAAGGTAAGTTTATCTCTTTAAAAAATTACCTTGAAGGGTGACATCACAGCAAAGCAGTGACCTGATTGGCTGGTAAGGAAAGTGCGCCAATTAGCAGTAGCTGGGAGAAATTTAACTCTGTGCGTTGGTAAGTATTGTGATTGTAAGTAAAATCTTTATTCCTTTCATTTATTCATCTTTTGATACTTTATTTGTAATCAGTTAAGGTAAAGTGTGAAAATGGCAGGAGATCCCAGAGCCGTGTTATGCTCCTCGTGCTCAATGTGGGAGTTCAGGGACGCGGCCGATGCCCCTGACTCCTTCATGTGCAGGAAGTTTGTCCAGCTGCAGCTCCTGTTAGACCGTATGACGGCTCTGGAGCTGCGGATGGATTCACTTTGGAGCATCCACGATGCTGAGGAGTTTGTTTTAATGCGAGAAGTGTAGCAATTAAGGCAGATGAACTTAGGGCTTGGATTAGTACCTGGGAATGTGATGTTATTGGTATTACTGAGACTTGGTTGAGGGATGGGCAAGACTGGCAACTAAATATCCCAGGGTATAGATGCCTCAGGAGGGATAGAGAGGGAGGTAAAAGGGGTGGAGGAGTTGCATTACTGGTCAGAGATGATATCACAGCTGTGATTAAGGAAGGCACGATGGAGGATTCGAACACTGAGGCAATATGGATAGAGCTAAGAAATAGGAAGGGTGCAGTAACATTGTTGAGACTTTACTATAGGCCTCCCAAAAGCAAGCGTGAAGTAGAGGTACAAATATGTAGACAGATTATAGAACAATGTAGGAGCAATAGGGTGGTTGTGATGGGAAATTTTAACTTCCCCAACATTAAATGGGACTCATATAGTGTTGGAGGCATAGATGGAGCAGAATTTGTAAGGAGCATCCAGGAGAGTCTTTTAGAGCAGTATGTAAATAGTCCAACTCGGGAAGGGGCCATACTGGACCTGGTATTGGGGAATGATCCCGGCCAGGTGGTTGACGTTTCAGTCGGCGATTACTTTGGGAATAGCGATCACAATTCCATAGGTTTTAGAATACTCATGGACAAAGACGAGAGTGGTCCTAAAGGAAGAGTGCTAAATTGGGGAAAGGCCAACTATAACAAAATTCGGCAGGAGCTAGGGAATGTGGATTGGGAGCAGCTGTTTAAGGGTAAATCAACATTTGAAATGTGGGAGTCTTTTAAGGAAAGGTTGATTAGAGTGCAGGACAGACATGTTCCTGTGAAAATGAGAGATAGAAATGGCAAGATTAGGGAACCATGGATGACGGGTGGAATTGTGAGATTAGGTAAAATGAAATAAGATCGAGGCGACACAAAACTGATGAAGCTTTGGAGGAATATCGGGAAATTAGGACAAATCTCAAACGCGCAATAAAGAGGGCTAAAAGGGGTCATGAAATATCTTTGGCTAAAAGGGTTAAGGAAAATCCCAAAGCCTTTTATTCGTATATAAGGAGCAAGAGGGTAACTAGAGAAAGGATTGGCCCACTCAAAGACAAAAGAGGGAATTTATGCGTGGAGTCAAAGGAAATGAGTGAGCTTCTTAATGAGTACTTTGCATCGGTATCCACCAAGGAGAGGGACATGATGGATGTTGAGGCGAGGGATGGATGTTTAAATACTCTTGGTCATGTCGGCATAAGGAAGGGGGAGGTTTTGGGTATTCTAAAAGGCATTAAGGTGGACAAGTCCCCAGGACCGGATGGGATCTATCCCAGGTTACTGAGGGAAGCGAGGGACGAAATAGCTGGGGCCTTAACAGATATCTTTGCAGCATCCTTGAGCATGGATGAGGTCCCGGAGGACTGGAGAATTGCTGATGTTGTCCCTTTGTTTAAGAAGGGTAGCAGGGATAATCCAGGGAATTATAGACCTGTGATCTTGACGTCAGTGGTAGGCAAACTGTTGGAGACGATAGTGAGTGATAGGGTCTATTCACATTTGGAAGAAAATAGACTTATTAGTGATAGGCAGCATGGTTTTGTGCAGGGAAGGTCATGTCTTACAAACCTAATAGAATTCTTTGAGGAAGTGACAAAGTTAATTGATGAGGGAAGGTTTGTAGATGTCATATACATGGACTTCAGTAAAGCATTTGATAAAGTTTCCCATGGCAGGTTGATGGAAAAAGTGAAGTCGTATGGGGTTCAGGGTGTACTAGCTAGATGGATAAAGAACTGGCTGGGCAGCCGGAGACAGAGAGTAGTGGTGGAAGGGAGTGTCTCAAAATGGAGAAAAATGGGGCAGCACGGTAGCATTGTGGATAGCATAATTGCTTCACAGCTCCAGGGTCCCAGGTTCGATTCCGGCTTGGGTCACTGTCTGTGCGGAGTCTGCACATCCTCCCCGTCTGTGTGTGGGTTTCCTCCGGGTGCTCCGGTTTCCCTCCACAGTCCAGAGATGTGCAGGTTAGGTGGATTGGCCATGATAAATTGCCCTTAGTGTCCAAAGTTGCCCTTAGTGTTAGGTGGGGTTACTGGGTTGTGGGGATGGGGTGGAGGTGTTGACCTTGGGTGGGGTGCTCTTTCCAAGAGCCAGTGCTGACTCGATGGGCCGAATGGCCTCCTTCTGCACTGTAAATTCTATGAATATCTATGACTAGTGGTGTTCCACAGGGATCCGTGCTCGGACCTCTGTTATTTGTGATCTACATAAATGATCTGGACGAAGGTATAGGTGGTCTGATCAAGTTTGCAGATGATACTAAGATTGGTGGAGTTGCAGATAGCGAGGCGGACTGTTAGAGAATTCAGCAAAATATAGATAGATTGGAGAGCTGGGCAGAGAAATGGCAGATGGAGTTCAATCCAGGCAAATGCGAAGTGATGCATTTTGGAAGATCTAATTCAAGAGCGGACTATACGGTGAATGGAAGAGTCCTGGGGAAAATTGATGTACAGAGAGATCGGGGAGTTCAAGTCCATTGTACCCTGAAGGTGGCAACGCAGGTTGATAGAGTGGTCAAGAAGGCATACAGCATGCTTGCCTTCATCAGATGGGGTATTGAGTACAAGAGTCGGCAGGTCATGTTACAGTTGTATCGGACTTTGATTAGGCCACATTTGGAATACTGGGTGCAGTTCTGGTCGCCTCATTACCAGAAGGATGTGGATGCTTTAGAGAGGGTGCAGAGGAGGTTCACCAGGATGTTGCCTGGTATGGAGGGTGCTAGCTATGAAGAAAGGTTGAGTAGATTAGGATTGTTTTCATTGGAAAGACGGAGGTTGAGGGGAGACCTGATTGAGGTCTACAAAATTATGAGAGGTATGGACAGGGTGGATAGCAACAAGCTGTTTCCAAGGGTGGGAGTGTCAATTTCAAGGGGTCACAATTTCAAGGTGAGAGGGGAAAAGTTTAAGGGAGATGTGCGTGGAAAGTTTTTTACGCAGAGGGTGGTGGGTGCCTGGAATGCTTTGCCAGCGGAGGTGGTAGAGGCGGGCACAATAGCATCATTTAAGATGCATCTGGACAGATATATGAACGGACGGGGAACAGAGGGAAGTAGTTCCTTGGAAAATAGGCAACAGGTTTAGATAAAGGATCTGGATCGGCGCAGGCTGGGAGGGCCGAAGGGCCTGTTTCTATGCTGTAATTTTCTTTGTTCTTAGTATCTGGTGTAGAACGTCGGTTGAAGGTCCTGTGCGATGAGGAGGTCTTGTTCAAACTTGTGCATGAAGATGTTGGCATACTGAGGTGCGAATTTGGTCCCCATGGCTGTTCCGTGCGTCTGGATGAAGAAATTGTTGTTGAAGGTGAAGACGTTGTGATCCAGAATGAAGCGGATGAGTTGCAGAATTGCATCTGGAGATTGGCAGTTTTCGGTGTTGAGTACTGAATAACATCACGATGCTCCACCCTGTGATGCATTAATATTGGTGGACATCATGATAAAGAAGTTATCAAAGCATATGGTCACCACAACTTAACCATTAAAAAAAATAATAATCAAGGATGAAATATTTTTGAACCAGAACTCATCCACTTGATGAATGTAGAAAGCTGACCAAAAGGAAAGTATATGTGTGCATTTGGAAAAGGAGAAAAAGTAAGAAGGGGGAATAAAAGCTAACATCACTTCCCCAAATGAGGTGAACGCTGCCCCTCACAGCAGTGTACTATACATACCTATCTTGCCAGTGATTTGTGAAAAAACCACCCACATTAAAGCAATATTTAATCAAATATCCCAAACAAAAGTTTGGTAAAGCTCAGTATTTCCAAAAAGGTGCAAAATCTGTCCAGAACTAACAGCTTTGTAATATAGTACTTCACAAGAGAGCAGAAATATAAAGGGCGGGATTTTCTGTGAACCGGCGGGGCGGGCCACTCTGGCGCCGAGCAGTGGCGTGAACCACTGTGGCGTTGGGCCGTCCCGAAGTTGCGGAATCCTCCGACCGGCGCGGCGCGACTCCTGTCCCCGCCAAATGCCCGGCGCCGGAGAATTCGGCAGCCGGCGGGGGTGGGGTTGGAGAATTCCGTCAAAAGATTTTCCACTCTCAAAGAATTTAATTGCACATGTGGTAAAAGGTAAAAAAAAAAGAGGTTTATGTAAAATTTTCTGCATTTATTGCCATCATGCATAGTTACCTAATTATCATAGAATCCCGACAGTGTCGAAGGAGGCCATTCAGCTCACCGAATCTGCGACGACCCTACGGAAGAGCACCATACCTAGGCCCAATCCCTGCTTAACCCTGTAACCCAACCTGCCTTTCAGCACTAAGGGGCAACTTAGCATGGGCAATCCACCTAACCGACACCTGTTCGGACTGTGGGAAGAACCCGGGAGCACCCGGAGGAAACCCCCGCAGACATATGGGGTAAAGCGCAAACTCCACACAGGCAGTCACCAAGGTCCCTGACTCTGTTTGGCAGCATTGCTAACCACTGTGCTGCCCCGTATTAGTGCAGTTTTGACCTGGGTGAAGTCTTGATCTGACTTATCAAGAGATAGTACAATTGTGTTCTTGAAAAAGGCTGAAACTTCTTGCAGTGTGTTAAAAATCTTCTTGATTCTGTTGAAAGTTACATGCAGACGAACAGGGTGGAGGAGACATATTAAAGTCTGGCTTCATGAACTTGGGCTTTAACAGAGTTGTATTCTCCACGATGCCAAGATAAATCCACAAAGGTCGGGGTAGATGATATCTTGCTTCCACAAAAGTATAGTTGATCCTTTTCTCTAGACTCACGCATAATTTTCTTCTTCACCCTATAGTTATGCAGTCTTAGTATTATTGTCCTTGGGGGCTTGCCAAGCTGTGACTGTGGAGCTCAATTCACTACTGGCAGTGAATCAAAATTCTCCTTGTCGAAAACCTCCAAAAGAAGTGCCCCAGTAAAAATTGTAGATTTTTTTTTTGCTCCATTCCCTCGGGCACTGAGAGAATCCTTAAGTTCTGTTTTCTGCTGCCATTCAAACTTGGAGGTCATTCAAACCTCTGCTGACCTTGTCCTAACTTTTCTTTTTATATAAATGTTTTTATTCTCCATTTTCCTTCAAAATTTACACCCCACCCACAAACAGTAAACAGTAACAAATCCAAAATCAATCCCCTTAACAATAACAACGATCCCATCCTCCCACCACCCCAAACAATAGCCCACCTGTCAATATATGCATCCAATAAACCAAACCCTCTCACGGTGGAAACAAAAAACAAAGGAGAAAAAGAAAAAAAGGAGTCCAAGACTGCCCATGGTCACCATAGAGTCCATTCCCCCCCCCCCCCCCACCCCACTCAACGGCGTCCAATCTCTGAAAGAGTACCGTACATGATACCCAAGTGTTGTAAATCCCCCTCCTCACCAACTCCTCCCGTTCACTGCCTCTTGTAAAGCTCCTTCCCCCAACCTCGGTTCCTTCCCCCAACTTTCCACCCCGGCTAGACCTGTTCTGCCAGGCTCCGATGGCCGCAGCCCCTCCCCCCACCTCACTCCCGTTCACTGGCCGGCTTAAACCGGCCAGCGTGGTGGCCCCCGCCCGGGTCCCTTTTCCCCTTGCCCGGCACTAGGAAAGCCCAGAAATCCCCTTTTAGCACACAAACCCCGCATATCCGCATATCACAGTATAAAAAGGATCCAGCTACAGTGCAGATTTTGTTTGCACTGGAGTGCTGAACTTGGTGCATTTGAGTGCTATAGTCAGAGTTTGGTGACTGAGGGAGTTAGGTGCTCCTTTCATTTCATTTCCGCAAAGAGCGAGAAGGGAGCCAGGAGTTTACAGAGTGCAGCTGACTGGGAGCAGAATCGGAGGGTGGAGGACCAGTTGGTCCACAGGGCAGCTATATTCTGTAAAGTAAGAGGGGATGGAGGCTCGGGCAGTTGCATGCTCATCCTGTAGGATGTGGGTGGTGAGGGATACCACCGGTGTCCCCGCTGACTATACCTGCGGGAAGTGCACCCAACTCCAGCTCCTCAGAGACCGTGTTAGGGAACTGGAGCTGGATGAACTTTGGATCATCCGGTAGGCAGAGGGGGTTATCGAGAAGAGTTGCAGGGAGGTAGCCACACCCAAGGTACTGGACAAGAGTAGCTGGGTTACAGTCAGGGGAAAGAAAACAAATGGGCAGACAGTGCAGGGATCCCTCGTGGCCGTTCCCCTTCAAAACAAGTATACTGTTTTGGATGCTGTTGGGGGGATGACCTTCCGGGGGAAGGCCCTAGCGGCCAGGTCTCTGGCACTGAGTCTGGCTCTGGGGCTCAGAAGGGAAGGGGAGAGAATAGAAAAGCAATAGTAATAGGAGATTCAATGGTTAGGGGAATAGATAGGAGATTTTGTGGTCGCGGGTGAGATGCCCGGAAGGTATGTTGCCTCCCGGGTGCCAGGGCCAGGGATGTCTCGGATCGTGTCTTCAGGATCCTGAAGGGGCAGGGTGAGCAGCCAGAAGTCGTGGTGCACATTGGTACCAACGACGTAGGTAGGAAAAGGGATGTGGAGGTAATAAACAAGTTTAGGGAGTTAGGCTGGAAGTTAAAGGCCAGGACAGAGTTGGCATCTCTGGTTTGTTGCCGGTGCCACGTGATAGCGAGGCTAGGAATAGGGAGAGAATGCAGTTGAACACGTGGCTGCAGGAATGGTGTAGGAGGGAAGGCTTCAGGTATTTGGATAATTGGAGCGCATTCTGGGGAAGGTGGGACCTGTACAAGCAGGACGGGTTGCATCTGAACCAGAGGGGCACCAATATCCTGGGAGGGAGGTTTTCTAAGACTCTTCGGGAGGATTTAAACTAATTTGGCAGGGGAATGGGAACCGGATTTTTAGTCCAGCAACTAAGGAAGCCGATATTCAGGACGCCAAAGCATGTAGTGATGCAGTGGGGAAGGTAACACTGACAAAGGAGAGTACTTGCAGGCAAGGAGATGGGTTGAAGTGTGTATACTTCAATACAAGAAGCATCAGGAATAAGGTGGGTGAACTTATGGCATGGATCGGTACTTGGGACTACGACGTGGTGGCCATCACGGAAACTTGGATAGAAGAGGGGCAGAAATGGTTGTTGGAGGTCCCTGGTTATAGATGTTTCAACAAGACTAGGGAGGATGGTAAAAGAGGAGCGGGGTTGGCATTGTTAATTAGAGATAGTATAACAGCTGCAGAAAGGCAGTTCGAGGAGGATCTGCCTACAGAGGTAATATGGGTTGAAGTCAGAAATAGGAAAGGAGCAGTCACCTTGTTGGGAGTTTTCTATAGGCCCCCCAATAGCAGCAGAGATGTGGAGGAACAGATTGGGAAACAGATTTTGGAAAGGTGCAGAAGTTATAGGGTAGTCATGGGTGACTTCAACTTCCCAAATATTGAGGGGAAACTCTTTAGATCAAATAGTTTGGATGGGGTGGTGTTTGTGCAGTGTGTCCAGGAAGCTTTTCTAACACAGTATGTAGATTGTCAGACCAGAGGGGAGGCCATATTGGATTTGGTACTTGGTAATGAACCAGGGCAGGTGATAGATTTGTTAGTGGGGGAGCATTTTGGAGGTAGTGACCACAATTCTGTGACTTTCACTTTAGTAATGGAGAGGGATAGGTGCGTGCAACAGGGTAAGGTTTACAATTGGGGGAAGGGTAAATACAATGCTGTCAGACAGGAATTGAATTGCATAAGTTGGGAACATAGGCTGTCAGGGAAGGACACAATTGAAATGTGGAACTTGTTCAAGGAACAGGTACTGCGTGTCTTTGATATGTATGTCCCTGTCAGGCAGGGAAGAGATGGTCAAGTGACGGAACCATGGTTGACAAGAGAAGTTGAATGTCTTATTAAGAGGAAGAAGGAGACTTATGTAAGGCTGAGGAAACAAGGTTCAGACAGGGCGCTGGAGGGATATAAGATAGCCTGGAGGGAACTGAAGAAAGGGATTAGGAGAGCTAAGAGAGGGCATGAAAAATCTTTGGCAGGTAGGATCACGGAAAACCCCAAGGCCTTTTACACATATGTGAGAAATATGAGAATGACTAGAGCGAGGGTAGGTCCGATCAAGGACAGTCGCGGGAGATTGTGTATTGAGTCTGAAGAGATAGGAGAGGTCTTGAACGAGTACTTTTCTTCAGCATTTACAAACGAGAGGGGCCATATTGTTGGAGAGTTCAGTGTGAAACTGACAGGTAAGCTCGAGGAGATACTTGTTAGGAAGGAAGATGTGTTGGGCGTTTTGAAAAACTTGAGGATAGACAAGTCCCCCGGGCCTGACGGGATATATCCAAGGATTCTATGGGAAGCATGAAATGAAATTGCAGAGCCGTTGGCAATGATCTTTTCGTCCTCACTGTCAACAGGGGTGGTGCCAGGGGATTGGAGAGTGGCGAATGTCGTGCCCCTGTTCAAAAAAGGGAATGGGGATAACCCTGGGAATTACAGGCCAGTTAGTCTTACTTCGGTGGTAGGCAAAGTAATGGAAAGGGTACTGAGGAATAGGATTTCTGAGCATCTGGAAAGACACTGCTTGATTAGGGATAGTCAGCACAGATTTGTGAGGGGTAGGTCTTGCCTTACAAGTCTTATTGACTTCTTTGAGGAGGTGACCAAGCACGTGGATGAAGGTAAAGCAGTGGATGTAGTGTACATGGATTTTAGTAAGGCGTTTGATAAGGTTCCCCATGGTAGGCTTATGCAGAAAGTAAAGAGGCATGGGATAGTGGGAAATTTGGCCAGTTGGATAACGAACTGGCTAACCAATAGAAGACAGAGAGTGGTGGTGGATGGCAAATATTCAGCCTGGAGCCCAGTTACCAGTGGTGTACCGCAGGGATCAGTTCTGGGTCCTCTGCTGTTTGTGATTTTCATTAATGACTTGGATGAGGGAGTTGAAGGGTGGGTCAGTAAATTTGCAGATGATACGAAGATTGGTGGAGTTGTGGATAGTGAGGAGGGCTGTTGTCGGCTTCAAAGAGACATAGATAGGATGCAGAGCTGGGCTGAGAAGTGGCAGATGGAGTTTAACCCTGACAAGTGTGAGGTTGCCCATTTTGGAAGGACAAATATGAATGCGGAATACAGGGTTAACAGTAGGGTTCTTGGCAATGTAGAGGAGCAGAGAGATCTTGGGGTCTATGTTCATAGATCTTTAAAAGTTGCCACTCAAGTGGATAGAGCTGTGAAGAAGGGCTATGGTGTGCTAGCGTTTATTAACAGAGGGATTGAGTTTAAGAGCCGTGAGGTGATGATGCAGCTGTACAAAACCTTGGTAAGGCCACATTTGGAGTACTGTGTGCAGTTCTGGTCACCTCATTTTAGGAAGTATGTGGGAGCTTTGGAAATGTGCAAAGGAGATTTACCAGGATGTTGCCTGGAATGGAGAGTAGGTCATACGAGGAAAGGTTGAGGGTGCTAGGCCTTTTCGCATTAGAACGGAGAAGGATGAGGGGCGACTTGATAGAGGTTTATAAGATGATCAGGGGAATAGATAGAATAGACGGTCAGTGATTTTTTTCCCCGGTTGCAACAAACCATTACAAGGGGACATAAATTTGAGGTGAATGGTGGAAGATATAGTGGGGGGTGTCAGAGGTAGGTTCTTTACCCAGAGAGTAGTGGGGGCATGGAATGCACTGCTTGTGGAAGTAGTTGAGTCAGAAACATTAGGGACCTTCAAGCGGCTATTGGATAGGTACATGGATTATGGTAGAATAATGGAGTGTAGATTAATTTGTTCTTGAGGGCAGCACGGTAGCATTGTGGATAGCACAATTGCTTCACAGCTCCAGGGTCCCAGGTTCGATTCCGGCTTTGGTCACTGTCTGTGTGGAGTCTGCACATCCTCCCCGTGTTTGCGTGGGTTTCCTCCTGGTGCTCCGGTTTCCTTCCACAGTCCAAAGATGTGCAGGTTAGGTGGATTGGCCATGATAAATTGCCCTTAGTGTCCAAAATTGCCCTTAGTGTTGGGTGGGGTTACTGGATTATTGGGATAGGGTGGAGGTGTTGACCTTGTGTAGGGTGCTCTTTCCAAGAGCCGGTGCAGATTCGATGGGCTGAATGGCCTCCTTCTGCACTGCAAATTCTATGATTCTATGATTCTACACCCCAAACAGCCCTCACTTTTAGTGAAAGTCCCATCACTTCCGTTGTCCAAACATCGGCTCCTTTGGCCCATACACTTGCAGGAAGTGAAACAAAAAAAAGGAAGATAATACAGTCATGGGGTTACATTGGCACATGGCCATTTCTCACTTTCTCAGTTTTGCCACAGTCCTTCTGCCTTCGCAAACTCCTCTGCTGCTTCCGACGTTCCAAAATAAATGTTCTTGAGCTTGTAAGTCACCCTCAGCGTCGCTGGATATACAATGCCGCACTGCACCTTGCTAATGTACCGTGCCCTCTTCACCCGGTTGAAAGCAGCCCGCCTCCTCGCCAGCACCACCGTAAAGTCCTGGTATACACGTGCTCCAGCTCACTGCACCACCCGCTTCTGCTTGGCTCAGCACAGGACCTACTCCTTCACACTGTACCTACGGAAGCACAGAGTCGCTACCCTTGGCGGCTCATTAGCCTTTGGTGCAGGCCTTCACGATTGATGAGCCCGATCCAGTTCATATCGGGAGGGATCCTCTCCCTCCCCCAATAGTTTCGCCAGCATTGCAGCAAAATACTCAGTCGGCCTCGGCCCCTCAACTCCTTCGGGCAGCCCCACAATCCTCAAATTCTGTCGCTTGGATCTGTTTTCCAGGGCTTCCATTTTTCCTCGCAGATCCTTGTTAATCTCCATCACCTTCCGCATCTCCTTCCCCATCGAGGTAAGTTGATCACCGTGCTGCAATAATGTCTCCTCCACTTCCTTCAGGGCCTCCCCTTGCTTCCGCACCTCCGCCACTGAGCTCGCCACCGCCGTCGTCACCGGGGAAATCGACTCCTCCACCAGCACACTCAACCTCCCTCATCTCCTTCCTCATTGTCTGCATGTATTTTGTAAACTGCCTTTCGAATTCCGCAGCCATCACCTTAGTTATTTCTTCAGCCATAAGCAATGCAGCCTCCCATGGTGCTCCAGCCTCCATTTTCCTTGGTGACCCCGCGGTGACCTTTCTACTCCCCAGCAGATTTTCAGCTGTTTTCACAGCCGGTTTTTTTCCTGGTCCTCGACATATCCCTTCCCTGTGCTTTCTCCTGACCTTCACCACCTTCGTTGCCCCTAGGACCTGGCGTCAATCAACTACAATGCCGTTCCCGAATGGGAGCCCTCCAACGCGCGGCTGCCTCCCGCCCGCCGTCACCGGAAGTCCGACCTTGTCCTAACTTCTATCAAATCTATTCAAAGCTCACTGTGGTCTTCACTGGCCCACGTCAGCTCCCATTTCAACAACCCTTCAATTTAAAATGTTTGTCCTTGTTTTCCAAACCTTCCGTGGCTTTGCCCCTCCCAAGCTAAGTAATCTCCCTCAGCGGTATATCCCTCAGAAAGCTGCACCCCTCTAATTCTGGCTTTTTGAATATCCCTGATTTAATCACTCCCATCATTAGTGGTCATGTCTTCAGTTGCCAAGGCACCTAAGCTTTGGAATTCCCTTCCTAAACCTTTGTGTCCTCTCTATCTCTTTCAACATCCTTTGAAGATATTCCATACCCCTTTGATTAAACATTTGGTCATCTGTCTTAATACCTGCTTATGTGATTGGTGTTAAAATGTATTTGATAAAGCTCCTGTGAAATGCCTTGAGACCTTTTACTGCCTTACCTTTTGCTATATAAATAATGGTTCTAGTCGTGTGATGGTTGTTTTGCTTATGGAATAATTATTTGTCTGATTAGTGGAAACACTCCAATGCTGTTTAAATCACATAATGTTGTGGAACCTTGTATATTCACCTGGGAGAACAGATAGTACCACAGTTTAACTTAATGTTTCAAAGGTGAGAAATCAACAGTGTACTCAGTCCTGCATTAAAGTTTCAACCGAGATTATGCACTGAAATCTCTGCAGTGAGGTTTGAACCCACAACTTGTGAGCAATGGGGATGGTTTAGCTCACTGGGCTAAATCGCTGGCTTTTAAAGCAGACCAAGCAGGCCAGCAGCACGGTTCAATTCTCGTACCAGCCTCCCCGGACAGGTGCCAGAATGTGGCGACTAGGGGCTTTTCACAGTAACTTCATTGAAGCCTACTCGTGACAATAAGCGATTTTCATTTTTCATTTCATTTTCATTTCAAATGAGAGGACCACCACGGAACCAAGGCTAACATCAGCAAGACTGTCTCATTGTATCAGAATTTTGATATGAATCTTCCCTCATCATTTTCACTCACCTGATCTCTCTCTCTCTCTCTAGCTGACCCCCTCCTGTCACGGGCCGGTGCTGCCACTGGGAAAGCAACACTAACAAATTGGGCATTTCCTTTGGAAGTGGGTCCACTGATTTTAAAATAAATTAACATAGCAATATGGAGAGGGATGGTATTGACTCCTATTCTGTTTCTAACTGCATTGCGATTCAACTGGAAATCAAATGTTAAAAGTGGCACACTAGGGTTAGGGAGTACTCTGGGCACTCAAATTGGACCAAGTTGGGAAAATTGGATCAAATCCAGGAACACTGCACACGTGTAGGAGAGCCTGGGGCTGGTGGACAACATGGCTAAGCCAGAATTCTCTATATATAGATGTTGTATGCATGTTCCCTTGGACCGTTTATGGATATAGATTTCAGTAACAAGGAAGGAAGTGAAACTCTGAAGTGTCTTCATCAATTGTGTGACATATAGGCACGGATTTTATCAGCAGCAAAACTGGGAGGTGTTTGTCACCAACTTTCAAGCGGTTATTGAATAGGCACATGGAGCACACCAGAATGACAGGGAGTGGGATAGCTTGATCTTGGTTTCGGACAATGCTCGGCACAACATCGAGGGCCCTAGGGCCTGTTCTGTGCTGTGCTGTTCTATGTAAATACATTACAAATGATGACCCTACCTTGCTCCTAAGCTGCAGTGGGGTCTTGATCTCCCCATTGCAGAATGAACCAAACAAAAAACTGACTGTAGATCATTAGTGGTGCAGCCTGTTGCTGGAGGGAGTATTGTTAGAGCATATGCACACTGGTGTTGACACTGACAGCTAGGAGAAGCTCCAAATAAATCCACGTAAAAACCTGCGGATCAGCTCAAGGTCAAGCATGACGGATCCCATCGGAGCCCATTTGGGCATACTGCAACTTCCGATTTGAGTATAGGTGGGCTCCGGGGAAGTTGTAGACCTTCTCAGTTCACTGTCCACATGATCTGGGCCACAATTTCCTTCTCTAATTTTACCTCTCATTTTCTCCCTGTCACTGCAGAAGGTGCTGCCAATTCGCACTGGAGACGCTAATAATGTTGCTCTTTTTAATGAGTGGAATACTATCCCACCAGCGTCACCAATAATGTTGCCAAATTAACTATATATGGCAGTTATTGATGATAATATTGCTTTTCAGAGTCACCAGGTTCAAATGATACCACCACAAGGCTTTACCGGATATCGATCAAAGACCAAACAACCAGTTAGTTAGTTCAAGTTCAAAGATAGTTTATTTACACACAAGAATTATTTTGACATGCACCATAAAACACTACATGCTAAATTACACCTAACACTACAACAACTTGTACGTAACTTCAGGCACCCGGCTTTATGCAGAGGAGCAAGGCCTTTGTTCGGATCTTGCGTGGCTGGGACTGGAGAAGTGAGTTTGTTTCTGCTGGACTCATCCATCTGGTAGCGATCATTGGTCTTGAACTTGCTTCTGGTCGTGATGCTGCAATTGGTTTTAGGCGTAAGCTGGGGCCAAGAGAGTGCCGGTGCGCCGGGGCTAAAAGAGACTGAACACGTGGCAGTGTCTCTTATTATCCTTTGGGGGTTTCGCACTCTTTTGGGCGGTCCTTAGCTTTGGACCCAATAATTCGGCAGGCTTCAATTACTGCCTTTGATTTTAGCCAATAAATGGGCGGGTGCCTTGATGGCTGGGCGTGTCCTGAGCGGTCATTGACCTTGACTGTTTGGGCTTCCTGGGTGAAGGGAGTGGCGCCGATAAGTCTGTATCTGATACCTGAGTACAAGTCTTTTTTTCTGGGGGAATGGGCCATTAGAATGCAAATTGGCTGGGAGTTTTGATCGTGTCTGGTTATCTAGTGGCAAATATACACTTAAGCTCTGAGTTCGTCTGGATCCTGCATTGGCCATATTTCCCCTGATTCTTTGCAACTGGCCATACTTCCCTTTCTAAGTGGCCATCCCAAGGTAGTGACCCATGCCCATGTGCAGTGTAGAGTAGGACCCCCCCCCCCTTGTCAATGAGTGCTGGTGGAGTATTTTTGGGAGTCACTTCAGCCACTCATAGCGTTTGTCCATATTTGTTATTCGTGAGTGTATTTTCAAACGTAAGATAGTAATCAGGAATGAGAAATTTGTTAGTAATGTTTTCCTAACCAGTAGTACAATCCCAGCTTCTCTTCCTGGTTATAACCGCCAGGAAATACTGCACAGGCTGGGACTCGCTTCCTCTTTTCTAGAGAGGAAAAAAAGAAGGGTGACCTAATAGAGGTCTTTACAAATCAGAAGGTGTTAGATTGAGTCAGCATAGCAAAAATTATTTCATTTATGGGGGATCGATATCTAGGGGTCATAAATCTAAGATAGTCAATAATAACTCCAGTGGAGAATTCAAGAGAAGTTTCCCTTGCCCAGACCATGATGAAATATGGAACTCACTGCCACAGGGGGAGGGGTTGAGGTGACTGGTATTGATGCATTCATGGGGAACCTAGATAAATATGTGAGAGAGAAATGTGGATAGGATTAGATGATGTTGGGTGGGAGGAAACTCGTGAAGTATAAATACTGGCAAAGACTAAATGGGCCTGATGGCTGGTTTCTGTGTTGTAAAATTAATGTAAACCACTTTTTATTAGATTGTCATTGTGCTTTTCGACAATCTGAGTTTTGTAAATATAAGAAAACAAATTTGCTACGTTACCTGGTATATGTAACAGTGGGTCTGTGTCACCTGTTGCTTTAATAAAATCGAAATGGTATTAATAAAAAAGTATATATATATATTTTTTAAAATAATTTTTATTGAAAATTTTTTACAAAATATATAACAACAAACAGTAACAAACAACAATAAACCAACATAATAAGCATAACACCCCCAAGACCATTACAACACGTATATCGAGCCCCCCCCCCCCAAACCCGGTAAACAACAAGAGAACTTGAAAATGAATAAAATAAAATAAACATAGTCAACACACCCCCCCCTCCCCCGGGTTGCTGCTGCTGCTGACCTAGTTCCCTATCGTTGAGCCAGAAAATCGAGGAAAGGCTGCCACCGCCTAAAAAATATATATTTTTTAAATTACATCGCTATGGTCAGTACTTTCATGAATTTTCCTACTCCCTGTGTTCCCTTTGGTTTGAAATTAAGGCTCATTGTTCTGTCATATCCTAAAGTTCATTCTTGCCCAACTCTCCAAAAAAGGCCAGTTCATTTGTTACTGCTTGGAGTTTGTGTTCAGAGCTACACTGCCTTAAATTTCCTTAAGCTGCATTCCTATTCCCTGTCATGAACAGGGCAGAACACTCCTGTATAAAGGTAGTTGGATCACCCCAAGTTCAAGTTCAAGTATTCTGATGACAGATCTCATCAGAACCCATTTGGGCGCCCTGCAACTTCCGATTTGAGGATAAGTAGCATTCCTGATTACTTTATAGACTCCCAACTACCATAACTCTTAGTGGAGAACGTGTCCGATCCCACCCTGTTCTTCCAGCACCTCAGAAGTTGTAAGTAATGGGAGCAAAATTGGTCTTTGGCTATAGCACAAAACAACCGATAACAAAGTGCCTGATTTTCTTTCTTCTTCCATTGATTTCAGTTGAAAAGACAGAAGAGTGCGTCGGACAATGGGCTGCCAATTCAGCATTGCCCATTTTGCATCTTGCTAAAGATAAACTTCACCTCCAATGTGCCTCTGAAATTAGTGTCTGCAGAATAAGCTGCTTGGTCAGATTCCGTTGAATATGAATTGATACGCATATAAAAAGACAATGCAGAAACATGCACTGAACTGCTCTGACTGAAAACAAGAAGTGACAATCTGAAATTCTTACTGCCTCTCTAAACAAATTGTTCCTGATATAATCTCTGTTGGATGTGAGGCTGTTTTGTAGAGTTCCAATTCCATAATAACCCAATTGAAGGTTAGAGTTGGGGGACGCAAGATAGTCTTTGAATTATGAGAGTGTCCTTTTGATGTAAAAGCACGTTTTGCAGATTTGTTCTTCAGCACACATCATAGCAAGAAATGCTTGGAAAATGAGAAAATAAATTACTTCTCAGCAGTGCTTATATTTTTCTAAAATATAATTGTAGTTTTTTTAATCCAATCCAGGTCACTGAGTTTAATTGTTGTTTGGTCAGGGAATGTACTTGCCTAGTTCGGGATACAGATTAAAGATGTAGGTCAAAAACACCCAAAGATATAAGATTGTCTTGGATCTGTACCTGTGCACAGTTTGAAGTGCGAGTTCAGTGAGTGCTGCTATTGAACCCTTTAATATATTTGTTTTCTCTGCCCAAAGACAAGTTCTTGGCAATTGTTCACCGAACCACGTGATATTTTTACTACAGGTAGAGTAATAAGAAAGATCCCCAGTCTTACTCAGCTTGAATGCCGATCAAACCCTATGTTAATGACATTACTCCCATCTACACGCCGTCAACTGAGCTAACCGCCACTCTCAATATAATTATTTTCTTTATTGGAAATATTTTTATTGAAATGTTAACAATTTTTATACAAATGTTACAAAAAACACACAATAACACATAATAAGAGTAATAACCCCGCCTCCCCCCACACCACTATATACCAAATCCTCCACCACCTCCCCCCAAAAGCTAACAGCGACCAACTCTTTAAACTATATTATGCACAGCCGCGATCTACGGTAAACCCCATCCACCGACTCTCTAACGGTGAATTTGACGTTCTCAAGGTGCAGAAACTCCATCAGGTCACCCAGCCACGCCAAGGCACTTGACAGTGTAGTTAACCTCCAGCCTAAGAGGATCCGCCTCCTTGCTAAAAGCGAGGCAAAGGCCAGAACGTCTGCTCTGACCCCGTCTGGAGCTCTGGTACATCCAAGACCCTAGAAATCGCCATCATTGGGCACAGTTCCAACCCAACTCAAAAAAGGACCTCCAGAAGCCCACCGTTTTGAGCACAACCAGAACATGTGTGCTTGGTATGCCTGCCTCCTGGAATACTGATCACGTCTATCCTCTAACCCATTGGAAAATTGACTCATTCAGGCCTTCATGAGGTGAGCTCTAAGCACTACTTTTAGCTGAATGAGACTCAGCTCGTACAGGACAAGGCCGCATTCATCCTCCTCAGTATCTTTGTCCAAACCTCCTCCTCCAAAATAGGCCCTAGCTCATCTACCCACTTCGTCTTCACTCCCTCAGCTAAGCCCATCTCCTCCCCCATTATCCGCTGGTATATGCTTGACGTACTGACTGTCATGTTCTGTAGACTGGCCGACGTGAATGTTGAACTACAGAACATTTAGATTAAATAATTGATTGTAGAACAACTGTGGTAAGATAACTAAGATAAATAAAATAATAAACTACGAACACTAATCGACTATTAAGAAACTACTGCAAAATACATCTATCCTCCAGCACTCCGAACTCCCAGACGGCAGGGTCATGTGATGGGTTTACACTGCCACAGTGTTCAGAGGTCCTGCATAACATTATAGAACATAGAACAGTACAGCACAGAACAGGCCCTTCGGCCCTCAATGTTGTGCCGAGCCATGATCACCCTACTCAAACCCACGTATCCACCCTATACCCGTAACCCAACAACCTCCCCCTTAACCCTACTTTTATTAGGATACTACGGGCAATTTAGCATGGCCAATCCACCTAACCCGCACATCTTTGGACTGTGGGAGGAAACCGGAGCACCCGGAGGAAACGCACGCACACAGGGGGAGGACGTGCAGACTCCACACAGACAGTGACCCAGCCGGGAATCGAACCTGGGACCCTGGAGCTGTGAAGCATTTATGCTAACCACCATGCTACCCTGCTGCCCCTAATTATGTACAAGCTTGTCTTGTACATATCATCACATCCCGATCCTTAGTAAAAGTGAAATTATTTACATGCATTAAATTACTTTTTAGATTTCATCATGATATGCCTAACTATATATATGTTCAAAATTTTTTTTTTAGTCTTTCACAAGTTCAGTCTTTCTGGCTTGTGCCTTATTCTTGCAGACATTCTCAGTGTCTGCTGAACTGGCAAAGGTTCTTCATGTTCTTTAGTGTTTGTTACTTGAGTCTGATTCTCTTCTTGTAATGATGTGTCATCCTCTTAATGTATTTGTTCCATATGTTCTTCAGAGGTTTTAGGACTGCTGCATGCTTCTTCTAGTGGTTGCATCACAAACGGTTGCCGTACTTTGAGCAAAGCTTTTCTAATCCTTCTCAAGACAAGGTCCTCATCCATAGTAATAAGATATGAGTTTGGACCTGCTTGTCGCAGTACATTCGCCTCTTTAGACCATCCATTTCCTTTGGAGTCTACTCTCATTGTATCTTTTGGCTGCAGAGATTGAAGTCTTTTGGTAGATCTATCATAGAATCCCTTCTGCCGCCTTTTCTGAGGTCATTTGTCTTGCTAACAAATGATTCACAGGCTCATGAGGAAACCTAGATACAGTCATTCGTATTTGCCTCATCATCAACATTTGAGGAGGTGAGAGGCCATTGACCAGCAGTGTCGAACGATAGCTGAGGAGTGCAAGATATATGTCATCGCGACTGTCAAGTACTTTCTTAAGGAGCTGTTTGACGATATGCAATCCTGTTTCAGCCTTGCCATTCGACTGAGAGTAATGGGGAAATCATGTTGGAAATCATACTGCAGCACAAGTCTCATGTTGGAAATCATACTGCAGCACAAATTTTGTCCACTCATGGTAGTCAAAGCCAGGACTATTATCGCTCGTGACCACATTCGGAATGCCGTGTCGGGCAAAAATTTATTTGACGTTCTTAACAACACATTTTTCTGTAGAATTTGACAACTGCGCGTCTAACAGCTGCGCGATCTCTGGGTAGTTCGAGAAGCAGTCTTTAACCAGAAGGTACTCCTTCTCATTTAAATAGAAAAGATCCATGCCAACGTTTTCAGGTGCGGTGTTGAGCGGAGTGAGCCAAGAGCATTCTGGGTAAGATAGGTGAGATATAAAAACTCAGGGACCCGCAGAGGGCATTGTGGGCTGGGGGACTGAAAAGTGATGTCACAGGAAGGCTGTGAAAGGGAAGCGCGGTAGCACAGTGGTTAGCCCAGTTGCTTCACAGCTCCAGGGTCCCTGGTTTGATTTCCGGCTTGTGTCACTGTCTGTGTGGAGTCTGCACGTTCTCCCCATGTCTGCGTGGGTTTCCTCCGGGTGCTCCGGTTTCCTCCCACAGTCCAAAGATGTGCAGGTTAGGTGGACTGGCCGTGATAAATTGCTCTTGGAGTCCAAAAAAACAAGGTTAGGTGGGGTTACTGGGTTATGGGGATAGGGTGCAAGCATGGGCTTAAGTGGGGTGCTCTTTCTAAGGACCGGTGCAGACTCGGTGGCCGAATGGCCACCTTCTGCACTGTAGATTCTATGATCTGATTGGCTAAGAGGGAATCTGCTAAATTTGAATCTGTGTATGTGTTAAATTTGAATCTGTGTTAAATTACTGGTTATAAATGACTGGTTAGTCAATAATTAATAAATTAATTAGAGCTAGAAATGGGGTTTAGTGGGGTGCAGTGCTTTAATTTCGAGATGTGGGAAATCCGTGACACCACAGGCATCTGAACAACTACATCTGCTTGAAGTGCACCCAATTGCAGCTCCTCACAGACCGCATGGATCGGTTGGAGAAGCAGTTGGATGCATTTAGAAGTATGCAGACGGCGGAGAGTGTCATAGATAGGAGTTTTAGAGACATGGTCACACCTAAAGCACAGGCAGATAGATGGGTGGCCACTAGAAGGGGCAGGCAGTCAGTGTAGGAATCCCCTGTGGCTGTCCCCCTCTCTAACAGGCATACCGTTTTGGATACTGAATAGCCTATCCGGGGAAAACAACAGCAGCCAAAACAGTGGCACCACTGGCGGGTGAAAGCAGAACTAGGGGACATAGCCTCAAAATAAGGGGAAGTAGATTTAGGACTGAGCTTAGGAGGAACTTCTTCACCCAAAGGGTTGTGAATCTATGGAATTCCTTACCCAGTGAAGCAGTTGAATGAAATGAAAATCGCTTATTGTCACAAGTAGGCTTCAAATGAAGTTACTGTGAAAAGCCCCTAGTCGCAACATTCCGGCGCCTGTTCGGGGAGGCTGTTACGGGAGTTGAACCGTTCTGCTGGCCTGCCTTGGTCTGCTTTCAAAGCCAGCGATTTAGCCCTGTGCTAAACAGCCCCATTCCCCTTCATTAAATGTTTTTACGGTAAAGCTAGGTAGTTTTTTTGAAGAATAAAGGGATTAAGGGCTGTTGCACATTTTACTTGAGTGTATTACGCGTTTATTGGAGTGTATTAACACGCCTCCGTTTAAAGGCCGTGTGCTTAACACTGCTACAGCTCTGTGTGTGTAATTTCAGCTCGGAGTTGCCAGGTGCCGTATATAAACACCTCACAAGTATCTCAAGGTCAGGTTCAAAGTAATAAAACTATACACCGATTAGTAAGTTCCAACGATCAATATTTATTATACAAATATAATAAATACGCATGCACACGCTAAAGACTAATACCTATTTCTACTATTAAACGACTAAATACTTATCTAAGTAGGAACCAGCAAGGTCAGGGGACAAGGCCTTTGTTCCTTTCTGGGCTGCACCTTCTGTTCGTTACTCGTCGAATACTGTATAAGTTCACGTAGCGAGCGTCGTTTTGGGACTTACTGAACGATGGCTGGTGCTCAACGGTTGATGGAAGACAGGATCAACGGCTGGAGTCGGAGTCAGGATACAACAGCAGATCTGGGTCGAAGTCAAAACAGCAGTCCAAGCCGGAGCACAAAACAGCGGAGCCGGAGCAAAACACAGCAACGGAGCCGGAGCACAACAGACAGAACCATGTGCGGGGTCTATCTTTATAGGGGCCCCCAATGTCCGTGCCTTTTCGGGGCGGTCTTTACCTGCCATGTATCGATTGGATCATTTCCCAATCGATGTCTCACAAATCCCCCAATCTGAGGGTCTCTTCTCGATGGGTGGGGCAGTCTCTAGGGTCTTTTGTGATGGATACTTCTGGTGCCGTTTCGTCTGGGCGTCCACTTAAAGTATCCATTCAAAACCAAATGTTGCTATTGTGTGTGCCCAGATCTGGATTGCCTCATTACTATGCAAAGCGTTTTGCTATTTACACCTTTGGTTGAGATCTTCCACCTGGCCATAAACTAGTTTTGCTACGTGCAGAATGCTAATTAGCCTTTGCAGACTGCTTGTCCTGCTAGAACTGTTTCCTCCCTACAGTCTTAGCAGTTCTCCATTTTGTTAGCCCAGTGTCCATCTTAGGTGTTCGGGCTGGAAAGTGGAGCTGAGTCCACAAAAGATCAGCCATGATCTCATTGAATGGCGGAGCAGGCTCGAGGGGCCAGATGGCCTACTCCTGCTCCTAGTTCTTATGTTCTTACAACTGGCTCTGTTGCTCAGCAGGGGAGGGCAAAGTACTGGGGAGTGATAGTTACAGGGAACTCGACAATAAGGGGCACAGATAGGCGCTTCTGTGGACGTTAAAAGAGACTCCAGGATGGTATGTTGTCTCCCTGTGCCAGGGTCAAGGATGTCTCTGAATGAACACAAGACATCCTGAAGGGGGAGGAGCAGATAGATAGTGAGATTTTGGATAGGTGCAAAAGTAACAGGGTTGTTGTGGTAGGGGATTTCAACTTCCCCCTATAGTGTTAGGGGCTTGGATGTGGCAGAGTTTGAAAGGTGTATCCAGGAAGGCTTATTGATGCAATATGTAGATAGTCCAACGAGGAAAGGGGCAGTACTGGACCTGTTATTGGGAAATGAGCCTGGACAGGTGGTTGAGGTCAGTAAGGGAACATTTTGGGAGTAGTGACTACAATTCCGTATGATTTAGGGTACTTTTGGATAGGGATGTTTAGGGTGCTAAACTGGGGATAGACAAATTACGACAACATTAGACAGGAATTGAAGATTTGGATTGGGTGCGCCTGTTAGAGGGTAAATCAACATCGGACATGTGGGAGTCTTTCAAGCGACAATTGGCTAGGATTCAGGAATGTCAGGTTCCTGAGAGAACGAAGGATAAGTACGGGAAGTTTAGGGAGCCTTGGATAACAAGCGATATTGCAAATCTCATCAAAAAGAAAAAGGAGGCTTTTGTACGGTAAAGAAGGGTGGGGACAGTCAAAACTCTTGCGGACTATAAAGAAAGTAGGATGGTACTTAAGCGGGAAACTAGGATGGCTAGGAGGGGTCATGAAAAGTCTTTGGCAAGTAGGTAGGATTAAGGTGAATCTCAAAGCTTTTTATTCATATGTAAAAAGCAATAGGGTGGCCAGGGAAAGGATTGGACCACTTAAGGACAGTGGGAGGAATCTATATATTGAGCCAGAGGAAATGAGCGAGGTACTAAGTAAGTACTTTGCATCAGTGTTCACCAAAGAAAAGGACTTTGTGGAAAGTGATTCTTGGTAGGGTTTGTGCACAGCCTGGGTCCCGAAAAAAGGGGGGTATAGGGTGTTTTAAAAGACCTTCAGGTGGATAAGTCTTCTGGGCCTGATGGAATTTACCCAGAATACTGAGGGAAGCAAGGAAGGAACTTGCTGGGGCCTTGACTGACATCTTTGTATCCTCATTGGCTACAGATGAGGTCCCAAATTGAAATGAGTTATACAGTTCTATAGCTTGTGGAGCAGCCATTGTTAGAAATAGAGCTAATTTACGATTATTACTCGCATCATTTCAATCTGGAGCTGACAGATATAATCGAAACTGCTGTTTGAATACTCGGCAATTAACATGGAGCATGAGCTTTCTCCATCATTCCTGGATTCTTTGATGTCCCTTAGTAACAGGTCTTCTTCAAAATTCAAGTTGCCTGTTAGTTTTTCTGACTAAATCCTTACTAAACTATCTAACTAGCTTCAGCAGTCACCTGGTTCCATGTTATATTACATTACCATTCATGGTAATATGTTGCGTTTTTTGTCTTTCCTTCCAGAATGATCCGATGTGTTGTTGACAAGGAATCCACCAATCAAAAGATTGAAACAAAACAAATTTATTATAATACTATTAATTAAATAAAGTTCTAACTTCTTGTTAACTCTGTCTAATCTTCTCCTGCTGTCACCATGCTTTCTCCTTATGCTACTCCTAGAATTCCCTCAGGGTCTGACTTAAATACAGAGAAGGGGTGTGTGTGTGCGTGCGTGCGTGTGCGTGTCTCAATTGGTTAGTCCCACTACCCGGCCGAGCACCTTCTCTGCAAACACTACACAATGAGCTCTGGAATCATACCCTCCCCAGGAATAATAACCATCTTATATTTGCCCCCCCCCCCCTTCCAGTTGGTCTTTTCCTACCACCTCCAGGAGACAAAGCTACAGTTTTAATGCCAACACTTTAGCTGGAACTTTTGCATCCACGTTTAACAGAGAGGACGCACCATATAACGCACAGTCTGTCGGATCTTTGTCCTTCTTCAGCAGTAGAGAAATTCATGCCTGCCCCAGCAACCGTGGCAAGGCACCTCTCCGAGAGGAATACCTGAACATTCCAGCACTTCCTTGATTACTCCAATGCCAATGGAGCGTCTAGTTCCTCCCGCAACTCCTTCCCCACTTGGGAAAGCTCCAACTCCCCCAAAAATTCCCCATACCCCTCTCATCTCGAGGCGATTCGGACTTGTATAACTCCTCATAGAAGGCTCATGATTTGCCATTCACCTTCTCCTGAGCCAAAACCAGCCCGTGCTCTAATCTTTTACCATCTCCCTCTCAACCTCCCGTTTCCTCCGTTGATGTGCCAGGAGCCGACTTGCCTTCTCTCCATACTTGTAAATTGCCTCTTTAGCTCGCCTCAACTGTCGCACCACCCCATCTGTGGAGAACACATCACATCAAGCTGCATTTTCTCCACCCAGATGCCTGAACCTCCCAAGGGTCAGCCCCCCCCCCACCCCCACCCCCACCCCCACCCCCACCCCCACCATTTCTACCATAAATGGAATTAACGTCTTCGCCATACCCCGGGGTCAACGGCCTTGGCTTCGAGCGGTCCACCCTTGGGTCTAGCACGCAGATCATATCCCCACCGATAATAATTTGATGGGTGTCTTGATCTGGTATCACTGCCAACAACCGTTTTATGAGCATTGTATCGGCCCAATACATTCAACAACACCATGTGTATGCCTTCTAATACCTCCGTGAGTATAACATACCGTCCAATAACGTCTGCTATTACCTTCTCCTAACAAAAACGGACCCTTTTAATGAGAATCGTGACCCTCGGGCCCTGCTGTCGAACCCTGAGTGGAGGACCTGGCTACCCAAGCCTTCCGAAGACTCATTTGATCCCGCTCGCGCATATGGGTCTCCTAGAGAAACATCACATCGGCCCCCAGACCGTTTAAATAAGCAAAATCCCATGTTCTTTCGACTGGTAAATTCTTATCATATTACCATCCCAATCAATGATCTGGCATTTCTAGGCCCACTCCAGGACCCATTCTTTCCTTTGGAAAATGGGGAACCGCGTGCGATGGCTCATTTGGTCTTGGGTTCTACCTCAAGGCCCGGTGTGTCCTCTCCAGCTCTGGCGCAGCAAGCACCTCATCTTCACTCATCAGCTGAGAAAACTTTGCAGAGAAGTATTCAGTGGGCCTTGAGCCCTCGACTCCCTCCGGCAGACCCACCAGTCTCGGGTTCATGCGCCTGGACCTGTTCTCCATGTCATCTGATTTTGTCTTGAGGCCCTTATTTCTATTGCCAACGAGCACCATTTCAGCTTCCAATGGCTCGAGTCGGTCCTCATGCTGAGACGAGGCCTTCTCCACACTTTCCAATTTCTCAGCCAGCTTGCCTACCTCCTAAACCTTTTTGCCAAGCTGCTCCCTAATCAGGCCCAAAGCCGCCTCCCCCATAGCTTTAAATGACACCCTCATATCCTGGCCATGCCTCTTAAATCGCTCGTCCATCTCCCCACTGAACTTTTCCAATTGTTTTGGCATCACCCCCGCCATAGTGTCCAAGGTGATGAGCGTAGCCGTTTCCCCCACCATCTTTGCCGAATTTTTAGTCGTGCTTGGTGCTTTTGATTTCCTTCCTCCGCCTCTCTTCCATGTCGGCCTCTGCTGAGCCGTCAGACTAGAGCCCGAAAATTCCTCAAAAAAGGGCAAAATAAACGGAAGTACCGAGACCTGCGTGGGAGCCACCTAAAGTGCGACTGGCTGTTGCATGCCATCGCCACACTGGAAGTCCCCTCAATATAATTATTAACCAGTAAATTAATAAAAATTGTATGCCATGAGGCTAAAGGAAACCTGCTATGTAATCATTTTCTATGACTGTTACAATGTTAAAACATCAGCCCTTAAATATTCATCTGTAGCTGTTAGCTGTAACACTACTAGGTAGCACTATAACAGGAATTCCAATGTACATTATGCTATTGGCCATATAAGATTGGCACAACACCCGGTGATGTAGTCATAACGTTTTCCCACAAATCACTCCAGGGTTTTGAAAAATGATATCTGATGTTCTGGAAATAAGGCATTAAATAAATTTCTAAAGATACAACAACATCAGTATAAATTGCAAAACGTTTATTGAAGTGTGCACTTCATATATTGGATTTCCACTGTTAAGTGTGTCTTTCTTCATCCTAAATTGAGTTCAATGTTCAAAAAACACATTTGAAGTGAACAGTCCCTAATTAGTAGCACTTGTGAAAGGAGAGGCACAACAGATGGACACTGTGTTTCCTCCTGATTTCAGTGATTTAAAAAGATAAGTAAGTTAAGAATTAAAAGTTAATGTAGGAATTGGGAGGAGGGGAGACGGGAAACCAGTT
Source organism: Scyliorhinus canicula (assembly GCF_902713615.1). Classification (NCBI taxonomy): domain Eukaryota; kingdom Metazoa; phylum Chordata; class Chondrichthyes; order Carcharhiniformes; family Scyliorhinidae; genus Scyliorhinus; species Scyliorhinus canicula. The sequence goes on along the minus strand of NC_052154.1, from coordinate 87,183,240 downwards.
GAGAATAAGAGCTAAAGCCACTTACTGAGCTCACCCAATCTTATGCAGGAATGATGGGGAATGGATGGAGGGTAAAAGGGAGTTTAAGTGGCTTGGATGGGTGAGTACAGTGCAACAGATTATTAAAAGAGGAAGTGAGAGGACAAGGAAAATGAGTGAATGGAGAGATGATTGGAAGGGAACAAGTGCCGGCTTTGGGCAAAATTAGCGGCTGTTGTTCCCACAAGCCGAAACTTTCAGCAGCTTTTTTTCCCCTTCTAGTAAATACCATGTCAATCACCAACTTCATCCAAAAAGGAAGATGATGACAAATAAAATTAGATTAAAATGCAGAAAGAGCTGGAGAGATGGAAACAAAGGGAAGTAGAGAGGGAGTGAAACAAACTGAGAGCAAAAGGAAAATGAAGACCATGGACAGGTTAACAAAAAGGGATAGTTTTCTGACTTGCCAATACCTTGTAAGATTCACTCGCATAAAATATGTTGTTATACATGACAGACTGAAACTTGTTTATCACCCATCGTCTTCCTTTCTTGTGCAAGTATAATTTTTTTAAGTGCCGCTTTTAAAAATTCATTCATTAGGGATATGCGATGGTGGCAAAGCTGCATTTATTGCTTATTTCTAGTTTCCCTCAAAATAGTGGTGGGTCCTGCCCTTGAACCACTGCAATCTTAATGGTGGTCTTTCCACAATGGTACCAGCTAGGGAATTACAGGGAATTGTTCATTGATGATGAAGGAATAGCAGTATATCCTCAAATCAGGATGATATATTATTTGGAGTTGATGGTGTTCAAACAACATTGCTCATCTCCTTTTCAATAGTTAGTGTGTGGCTTAGAAGTGATGGTATCCCCACAATATTTCTGTTTGGTGGAACTGATTGCAGGGGCAGGAGGTTCGAAATAAGTACTCTTGGTGAGTTGCTACAGTTAATGCTGAAGGTTTTTTAAAAATTCATTGGATATGGGTGTCGCTGGCTGGGCTAGCATTTATTTCCCATCCCTGAGAGCATTTGAGAGTCAACCACATTGCTGTGGCTCTGAAATCACATGTAGGCCAGACCAGGTAAGGATGGCAGATATCCTTTTCTAAAAGGCATTACGAATCCAGGTGGATTTTTACGATAGTCAACTTTGGTTTCATGGTCATCGTTCGACTTGTAATTCCAGATTTTGTTATGGTGGGAGTCGAACCTGGATTCGAATCCGGGTCCCCAGAGAATTACCCAGGGTCTCTGGATTACTAATCCAGCGACAATACCACTATGCCACTGCTGGCCCTGTACAAGATTCTATTCAGTTTTTAATGAATGATGACCCTGGGAGGACGGCACCAGCCACAATGAATAATACCAGTCAATGGAGATGTTCAACTTTGAACCCCTTTTCAGTTCTTGATACTTGGTCAAATACTGCCGAGATGCACTCACACCTGTTCTTTGGAGCTGAGTCGTTCTTTCGAAACTCAAATTAAGCTACGCTGAGAACATTATTGGGGAGGTAAGCATTGCTGGTAGCTGGCGACTGATGGAGCTTTAATTAGCATGTTCGGGTTGTCCTGTTTTGTGGATGGGACAAACTTGGATAACCTTCCATGTTGTCTGGATGGGCAATAAATACCACTCTTACCAGCTTCAGCCACATTCATGGATTTTTAAAAGTAAACTGGGATGTTGCTGTTGTTTAAAGTGAAAGGCCACTCCCAGCTGACTGTGTATTTCATATATCTTCTCCTTTGGCTGATGCTGGCTGTGTGGAAACTGATATAGTTATGTATTGTCTGGATGTGAGTGAGGACTTTGTAGGGTTCATTTGCACATTCTCTTAAATACTTTAGTTGCTGTAGGTAGGTCTGTCCAATTTTCTCAGAATATTAAATTTTGTACAGCCATCATTTCTGATGGAAGGTCTCCAGCCTGAAATGTTAACTTAGTTTCTCTCTTTGCAAATGCTGCCAGACTTAGAGATTTTCCAACATTTTCTGCTGTTAATTACATGAGATGAGCAATGGGTTAATCTGGGGGTGTTTTTCTTTGGGTGGTTTTGATCGAGGGTGAAGGTCAGGGCTACAATTTCTATGATTGGATTCTTTTTTATCTTTTAAAAAAATTTAGAATACCCAATTCATTTTTTCCAATTAAGGGCAATTTTAGCATGGGCAGTCCACCTAACTGGAGGCGAAACCCACACAAACACAGGGAGAATGTGCAAGCTCCACACGGTCAGTAACCCAGTGCCTGGATCGAACCTAGGACCTCGGTGCCATGAGACAGCAGTGCTAACCACTGTGCTACCGTGCTGCCCTCCTATGACTGGATTCTAATGAAAGGTCTTCTCGACCTGAATCATAACTCTGTTCCTCTCCTCCTATGCAACCTGACATACTGAGTATTTCCAGCATTTTCTGTTTTTATTTTACATTGGAGAATTACCTCTTTGAACAGTGTGAAGAGATATTTCTGCAACCAGTGCGGCGGGTAGACAGGATCTGTGTTTAACATCTCATCAAAGGCAATATTTCTAATAATTCAACACCCCTCTTGAACCGTGCTGAGTTTAAGAGAAAGGAAAAAACATGCATCTATGTAGTTCCTTTCACAAACTGGGAGTGCCCCAAAAGATTTTACAGCCAATCAATACTTTTTTTTGAAGTGTAGTTACAGTTGTAATACATTACATGAAGCAATCAATTTGTGCGCAAAGCAAGTTCCCACAATCGGCAATTAATTTTTTTTGTGTTGGTTGACAGATGAGCTTTAGCAGTCATAGGGGAGAACTCTACTGCTCATCTTGGAATCTGTAGTTCACTGAGAAGGCAGAAGGGACATTGGTTTATAGTTTCACATGAAAGATGGTAGCTCTGTCAGTGCAGCACTCCAGTCAACCTAGATTATGTACTCAAATGTCAGATTAGCGCTCAAGTCGGGATGGGGGTTTGACCCTAGAATGTACATTTTGGATGTGAAGATTGCTGACTGGCCCAATCTGACACTTGCTGAACATGGCAGTAGATCTTCTTTGACTCGCTGAAGTAGTAGTGCCCTTCACCACTCTCACAGGCAGCACCTACACCTCCATGGGTGGATTGGAGGTGATTAGCAAATGCTGCTTTTACTTTCTTCTCTCGAGCTCTTGTTTTCGCTCCTCTAATTTTACATTTCAGCCTTGGTGGTGTCCTCAGAACTGTGTGACATTTGGCAAATGTTAGCAATGAAACTTTTTAAGCAGTGAGAAATTAAGTCATTTAAATGGAATGTGGAGCTGAATTTTTAAACAGCATGATGCAGAACAGTAAGTGGCCTCTTTAATCCAGAATGACTCAGACATTCAAAATGAATGAGAATGGATAGATCTGCATGTTCTGATAGGTGGCCCTTCATCTTGATTTCTCACTTGGAAGAAATAGATTTAATTGTCTTTAGGCCGATGCATGCCGCCCATTTAACCTCTTCCGTAGGGGTGCTACTTAGTTCAAAGCATTGATTGGCAAAATGCCATCAGATGGATTGTGTAATGCATGTGACTGTGACTTGGGGTGTATTATTTTCATTCAGGATACTGTCTCTGTATTTGGGCAATATTCATAGTTCTTATCCCTATTCTGGCAAGTTCTGCAGTACTACATCTGGTTCAGTGTTTTAGTTTGTTAAATAGATTTCTACTCAGGCCGGTTATAGTACATCACTTGCCTCTCTAGGGCTCTTCATAAATTGGAAATGAGGCATAATGAACTTGAGAGATAGGAGAGGTTATTTAGAACAGACGCCTTCACTTCAGAAGACCAGGCAGTTTCCATGGAAATTTGAATTGCTGCCATTCTTGCTGCATGGTATTGTCAGTGTGGCCATGCAGAAAACATCCTTATTTAATAGATTTTGCTGTGATTAATCGTGAGAGGAGTGGTGGCCTATTTCTGGCATATCTCCGGGCTAAAGGGTTTGAGATCTGTGCACCATGTAGCTGGCTGCTCCCTTGTGAGTATTGATGGCAGTCAGGTTTTGTGGTGGATGGTTGCTGTAATTACACTTTAAATGTCCATTAACCCTTTGTGGAGTCCAACATGGTTTTGTATAAAAATCAAATGCATGTGTATTTGAAGCTTTACTTTGTGCTTGGTACTTCTGCATCTGATTAAGATTACGGTATGAACCCCATACCCAGTTTCGGATTAGACTGGGGAGTGAGGATCGGCAAGCAGGAGAATCGGGAAGGGTGGTCAGCAAGCAGGAGAAGTCAAGTTGAAGGTAGGAAATGGTGAGCAGGAGGTACATAGTATTACATTGTTTCTTAAGGGAAATTGATTTTCGTTTAGCGTACTTTGTTTTGGGACTCACGAGGAGTGCAAAACAAGGGATAGCTGTAAGTTAAGTTGATGCATCAGTAAAGTATTCATCGAGTGCTGCAATGTTGCTGGCACTTGCCTCTAGACAATATTTTAAGGAAAAGCCTGCTTGTCCCAGCTCAAAGTTCAAGTGAATATAAAAAATTCCATGACAATGCTTGAGGAAGAGCAGAAAGTTCTCCAGGGATCAAAAAAGCAAGTAACTAGTCTTTCATCTCTCTGCTGTTTGAGGAATCCTGCTTTGTGCAAAAATACCTGTTTCATGCTTGCCTACCTAACAATCCCTGTACTCAGCAATTAATTCATTGTATGTGAAAATCCTTGACACATTAGGGAAAGCTGTGATAAGGTTGGAGATAAATTCAACATTTAGTACATGACACAAAAACTATCAGCCTCTCTCTTAATGGGCAGAGCAATGAGGGAAGCTGTTGGTAACCTTGGTGAGAGAAATCAAATGATCTGGGAAGAGAGAAAAAAAGAATACAAGCGTGAAAACCATTGCCTAAAAACAGAAAATGGTGGAGGTTAGTCAAAACCTGAAGTAAACCATTGATTTGTGTTTTCAATGCAGCCTCTTCAGGCTGGTCATTCGCTCAACCTGAAGCATTGGCCTGTGTATCTTTTCCAGATACTAAATAATGTTGTCATACAGTAGAGCAGCTAACGTATTACTTATTCATTAATTGTACGTTTGGTGGCAAGACCAAGCACATTGGACAGGTTGCCTCTGGCTACAGTTTTATTAACATTTTGTTTAATCACAAACAGCTTGCTTAGTCCCAGTGTAGTTCTGGGGCGCGATTCTCCGCTCCCCACGCCGGGTGGGAGAATCGCGGGAGGGCCGCTCTGGCACCCCCAGCGATTCTCCTCCCCCCCCCCCCCCCCTCCAAAACGCGACACGCCACTCGGAGAATCGGCACTCGTCGTTTTTCCCGCCGATTCTCCGGCCCGGATGGGCCGAGCGGCCTGACGACCCAGACGGGTTCACGCCGGTGGCAACCACACCTGGTCGCTGCCGGCGTGAACGGCGCGCGACAGGTAAGTGTGGGGCCTGTGAGGGGCGGAGAGGGGATCGAGCACCACAGGCGCGCTCAGGAGGTGACTGGCCGATCGTCGGGCCGGCGTCTGTAAACGGCGCACTCTTTCCCCTCCGCCGCCCTGCAAGATCAAGCCACCACGTCTTGCAGGGCAGCGGAGGGGAAGACTGCAACCGTGCATGCGCCGGTTGGAGCCGGCCAACCTGCGCATGCGCGGCTGACGTCACTTGGGCGCCGCCGGCTGCGTCATTTTCGGCGCGCCGCTTTGACGCAAGCATCAAGGATCAGAGGCCGAGTTTCCCGCAACACCGCCCCCGGGGGGGGTGGGGGGGGGGGGTGGTGGGGTGGGGGAGTGGGGGAATAGGGGGTGAGGAGCGGCCTCCGACACTGGAGTGAAACACTCCGGGTTTCACTCTGGCGCCTGCCGTTGCGGAGAATTTCGCCCCTCATCTTTGCCATTTGACTTATAACTGGAACTGATGTCTGCTGTTGACACTATTCTTCTCGTGTGAGAAATGAATAATGATAGATTCATTGCAAATAGTATGGACATTTTTGACACTAATCAAACAAATAGTGTGTCACGTGTATTGTGCCAGGCAACTTATTAGATCTTGTGGGGGAAATAATCTAGGCCTTAATATTACCCGTTTATTCTTAAAAAAAAGAATGTCAACATCTCTTCAGTTGGAAGTTTGCAGATACTGGACTAATCCCATTCCAGTTATGCTGAGTAAACAAACGAATAGAAGAACTGGAGCTATTAAGAAAACTCTCACATACCCATCAGCAATATTTCTGCCTAAGAAAATCTAGCCCTGCTAGATTTTGTGATGCAATATTGCAAAAAAACTGCAGCTGCTGGAATCTGAAATAAAAACAAAATGCTGGAAACACTCAGCACTCGGGTCTGACAGGGTCTGTGGAGAGAAAAGCAGTGCCTTTCAATTGCATGGCATTTTGCAGATAAAGCCTACCCTGCTTGTGGTCTCTGGTTTCAGCAATTTTGCATCATACATTGCATGAGATAAAGCTGACTTCCTTACGGTCATTGACCTGTAGCGTCAACTCTAAAGGTGATGTTAGATCCACTGAATATTTGCAGCTTTTATTTAGATTATAGCATTTTATTTTCGTATTAGTGTTTCATTCACTACCATCTCTCTTCCAGAAGAAGTTGTAGAAGTTCTGTTATTCTCTCCATTGGGTGACCCATTACTTACTTCAGTCACACCTTCGGTTTGTTCTTTTTCTCACCTACCCCTCCTCTTAGACTTATTACATTTTATTGTTTCCTGTTTCTGATGAAAAGCCACAGACCTTAAATGTTAACTGTTTCTCTCTCTATAGATATTACTCAATATTCTAAGTATTTCCAGCACTTTCAATTTCTACTCTTTGTCAGATTTCAATTGGATAATTCCTTCCTTTTAACAAATTCTAAAAGCTACAGACGGTAATATGTTTGATCATTTGTTACACTTATTATTGAGAAAGCATTACCTTCCGTCTAACATTCGCGTTTAGGATTTAATGAGGAGCCATCATGTAGCAGACTCTTTTTCTAGCTGAGAAAAACATTGCATCCTTTATACCAGGGGTGGGCAAACTTTTCCGTGCAAGGGCCACATTCAGAAATTCACAATTTTAAAGGGCCGCATAGTATATTAAGTAAAATAATTAATATTTTAAATTGCCAAAATAAAAGGTCTTTAAAGAAAAAAAAGCACATTTATTTGAAAAACAAAGTAACTCAGTAAGTAACAGAACAATGTCAATGAGAATGATGCATCTGACTGCAGTCATTTACCAGTTTGTTGAAATCAGGTGTCAAGTTGCTTGTGCTGATCCTTAACACTGACAGAAGCACAGCCTGGCCGAGTCAACGATAAAAACGCGCGTAGTGGGGTGGATGAGTGGGGCTGCCTTATTGGTCGTTTAGTTGGGTGTGCGACCAATAGGAGTCCAGGTTACAAACAATAATAAGGCCCCCCCGAAGATTTGTTCTTCATCTTTTTTTTTCCCTGGCTTACTCTTCGTTGCTGGCCTCGAACAGATTTTGGAACAGGCCGACGAACTGCCCCCAAGAATCCAGGAAGCCTTCCTCTGACCCTCGATGGGATATTTAATCTTCTCCAGGTGGAGAAATTCCGAGAGGTCAGCGAGCCAGTCTGCAGATTTGGGTGGTGCTGCCGATCACCAGCCGAGCAGGATTCTCCGGTGTGCGATTAGGGCAGCGAAAGCAAGGGCGTTGACCCCCTTCCCCATGTGTAACTCTGGCTGCTCCAATACCCTGAAGATTGCCACCATTGGGCATGGCTTCGCCCTCACCCCCACAACCTTGGACATTGCCTCGGAGAAGGCTGTCCAGAACCCAGCAAGCTTGGGGCAAGCCCAAAACATGTGGGTGTGGTTGGCCGGGCCCCTCTGGCACCGTTCACATTTGTCCTCCACCTCCGGGAAGAACCTGCTCATTCGGGTTCTGGTCAGGTACGCTCTGTGCACTACTTTGAGCTGCATTAGGCTCAGCCTTGCGCAGAAAGTGGTGGAGCTCACCCTACTCGGTGCTTCGCCCCAGAGTCCCCGTCCTACCTCTGTCCCCAGTTCGTCCTCCCATTTCTGTCTGGTCCTGTCCAGTATCTGTCCATATCTTTTCCCACATAGACCCCCTTCTCGCTGCTTGTGCCTATCAGGTCCTCTCGCAGTGTGCTTTCTGGGGCCACGGGGTACCCTACTGCTTCTTTGCGGAGGAAGTGCTTTATTTGGAGGTGTCTTAATTCCTGTCCTCTTGCTAGTTTCCACTTCCTCGTCAGTTCGTCCAGTGTCGCCAGTCTGCGCCCTGCGTGGAAGTCCCCGACCATCAGTGTGTCCCTGTCCCGCCTCCATCTTTTGAAGGTGGTATCTAGCATGGCTGGGGGGGAATCTGTGATTGCCGCAGATGGGGGCCATAGGGGACGTTTTGGTTATCCCGCAGTGCTGTCTCAACTGGGTCCACGTTCTCAGCGTGGCCGCTACCACTGGGCTCATTGTGCACCAGTGTTGAGGAGGATGGGAGTGCTGCTGTGGCCAGGACACGGAGGGTCGTTCCTTTACAGGATGCCTCCTCGATTTGGACACAATCTGTATCGGGTTCTTGTACCCATCCCCTCACTTTTTCTGCCGTTGCTGACCAGTGGGAGTAGGTTCAGTAGAGCCAGGCCCCCTCTGACTTTCCCTCTTTGCGGTGTCGGTTTGGGAATTCTCGGGTTCTTGTCACCACCCCCGCCGCCCTCTTGGGGATGAAGATCGGGGTGGATCTAAACAGGAAGAGGAACCTTGGCAGTACGTTCATCTTGATCGTCTGCACCCTCCCCGCCAGGGAGTGTGGGAGTAAGCCCCACCGTTGAAGGTCTTTTCTTATTTCCTCCACCAGGTGGGCCAGGTACCACTTGTGGATCTGTGTCCAGTCTCTGGCTATTTGGATCCCCAGGTAACTGAACGTGTTTCATAGAATTTACAGTGTAGAAGGAGGCCATTCGGCCCATCGAGTCTGCACTGGCTCTTGGAAAGAGCACCCTACCCAAGGTCTACACTTCCACCCTATCCCCATAACCCAGTAACCCCACCCAACACTAAGGGCAATTTTGGACATGAAGGGCAATTTATCATGGCCAATCCACATAACCTGCAAATCTTTGGACTGTGAGAGGAAACCGGAGCACCCGGAGGAAACCCACGCACACACGGGGAGGACGTGCAGACTCCGCACAGACAGTGACCCAAGCCAGAATTGAACCTCGGACCCTGGAGCTGTGAAGCAATTATGCTATCCACAATGCTACCGTTCTGGGCCGTTTTGAACGGGTGCCCCTTCAGCTCTGTCCCTTCCCCTTCTCGCTTTTGCCCAGGTTTAGTTTGTAGCCCAAAAAGGTTGCAACTCATTCAGTATTTGCAGCATTGCCTTCAGTCCCTCCTATGGCTTTGAGACATAGAGGAGTAGGTCATCAGCATAGAGTGAGACTCTGTACTCTCTGTCTCCTCTCCGGATTCCCTTCCAGCTTTTTGGGTCCCTCAGGGCTATCGCCAGCGGTTCGATTGCTAGCACGAACAAGAGTGGGGACAGAGGGCAGCCCTGTCTTGTTCCTCTCTGTAGCTGGAAGTATTCCGAGCTGGTGGTGTTAGTTCGGACACTCGCTTTGGGAGCGTTGTACAGGAGTCTCACCCAGGCGGTGAATCTCGCTCCTAGCCTAAACTGTTCCAGTACCTCGAGGAGGTAGCTCCATTCGACTCTGTCAAAGACCTTTTCTGCGTCCAGGGAGACGATCACCTCTGGTGTTCTCTCCCCGGATGGGGAGGGAGGGAGGGGGGGGGGGGGGGGGGGTGCGGTCATTATCACATTCAGCAGTCGTCTGATGTTCGCTGTGAGCTGCCTACCCTTGACAAAGCCCATTTGGTCCTCTGCGACCACCTCTGGTATGCAGCCTTTTGGCCAGGTCCTTTGCGAGTATTTTCGCATCCACGTTCAGCAGTGAAATGGGTCTGTATGATCCACATTCCGTCAACTCTTTATGTTTTTTGGGTATTAGTGAGATTGTGGCCTGCGCTAGCGTTGGGGGCAGGGTGCCCCCTGCTAGTGAGTCCGCGAACATGTCCCTGTGCCATACCCCCCTCCCTGGTAAAGACAAACTTTGCAGTACTTGTTTGAGCTGCGTTGCTTCCGTCCACTTGGATCGATCGGTTTCCTCATCTAGAAGTCTGTTGCTTTTACTCGATGTATCTTTTTTTATTCATTTACGGGATGTGGGTGTTGCTGGTTAGGCCAGCATTGATTGCCCATCCCTAGTTGCCTTCAGGGAAGGTGGTAGTGAGTTGTCTTCTTCAGTGGGTGTAGGTACACCCACTGTGCTGTTCGGGAGGGAGTTCCTGTATTTTGCCCCAGCAACAATGAAGTTAGTCCCACTGGGTGTCCGAGGCAGGGCTCCCAGGCAAGGCTTGTACTCACTTGCCTGCCCTCCACTGCCCTTCAGTTTGTGCAGCCATATTAATGGAGAGAATCTGCAAAGGGCGGCAGCAGGGGGACCTCGGCCCACAATCGGCACGCATGAAGGTAGCATTATTCCTCACAGAGTTTGTATGAACGGCTATAAGCTGACAGATCAACGCAGACATAAGTACTGCGCTCACTGACACAATCATACAGCTGGCCACAGCACACCGGTTGAAAACCACTAATAAGACCATAACCTAAATAAATGTGATCTTTATGAGCAATCAATCCAGCTGAAAACAATGGGTATGCCATGCAATTGTTTGTCCCATTGAAGTGTGCCGTGTTACTGAAAAGGTTGGGGGCTACGGCCATAAAGAATGTATAATTGCTCTCGACTACCTGGCACTTTAAGCACATCAGGGTGAAGGCAAGATCAAACCTGTGTCTAAGACTTGGCATAATGTTAGTACGGTGTAGTATCTTGAACTGGGTCTCCTTCATCTTAGTGCAAACTGAAATTTTACTGGCATAGTCCCATCTGTTACCCTGTGTTTGCTCATCAGCCACGTCTTTTCCCCTTGCCTGCAGGACACTCAGCATGGGATGCAGGCCCTGGAGTTCAGAGCATAAAATTTACTAATCAATTGTTTAAGCCCCAAAGAATTACGGATTCTCTCCACCGAGGAAATTGAGGAATCCAGGTGAAGGGAATTCTTGTTAAGGTTAAAGTCTTTAAGCTGTAAATACTTAAAGAAGGATTGCCCTGGGATGCCAAATCGCTGACATAGGTGCTCAAAGGATGACAAGGAGGCATCTCTGAACATCTCTCCCAGTCTGCAAACGTCTCTAACTCTCCAGGTGTTGAATCGATAGTCGAATAGACCGGGTGGGAAGTCTGGACTTCCCTGGGTAGGAGAGAGAGCGGGAGTCAGCTTAGATCTCCCTTCTAATTGGCAGATCAACACTAAGCATTGCCTGCATAAATGTCACCATAAAACAACAAGATATGTAGAGGTAAGATTGACTGCTCTGCTTCAATATTGAGCTAGATGGACACAGGATCCATCCTAACCCAGTCTTTGATGAATCCTAGACGAGAAGCCAGTTGATACAGCTGAAGGTGGGATACAGAGCACACCTCACGAGGGCGAGGATGAGCCGATTTTTTTGAAGGAGTAGAAGATGTGTGTGAACGTTGTGTGTGTGTGTGTGTGGGGGTGTGGGGGGGCGCTAATCACGTTCATATGTTTTGGTCCTGTCCAAAGCTAGAGGATGACTGGAAAGAGGTTTTTAGGATAACGTCTAAAGTGGTGCAGGTGAAACTGGACCGGGCCCCTGGGAGGCCATATTCGGGGTGTCAGACCAGCCAGTGTTGGAAACGGGTGCGGAGGCAGATATCATAGCCTTCGTCTCGTTGATCGCCCGAAGGCGGATCCTGATAGGTTGGAGAGCAACCTCTCCACCCTGTGCCCTGGCGTGGCGGGGGGGGGGACCTGCTGGAATTCTTGACTCTTGAGAAAGTTAAGTTTGAACTGAGGGGGATGATGGAGGGGTTCTACAATTCATGGGCGTTGTTCATTATGCACTTTCAAGAACTGGATAACATCGAACATTAGTTGGGGCGTGTGGGTGGGAGGGCTGGGAGGAGGGAGGGGCTGTGTGTGTTAATGGTGACTATGGGTGATCCCTAATTTCTTTTTGTAATTTGTTTGTGTGAACAGGCGGGCTAATGTTTGGGGTTTGGTGGGAGGATGAGATGGTTGTTATTGATATGGGGATTGACATATTTGGTACTGATTATTGTTTATTGTTGGTGGGTGTAAATTTGGGAGAAAATGTGAAAAAGGAGGAGACTAAATTAATATATTTTTAAAAATTGAGGGATTTTAGCACTAAATAACTGTGAAAACCCACAAGTATCTTACGGGGTGGGAACGATTAACTTTCCTGTGGACCTTGCAGAATCTGAGCTCCCCCATTAAGAGGGCGGGCACCTCTAAACTATGTATTGTATATAAAGCTGGCCAGTTAGGCACAGCAAGGCAGACCCAATTGGGATCTACCGTGTGATGTATATAATAGTTATTGTAAATTAACCAAGTTTCTTTGAACTACTCGGCGTAGACTCCTTTGTGGCCTTATAAAAATAATTGTATAAAGAAAGGGGTAATAGAAACTCCTAAGATATTTATATCCAATGAGGGACCATCTAAAGGGGTAATTTGCACCGACCGGTGGTTTACCTCTCAGCACCTGCATGGCCTGGAACATAAAAAAATTAGCCTTTTAACCAGGAAAGATACCAAACCTGTCCACTACTCCACTCCAATAATGGCAGAGACTGAAACTCCAGGATACAACACATCATCCGCATAAAGTGTGATCCTATTGCTTTCATCCCACATTTCAACCCCGATATCAAGGAATCGACCTCCTGACCTCCGCCAGTGGCTCAAGTGACCAGTGCAAACAAGAAGGGCGAATAGAGAGAAACCCTGTCTAGTCCCTCACTGAAGCCCAAAGTTCGATGATCTTTATGACACAATAATTGAATCTTCTTAATATAATTCTCCCACAACCCAAAGCCTCACAACATATAAACCAGATAATTCTTCTCAACTCGGTCAAACACTTTTTCTGCATTTAAGGAAGCAACCAGCCCATCCAGTGCACGTTTTTGAAAAGCCTTGATCACATTAAGCAGCCATCTAATGTTATTACTTGCGAATCTTCCCCTGATAAGTCTTGTCTGGTCCTCCTGCACGATTATTGGAAGGATGTCTTCCAGTCTTTTCTCCAGAACCTTAGACAACAGTTTCAAGTCGACATTCAGAAAAGATATTTGCCTATCTGAGGCACACTCCTCCGGATCCTTGCCGGCCTTCAGAATCAGAGAAATATTAGCCTCATGTAGAGTCGACGGCAACATCCAGACTAAAAAATGACAATGCCACCAACAGATTTAACAACAAGTTCTTAAGCGCCTTATGAACTCACACCCAAAGCAATCGGGTCCTGGTGCTCTACCCACTGAAGTTCCATAATGACCTTTGATACGCCCTCCTTAGAAAGAGGAGCTTTCAGAGCCCCACATTGGCTCACTGAGGCCTCCAGGAGATTCGAGGAAGAGCAGAAATACTCCATACATGCCAACTCGCCACCAGATTGCCCAGACTTGTATCATTGCAGAGAATTCCCTAAAAGCCCCATTTATCTCTTCTGTCTTCATAACTCTTTTCCCTGATGCAAGCCATGCAGAGTGGATCGCCCTAGCATCAGCCTTTTTCTCTGTCAAGCAGGCTAAATATTTGCTCAGGTTATTACCAAACTTCTGCCTCGCAAACATTATGGTTTTCTTGGCCTGCTGAGACTAAAGAAAGCCACCCTTGCCGCACCAACCTCCCTCCACAATTTCCTACTGGGAGTCTTCGCCAAGCAACCCTTCAGCTTCAGCTGGCTCTCTAGCATCATGCACCTTTTATTAGCTGCATAAGAAATAATCAGTCCTCCAGCAAAAAACTTGTCCGTCTCCCACAAAATAGAGGGGGAGATTCCTGAGGTCGAATTAACCGAGAGGAAAACCTCAAACTCTTTTTTTAAAACACCAGGTTAAAGTCCAACAGGTTTGATTCAAACACGAGCTTTCGGAGCGCGGCTCCTTCCTCAGGTGAATGGCGAGGTATGTTCCAGAAACATTTATATAGACAAAGTCAGAGATGCTGGACAATGCTTGGAATGTAGGCATTTGCAGGTAATCAAATCATTGCAGATCCAGGGAGAGGGATAATCACAGGTTGAAGAGGTGTAAATTGTCTCAAGCCAGAACAGTTGGTAGGATTTTGCAAGTCCAGGCCTGATGGTGGGGGGTGGATGTAATGCGACATGAATCCAAGATCCCTGTTGAGGCCGCACTCATGCGTGCGGAACTTAGCTATAAGTTTTTGCTCGGCAATTCTGCGTTGTCGCGTGTCCTGAAGACCGCCTTGAAGAACGCTTAGCCGGAAATCAGAGGCTGAATGCCCTTGACTGCTGAAGTGTTCCCCGACTGGAAGGGAACATTCCTGCCTGGTGATTGTTGCACGATGCCCGTTCATTCGTTGTCGCAGTGTCTGCATGGTCTCGCCAATGTACCACGCTTCGGGACATCCTTTCCTGCAGCGTAAGAGGTAGACTACATTGGTTGAGTCGCACGAGTATGTGTCGCCTACCTGGTGGGTGGTGTTACCACGTGTAATGACCATCATAAATGAATGCCAAGATGCATTTATGTTTTGCAAAATAAATGAGTAAAATTGTACCATTCAGACTCCCATAACTCGAGCAGGAATCACACAAAACCATTTATTAAAAATTCAATTTTATTTACTCGGTGTTTCTAAATCCCTGCTTGTAACTCAGTGTCTTTGTAGTTATCCCCTGATGTTATGCGACATAAACACCCATATTGTTCTAAAACTATTCTCTGACTCTCTGAGGAATCCCACTGTAGATCCACTTATGTTAAACAAATGGTTCATTGGTTTCCAGCCCACAATCTGATGCAGTGTTTATTCAGACCACAAGATGAATCATGAGAGAGCATGTGACGTATGATGCATTCCGATAAGCAGACGCAATTGGTAATGGTTCTCTGGGTCTCAATCGTCTTTATGTACATATTGAGCAAATGAAAGTGCATTCTAGATTATAGGGAACACAAGGTCGAATGTAAGGAATATCTAGTTTAAAACCCAAAAAATGAAAAAGTACAGATGCCGATTTTTCAGAAACGTTTTGGTTGGTAGAATGAGTTAGAAACAGTAACCTCAGAATCCAATTATTTTAAATTTCAAGTGAAGCTCAATTCTCTTTAATGGCTTTGAATTTTTCCGATATAATCAAACAATCTAATTCTGGAGAATGAAATATAAACGAAGACACAGGGAACAGGAAACGAAAAAAAATACAAACTGAGCAATAACACTTGCAGAACAAGATTATTACCAACAGGTACATCTTGACAGGAGTAGTATCCTTCTCAAAACTGAAATAGACAACCCTTTAGCGGATGTCTGTGTAGATAATATCTCAGCACACTTAACCCAAGGGGATTGCACTCCCGAACCCTGGGCTGATGACTACAGGCTGAAGACCTGCCACTGGCAATAAATAACAAATGGAATAAATTGTGCATATAAGTCAGGACAGATATTAGATACCACCCCTTCCAATCACTAGAGTTCCCTGCCACTTTTGAAAATTATGTCTTGTTACCTATAAATAAAGTTGTCATTGTCACATTTTATCTTTACAAAACTGGACAGGAAAATGAGTAGAATAAGTGTAGGGACTGAGATCATTACTTGAGTTCCATTGTCTGCTTTCTTGGGAATAAAAATGTATTGAATTTGATAGTTAATGGCTCCACATCACGCTTCACAGCAGTAAACATGCACTCCCTGAAAGGGTGGTAAAGCTGATTCAGTGCTAACCTTTGATTCAATGCCAACTATCAAGAGTGGAATTGGAGGGCAGCACGGTGGCACAGTGGTTAGCATTGCTGCCTACGGCGCTGAGGACCCGGGTTCGAATCCCGGCCCTGGGTCACTGTCCGTGTGGAGTTTGCACATTCTCCCCGTGTCTGCGTGGGTTTCACCCCCACAACCCAAAGATGTGCAGGATAGGTAGATTGGCCACTCTAAATTGCCCCTTAATTGGAAAAAATAATTGGGTACTCTAAATATAAATAAAAGAGTGGAATTGGATACATACTTGAAAAATAAACGATTTGTAGGGTTGTGGGGAAAGAGGAGGGGCAGGGATACATATATTGCTCTTTCAAGGAATGGTGCAGGCTCGATTGGCCAAATTGCTATCTCCTACACTGGATGATTTGCTGATAAAAAGGAAAAACGAAGCAAATGTTGATTTCAAAATTATACTTCTAGTGGCTAGTCCCAATTATAATATTTTTGAATGAGCTCTTTAAATACTGGCCTGACTAAGTTTTTGGACAATTGGCAACCCTATCTTCAAGGGCCTAAGCCTTTAATTTGTTTCCCTTTGAAAATGAAATGAAAATCGCTTATTGTCACAAGTAGGCTTCTAATGAAGTTACTGTGAAAAGCCCCTAGTCGCCATATTCCGGTGCCTATTCAGAGAGGCTGGTACGGGAATTGAACCATCCTGCTGGCCTGCCTTGGTCTGCTTTAAAAGCCAGAGATTTAACCCTGTGCTAAACCAGCTAAGGATTTAGCTAAGGACATTGCACTAAGACACGGTGACACAGTGGTTAGCTCTGCTGCTTCACGACGCCAGGAATCAGGGTTTCATTCAGGCCTTGGGTGACTATCTGTGTGGAGTTTGCACGTCCTCCCCGTGTCTTCGTGGGTTTCATCCTGGTGGTCTGGTTTCCTCCCACAGTCCAAAGATCTGCAGGTTAGGTGCACTGGCCAAGCTAAATCGACCCTAAGTGTCTAAATGTTAGGGTTAGGTGAAACTATCGGATTACAGGGATAGGGCAGGGGAATGGGCCTAGGTAGTGTGCTTGTTCAGAGGGTCGGTGTTGACTTGATGGGCCAAATGACCTCTTACTGCACTGGTTGAAAAAGCAGAGCAGAATGGTAAATCTTTAAGTGCATCACACCCTTGAGAATGCCACATGAAATCTGAACTTTAGTAACATTAATGCAGGGAGAAAACTGAAACGTGTATTTTGTGAGTTCCATTTGTCCAAAGACTTGCAGGTTAGGTGGATTGGCCATGCCAAATTGCCCTTAGTGTCCAAAGGTTAGGTGGGGTTACGAGGTATTTGGGAAAGGGTGGGGGAGTTGGCCTAGGTAGGGTGCTCTTTCGGATCATTGGTGCAGACTCGATGGACCAACTGGCCTCCTTCTGCACTGTCGGGCTTCTGTGATCTGGGGTAGAGTCGGATGGGATTTTTGTTGCAATTATATGGTTCCCGTATCAGCCTCCCTGAACAGGTGCCGGAATGTGGCGACTAGGGTCTTTTCACAGTAACTTCATTTGAAGCCTACTTGTGACAATAAGCAATTTTCATTTCATTTCATTTTTCATTTTCATGGTGGTGTATATAGGGCCCTGGTTCGGGGTAGTCGCCTGACCAGGGCGGTTAATGTGCTTTTGCAGCCTGCAGAGATAATATTGTTTTCCGCTTGGGAAGGTGAGGTCATTGCTGGGTGGAGCCGAGAGAGGCAGTGTGTTTGGAAAAGCTTTGATAGAAAGAGGAGCTGTGTTCTGATTTGCCTGACTCTGAGTCCACAATTCTTTCCAAAGAGGATAGTTTTAAAAAGAAGAAGAATATTTTACAGCAGAGCCGTCTTGTCTGAGGACAAGGAAGAGGTTGAAACAACCCAGTTGAAGCAACTGCTTGAAGATATTTAGCCAGAGTCTGAAGGGGTTCCAACCTGAGCCAAATCTGTGTTATAAAGCAAAAATTACTCTCTGTCCTGCTAATTTTAAGCTGAATTAAGAGCTGTATGTTTATTTTCTTGTTGTTCAATGAGAAATTGTATAGTTAGTGTGAAGTTGAAAGTTTAATATTGTATTTATAATAAAGTTTGTTTTAGAAGTAGCAGCGAGACATCTCCTCTGAGATCCATGAAGAAGACTCGCCATGATGCTGAACTTGTGGTAGCAGGAACCTTGAGGTCCAGGGACACCAGAATCGACAGCGAATGTCACCCTGGTCAGGCGAACCAGGGTTCTATATATATTATTGCCCAACCCGATGAAGATGATTGCATGCTGCGAAATTGCATTATGGCACCAACAGTTTCCCCCAGACAGGGAGCCTGCACCGGAGGCAGCCCCGCTAGATGAATCAGTCACTTGTCCCCCTTGCCTCCCATCTGTGCACCGGAGAGCACAACTCTCCAAAGTCCAGGGCCCAGGACTCTGCATTAGATATGGATGTGGAATCCTTAATACTTTCAGAAGGCAGTATGGCCAGAGGCCTGAAAGCACAGCTTCCGACATGGTATACACCTCCTGGCCCAGCTGCACAGAGAACCACAGCCAGTGCAGAAGGCCTCCTCTACATCGAGCAACAGAGGGACCTGTGGGCCTCTGGGTGGGTAGATCCACTGGGATGATGGGATTGATCTCCCCATAAACTGGGCCTCATAGAATCAACCTTCAAAAGCCGGACCGGATTGCGTTTGTCTTGAGCGGTAGCCCAGTTGGGACCTGTATGACGCGTTGCAGCCTTTTTTTTTTTAGTTGCAAATGAACCACCGTTTGAATCACCTTCTCAGGTCTCCTGAGCTTTTAGAGAAACCCATAGGAAAATTGTAGTGGGGGTATAAGTTTTCTTCAATCATCTTTGTTTACGAGTTATAAAAGTATTGACCATGGGAAAAATGGCTTGTTAGACAATGATGAGTCTTCCAAGCGGGTTGTGAATGCTTCTCAGTTGATGTGGGAGGCGTTGCACTGTGAGGATAGACAGACCTATGGTGAGTTAGCTTTAGCAGGAATGTGGGGACAGGGCGGTTTGAGGCAGTAAGTCATGTGATGATGCTTCCGGGAATATCTCCAACCAGGATTGACAGCCGTTTGCTCCGACATTACGGATATAATGGAGTCACCATTGGGGGAGGTGTGGGAGCAGATCATCTTCCCAGAGGAAAGTCTGGAAATGCTGAGTGATGTTTGGGAATTTAAAGTGGTGGATGTGGGAAGCATAAACTTTATTGGATTTGAGCATAATATTTTCAATAGTGCAATTATTCTTTTCTGTTCAGATATAAATGAGTAATTGAAATGCAGATTTGAATTGGGAACAGTTTCAATGATCTCAGACAATGGTGATTAACAATGAATGTCCCTGAAGTCATTGCAACCCAGCAGCAGGGATTGCACGTACACTTGGTATAATTCAAACACTGACTGTGTTGAAGAGATACAAAAGAGCATTATTTCTCTGTTAGAATGTCACTTATTCATTATGTAAAGCCTGGACTTCACAGACTTGCATGTTTGAAACATCTTCTACTTTTCTACGTGGGCAGCATGGTAGCACAAGTGATTAGCACTGTGGCTTCACAGCGCCAGGGTCCCAGGTTCGATTCTCTGCTGGGTCAGCGTCTGTACGGAGTCTGCACTTTCTCCCCGTGTCTGCGTGGGTTTCCTCCGGGTGCTCCGGTTTCCTCCCACAGTCCAAAGACGTGCAGGTTCGGTGGATTGGCCATGATAAATTGCCCTTAGTGACCAAAAAAGGTTGGGAGGGTTATTGGGTTACGGGGATGGGGTGAAGGTGAGGGCTTAAGTGGGTCGGTGCAGACTCGATTGGCCGAGTGGCTTCATTCTGCACTGTATGTTCTATGTTTTAGGCCTTCTCTGGGTATAGGTTGAATGTCAGGAAAAGCGACGTGTTACCGGTGAATGCCACGAGGCGGGGGCCAACTTCGGGATGTTGCCTTTTAAGGTAGCTAGAGAAAGGTTCGGGTATTTGGGGGTTCAGTTGACGAGGCAATGGGCTACAATGCACATGTGGAATTTGACAACATTGGTGGAGCAGATGAGGGGTGGATTTTAATACATTGGACACACTACACCTGACGCTGGCAGGGAGGGTACAGGTTGTAAAAATGAATGTGCTGCCATGGTTTCTGTTTGTTTTCCAGACCCTCCCGACCATTCTCCTGACGGCCTTCTTTTGGTAAATTGGAGACGATGATATCAGAGTTTGTATGGGTGTGGAAGGTGCCGAAGGGGTCTGTGGTGTGAGGCAATGCGTAGGGTGAATTCAACCTCCTCTTGCGTGAGGATGCGCATTTCAAGGTAGTGCATAGGGTGCATATGACCCGGGCGAGGATGAGTGGGTCCTTTCAAGGGGTGGCCGGCGAGTGCAAGAAGTGTGGGCGAGGACCAGCGAAACATGCACACATGTTCTGTGGTTACGAGATGCTGGAGAGGTACTGGGAAGCGGTATTTGGGATATTGTTTAAAATTGTCGGGTGGAGGTCAGGCTGGACCCAATCGTGATGCTGTTTGGGGTATCGGAATTGCTGGAGCAGCTGAAGGGGAAAGGGGCCGATGTTGTGGTCTTCGTCTCTCTCATTGCCTGGCGAAGGATCTTGTTTAATTGGAGGTTGGATACGTCACTGGGGTGATGGCCAGCTGGGGACCTGTATGACTTTTTCCGGTTGGAAAATATCAAATTTGAGTTCAGGGTGTCACCAGAGGGTTTTGAGCACGGTGGGGGTTGTTCATGACAATGTTTGAGGACTGTACGTTACGTAGAATGTGGAGGGGGAAGGGAGGGTAAAAAAGGGTAAAATTGTACTGGATTGTGAGGCTGTGGAGTGTGTTGTATGGGTTATGTTTTTTTTTTACATGTTTGTAACAAAATACAATTTTTAAAAACCGAGAAACTTCCGACCTTTGAATCTGTTTTCATGGTAGAAGATGCAAAAATCATTCCTGAAAAAGTGGGGAACTTACAGTCTAGTGAGAATGAGAAATTTAAACATTATATTAGTAAACAAAGAGTACTAAAATTAAAAGACTTGAGGGCCTTTCATGACTTCAAGATGTCCCCAAGTGCTTTCGAGCCTGTTAACTAGTTGTAAAGTGTTATCATCATAGAGCCACAGAATTTACAGTGGAGAATCAGCCATTCAGCCCATTGAGTCAGCACTGGTCCTTGGAAAGAGCACCCTACTTAAGCCCACGCCTCTACCCTACCGCCGCAACTCCGTAATCCCACCTAACCGTTTGGACACTAAAGGGCAATTTAGCATGGCCAATCCACATAACCTGCACACGTTTGGACTGTGGGAGGAAAGCCACGCAGTCGTGGGGAGAAAGTGAAAACTCCACACAGACAGCAACCTGAGGGCGGAATTGAACCTGGATCCTGGAGCTGTGCTAAGCATTGTGCCCACTGCCGCCCCTAATGTGTAAGCTAATTTGCACACAGCAAGATTCGATTCCCACAAACAGCAGCATGATAGTGACCAGGTAATTTGTTTCTGTGGTGTTGGTTGAGTGATAAATACTAGCCAGGGCATCAATGAAACTCCCCTGTTCTTATCCGAAAGGCATGCTTGTACACAAATCACAGAAAGTTAACTTGAAGGTGCAGCAAACAATTGGGAAAGAACTGGTACAGCACCTCCGGTGACAGTGGGCGGAAGGCAGCCGCACATTGGAGGGCTCCCATTCGGGAACGGCATTTTCGGGGTTTAAACCTGATCCCAGGGGCAATGGAGGCGGCAAAATCAGGGGGAAGGAACAGTGAAGGGAAATATCGAAAATAAGTTTTTAAAAATGGCCATGAAAAAAGTGGCTGAAAGACCATCGGGGAATGGAAAGGTCACTGCGGGGACGGCAAGAAAAGTGGAGGCTGGGGCACCACGGGAGCCACATTGCCCACGGCTGAAGAAATGACTAAGGTGATGGCCGCGGAACTCGAAAGGTAGTTCACAAAACACATGGAGGTGATGAGGAAGGAGATGGGGGCAGTATTGAAAGTGCTGGTGGAGGAGGCGATTGCCCCCGTGAGGGTGGCGGTATTGAACGCAGTGTCAGAGGTATGGGAGCAAGGTGAGGCGCTGAAGGAAGTGGAAGAGGCATTATCGCAGCACAGTGATCAACTTACCTCGATGGGGAAGGAGATGCGGAAGATATAGAGATCAACCAGGGTCTGTGAGCCAAAATGGACGACTTGGAAAACCGATCCACGCGACAGAAGCTGAGGATTGTGAGTCTGCCCGAAGGAGTGGAAGGCCCAAGGCTGACTGAGTATTTTGCCACGATGTTGGTGAAGCTATTGGGGGAGGGGGATGATCCCTCCCGATAGGAACTGGATCGGGCTCATCGGTCGTGGAGGCCTGTACCAAAGGGGAGTGAGCCGCCAATAGTAGTGACTCTGTGTTTTCGTCAGTACAGTGTGAAGGAGAAGGTCCTGTGCTGGGCAAAGCAGAAGCGGGAGATGCAGTGGGCTGGAGCTGGCATGTGTATATACCAGGACTTTACGGTGGAGCTGGCGAGGAGGCGGGCTGCCTTCAGCCGGGTGAAGAAGGCACTGTACATCAGTAAGGTGCAGTGTGGCATAGTATACCCAGCTAAATTGAGGGTGACCTACAAATCCAAGGAGTTTTATTTTGGGATGGCGGATGCAGCGGGGGAGTTTGCGAAGGCAGAAGAACTGTGGCTGAATTGAGAAATGGTCATGTACCGGTAGCCTCATTTAACTGTATTTTTTTACTGCGTGCTGGTGTATGTGCTAAATGAGCTAACGTTGTATATACTTGGACAAGGGAAGAGATGGGACTTTCGCTTGCAATGATGGTTCTTTGGGGCTTGGGTGTGTATGCGGGGTTTGTGTGCTAAAGGGGATTTCTTGGTTTTCCTGGGACCGGACAAGGGGGAAAGAGACCCGGGCGGGGGCCGCCACGCGGGCCAATTTAAGCCAGCCAGTGAGTGAGGTGCGGGGAGGGGCTGCGGCCACCAGAGCCTGGTAGAATAGGTCCCGATAAGTCTAGCCGGGGTGGAAAGTTGGGGGAAGGAACAGAGGTTCGGCGGGGAGGAGTTTTATAAGAGAAAGTGGAGGGGAGGAGTCGGGGAGGGGGGCGGGTTTAAAATTTATGGGTGTCATTTACGGTACTCTTTCGGGGATTGGATGGCATTGGATGTTGTGGGGGGGGGGGGGGGGGGGTGGACTCTATCGGGCAATGGTGACCATAGGCGATTCATGATCCCTTTTTCTTTTTTTTCCCTTTGTTTGTCCCACCGTGGGAGGGTTTGTTTTATTTGATGCTTATATTATCAGGTGGGTCGTTGCTTGGAGTGGCGGGAGGATGGGATCGTTGTTGTTGATAAGGGGATTGACTTTGTATTTTTTACCGTTTACTGCTTGTTGGTGGGGTGCAAATTCTGAAGAAAATGTGAAAATGGAGAATAAAAATATGTTTTAAAAAAAGGAAAGAACTGGGAGGTCAGCCTATTTTATGAATGAATTGAGTAGAGGAGTGAGGAAGTCCGACTGCAATTATACCAGGAATTTGGTACGATGACACCTGGCATACTCTCAGCAGTTTTATTATCCCTGCCAATGAAGTATATATTTGCCTTGGGGAGAGTGCAGTGAACGTTCACTGGATTGACTCCTGGTGTGGGGACATTGCACTATGAGGAAAGATTGAGTAGATCAGGTCTACGTTCTCTAGAGGTTAGAAGAATGAGGGGTGATCTCATTGAACCATATAAAATTCCTAAGGGACTGGACTGGGTAGATACTGGCAGGATGTTTCGCCTGGCTCGGGAGTCTCTACAGACTAAAGGGACATTGGTGCAGGAAAGGGGATCTGTCATTTAGGCTGAGGTGAGAAATTTCTTCATTTCAGAATGTGGTGAATCTTTGGGGTTCTCTAAACCAGAGGGCTGTAGATGATCAATCACTGCATATGTTCAAGTAGGGAATTGATAGATCTTTTAATGTCAGATAAGAGAGGGATGGGTGGAGTGTGGAGTTGATTGAATACTTAGGCATGATTGTTTGAATGATGGATTGACTACCCGGGCCAAATGGTCTCCTTTCTGTTTCTTTTGATTTTAGACTGAGTTGGCGTCTCGGGTATAGGACTTTCAACTGGAATTATCTCACTGGGATTTGGGATTTGTCCACTGTCGACACCTCCAGTCACAGGCACACCCATATTCAATGAACTTGCACAGTTGTTTTTTTTTCATGCTTTCCCAAGTATAACATATCAAAATAAATTGACAATAGATTGAAGCTATTACAGCAATGCTTTGCACCAGTGAATAAGGCAAATCAGACAATTAGGATGTATTGAAAGGTCAATATTGAGCTGAAATAGCAAGTTAATCCTGCCACTTTCTAAATCATTGGTGGATCTGTGTTTAGAATACAATAAGAAGTCTTACAACACCAGGTTAAAGTCCAACAGGTTTGTTTCAAACACGAGCTTTCGGAGCATGGCTCCTTCTTCAGGTGAAGTCTCAGCCTTCATTCACCTGAAGAAGGAGCCGTGCTCCGAAAGCTCGTGTTTGAAACAAACCTGTTGGACTTTAACCTGGTGTTGTAAGACTTCTTACTGTGCTCGCCCCAGTCCAACGCCGGCATCTCCACATCATGTTTAGAATACAATGTACAGTTCTGGTGGTTGCAGTACAGAAAGGATATTCCAGCAATTGAAAGGATACAGAAGAAAGCATCCAGAATATTGAGACTGGATTATATTTAGACTGGATTATATGGAGCAATGATATAAATTGGGCTTGTTCTCAAAAAGGAAGTTTGAGAAGCAATAGGATTGCTGTTTTTCGGATTCTGAGAGCATAAGATATACACCATGACAAGCTACTTTACCTTGTCTAGAATAGTAGAACCAGAGGACTCAGCCTGCACTTGCACTGGTGTGGTCATTTTCAAATCTAGATAACATTGTACAAACTGTTCATTGCAGTACACAATGTTATGGTGTACAGTAAAATATTCATAGTTTGCTGCAACCCTTGCTATTCCATGTGATCTCATTGGTGTGGTTCCGTGGATTATTTTTCTTTGTTAGATCGTCTCACATTTCTGAGATTTGTTCAATCTATTTCTTTTTTTAAATTATTTTACAGGATGTGGGTGTTGCTGGTTAGGCCAGCATTTATTGCCCATCTCTAGTTGCCCTTCAGAAAGTGAAGGTGAGTTGCCTTCTTGAACCGTTGCAGTCCCTGGGGTGTAGGTATACCCACTGTGCTGTTAGGGAAGGAGTTCCAGGATTTTGCCCCAGCAACAGTGAAGGAACGGTGATATATTTCCAGGTCAGGGTGGTGAGTGACTTGGAAGGAAACCTCTAGGTGGTGGGGTCCCAGTTTTCTGCTGCTCTTGTCCTTCTAGATGGTAGTGGTCTTGGGTTTGGAAGTTGCTGTCTAAAGAACCTTGGCGTGTTACTGCAGTGCATCTGATAGATGGTACACATGACTGGCACTGTTCGTCGCTGGTGGAGGGTTTGAATGTTTGTGGAGGGGGGGCAATCAAGCAGGCTGCTTGATGTGAAGGGTAGTCACTCTCACCTCACCTCTGGCATTCAGCTCTTTTATCCATGTTTGAACCAAGGCTGTAATGAGGTCAGGAGTTGAGTGACCCTGGCAGAACGCAAACTGAGCGTCTTTGAGCAGGTTATTGCTGAGTAAATGCCACTTGATAGCACTGTTGATGATTCCTTGCATCACTTTGCTGATGATGGCGGGTAAACTGATACGGTAGTAATTGACTCTGTTGGATTTTTCCTGTACAGGACACACCTGGGCAATTTTCCATATTGCTGATAGATGCCACTGTTGCAGCTGTAGCCAGAGATGCGGCAAGTTCTGGAGCACAAGTCTTCAGTACTAGTGTTAGAATACTGTCAGGGCCTTTGCAGTATCCAGTGCCTTCAGCCATTTCACAATAATTTTTATTATTGTCACAAGTAGGCTTACATTAATGATGTTACTGTGAAAATCCCCTCGTTGCCACATTCCAGCGCCTGTTCAGGTACATAGAGGGAGAATTCAGAATGTCCAAATTGCCTAACATCACGTTTTTCGGGGCCTGTGGGAGGAAACCGGAGCACCCGGAAGAAACCCAAGACATGGGGAGAATGTGCAGACTCCGCACAGACAGTGACCCAAGCCGGGAATCGAATCTGGGACCATGGCGCTGTGAAGCAACAGTGCTAATCACTGTGCTACCGTGCCGCCCATGTCAAGTGAAGTTAATGTTATTGGCAAACGACTGACATCTGTGATGCTGTGGTCCTCTGGTGGAGACCAAGATGTATCATCCACTTGGCTCTCCTGGCTTGTTGCAAATGCCTCAAATTTGTCCTTTGAGCATATTGTGTTGTGCTCTTCCATAATTGAGGATGAGGATATTTGTGGAGCCTCCTCCTCCAGTGAATTGTTTAATTGTCCACCACCATTCATGGCTGGCTGTGGCAGTACTGCAGAGCTCAGATCTGATGTCTTTGTTGTGGAATCGCTTAGCTCTATTACTTGCTGGTTATGCTGTTTGACACACAAGTAGTCCTGTGTTGTAGCTTCACCAAGTTGACACCTCATTTTTCGATGTGCCTGATGCTCGTGTCATGCTGTCCTGCACTCTTAATTGAACCAGGGTTGATCCCCTGTCTTGGTGGTAATGGTAGAGTGGGGGATATGCCGAGCCATGGATTGCAGATTGTGGTTGAATACAGTTCAGCTGATGACCCACAGCGCCTCATGGATGCCCAGTCTTGAGTTACTAGGGGCGGGATTCTCCCAATGGGCGGCTAAGTGCCGATGCCGGAGTAAAAAAGGGAGTGTTTTACTCCGGTGTCGGCGCCCGTTCCTAGACCCCATTCTGCGGCCCACATGGGGCTAGGACGGCGATGGAGTGGCCTCCGCCGCTCCAGCTGCTGAGCCCGGCCTGGACCTGGCACGGCGGGGTCCGCGCATGCGCAGTTGGGTCGGCGCGAACTAGGGTATGCGCAGTGGCCTTCTTCCCGCGGTGGCCCCGATGCCAAATGGCGCGGGGCTACAGGAGCCGGCGCAAAAGAAAGGAGGCCGGGGGGGGCAGACAGGCCGGCCCGTCACTACAGAGGCCCCCCAGGGGTCTGACCGCCACCCCTCCACAGGCCGCCCCCAGACCCTTCAACGCCAAGAACGGCGCCAGCGGGACTCGGCTTTTTGTTGACAGCCGCTTGGCCCATCCGGCCCGGAGAATCGGTGTGCTGGCCCGAGCCGGAGAGTCGGTGCAAACCCTGACCGGCACCGCGCCGGCGTTGTTGAATTGCGTCCCAGCGTCGGGGCGGCGTGGCATGATTCACGTGGCGCCGCATCGAATCTCCGACCCTGAGGGGGTTGGAGAATTCCGCCCTAGATCTGTTTGAAGTCTATACCATTTAGCACTGTGGTCGTCATACAATTAGGATATCCTCAATGTGAAGACGGACTTTATCTCCACAAGGACGGTATGCTGGGCGCTTCTGCTGATAATGTCATGGACAGATGCATCTGCAGCACGCAGTTGGTGAGGATGAGGTCAAGTATATTTTTCCCTCTTGTTGGTTCCCTCACCACCTGCTGCACTCCCAGTCTAGCAGCTATGTCCTTTAGGACTCAGCCAGCTTGGTCAGTGAAGATACTACCGATCCACACTTGGTGACGAACATTGAAGTCACCCACCCAGAGCATATTCTGCGCCCTTGCCATCCTCCATGCTTCCTCCAAGTGCTGTTCAACAAGGTGGAGCACCGATTCATCAGCTGATGGTGGATGGTACTTTGTAATCAACAGGAGGTTTCCTTGCTCATGTTTATCATGAAGCCATGAACTCTCCCAACTTTGGCACAAGCCCCAGATGTTAATCAGGAAGATTTTGCAAGGTCAACAGGTCTGGGTTTGCCGTTGTTGTTTCTGATGCCTGGGTCAATGTTGTGTGGTCCATCCGGTTTATATCTTTTTTGTGTTTTCGTAGTGGTTGAATATAACTGAATGACTTGCTCGGCCATTTCAGAGGGCGTTTAAGTGGGCATTTGCTGTGTGTCTGGAATCACACGTAGGCCAGACAAGGTAAGGTTGACAGATTTCTTTCCCTAAAGGACATTAGTGAACCAGATGGGTTTTTACGGCAATTGGCAATGGTTTCATGGTCATCAGTAGACTTTTAATTCCAGATATTTTACTGAGTTTAAATTCCACCATCTGCCTGCACCTGGGTCCCCAGATCATTATCCTGAGTCTCTGGATTACCAGTCCAGCGACAATATCTGTACCCCACCATCTCCCCTGCTCAGCGTCTGTACTATGTTTAGTCTGCTTTGTGTTCTAATGGCAGGATTGTGATTTATTGATCCTGTGGCCTTTCGTACTTTATTTTCCTACGTAATTAACTCACCACCTTGAATAAGTTCTGACATTTTGCAAACCCAATGGCTCCTTGTGAATCAGCAAGATGGATGCAGCAGTACTCATCTGAGGAGTATCAATGTGATGGAGTACTCCAATAGGAGCCTGACTAAACAGCAAATTCTATTGTAAAAGCAAAGCATTAGTTACCCGAGTAACTAATGTCTGGTTTTGTGGACTTAATTAAAGCTCTGTCTTTTGTTCAGCCTTTCATTTTCTATTGTCAGAGTGGATCTCCTATGTGTGCTTTCCGATTCTGAACAGAATAATGTTTAGTCGCGAATGATGCTCATTCTTGTCTTTTTTTAAATTATTTTGTTTAACATTTAGAGTATGCAATTTATTTTTTCCAATTAAGGGGCAATTTAGTGTGGCCAATCCACCTAGCCTGCACATCTTATGGTTGTGGGGGCGAAATCCACGCAACCACAGAGAGAATGTGCAAACTCCACACGGACATTGACCCAGCGCTGGGTTCGAACCTGGGACCTCGGCGCCATGAGGCAGCAGTGCTAACCACTGCCCCCCCCGTGCTGCCCTTGTTCATTCTTCTCATGGTTAGTTTTTGTTCTTGAGAAATTTTGACTCTGAATGATATCATTATAGAGAAATGAGAAATCCCATCATAACTGGCTGGCCATTATTGACCTCTAATGGCCTTGTGAGGTAGTACTTCCTCTTCTCAGATTTTTGTAAAAGAAGTCTGACGTTGAGTGTGAGTTCATGTCCACCAGCTTAATAGATCTCTGCAGGAATGTTGTCCAGACCACACACCTAATTATTTTTCATCGGTTGGATAGGATAGCCTTTTCATATCTCAGCATGTGCTGGCAGCATATCTAAATTTGATCTCTCAAGCTGTTGACAGATTGTGTTGACGGTTTTGTCTGATACTGTTGACTCCCGATTGAGAAGGTTCCAGAAGTGCTCCTTCCAGCAGACTCTGCTGCATTGTCTTTGAGAAAAGTATTGCCACCTTCAGCTCATTGAGAAGGGACCATTTTGTCTTTGATCCATATGTGTTCTTGGTGGCTTTGAAGAAGCTGTGTAGGTCATGCAGGTCTACGTAATGTTGGGTTTTATTGACTTTTATTACTCACCATTATGGGTGGCACGATAGCACAGTGGTTAGTACTGTTGCTTCACAGCTCCAGGGTCCCAGGTTCAATTCCGGCTTGGGTCTCTGTCTGTGTGGAGTCTGGATGTTGTCCCCGTGTCTGCGTGGGTTTCCTCCGGGTGCTCCGGTTTCCTCCCACAAGTCCCGAAAGACGCGCTGTTAGGTAATTTGGACATTCTGAATTCTCCCTCAGTGTATCCGAACAGGCACCTGAATGTGGCGACTAGGGATTTTTCACAGTAACTTCATTGCAGTGTTAATGTAAGACTGCTTGTGACAATAAAAATATGATTATTATTTGCAATGACACATATCATTCCCTTAATTTCAGATTTGAGAAGTAAACTTCTCCTTGTTTCTTATGTGATGTAGGGTGATTTTAGCGGGTAATAAATCGTGGTAATTTCCAATCAAGACTTTTTCTCATTTCTTTTATCGTTCTCATTGAACCAGCGTACTGAAAGCACCTCTGCATGCTGTGTTTCTGACACAGCGAGGCAGAACACACTGACATGCTCCAGAATGAGCCTCCATAAAAAGACAAAACATTGCAACTTCCTGCATTTTGTTGCTTTGTGCCAAGTTCTGAGTCGTGACTTTGTGTTATTACTAAAGTTTTCCATTTCTTCCCAGATTTCTGGGATTTAGTTCTCAGCCTCAGTCCCAATAGAGATGTGTGGCAATCAGAACTGGATTCCTGAGTGGCGAGGCTGCTGATTTTGATTACTCTTTGCTGAACGGATCAAATTGGCAACTAAAGTACTTATTCAACAAGAGCTTGAAACTTCAACTGCAGAATGGTTCAAACTCCTTTTCCGTCTATGGGAGTTGATTTAAAACTTGCAGAAAGAAAACTGAATTGGTTAATTGTGGAGAGAAAATAAATTGCGCAGATATAAGAAATGTGGGATGGTGTAACAAGCAGAATTGCTGTTCGAGTCGACACAAACGTGACAGGTCAAATGGCGACCTTCTGTGTGTGCTGTGTTCATTTTATGATATGAAAAGCTCCAGACCTCTACAATTGGTCATAACTTGAGAAAGCTTCAGGTTATGGCAACTTGGGCAGTATGTTTCATCTGTGATGTGTTTTAAATACTTCTTTATCCTGAAATTATTCCCAAATATAGTCTCAGAATTTTATCTAATCCAAGGGGTCACCGTCATATTTAGCTCATCCTGGGTTTGACAGGGATAGCATGTTTTATCATTTGTATGTTGGAGAAAAGATATCCTTAGTCATTAAATGGATGGGACTGTGCCGTCTTTAAAGTGTTGAATGGCATCATAAGATTGTTTAGCTTAAATTGCCAAGATGGAGTAAGAGAATGTGTGTGCAAAATTGGCAAGTCACAAGCAAGATTAGTGATGTTTTTTTCCACTTAGAGTGCAGTTTGATTGGAATAAATTTAGCAAAATAGTTCATGTTGTGTCGATTAACCCCACCAAAATGGAACTGGATATCATTAGCCGACTGGCCAACATTTATTAGCTTTGTTATTGTCAACTGATTTTTGATTTCGGATTGCTCTGTCACTTTCTGGTTTTAATATTTGCGACAAATTACAAATAAGTATTCCATGGAGAAAGCGAATAGGCAAAACTGTAGTAAATGGATTTCAATGTAGGAAAATGAGGTCATCCACTTCGAAGCTAAAGATAATAGAACATAGGAGGATCCAAATGGTGAGATGTTAGGGACTTTGGGGAACAGGAGGTTGTGTTCCAGGCTCATAGAGCAATTAATATGGCATGGACAGTTATAGAAAACAATCTAGTGGAATGTTGCAGTACAAACTGGTAAGCTGGTTTAGCTCACTGGGCTAAATCGCTGGCTTTTAAAGCAGACCAAGCAGGCCAGCAGCACGGTTCGATTCCCGTACCAGCCTCCCCGGACAGGCGCCGGAATGTGGCGACTAGGGGCTTTTCACAGTAACTTCATTGAAGACTACTCGTGACAATAAGCGATTTTCATTTCATTTTTCATTTCAAATAGGGGTTGGCATATAAATTATCCTTCAGTTCCACAAATCCTGGTTAGATAACACATGTAGTTCTGTGAGCAGTTCTGGGCACGACACCTCGGGAAGGTCCATTGGTTTGGAAGGTGTGCAGAATGATACTTGTGGCTGGAGGTTTGCTCCTGAGTCAGAAAATGACCCAGCTTATCAGACTCGCCTCTGAAAAAAAAATCATCCGATGGGCGGGATTATTGCTTCAGGACTGTGTGGCATTGAGTCAAGACCACCGCTGACAAACGCAGATTGGAGGCAGCCACGGTAGCTGTTTAAATGGCCCACCTCAGTTCTCTGAACTCCAGTTCTTAATATTAGATTTTAAGCCCTCTGTGCTTCACCTCTTCAGCCCCCCCCACCCACTTCCATGCCCACCACCTAACCCCAATGTCCCCTCGTATCCTCATTACAACTCACTCCCATGGACCTTTATATCACTTATGTCAAATTAATGCCAACTCATTCAAACCCACACACCACTCTTTGCCATTGCATAACTCACCCAGTATATGGGCAGCATGGTAGCATAGTGGCTAGCACAATTGCTTCACAGCTCCAGGGTCCCAGGTTCGATTCCCGGCTTGGGTCACTTGTCTGTGCGGAGTCTGCACGTTCTCCCCGTGTCTGCGTGGGTTTCCTCCAGTTTCCTCCCACAGTCCAAAGATGTGCAGGTTAGGTGGATTGGCCATGCTAAATTGCCCTTAGTGTCCAAAATTGCCCTTAGTGTTGGGTGGGGTTACTGGGTTATGGGATAAGGTGGAGATATGGGCCGGGGTAGGGTGCTCTTTCTAAGAGCCGGTGCAGACTCGATGGGCCGAATGGCCTCCTTCTGTACTGTAAATTCTATTTTTAAAAATTAGCCATGTTGGGATTGAATAAAATTAAGTTCTAATTATCTATTACGCCCTCACTATATTAAAATGAAAACATCCCACTCATGAAAGCCCATTCAAAGCATTTCAATCCTCTTCAACACTTAATCTCTTTTTAAAGCAAACAGACTTGTATTAATAGCCCAGCATCAAGGACAGTTAATTCTTTAATAACCTCTTTGAACTGTCAATTAAACTGTGAATTCAGGATCCCCTACTGGGGTAACGATGGGTTGTGGAAAGCAGCCACACATTAATAATGACATAATGATAGCCTTTGGGACCATCTCAACAGACAGTTTTCGTAACTGCTAGAACAGATTTTTTAAACTAACTTACACAGGCAGCCTATTGTTTTTAAGAGAGCTACGGATTTAAATAACTTCACAGCTTGACAGTTCTAGAGGTTGTCCATCCTTCAACATCATTTACAACTACTTTTAAAAATTGTAACTCTCACACAGTGGGATAAGACCCTTGTTACTGTAAAAGTTAGGTCTGCTTGCATTCAGCATTAAGTTCAAATGACCATCTTAAATTTGAATATACATTGTGCGAATCATGCCATGCCCTCTTTCCCCTACCAATGAAAATGGGATCTGTTCCAAATGGCGGTGGGACGTCTGGATGCAGGATTAGTCCACCATTTTGGGATATCCATGGAGTCTCCATGGTTTGCCAGACCTATTCCACATCGCTTGCAAGTGCCTTCCACCTCCTCAAACAACTGGCTAATCGTCCACCTCCTCAAACAACTGGCTAATCGTCGATCTCGTCAGGTGTGCCCTGAGCACCACCTTTAACTGTATTAACCCCAGCCTCGCACATGAGGTTGAGGCATTCACCCTCTGCAACACTTCACACCACAACACCTCCTCCAATGCCACTCCCAGCTCCTCCTCCCACTTCGCTTTAACCCCCTCCAGCAATGTCATATCCTCCATCAAAATCTTCCTATAAATCGCTGCGATGACCCGCCCAACCCCCTCACCGTCAACATTCCCTCCAACAACGAGGAGGGAGGTGTCACCAGAAATGTTGGGAAAACCTTCCTTGCAAAGTCCCGCACCTGCATATTCCTAAAGGCCTCACCCGCAGAATCCCAATCTTCTCTGTCAAACTCGCAAACCGCCCTTCCAAACATAAGTCCTACATTTCCATCAACCCCCCCACTCACCCACACACGCTCCTCACATCCCCAAAACCTAGCATCCAGTCTCCCTGGCTCAAACACATGGTTCTCCTGAACCGGCATCAGCTTTGACTCCGCCCCTAACTTAAAATGCTGCTGAAATTGCCTCCATATCTTCAGTGTGGCCACCACCACCGAACTACCTGAATATTACCCTGGGGCAAATGGGAGCGGCACCATTGCCAATTCCCAAATCCCAACCCACTACAAGAGCCTGCTTCCATCCTCACCCACATTGTCTCCGGCTCCCTACCCCAGCCCCACACCTTCTCGCCGTTCGCCGGCCATTGGTAATCCATCAGATTCAGAAGAGCCAAACCCCCCGACTGTCGCCCTCCCTGAAGCACAATCTTCTGAATCATTGCCACCGCCCATACAAATGACAAAATCAATTGTTCCAGCAGCATAAAAAACCCTTCGGCAAAAAGACCGGTAAGCACAGGAATAAAAATAAAAACAGTGGCAATTTATTCATCTTTACCACCCACCTGCTGCCAACCTGCCAATGATGGGGGAAGCTGTCCCACCTCAACAAATCTGACCCTACCCACAAACCCTGGACTCTTTTTAAGGGTTAAATTCTGAGGAGAAAATATAGAAACTAAAACTGTACCTCCTGGATCTTAGAAGGTTAAGGGGTGATTTGATCTAGGTTTTCAAGATAGTAAGGAGAGTTCAAGACAGTAAGGAGAAAATACCAGAAATATTGGGGAACGCAGGTTTTAGGGAGAGGAAGGAACTGAAGGTGATCAATATTAATCGAGCAATGGTGTTGGGGAAATTGATAGGATGGAAGGCTGATAAATCCCCAGGGCCTGATTATCTACATCCCAGAGTACTTGAGGAAGTGGCCCTAGAAATAGTGGTCAGCTTACAGGATTCTGGAGCCTCTGGAACAGTTCCTACAGATTGGTGGGTAGTTAATGTAACTCCGCTATTTAAAAAAGGGAGGTAGAGAAAAAAACAGGGAAATATAGACCAGAAACCTTGACGTTGGTAGTGGGGATAGTTCTAGAATCCATTATCAAAGATTTTATAGCAGAGCACTTGGAAAACAGTTGCAGGATTGGATAATGTCAGCATGGATTTATGAAGGGGAAATCATGCTTGACAAATCTACTGGAATTCTTTGAGGATGCAACTAGTGGAGTTGAGGGGGAACCAGTGGATGGGTTTATTTGGACTTTGAGAAGGCTTTTGACAAAGTCCCACGCAAGAGATTAACGTGTAAAATTAAAGCAGGTGGGATTAGGGGTAATACATAGAAAAATGGTATCAGACAGGAAATAAAGAGTTGGAATGAACAGGTCTTTTTTAAATTGGCAGACAGTGACTAGTGGGATACCGCAGGGATCGGTGCTGGGACCCCAAATATTCACAATATATATTAATTGTTTAGATATCTCCACATTTGGGGATGACAAAGTTGGAAGGCAGCATGAGTGGTAAGGAGGATGCAGAGATCTTTCAGTTTGATTTGGACAAGTTGAGTGAGTGGGCAAATGAATGGCAGATGCAGTATAATTTGGATAAATGTGAGGTTATCCACTTTGGTAGCAAAAAAAGGAAGGCAGACTATTATCTGAATGGCCATAATAAATGAGATGGGGGGAATTTGCAACGAGACCTGGGTGTCATATACCATTTGTTGAAGGTAAGCATGCAAATACAGCAGGCGGTAAAGAAGGTATGTTGGCCTTCATAGCGAAAGAATTTGAGCACAGGAGCAGGGATGTCTTGCTACAATTGTACAGGGCCTTGGTGAGGCCATACCTGAAATATTGTGTGCAGTTTTGGTCTCCTTGTGAATTGCGCTTTCACGTATCTGATCGTCAGTCCAGAAGTAAAACACTCGAACACGTCAGTAACGAATATTCGTTTATTTACGGCCGGGACAAATCTCTAAGCAGTCGGGTAACTACCTTCGAGAAGTGCCAAAATCCCAGAATAAGGACGGTATTTTTATACATCTCACAGCTTAGGGGTGGTCCCCTTAAATTCCTAGATACACCTATGATTTGGCAAGGATCCAGAACATGTACATATATGGAATTATTCTTCGAGGTCGGGAGGTTATTTTTGACATAATCATTAGCACAAGTCACTATTAATGCGGTTTACAAAGGTCTTTCTTTTCCCATGGCCATATGACTCAACTCACTCCAAAGACAATTTCTCTGACATTTCAATGTTTATTTTTCCAACTGGTCAAACGAGCTTAATTGCGCTATCTCCGCAATAAGTCACGCTTTCCATTCATTTTATTCTTTGCCTTTTTGACCTCTCTGCTTTCACAGATGCGGGTCAGGCCATTAATTGGTGCCAGAGCTACACTCCCTTTATTTCATTCCTTGACCTGTTGACATCTCTTTCACAGAGCTTTTCAGAACTGTTATATTAACCCTCTCAGCGAAATTCCAAATGAAATCCACTTCTACATCCTTATCTTAGGAAGGATGTTCTTGCTCTGGAGGGAGTGCAGCGAAGGTTTACCAGATTGATTCCTGGAATGGAGGGACTGTCGTATGAGGAGAGATTGAGTTGGTTAGGATTGTATTCGCTGGAATTCAGAAGAATGAGAGAGCTCTAGGAGCATTTTCAAGGACTGAGTATTGAGCTGGCTTTTATGTGCGGGTCCTCCCTCTTAGTTAGGCTCAGCTGAACACAAAAACCTGCAGATACATCAACTCTGGTTAAGACGGCTTTATTTTCCAAGCTTGGTCAGCGTATGAGGGAGAGTTATTTGGATAAATGCCAAAACCACTCTACTTTACATTGTTTCAGGTGCAACAGTTATACAATTTCTAAATATCAGTAGCCTACCCCAGTTAGACTCGATCCAATACTTGTAGTTGCAAATTTTACCTTGACCAATGAATTTTAATTTAGGGAGCACGGTGACTGCGTGATCAGCTCTTTATTTAACCCCATCCTGTTCCCTGGCCTTCTGTTGTTTTCCAGGATTCTTGTATCTGCTACCTCTTGTTCTCTCCTACCCTCATCTTCCCTTATCTCAGTGGTTCCTGCCTATATCATTATCTGTCTGGGAGCAGGATTATGGGGCTACTGATAAGAACTGCTTATTGAGCTGGCAATATTATTGCTGACCACATTGTTTCTGTCTGATTCTGTTTGTGTCAAGAACATGGGCAAATTAGCTAGCTTAAATCCCATCATACATTGCAGCCACTGCTTTTAGCAAGAGTTTAAATGTTCTATGTTCTAAGAATACATGTTTAATGTAATCATGATTACGGGGTATACTTTCTATGATTAGTTTCAGCCCTCAATAAACTAACTTATGTAGAAATATTCTAATGTTATCCTAGATATCCGATTTTAAGGGGTCTCATCTCAGGCCACCCCCCCTTCAAGGGGATCTCATAGAAACCTATAAAATTCTATCAGGGCGAGACAGGGTAGATGCAAGAAGGATGTTCCTGATAGTGGGGATATCCAGACCAGGGGTCACAGTCTGAGGATACAGGTTAGACCATTTAGGACAGAAATGAAGAGAAATTTCTTCACCCAGAGAATGATGCGCCTGTGGAATTTGTTACCACAGGATGTAGTTGAGGCCCAAACATTGCATGTTTTCAAGAAGCAGGTAGATATCACATTTGGGGTGATGGGGATCAAAGGATATGGTAGGAAGACAGAATTAGGCTGTTGAGTTGCATGATCAGCCACGATCGCGGAGCATGCTCGAAAGTTTGAATGGCTGTCTCCTACTCCTATTTTCTATGTTTCTATGTGAACACATAAGGTGATAGAGACATTTCCACTGCTTGCGGAATAGGTGACAAAGTATAAAAATTAGGAGTCTAACCTTTAAACAACCTGTTTCATTTGGAGCTTTGAATATAATAAAACTTCTCAAGGTGCTTCACAAAAGCTTTAGGAAGCAAAATTGGACACCACGCCATATTAGGTTGTATTAGGGCAGATGGCCAATTCATGAGTGAAGTTACATGCAAAGACGAGCAGAAGCTTGGTCTCTTCTACAAAGGCCAATGACATGAAATCAATTGATAATTTATAAACTGACATTGATAAACTTTCATTAACCAATCATATTGAGGACAGAGGGGGAAAAACTGGGCATTATGGAGCTAGATCACAGATCAGCCATGATTGACAGAACGGCTTCGAACGGCTAAATGGTCTCCTGATCCTGTGTTCCTAAATGCCACAAATTCTTTCCATTAATCTTGATTTGATACTTGCGTATTTTTCTTATAATTTTGTAGAACATTCAGATATGTGAAATCTGCTGCTAGATCATTAAATGCAAATATGAAATTGATTGAATGAAAGGCTGTTCCTAACATCATTATTGAAAAATGACGGAATGCTATTTATTCCAAATAATGAACCTTCGTTCCAGGCCGGAAAGCATTCCAAATTCAAGAAATAGAAACTCTAGGGAGAATATTTGAAAAAAAAAACATATACAGGGTAAACAATCTTTGAAAATATGTCACTGACAAAAGAATAAGAGGTGACGAAAGTGAGGTTTTTAAGATTATGGAAGGGTTTTTATCAAGCAGACAAAGTGAAGTGTTTCCACTTGTGGTCAAGGACAAAACTAGTGGCCAGAAATATAAGGTAGTAAAAAATACACAAGGAAATTCAGGAGAAATGTCTTTACCAGTGAGTGGTTAGAATGTGGAACTCGTGCCATGTAGAATAGTTGAGGAAATTAGCACAGATGCGTTTAACGAAAGCTAGATAAGCTTATGAGGGAAAAGTAAATAAATATATAGAGAGGTGGATGAAGAATGGTTTTGTGGATCATAAACACTGGCATAGACTGATTGGGCATTATTCTTGTTTCTGTGCTGTAAACACGATATACCGGCCACGCTGCACCCGAAAAGCAATGCACCATGGCATGTGGCTGGGAAATGCCGGGAGACCATGCTCCCGGGATCTACCTGCCATGCCATCCCTCGTGAGATCTGACACAATCTTGCGAGATGTTGTGATGTGAAGCCCGCCCATTGTGATCAGGATGACTTTTTGGCAAATCTGCATATTAGAGCGAGACAGCTAGTCTCACTTTATTATGCAGTTCCCTGAGGTAACCAAGGTGTTGGGATCTTTCCTGTTCACCTTGGAGACCTTGGGCGAGCGCCGTTCAGTGATGGTCACCAAAAACGGGGACCAGACAGAATGGCACTTATGGGGGTTTCCCTGGGGCTTGCCCTCTTGCCAGGGTGGCACACTGGCACTGCCAATATGCCCAGGAGGCACTGCTAACTTGCAGGGCACTGCCAGGGTGCCAGGCTTTTTGGCCACTAAGGGCAATTTATCATGGCCAATCCACCTAACCTGCACGCCTTTGGACTGTGGGAGGAAATCGGAGCACCCGGAGGAAACCCACGCAGACACGGGGAGAATGTGCAGACTCCGCACAGTGACCCAGCGGGGAATCAAACCTGGGACCCTGGCACTGTGAAGTCACAGTGCTGTCCACTTGTGCTACCTAATTGCACTGCTATGGAACATAGTTCTCATTTGGTTCGATGCGCCCTATATAATTCTCTGTTTAAAAAAAAGTACAATAAAGTTATCAAGCTCTTACGTCTGGTAATATCTTGACTTATTCCCAATTAATTTCCTGTGGCACAAACCTAGGAAGTCGCAATCAATAGTAGTGTTCAGGAGATTCAGGTTGGGGGAAAAAAATGAAAAACGCTTATTGTTACGAGTAGGCTTCAATGAAGTTACTGTGAAAAGCCCCTAGTCGCCACATTCCGGCACCTGTCCGGGGAGGCTGGTACGGGAATCGAACCGTGCTGCTGGCCTGCTTGGTCTGCTTTAAAAGCCAGCGATTTAGCCCAGTGAGCTAAACCAGCCCCTTGGAGGGCACATAGTCATAATTCAGTCCCCATTTTAAAATCTTGCACGTTCTCTTTAGTTGACATTATAAATAGAGCAATTAAAAGAAAAACTTGCAGTTGTATATTGCCCTTCATGATCTTAGAACATTTCAAAATAATGGCACAGAATCATTTCTCCCCACCTGATAGGGCAGATGGGGTTTAAATTAAACACTTCATTCAAAAAATGATATCTCTGACACTCACACCTTCAGCACTATATTGAAGTTCC
Source organism: Scyliorhinus canicula (assembly GCF_902713615.1). Taxonomy (NCBI): domain Eukaryota; kingdom Metazoa; phylum Chordata; class Chondrichthyes; order Carcharhiniformes; family Scyliorhinidae; genus Scyliorhinus; species Scyliorhinus canicula. The sequence continues at coordinate 87,143,676 of NC_052154.1, read as the reverse complement.
ATCCTAGATTATGTTCTCAAGTCTCTGGTGTGGGGTTTGGATCCATATCCTGCTGACTCTGGGCTGAGACACCTAACACCTATGTAATATTGCCATGCTGCAATTGCACAGTCCCACCAGAGGTTGGGTTGTGCAAGCAGGAAACACATGCAGACGTAAGATTATGAATGTCGATAGATTAGGTTCCTGTGAGCTTTGGTTCCTGCTCTGTATAGCTTGCATGTCCCTAGGACGTCAGAAGCCTGTTAAAAATAAGAAAAGAAAGTGCTGGTATAGCACAGCAGGCTCATCAGCTTCTGAAGGAGATACTATAGGTTAATATTTCAATTCCCCCGCCCCATGGTTTTTTGTTATTTTTTTCATAGGATGACGGCATCACTGGCTAGGTCAGCATTTATTGTCCTTGAGAAAGGTTGTGGTGAGCTGCCTTCTTGAACTGTTGTAGTTCATCTGTGTGTTATGGAAAACACCCACAATGCTGTGAGGGAGGGAGTTCCAGGATTTTGACCTAGAGGCTGGAATGGCGATATAGTTCCAAGTCGGGATGGTGTGTGACTTGAAAGTGGCGGTGTCCCCATGCATCGGCTGCACTTGGCCTTCTAGGTGGGAGAGGTCTCAGGTTTGGAAGGTGCTGTCGAAGAATCCTTTGGTGAATGTGGAAACTGCTCTCTCATTTCAGATGCTGACTAACTTTGTGTTTCCAATATTTCCTGTCTATTATTTCAAACTTCCAGCATTTATGTTTTTCCTTTTGCTAAAGTCCTATATTTAGCTTTTCATTGTTGTTTTCCATCCGTCTGATCAATACCCTATGAAAGAAGAATTCATTAAACAAATGGAATTCAGTGAAGGCTTTGAGAGGATTACAGCTGCATAATATGATTTTTTGTTATCACTGCAAATCAAAGCTTTCAGATGTATGTCAGAGGAAATCTTTCAATTTAATGCAGTTTTAGCTGGTACCGTTTTAATTCTGTTTCCAGACCTTGCTGAAATAAGATAAATAAAACCTTCAAAATGAACTGTTAATATAAAGAGCATGTACTTCAATAATGTTTGCATTGAGCCAGTGGATAATTTTAAATATAAATCTGCTGAAATAGTGAAAGAAAGGCTGCAGTGGATGACCTCAAGATGTCCCAATAAGATATCTTTGCAGTGTAAGGAAAAGCGGCAGTCTGTGCACACATAAATGGGATAATAACCAGATAATCTTTTAGTCCTGTTACTTGAGGGATACATATTGACCAGTATATCAGGAGAACCCCCTTGTACTTCAAAATGGTGCCATAGTAGCTTCTTTATCCATGTGAGAGGGCAAACAAGGCCTCGGTTTCATGTCTCATTGGAAAGACCGCATCTCCGAAGCACATCGTCAGTACTGGAATACATCCCTGGTATGGTGCTTGAGGCCATAACCTTCTAAGTCAAAGGTTACCAACTGAGCCAAGTCTGACCCTTAGGATAAATGCTGATGTGTGCAACTACTCCTAACTACAGTGGACAAAGTATTTTTGTCCCATGTGGTCTGACTTAAGCATTTTGGGAGCTACTTTCAATATATTGCATTTCTTGTGGAAGGTTCTCAGAAGCAGGGAAGAGATAAGAGATTGGAATAAGCATTATGAAATGTGTTCGGCTGCGGATCAAGAACTACCTTTTTCCTTTCAAAAAATGCCCCTCTGAGCTATTTCTGCTGAAACTATAGACTGCACCAGATTAGAGCTGCCAAAAGCCAGGCCAGGTCCTTTTAAATCAAAATATTTGTTGGCCTGGAACCTTTGATTTCTGTAGATGTTCTCCTGCTTGAAGTTGTATAAACTGAGTACCGCAGTGTGAATGTAGCCTCAAGCTATTGCTCTGCGTACCAATTCCTAAAAGAACAGAAAGTTAGTAGAGTTTCTGCTTTGTATGCAATCAGAAAGTTCAAGCTAAATTGTGCTGCTATAGTTCTTGTTTCTGCTGAAGTAGAGTTTCTGCACGATCACGAATGTGAAATCATTCATGAACCAGCACAATCCAATCAAAGCCAGAGAACTGCATGTAGTGGCTTCTCTTCCCTCCCACGCACCTTTATCTCTAGTGCTTCCCAGGATCATTGATACCCCCTTATTACTCGTACTGCCTGTCAGCGGCATCATCTGCAAAACAACACAATAAATAATAATAATAATAGTCATTATTGTCATTAGTAGGCTTACGTTAACACTGCAATGAAGTTACTGTGAAAAGCCCCTAGTCGCCAGGACCAGTTTCCCACAGCCAGGACACACAGCACCAGTTTCCACATTTACACCGAATGTTCCTAGCTATACTTCACTATCACTCGCCTGACTCCTCTCTATTCTCTAAATTGTAAGACCACTTGACCGACATCCAGTGCTGGATGAGCAGAAATTTCCTTCAACTAAATAGTGAAAAGATCAAACCATCTTCATCATGAATTTTGTTCCCAAGCCAGCAACTCTATCCTTCTCCTTGAAAACTGCTGCAGGTTGAAGCAGTCAGCTAGAAAATTGGTGCACCATAGAATTCCTACAGTGCAGAAGGAGGCCAGTAAGACTATCGTGTCTGCGTCGACCCTCTGAAGGAGAACCCTACTCCACCGGCCTATACCCGTAACCCCACCTAACCTTCACATCCTTTGTACACTAAGGGGCAACTTGGCACGGCCAGTCCACCTAACCTGCACATGTGTGGGGGAAACCAGAGCACCCGGAGGAAACCCACTCAGATACAGGAAAAACCATACAAACTCCACACAGTCACCCAAGACAGGAATTGAACCCAGGTCCCTGGTGCTGTGAGGCAGCAGTGTTAACCACTGTGCCACCCGTGGTGTTTGAACCTGACAGGAAAAGACAGGGGAGTGGCATTAGGTGAATTACTCCTTCAGAGGACCAGCACAGGCATGATGCTGTAATTATTCTTTGGTTCGGAGATCAGGTTGGAACAACATATCCATGCCATCATTAGGATTGCCAATTTCACCCTTGATAATATCACCTGACTCTGCCACTGCCTCAGCTCACCAGTTGCTGAAACCCTCATCCTTGTTTCTCTTAGTAGACTTGAGTCTTTTAATGCACTCTTGCCAGAGTTCCCACATTCTATCCCTGTAAACTTGAACTCATCCAAAACACTGCTGCCCATGTCCGAGCTCGAAGCCGGTCCTGTTTACTCATCACCCTTGTGTTTGCTGGCCTACATTGGTTCCTGGTTACGGAAAGGTTTGATTTTCACAATTCTCATCCTGACTCGGGGTGTTTCAAAGTGTGGGTCATGTGTTCAGGGAGGGTCATGGAGCGATCGGTCACACTATTCCTGCGGTGATCCCAATTGCGGGAGAAGTGGCCAACGGCAGCTACCCGCTTTTAAATTACGAACGCCGGCCGCTGCCGCCTTTTAAATGAAAAGAAATGAGGCTGTATGCAGTCTTCCAGCCAGATGTGGCAGCAGTGAGCAGGTCACGCCCTGCATGTTCACTTGATGGCAAGCACCTTCCATGTACTTGCTTTTGGCACCAAATCACGGAGCAGAGCTGCTTCCATTTTCTAGCTGCTAACAAGAGGACTGTGAAGATGGATTCAAAGAGATGGCCAGAGACTCAGATAGGCAGTGTACTTACTGGACGTCACAGCAGAATCTGCTGGAGAGAGCTGCTCGGGGGAATGCAGGGCGGGACAGAACAGTGCTAATGCTAGATCTGTACAGAGCTCCAGGGCCTCTGGTGAACTTGACTCAGGAACAAAGCAGTATAAAGATGATTTATATGGTTTTTGTCAATTGTACCAATGCAAATCCCACGTGTATTATATGCAGAGAAGTGACAAATGAAAGCAGAAGTTTCAGACTTTGAAAGAGGTGGGTGTTATGGATAGGGGTTAGAGAACCCCAAAATGTATCATGGAGTTCGCCTGACCCATGGCTTTTACTAGCTTTTGGTATGGGGAGCACACGGCCCACTCTACAGGTGTGATACAACAGAAATCAAAGCAAAACAATGTTTATTCTATGAACTCAAGTTAACCTTTTTAAAACATACCGTGAACATCTTAGTAACTATTAATTCAAATACAACCCTCAAAGAATACAACACTAAGTAATCCTTAAGCGGTCCTTTTAACATTCATAAGAATTTTAAAAAAACTTTTAACAGAAGCACATCAGGCTTAAATTCACTACTCAGAACAGTTATCACTCTGAATTCACCAAATGATCAAGAGATAGTCTTTACTTGGCAGAGAACAACATTACATCTTCTCTGGCTGACTGCAACTCCAACACTGAAACAAAACCAAAAACACAGACACACCCAAGCTTTTCTCAAAGTGAAACTAAAAAGCAGAGCCAGAGCACAGCTTCACCTAGACTCTGATATCACTGCAGTAACATGAGCAGACAAACACTTATTAAAATGACATTCTCATGACACCCCCCCCCCCCCAAGAAAAAAAACCCATCAACTTCAAGATGGTTTCATTTTTCACCTTTTCACTATCTTTTAAGAAATGCACACAGTAAATATACTTTTTTGTTTCAAAAAACAACACACGCGAAGAGGTATAATAATATAGTCCATTTTTGTTCTTCGTCCTCTAACTGGAATCCCTCTCGATTGACAGTCTCTTTGAACAAGAAGGTCTCTGCACGATCCATCCATTTCTCTACGCCTCGGCATGTCTCTTTAAAGTCAGATACTTTAATTCAATCTGATCACAGAGTCCCTTGTAATTCTTCAAGACAGGAGCATTGGTTATCACAGCTTTCAGGCAGTCAAATGCCTGTTGAAACTCCGCTGTCCACTGAAATTTGTTAGGCTTCTTGAGCAAGTCCGTCAGTGGAATGACCACACTGCTAAACATCGGTACAAATTTCCGGTAAAATCCATAAAATAAAATTCATGCCAAGGAATTGCATTATTTCCCGTCGTGTCGAAGGTATCGGAAACTTCCCAATAACATTTATTGTCACATCCCGTGGGACCGTTCGACCCTGTCCGATTGTATGGCCAAGGAAAGTGACTTGGGCTTTTCCAAATTCACTTTTGGCTAGGTTTATCACCAAACCCACCTCCTGAAGTCAATCAAATAGCTCCATCAGATGTTTTAAATGTTCTTTCCATGTCTGGCTGAAAATTACCAGATCATCGATGTATACCGCACAATTGGGTAATCCTGAAGCAACATTGTTAGTTAACCGTTGAAATGTGGTTGGGGCGATTTTCATGCCAAATGGCATAACTTTGAATTGGTATATGCCATCTGGAGTCACAAAGGCTGAAATCTCCTTCGCCCTTTCTGATAAAGGTACCTGCCAATAACCTTTAAGTAAATCCAGTTTAGAAATAAAAGCTGATTGTCCAACTTTCTCAATGCAAGGGGCTGTTTAGCACATGGTATAACTTTGAATTGGTATACACCATCTGGAGTCACAAAGGCTGAAATCTCCTTCGCCTTTTATGATAAACGTACCTGCCAGTAACCTTTAAGTAAATCCAGTTTAGAAATAAAAGCTGATTGTCCCACTTTATCAATGCAAGGGGCTGTTTAGCACAGGGGGGTAAATCGCTGGCTTTGAAAGCAGACCAAGGCAGGCCAGCAGCACGGTTCAATTCCCGTAACATCCTCCCCGAACAGACGGCGGAATGTGGCGACTAGGGGCTTTTCACAGTAACTTAATTTGAAGCCTACTTGTGACAATAAGTGATTTTAATTTCATTTCATTTCATTTCAATCCTCCAAACGTGGGATAGGATAAGAGTCTGATCTTGTAACTACATCAACCTTTCTATAGTCCACACACAACCGTTTGGTACTGTCTGGTTTAGGTACCATCATTATGGGTGAGCTCCATTGGCTGCAACCCACTTCAATTATGCCATTTTTAAGCATACTCTCAATCTCTTTGTTAACCTATGCCAATTTTAAAGGGTTAAGTCTATATGGATGTTGTTTGATTGGAACAGCATTTCCCACATCTCCATCATGTACAGCCATTTTAGTACTTCCCAATTTATCTCTACAAACTTGCCCATGTGTATCAATAACTCTTTCAGGTCAATTCGTTTTTCCTCTGGAAGGTAACTCAACAATTTATCCCAATCTTTAAGAACATCCTCGTTTTCCAATTTTATTTGAGGTATGTCAAATTCACAATCATCTGGATTTGGTTCGTCACTTTGAGTGAGATTCATTAAAACCTTCTCCTTTTTCTCTCCTCCTCTTTCAAAGTACCTTTTAAGCATATTCACATGGCACACTTGGTGAGTTTTCCTTCTATCTGGAGTTTTTAACCACAAATTCACCTCACTTAATTGCCTTTCAATCTGATAAGGTCCACAAAACCTTGCTTTTAAAGGTTCACCTACCACTGGTAACAATACTAAAACTTTATCTCCACTACGAACTTTGGATTTCTTGTCCGCTACCCGTTTCATCACATTTTGTGCAACTTTTTAAAAAAAAAAAATTTTTATTGGAAAATTTTGTATTTATATAACAACAACGAACCGTAATAAAATACCAACAATAACAAGAATGATAACAGTCATAAACATTCACCCATCCTCAATGAACAACAAAACATATTTACAACAACTTAAATTAACACAATGTTAAGTTACATAACCATAGAAAAAATAGAAACAATAGAAACAATTATAAGGAACACCCCCCCCCCCCCCCCCCCCCGGGTTGCTGCTGACATTGACCAAGGTACCTATCTTTGAGCCAGGAAGTCCATAAAAGGCTGCCACCGTTTATAGAACCCTTGTATTGATCCTCTCAGGGCAAATTTGACCCCCTCCAATTTTATAAATCCCGCCATGTCACTGATCCAGGTCTCCACACTTGGGGTCCTCGCATCTTTCCACTGCATCAAGATTCTCTGCCGGGCTACTAGGGACGCAAAGGCCAGGACACCGGCCTCTTTCGCCTCCTGCACTCCCGGCTCCATCGCAACTCCAAAAATCGCGAGTCCCCACCCTGGTTTGACCCTGGATCCAACCACCCTCGACACCGTCCCCGCCAGCCCCTTCCAGAATTCTTCCAGTGCTGGGCATGCCCAGAACATATGGGCATGATTCGCCGGACTCCCCGAACACCTGGTGCACCTGTCCTCACCCCCAAAGAACCTACTCATCCTAGTCCCGGACATGTGGGCCCGGTGCAGCACCTTGAATTGGATGAGACTAAGCCTCGCACATGAAGAGGAAGAGTTGACTCTCTCCAAGGCATCCGCCCAAGTCCCGTCCTCTATCTGCTCCCCGAGTTCCTCCTTCCATTTAGCCTTCAGCTCCTCCACTGATGACTCTTCCACCTCCTGCATTACCTTATAAATGTCAGACACCTTCCCCTCTCCGACCCACACCCCCGAAAGCACTCTGTCCATCGCCCCCCGCGAGGGCAGCAAAGGAAACTCCTCTATCTGTCGCCTAGTAAACACCTTTACCTGCAAGTATCTGAACATGTTCCCTTGGGGGAGCCCAAATTTATCTTCCAGTTCCCCCAGGCCCGCAAACCTCCCGCCAATAAACAGGTCCCTCACATTTTGTGCAACTTTTAAATGTTGTCTGGCCAATTCACCTGCTTTATTTAATCGTTCCCTAAAATTTGACATGTCATCCAATAATGTAATTTCCGATTTCTCACTCGCCAATTTTTCCTTCATCAATTTAAGTGGTCTTCTTACCTCATGACCAAAAATTAGTTCAAAAGGACTGAATTTGGTTGATTCATTACAATCAATTACAATCCCTAATTGCAAACAGTACGAATGGAATTCCTTTATCCCAATCCTCTGGATAATCGTGACAATAAGCGCTCAACATTGTCTTTAATGTCTAATGCCACCTTTCTAAAGCTCCCTGCAATTCTGGATGGTACACAGTTGATTTAAATTGTTTTATTCCTAAGCTATCCATAACTCCTTTGAATAACCTTGAGGTAAAATTCGATCCTTCATCCGATTATATTTCTGTGGGTAGTCCATATCTAGTAAAGAATTTAAGTAACTCCTCCACACTCTTTTTAGCTGTAATATTACGTACTGGAATGTCCTCTGGAAACCTAGTAGACACATCCATTATCGTCAAAAGATATTGATTCCCACTTTCCGTTTTAGGAAGCGGTCCTACGCAATCAATGAGGACCCTTGGAAAAGATTCCTCAAATGCTGGAATGGGTATTAAGGGCGCTGATTTTATCATTGCTTGAGGTTTTCCTATCACTTGACATGTGTGACATGATTGACAAAATTTAACTACATCTTTATGTAGACCAGGCCAATAAAAACATTTTTATATTTTAGCTTGAGTTTTCCTTATTCCCAAACGACCTCCCACTGGTACCTCATGTGCAACTCGCATCACCTCCTTTCTATACTCTATCGGCAATACTACTTGAGAACTTTTGCCCACTTTTCATCCGCCTGCATATGTAAAGGTCTCCATTTTCTCATCAAGACATAATTTTTACGGTAATAACACTCTGATATACACTCAGATTCCTCTTCCGTGTATGCTTTCTGATACATCCGTTTTATTTCTACATCTTTCTGTTGTAACTCCGCCGATTTTCCTGAACTAAAAATATCCGCCTCATCCTCCACCTGTTCTTGTTCTTTTTCAACCATCTGATCAAAAATCGTTTCTGATAATGGCACTTCAACTTCAACTTCAACTTCATCTTCACTCTTTGATTTCTCCTCTTGTCTTAACCTGATACTTTGCGACCCTGTTACTACACAATCCTGAAATATCCCAGGATATTCTTCCTTCAACACTTCAGTTGTCTGATTTTCCACTGGCTTATCAACCACAGTAGGCATCACAGCCCCCTCCGATCCAGCCATATCATTATCCAAGATAAACTGTATGCCTGGACAAGATATTTTCTCTATTACTCCTACTACCACTTCACTCATCAATGTACTTTGCAACCTCACCTTATATAATGGAACACTACTCCTCTCACCCTGAATTCCACATATTACCACCTTTTCTGGCAATATTCTTCCCAAACTACGTAACTCCTCGTCTCTTACCATTAAAGATTGACTAGCTCCCGTATCTCTTAAAATTGTGACTTCTTTATGTAATCCTCCTGATACACATGAGTAAACTTTACCTACACAATTAAATTCTTTAAAGACACCTGACACCTTCTTATCAATCACCTCTTGATCAGGCTGCACAATCTTTTGCACCTCCTTCGCTTCACTTGGGCTTTCCTTTACCACTTTAATAAACCCTACTGTCTTATCCTGTTTTACCACATCAGCCTTCGCAGTGCTTTTCTTCAACCACCAACACTGTGACTTTACTTGGCCTAGTTTATTACAGTGAAAACATTTGAAACTTCTCATTTGTTTTCCACCCTCCTGGATTTCTTTTTAAATCTGAGGTACACTCTCCTTATTATCTCCAATCAGATCACCTTTGCCTCTACCACTTGAGTATTTCTCATGTCCCCAGTTTCTATTCCTCACAGGCTGAAACTGATGTCAGAAACCAAGCTTTAATTTATGAACTAATTCATAATCATCTGCCATGTCTGCTGCTAACCTCGCAGTTTTAACCCTCTGCTCTTCCACATGGTTCTCACTACATCAGTAATTGAGTTTTTAAACTCCTCCAAAGGTATAATTTCTCTGAGAGCTTCATACGTTTGGTCTATTTTCAAAGCCCTTATCCACCTATCAAAATTACTCTGTTTGATCCTTTCAAACTCCATGTATGTTTGACCAAATTCTATCCTTAAATTTCTAAACCTTTGTCTGTAAGCTTCAGGCACTAGTTCATATGCATCGAAGATGGATTTTTTTAACCTCCTCACACGTCCCAGATAACTCCTCCGATAGTGATGCAAACACTTCACTAACCCTAACTACCAGCTTTGTTTGAATCAGTAATACCCATGTGTCCTGTGGCCATTTAACTTGTTTAGCTACCTTCTCAAATGAAATGAAAAAGGCTTCCACCTCCTCCTCGTAAAACCTTTGCAATGCTTGGACATATTTAAATAGATCGCCACCAAGCCTTCGACTTTGATGCTCTTTCTCACTATCCTCTTCACTATCCTCAAACTGTACATTTCCCTTTAAATCCGCCAATTTTAACTGACTGTCATGTTTCATGGCGATTTTGCAAAATTCAAACTCTCTTTCTCTCTTTTTCCTCTCTCTCTTTCTTTTTCCTCTCTCTTTCTTTCTTTTTCCTCTCCCTCTCTTTTGTATTCAAGCTGCTTCAAACTATATCTCAGGCAACTTTAAATGCTGAGCCACCGCCATAATTACCTCATCTTTTCGCATTTTGTCAGGTAATGTTAACTGCAATGTTTTTGCCAAATCTAACAGTCTGCTTTTAGTCTCTGTCCGTAAAGTACTGCGTGTGACCGTCTCCATCCCCAAAAACTTCTGAGCCTCTGAAAGAGCCATTGTCCTCAACACACACCCCGCTTAAAGTGGAAGTACCACACCTGGAAAGCAACCACAATATGCTCACCACTCACTGGGCGCAATTCTCCGCACTCACGACGGTGCGGAGAATAGCGGGGGTTGTAAATTTTTACGGCCACGCTAGTCCGACGCCCTCCCGCTATTCTCTCCCCCCCCCCCCACGCCGGACTCCCGACACGAATCGCTGCCGCCGTTTTTTTACGGCCAGCAGCGATTCTCAGCTGGCCGATGGGCCGAATTCCAAGCCCTTTACGGCCGTTTGTACGAACGGCAAACACACCTGGTCTGGCCGTTCATAAAAACGGCCGTAAAGTCCCGATCTTGGCAACCATGGCACCGATTGGCACGGCAGTACCACGGCCGTGCCAAGGGTGCCATGGGCCCCGCGATCGATGGGCACCGATCGCGGGCAGCGGGTCCGATTCCCGCGCACTCTTTGTCCTTCCGCCGCCACGCTGTATCAATTCGCGGGGCGGCTGAGAGGCATCCCGGCCCGCGCATGCGCGGGTTTCGCGCAAATGCGCGATGACGTCATCCGCGCATGCGCGGGTTGGAGTCTTCCAATCCGCGCATGCGCGGCTGACGTCATGCGACGCGTCAGCCGTCGCAAACTCTGGCAAGTGGGCTTAACGAAATTCGTTAAGCCCGCGATGCCGGAGTTCACGGCCGCGGCATGCCATCCCCGACCGGGGACCAGAATCGGTTCCCGGTCGGGGAGGGGGAGGCTGGCGTCAAACCTGCCCGTTTTTGACGCCAGCCTTACGATTTCTCCCTGTTTGGGAGAATCGCGCCCCACTATCTTTAAGTTCACTAATCCAATCCAATAGATAGACTTTTATCTAGACGAGCCCCCAATTTGTTATCGGCTAGGGTTTACAGAACCCCAAAATGTATCATGGAGTTCGCCTGACCCACGTCTTTTGCTAGATTGTGGTATGGGGAGCACATGGCTCACTCTACAGGTGTGGTACAGCAGAAATCGAAAAGTATGTTTTTAAGCAAAACAATGTTTATTCCATGAACTCAAGGAAACCTTTTTAAAACATACAGTGAACAGAGTAGCAATCATTAATTCAAATACAAATCCCAAAGAATGCAACACTAAGTAATCCTTAAGCTTTCCTTTAAAATCCATAAGACTTAAAACTTTTAACAGAAGCACATCAGGTTTAAATTCACTACTGAGAACAGTTATCACTCTGAATTCACCAAATGATCAAGAGATCGTCTTTAAATGGCAGAGAGAACAACATTACACCTCCTGTGGCTGACTGCAGCTCCAACACTGAAACAAAACCAAAAACACAGACACACCCAAGCTTTTCACAAAGTGAAACCTGAAAAGCAGAGCCAGAGATCAGCTCCACCTAGACTCTGATATCACTGCAGTAACATGAGCAGACAAACATTTCTTAAAGTGACATTCTCATGACATGGGTGAAAAATTCCTTTTGCGATTGAGACCCCAGGTTCAGTAATTTACAACTGACTCCCAATTAAAAGACTATTGACGCCTTCGCAGATGCTTTTTCTCCAGCTTTTGCATTCTAAGGCAAGTGATTTCCACATTGGGATGTTGCATTTACTTAGTGAGGCTTTCAGAGTGTCCTTGTAACGTTTCCTCTGTCCTAGTGATCGTTTGCCATTGCGGAGGTCGGAGTAGAGCACTTATTTTGGGAGTTTTTAGTCAGGCATGTGGGCAGTATGGCTCACCCATCGCAGCTGGTCGAATGTGGCCAGTGCCTCTACATTGGCCTGGGAGCGCTCATATTAGTACACCTATCCTGCCAATGGATTTGCAGGATTTTGTGGAGGCAGCATTGGTGATATGTCTCCAAGGGTTTGAGTTGTTGGCTGCACATTGTCAATGTTTCTGATTCATTCAGGAGGGTGGGAACCACGGCTGCGTTGTTGACCATGAATTTGGTGCTGGGTTTGAGGTCTTGGTCTTTGAATACTATGTTTCTCAGGCATCCGAAGATTTCACTGGCGTATTGGAGTTGATGTTGGATTTTGTTGTCAATGATCTGTGACGTAGAAACAGAAAATCATAGAATCCCTACGGTGCAGAAGGAAGCCATTTGGCCCATCGGGTCTGCACCGGCCCTTCTTGGAAAGAGCCCCCTACTTAAGCCCGCTCCTCCAATCTATCGTTGTAACCCATTAATCCCACCTAACCTGACAATTTAGGGACAATTTAGCATGGCCAATCCACCTGTCCTGCACATGTTTGGACTGGGGGAGGAAACCGGAGCACCTGGAGGAAACCCACATAGATACGGGGAGAAAGTGTAAATTCCACAAAGACAGTCATCGGAATTGAACCCGGGTCCCTGGAGCTGTGAAGCAGCAATGCTAACCACTGTGTCACTGTAGAATAGAAGCAGGAGGAGGCTTTTTGGATTTCCAGTTTGGGTCACTGTCTGTACGGAGTCTGCACGCTCTCTCCGTGTCTGAACGGGCTTCCTCCGGGTGCTCCAGATTCCTTCCACAAGTCCTGAAAGACGTGCTTGTTAGGTGAATTGACCATTCTGAATTCTCCCTCTTGTGTACCCGAACAGGTGCCGGAATGGGTGACATAGGGATTTTCACAGTAACTTCATTGCAGTGTTAATGTAAGCCTACTTGTGACAATAATAAAATGATTATTATTATAATATTATTATTATTATATCTATCTACGCAACAAATCCATCCATTTTATTTTGAATGCTCCACGCATTAACCTGAAGGCTAATCCTTTTAACGTACCTTGTCTCGTCCCTACTATTTTTTACTGCGTTATTATCTGATACAGGCCCTAGATTTCTCTGCCTATCACTTTTCCTATTCTCCTTTCTGACTCCCCTCTTCCCCTATCCAGCCCAGCTGTAATCCGTCAACTTTGTACAGGTCCCACCACCCCCCAGAACTGGTTCCAATGCCCCTGGAATCTGAAACCCTCCCCTTCTCACTATCTCTTCAGCCATGTAATCATCCAAAAAGGGCAGCACGGTAGCGCAGTGGTTAGCACCGCTGCCTCGTGGCGTCGAGGTCCTAGGTTCGATCCCGGCTCTGGGTCACTGTCCGTGTAGAGTTTACACATTCTCCCCGTGTTTCAGTGGGTTTCACCCCCACAACCAGACATGTGCAGGACAGGTTGATTGGCCACACTAAATTGCCCCTTAATTGGAAAAAATGAATTGGGTACTCTAAATTTATTTTTAAAATGTAATCATCCAAAACATCCTACTATATCTACTCTGACTTGCACATGACACTGGTAGTATCCTGAGATCACTACCTTTGAAGTCCGACTTCCTAACTCACTTAATTTTGCTTTCAGGACCTCATCCCTTTTCTTTTTATTGATGTTGTTGGCCGGTGGTCTGTGGTCAATGACCTGTTATATATTAAAAACACGCCAAATGCCCATTAGGTGTTGCTCGGTGTGCTTTTACTTAATTGCTCTGTTTTAATAAACTTTGCTCTAGAGTCACCAGGTATCTTTCTGATACCACCACGAGGTTCAAAGCCAAGTGCTGATCAATAACTCAATACACCAGTTAGTAAGTTTCAAATCAAAACACATTTATTATACACACAGTCAATCACTACTCATGCATAAAGCTCTACTTACTAGACTATCACTAACACTAAAGGCCTATACTTAGCTTTTGGAATGGCCCACCAGGTTAGAGGAACAATGGCCTTTGTTCGGTTCTGAGGCTGCAGGTTTCAAGCTGATATGGAATAGTAGCTAGGAGCGCCTATCTCGTAGTGTGCGTTGACTGGAGACTTACTTGGTTGGTGCAGCTGCTAGGCAGGTCTCTCCTTGTTGAGAGTCACGATCAAGAGTTCTTTGAGAGATGCCAAGAAGGACGAAATGAACTTGGGGACTCTACTTTATAGTCCCCAGGGGTTTTGTGCCCTTTTGGGCGGACCTCGGACCTGGTCCCAATTAATTGGACCAAGTCCCAATCTTTTCAATCGATTTCTCCAATACTGGAGCTGTTCCCTGATTGCTGGGTGGTTCCTATGTGTCCGTTTGCCTTCCTTTGTCCTGGCTCCCGCTGTCGCCAGGGAGTCTGGTTTGGTCTCGGTTGCTTCAATGTTTCTAATTGTTTCTGGGGATTGCTCATTAATATGTAGATGGCTACTGGTTTTGGTTCTGTCTGGGTTCTGCAAGTCTTAATACACAGGAAACCTTGCACCTGCTTGTTTTCCTGTGCCTGGCTGATTTTCCCTGCATTCTTTGCGGGCATCCATTTTGGAATCGGAAAGTGGCTACCCCAGATGGCTACAGAGGCTTCCCATATTCTGGAGTACCACCTCCCAGGAGTATCGAGTGGTGAGTAAAACAAGCATTTTGTTGCTATTAACGTAATATTTTTTGCATTTATGACTTCCGGTAGGTAACCTGTTGCAGTTTTATTCATAAATGTACATTTGTAACCAATGTCTGTTCCTTCACGTTTGTGAGTAAGCTAATTTTAAATTCACTGAAAATTACTTGAAGAAAAACGATTCTGAACCATTTACTTAATTTAATGGTGTAACACTGCTCAATTTCTTTGTAAATGAGATGCTTGTTGAAAATGTGCCTACATTTGTGCCCAGGAGAATTAGCATCCTTTGAAGAGCTTTTCTGAACTTGCCCCATCAATAACAGCTCGCAATGTTATTTGTGGGAGCAGCCACGTTTATAGGCGAAGCAATATCGAAATTGAAGCTTAAACTAATGTAAAAGGTCGTGCTTGTTGAGCCGAATGTGTTGGAATCTAACTCGTTTTATAATGTTTTATGCTGAGATTCTTAATACCCATGAAGTCCTTGGCTCCATTAAGTCATGGCTTATTACAGTAAATAGCTGCTGTGCTTGGAATCTGTACAGTTCATTTTACTTTGAGCCCTGGAGAATGATGAGAATGATTCACTGACTAGATTTATCTATTTCACTTCATTAAGTTCGACTCACTGTTGATTCCAACTTCTGACAATTTTCTCCCCTGCCCTTAAACTTTATAAAGTATATATTTGTAATGGGGCTTTTCACAGTAACCTCATTGCTGTGTTAATGTAAGCCTACTTGTGACAATAAAGATTATTATTTCATGTGTAAACCTAGTTGCTAAGTGTCTATGGACTATTCGACCTCTGAGGACATCATTGCCAGTCCTAACCCAGTTCCTACATTACAACAGTGACTGTAAAGTGCATTGAGGTGTACAGTGCTCAAGAAAAGTTCTATGTATTTTAAAAAAAAAATTATAGAGTACCCAATTCATTTTTTCCAATTAAGGGGCAATTTAGAATGGCCAATCCACCTAGCCTGCACATCTTTGAGTTGTGGCGGTGAAACCCACGCAAACACGGGGAGAATGTGCAAACTCCACATGGACAGTTACCCAGAGCCGGGATCGAACCTGGGACCTTCGCGCCATGAGGCAGCAGTGCTAACCCACTGCGCCACCATGCTGCCCTAAAAGTTCTATGTAAATGCAAGTATTTATTTTTACTTATCCAGTGCCCAGCAATGCACAATCCTGAACAAGTCATCCAAGAGAGATCAGGGGCGAAATTCTTCGACCCCAAGCAGCCGCACCGAGTGGCAAACCCCCTGCGGCGATTCTCCGGTCTGCGATGGGCCGAAGTCCCGCCGCTGGGAGGCCTCTCCCTCCGCCGAGGTTTGAACCACCTCTGGTGGCTGCGGGATCGGCGGCGTGAGCGGGCCCCTGGGTCCTGGGGGGAGCGCGGGGTGATCGGACCCCGGGGGGTGCCCCCACGGTGGCCAGGCCCGCGATCGGGGCCCACCGATCGGTGGGCAGGCCAGTGCCGTGGGGCACTCTTTCTCTTCCGCCGCCGCCACGGCCTCCGCCATGGCGGAGGCAGAAGAGAATCCCCCAGCGCGTATGCGCCGGTGGTGACGTCAGCAGCAGCACTGCTGACGGCACCACCGGCGCATGCACGAACCGGCGAAGGCCTTTCGGCCAGCCCGGCGCCGGGCGGCGGGCCTGAAAGGCCGCTGGTGCCGGTTTTCGCGCCAGTCGACGTGGTGCCAACCGCTCCAGCGCGGGCCTAGCCCCCAAAGGTCCGGAGAATTCCGCACCTTTGGGGAGGCCCGATGCCGGAGTGGTTGGCGCCACTCCCCTACGCCGGGACCCCCCGTCCCGCCGGGTAGGGGAGAATGCCGCCCCAGGAGTGGGATCCTTAACTGACTTTGCTTTCTCACTGCCAGGGTGCTGATATCAACTTTAAGGCCCAAATGTTGCCCTGACCGAGATAAGGTGTCCCCAGACAGGCCAGTAATAAAAAGAAAGACTTGCATTTACATGCTTCAAAGTACTTTGCAACCAATGAAGAATCCTATGAAGTCTAGCCACTATTGTAATGTAAGAAATCGAACTTGGATATTTCTAGTCTGCGTGCCTCAACACCGCGTTCAATGAGATTACCAAATAAACCAGATGGAGAGTTAACTTTAATTGTTCATATTTGGCCACCTGTTCAGACAAAGGCATGAAATATATTGCTCAGTTATAATTGGGCTAGTTCCAATCTGTTATTCACAATGTGCCAAATGACTTGTTTCAGTATTGAGCTAACATTTGTGGTCCAGAACCAAAGTTTAACATTTTAGCACTGTGGGCCGCTTGCAGATTTGTAGATAGTTCAGCTGCATTTAGTGACATTGCCCAGTGAAATGAAGGAAGACTTGTAGTGTCACCAGGAAATGGGAGAGCAATAATTACCCCAACGCTTGCCTAGAATCTAGTTTGGTCAGTCATGTTGTAGACTCACAGTAACTACACTAAAGTTCTTTGCATCAGCGGTTCTTAAATTGGGAACATGTACCCCTGGGAGTCTTTACAGACCATGCGGGATTTTTGGGGACAGTAAGAACTGTGGAAGTGCTTACCAAGCAGGGCTGGCGTCACAGGTGAATGATTGCCAAGGGCGCCATGGACAAGAAAGCAGATGAGCCATGGCCAGAGGCATGTTTGGTGCAAGCTGGGATTGGGTAGCACAGAAAACACCATACCAAGAATAGACAGATTCTACAGTGAGAACCAGGAGCACCCATTTCACTAATATCTGGAAGCAAATACCCGCTTCCAGATTTATTTTTATTTATTTTAAATAATTTTTATTGGAATTTTTTGAAAAATATATAATAACAATAACAATAATAGTAATAAACACCCCCCGGCACCCGTAACAATGCATATAACAAACCCCACCATCCCCCCCAACCCCAATAAACAACAAAATAAATTAACAATAAGCAAATTAACTTAAACACTATCCCCCTAACTTTCCTCCCCTCCCCCCGGGTTGCTGCTGCTGCTGCTGACCCAAATACCCGCTTTCTTAAAAACATTGTTAAAATATACTCTACATGCAGCAGCTTCATATTATGAATATTATAATGTTATAATTTAGATGGGGGTGGGGGGCAGGAGTCTATGATTCCTGATTCATTTGAAAAGGGGTCCTTCATTCAGGGGCTGGTTTAGCTCACTGGGCTAAATCGCTTGCTTTTAAAGCAGGCCAGCAGCATGGTTTGATTCCCGTACCAGCCTCCCCGGACAGGCGCCGGAATGTGGCGACTAGGGGCTTTTCACAGTAACTTCATTGACGCCTACTCGTGACAATAAGCAATTTTCATTTCATTTTTTCATTTCATTTAAAAATGTTTGAAAGCCATTGTTCTAATTTGCTAAATTTGATGTGTAATTTGCACGAACCATCATCAGGTAGGCAACAGTGCATCAGTATAGCACATCACTGACACTCGTCTGTTCAGACAGGGCATAGAAACACTACTAGATCAAATAAAGCACAGCACTAACACTGATGACTTTGGACAAGACATGATGCAAACACTGCGTTTTATTTTAGGTTAGTTTGTGTCCTTCCCTTGATGATATTTATACAAAAGTATAAAAAATAAACCTCCAGCGTTACAAATAAATGATTTGCAGTCACGTGTAGCGAATGAAATAATGGGAGATATATCTAGCAAATGGTGGTTAACCCTAAAGGGCCATTAGCAAACCGATCACTTGATGGTGATAATAGGAAGCATGGAAGAAATTAGTGAATAAGGGAGATGTTGGCAAATCTTTTGCAAACTACAGTTAAACAGATGGATGGTAACCAGGGGACTGAAAGTAGCCAATGCAAATACTGAAGTGACAGAAAAAAAATTACATTCTCGGGTAGCCTTGGGACCTCTTGATATTTGCATTGTGAGAAATGATGAGGCTCTATTAAAAATAAATCAATTCTGGAGAATTTGGCAACTCGAAACAGTAATCTAAGGCAGAATGCGTTTATGAAAGGGAGGTCATACTTGGCAAATGGATTGGAATTCTTGTGGATATGTTATGTGGTTTTGGATAAGGGTAGTCTAAATTTTCACGTTTGGGAAAAAAAATCATACACCGCACAGAGGAGAAATGCAGCAAAAGTGTCCATTCCTGTGAATTCAGAGTGCAGTTGTTCATTTTATTCATTGCCCGTAGGTCTTTGCAGAGCTACTTGAGAGAACAATTGAAGCGAAAAAGCAGCCAGAGTTCCCAGTCCTTATCACTATCCAGAAATCCCTGCTAGAAATGTTTGTCAAGTGAGGATAGTATTGTGTTTGGCTCGAAGTTTTCCATTTGCCCAAGGTCAAGTATCAACATTTAGGCTTGTGCATGTGTCAAGTTTTTTTTTACGAAGTACTGGAAATCTGTTCATGGAACTGTGCCGGAGAAGAGAGTACCTTCAGGGAAAAAGAGAAAATTGGGGAAAAGATTATCAGAATTTTACTGTTGGTCAGCACTGCCAATGCTTTGAATTAAGAACAATTGCACGATCAAGCAAGGAGATCATTTAGTGCGGTACATAGAATTTAGGCTTGCAAGTTATCTAAACATTGTCTGATTTATGGCATGTCAGGAATTCCCAAAGCAAACCGGATGTTAGGATTTGTAAGTAGAAATATACTGTTCAGAGATGTATGTTTTGAAACAGAAAACATTAATTAAGTCCTTTTCCCATAGCTTAACTCTATCTGCTGGCCTCTGCACCATAGTGCTCCAATCTCTCTTGCTGCTCAAAATCAACAGCAATGTTCACTTCAAAGACCTTCCATGTTTACCTATTCTACATCTGTTAAATGTTTCGCAGTAATTTCATTGCAGTATTAATGTAAGCCCACTTGTGACACTGATAAAGATTCTTATTATTTTTCTTGATTTCCATTCTCTTAATTCCTAATTGCTGATTTTTGTTCTCGAGTATTTAGGGGGAGGCAGTGGCATTGTGATACGGTTGCTGGACTAGTAATCCAGAGATCCACGGGAATGCTCTGGGGACCTGGTTTCAAATCCCACCATGGCAGATGGTGAAATTTGAATTCAGTGAAACATCTGGAATTAAAAGTCTAGTGATGACCATGAAACCATTGTCGATTTTCGTAACAACCTATCTGGTTCACTAAACAAAACTGTACAAAACTCTGTTGCAGCCGCATTTGGAGTATTGCATGCAGTTCTGGTCGCTGCATTATTGGAAGGATGTGGAAGCATTGGAAAGGGTGCAGAGGAGATTGACCAGGATGTTGTCTGGTATGGAGGGAAGATCTTATGAGGAAAGGTTGAGGGACTTGAGGTTGTTTTCGTTAGAGAGAAGAAGGTGAGAGAAGAGGTGACTTAATTGAGGCATACAAAATGATCAGAGGATTAGATAGGGTGGACAGTGAGAGCCTTTTTCGTTGGATGGTGATGGCTAGCACGAGGGGACATAGCTTTAAATTGAGGGGAGATAGATATAGGACAGATGTCAGAGGTAGGTTCTTTACTCTCAGAGCAGTACGGGCGTGGAATACCCTGCCTGCAACAGTAGTGGACTCGCCAACATTGAGGGCATTTAAATGGTCATTGAATAAACAAATGGATGATAAGGGAATAGTGTAGATGGGCTTTAGAGTGGTTTCACAGGTCGGCGCAACATCGAGGGCCGAAGGGCCTGCAGTGCGCTGTAATGTTCTATGTTCTAATGTCCTTTAGGGAAGGAAATCTGCAATCCTTACCTGGTCTGGCCTACATGTGACTCCAGATCCACAGAAATATGGTTAACTCTTAAATGCCCTTGGGGATGGGCAATAAATGCTAGCGACACCCACATTCCATGAAATTTTTTTTTCCTTAACTTAAACTCTACAACCTTATGAATGGTTGCCAGTGTCAAATTTGTCCTACTTGGGGGAGTCATTTCAAAGTCTGTCTTTAGTCTCCTCAAGAAAAAAGTAACTCTTAACGTTTACATTTTGAATACCGACATTATGTTTGACTCTGTACCTTGTCAAGGACAATATCGTTTCTGTGATTAGGTACTCGAACTGTATATAGATAAAATCAACCTTTTAAAATTTTGTACAGTGCACCACTGGTAAGCCTACTCTGTAACTTACTTGTAATTTTGACTGCTCTATCAGGCTAGGAAGGGAATATGACAATGAGAGATAGAACTATTTGAAGTTGGACATGTTGAGGCGGATTATAGAGAGCATAGCAAAAGATGAGGCCATTCTGGCCTTTGACCTGCTCTGCCATTCAATTAAATTGTGGCCAGCCTGTACCTCGCCGCCAATCAATTCCATAACCCTTGCTAATAAAAAATTATTAATGTCAGTTTTGAAATTTCAATTGACCACCAAGTTGGTCAAATCATTATGCTTTCTCTCTTATGTATATATTTTAGAGTATTGTGCAGGGCACATAGCCGTAGGAGGCTGTGTTGTAAGATTTGTATTGTTAAAATATTATGTTTACCTGTAACTACAATTTGTCAGGTTGCAAACACTGTGTTATCTTTTCCCCACAATCAGCGAGGGAAAAAAAAGCTTAATTTGTTTCTTAACATCTAAAATATCTCGGGCGAGATTCCCTGGCCTCTTGGCAGCGGGAGACGGTCCACCATTGGCGGGTGGCGAGATCATCTGGTCCCGCTGTTGTCAGTGGGAATTCCTATTGGGAAGCCCAGCGGCAGGGGTGTGTCATCGGCAAACCGGAAGGTCCCGCCAGCGTGAGAACTGGAAGATCTCGCCCCTCTTGTCCAGACTAAGACATTGAACAAAGAAAAATTATAATAATTACACATTTTTACATTCATATTCCTACCGTTAAAATGTCTTGTGTTACTTTAAAGGCATCAGCCTGGTCTAGACATAAATTTGATATTTTTGCTCAGAACTGTGAATGTGCTGTGTACTTAATTTCACTGCAGGCATTTGGTTCGCTGAAATACTTAAATGTTTTTCTTTAAGATTTAAAAAGAATTGTTCTTGGGATGGACAAATCTTCACCAATTGCCTATCTCTAGTTGCCCTGAGAAGGTGATGGGCAAAAGCCTGTTCAGTGGGCATTAAGAATCAACTGTTAAGGTTTTGACTTATTTAGTCCCTGGAAATTTACGCTCCTAATTTATTTTATTCGTTCTCGAGATATACGCATCACTAGCAAGGTTGCGTTGATTACACACCCAGGGTTACCCTGAGATGATGGTGGTGGGATTCTTCTCATATCTCTGAAGTGCATGTGGTAAAGGTGTTCCCAGAGTGCTGTTATTTAGGCAGTTCCAGCTTTTGGCCCAGCAGCAACAAAGAAACAGCGATATGTGAGCAAGTCGTGATGGAGCACGATTTGGAGAGGAATTTGGAGGTGATAAGCTATTTGTGTTGCCCCTGTTTCTGGTGATAGAAGTTGTGTTCAGAGGTAGCTGTCAAAGACACTTTGGCATGTTTATGCAGTGCACCCAGTCAATAGAACATACAGTGCAGAAGGAGGCCATTCAGCCCATCGAGTCTGCACTGAGGCACATAAGCCCTCCCTTCCACCCAGTCCCCGTTTCCCAATAACCCCTCCTAACCTTTTTGGTCACTAAGGGCAATTTATCATGGCCAATCCACCTAACCTGCACGTCTTTGGACTGTGGGAGGAAACCGGAGCACCCAGAAGAACCCCACACAGACACGGGGAGAACGTGCAGACTCCACACAGTGTCGCAAGCCGGGAATCAAACCTGAGACCCTGGCGCTGTGAAGCCACAGTGCTATCCACTTGTGCTACTGTGCTGCTCAATACACAGAGTGTACACTTCAGTGGAGCAAAGGGATGTTTAAGGTGATGAATGGGCTGTGTCAATCTCCTGTGATGTGAACATCCTTTGTTGTGCCATGACATTACTTCTGATTTACCATACCCAGAGAAACCTAATAATATGTTATTAGCCTTATAGTCCGCACCATCTGTAAAAGCCACATCTGTTGTAGTAATGTATTCCTGTTGATTTTGCTTAATACTGAATCTTCTACACTTTCTCCCTACAGTAGGTGCTTAATTTACCATAGATCGGGGCTTGTAAATCAACCCGGCATATAAGTGGACCACATTTTCTGGCGCCAAAAGGCAAATTTAGGCCTCTGCTCAGCATATAAATTGATTCCCCCATATTTTTTCACCTTATGTTTAGGGCTGTACTCTCATTAGGAATCTGCTGAATCTTTCAGCTCAAAAATACATGTTTAGGATAAAAATCCATAGAATCTCTCCAGTGCAGAAGGAGGCCATTTGGCCCATCGAGTCTGCATGACTCTCTAAAAGAACACCCTATCCAGGCCCACTACGCCTCCTATCCCCATTACGCCACCTAACCTGCACATCTTTGCACACTAAATTGCAATTTATCACGGTCAATCCACCTAACCTGTACATCTTTGGACTGTGGGAGGAAACCGGAGCACCCAGAGGAAACCCGTGCAGACACTGGGAGAACATACAAACTCCACACAGTCACCCGAGGCTTGAATTGAACCCAGGTAGCTGTGAGGCAGCAGTGCTCACCACTGTGCCACCATACCGCCTTGTACTCCTCTCAGAGGATTGTTGGGGAACAAAAGCCACTTGGAGTTTGAAGTAAGCTGAAGTCAAAAAATATTTTTTAAAGCATGTGGAGAAGTCTCCCAAGCATCATCAGTTACAGCAGAGTTATTAATACAGCAGCCTATTGGGAAGTATTCCTTTTATATAATCACATTTGTCCCATACGCACAGAAAAACACCCACAGCTCATGATGGCAAGGTACAGAGAGAGAAAAAAACAACTTTAACAGTATGAACTCTAGTAACCCTTCACGTTCCATGCCTGTCCCCCTCTTTGCCCTTGGGCAGCTTGTATCTGATCCAGGTGAGTACAACCTGCAAGTAGAATTCTCAACCAACAGGATCATCCAGGAGCATTCGTGGGTTGCGCATCCTTAATAATTTAGAATTCTCTTGAAGCTTTGTCTGTCTCAGCTTGGAATGGATCAAACTACATGGTATAAATGTTGTCTTGGTTCTCCTTCACTGGAAGTGGGAAAGCAAGTTGAGAGCAGGGTGTATTCCCAGCTGGAATCATTACCATTTTCACAGCTTGCAAAACCATCAGTTTTTCTGATAGTAAATACCACATACTGATAATCAGGAGGAGTACCGAAGCGATAGTAGGTTACTAGTGTGGGACATGTTCAGAACCCGTAAAGCCGATGGAATAAAGAGACGCCTGCAAAAAAAAAATAACATCCGCACTGCAGTTCAACCTTTGTGCCTCTTTATCCCGTCAGTTATATGGGATCTGAACAATGTCCTACTCGAGTAGGCAGCAAGACTTTCAAGAATCATGTTTGCAGTAGATGGTTAATGGAGAAAATCCTTCCCAAAGAGTGGAAATATGCTTGTTGCCCCATATCCTACTGTGGTCTTCCTCCACCGCCCCTTCATATATGTGTTCCTTGTTCTTTGTTCCCGGACTCCACCGTGTCCTCAAGCTCAGAATGAATCCACTGCATTTGTTCTCCAACTCTCTGACTACCTTTAAGCAATAGGAAAACAATGAGTTGTTGTAAAAAGCAATTGAATGAGATAGCATATTATGTTTTTACTGTAGTACACCTTTGGTCTGCCTGAAGCCATGTAGATGATAAATATTCATGGAATACCCAGCCAGGTTGGCACTGCCAAGAGTGGGTGAAGGGGCGGTATGATGGGGCTTCAAAAATGTTGGGGGGGGGGGTGGTAAACGGGAGGGTCCTAAAAGTGATGGACCCTCAGTGACCCCATAACAGGGCGAGTTAATTTCGGTGGGGGGAAATACCCATGTCTGCGGGGAGTATTGGGGGTGTGGGGGACCCTCCAGCTCACTGAGAGATCGGGACACCCTTTCAAAATGGCTCCGATCTCTGAGGAGCTGGTCTTGCCAGCGAGTTCAGCTCTCTACTGATGAAAACATTTCTAAGTGTGGGCTAGACCGGGAAGAAACTCCCCAAGGCCCGAAGAAACAACTTAAGTGTGGGGGAATCCAAGTCCAAACCTCGCCTAACAAGCCTGCAGGAGGAAACATCCTGTCAAACATGCTCAAAAATGACACACAGTCATTTTTGGGGAGAATCATTCTCAATACCTCATATATATTATTTTAAGTCCTCTTCAAAGTTAACTAACCCTCCCAGATTGTTGTCAGCAAATTTACAAATTGTGTTTTTGATTCCCAAATCATTAATATAAATTGTGGAAAATAGGGGTTCCAGCACTAACCCTTTTGGGGCCCATGTCTCACCTTTTGCTTATGCTCTCTTGCTGCTACTTGGTTCTACATGCACTGACCCTATTCATTAATCTATGATGTAGTATTTTATTGAAAGTCTTTTGAAATCTAAATATATTACATCGACTATTCGCTCTTTCAAATAAAAGCAAAGAATTCTGGGGAAAAAAGCAGCAGCTTAAGTAGCATTTGTGTAGAGGGATAAACACAGTTAGCGTTTCAGACCAATGACCGTTCAGCAGAACTGGGAAAAGTTAGGAGATGGAGTGGGTATTGAGCAAGCAGGGACCAGGACGAACTGTGATAGGTGAAAATGTGGAGAGATTAAATGACAGAAAAATTAATCCTCCAGGATCAAAGGGAATGGTGAAAGAAAAGAAGCAAAAGATAAATATATGCCTAGAGCAGGTATGCTGCCAATTGAAAAGAAATAAATGAAACCAGCAGAGAAAAGGAAACAAAATGGGGGACTGAGTTTATGGTTTGAAATTGTTGAACTCAGTGTTGAATCCAGAAGGCTGCTAAGTGTCTAATCAAAAGTTGAGGTCCTGTTCCTGAAGATTACATAGCATCTCACTAGAACAATGCAGTCGGCCAAAGACAGAGATGTCAGTGTGAGAGGAAGGCGGTAAATTAAAATGCCAGGTCACCAGAAGCTCAAAGTCTTGTTTGCGGTCAGAATGGAGGTATTCCAGAAAGCAGTCACCAATCTGCATTGGGTCTCACCAGTGTAGAAGAGAGCACATTGTGAGCCGCATATACAGTAGACTAGATTTCGAGAAGTGCACTTAAATCGATGCTTCATCTGGAAGGAGTGTTTAGGTTCTTGGATGGTGAGCGGAGAGGAGGTAAAAGGGCAAGTGTTACATCCTGTGTGTTTGCATGGAAATGAGCTGTGGGAAGGGGATGGGGTTTTGGGGGTGACTGAGGATTGGACCAAGGTATCACATAGGGAACTTCCTTTGGAATAGAACATAGAACATACAGTGCAGAAGGAGACCATTCGGCCCATCGAGTCGGGAGGGAAGGGAAGATGATGGTGACATTATGCTGAAGGTGGCAGAGATGGTCCATTGAACATGGAGGCTGGTTGGATGGAAGGCCAGGACAAGGGGAATCATATCATAGTTCTGGGATGAAGGGGAAGGGGTACGAACAGAAGTGCGGGAAATACGGCGGTCACACATTCAAGGCTCCTGTCAATCCTCGTTTGAGGGGGAAAAAAGACATCTCATAAATGCAGCTGTGGGAGATTGGATCATCAAAACAGATGCAATGGAGATGGAGGAACTGTGAGAATGGAATGGAATCCTATTTTTTAGAATTGTTCATGGGATGTGGACATCACTGGCTGGGCCAGTATTTATTGCCCATCCTGATCAGCCATTGAGAAGATGGTGGTGTATTGCCTTGAACCACTGTAGTCCATATATTGTAGGCGTTGTACTCCCCCATCATTGAGGATGGGGATATTTGTGGAGCCTCATTCTCCTGTTGGTTGTTTAATTATTCAGCAACAGTCACAACTGGATGTGGCAGGACTGTGGAGCTTGGATCTGATCCAATGGTTCTGGGATGACGTGGTTTTATCTATCAAATGCTGTTTGGCATGCAAATAGTCTGTGTGCAGATTGACAACTTCAATTTAAGTACGTCTAAACACAGCAAGACCTGGACAATATCCAGATTTGGGCTGACAAGTGGCAAGTAACATTCACACGACACAAGTGCCACGTGATGACCATCTACAACACGGGAGAATCTAGCCATTGCCCCTTGACATCCAATGGCGTTGCCATCGCTGAATCCCCCCTATCAACATACCATTGACCAGAAACCGAACTGCATGAGGCATATAAGTACTGTGGCTATAAGAGCAAATCAGAGTCCAGGAATCCTGCAGTGAGTAACTTAACACATGACTCCCCAAAGCCTGTCAACCATGTACAAGGCACAAGTCTGGAGTGTGGTGGAATTTTCTCCACTTGCCTGGATGAGTCCAGCTCCAACAACATTCAAGAAGACCAACACCATCCAAGACAAAGCAACTCACTTGATTGGCACCCCATCCACAAAATTGGAGATGGCCAATAAATTCTGACCTAGCCAGCGATGTCAATATCCTATGAATAATTTTTTTAATAAAAGGAGAAGAGGGGTTTCTGGAGGGATTTCCAGAACTTATGACCTATGCAGCTGAATGCATTCTGAAAATGGAGTTATGAAAAATTAGAGTTATGCAAAAGGCCATACTTAGAGGAGCACTGAGATCTTGGAGGGATGTAGTGGTGAGAAAACGCAAGCACTCTGAGCCTCATGAGGACAGGATTGCACTCCGTCTTCGTGCTGACTAGCCTGGCAGCTTTCACGCTCTTAGAACATAAGAACATAAGAACTAGGAGCAGGAGTAGGCCATCTGGCCCCTCGAGCCTGCTCCGCCATTCAATTAGATCATGGCTGATCTTTTGTGGACTCAGCTCCACTTTCCGGCCCGAACACCATAACCCTTAATCCCTTTATTCTTCAAAAAACTATCTATCTTTACCTTAAAAACATTTAATGAAGGAGCCTCAACTGCTTCACTGGGCAAGGAATTCCATAGATTCACAACCCTTTGGGTGAAGAAGTTCCTCCTAAACTCAGTTCTAAATCTACTTCCCCTTATTTTGAGGCTATGCCCCCTAGTTCTGCTGTCACCCGCCAGTGGAAACACCCCCCCCCCCCCCCCACCCACCCCCCCCCCCCCCCCCCCCCCCCCCCCCCCCCCCCTCCCCCCCCCCCCCCCCCCCCCCACCACCCCCCCCCCCCCCCCCCCCCCCATCCACACCCTGCGACAAACAGCTCTCCAAACACGCCCTCACACAACCCATGCCCCACCTTTTGCTCAAACTCCCCTGCTGAGCCCCATAACTCATACTTTATCTTCTCTAACCGCAGCAAGTTATACAGGTCACCCCAACCATGCTGCTACCCCCGGTGGCGATGCCGACTGACACTCCAGCAAAATTTGCCGCCGTGCAATCAGAGAGGGGAAGGGCAAGACATCGGCCTTCCTCCTCTCCATGAGCTCCGGCTTCTCTGAAACCCCAAATATCGCCACCAAAGGGTCCGGGGTCCAGTCCCTCCTCCACTATCCTGGCTAAGACCGCGAACACTCCCGCCCAGAATCTTCCCAATTTTTCTCAACCCCAAAACATGTGCGCATGATTCGCTGGCCCCCACCCGCACCTCTCACACACATATGCTACCCCCTGAAAGAACCCACTCATTCTCACCCGAGTCATATGCACCCTGTGCACCACCTTAGACTGTATCAGGCTCATCCTTGCACAATAGAAGGTCCCGTTTACCCTTCGCAGCGCCTCACTTCATACTCCCCAATTGATCTCCATTCCCAACTCCATTTCGCCTTGATCTTCACCACCTGCTGGCCTCCCTGCTCCCCCAGCAACTTATATATATCCACAATACTTCCCTCCCTTCCACATCCTGAAGCAGCAGTCACTCCAGCAGGGTGTATCCCGGCAATCTAGGGAACCCCTTCCAGACCTTTCGTGCAAAGTACCTAACCTGTAGATGTCTGAACTCACTGTCATAATATACATCTATGTATATAATGGAGTGCAGACAGGCAGTGATTGACACACCGGATGACCAGTAAGCACACAGAACAGAGCAGCCAATCACCAGACAGGACACTACCACTATAAAGCCAGAGGGCACTAGGTTTCCCACTCTCTGGGAGTTCGTGAGCTAGCCAGTGCAAAAACCATGTGGTAGCTAGTAAGTCTGGTCAGGCTAGTATTAGGTCTCTAGTCAAGTCAGTATAGTGTCAACCCGCAGTTGAACATGTATAGTAGTTAAGACGTTAAATAAAATTGTGTTGCATCTTATCAAGTGTTGGAGGTCTGTCTCTCCTTACACTGCATCAAGTGCAGTCGACACCAACCCAGCCTGCCCAACACGTCACTCACTACCCCTCAGCAGCTCTACTCCTCCAGGTTGGCAAACCCTTCCTCCAAATACAAATCCCTCACCTTGACCAGCCTCACTTCCCTCCACCTCCTGTATACACTATCCATCCCCCCTGCTCAAACCCATGATTCTCGCACATCGGCGTTAGCACCGACATCCCTTCCACCCTAAAATGCCTCCTCAGCTGATTCCATATCTTCACCGTGGACTGCACCACTGGGCTCCCTGAATACCTACTCTGAACCATTGGCAATGCTGCCGTCATCATAGCCCTCAAACTAGACCCCTTACAAGATTCCTCTATCCTAACCCACTCTGCTCTTTCTCCTTCCCACCACCGCCGCATTTTCAGTATTCCAATGATGGTACAAAAGCAAAATACTTCAGAAACTGGAAACTTGAAATAAAAACAGAATGATGAGGTTTCCTTGGAGCAACCTCTGGCTTATTCATAAATTTTTGTAAGACAGGCAATTGAATAGCAAAACCAAGAGAAGTTGTGGAGAGGTAAAGTTGGGTTGTGTAAGCATACATAAGGGAGCTGACCCTATGTGATAGATAATGTATTTTCATTGCAGAGTGGAGTGGGAGGGGAGCATTGAGCAAATTTTGAATTATGAATGTAGGGGAAAAGCTTCCAGTGTAAATGATGATATTGTGACATGTTGGAATGCACTGTTTTTATGGCATTCGACCACCTCAGAGAGGGAAGGAGGTATCAACCAAATTGAAGGCTATAGCAAGATCAGGGAGAATGATATGGTAGGGATTGGTGCAGAGTTGGTTGGATTTAAGGACTTAGAGAGGAAGTCAATGGTTTCCTTGGTGTTCATTCTAGAAGATGCAGCTGTGATCAGTAACACAACAACATTGGGTGGGTAATCTGGACACAAGCATATCTCCCTTAACATAATCTTCAAAATGCCTTCGAACTCTACTCATAGTTCATTGGTAAATACACTGGGATAATGTACCACGCAGATTGAAAGTCCAGATGAGGTCCCCATTCTGTGCTGAGTTACAAATGATGTCTGACCATGGATTGGAGAAAAATAAATATCATTCAAGGCTCTGCTATAATATTCATGAACCCTGCTAGAGTTTGCACACATGGACATCTGGTGAAGGTGGCACAGGAACTGCTGTGATGGCCACTATGGTTGAAAGCTTACCAGTACTCACTTGTCTCGACTCTCATGTGAGGAATGGCCCCTTTGTGAGATACTAAAGAACCATATTCAACCAGAGAAAAGTAAATTATTTTGGATGAAGAGGAAGGAAAGACTTTCTGAATTTACTATACACTTCAAGTTGGAACAATCAAGTATAAAAATAATTGGTTTACAGAGGCAAAAAACACCTGGGAAAGCAGCAGGTATAATTTTTGCAGTAATAAACACTTGCAAGTCACAGAGGTAAGTCACACAAGTAAGCTGAATTGTTCATGTGCACCTACTTCAATCGGGTCTATTGCATTCACTGCTCCAATACAGACTACTCTACCTTGGAGAGACTAATGCAGATTGGGTGACCGCTTTGTAGACGTTCTTCCATCCATCTGCAAGCAAGACCCAGACCTTCCTGTCGCTCTCCAATTCAACTCACCATCCTGCTCTCATGTCCATATGTCCGTCCTTGCCCTGCTGCAATGTTCCAGTGGAGCCCAGCGCAAACTGGAGGAACAGTCCCTTGTCTTCCATTTAGATACTTTACAGCCTTCCGGAATTAACATTTGAGTTCAACAACTTCAGACTGTGAACTCTTTCCTCCACCTTCACCCTGCTTCTATTTCCATTAATTCATTTTTATATTTTCCACCCATCCATTTTTCCCTCACCATTATCCCCCTCTCCCCACTCCATCCCACTCAGGCCATCTGTTCCCGTTCCAAGTTGTCTTTCGATACACTGCTTACCTCTGTTCTGCCATGAAACTAATCTGATCTCTTAGTGTGCCAATATCTGCACCCTTCTCAGTCATTATCACCATCATTTACATTCCCTTTGTCTTTTTGTCCACAACATTTTTGTCAATCTCCATCTACCACTTGGCCTCTATCCAGCCCCACCACTCCACACCCCTCCTGCCCCAACAACTGCGTAAATCTCATCCTATTTCCAGTTTTCTCTAGCTTTGACAAAATGTCACCAGACTTAAATCGTTAGCTTTGTTCTCTCTCCGCAGATGCTTTCAGACCTGATGAAATTGTCCAGTATTTTCTATTTTTGTTTGAAATGTTTTATGTGACTGGTCATTTGTCATTGAGTGTTTTCTGACTGTGTTCTTGGTCTGAGGTGAGTTTGATGATGAGCTATTGCTCTCAAAATGCATTATGCTGGACACCAGTGTCAGCTTTATATATTTATTGAGGCATGACAGGGTCGATTGTGAAGGAAAATATATAGATTTGCCAGTTGGACTATTTTAGTGTCATGTTCTTGTGCTATGGCCGGTAGGAATGATGCACAATAGAACATCTATTTCTTAACTAGTAAAAGTAATTTATTATAAAACAAATGCGTGGTAAAGATAACTAGAAGAAATATATTACAAACTACTAATACTAATAAATTATCCTAGAGCTACTTCAAGTATGGCTAGCCACCAAAACTACTAACTCCCAACTCCTTGAGGTACAGAGTCACATGCTAGATTTACACTGCCACCTACTGGTTGGAGGTCATGTACATCATTATATACATGATTGTTTATGCATATCAATACATTTAGAAAGTCTTTTTGTGTTTTTTTTCAAAATGGACAATTGCTGAGTTGACAAGATGGCTCCAGCTGGTCACATTCTGGCTTCTGGAGGTTTCTGAGCCATTTCAAAGTGAACGAAAGCCGATGCCTCAGAATTCCTGGAATGTAACACACCTAAACATTCCAGCCAAGCCAACACAATGGCTTTGCAGATGGTTTGTCTGGTCTAGCCAGCTATGAACAAAGACAGCTGTTCGCAAGATCTAATCTCCAAAATTAGTGCTAATGGCCGAAGCGCTAACCGTGCTAACTTTACGGTTTCAACAAGAAGGGTCTTGTTTAACAACCCAAAACTAGTATCTCCTGACCAAGACTTGGGCTATTTGAACTTCTTTAATTATGCAGTGTTGAACCTTATAGTCAGTTATTGTTTGACCTCCAACAATAACAGGACTCTAGGAAACAGTCTATGCTGCCTACCAACAAGCAGGTGGCAACAGAAAGAACTCTGCCCCCCATCAAAAATGCAAACTGCTGGACCCTTGGAATTTATGCCTGCAGGATTAACTTGCTCTACATGCATTTTGCCATCGTGGAAGTCTCGCTTCGGGAAAGATGGGATCACTCTATAGTTAGGCAACATCCTCTCGAAAGTAACATTGCATTTGATTTTTCATTCTGTATTCTGGAGTCATGGATTTTATTGTGATCCTGTCCTGAACCCTCTTCCTTTTTCCTTATCCCCCATTTATTGTGCAAGTGTATAAGGGGTGAACGTCGCTGGACTCCTCTTGCGTGTTTGTGTGCAAAAATAATCCAACCCTTTTTATTTTATCTTCTCTCAAGTTGAGGGGGAAATCAGAATTAAAAAAAACATATTTCTGGTTACAGATGGGCAGTGAGCGGAGAAATCAAGGCAGTTTAAATTGACCCCCCTCCTGTCTGTAACAGGCAGGTGACACGGTAGCACAGTGGTTAGCACTGTCGCTTCACAGCTCCAGGGTCCCAGGTTCGATTCCTGGCTTGGGTCACTGTCTGTGCAGAGCCTGCACGTTCTCCCCGTGTCTGTGGGTTTCCTCTGGGTGCTCAGGTTTCCTCCCATAGTCCAAAGATGTGCAGGTTAGGTGGATTGACCATTCTAAATTGCCCTTAGTGACCCGAAAGGTTACATGAGGTTACTGGGTTATGAGGATGGGGTGGAGGTGTGGGCTTGAGCGGGGTGCTCTTTCCAAGGGCCAGTGCAGACTCAATGGGCCAAATGGCCTCCTTCTGCCCTGTAAATTCTATGATATCTTTTCCAATACAAAGATTCATGCTGGATATAAGTCATGAAAACCAAGCTCTTTTCAATGTGCCTGAGATGGAATCACATTTTAATAGAGCCCAGCGTTGACCAGTTCCTAAGGTTAGAGTATTTTCTCCAGTGTAACCTTTTCACAGCCACATACTCATGTTTGTACTGAGACTGTCCTCCTGAGCACAACCTGTTGGACCATTTACTCATTTACCTTCAATGGATCAAGGAATTTAACTGGAGAGACGCTGAGCTACACAAAATCCAAGGGTCAAAGGTTTCGGGGACGATTCTCCGATATTGATGCCAAGTGTTTGCGCCGTCGTGAATGCCGCCACCCACAGGGGGCCAGCACGGCGCTGGAGCAGTTCACGCCGCTCCAGCCTCCTTGCACAGCGCCAAATGGTGCGACGCCAACATGCGCATGCGCAGTTCGGCCAGCTCAATCCTGCGCATGCGTAGTTGTGGGCCCCGATCGCGGGCCAGGCCCCTTCGGAGGCCCCCTCCCCCCCCCCCCCCAAGCCTTCGGAATGAGTACCCGCCGGCATCGACCAGGTGTGGACAGTGCCGGCCCGGGGGGGGGGGGGGGGGGGGGGAAGGAATACTGCCCTTCATTCCTGGCCCGTGCCAAGCTACGCTAAGCTCAATCGGGATGGTAGTTCGGCTACCTAGATTCGGAAGGAAAAAAATTGATCAGGGTTTCTCCTCCTGATAACTAATGAACACCCTAAATTTATTGCATGCGCAAATGTGCATGCATCTGTAAGCTTCAGACAACAGATATCCAGGAGTATACAAGAATAATGTATGGATGTTGAAGTACCTTCATTGCAGTGTTAATATAAGCCTGCTTGTGACAATAAAGATTATTATTATAGCTCCTCTTTGTACAGGTATGTGGTCAGAGACTTGCCACAGGATCAACGAGCATACCGAGATGACAAACTGGTCCATTTAGGACAATGTGGGGATGAAATAGTTGGAAATAGAATTTGCAGCAGATATTTTCACCTTCCCAATGTTTTACTAGAGGAAATATAGCTCATTCAAGATAAAATTTTGGATGATTCATCTGACACCTGAACAGATGCCAAACTTGTGAACCTATATGGGGCTAAAGGTAGACAAGTCTCCTGGCCCTGATGGAATGCATTCCAGAGTGTTAAAAGAGATGGCTAGGGAAATTACAAATGCACTAGTGATAATTTACCAAAATTCACTGGATTCTGGGGTGGTCCTGGCGGATTGGAAATTAGCAAACGTGACACCACTGTTTAAAAAAGGAGGTAGGCAGAAAGTGGGTAATTATAGGCCAGTTAGCTTTAATAGGGAAGATGCTGGAATCTATTATCAAGGAAGAAATAGGAAGGCATCTGGATGGAATTGTCCCATTGGGCAGACGCAGCATGGGTTCATAAAGGGCAGGTCGTGCTGAACTAATTTAGTGGAATTTTTTGAGGACATTACCAGTGCAGTAGATAACGGGAAGCCAATGGATGTGGTATATCTGGATTTCCAGAAAGCTTTTGACAAGGTGCCACACAAAAGATTGCTGCATAAGTTAAAGATGCATGGCATTAAGGGTAAAGTAGTTACATGGATAGAGGATTGGTTAATTAATAGAAAGCAAAGAGTGGGGATTAATGGGTGTTTCTCTGGTTGGCAATCAGTAGCTAGTGGTGTCCCTCAGGGTTGGACCCACAATTTTTCACAATTTACATAGATGATTTGGAGTTGGGGACCAAGTGCAATGTGTCCAGGTTTGCAGACGACACTAAGATGAGTGGTAAAGCAAAACGTGCAGAGAATACCGGAAGTCTGCAGAGGGATTTGGATAGGTTAAGTGAATGGGCTAGGGTCTGGCAGATGGAATACAATGTTGACAAATGTGAGGTTATCCATTTTGGTAGGAATAACAGCAAAAGGGATTATTATTTAAATGATAAAATATTAAAGCATGCTGCTGTGCGGAGAGACCTGGGTGTGCTCGTGCATGAGTGGCAAAAAGTTGGTTTAGAGGTGCAACAGGTGATTAAGAAGGCAAATGGAGTTTTGTCCTTCATTGCTCGAGGGATGGAGTTTCAGACTAGGGAGGTTATGCTGCAATTGTATAAGGTGTTAGTGAGGCCACACCTGGTGTATTGTGTTCAGTTTTGGTCTCCTTACCTGAGAAAGGACGTACTGGCGCTGGAGGGTGTGCAGAGGAGATTCACTAGATTAATGTCAGAGCTGAAGGGGATGGATTACGAGGAGAGGTTGAGTAGACTGGGACTGTACTTTTTGGAATTCAAATGGATGCGAGGGGATCTTATAGAAACGTAGAAAATTATGAAGGGAATAGATGGGATAGATGCGGGCAGGTTGTTTCCACTGGCGGGTGAAGCAGAACTAGGGGGCATAGCCTCAAAATAAGGGCAAGTAGATTTAGGATTAAGTTTAGGAGGAACTTCTTCACCCAACGGGTTGTGAATCTATGGAATTCCTTGCCCAGTGAAGCAGTTGAGGCTCCTTCATTAAATGTTTTCAAGATAAAGATAGTTTTTTGAAGAATAAAGGGATTAAGGGTTATGGTTTTTGGGCTGGAAAGTGGAGCTGAGTCCACAAAAGATCAGCCATGATCTCATTGAATGGCGGAGCAGGCTCAAGGGACCAGATGGCCTACTCCTGCTCCTAGTTCTTATGGTCTTATATATGCTTCAGTCTGATTCTCCTTCAGAAATGAGCCTCCCTGCAAACCATAGGAACCAACCAGACACAAGTGAGCTGTTGAATGCAGGTCGGTGAGATAGGAAATGAACAAACTCTCCCAAATGATCATGAATCACATCCTATTATATATTTATCTCCTATTTCTTGCAATAAAAAACCCCAAAATAATCAAAATGCACAGAAGTTGTTCAGTATCTAAAAAGGTGGCAATATTTTGGCTTGGACACAAGGCGCTGTGATTGCTGCTATTAATCTGATCATACACTAAAGGTTAAATGATTACTTTACAAAAGTGATATTCTATGGATCATCCTGTCCTCCGGTGGTATCATTTACCTGGTCAAAAATAGGAAATCCAGACAGGAATTGCACTTCAATCATGTTTTAAGATATTGATTTTAAGAAAAGTTATAGCACAGAAGGAGGCCTTTTAGCCCATCTTGTCCATGCCAGCCCGAGGACATCCAGGTGCCCTTTCTAATCCCACCTTCCTGCACCAGCCCATAGCTTACCATAGCCCTGTAGCTTACAGCACTGGTGTAGATCCAGGTACTTTTTAAAAAGAGTTTCGGGTCTCTGCCTCCACCACCAACTCGGGCAGCGAATTCCAGACACCCACTACCCTTTGCATTTAAAAACAAAGTTGCTCCTCATGTCCCCTCTTCACCTGCCACTTGTCTTGTATCTATGTCTTGAATCTTAATAAAGGAAACTACAATGATATGAGGCGTGAGTTGGCTCTGATAGATTGGGGAACATTATTAAAGGGATGAAGGGGATGCGCAATGCCAAAAATTCAAGGTGCGCACGGGGGAACTGCAACAATTGTTTATTCCGTGTCTGGCACAAAAAGCGAAACAGGAAAGGTGGCCAATCTATGACTTACAAGGGGAATTGGAGATAGTATTTGACCCAAAGAAGCATACAAATTGGACAAGAGTAACAACAGGTCTGAGGGCAGCATTGTAGCACAGTGATTAGCACAGTTGCTTCACAGCTCCAGGGTCCCAGGTTCGATTCCCGGCTTGGGTCACTGTCTGTGCGAAGTCTGCACGTTCTCCCCGTGTCTGCGTGGGTTTCCTCAGGGTGTTCCGGTTTCCTACGCAGTCCAAAGATGTGCAGGTTAGGTGGATTGGCCATTCTAAATTGCCCTTAGTGACCAAAAAGGTTAGGTGGTGTTACTGGGTTGCAGGGATAGGGTGGAGGCGTGAGGGCGTAGGGTGCTCTTTCCAAGAGCCGGTGCAGATTCGATGGGCCGAATGGCCTCCTTCTGCACTGTAAATTCTATGATTGGGAGCAGTTTAGAATTCAGTAAAGAAGGACCAACGGATTGATTAAGAAGGGGGAAATAGAGTACCCAGGGCTTAATGATCTACATTTCAGAGCACTTAAAGAAGTGGGTCTAGAAGTAATGGACGCATTGGTGGTCATATTCCAGGATTCTAAGGACTCTCCAACAGCTTCTGCAGATTGGAGGGTAGCTAATGTAACTCCGCTATTTGATAACGGAGGTACAGAGAAAAGAAGGAACAGTAGACCAGTCAGCCTGATGTCGGTAGTGGGGAAAATTCTAGAATCGATTATCAAAGATTTTATAGCAGAGCACTTAGAAAACAATGGCAGATCGGACAGAGTCAGATTTATGAAGGGGAATTCATGCTTGACAAATCAACTGGAAATCTTCGAGGATGTAACTAGTAGAGTTGATGAGGATGAGCCAGTGGATGTGGTTCAGCTCCCTAGTGATGAAATAAAATTTGAAGGCAGCGATTCTCGGGAAAAACGTCTAAATTCATTTGTGGCGGCTTTTTTAAGGAGTTTCTCACCGGCTCTACCAGCGAGTTCTCCATTGCTATTCCATAACACTTGGTCACTTTTTTGGGTCCTGGGGAGATTTTCACCGGTTTATCCCATACTTAGAATTTTTTTAGTACTGGGGAGCTAAACTCCGAAATCGGGTCGCCATTTTGAAAGGGTGCCCCAATCTCTAAATGAGCTTGTTCGTCCCTCACACCCCTACCCATGGGCAAAGTTACCCCCCCACACAAATGGACACTACACCCCCCCCCCCCACTCGTCATTGTCCCAACCTTCCAGAGGCTTACCTGTCCTGCTCACCCACACCCTTCAAACCCCTCTCCACCTTTTCATGAGCATGGCCCCCCCCTGACCCTTGGCAGTGCCACCCTGGCACTCAAGATCCCTTGCACTGATACCCAAGCAGTGGTCCTGCTGACTTGGCAGTGCCAAGGTGCCATGTTCCAGGGGGAGGGCCAGGCAGCCACCCTGCAATGGGCCTGACCACCCAGGAGGTCTCCAATGGCCCAGGAGGCCCCCTGGGTGCCGATCCGCCTGGTACATGTTTGTGTGGACCAGTGCTGGATGGCGCCTGGCTGCAGCCTCACTGGGGAGGCTGTTGGATACCGTGATGCTGGTGGATACCGGGTAAGTTTGCTGAGCCGGGTTAAAACCGGCTTCGGCGCCCGCTGTTTGATCTCGCCCTTTGTGGGCTGGATTCTTACTCTGATGCCTCGCGAGCCTTGGGTGTATCCCACGAGGCATGAAAACCTCCGGGAAGCCTGCGAGAGGACTTTCCCAGCACTCACCGGTCACAGCGCACTCGAGCGAGAGCGCAAAGCGGCCTAAGTGTGGACTAAACCGGTGAAAACTCACCAGGGCCCCAAAGAATGACCAAGTATCATTAGATAACCATGTAAATTCACTGGCAGGAAACTCCCAGCAAAAACCCCCCCGCAATGACATTTCCGTTAGATCACGCCTGTATCTTTTTATATTCTATAATTCTGCCAATTGAGAGGATTCCATAAGCTTTCTTTATAACCCTGTTTCCTTGAACTGCTGTCTTTAGGGACCTATGTGCTTGTAAGCCAAAATCTCTCACTTCATCTACTCCTCTTAGTACATCCCCATTTATCGTGTACTCCCTATAACTGTTTGACCTCCCTCAGTGCACAACCTCACACGTCTCTGTGTTAAAATCCATCACCATCAGTCCACTATTCTCTACCATATGAATCCGAAGGCCATGGATTCAATTACTTAATTAACCTTTCCCAGCTCGGCTGAGATCTAAACACCAGACAACAAGAATTGGAGGGGATAGAATCAGACAGGGCTTCTCTTCCTGCTGGAAAGTTACGGTTGGAATGTGTATGTATACAGTTGATGAAACCAGAATGGAATTCAGCAATAATGTATTGACTTCCGTTGCCCAGGCTCACTCGCCTGAAGAATGGCCACTTGAGTGAGGTCCTGAAAGATTGCCTAGGTCCATGGAGTTGTTCCCTGTCTTTATTTACGGCCTCTCCCAGAAGAGATTAAGTGGGTGGGTCACTGCAGCACCCTGTCTGAATAAGAGAATAGAAAATAGGAACAGGAGAAGACCATGTGCCCATAAAGCCTATTCTGCAATTCAGTATGACCAGAACTGATGTTGGGCTTCAACTCCACTTTCCCAACAGGTCCCCTATCTCTTGATTCCTTGAGAGACTAAAAGTCTTGTTTATCCCAGCCTTCGATGGATTCAATGGTTGAGCATTTACAACCTTCTGGTATAAAGAATTTCAAAGATTTGAGTGAAGAAATTTCTCATCATCTCATTCTTAACTGATCAAGCCCTTACCCTGAGACTATGTCCCCCATGTTTTAGATTCTGCAGCCAGGTGAAACAACCTTATAACCAACCCTGTCCATCCCTTTCTGAATCTTGTATGTTTCTATGAGATCACCTTTTATTCTTCTAAGGAGAATATAGACGCAATTTACTTGGCCTTTCATCATAGAACAGCTTTTGCATTGAAGAGACCAATCTAGTGAGCACTCATTGTACTTCACCCAGTGCATGTATATCTTTCCTTGAGTATGAGACCAAAAGTGCACACAGTATTCCAGGTGTTCTGTCACCACGCCCTGTACAATTGTAGCAAGACTTTATTCACGTACTCCAGTCCTCTTGCAATAAAATCCAGCATGCCATTTGCCTTCTTACTTGCTTGTCGCAGCTGCAAGCTAACTTTGAGTTCCTTGTACAAGTACACCCAAGTCACTCTGAACATCAGCATTTTTAAATTCCGTTCTCATGGCCAAATTGAATGACCTCACATTTCCACACGTTACACTCCATCTGCCATTTGTTACCCA
The DNA here is from genome assembly GCF_902713615.1 of Scyliorhinus canicula. NCBI lineage: Eukaryota > Metazoa > Chordata > Chondrichthyes > Carcharhiniformes > Scyliorhinidae > Scyliorhinus > Scyliorhinus canicula. The sequence goes on along the minus strand of NC_052154.1, from coordinate 87,103,763 downwards.
CTCACTTGAACTGCCTGTATCTCATTGTAGTCTCTTTGTGTCCTCCATAGCTTGCATTCCCACCTAGCTTTGTATTGTCAGAAAATGTAGCTAGAGGACATCAAAGCCAGCAACCTTGGTACTGAGTCCATTCCCAATTTTGAAACTTGCTGGTTTCAGGGAGCGGTGAGGGGAAATCAAACCCCCTTAATTCCGTGAATAGGGGACTTTTGAAAACTAAATGATATGATTGCAAAGCCCTTTTGATTAATGGTCACGTTGCTGCTGATAATTTACTTCTCGTGCATTGCATTTAATAACTCCTATCTCCCTCACTTTGCTACATCAGTGCATGCTGTTTAAAATGAGAAAAGATCAATCAAACTGAAATGATGGTAAATAGATCCTGTAGTTGTAACTGAAAACACATTGTTTTTTATTCATGTGAGATTATACAGTACTCTTTAATAACTCTCGTTGAACTGACTTGCAGCTGCTGCAAGGCAGTACTCATATGTGGGTCAGGCAGATTAGTCAAGTCAGGTGGGGCAAGGTTTGCTAACCCACTTTGAGTTCGAGAAACATAAAATGTGCGAAGTCGATCAACATTTGGCAAGCTAAGGGCAGCACGGTGGTGCAATGGTTAGCACTGGGACTGCAGCGCTAAGGACCCGGGTTCCAATCCTGGCCCAGAGTCACTGTCCGCGTGAAGTTTGCATATTCTCCCCGTGTTTGCATGGGTTTCACCCCCACAACCCAAAGATGTGCAGATTTGGTGGATTGGGCACGCAAAATTGCCCCTTAATTGGAAAATAAAATAATTGGGTAGTCTAAATTAAAAAAAAAAAAGACATTTGGCAAGCTACCACACCAATGCAGCACATCGCCAAACCTTTCCGAGCTGGGCCACATAGAGTTGAGGTTCCCTAAGCCACTTGGGAGTACGAGTAAAAAGTGTCTAGTTTTGGACACCGCCGATTTTCCGAGCCAGATTTGAGATACTCTATCTACATATTTCTCTGTCTAAGTCACTAATATAGATTGCAAATAGCTACGGCACAGCACTGATCCTTACGGCACTCAAACGAAAGAGAAAATGCTGGAAAATCTCAGCAGGTCTGGCAGCTGTAGGGAGAGAAAGGAGCTAACATTTCGAGACCGATGACTCTTTGTCAAAGCTTTGTCTCCCTACAGATTTAGAACCCTAGGGTAGTATTTTTCAATTTCTTTTCCCCCGAGACCCACTTTTACCAATAGGCTGACCTTCGTGACACATGCCGGCCCGTCGACCTTCGCGACCCACGCCGGCTCGTCGACCTTTGTGACCCACACCGGCTCGTCGACCTTTGTGACCCACACCGGCCCGCCGACCTTCACAGCCCACGCCTGCCGATCTTTGCGACCCATGCCGGCCGAACTTCGCAACACACCTTTTCTGATTACCTTTAATGTAACAGATGAGCCTGCTTGGTCCTCGGGATCTCACTTGCTTTGTCATTCAATGTTACATTTCTGCTAAGGATGTCATCTGATGATTTTAATTCTCGCTGCACCCTTTGGAATAAAATCAAGAGGTTTATCTTTGGGCGTGCCATGCTTTACCTCTACCAATATTAATTATCTTCATTCTCTATTTATCCACAAGGTAACCTTCTATTTCTGGTATGTAACTTGTGTCTTCTACCTTGAAGACAGACACACAATATTTGATTAATGTCTCTGCAATTTTCTCATTCCCCATGAGGATTTTTCCTGTCTCTGCTTCTGAGACCACTGATTACCTTAGCTATCCGCTTCTTTTTTTTTTACAAATTAGAGTACCCAATTCTTCATTTTCCAATTAAGGGGCAATTTAGCGTAGCCAATTCACCAACCCTGAACATCTTTTTGGGTTGTGGGTGTGAGACCCACGCAAACACGGGGAGAATGTGCAAACTCCACACGGACTGTGACCTGGGCTGGGATCGAACCTGGGTCCTCGACGGCGTGCTAACTGTGCTGCCCTCTTCCTTTTTGTATAATTCTAAAGCGTCTTATCTGTTTTTGTGTTCTTGGCTTGTTTACTCTCATTCTGTTTTTTCCTTTTTTTTTAATCAACTTTCTGTGACCCTTTGCTGGTTTCTAAAACATTTTCAACTCTCTGACTTAATACTCGTTTTTGCAACATTATTTTTTTTCTTCTTTTTTAAAAGTATTTTATTCCAAACTTTCATAAAAGGTTACAAAACAATTCGGGGAACAAACTCCCAAACACACAACTATACAGATTGTACAAATTTTTCCCTTTTTCCTACCCCTCCCACCGCGTTGAACAGCTCCTCAAACACAGCCCCCACCTTGCCTCGAAGCTCTCCGCTGAACTCCTTAATTCGTACGTGACCTTTTCAAGCCAAAGAAAGTCATTTAAGGCCGCCACCCCCGGTTCTTCACCGGGAAACCAGAGAGGCGAAGGCCACAACGTCGGCCTTCCTCCCCTCCAGCTTCTCCGATATCCCAATTATCGCCACCAAAGGGTCCAGCCCAACCTTCTCTCCCACTATCCTTGTTAGCGCCGCAACCACTCACGCCCAGAATCTCTCCAAATTTTCACAGCCTCAGAACACATGTGCATGATTCACTGGTCCCCGCCCACACTTCTCACACTCGTCTTCCACTCCCTGGATGAACCCACTCATATTTGCCTGAGTCATATGTACCCTATGCACAACGTTGAACTGTATCATGCTCAGCCTTGCGCACAAGGAGGTCACATTTGCCATTCGTAGCGCCTTTGCTCGATACTTCCCAGTTTATCTCCCCTGCCAGCTCCCCTTCCCACTTCTCTTAATCTTCACCTCCCTGCTCTCCCAGCCGACCCATATATGTCTCTGATCCTGCTCTTCCCTTCCACATCCAGAAGCAGCAGTCACTCCAACAGGATGTACCTTGGCAACCTGGGGAACTCTTCCAAACCTTCTGCCGAAGTCCCTTACCTGCAGGTACCTAAACTCACTTCCTCTCCGGAACTCCACCCTCTCTTTCAGTTCCTCTATACTGGCAAACTCCTCTTCCAGGTAAAGACCCCTCACCTTAACCAGCCCCACTTCTCTCCACTTCCTATACATACATCTATCCCCTAGCTCGAATCCACAGTTTTCGCTTAGCGATGCCCGCACCGACATCCCTTCTATCCTGAAATGCCTCCTTGGCTGGTTCCAGACCTTTACTGTGAACTGCACCACCAAGCTCTCCACGTATTTCCTTTGCGCCATTTTCAATGCCATCATAACCCTCAAGCTAACCCCCTACAGAATTATTCCTCCATCCTAACGCTTTCTGCCCCCTCTCCTTCCCACAACCGCCTCACCTTCTTGATGTTTGCCACCCAGTAATAGTTTAGCAGGTTCAGCAACGCCAACCCTACCTTCTGCCTCTGTCTCTGTAACAGGGTCCTTCTAACCCTTGACACCTTCCCTGCCCATACAAAGTCAGAGATAATCATATCCAGTTTTTGAAATAAGGCCTTCGGTACAAAGATCAGAAGTGTCTGGAATATGAACAGGAACCTCGACAGAATGTTCATCTTCACCACTTCGACCCTCCCTGCCAAATTCAAGTGCAGTGTCCCACCTCTTCAGATCCTCCCTAACCACCACCAGCTTTGTTAGATTCGATTTATGTGGCATCGCGCATTCCATCGTCACCTCGAACCTCGAGGCATCTAAACCTGTCTCTGGCCACCTTGAACGGCAACCCCCTAGGTTGGTTTGCCAACCCACCTATTTCACAGATAATACTTCACTTTTCCCTACATTTAGCTGATATCCCGAGAACACCCCAGAATTCCCTAACAGGCCCTTGAACCTCTCCATGCTCTCCAGCGGGTGCGAAACATACGATAGTAAGTCATCTGCGTGTAGCGACAACCGGTGCCGCGTTCGTCCCCTCGTAATCCCTTGCCACTCTGTCGACCCCCTAAGAACCAGTGCCAGAGGCTCTATTGCTTGCGCTTTTTGCAACATTTTCTACCTCTTCTTTTAATCTCATACTGTCTTTAATCTTCTTCATAAATCAGGGAGTGATCTTTCTTGCTGATATTTTGTCTTTCAGTAGAATATATTTTTGTTCAGTAAGAAGTCTTACAACACCAGGTTAAAGTCCAACAGGTTTGTTTCAAACACGAGCTTTCGGAGCACGGCTCCGAAGGAGCCGTGCTCCGAAAGCTCGTGTTTGAAACAAACCTGTTGGACTTTAACCTGGTGTTGTAAGACTTCTTACTGTGCTCACCCCAGTCCAACGCCGGCATCTCCACATCATATTTTTGTTCAGCATTTTGCATTGTTTCTTTAAACACTTCCCACGATTTATTTACCGCCATTGGGTGGCACGTGGCACAGTGGTTAGCACTGCTGCCTCACAGCTCCAGGGGCCCGGTTTAATTCCGGCCTCGGGTGACAGTGTGGAGTTTGCACTTTCTCCCCTTGTCTGTGTGGGTCTGCTGCTTGTGCTCCGGTTTCCTCCCAAAGTCCAACGGTGTGCAGGTTAGGTGGATTGGCCATGCTAAATTGCCCCTTAGTGTCCCAAAGGTTAGGCCGGGTTCCGGGGATAGGGTGGAGGCGAGGGCTTGGGTAGGGTGTGCTTTCCAAGGGCCGGTGCAGACTCAATGGGCTGAATGACCTCCTTCTACACTGTAGATTAAATGATATGTTTTAGCCTACTTGCCTAAACAACATTAATCAGTTCTGCCTTCAAACCTATGTAATTGGCTTTGTTTAGGTTTAAGACCCTTGTTCAGGACCTGCACATGTCATTCTTAAACTTAATATGGAATTCAGTTGTATTAAGATTACTATTTTCCAGTGGATCATTATAATGTGATTACTAATTAACTCTGGCTCATTACATATTAGATCTAAAATAGCCTTGCCCCCTCGTTGGTTCCACAATATATTTATACAGGAAACTACAATGAAAGTATTCCACAAACTCATCTTCCAGCTTAACTTTGCCTGTTTGATTGGTCTAGTATATATGATGATTCACATTACTTACAATTATGGCATTGCCTTTGTTACATGCTCCGATAATTTATTGATGAATGCTCTGTCTGATTGTATAACTACAGTCGCGGGTGGGGGGAGGTGTTAAACTACTTCCACCAACATTTTCTAGCTCTTGCTATTCCTAATCTCTACACACATTGAATATTGATTTTAATTCCTTTCCCACTAATGTCCTTATGTCATCCTTTACTTTTAGGGCTTCCTCTCTCCTTTTCCATTTTGCCTGTGTTTTCACAGATGTTTTGTAAACCACATTACAAAAATGTTTTGTACCACAAAATACTTATTTCCCAAATGTGGTCATCTTGCAACCTCGCCTTTGTAATGGTGATTCGATCTAAAGCATTTGATTTCTATTTGTGCCACTAGTTCATCTATCTTGTGGTGGATGCTTTGTGTATTCAGATAAAGAGCTTTAATTTTTTATCACTATTCTTCTCTGCATGAACCTTACTGATGTACTATTATTGTCTCTCTTACTGATGGACTCTTTCTAAAGGGTTAAAGTAAATACCTTTCTCTCTCTACAGTCAGATTTATTTGCAAGGAATAAAAGCAAATTAGTGCGGATGCTGGAATCTGAAACAAAAGAAAACCTCAGCAGGTCTGGCAGCATCTGTAGGGAGAGAAAAGAGCAAATGTTTCGAGTCCAATGACTCTTTGATCTGCAAGGACGTTAAGTCCAGTAACATCTGCAGGCAGAGCCAGTTGTTTAAAGAACCCTTTTAAAAATCTTTGTAAGGGAAACTCTGTTTTTCCACAGTAAACATTCTGGTGGAGTTAGAAACAAAAAAGAATTACACAGGCCTGAGGTGAATCTTCTGAGTGATGGCCCAGGTTCATAAAAGTGAAGTGACTCCCCAGAGGGAATCCTACAGTCTGTTGATTCAGACTGAATGTTTCAGCCAGAAGACCCTCATTAGCCATCCAACCAGTGGTTCTCAATCACTCCTCGTCCTGGAAGGAGAGTCAGCTAAAACAACAACTTCAACATCCAAAGTCAGGACATTCATCTTCCATCTTACATTAATCCTCTTTTATTTTTCCCCTCCCTCTCCTTCTGCATGTGTATGTCTTGTGTATTATGTGTTTTGGTAGAGAGTGGGACGGTAAAAGGGTGGAGTAGTAGATTAGCGGGCTGTGATTATTGTATGCCTTATCTCTAAATAAACAGTTGCTGTGTTTCACTTCCAAATCTGGTGTCTGAGTCATTGGAGCAGTCAAGGGAAACTTTATACAAATTATTGTTAAAGTCACTTGTGTTGGGACTCCGGGGCCTGTGGGGCTGAAATTGACCGCACTAGTCCAGGGTGTCGTAACTATTGTTAAACTCCCTATCCATCTCTGTTTTTTCTTTACCCACATCACTACACTGTTCCATTGCATCAACATTTCTCTTTGGATTTCTACTTCTCCCTACCCCTCCCCACCCCTTTTAATTTAAAGCCTTATCCACATCCCTGGTTATATGATTCGCCGGGACAATGGTCCCAGCCCGGCTTAAGTGGAACGATACAGTCCCTCTTTCCTGAGTGCTCATCCTGGTGATCCATCATTGAAAACCCATTCTTCCCACAACACTCTTAGCCACGTGTTTAATTCTCTAATCTGCTTGACCCTATGCCGATTGGCGAGTGACTCAGATGACAATCCAGAGGTTAGCATCCTAACTTCTCAGACTGTTTTAAGTAGAACTAGCAATTGTGTTCTGTTATGCCATTGCTTCCTCTATGGGCCACAACAATTGGATCCCCCCCCCCCCCCCCCCAAGTTTGTCTCCAGCCATAAGGTGATATCCTTATCCATGGCACTGTGCAAGGAACACAACCTTCGGAACACCCAATGGCTCTTAACTGGCTGAAGAATAGCTATGGGACCACTAGCCACAAGACACTGTTCCACCATTGAATTAAACCAAATTAAATTGATATTCAATTTAAAAAAATTAAAATCTCCCATTCTGGCTTTACTGAGGCAACAGGTATTCAAACATGTCGGAATATTCCAGAAATCCATGTGATGAAGGATAGAACTGAAGCCGATGCTTATGAGCATCTGGTTACAAAGTTGCACAATACACATATGCCCCTGGTAACCCAACATTAAATATCTTCCTATTTTTAGGGGCACAAGTCAATCCCCAGTTAATTCTCACACCCTACACATAATTAAATCCAATTAATATTAACTCATATTTCAGACCAAATGGAGGATTTTATTCTCTGAAGGTCATCAGTGTTTGAAATTCTCTCCCCCAGCGAGCACTGGAGGTTGGATCATTGAATATATTCAAGGCTAAGTAAGACAGATATTTGTAAGGGAGTTGAGGGTTATGGGGGCCAGTCAGGAAAGTAGTCAAGATCACATCCGATCAGCTATGATCAGCTATGATCTATGATCTAATGCACAACGAGGCCAGCAGTGCGGGTTCAATTCCCAAACCGGCCTCCCCGAACAGGCGGCAGGATGTGGCGACTAGGGGCTTTTCACAGTAACTTAATTGCAGCCTACTTGTGACAATAAGCGATTATTATTATTATTATTATTAGTAGTAGTAGTAGTAGTATTGACTGATGGAGCAGGCTTGAGGGGCTGAATGGCTTACCTCTGCTCATATTTCTCAATATATTATTAACATGCTGCGCATTTACTGTTTGATTGATAATTCTCATTCTGCAACAGCTAAAAGAATCCTAGAATTGGTGTTTTTCTTAACTATTCAATTAGATTACGGCTGATCTGTCCCTCAACTTCATTTACCACCTTGGTGCCATATTGCTTGTACTATTGCTTACCAAAATAGTTCAGTGGAATAGATGATTTTCTCCTGACTTTTTGTATGTTTTTAAATATCGGAGTCTGAAGAGAAAAAAATGGAGATGCAAAGAGTTAAATCTCTGAGCTTGTGGCCATTCCTCAGCTGTCCATCAAAACCACTCAGTTGAATTGCTGCCTTATAGCTTGGTGCGCAGTGTTTATTTTCCTATATTTGCACAACTGTGCTAATCACAGGAAAGTATGGATATGAATATACCACTACAGGACTGAGCCACAAGGAAACAAAACCTTGCATTCTTGCTCCAATGGGGCCACGGTTGCTCAGTCGTGTTGGAATGCTGCTCTTATGCTGTCTGCTGGGTGGTTCTCATATTCTGTGTCAGCCAAGAAATTCCTAGAAAGTGTGGTCATTGGTTTCAGCAACTTCAGTGATTAAAAACTAAAATCTGCTGATTGTAAGATCTGTACTGGAAACCAATAAGAATACAAAGAAAAGACCATCCTGTTCTTTTAAATTGTTATTTTCTTTAGTTGCAACCTATTGTGTTTACTTATTGTGTGGTGTCTGTTGTTTGATACCCGGTAGAGCATGCTCCAGCTGCTTGATGTATGACCCACGTCAGATTGTAGTGTTGATATACCTACTAGCCACTGCCAATGGACCAGGACCAAGGGTTTTTCCTGGTTCAGACTCAGCAGTACATAACCAGGTGAGATGCTGCTCCGACTGCCTGCTCAGTGGAATGCTCCAATGCTTAGTGGAAGTTTGGGGACTGAGCAGGGAGAGCTGAATGTTCTTGTTTAATTGGATATGAATGCATCGTGCTGTTAAGCAATGGGACGCAAGCAATTGTTTTCCACATGGCCCTGATTTCGCTCATGTCAACGGAGGGAGTCTGGAAGCTGTGCCCACTGACAGGAAGGGAAAATCAGGATCAGATCTGCCATCAGGCTCCTCTTCCAAACTTTCTGGTAGCTGACTGTAGAGAAGGAGGAGCCTAGCAGTAGGTTCTCAGTTCCCATCGAGCACTGAAGACAAGAAGGAGGAAAATTAGCAGAGGGCAGATAATAACAACAGTATAATATTCCTATAAGTGTTCATTCCAATGACATGGTTTTCAGGGGAGTCTGGTTGCAGACTCAATACATTGAGCAGATTGAATTGTTTGTCAGCGAGTTACATATCCCCCACTTTGGAGGGTTAAAACAATTTTCCATTACAACCAAAGTGGAATGAGCAAAGAAACAAAAAATACAAACACAATCCTGACAAAGCAAAAAATAGATTAATGTTTTGGATGTAGACTCGTTATCAACAGCAGAAGAGTGTAGGATCACAGTAAATTATTGGCATTGTTTTGTGGTGTTGTGTCCATTATCCCCACAGGATGAGTTTCCAGATTTCTGCTATAAATCTTTGGAGAAGCAGAAAACTGGTGTTGTGTCCACCCTAACCTCCTTCGTCACAAAGATGGTTGGAAGTTCGGACGGCAAGCTATCCAGGACCACTCTTGTGCACCTCTTGCCAAGTATCTGCAATTGGATTTAAATCCACAATCTTCTGGCACAGAGGTGAGTGTGTTACCACTGAGCCAAGACCAACAGAGTCAAAGACAGGGAAATGTAACAAGGGCTGAAGGTCAATCTGGCATTTTCAAAACAGAGTTTTGTGAATGCAGTCAGGTTCAGCAAAATAGGCTATTCGACCCCTCGATCCCACTCTGCAATTTGTGATTTACCTGATTGTGGCCTCAACTTCACTTTGCTGCCTGTCTCCCATAACCCTTGACTTCCTTGTTGATCACAAGTCAGCCTAACACTGTCTTAAATATATTCAATGACCCTGCTTCCACTGGGGAAGAGGATTCTACATAATTACGGCCTTCTGAGAGAAAGTAATTCTCCTCATTTCGGTCTTAAATGGGAGGTCCCAAACTTTTAAACTATGCTGTCTAATCCCACAGTCCCCCACAAGAGGAACGATCCTCTCAGCATCCACTCTGTCGAGTCCCCAAAGGAGTTTGTATGTTTCAATAATATAGAACATAGAACAGTACAGCACAGAACAGGCCCTTCGGCCCTCGATGTTGTGCCGAGCAATGATCACCCTACTCAAACCCACGTATCCACCCTATACCCGTAACCCAACAACCCCCCCCTTAACCTTACTTTTTAGGACACTACGGGCAATTTAGCATGGCCAATCCACCTAACCCACACATCTTTGGACTGTGGGAAGGAAACCGGAGCATCCCGGAGGAAACCCACGCAAACACGGGGAGGACATGCAGACTCCGCACAGACAGTGACCCAGCCGGGAACTGAACCTGGGACCCTGGAGCTGTGAAGCATTTATGCTAACCACCATGCTACCGTGCTGCCCCTAATATCACCTCTCATTCTTCAAAACGCCAATGGTTATGGCCCAATATGCTTGAAAGGCTGAAGGAAAGTTGGAATGCAGGAGAATAGATTGGAGATACTTTCTTTAATCCTGGAGCCTGACCCAGTGGTTTGTGGAGTGTTGTGTGTCATTATTCTGCAATATTGCGTGAAGACAAATTATGCTGATTGAACTAAGTGATCAAAATTATTGCCCTGTATGTCCACGCGCTGTGAAATAAATACTTAACAATTTGTGTCTGATCTTGTCTTGCCAATCGTTTCTCAGTTCACCTTCCAAAGAAGCACACAGGGTAAAGAGCTCAAATATCCAGTTCAAACTGCAACATATACTTTCAACCCCAGGTTAAACAACCATGTAGTTAAATATTGAATATTATGTAAGTGATCGCCACTGTTTCTGAAATTTTAGAGTAGTGTTGGATATCACAACAATGCAGTTTCTCTTTCTAACCTTGGGTTAGGCACACCTGGGGCCTCTTCCCAGAATGCCATTTCCGCTGAACTGACTGCAGAAACAGGCCGACATTATCTATGCCTATTGATAATTAATTTTTTTAAATTCCAATTAAGGGGCAATTTAGCGTGGCCAATCCACCTACCCTGCACATCTTTGGGTTGTGGGGGTTTAGACCCACGCACACGTGGGGAGAATGTGCAAACTCCACACGGACAGTGACCCGGGGCTGGGATCGAACCCGGGTCCTCGACATCATGAGGCAGCAGTGCGCCACTGACTGTGCCACTGTGCCGCCCATATATGCCTAATATATTTGAGGACAGCTTAGAATGTATTGTATTCTGAAAATCATCGGTTGTTTTTGTTATATTTTTAATTGATGGAACAACTTATGCATTTCTAGCTTAGCATGATAATTCATGATATTCTGAGCTCCCATTCCAACTATGATGAGAAAATATCAATCTGTCCTTGCCATATGCTACATTGCAGCACACCAACATTAAAGCTGAGCATCGGTGAGAAAGGAAGTCACAACAGGGATATGGGATATTTTACTGTCAAGTCCAATTACGTGTTGGCAGCTGATGTGACTGATCGGGAGACTGATGTGTCAAGATACAGCGATCATATCCCATCAAAAACATTTGACAACCAGATGAAAATGCTTTTTTCTTTTGTGGAGAAAACACTAATGCCCAAAAGTATTTCTTTCCAAATTTTTGCAGATTGACATCCATGAAAATTAATAGCTTGCTCAGGAGATCTGAAATGAAATGAAATGAAATGAAAATCGCTTATTGTCACAAGTAGGCTTCAAATGAAGTTACTGTGAAAAGCCACATTCCGGTGCCTGTTCAGGGAGGCTGGTACGGGAATTGAACCGTGCTACTAGCCTGCCTTGGTCTGCTTTCAAAGCCAGCGATTTAGCCCTGTGCTAAACCAGCCCCAACCAATCCCATTAATAACTGGAGACTTATTAGGAAAGAAGGACTTGCATTTATATGTAACCTTTCACAACCTCAGAACATCCAAAGAGCTTCTGAGCCAGTAAGGTACTTTCGAAGTGTGTATTGTGGTAGTGTAGGAAGCATGGCAGCTAATTGCACACACCAGCTCCCACGGCCAGCACTATGGTAATGAACAAATCATCTCTTTTGTCTGGAGAACTCCCTTGGTGTTCTTCAAAATAATGTCATAGGGTCTTTAATGGGCGTCACGGTAGCACAGTGGTTAGCATCGTTGCTTCACAGTGCCAGGGTCCCAGGTTCGATTCCCTGCTTGGGTCACTGCCTGTCCAGAGTCTGCACGTTCTCCCTGTGTCTGTGTGGGTTTCCTCCTTGTTCCTCCCACAAGTCTCGAAAGACGTGCTGTTAGATAATTTGGACATTCAGAATTCTCCCTCTGTGTACCCGAACAGGCGACAGAATGTGGCGACTAGGGGCTTTTCACAGTAACTTCCTTGCAGCATTAATGTAAGCCTACTTGTGACAATAAAGAATATTATTATTCTTATTATTAATGCCTGCACTGAGAAGGAAGATAGGCCTTAGATTAACAACCTATCTGAAAGAAGGTATCTCTGACAATTAACACTCCTTAAGGTCATCCAACCTAATTAATTTGGATTTGGAAGGCCAGTGTTCTGTGATCTGGTTTCTATCATTTGTACTTTTGAATCTGTTTGCCGTACACCAGTAACGGACTTATGTCATGGTTTCCTGCCCTTATGAGTCTGCTGTGAAGCTACAAAGAACTCATGGGTGTTGGGCATCCAAATTAGATTGAAAGCAATTTTAAGAACAAAGTGTGGCGAGCTGCTGGGGTGGAATTATTATAAGTTGAAATACCGCCAAGGGTCGAGAGGTATGCCTAAAAGCCAGGATTGTTTTACAAGATGTAAAATAAATTTACCATTCACGGTCCCAATCCATTTATTATCCAGTCATTGTGTTATCCTTCGAGTAATACAGTTTACAGCAATTGCTGTCGGAAACCACTTGCAAATTGACTCACATTTTTGCAATAAAGGTGAGTGATAACAGTCATAAAATCGTATCTGTTATATTAAATGCATTATTATGCCTCTGTAAATGTCCTTGAAAACATTATAGCTAGTTTTCTGCTTCAAGTACCAGGCATCTGAGCTGTGGTTTCGTTTTCAATTCATTGCCCTAAGCCTCAATTTCCTCTCGCTGGCTCTTATATTTAAGAAGGAGAGTCAATCTCTCAGCCTGCAGCATCAAGAATGGCTGGGGTTCTACGGTTGTGGACCCCAAAGCTGACAAAAAGCAGCAGGTAGAAAGCTTCTGGGCCCTACAACCCTTTTCTACAGCGATAAGCAAAACGAGACCTATATATGATGGTCCATCAGTTTGTGGGCAGCACCCATTTCTCTGCTAGAGGTTTTGAGCTGGTTCAGTACTGTACCAGGAATCGGACCCACCATCCATAGGCACACTTCCCTTCCAGCCCTAACCAACTGATGCTCCGGAAATTTGAGGTGGGAAGCATGGCAACCTCATTGCTCTGGGGAAGATGATGGGGGAGAAAGGTGTTGCAATGCAGAGGTGGTGGGTTGCGGGGGGAGGTGGGGGTGGTCGGGGTATGCTGCACTAGTAGGTTATGAAGGAAAACATAAAACTAGCTTATCACAACATATATGTTAAAACAACGAAGAACAAAATTAAGAACAATACAGCACAGGAACAGGCCCTTTGGCCCTCCAGGCCTGCGCCGATCACGTGTCCTATCTAGACCAACTGCCTGTAACTTCATACCCCGTCTGTTCATGTGCCTATCCAGATAAGTCTTAAAGGTCAATAATGTATCTACCTCAACCACCTCACTTGGCAGTGCTTTCCACACCGCCTTAAAAAAAAAAAATTCCCCCCCCCACATCTCCACTGAACCTATCCCACCCCCCTCACCTTGAACTTGTGCCACTTGTAATTGTCATTTCCGCCCTGGAAAAAGCCTCCCAACTGTTCACCCGATCTATACCTCTAATAATTTTATAAACTTCTATCAGATCGCCCCTCAGCCTCCGTCTCTCTAGGGAGAACAATCCCAGTTTATTCAATCTCTCGTCATAGCTAATACCCTCCATACCAGGCAACATCGTCGTAAACCTTTTCTGTACTCTCTCCAAAACCTCAAAGAAAAGAAAATAAGGAATAAGAAGGGTGCAGTCCTTCTGGTAGTGTGGTAACCGGAATTGGACACAGTTTCTGATGTTTCTAAAGTTAACTCCGTTTTAGGATGGTTGAAACTATAGAACTTCAGAAATATGGAAAATAAACTCCATGATCATTTTTTGCATACAGACAAACTTATGGTTTCACAGAATCATAGAATTTACAGTGTTGAAGGAGGCCATTCGGCCTTCGAGTCCACGCCAGCCCCTGAAAGACCACCCTACCTACGTCCACATCCCCACCCTAACTCGTTACCCAGCAACCCCACCTAACATTTATACACCATGGGACAGTTTAGCGTGACCAATCCACCTAACCCACACATCTTTGGACTGAGGGAGGAAACCGGAGCACCCGTAGGAAACCCACGCAGGCACGGGGAGAACTTGCAGACTCCACACAGACAGTGACCCAAGCCAAGAATAGAATCCGGGTCCCTGATGCTGTGAATCAACAGTGCTAACCACTGTGCTACCGTGCCGCTCCAGGAGCAGGAGTAGGCCTTTGGACTCCATGAGCGTGTTCCACCATTCAGTAACACGGCTGATCTGATTGTGGCCTCAACTGCACATTCTACCTACTCCCGGTATCCTATAACTCTCATCAGTCAAGAATCTATCTACTTCAGCCTGAAAAATATTAATTGATGCCACCCCCACCACTCTCTGAGGAAGAGCGGGTTCCAAAGATGCATAACCCTTTAGAGAAAACATTTCTTCTCATCTGTCTTAAATGGGAGTCCCTTTATTTCTAAACTGTGTCCCCTATTTCTAATCTCTTCATAGGTATAATTTCAGCATCCACTCTTTCAACTTCCTCAAGATCTTGGGTGCAATCAAACGGCACGTTCCGCCTGAAAAGCGGCGCAACGTGGCCAATAGAAGCCGTGAGACCCTGCTCCCGGGGTCTGCCTGGCTTGCAACACCTCGCAAAATCTAAGGCGATCTTGTGAGACGTTGCGATGTGAATCCTGCCCATTGTGGGCAGGATCAACTTTTGGCAAATCAAACAGCTAGTCTCACTTTGATGTGCTTTTTCCGAAGGTCTCCGAGGCATTAGGATCTATCCCATTTCCTTCGGAGACCTCGGGTGTTGTTCAGTACTGGTCTCCACAAACAGGGACCAGATGGAATGGCACTTGTCGGGATCTCCCAGGGGATCGGAGGCCTCAGGTGTGTGCCCTCTAGGCAGGGTGGTACGCTGGCACTGCTGGTGCCACCTGCACATCCTGGCACTGCCACCTGGGTGCTGGCCTGACACTGCCAGGGTGCTCAGGTGGCACTGCCAACTTGAAGGGGCACTGCCAAGGCGCCAAGCTGACATTTTCTGTGTGGCAGCGATTGGGCTGGGGATGCCCTGCGTGGGTGTTTTGGGGGGTGGGGTGGTGGGGGGGGGGGGGGGGGATACAGGGGGGTTGGTGATCCTCCCATAGTGAGTTGGGGTTGAGGGTCGCCTAGGACCTCCAGAGATCAGGATGCCATTTAAAAATGGCGCCCGATCTCTCTCTAAGGGGAGTCTGGCGAGCAGAGCTCCTCAATGCAGAAACGAGACTATGTGCGGCCTCGGCCGCGTGTTTCCCATTGAGGCCCCGTATCTAATCCGAGTGATGTTAGATAGCGTTGTTTCTTGACGCTATGAACGCCGGGAAATACGCGGCTTAACGCACTCGCTATGGGACTTTGTATCCATTTAGTTAAATCGCACCTTTATGTTTCGATGGACCACCACTCAGTCTGCGAAACCCCAATGGATACAGGCCCAACCTATCCAACTTTTCACAAGATAACTTCAAGATGATTACCCCCCCCCCCCAGAGAGTGCGAGGGGTGGGGGAGGGGAGAGTGCGAGGGGTGGGGGAGGGGAGAGTGCGAGGGGTGGGGGAGGGGAGAGTGCAAGGGGTTGGGGAGGGGAGAGTGCGAGGGGTGGGGGAGGGGAGAGTGCGAGGGGTGGGGGAGGGGAGAGTGCGAGGGGTGGGGGAGGGGAGAGTGCGAGGGGTGGGGGAGGGGAGAGTGCGAGGGGTGGGGGAGGGGAGAGTGCGAGGGGTGGGGGAGGGGGAGAGCGCGAGGGGTGGGGGAGGGGAGAGCGCGAGGGATGGGGGAGGGGAGAGCGCGAGGGGTGGGGGAGGGCTGGGGGAGGGGAGAGCGCGAGGGGTGGGGGAGGGGAGAGCGCGAGGGGTGGGGGAGGGGAGAGCGCGAGGGGTGGGGGAGGGCTGGGGGAGGGGAGAGCACGAGGGGTGGGGGAGGGCTGGGGGAGGGGAGTGCGCGAGGGGTGGGGGAGGGCTGGGGGAGGGGAGTGCGCGAGAGGTGGGGGAGGGCTGGGGGAGGGGAGTGCGCGAGGGGTGGGGGAGGGCTAGGGGAGGGGAGTGCGCGAGGGGTGGGGGAGGGCTAGGGGAGGGGAGTGCGCGAGGGGTGGGGGAGGGCTGGGGGAGGGGAGAGTGCGAAGGGTGGGGGAGGGGGGAGTGCGAAGGGTGGGGGAGGGGAGTGTGCGAAGGGTGGGGGAGGGGAGAGTGCGAAGAGTGGGGGAGGGGAGAGTGCGAGGGGTGAGGAGGGGAGAGTGCGAAGGGTGGGGAGGGGAGAGTGCGAAGGGTGGGGGAGGGGAGAGTGCGAAGGGTGGGGGAGGGGAGAGTGCGAGGGGTGGGGAGGGGAGAGTGCGAGGGGTGGGGAGGGGAGAGTGCGAGGGGTGGGGAGGGGAGAGTGCGAGGGGTGGGGAGGGGAGAGTGCGAGGGGTGGGGGAGGGGAGAGTGCGAGGGGGGGAGAGTGCGAGGGGTGGGAGGGGAGAGTGCGAGGGGTGAGGGGGGAGAGTGCGAGGGGTGGGGGAGGGCTGGGGGAGGGGAGAGCGCGAGGGGTGGGGGAGGGCTGGGGAGGGGAGTGCGCGAGGGCTGGGGAGGGGAGTGTGCGAGGGGTGGGGAAGGGCTGGGGGAGGGGAGAGTGCGAAGGGAAGCCAGGGAAGAGA
The DNA here is from genome assembly GCF_902713615.1 of Scyliorhinus canicula. NCBI lineage: Eukaryota > Metazoa > Chordata > Chondrichthyes > Carcharhiniformes > Scyliorhinidae > Scyliorhinus > Scyliorhinus canicula. Next base: position 87,086,952 of record NC_052154.1, on the reverse strand, counting down.
TTGCTGAGCCTTTGGCTTTGATTTTTATGTCATCATTGGCTACAGGAATAGTGCCAGAGGACTGGAGGGTAGCAAATGTGGTCCCTTTGTTCAAGAAGGGGAGTAGAGATAACCCCGGTACCTATAGGCCGGTGAGCCTCACGTCTGTTGTGGGTAAGGTCTTGGAGAGGATTATAAAAGATACGATTTATAATCATCTAGATAGGAATAATATGATTAGGGATAGTCAGCATGGTTTTGTGAAGGGTAGGTCATGCCTCACAAACCTTATTGAGTTCTTTGAGAAGGTGACTGAACAGGTAGACGAGGGTAGAGCAGTTGATGTGGTGTATATGGATTTCAGTAAAGCGTTTGATAAGGTTCCCCACGGTCGGCTATTGCAGAAAATACGGAGGCTGGGGATTGAGGGTGATTTAGAGATGTGGATCAGAAATTGGCTAGTTGAAAGAAGACAGAGAGTGGTAGTTGATGGTTAATGTTCAGAATGGAGTTCAGTTACGAGTGGCGTACCACAAGGATCTGTTCTGGGGCCGTTGCTGTTTGTCATTTTTATAAATGACCTAGAGGAGGGCGCAGAAGGATGGGTGAGTAAATTTGCAGACGACACTAAAGTCGGTGGAGTTGTAGACAGTGCGGAAGGATGTTGCAGGTTACAGAGTGACATAGATAAGCTGCAGAGCTGGGCTGAGAGGTGGCAAATGGAGTTTAATGTGGAGAAGTGTGAGGTGATTCACTTTGGAAAGAATAACAGGAATGCGGAATATTTGGCTAATGGTAAAATTCTTGGTAGTGTGGATGAGCAGAGGGATCTCGGTGTCCATGTATATAGATCCCTGAAAGTTGCCACCCAGGTTGATAGGGTTGTGAAGAAGGCCTATGGTGTGTTGGCCTTTATTGGTAGAGGGATTGAGTTCCGGAGCCATGAGGTCATGTTGCAGTTGTACAAAACTCTAGTACGGCCGCATTTGGAGTATTGCGTACAGTTCTGGTCGCCTCATTATAGGAAGGACGTGGAAGCCTTGGAACGGGTGCAGAGGAGATTTACCAGGATGTTGCCTGGTATGGAGGGAAAATCTTATGAAGAAAGGCTGATGGACTTGAGGTTGTTTTCGTTAGAGAGAAGAAAGTTAAGAGGTGACTTAATAGAGGCATACAAAATGATCAGAGGGTTAGATAGGGTGGACAGCGAGAGCCTTCTCCCACGGATGGAGGTGGCTAGCACGAGGGGACATAGCCTTAAATTGAGGGGTAATAGATATAGGACAGAGGTCAGAGGTGGGTTTTTTACGCAAAGAGTGGTGAGGCCGTGGAATGCCCTACCTGCAACAGTAGTGAACTCGCCAACATTGAGGGCATTTAAAAGTTTATTGGATAAGCATATGGATGATAAGGGCATAGTGTAGGTTAGATGGCCTTTAGTTTTTTTCCATGTCGGTGCAACATCGAGGGCCGAAGGGCCTGTACTGCGCTGTATCGTTCTATGTTCTATGTAATACTGCAATTAAGTTACTGTGAAAAGCCCATTCCGCCCACATTCCGGCACCTGTTCAGGTCCACAGAGGGAGAATTCAGAATGTCAAATTCACCAACAGCACGTCTTTTGGGACTTGTAGAAGGAAACCGCAGCACCCGGAGGAAACCCACGCAGACACGGGAGAATGTGCAGAGTCCGCACAAACAGTGATCCAAGCCGGGAATCGAACCTGGGGTCCTGGCGCTGTGAAGCAACAGTGCGAACTACTGTGCTACCGTGCCGCCCTAATATCCGTTAAAGATACATTATTTCAAAGCTGTTTATTTCCAGTATACTGCTTGGTTACTTTGTTTTGCAGGAGATTTTCATTCAAATTTTAAATTCTTGTAATGCGAGCATTGTTAACACGACAGTAATTATTCTCCATCTCTTGTTTCCCTTGCGAAGCAATTATTTTTGAATCGCTGCAATCAGTGTGGTGAAGATAGGTCTGGTGCACTATTTGGTTAGAAGTTCCAAGATCTTCACCCAGTGATGAAGAGTGAAGGCAATACATATCCAACATAGGGTTGATGTGTGACTTGGAGGAGAACGTGGAGGTGGTGGTGTTCTCAGGAATCAGGAATTTGCTACACTTATCCTTCAAGAGCTCATGGGTTTAGAAAATGCTGTCAAAGCAGTCTTACTGCAATGCAGCTAGCAGATGGTACACACTGCAGCCTAGCTGGTGGAGAAGGTGCATGGGATTGGGGGAAAGTGTATTGAGATGGATAAAAACTGGTTGGCAGAAAGGAAACAAAGAGTAGGAATTAACGGTTCCTTTTCAAATTGGTAGGCAGTAACTAGTGGGGTGCCACAGGGATCGGTGCCAGGACCCCAGCTATTCACAATATATATTAGTGATTTGGATGAGGCAACAAAATGTAACATCTCAAAGTTTGCAGATGATACCAAGTTAGGTGGGAGGGTGAACTGTGACGAGAATGCCGTCAGCATGATCTGGACAGGTTAGGTGAGTGGGCAAATCAATGGTAGATGCAGTATAATTTGGAATAATCTGAGGTTATTCACTTTGGAAGCAAAAACAAGAAGGCAGATTACTACCTGAATGGCTGTAAATTGGGAGAGGGGAGTGTGCAGTGGGACCTGGGTGTCCTTGTGCACAAGTTTCTGAAGGTAAGCATGCAGGTGCAGCAGGTGGTAAAGAAGGCAAATGGTATGTTGGCTTTCATTGCGAGAGGGTTTGAGTACAGGAACAGGGATGTACTTTTGCCATTATACAGGGCCTTGGTGAGGCCACACCCAGAATATCGTGTGCAGTTTTGGTCTCCTTTTCATTTTTTTTTAATAAACAATTTTATTGAGGTATTTTTCGGCATTGTAAACAGTTACAGACATCAACAAAAAGAAAGCAAAAAAGGTAAAAATGTGCAAACATCCACGTACAATCAATGCTTCAATCGTACCACACTGCACAGGCCCGCTCCTCTCCCATCGGCACTACCCGCCAATTTATCCCTCCTACTCTACTTTGATCTCCTTTTCTGAGGAAGAATGTTCTTGCTCTCGTGTGTGCAGCGAAGGTTTACCAGACTGATTCCGGGGGTGGCGGGACTGACATATGAGGAGAGATTGACTAGGTTAGGATTGTTTTCACTGGAGTTCAGACGAATGAGGAGGGGAATCTTATAGAGATCTCATAGGACTAGATAAGGTGGATACAGGGAGGATGTTCCCAATGGTGGGTGTGTCCAGAACCAGGGTCACAATCTGAGGATTTGGGGTAGACCATTTAGGAGAGAGATGAGGAGACATTCCTTCAGCCAAAGAGTGGTGAACCTGTGGAATTCATTACCACAGGAGGTTGTTGAGTCTAAGACATTGAATACATTCAAGAGGTGGCTAGATATGGCACTTGAGGCAAATGTGATCAAGAGCTATGGGGAGAAAGCAGAATTAGGCTATCAGCCATGATCATGACGAATGGCGGAGCAGGCTCAATGGGCCAAATGGCCTCCTCCTGCTCCTATCTTCTATTTTTCTATGATGTGCCAATCGAGCAGACCATTCTGCCCTGAATAATGTCGAGCTCCTTGAGTGTTGCAGCTGCATTCACACATGGAAATGGAGAATATTTCATCACACTAATAACTTCTGCCTTCATGGCTCAGGTGATCAGGCTTTGAGTAGTTGGGTGTGAGTCATTCAATGAGAATTCACAACCGATGATAGGAAAAAAAATCAGTGAATGAAAGCCAATACTCTAACGCCAGATAAAGAATGGTTTTGTTACTATCGTTTGCTTTTCCAATCCAATATTCTCACTTGATAATCATCTATTATTTTTCTCCAGAACTTGAGATCCGCCAACACAAAGGTTCCATTGCTCCTGGCGTCGTCCTACTCACCGTTGAAGATCCAGAAACTCGTGTCGGTAGTGGTGGTGCCACCCTCAATGCATTGCTGGTAGCTGCAGAACACCTCAGTGCCAAGGCTGGATATACGGTACACACAGTTGCTTTTGTGGTGATGGCAGGTTGCAGCTTATGGAATCACAGAACCTTACAAGACCATTTGTACCAGTTCTTTGAAAGAGCTATCCAATTAGTCTGACTCCTCCTATTCTTTCCTCATAAGCCTGGCAATTTTTCCATTTAAAATATATGTCTAATTCTCTTTTAAAAGTTATTATTGAATCTGTTTCCCCCACACTTTCAGCACTGCATTCTAGATCGGGGGAAAAAAAATTCTGCTCATCCCCCAGCGTCCCCTGGTTACCTACCTTCCTCCGAGTGGAAAAACCTTCTCTTATTTGCTCTTTCAAAGTCCCTTTATAATTTTGACCACTGCTATTAAACTGTTAGTTTCGCTAGTGGCCCAGTGTTTAAAGCATTGAACAATGTGGTGTTCAGCTGCGTAAACCGGAACCCAGTCTCAACTCCTGGTCTGTTGTATGGGCCTGATTTAGCTCAGTGGGCTAGACAGCCGGTTTGAACAAGGCCAGCAGCATGGGTTCAATTCCCGTACCGGCTGAGAATTCTGAATTCTCCATCTTGTACCCGAACAGGCACCGCCGGAATGTGGCGACTAAGGGCTTTTCACAGTAACTTCATTACAGTGTTAATGTAAGCCTACTTGTGACGATAAAAAGATTATTTGTTTATTTATTTATTTATTTATGTGAGCTGATCTTGGCCAGAGTAATGTCAGTTGCGATACTATGGTTGGCCTCAGTACTTTTAGAATAGTAAAAGGATAAATCGAGACAAAAAAGACTTGCATTTTTACAGAACCTTTCAAGACTTCAAAATGTCCCAAAGCACTTTATAACTAATGAAGTACTTCCCATTGTAATGTAGGAAACAAAGCAGCCTGACTTGAACCTGCCCCCAATTCCCCAGAAGAAAAATTGTCTGATGGTGTATTTTATAGTGAGGAGGTTCTGCTGAATTTGGAATTTCAGAGTTCAAGCCTTGGTGGCGAATATCCAGACTATAGTCACAGGAATTAATTGACGCAAAGGGGCTAAATTATAATTAAAGGTTAAGCCCACCCAGCACTTTATTCTCCTTTCAAGATAACATATTGCGCACTTCAAGCAGAAAACAATTATTCGAGATTTTAAGGCCTTGCTAGCAACTTGGATATCAATTTGCAATCACACCATTATCAGGAATATGCTATAATTAAATTTCTAGAGATTTCAGAGGGACCAAAATTCTGCACATCATCAACAAATCTCAATGATTTAATTAATTTTTTGTGTATACCTCTTACGGTATTGATAAAATGTCGCAGAGAATAGGGCCTGGATTCTCTGAGTCTCCACGTCACAATCGCGCTCGGTGCGGGGGCGGAGAATGGTGCATCAGACCTGCGATCATGTCCAACGCCTTCTCGCGATTCTCTGGGGACCGGAGAATTGCCGCCAATCGTGCGCATGGTCGGGGGCCATTGAAAGAGGCCCCCGCGCCGATTCTCCAACGACAACTGGCCGAGTTCCCACCGGGGTAGTTCACTCATGGTTCCACCCAACAGGGGCTCGGAGCCGCGGCCGCCCTGGTGGGGGGTGGGGAGGGATCCATCATGGAGTGGGGGGGCCTCCAGGACGGCCAGGTTCACGATCGGGGGCCACCAATCAGCGGCCGCATGCGATCTGGGGTGGAGGGGCCTATATTGTCGGTGCCGGCCCGCTGTGTGGGTCCGCCATGGGGTTGGTGCATGCGCGGACCCGCGGCCGGAAGTGCAGGGCCCCGTATCGGCAGCCGGAGCTGCATGGACTACTCAGGGGCCTTGCTGGCCCCCTTCAAAATGGAGAATCACTCTGGAGTTTCTCCAGGAAAGTCCAGACTGATTCGTGCCCGTTAGCTCACGGGCATGGGGACATAGCCCCATTATTGGAGAATTCCGCTCCAGGTGTCTGTAAAATAGTTCTTAAATACTGCAGGATGGAAGAGTTATTTTGAATGGATATCAATAAAATGGCGGGTCTTTAATTGCTTTGAGAAATAAATGAGATCAACAATACCAGCAATATTATAACAAAGATTGTTAGAGCAGATTCTCCCACATACATTTCCACCTCCCGAAGTGCATAGATCCAGTTTCACACTTTGTCCCAACCACATATATTAGAACATGTATACTTAAGGGGTGACCTGATAGAGATCTACAAGATTATGAGGGGCATGGATAGAGTGGATGGGCAGGCACTCTTTCCCAGGGTGGAGGGGTCAGTCACCAGGGAGCATAGGTTTAATGTCCATGGGGAACGGCTGCCTCACGTCATTGAAGACCCAGGTTCAATCGCGGCCCCGGCTCACTGTCCATGTGGAGTTTGCACATTCTCCCCATGTCTGTGCGGGTCTCACCCCCACAACACAAAAAGATGTGCGTGGTAGGTGAATTGGCCACGCTAAATTACCCCTTAATTGGAAAGAAAGTAATTGGGTACTCTAAATCTGCCGGTGCAGACACGATGGGCTGAAGGGCCTCTTTCTGTGCTGTAAAACTGACTGACTAATGTTGGTGCTTAATTCAGTCAAATTTCTTTCCTGTTAGCAGGGATTTTTTTTACAGTGTTTCCAGTCACAGCATGTTCTTTATTTCTGTGGAAACGGAAACTAGATGTCTAAGCCATAGGTGGAATGTTAAAGAGTTCATGTGATGGGCAAAGGATTAGGCCAGGTTAGGTGTGTGCCCAACTGTGGTGGTGTTTTTAGCGGAATAGCCCAGTGATACTCGCTTTCGTGCCTAAAGAATGTCTAGTTGAGCAACACTACAGAAAGCTTCCAATATCTCTGAACCTCAGCAAGAGTCAGCATTGGAATTAGGGGGGAAATTGCACGTAAATTGGAAATAAAATGGCTCATGAAAAATAGTACCAGAATCCCAGTATGCCAACACCAGCTAATGATGGGATTTTGATATGTCTGTGTTGTCAGAAGCGGGACATTCTTCAAATAACTTTCTGTTGAATCACTGGTTATAAAAGATGTTACACTGAACATCAAGACCGATCAATAAGGTTTAAAATCAAATGAAATGTAACATAGACCTTGGAACATGAAATATTAAACACTCTGTGAAAGAGTAAGTTTTTAAAGATGTATTTTGAATTGTGCGTTCAAAAAAACCTGTACAGCGGAATAAAATTGCAACTTTTCATTGTGTCAGCAAATGCTTTGTTAAGGCAGCCCAAGGTGATGACAGGGTTTCTCTGCTACTGCAGTAATCTTTTTAAAAACTGTTTTTCTTCCTGTGATTTCCCCCTCTTATCCATGTTCTTGTGATTCCCGCTGACTTGGCAAAGATTATGAATCAAAGCAGAAACTTCCTGATGTGTGATTAGCTATTTTAAAATTCGCGAGTCAATCTCCTGTGGCACTGCTGTTAAATTGGAAAACACATTTTTTCTTTTTACATGCTGACTTTTTGTTGCGATTTCCCACCAATTCCCTTCTGCCTTTGTCTCCTTAACGGTGAGCAAAATAAAAAGGGTCCGTACCACTGTGTGACACTTTCCTGCAAATCACTCAAAAGCACTTGGAGGATGTTTCATTTCACAGTTTGACTCACGACTCGCACCACACTGCCCCCATCCCCACTTCCTAAAATCTTTTTTTTTAAATAATTTTTATTGAAAAATTTTGAATTTATACAACAACAACAAACCATGATAAAATACCAAAAATAGCAATAATATTAGCAATCATAAACATTCGCCCCACCTCCATGAACAACACAGCATACTAATAACAATGCAAATTAACACAATATTAAGTTACATAATAGAAACTACAATAAGGAACCCCCCCCCCCCCGGTTTGCTGCTGCTATTGACCAAGATACCTATCTTTGAGCCAGGAAGTCCAGAAGAGGCTGCCATCGTTTATAGAACCCTTGTATTGATCCCCTCAGGACAAATTTGACCCTTTCCAATTTTATAAATCCCGCCATGTCACTGATCCAGGTCTCCACACTTGGGGGCCTCGCATCCTTCCACTGCAGCAAGATCCTTCGTCGGGCTACTAGGGACGCAAAGGCCAGGACACCGGCCTCTTTTGCTTCCTGCACTCCCGGCTCTACCGCAACTCCATTTCCTAAAATTTATGATGTCCAAAATGCTGTTTAGTTTAAACTAAAACATTAAAAAATAAAAAAACATTAAATTCATTCACTCCATGATATTCAATATCTTTTTAGAGAGGATGTTGAACTCTCAAAAAAGAAGCTCTTTTGTTCACCTCTATTTTTCAGTTAAGAAGGTAAATGGGAACAACTGTGAGAGAGATATACTTACTAATATCTTTGAGTGACAGAGAGAGACACGGCCACGACAGTCTCACCTCATTCTAATTTGATATGATATTTTGAATTTTTAATGCTTCAATGTTCCACACCTCACCTTTAACCCTGTATCCAATTACTTTTGGGTGATTTGTGAGGAAGTACCATCCTGTGGTCAGATTGTGCAATTACTGGTAATGAATTTACACTGCCAAAGTCATTATAAATGCATACATGGAAATTTATAATTGGCAAAGTTAACTCAAAAACATAAAATAACTTTGAAGTTTTAAAAAAAATCTACGTTAACAGATCTCCTGTGGTGTTGCTCATGGGGATTTTATAAAATGTGGACATTGGTTGAGGTAAGGCTAAAAGATCTGTGGATCAGCACATGTCAATGTAATTCAGTCCCCATTATTCAGTCCCTTTTTTATATAATGCGTTGTTTTAATTGCACATCAAGTTTGACAATTTAAGGCCAAACATTTCACAAATCTGTTTCCATAACACTCTAAACATCTTTGGATTAAATCGACTTTGAATCACTATAACAATCCCTTTGCTTTGGGATAAGAAACAGTTGTACTGAGAACTTCTGACCTTTTTACCATGCCAGAGCTCTAAGAACGAAGATAACCGACTCCAGCCTTTAAAGAGAGAGCCATTGCAGTAATCTCCATACAGTTTAATCCGCTTCAAATGATTGATGTTGAATTTGCTGCACAGATAAATATGTGACTGTTCTGACTGCTTGTTATTGGTTTGAGCTTGAAGTAAAGTTTACTGCTAACATAATAGAATGGAATCTCTTTGAAGTCTACTTTGCTCATAGTCAGCACTACCAGGTTATTCTGGCAAAGGAGAGGAAAAATCAACCAGCCTTTCCTATACCTGATCTCTGCCCAGTGATCCCAAACTGGGGTGTGAATTAGGAGTAGAGGAATGGGTCCAGTTGTGATTTTCTCTCCTAGTTAAGTATCCTGATTAATCCAATTGCCAGGGCACTCAAATGATAATGGATGGTGGGCAGCTGTTAAACACTACCTCTGCAAGAAACTGAGAGGTTACACCTATCAGGAATGATTGAACAAGGCTGGTTCCTTTCTGAAGAGAAAAAGACTGATACAAGTCTTTAAGATTATGAGTAGGCTTTGGGAGGATTTAGAGAAAATGTTTGCACTTAGAAAGAACTAGGGGTCATAAATAAGGAAGTCAGTAATGAATAGAATAATAGGGAATTCAGGAGAAGTTTCTTTATCCAGAGACTGGTTGGAATGTGGAACTCTACCATAGGGAGTACAAAAACAAAATGCAGCAGATACTGGCAATCTAAAATAAAACAAAATGTTGGAAATAACGGGGCAGGTCAGATAACAAGATGCAACCTGAACTGCTAAATATTGCCAGAGTTTTCTGTTTTTATTTACCACAGGAGTTGATGAGGTGAACGACATGGGTGCATTTAAGGGTAAGCATGAAGGAGAAAGAGGAATTTTGATATTAATGAAGAGGGCTGGACAAAGGCTTGTATGAAGAATAAACAACATGGACCTTTTGGGTTTTGTGGCCTGTTTCTGTGCTAAAAGTATTCTAAAATGTCAGTAATCTCAGGAGAGGAGAAGGTGAAAACTCACTAGGTATGGTGGTGCAGTGTTGGGGAAATTAAAATCAAGGGTACAGCCCTTGAAAGTCCTCTTCTGAAGAGACACCATTTTGTTTCAGTCCATTTTGCTCCTTCCCCATTTTTCCTGAAGCAGTGCGAAGGCCAATCGGCCCTCACAGACCCAAAGCCACTTTTGGCATCCCATCCACAGCAAAACAGTAGCAGGAATCAGAATGAAAATGTTGCACCTCAGGAAAGAGCACTGCGAAACTTGGGCTCGGCAAAAATCATTTGCTTTTGAAGCAAAGCTTATAGACAAAGCTTTGACCATTGCTGGTGTCTGTTGTTTTTAAACTTCAATTCATCATGGCACGTCTAGCGCCCCTTCTCAAAAAAAACTAGAGACAGAATTCTCCCAAAAAATGATAAGCACATTTTGAGCAGTAATCACAGTATGTTTCCCGTTGGGTGTTTGTGTGTGATTCGAATTGCAATTCACCCACACTTCGTCATATTTTTGGAGTTTTTTGGGGAGATTCTCACTGAAAAATCCCACACTTAGAATTTTTTCTGGAGCGAGGAACTAAAAACCTAAAGAAGAATTAAAGGCCGACTCCTCCAAGATCGGGGCGCCCTTTTTAAATGTAGCCCAGATCTCAAAGTTAAGTTGAAGGACCCCACACCCTCAACCCTCGGCCCTGGACCGGCAGGGCCCCCCATCACTAAATGTCCGTCTTGCTACACCACCCCCTCCCCCAACTCACCACACAAGCATGAGGGTGACCTGGCCCCACCCCATCTATCCTTGTTGGCATTGGGTCAACGCACATCCCTCCCAAGTGAACATACCCTGCGATGGGGTCGCTGAGGGCCCACTCACTTTTAGGCTCAACCCCCCACCCCCATGAGTCTGCCTCTGCCCCTCCCCCCAACTCCCCACCCTTCATACCCCCCTCATACCCATCCTTCATACTCCGCCACCCACCCTTCATACCCTCCATTCACGGCCCCACCTCTTCAGGCCACTCCCTTCACTCCACCCCCCACACCCCCTTCACCCCCCTCCCCGCTTTATATACCCTGTTCATGGCCAGCTTCACCCACTTCCCTTTCCATGTCCATGACACCCCTTGGGGCCCCCATCTTGGTAGTGCTGTTTGGCAACTTGGCATCGCTGTAGTGTCAACCTGGCATTGGCAGTACCTGCCGGGTCATCACGTCTGGCCTCCGTTGATGGAGACTAGTACTGATTAGCGCTGGCTTCACGCTGTGCCAGTGGGACCGGTGAATCCGAGGAGCCAGGAGACACTGGCTTCGAATGATTTGTGCATATTTAAATGAGTGTTAAGACTCGTTTAAATATGCTCATCTGGATCACGCCCAGAGAGGGCATGATTGCGTCGGGCGCCACGGGTCGGCAGCATCGTGGTCAGTTCAGCTCCCGGCGCAAACCCCATTTACAGACTCTCTCGCTGTCCATCGGGAATAGCGACATCAGCTCCTGGTGCAATGCGGTCAGAGAATTGCACCTTATGTCTCTGGCTTCATAACGTTTGGATTGAAATGCAAGCAATGACCCATGAGACTCTGGTATTGGACTCTCAACTACGTGGCTGTGAATCCAAATACCAGCCATAACTCCCACCTGAATGTATCTTCTATCTTTGAGCACATTTCAACCCAGTCAGTTGTACCATTTAGTGGCAGATTCCAAACCACATCCTGCTGGTCAATCAGAGGCACTGGTATATTGCAAAACCACTAAAAGTACAAAATCAATTAATAAAGGGTGGTAAATTCTAGGCATGTCACAGCTGTCATCACCAGCGGGATATGGTTGAAAGATTCCTCTCTGGAGGCAGCACAAATGAATTATTGAAGCGAGGGGCACTGGAAACAGTCGGTGCTAGAAAATCACAAATATCCTTTGCATCTAAAGGAAAATGGAAAGACAGCAATATTTCAGGTGGTGACTCATTAAGACTCTATTTTTTAAAGGTATCATAAAATTGCCCTATATTTTCCTTCTTGGACAGACCTGCTGCATACTTGCAGCCTCGTTTTTCTTTAATGCAGAGAAGTGAAGCTTTCCAGCTGTGTGTGTTTGCAGGCAGCATTGCTGTGGTTTATCTTTCCATCTCCAATCATTGATTTGCTGCTTTCTTGCTGCATCAAGTCCTCTGGGGCCAATTGCAGCACTGACTGGGGAGCATCAAGGGAAATTGTGCTCCTGAAGTGGCAAGTGATATTGCAGAACACTCTGGTATACTACACACACAGAGCCTGCTGGTCCTTTCAAACAGGCAGTAATTTCAAAGCTGCCAAGGCTCCAATACGTGCTGAAGGACTGTCACCCATTTCTGCTCTAACACTCATCACCAACAAACAGAAATAACTCGCTGAGAATGAAACAAACTGAGAACTCAACCTGTCTGCGTGTATCATATTGATCAACTTGATTTTCCTGAGGCTTAACAGGCGTCGGTAAAGGCTCGACACATCATATCAGAGACATTTTTAAAAATGCATTAAAATGAGAGATAAGATTGCAGTCTTGAAGCTTGGTAGGAGAGGCACCCTTTCCACATGGATCAGTGACATATAAGAAAGGAAAAGATTTGCTTTTTTTTTTGTTACACCTTGCATGACTTCAGGACGTCCTAAAGTGTTTTTCAACCAATGAAGAACTTTTATTGAAGATCGGTCACTGTTGTCATATAGGAAATGCCAATTTGTGTACAGCAAGATCCCATGAACAACAATGACTCAATGACCAGAAAGGAACCCTAAAATTGTCCTTTAAATTTGTGGCAGGCAACCAGAGGTGCTTCAAAACTCAGAAAGCAAGCAGTAATTTTCATTGGTAGTTCTGGCATTCGTATGAAGTAGCTTGTTAACGTAGGTTTTTTCCCCCAGGTTCCACTCTTTTAACAGCAGGGTTTTCCTTCTCACTTGGAAAATGCATCACAACTCAAATTCTGTTCCCTTCCACTTTACTGTCAGCATGATTATGTAAATCTTCACATTCTTTCCCTGTTGTGTCTTCACTGAGTGAAACATCTCTGACGGGGTAGAATACATTGTGAGCAACATGTCAACTAATTCAATAACTTAGTCCTATCTTAGTCGCAGCTGGACAGGTTCTTGTAGGCAATCCCATTTAATGGCAAACAAATTTCACTCTATAGTTTTGTTCAGTTCACATGCTCACTTAAACGGGGCACCTGAGTGAGTGACAACATCCACAACATTTGTGATTACATCCAAAACATTGGTGATTACAATAACAGGCCTCAAATCTGACTTAAGAATACTATCTAAAAAGAAGAGAAAGTATTTAGCACTTTTTATGACCACTGGATGTCAATGAAGTACGTTTGAAATGCGGTCACTGTTGTCATGTAGGAAACATAGCGGTAAATTGCACACAGCCAAGTGATAATAACCAGATAATCTGTTTTGTTGTGATGTTGATTGAAGGATAAGTATTGCCCATGACACCAGGGAAAGATCACCTGCTTTTCTTTCAAGTTGTGGCATGGGATATTTTAAATCCACGCAAACAGGCAGATGGGGCCTCAGTTTAACATGTGATCGGAAAGACTGCACCTGCGACAGTGCAGCACTCCCTCAGTACTGCCGTGAAACAACAGCCTTGATTTTTGTGCTCAAGCCCTGGAGTGGCATTTGAACAGGACATTATGACTCAGAGGTGAGAGTGCCACCAACTGAACCATGGCTGACATACATCAAGTAAACTATGTGGCCATAAATCAGTAAAACTTTGAACTGTGTAAGTAATTGCATAAATCCCTCAGATAACTCACAGATTGTTACATGATCCCGCACTGTTGTTTGAAGTTACCCAGCATTGTTAGAACTCTCAGTTTTCGAGTATACCACAAAGTTCACATCAGCTTTGCTGCTCCATTTTATTCTGCCAGTCCATGAATCTGCAAAGCACAACAGAGAATTACGTAGCCAGTTTCTGCGTTGTACTGTTTATGTTTTACATGGGCTTCCTACCATTCATCTTCATTGATATTATCAACATAATCTCCTATTCTTTCTCTCTCATATATGTTTAGTGGTTGGCACTGTTGCTTCACAGCACCAGGGACCCGGGTTCGATTCCCGTCACTGTGTGCGGAGTCTGCACGTTCTCCCTGTGTCTGCGGGGGTTTCCTCCCGGTGATCCGGTTTCCTCCCACAAAAGGACGTGCTTGTTGGATTAATTGGACATTCTGAATTCTCCGTCTGTGTACCAGACAGGCGCCGAGTGTGGCGACTAGGGAATTTTCACAGTAACTTCATTGCAGTGTTAATGTAAGCCTACTTGTGACACTAATAAAGATTATTATTATCTAACTTCTCCTTAAATGCATTTGTGCTATTCACCTCAACTACCCTATGTTGTAATGAGGCCCACATTCTAACCATTCTCTGGGTAAAGAAGTTTCTCCTGCATTCTTTACTGAATTTATCAGTGATTGTCCTAGTTTTTGTCACACCCACAAGTAAAAATTTTCTCTTAGTCAACATTTACCTGACCAAATCCTTACAAAATCTTAAAGATCTCTTATCAGGTTACCCCTTAGCCTTCTCTTTTTTTAAGCTGTATTTCACCATTTGTGTGGTGAAAGCTCAGATTAAACCTCTAACGTGTTAGATGAAAATAAAGAAAACTTGACCCAAGCATTCTGGGAATGTCTAGGCAGCAGGAACTCTTAACCATGGTACAATCATCTGAAAAAGTTGTGAGCACAAATTTCATTGTTATACTTTCTTGTGAATTTAATTGTTGTTTGAACAAGGAACTTCAGAATTGGACCAAGTCTCCGTATAGTTGCAGGTGTGTCAGCTATCTGTATTGGAATCTTTCCAGTGGCCAGTGGTATTTTACCATGGATTTAATGACACACAACTCTCATGTACTGTGGTATAATCAAGATTCAGAATCTTCTGGAGTTTTGGATCTCTGGCACTGTAGATCGGGTGAGCAGTCTGCTGATTGGTTCCTCCACAAAAGAACAAACATAAGAAATTGGAGCTGATGTAGGCCATTTGAGCCTGCTCTGCCATTCAGCAAGATCATGGCTGATTTCTACCTCCACTTTCCACAATATCCCCTCATTCCTTTAGTACCCAAAATAGAGACACAAGTCCAACAAATGAGACTTTTATGATTTGTCCAAGGGTCAGGAAAATCAGGCCTAAAAGAGAGTCCTAAAGTTGCAATCAAAAAACGAAGTTTTTAAAGTATGCTTGCTTATTGTGACACCACATAGAGGCTCTTGTGGCTGTTGTTTGGGAAGGAAGATGATAGTGATGACCCACTTGGTTGAAAAATTCTGTGGCTGAGGATGGAGTGAGGAGGCCATTTGGCCCATCGAGTCTGCACCGACCCACTTAAGCCCTCATTTCCACCCTATCCCTGTAACCCAATAACCCCCCCAAACCTTTTTGGACACTAAGGGCAATTTAGCATTGCCAATCCACCTAACCTGCACGTCTTTGGACTGTGGGTGGAAACCGGAGCACCCGGAGGAAACCCACGCAGACATGGGAAGAACATGCAGACTCCGCACAGACAGTGACCCAGCGGGGATTCAAACTTGGGACCCAGGTGCTGTGAGGCCACAGTGCTAACCACTTGTGCTACCGTGCTGTCTGTTCAGTAGATTATCTCCCCACCTGTGGGTAATTTGCTGGGGATAAGGTGCAGTATTGCAAGGAGGAAAGTGGAAAAGAGGGTTGGTGCAATGAGACAGTCTTGTTGGACCCCAATTTCCATTGAGATAGGGTCTGTGGTGGTTCCGTTGGTGAGAATTGTGGCATGTATGTTATCATGGAGTAGTTGGAGGATGGTGACAAACTTCTGAGAGCAGGCAAATGAGGAGGATATTCCATAAGCCTTCTCAGCCAAGCAATGATCCCTGCACACCTATATGCTTTGGAGACTTACAAGGACCTCAAAGCACTTGAATTTCTACCAGCAGTGTTTTTGTAAGATTTTCCAAATCCAGTGGCAAGAAAGATGGTCCAACAGCAGTGTCCTCTCCCAAGCCAACCTGCTCAGCATTGCGGCATTGATCACACAAAACCAGCTCCACTGGATGGGATTTATCTTTTATATGCCTGACACCAGACTCTTGAAGAAATGCTCTACTCGGAACTCAGTCACGGCAGGAGACTCCCAGGAGGACAACGGGAATACTTTAGGCATGTCCTCAAAACATTCCTGAAGAGGTCAAACATACTCTGACTTGGGCACCAGTTTTGGGGCGTTGGTAACTGCGCCTCTACAGTTCCCGCCGGCACAGTACTCCACCAGTCCAATGGTGGTGGTGGCCCTGAGAGTTTGGGGCCAGAGGAGGCGGCATGTGGGAGCAGAGGGAGCATCAGTTTGGTCCCCAATCTGTGATAATCACCGGTTTGCCCCAGGGAGTATGGGGGGGGGGGGGGGGGGGTGTTCCGGATATGGCAGAGAGCAGGGATTGAGAGGATGGGGGATATGTTTATAGAGGGGAGCTTTCCAAGTGTGAGGGCATTGGAAGAAAAGTTTGGGTTGGCGAGGGAAAACAAATTCAGGTATCTGCAGGTTCGGGACTTCCTACGTCAACAGGTGTCAAGCTTCCCGCTCCTACCACTAAGTGGGATTCAGGTCAGGGTAGATTTCAGAGGGTGGGTAGGAGCAGGGAGCGTCTCAGACATTTACAGGGAACTTATGGGGTCAGAAGAGACGCAGACCGAGGAGCTGAAGCGCAAGTGAGAGGAAGAGCTGGGAGGTGAGATAGAGGATGGTCTATGGGCAGATGCGTTGAGTAGAGTCAACACATTCGCAACATGTGCCAGGCTCAGCCTGATACAATTTAAGGTTGATCACCGGGCTCACATGACAGTGGCCTGGATGAGCAGATTCTTTGGGGTTGAGGACAGGTGCGCAAAATGTGCAGGAGGACCAGCGAACCATGACGACATGTGCCGCCCCACTAATTACTAATGTGTCGTGTGATTGAAAGAATCGAGACAACATAGGATTTGAGATGGTGCTGATAAACTGCTCAAGTTTCATTTAGAAGATGGACTTTTGACTAACGTTAAATTTTAACTTGCCTAATAGTGCCAGGGTGGAAAACGCCATGCCTGAATGCAAGCAGTGATTTAGGAAACTCTCAGGCTAAACAGAAATATGTGGTTTGTTGTCAGCCGTGACTCAGTGGTAACATTAGTCAGGAAGTTGTATGCTTCACTCCAGAGACTGATAGAAGTACCATCCTGTGGGTGAAATGTTGAACAAAGCCCCATCTGCTTTCTCAGGTGGGCATAAAAAATCCCATTCATTTTTTCAAAGAAGATCGAGAGAGTTCTACTTGGTGTCCATCAAACAACATCGCTAAAAACAGATTATCTGGACATAATCACATTGCTGTTTTTTTCTTCATTCTACTGCCGCTCAAGCAGGGTGTACGCGAGGGAGGCAAAATGCATGTTCAATTAATCTCACGCATTTCTCCACCGAAGTCAGTCCCAAGCCTGGTTTGCAAAGGACAAGTGTTGGGCTAGCAACCCTGACCTGTAAAAACCCATTACCACTACAGAAACCAGGACAATTAGCACGCGGATATGGCCTTGGTTTGTAGGATAGCTGAGCTTGACCTTTTTAAATGCCACATGGTGTGATTTTATATCTCCGTGTGACATGAGAAGTGCTTTAATGTGTATTGGCCATTAAATACCATTTTTTCTAAAAGCTGAAGATCAAATGGGAATAGAAGAAACGTGTGAGGATGAATTTGGTCTTCAACAGTAGGGCAAAATGGTTAATAGTGAATCGGCAGCCTTGTACCCCCCGACCAGTATTTCTTTCTTGATTTATTTTAACGGAATGAGGTGTGAGGTGGGCTGCTCATTCATTATTGCCTGTTCTGTTCTACCATCCAAGAAGAGCTTCACCCTGCCTGTACTTTAGACAGATCTTGACATGGCATACAGGTGTCAAACTTGTACGGTGAAGGGTTTAATTAGGAGATGGGGTTATCCCATCTTTCAAAGAACAATTGAGATTAATCAGATCACAAGGGGCAGCATGGTAGCACAGTGGATAGCATTGTGGCTTTACAGCGCCAGGGTCCCAGGTTCGATTCCCCGCTGGGTCACTGTCTGTGCGGAGTTTGCACGTTCTCCCCGTGTCTGCCTGGGTTTCCTCCGGGTGCTCCGGTTTCCTCCCAGTCCAAAGACGTGCAGGTTAGGTGGTTTGGCCATGATAAATTACCCTCAGTGTCCAAAAAAACGTTTAGGAGGGGTTATTGGGTTCTGGGGATGGGGTGGAAGTTAGGGCTTAAGTGGGTCAGTGCAGACTCGATGGGCCGAATGGCCTCCTTCTGCACTGTATGTTCTATGTTCAGCTGTTTCTATTATTCGATCCCCAGTTCTAGAGATGTATAGTCAGAAATTGGGCTGTACATCAGCAATGGAATTGCACATCATGTGGCCCAGCTGGGTGAAATGCTCTGTGGTGGCTTATTCAGTAACTCCCTAGGCAAGCTGGCAACCTTGATTTTCCCCAAATGGAAGATTGTAATTTTGTGACACCTTTTAGAAGAAAATTCTCCTCTTTACAAAAAGGAACACTCATAACAGAGAATGATATACAACAGAAACTTTTAAATGTAGACTGCTAGAGCTTCCCCAATGACTCATTAGGTAAACATGGTGAGGCGCCACAAAGAAACATAGGAGTCAGGCGATTAATGACATCGAAGGCTGTGCCCATTGTGTTCATGTTGATAAACCTAATCCCACCCTCTAGCTCTTGGTCCATAGCCCTCTGGGTTGCGGCACCTCAAGTGTGTATCCAAGTGATTTTTAATGTGTAAGCTACCCTTTTCAAATGGGTGGAAAAATGACTCCTGAATTCATGTCGCAACTTTCTACCAATTGCTCTAATCTATGCCCTCTGACCTATCTGGTAATGGAAATTGGTCTTTCCAATCCATTTGATCTGGAATCCTCATAATTTTATTCACCTCAATTAAATCTCCCCTCACGTCCTGTTTCAAAGGAAATAATTTCCGCCCATCCAAATTTTCCTCAGAGTGAAAATTCTTAATTCCTGGCAAAATACACACCTGTCTCCTATCTGCCATCTCTCATGTGATCACATCCTTTGTATAATGCAGTGACCTTTAAGGATCTGTGGACACACACTCAAGTGTATCTGGTCCTCTACACTTCTCAGAAACCCTGCCTTTATGGTATGGTGTCTTCCTTTGTCCTCCTAAAATTCATTATCTCGCACTTCTCCAGACGAATTACATTATCATGTTTCTACTCACCTGTCCAGTCCATTGATATCTTCCTGATTATCAACCGCACTGTCAATTTTTGTATCACCTGCAAACTTCTTAATCATGCCCTCAACATTTAAGTCTAACTAATATATACCACGAATAACAAAGAACCCAGTTCTGAGCCCCGTGGAACCCAACTGGTAATAGTTTTCCAATTGTAAAAACACCAGTTGACCATTACCCTTCCTACCACTGAGCCTGGTTTGGACCCAACATTCCACTTCCCTTGGATCACAGGAACTTTTCATTTTCCAGCCACTCTGCCATGTGGGACCTTTTTTCTTATGGGCTTGGGAAATTAGCATTGCTCTCAATGCCAGCGTTTATTGCCAATCCATTTGGTGTAGGTACACCAACTGTGCTGTTAGGAAGGGTGTTCAGGAATTTGACCCTGCATATATAATTTCTTTCAACAACAACATGTTATACTTGCATTAGTAGACAGCCTCTGTTTTTCACCTAACAAATGCATGTTTTACATACCGTTTCCTTTTAACTGGACCCAAGGAATCAAGCATAGGGGCTATGTTACAAAGCTGCAGGGGAGGTTAATACACACTCAGTCTTGGCGTCGAA
Organism: Scyliorhinus canicula; assembly: GCF_902713615.1. Classification (NCBI taxonomy): domain Eukaryota; kingdom Metazoa; phylum Chordata; class Chondrichthyes; order Carcharhiniformes; family Scyliorhinidae; genus Scyliorhinus; species Scyliorhinus canicula. Next base: position 87,067,154 of record NC_052154.1, on the reverse strand, counting down.
TGCTGAAGACATTCCTCACGGTAGCATGGTGGTTAGCATCAATGCTTCACAGCTCCAGGGTCCCAGGTTCGATTCCCGGCTGGGTCACTGTCTGTGTGGAGTCTGCACGTCCTCCCCGTGTGTGCGTGGGTTTCCTCCGGGTGCTCCGGTTTCCTCCCACAGTCCAAAGATGTGCGGGTTAGGTGGATTGGCCATGCTAAATTGCCCGTAGTGTAAGGTTAATGGGGGGATTGTTGGGTTACGGGTATACGGGTTACGTGGGTTTAAGTAGGGTAATCATTGCTCGGCACAACATCGAGGGCCGAAGGGCCTGTTCTGTGCTGTACTGTTCTATCGATGTAACATTTTAAAATGGCGACCATCCACACTCCAGCCGGCGATCACTTTTATACTTGGCATGTAAGTCCCCCGCCTCTCACCCCTGATCCTGTTCTGGAGGGATTTTTCAAGGCTTCAAAGGTTGGTTGACTTGTCGACTTATACATGGACATTTATGATGGGTTTTTAGGAGGAGAGAGATGTGTTGATTTTGGGCAGGGAATTTCAAAGTTGAGGTGGGGCAAAATACATTGGGGGGTGTGCAATAGGCCACAACCTGAGAAACACAGAGCTCTGGAGAACTGTATGAGGTTACAGAGATGGGGTGATTCCACCATCTTAACAGTACACCTATGTAACTTCCTTTGGTCGTTTGAGGCGTAACCTAATCCTTCTAGTTTGGCATCTCCAAATTTGAATACCACTCCCTCTCGGCCTGTATGCAAATTTTTGATCTAAACAGTGAATAGAAATGGCTCCAGAATTGAAGTCTGAGAGAGACCACTAACTGCTTCCAACCACTCTGAATAGTTGACTTGAGCTCCTAATCGGTTTTCTCCCAGCTAACCAATTTTCAATCCAATTTGTTCTCCACCTCCAACCAATGCCCCTTATCCTTCTGTAGTTATATTACATATATCAAAGGCTCTGCTAAATGAGACCTCGTTTCCCTATTTGCCACACCCAGTGCTGATGATGTAACAAGGTTCCCACCCACAAAGTGCTAACCTGGTCGTGCAACCTGTGACAGGGGGCAGTACCTAGGGAACCCCGTTGGGGGTGGGTTCCTGTGACAGGGGGCAGTACCTGGGGAACCCCGTTGGGGGCGGGTTCCTGTGACAGGGGGCAGTTCCTGGGGAACCCCATTCGGGGCGGGTTCCCGTTCTGTTTGTAATGGGGGTGGGTCCCCAATGCTGAAGCTTGTATTGGGTAGGGGTAGGGGTTTCTTTGTCGATTGGGGCATTCTTTTAAGATGGCACGCTGATCTCTGTGGAGTCCGCATCACCAGCTCTTACCATGGCCCACCGTGCACAGTGATGGCACAGACCATGCCCACCGATTTTTCTTTTCAGAGTGGTATTAGATTTGGACTATAAACCTAGCTGTGCAGCTGCAAAGCTGTACACCGGGTTTCAGTCAGAGTCTGAAATTCTGACAAAATTGTGTAAAATTCCGCTCCGTGCAAATTACCCCAGTGCATTTTCCCATCTACCGAGTCCTTTAGTTCTTTGAAGAATTCTGAGGTTTGTCTAATACCATCGTCCCTTTTGAAATCTTTGCTTGTTATTTCCAGCTACTTTCTCTATGACTATTGATAATTTCAGACTTAAACCTTTACCTACGGCTGATGTTTAGTTAATTGTCAAACAAATACCAGGATTAGTCTGTCTTTTCTGAAATAGGTGCAATGTTAGCCATTCTCCAGTACTCTGAAACATAACCACACTCAATAGGAGCCTGAAATATAAACACTGCCATTTTAAATCCCAGTCTCCGGATTCTATAATGAATCCCCTCAATTACTGGTGTTTTGTCTTCCTCTGGCATCACTGACTTGTCTTAACATTTTGGCCTGATCCCTCAACATTCGCTCTTCTTGACTACTTTATGATTCACCTCCGGTCTCATGATAAACTGCATTGCTTGCGGAGCTTACAACGGGTGCTAAGGTTGGGCTGCAGACCAAAGTGGCCGATGGTGTTGTTGACACGGGAACGGGTCAGCCATGTTCTGCTATGATTGTCACAGAGGTGCTATGTCTGATGGTTCATTCACTTGCTGGTCAACGGCGGATTGCCACCTCGACTGGTGCACTGAGAACCTACTTACTGTCTAAATTGTATAGCTGTACTTTGCCTGATGCATTTTGAGAGATCTGCATTGACAAAATGGACCTGGTGTTGAGAAGGAAATAGGCCCCAGGTGACCAGTGGTAAAAGAAGAGGAGAGAGAAAGTCATTGCTCAGCGGAAAAAGATGAGCAAAAAAGGTTGGATGAGGGAGGAATACTGTGAGAAATCTGGATAAGTGGTGGGCCTTTTGGTTAAAATTATATCTGCGGAACGAGGGTGGAGTAAAGCTGCTGTGGAATGGAAATTGGTGGCTAAAACCATGAAGAACAGGAGCTGAAATTCAGCCTCAAATGTCAGATTTTTGAAGGACTTCATTTGTATTTGGAATTGATGCCACAAATGCTAAGAGGTGTGCGAGTAAATCCATGAAATCTATCTTTGTGCCTGCCATTTAAAGTGATTTATAGTTTATATTAAGTTCAATTTGCTGTTAATTCATATTTACTTGATGTTGATTTTAGTTAGATTCTTAAAATAACAATTATAAAAGAAGTGAAATCTTGCATTAATTTGAGAACCAACATGAATATTTTTGATGCATAAGCCTTTTGTTCAGAGGGAGGATTTGCTCTTGTCTCAGTGCCTTGAAATAGTTGACCAAGAATAACTTGAAGACAGTCGCAGTGATTTGAGCTGGACTTAAAATCAGGATCTACAAAGGCAGAAAACATTGAGTAATTGATTCACTTGGAGATTGAAGAAAACTTTTTCCTGATTGTAACATGAAAAAATTTGATCTCCGAAGAAAAAAATATTACAATCCCCGACCAGATCCCAATAGTGGCTATGATATTGGACTGAAACCCCAAGATTTTAGAAAGAATGATTCACTCCAGAAATGATTGCATGAAAGAAATAGGGCTTTAGTATTTCTTAAACAAAATTTTATTATAAATACAACATTAATCTTTTAGAATTCACATCCAAAAAAGAACAGCTTACAATTACCCCTTAACACTAATACTCAACATCCTATTAAACAACAAGAAAAGAAACATACAGCTCTTAATCCAGTTTAAAACTAGCAGGGCATGGAGTATTACTTGCTTTATAAAACAGATTTAGCTCCGGTTGGAAGCCCTTAGAGCCTGGCTGAATATCTTCAATGTCATTACTCCTTCAACTGGGTTGTTTCAGCCTCCTTCTTGTCTTCAGACAAGACTGTTCTGCTCTAAAATATAATTCTTTTAACTATCCTACTTGCAAGGAATTATGGACTCTAGTCAGGCAGATCAGAGCTCAGCTCCTCTCTCAAAGCTTCTCCACACTCTCTACTTTTCCAGGGCTCCACCCACAATGACATCGTCTCCCCAGGCTAAATAACTAATTATCTCTGCAGGCTGCAAAAGCTCATTAACTCCCCAGGGACCTCCCAGTCGAACCTAAGTCCAATAGCCTGGACTGTAAAACACATTACTTGTCAATTTCACCTGCTAAAAACAGCCAGGCTCTACAAAACAATTATTTTTAAACAGACACACTCTAGCCCAATCTTATAACCCTTAAATTATCCAATACTGAGAAGCCAATATTCTTAAAATCCTCCAATCGTCACACCGCCTCCCTTAAAGAAAATGAATCAGCAATTCACGGGGCCTCACGGTAGCATGGTGATTAGCATCAATGCTTCACAGCTCCAGGGTCCCAGGTTCGATTCCCGGCTGGGTCTGTGTGGAGTCTGCACGTCCTCCCCGTGTGTGCGTGGGTTTCCTCCGGGTGCTCCGGTTTCCTCCCACAGTCCAAAGATGTGCGGGTTAGGTGGATTGGCCATGCTAAATTGCCCGTAGTGTAAGGTTAATGGGGGGATTGTTGGGTTATGGGTATACGGGTTACGTGGGTTTAAGTAGGGTGATCATTGTTCGGCACAACATCGAGGGCCGAAGGGCCTGTTCTGTGCTGTACTGTTCTATGTTCTATGTTCTAATGTAATCAGATGGCTTCTCAATGGAATTACCTCCAGAAATCCAGTCGACACATCTATTGTGGTCAACAGATACTGATTCCCACCTTTGGTTTTAGGCAGAGGTCCCACGCAATCAATTAGGACCCTAGTAAAAGGTTCCTCAAATGCTGGAATGGGTATTAAAGGTACTGGTTTGATTAATGCCTGAGGTTTCCCTATTAGCTGATATGTGGGACATAGAATTTACAGTGCAGAAAGAGGCCATTCGGCCCATCGAGTCTGCATCAGCCCTTGGAAAGAGCACCCTACTTAAGACCACACCTCCACCCTATCCCCATAATCCAGTCACCCCACCTAATCTTTGGGACACTAAGGGGCAGTTTACCATGGCCAATCCAACTAACCTGCACATCTTTGGACTGTGGGAGGAAACTGGAGCACCCAGAGGAAACCCACGCAGACACGGGAAGGAAGTGCAAACTCCGTACAGACTCACCTAAGGCGGGAATTGAACCCGGGACCCTTGAGCTGTGAGGTATCAGTGCTAACCACTGTACCGCCTTGCTGCCCATGTAACTGATTGTAACAGAAGACAACGGTTTCAGTCTTCCCAATATTTAATTGTCCAGAGTATGGCTGCAAGACCCAGAAGGCAGATGGTTGTGACCTGGAACATATGCAATTCGAATTCTGCCAGGCATGACAAGAGGATTTAATACTGGATAAACAAAACTGAAACCAGAGGTTATTAATTGTTGTTGGCGTCAGTCCCCCTAAATAAGGATGACATAGTCCAGGCTTCATGATTCGTGTGTCCTCGGGTGACTCAACAGATCAATCCTGGAGCCACAGGGTTTGGAAAGACAGGACAAGAGTTGTCCTAGGAAGCCGGGTTCTAGAGACAAATTCTGCTCTCATCGCTTCGCTTTGGCAGAGTTTTTGCCACTAACCTCCAACTATTGTGGTTTGTTGGATGAGGTACTGACCAAAAGGCATGGTTTAGAGCCAATTCCTCTTCTGAACGACTGTCAATTTGTCCCATTTCAACGAGGCCTTCAGAGTGCCCTGAAAACGTTTTATCTGTACTCCTTGAGATACAGCGCCATCTTTAAGTTGTGAAAAGAGAATCTGATTCAGAAGCCGATTATGTGGCATGCGGATACATTGTCCAGACGAGCAGAGCTGATTCCGCATGGTCATGCTTACGATGCTAGGAGGAATTATCTTTGCTGAGGATGCCGGGTTCATTTATTACCTTCTCACTTGACCTTGATTAGAGCAAAATTCAACTGCATCCTTATGCAGTCCAGGCTAATAAAAATATTTTTGTATTTTTGCTTGAGTTTTCCTTATTCCTATATGGAACCTCATTCGCTACCTGCATAAACTCATTTCTATAACCCACCAGTAATACCACTTCATGAACTCTTCCCATTTCCCTGCTGCTTGAATATGTAAGGGTCTCCATTTTCTCCTAATACATTTGAAAAACCCTCTCTTTTTCCTTTTCTGCACTGTCTCTTTGTTTTACTTCTGCCATTGCCAATCTCTCCTATTCCTTCATTTCCAATTTCGACAGTTCTATTTTGTTTTGTTTATCTTTTTCCTCCATTTCTAATTGTTTTATTTGTAATTGAATTCTAGCTAATTCTTTGATTCAGGCTGTGTCTCTGGCAAAATTAAATATTGAGCTATAGCTTACAATATCTCTACCTTCCTCCCCCCTTTGATAAGGTTAACTGCAGCATCTTCACCAAACCTAAAGGTTTGGCTTTGGTCTCCCTTTGTAAACTCTCCCAAGTAATCACTTTCATACCCAGGAACATTTCTGCAATTGAAAGAGCCATCTCCAGTCACTCCTTATTTAAAATTCAAAACCTGAAAGAATATAATCGTTCTACACACATGGACTGTCTTTAAATTAGTAACGTCAAGCCAAACAAGGAATTATACTTAAATTCATGGTAAAGAATCTCTAATCTTTTTAGGATCCCAGACCAGACCCCAACAGTGGCTAGGATACTGGACTGAAACCCCAATATTTTAGTTTGTTTTAAGACTGTGGGGAAAGAATGATCCCCTAGGAGTGATTGTATGAAATAAATAGGACTTATGTATTTCTAAAACAAAACTTTTATTATAAATACAATATTAAACTTTTAAACGTCACATCTGAAAAAAAAACAGCTTACAATTACCACTTGAAATGAAACTGAAATGAAATGAAAACTGCTTATTGTCACAAGTAGGCTTCAAATGAAGTTGCTGTGAAAAGCCCCGAGTCACCATATTCCGGCGCCTGTTCGGCTTTCAGAACTGGTCTGCTTTCAAAGCCAGCGATTTAGCCGTGTGCTAAACCAGCCCCTAATACGACATTTCAATTTCCCATTAAATAGCAAGAAAAGAAACATACAGCTCTTAATCCATCTTAAAATTGGCAGGGCATGGAGTAATATTTGCTTTGTAAAAATGAGTTGGCTCCGGTTGGAACCCTTTCAGACTCTGGCTGAATATCTTCAGCTGGGTTGTTTTGGCCTCTTCCTTGTCTTCAGACAAGACTGCTCTGATTTTAAATATATATATTTTTTAACTATCCGACATGCAATAAATTGTGAACTCAATCAGGCAGATCAGAACTCAGATCCTCTCTCTCTGAAAGCTTCTCCAAACACACTGCCTCTCTGCCTTTGTGGGCTCCACCCAGCAATGTCCTCATCTCCCTAAGCTAAAAAACAAATTATCTCTGCAGGCTGCAAAAGCACATTAACTCCCCAAGGACTTCCCCAGTCAAACCATAGTCCATTAGCCTAGACTGAAGGAATAAATGACTCTTCATCAATCAGATGCTAAGAATGATGTTCTTATTAAAAATATGTCAGAAGAGTTAAACACTCAGCTTGCTCATATAAAAAAGTAGAACATCAAGCTTAAGAAGAAAAAGTAATGACAGTTGGAGAGGGCGAACAACAACTTGAACTAAAACTACAGATAAAGCATGGACAGGAATTTTTAAGGGATGTGGGCTTCGCTGGTTAGGCCACAATTTATTGCCTATCCCTAGTTGCCCTTCAAAAGGTCGTGGTGAGTTGCCTTCTTGAACTGCTGCTGCCTCTTATGTGTAGGTACACCCACTGGGCTGTTAGGGATGGAGTTCCAGGATTTTGCCCCATGGACAATGAAGGAACGGCAATATATTTCCAGGGCGGTAAGTGACTTGAAGGAGAACCTCCAGCTGGTGAGGTTCCCAGATATTTGTCCTTATAGATGGTAGTGGTCGTGGGTTTGGAAGTTGCTGTCTAAGGAACCTTGGCGAGTTACTGCAGTGCATCTTGTAGATGGTACACACGACTGCCACTGTTCACCGGTGGAGGAGGGTTTGAATGTTTGTGGAAGGGGGAGCAATCAAGCGGGCTGCTTTGTCCTGGATGGTGTTGAGCTTGTTGAGCGTTGTTTGAGATGCACTCATTCAGGCAAGTGGAGAATATTCCATCACACTCCTGACTTGTGCCTTGTAGATGGTGGACAGGATGTGGCAAAGCAGACAGCAGCAGTACTCAAAGCAAATGATGGAAACGAAAGAAATGTACTTTGAGTGAAGTTAAGAAAGCTGAGCCCAGAAAACTGCAGAACAAGATGACTGGCCATTTCTACTTGGATTTCAATTCAAAGCAGCCAGTACTCAGAAGCCAGGTGGACTGCCAGCAGTCAGCAAAGTTGTTCTTGATAAGATTTTTAAAAATATGTATTTTTATTCTTTTTCACATTTTCTCCCAAATTGACAGCCACCAACAATAAACAATAATCGGTAACAAACATGTCAATCCCCATATCAATAACAACGATCCCATCCTCCCACCAAACCCCAAACATTAATCCGCATGTTCACACAAACAAACATATGAATGTGATTAGGCCCCCCCCCGGTGACGTTCACACACATGTTCTACTCCTTCAAAGAATCGGCTCATCCTCGCCCTCGTGAGGTGTGCTTTGTATACCACCTTCAGCTGTATCAGCCCCAACCTCGCACACAAGGTGGAGGCATTCACTCTCCGGAGCACCTCACACCAGAACCCCTCCTCCATATCCTCTCCCAACTCTTACTCCCACTTTGCTTTGATCCCTTCCAGTGGTGCCTTGTCCTCTTCCAAATTAGCTCTGTAAACCGCTGACACTACCCCCTTCTCCAGTCCCCCTGTCGTCAGCACCTCCTCCAGCAACGTGGAGGCCGGCTCCACTGGGAAGCTCTGTATCCCCTTTCTGGCAAAATCTCGATCCTGCATGTATCTCAACATTTCCACCTGCTCCAGCCCATACTTCGCTTCCAGCTCCTTCAATCCTGCAAACCGACCCCTAAGAAACAAATCTTTTAGTATCTTAATCCCCTTCTCCTCCCATTTCTGAAAATTTCCATCCCTCCTCCCTGGCTCAAATCTGTGGTTCCCCCGAATCGGCATGTTCTTGATAAGATTAACCAGACTAAACAAACTACAAAACTATTGGAACCTTCATGAATGCTATGCTTGGGCATAGACTTCACACTATCCATGGCAGATTTTGGAAGACAGCCACAAAGTAGTCGAACAGGAGTAGTGCTAAACCAAGAAGGTCACAGCACAGACAAAGGAAAAAACCAAGGAAGATTATTACAAATATAACCATAAATTAAATACAGCTGAAGAAGTCTGAAAATCCATTAAGAGTATCTGAAAGGCAACATTAGGAATACAAAACCGAACGCCAAGCATAGAAGTTCCAACAGAAGGGTCTGTAGCTCAAAAGAAAATCTGGAGAAAATGTGTAAGTTGCTTTGGCGCATTGTTCATCAATCAACATTGAACGGGCAGCACGGTAGTATTGTGGATAGCGCAATCGCTTCACAGCTCCAGGGTCCTAGGTTCGATTCCGGCTTGGGTCACTGTCTGTGTGGAGTCTGCACATCCTCCCCGTGTGTGCGTGGGTTTCCTCCGGGTGCTCCGGTTTCCTCCCACAGTCCAAAGATGTGCAGGTTAGGTGGATTGGCCATGATAAATTGCCCTTATTGTCCAAAATTGCCCTTAGTGTTGGGTGGGGTTACTGGGTTATGGGGATACGGTGGAGGGTAACCTTGGGTAGGGTGCTCTTTCCAGGAGCCGGTGCAGACTCGATGGGCCGAATGGCCTCCTTCTGTACTGTAAATTCTATGAAAAGTACAGTGTCTTAAGAAAGAACATGAAAGCAAATGAAAAGGGAGATCTTTTGAAAAGGCTAATTGAATTAACCAATAGTATAGAGATGAATACTCCAGAATGATTCATGGTCCAGTCCGAGTGTCTGAGGTAATTATGGGAACTGTTTAGCTTAAATTTCCCTTGTCAGTATTTATCTTGAAGTATTTGTTGTGTATTGATGGAGCTTATTTCAGGAAGAATTGGCAAGCAACAATTGACCTCCATATCCTGTGACCTAAGGAGATTTAAAATCACCAGTGTTCCCTGTACTGATCGCTATTCAGTGATCTCTGCCAAAAGGTAGTGCGTATGGGCACCTGGGGGGAAAAAAGATCATGCTGAACTGTGATGTTATCCATATAGTTGAATAGCTTACCAACGCTATCTGCTAATGCTCCTTTGAAGAAGGTCCACTCAGATGAGGTACAGAGAGCTGTAGAATATCGAACCCTGCCACAGTGTTAAAAATATCTTCAGGAGATAACAGGGAAGGCAATTGGCAGAGGAAGAAAATCTTTTTTTTTTTTCCCCCGTACCAACAAGACAAGTGCTTATTCTGGGTCTCTTATCAAGATAACCCTTTGGTCATAAATCAGTAGCAGGCATGATTGACTGTCTCGAGCTGCCTCTTTTCCCATCAGTGTGTGGGACATCCAATATTAATGAAGGCAGCAGGCTGTGGCTGCCAGCCCTGTCAGAATGATTGACAAAGATATTGGTCCAAGCAGAAGATTACAACCAGATTTCTGTTGTGATATTAGTCTGCAGTCACATGAGCCATTGGACAGATTGAGAGATTTATTTTCTGTCAATCAAATGCTGACAGTGTTCAGTTAGTGCCTATAGGATTGAGATGACAGCACAGACATATGGAGAGAACCACTTTTGCAGTCAGTCTACACAGGAAAGCTGGATTTTTGAAGGAACCCAATTATAAATTGAAAGGCAATTCAGGAGGGAGACAGAATAGGAAGAACATTTAACTCTTTCAGCACTAAGGGTAAGTAGATACTCCATGTCTTATTTGACTTTGAGCTGAGATTCATGCCTTCTACTCTCCCTACAATTGAGGTTGCTTACTTCAGCTGCAGAACACATTTATCTCACCACTAAAACTCTTATACCTATTGTTGCCAACTGCAGACTTGACTACTCAATGCTACCCTGACTAATTAACCATCCTCCAACTTGGCCAATTGGAAGGATGCATTTCTACATCAGACAGGGTTCGTGAAAGGCAGACAGCTGACAGCTAACTTGAGAAGATTGCTTAATGTGATCATGTTGCCCCCGACGGGCAAGGAGGTGGAGGTAGTGGTGGCAATGGATGCTGAGAAGGCCTTCGACCGTGTGGAGTGGGGCTATTTGTGGGAGGGGCTTGGACAGTTTGGGTTCGGGGAGGGACTGGTTAATTGGGTCAGACTATTGTACCAGGCCCCAGAAGCTAGCGTTAGGACGAACAGGATAATGTCACATTTGTTCAAACTACATCGTGGGACCAGACAGGGATGCCCACTCTCCCCGTTGCTGTTCGCGCTGGCCATAGAGCTGTTGGCGATTGCGTTGAGAGCTGCGAAGGGGTGGAAGGGAATGACCGGGGGGGGGGGGGGGGGGGGGGGTGGAACACAGGGTCTCTCTCTATGCGGACGACCTGCTCCTGTACGTGTCGGACCCACTGGCCGGGATAGACAATATATTGAAAATATTGAGGAAGTGTGGCCGGTTTTCAGGGTACAAATTAAATATGGCCAAGAGTGAGATGTTTGTGGTGCAGGCAAGGGGCCGGGAGAATAGACTGAGGGAGCTGCCATTTAGGCTGGTTGAGGAAAGTTTCCGGTACTTGGGGATACAGACGGCACGGGACTGGGGCAGGTTCCATAAGTTAAATTTGACTAGAGTGGTGGAACAAATGAAGAGGGGGTTTCGGAGATGGGATGCACTCCCACTGTCACTGGCGGGGAGGGTGCAGACTGTAAAGATGACAATCCTCCCTAGATTCCTGTTCATCTTCCAGTGCCTCCCGATCTTTATCCCACGGTCCTTCTTCAAAAGGACTGGCAAAATCATCATGAGCTTTGTCTGGGCGGGAAAATCCCCGCGGGTGAAGAAGGCAATGTTGGAGAGGAGCCGCAGCAAGGGAGGGCTGGCATTGCCGAGTCTGATCAACTACTACTGGGCGGCTAACATAGCCATGATAAGGAAGTGGATGGTGGGTACGGGGTCTATCTGGGAGCGGGTCGAGGCGGCTTCGTGCAGGGGCACCAGTTTGGTAGCCCTGATCATGGCTCCCCTACCGCTGTCGCCGGCCAGATATTCCACCAGCCCGGTAGTGGGGGCGGCCCTGCGGACATGGGGCCAGTGGAGGAGGCATGTAGGGGAGATAGGTGCGTTTGTCTGGGCTCCAATATGTGATAACCATCGATTCGCCCCCGGGAACATGGATGGAGGGTTTCAAACATGGCGACGGGCGGGGGTGAGGAGGGAGGGCGATATGTTCCTGGAGGGGAGCTTTGCGAGTTTGAGGGGCTTGGAGGAGAAATTTGGGCTGGTAAGGAGAAATGACTTTAGGTACTTACAGATGCGGGACTTTGTTCGTAGACAGGTCCCATCCTTCTCACGCCCCCCGCCAATAGGGATCCAGGACAGAATAGTCTCTAGGGGGGAAGGAGGGGAGGGTAGAGTCTCGGATATTTACAAGGTGCTCATGAAGGGGGAAGAGTCCCAGACGGAAGAACTGAAACTCAAATGGGAGGCGGAGCTTGGCGGGGAGATGGAGGATGGGCTGTGGGCGGAAGCCCTGAGTAAGGTAAACTCAACCGCAACATGTGCCAGGCTCGGCCTGATTCAATTTAAGGTCGTTCACCGGGCCCACATGACAGTAGCTCGGATGAGCAAATTCTTTGGGGTAGAGGACAAGTGCGCTAGATGCGCGGGAGGACCAGCGAACCACGTTCACATGTTTTGGGCATGTCCTAAGCTTAGGGAGTACTGTGAGGGATTTGCGGGGATCATGTCCCGGGTGCTGAAAACAAGGGTGGTGATGGGTCTAGGGGTGGCAATTTTCAGGGTTTCGGAAGTCCTGGGAGTCCAGGGGGAGAAAGAGGCCGATGTTCTGGCCTTTGCTTCCCTGATAGCCCAGCGGCGAATACTGCTGGCATGGAGGGACTCAAAACCCCTGAAGACCGAACTATGGCTTTCGGACATGTCAAGTTTTCTGGGTATGGAAAAAATTAAGTTTGCCTTGAGGGGCTCTGTACTGGGGTTCGCCTGAAGGTGGCAACCATTCATCGACTTCTTCGCGGGAGAGTGAACGTCAGCAGGGGGGGGGGGGAGGATATTAGAGTGGAGTAGGAGGGATAAATAGGCGGGTAGTGTCTATGGGAGGGGAGCGGGCATGTGCAGTATGGTTTGATTGAAATATTGGTTTTACTTTGATGTTTGCACATTTCTGTTATCTGTAACTGTTTACAATGCCAAAAAATACCTCAATAAAATTGTTTGTTTAAAAAAAAGTCTGTCGGGGCTTGACCCTCCGCCGCGATCGCCTCAATCCTGGTGGTGATGTGGGTGTCGACATGGTCACCTGCGACTCCGGAAGCGTGTTGTCAGGTCGGGGGTCGTGGTGGGGACCCAGCAGGTGCCAGGACCCGGAGGGAGACTGTGTCTTGTCGCCGTCGGGTTGTGCCACGTAGGCGTACTGCGGGTTCGCATGAAGGAGGTAGTGTTTTTCGACCAAGGGTCCGATTTATGGCTCCGCATATGCTTTCAGAGGAGGACGGGTCCAGGAACTGTCAGCCATATTGGGAGCGGGACCCCGGAGGAGGACTTCATGGGGAAGGCAACACACATTCATAAGGGGTCTCATAAGTGACGGTGCAGAGGAGCGACCGGATGGAGTGGAGGGCGTCGGGGAGGACCTCCTGCCAGCGGGAGACCGGGAGATTTTTAGACCGCAGGGCCAGCAGGACGGCCTTCCAGACCGTCCCGTTCTCCCTCTCCACCTGCCCGTTTCCCCTGGGGTTGTAGCTGGTCATCCTGCTCGAGGCGATGCCCTTGCTGAGCAGGAACTGACGCAGCTCATCGGTCATGAAAGAGGATCCTCGATCGCTTTGGATGTAGGTGGGGAAACCGAACAGAGTGAAGATGCTGTGCGGGGCTTTGATTACCGTGGCAGAAGTCATGTCGGGGCATGGGATGGCGAAAGGGAACCGGGAGTACTCGTCAATCACGTTGAGGAAGTACACGTTGCGGTCGGTGGAGGGGAGGGGCCCTTTGAAGTCCACGCTGAGGCCTTCACCAGCTGCGCTCTATCTGGCCGGTAGAAGTACGGCTTGCACTCTGCGCAGACTTGGCAGTCTCTGGTGACGGTCCTGGCCTCCTCAATGGAGTACGGCAGGTTGCGAGACTTGACAAAATGGAAGAACCGGGTGAACCCCCGGGTGGCAGAGGTCATAGTGGGGGACCTGGGGTCGGTCCACTTGTGAGCTGGCACATGTACCGTGGGATAGGCATCGGGGGCTCGTTGAGCTTCCCTGGGCGATACAAGATCTCATAATTAGAGGTGGAGAGCTCAATCCTCCACCTCAAGATCTTGTCATTTTTGATCTTGCCCTGCTGTGTGGTGTTGAACATGAAGGAAACCGACCGTTGGTCAGTGAGGAGAGTGAATCTCCTGCCGGCCAGGTAATACCTCCAATGTCGCACAGCTTCCACAATGGCTTGGGCCTCCTTTTTGACAGAGGAGTGCTGAATTTCGGAGGCATGGAGGGTGCAGGAAAAGGCGGCCACGGGTCTGCCCACTTGGTTGAGGGTGGCGGCCAGAGCAACGTCTGATGCATCGGTCTCCACCTGAAAGGGGAGGGACTCGTGGACCGCGTGCATCGTGGCCTTGGCGATGTGTGCCTTGATGTGGTTGAAGGCCTCAGCCATCAGGGGAAAAACTGTGGATGCAGACGGTGATGGGGGGGCAGGGGTCCGCCAAATTTCAAAGTGAAGCTCTGGAGATGGCACTGAAAATCGAGGACGAGCAACAGGGCAGCGCAGAGTTGGAGGAGGACGTAGAGCCGGACGTTGCTGAACTCTACGCCCTGGACAGTGAGGGTCGCGATACAGTATCCCCGGTTTTCAACGGAATGGGATCCGGAGGCCAGGGAGATTTTCTGGGTGACGGGGAGTACCGGGAGGGAGCAGCGCCTTACCGTAGTGGGGTGGATGAAACTCTCTGCGCTCCCGGAGTCAAAGAGGCAGGTCGTCTCGTGCCCGTTGATCTTCACCGTCGTCGTAGCGGTCGCGAGGTGGCGGGGCCGAGACTGATCCACGGTGATGGAGGCGAGCTGCGGAAGATGCTGGAGGTCCCGAGCTGATCAGCGGTGGCGGAGATAGCAGTCGGCAGCAAACGGCCAGACGAGCAGGGGTCCTGAGGCGTGGTCCAAAATGGCGCCGAAGATGGCAGTGCCCACGGGGCGCACATGGCAGGTGGCATTGAAGATGGTGGCGCCCACGGGTCGCACGTGGCTCGTGGAGGGGAAGATGGCGGCGCCCCTGGGTCGCACGTGGAGGGTGTAGAAATGCCGGGCCTGGAAACGGCGGCGAACAACCGGGCCTGGCAAACAGAAACAAAGTGCCCTTCCCACATCCGTTGCAGGTCGCTGGGCAGCGCTGTCTGGGGTGTTTGCTTTGTCCAGGTTATGGGAGGCCACTTCTAATGAATTAGTGAGCTGCCTAGTCCCCGCAAGATCGAGCGTACTCCCTTCCAAAAGTCCCTGGCGGACGTATGAAGACTTGATGCCCGTGACATCAGCGTCTCTAATTAAAAGTTCGGTGTGCTGGACTGCCGAAACTGCCTGGCAGTCACAGTTCCTACTGAGGATCTGTAGGGCCCATAAGAAATCATCCAGAGTCTCCTGGGGAGTTGCTGTCTCGTGGCCAGGAGGTGCCTGGTGTACACTTGATTCACCGGTTTAACGTAATGTCCCTTCAGGAGCGTCATCGCTTCGGAGTAGGTGGGTGCATCCCGGATGAGGGGAAAAATGTCAAGGCTCACCCGTGAGTAGAGGACTTGGAGCTTCTGTGAGTCCGAGAGTTCTTCAGTGCGTTCTGAGGTAGCCTTCGAAGCAGGCTAGCCAGTGGTCGAAGGTGGACGTGACGTTGGCTGCGTGAGGGCTCAGCTGCAGGCGATCAGGCTTGATTAGGAAATCCATCTTTTAAAATCTTGTTCAATAAATTGATGTACCGTCAATTACCACTAGACGGAAATGGTAGAACAATCGAGGCTTTATTGAACAAGATGTTGTGCCTCCGGTAGCTGAAACCAGAATGGCTGCAGTGCAGGAGAGCACACACTTTTATACGCTGCCTGCTGGACACAGCCACCAGGCAGGAATTTACCATCGTAGTTGTAATATACGGGCAGTGCCGTAATACATACAGTAGACCACTAGTGGTGTTTACCACCGAGATAATCACTGTTGTAACACAAACAAGGCAGCCAGTTTGCACACAGCAAGCTCCCAGAACAGCAAGTGATTATGACCAGCTCATGTCTTAGCAATGTAGTTTGAAGGCCCAGACATCGGTGATAACCCCCCCCCCCCCCCCCCCTTTACTGGCTTGCTAATAGTGCCATGGGATCTTTCATGTCCACTTGAGAGGGAATATAACGCCTCAGTTTATCATCTCATCCAAAAAAAACGTTCTTCCCTTGTACAACACTGGACTAATTAGGGACAGTTGGTATTAGCTTCAATTTCACAAATGTTTTGAGGAAGTTAGAGATTATCGATAAAGAGAATGTAGGAAGTTGTTAATCGTTGAGCAGATTACGGGTTGATAGATGACATTTGCAGTTCAATGCTGGGAAATGTGTCGTACTCTCTAGACTGACCTAAAGAATACTCTGAATAGCAAGTCTCAATGGAGGTTCACAAGAATGTTACCAGGAATAAGAGATTATTGCTGTGAAGAAAGGCTTGTAAAAATTGAACCTTTTGCGGTGGTTGAGGGGATTATCCAATAGAAGTTCACCAAATTACAAAAGGTTTTTTAGAGGGTAAATAGTGATAAATTGTTTCTACTGGTTTGTGAATGAATGACAAGGGAACATAGACTGAGGATAATCACAGAGGAAATGATATCAGAAGTTTTCACACATTTATTAGAATACTTGCCATAAGTGATAGTGAACATAGATACAATAACATTGTTTAAAAGAAAATTGGAGCAGTATTTGAAAAAAAAAGCAAGGAAATGGGATTAGAGTAGATAGCTCCACTTGAAGAGTTAAAGAGCTAGAGCTGACATTTGTATAATGGGTGGAATGACCTCTCCGTACTGAAATTTATATCTTTCCATGTTTGGCATTAAACAAATCACTGTGTTATATGAGATGCCAAGAATTGCATGGGAGATGTAAATATGAAGAATCTGCAAGAATGAATTTCCATCCAAAACAAATCTTGAACTGTTAGGCTGTCACCATAAATATTCAGACTGTTTCACTTCATTAAATTCAAGTAGAGACAGCAGTAATGGAAGTGAGAATGAAACGAGAAGACTATATTGTGACGGGACACCTATTTTACAGGGAGGAGAGGAAGATCTGGGTTCGCGCAGGGGAGAGCGAAACCAGGGAAGTGGAGGTCCTGCTGAATTTAATGGCAGGACTTCATTATAATTTTTTAACTTCTATTTTTGCCTATCAGTTGATAAATTGCCAGGCTGGAATACAGATTTGGGCCATAGCTCCCCGGTGTTGCATTTCGAGGGGGGGGGGGCGCAGGTCGCGCGAAGAAGTCCTAAGGAATCCCTCTTGGAAGTTCCCACACAAGGCAGCATGGTAGCACAGTGGTTAGCATTGTAGCTTCACAGCACCAGGGTCCCAGGTTTGATTCCTGGCTTGGGTCACTGTGTGGAGTTTGCACATTCTCCCAGTTTCAACCACTACTTTTGTTTATGTGCAACCCACAGATGCCAAAAGCATCTCAGCTCAACAGTTCAAACATTGCCAGTGAATGTTCCTTCCCTTGAGAGGGATCTGAGTCATTAACTGGTTTCAAGATGGAGATAGATAGATTTCTGATTTTAAAAATGGCTTAAAGGGATATAGGGAACAGGTAGGGAGGTGGATTTGAGACCAGGACGAGATCAGCAATGATCTGATTGAATGGCGGAGCAGGCTCGAGGGGCTGAATTGCCTACTTCTGCTCCTAATTCCTCTATTCCTATGTTGAGAGACTGAACTGAATCAGCCTGTGACATGGTGATAATCGGTTCTGTTGAAGTGTTTTCTCTCGATTTCTTTTTGTTAAAATAAATTTAGAGTACCCAATTATTTTGTTTTTCCAATTACGGGGCAATTTAGTATGGCCACCCCACCTAATTGCCCTTAGTGTTGGGTGGGGTTACTGGGTTATGGGGATAGGGTGGAGGTGTTGACCTTGGGTAGTGTGCTCTTTCCAAGGGCCGGTGCAGACTCGATGGGCCGAATGGCCTCCTTCTGCACTGTAAATTCTATGATAATCTATGATAATCTGCACATCTTTGGTTTGTGGGGGTGAAACCCATGCAGACATGGGGAGAATGTGCAAACTCCACATGGAGAGTGACCCGGGGCCGGGATTCGAACCCGGGTCCTCAGTGCCGCAGTCCCAGTGCTAACCACTGCGCCGCATGCTGCCCTTTGGATTCATTTTCATTGCAGTAAATAAGCGGTTCTGACGAGGAAGGTACTGATTGATTCTGCGGTTTCCTTGCAAAGCATGCTGATGTTTTTCAATCTAAGGTGAACAAGAACTGTTTAAAGAGAGAGATGCTCCGGCTATGTCTGCACATTATTTGTTTTGCTGTTAATTTATGACGTAGTGTTTGAAAAGGAAATCAGGCCTCATAAATATTAACTTTCCCTTAGATTTGTTTGCCACCCTGAATTAGCGATTCGTTCTTGGGATTTGAGCATTGTAGGCAATGTCAACATTTGTTGTCCATCCCTAATTTGCCCTTGAGATGGTGGTGTTGATCCACCTTTTTTTTTTAAAGGGCAATTTAGCGTGGCCAATCTACCTACCCCGCACATCTTTGGGTTGTGGGGGCGAAACCCACGCAAACACGGGGAGAATGTGCAAACTCCACACGGACAGTGACCCAGAGCCGGGATCGAACCTGGGACCTCGCCGCCGTGAGGCAGCAATGCTAACCACTGAGCCACCGTGCTGCCCCCGATCCACCTTTTTAGCTGCTGCAATCCATGTGTTGTAGATGCATCCACAGTGCTGTTCAGGAGGGAGTGCCGGGATTTGCCAGAATGTGGTTCTGTGCAGTCAACAGTGGCTCAGTTGACAGCATTCTCATCTCAAGTCAGAGGGTTGTGGGGTCAAGTTCACTTTCAGGAGGGCAACATGGCGGCGCAGTGGTTAGCACTGCTGCCTCACAGCGTTGAGGACCCGGGTTCGATCCCAACCCTGGGTCACTGTCTGGGTGGAGTTTGCACAGTCTCCCCATGTTTGCGTGGGTCTCACCCCACAACCCAAAAGATGTGCAGGCGAGGTGGATTGGCCACGCTAAACTGCCCCTTAATTAGAAAAAATGAATTGGTACTCTAAATTTATTTTTAAAAGAAAAAAAAAGGTTCACTTTCAGGGACTTGAGCCTATAATCCAGGCTGATACTCCAGTGTAATTCTCAGGGGCTGATGCACTGTTTGACGTGTTGTCTTCTGGCATGACATTTAACGGAGGCCCCATTTGCCTTCTCAGGTGAACATTAAAAATCAATTATTTTGATAGAGACCGGAAAGTTCATCTCCTGTCTTGTCTGCTATTTATGCCTCACCCAACATGATTTTAAAAAGATAGATCATCTATTTCATTATTTTTTGTGAAGCCATGCTGTGTGTTCCCTATATTATGCCACTGACTACAAAACTGTGAATTTCTTTGGAATGTCCTGGGGTCATGAGGCATTAAAAAATCTAAGTCTGTCTTTCTGTCCTTTCTTTCTATCTTTCCTTTACCAGTGGAATTAATTTGTCCTTCTCCACTAACTACTCTTCCAATCATTCAACTCTGATGCGTCATTCAAACCAGGCATTGTAGCCGACATCTGTTTTTTAAACCAGCCCAAAACATCTGCTACATGCATTCTTTCTGACATCTGGAAGCTTTGCATGGTGCTTGCAGACAAGTGATTTGCTGGCTTGCTGAGCATGCTGTCCACTTCGGAGAAGCCTGGGGGTAAAATCATCCAGTCTGTAATGAGAGTTGGGCCTATCAATCATTGGCAGTTTGAAATGCAATCAGTGAAGAGAGGTGGCTGCTGTGATCTAGGAGGACGGGGAGTATGCAGGAGAATGGGGATGCAAAACATATCAGCCATGATTAGGTGGCGGAGCAGACATGATGGGCCGAATGGCCCAATTCTGCTCCTATGGCTTATGGTCTTATGATCTTGGAAGAATCTCCTGCTCTTGGCCATTGACTGTGTTGCCGGTCAAACTGCTAGAGTATTCGGATAGTAAAAACAGAAAGTGCGGCAGCACGGTGGCACAGTGGTTAGCATTGCGGCCTACGGCGCTGAGGACCCGGGTTCGAATCCCGGCCCTGGGTCACTGTCTATTTGGAGTTTGCACATTCTCCCCGTGTTTGCGTGGGTTTCACCCCCACAACCCAAAAGATGTGCAGGATAGGTGGATTGGCCACTCTAAATTGCCCCTTAATTGGAAAAAATTGGGAACTCTAAATTTATTTTAAAAATTTAAATTAAAAATTAAAAAAAACAGAAAGTGCTCAGCAAGCCTGACAGCATCTGTGGAAAGAGAAATAAAGTTAATGTTTCAACTTGATGAGCGCTCATGTGAATGTTTTGACGGTGAAAGAGGATTTTCAGGCCAAACCTTATATTGAAGGCAACACAGATATTTCTCTTTGTGTTTCATTACTGTGTACGTTTGTCACAATTACCATGGATGCCCATCATAGATTTAAGAGGGAATGCACGGAAGACATTTTTTACACAGTAACTGGCAATGACCTGGAATTCGCTGTCTATGAGGATGGTGGGAGCAGAGATGATAGAATGATTTCAAAAGGAAATTGGATATGCACTTGAGGGAAATTAAACTCGGAGGGTGACAGAGATAGAATGGGGAAATGGGACTGATGGCTTTGCTCTACAGAGAGCAGGCATGGGCTTGATGGGCTGAATGGCCTCACCAATGCTGTTATGATTTCATGACCAGATATTCCTTATTACGTCCTCAAGTACATAGTTATTGTGACCAATCAAGTCATAAAAACTGGACCTTCTATCTGGTATTCCAATACTACCGGTGTACCCAGAGTAATCTGTCAATTTTGTTTATTTATTCTTCATCCACATCCTGCAAAAGAATACATTTTTAAAAATCACATTACAATGCTAGAGCTAAAACTCCATGAAGTTGTGCAGAAAAGGTAAAAACTAAATGGAGTCATTGTGAGATATTTACGTTCATAAACGTAAATTTGGGGCAGCAGGGTAGCATGGTGGTTAGCATAAATGCTTCACAGCTCCAGGGTCCCAGGTTCGATTCCCGGCTGGGTCACTGTCTGTGTGGAGTCTGCACGTCCTCCCCCTGTGTGCGTGGGTTTCCTCCGGGTGCTCCGGTTTCCTCCCACAGTCCAAAGATGTGCAGGTTAGGTGGATTGGCCATGTTAAATTGCCCGTAGTGTCCTAATAAAAATGTAAGGTTAAGGGGGGAGGGGGGTTGTTGGGTTACGGGTATAGGGTGGATATTTAGGCCCTGAGTAGGGTGATCATGGCTCGGCACAACATTGAGGGCCGAAGGGCCTGTTCTGTGCTGTACTGTTCTATGTTCTATGTTCTAAAATAGAGTGGACCCAGCCTGCTACAGTGTTCCTTCTTGTGAGTCTCTGTGCTTGAGTGAACTATTGCAAGGGTATTTATTAATCTTCAAAAAAATGATTAAAGAGTAAGTAAAAATTCCTTTACACGGTGGTTGGAAGATGGAGTGTTTTGAAAGTTGAGTATTGTTGAAGCAGCATCCATCAATTCTTTCCAAAGGGCATTGAACACTCAGTTGCAGAGGCATATTATGGAAAGGTATGGGGGTTAAGGAGGGGAATGAAATCTGATTTGGTGGCTGTCTTGGAAAAACATACAGGGAATCTTTGAGGGATATGCAGTGCTGGCAC
The DNA here is from genome assembly GCF_902713615.1 of Scyliorhinus canicula. Taxonomy (NCBI): domain Eukaryota; kingdom Metazoa; phylum Chordata; class Chondrichthyes; order Carcharhiniformes; family Scyliorhinidae; genus Scyliorhinus; species Scyliorhinus canicula. Next base: position 87,045,686 of record NC_052154.1, on the reverse strand, counting down.
ATGAATCAAGGAAAAGCTACGGGTATGGTGGTTAACATTGATCCATTTCAGGGGCAGAGTCCAAATGGTGATACAGCCATACTGACATACAGTACAAATTGACAAGGCACGACCTGTCCAGCTGACACCATATCATAACACTGCATAGTTGTGTCACTATGGCAAATTGAATTGCATTGTTCTGTGATGCCTGCTGTAGTGTTAAGTAGTCTGTTAACACCCATTGACTAGACTCCCAAAGAGTGACCATTCTGTTGTAGTGCCCAAGAGTTTCCACCCACTGAGGATGCAGGTCCTAGCAAAACTCGGATCTCTCAAGAGCAGAACCATATAATTCCTTCAGTGCAGGAGGAGGCCATTCAGCCCATCGAGTCTGCACCGACCCTCTGAAAGAGCATCCTAGCTAGGCTCACTTCCCCCGCTCGATCTCATTGCCCAGGGGCAATTTAGCATGGCCGTTCCACCTAACCTGCAGATCTTTAGACTGTAGAAGGAAACCAAGCACCTGGAGGAACCCACGCAGACACAGGGGGAACATGCAAACTCCACACAGTCAACAAAGGCCAGAATTGAACCCGGGTCCCTGGCGCTGTGAGGCAGAGTGCAAACTGGGCCACCATGCCACCCAGAAGATGAGGACTGGGTGAAATAACATGGACCAGAGGGAGGGAGGAAAGGTTTTCTGTTTTAGCTGCCAGAATTCTGATCGAGACGGCAGGATCCATTATGTTCTGGCATCGTTTTATGTAATGAGATTTAGAAGCTCTGACTAATAGACATGTAATTCTGAAAGATTTTAAACATGCAATTATTGAGTTTGAAATTGATAGATCCATTAATGTAAACCTAAGAATGCTCATCTAGGCTTTTCTGCGTTAAGCCTGGGGCTTTTAAGCAAATATATTAATCAGCACTTCAGATATGTTAGAGAGCAGAACCAATGGCGAAGCAGAACAGGGGGATGCTTTACTTAGGCATAGCCATGTCCAGCTGAGAGCATTCAGGCTCTCTATTTACTCCCTTAGCAAAGCATCTTAAGCTTCAAGCCTGGACCTCCTTTGAAGGTTGATTTGGGAAAGCAACAGAGGAGAATAGGCAGTGGTGCAACATTCTTCTGGTTCAGTGAGAAAGTCCCAAGATTTAGCACAAGCGGCTCATCAGTTTGTATTTCAGCAGCTTTCTCTTTATCTGTTTTAATATCATGCTTCCCAGCTCCATTTTAAGTTACATTTGCCAACTGATTGAGGGATAAACTGTCCATTCACTTTAAAGAGGGAAAAGGAAGACAGAAAGAATAAAGGAAGCTGAGAAGAAAGAGGAGACGGAAGTGTGGAAGGTGATGAACAGTGATTAGCGAAGCAGAAGGGATGGAAGAAAGAGATGAAGGAGCGGAAGGACAACATAAAATAGAAGTGGAGACGAGGAGAGAGAGAGAGAAATACAAGGCTAGAGGGAGGAGTAACACAGGAATAGAGGAGATAGAGAAAAAAATAGGTGAAGAGAGAGTATGAGAAACAGATATGGAAAGTGAGAAATGAGCAGCGGAGAGAAAAAAAGTGAACTACAGTGAGAAATAAAGTGGAAGAGAACCTAACAGGAAACTAGAAGGGGAAGAGAGCAAGAGGTGAAAGAGTTGAAACATAGAAAATAGAACCAGGAGTAGGTAATTTAGCTCTTCGAGCTTGCTCCTCCATTCAATATGACCATGGCTGATCCTCTATCTCATTGTCATACTCCCATGCTCTCCCCACACCATTTGACACTCTTAGAGTCTAGAAATCTATTTATTTCCTTCTTAAATACATTCAGTGACTTGGCCTCCACAGCCTCCTGTGGTAGAGAATTTCAGTTTCATCATCCTCTGAGTGAATAGTTTCTCCCCATCTTGGTCCTTAATGGCCTACCCAGTATCCTGAGACTCTGACCCCTTTGTTCTAAACCCCCAGCTAGAGGAAACGTCAATCCTGCATCCAATCTTTCCAGCCCAGCCAGAATTTTATACGTTTCAATGAGATCCCCTTTCATTCTTCTAAATTCCAGAGAATACCGACCCAGATGACTTGATCTCTCCTCCTAAGACAATTCTGCCATCCCAGGAATTGATCTGGTGAAACTTCGATGCACTCCCTCTGCATTAGGTATTTCCTTTCTTTGATCAGGAGACCAAAGCTGCACACAATACTCCCAAGAGTGGCCTCACCTAGGCCCTGTACAGCTGCAATAAGACATCCCTGCTCCTGTACTTAAATCCTCTTCCAATGAAGGCCAACACACCATTTATTTCAGTGATTCGTAAACATCAGAGATTGGAACAGACATGAAGAAGGAGAGGAAGAAGAATAAGGGGATTAAAGAGAGGAAAAGAAGTGGAAGACTAGAGATAAAGAGAAGTGAGGGAGGCAATGGGAAAGTGGCAGTGTAGAGGTGTGAACCACACACAACAATTTTAGTCTCGGGCAATTTGATGGGAGATGGGTGCGCTGAGAAATTTAGATTTGTGAGACTTTGATGCATTTAGCAGTAGAATTTGTGCAAGTATTTTCTGGTGTCAGAGGAAAATTATCAGCTGGACTAATAACAATACTAGTGAATTCTGAATGTTGTGATCATTCCAGTAAGTTGCATGCATACAGGGCTGCCCAGCTGCAGAGTTGACACACACCGCAAGAAAGTTAAAAGTTACTGGGGGCAGCACGGTGGCACAGTGGTTAGCATTGCTGCCTACGGCGCTGAGGACCTGGGTTCGAATCCCGGCCCTGGGTCACTGTCCATGCGGAATTTGCACGTTCTCCCCGTGCCTGCGTGGGTTTCACCCCCACAACTCAAAGATGTGCAGGGTAGGCAGATTGGCCACGCTAAATTGTCCCTTAATTGGAAAAATAATTGGGTACTCTAAAAAAAAATTTTTTAAAGTTACTTCACAGTTAAACAAACTGATCAAGCACAACTGAAACAATTAGAGGGGATGTTGGTGGCCATTGATTATCAACAATGTTTATTATGAAAAGAAAGTGGGATCGGACATGAAAGGGGCTGTCACTGTTTTGTTTTACCCCACAAGACTAAATCCCAATACGCCATCTCTCCAACTTCCAGGCAGGATTTTCTTCAAAGTTTTATTTTATCTTTTATAGGTTTTCTTTTTGCACAAGCTTAATTTTAAATTGATGTTTTTGACATTTTTAAGGGTCTTGCTCTCTTTAAGGTTTTGACTTCTCCTCTCTGAGAGTTAATGGAGTTCCTGCCACGCCAGCTGAAGTAATCCTCCTCAGCTCCTGAAGAAGATTAAAATGTAACGGACAAACATGGGAACCAATAGATATTTTAATTGCCTCCAACACCCTCCCCCTCTCCCCCTTTCCCCGCTCAGTGATTCACAGCGAGTTCCCCTACCTGAGCATCAGCAAGCTGGTTTGAAAATAGTGCCACACCCCTACACTTCATTTTTAAACTGTTATAAATGTAGCCCCCACTACCCCCACAGAAAAGTTGTCGGGCTGTCTTCCCTTCCTAAAATATGTATGTGTGACTCCATGAGCTGATAAAGTGAAAGATAAACCCTGTTCTTTTGATTCGGAAGAACTGTAAGCTTGAAGCCATCAGTCTATCAACATCTCCACGTAGCTCAGACAGCTCCTCTGGACCTACTTAGTAATAATCGCTTATTGTCACAAGTGGGCTTCAATGAAGTTTGAAAAGCCCCTAGTCGCCACATTCCGGTGCCTGTTCGGGGAGGCCGGTACGGGCATTGAACCCGCGCTGCTGGTCTTGTTCTGCATTACAAGCCAGCTGTTTTTCCCACTGTGCTAAACCAGCCCCTAGTATTCACTAGCCTGCTGTTTCCCACTGGTATCTCACATTCACCTCCTGCTGATATCCCTAAGCTCCCTCCTCTATATTTTTTTAACTATTCAGAAATGGCTGTTTCTTTTATGGAAGGAAAACCAATTTACTGAAACATAGATTTATATTGTTGCAACGCTTGGCCTCCATGCCTCTCTCCCCTCTTTAACCGTCTTTCTCTATGCTTTCATTATCCTCTCCTTCCTTCCCTGTTTTCTGCTGACCTATCTCCCTCGCCCTGCTTCCTCATTTAATGATAATCTTTATTGTCACAAGTAGGCTTACATTTACACTGCAGTGAAATTACGGTGAAAAGCCCCTAGTCGCCACATTGCGGCACCTGTTCGGATACACGGAGGGAAAATTCAGAATGTCCAAATTACCTAACAAGCACGTCTTTCGGGATTTGTGGGAGGAAACCGGAGCACCCGGAGGAAACCCATGCAGACACGGGGAGAATGTGCAGACTTCGCACAGACAGTGACCCAAGCCGGGAATCGAGCGTGGGACCCTGACGCTGTGAAACAACAGTGCTAACCACTGTGCTACCATCCCATTTCTCTCCTCAGTCTTCCCACTACCTTTCCTTCCTACTCTCTGTCTTCACATCCTCCACTCCCAAAGCATACTGTCAAATCTAAATTCACTGCAGAGCCCAACTAATATAAGCATGTAGGAGAGGATAAGGTCTTCAAATAAAAACTTTATAAAAGATTGAAAAGATACAAAGGATAGTTGGGATAAATGTAATCACCTTCTGTTGAAAAGTCAGGTGGAATTTAATGCTGTTCCCCTGTGGTGAGTTTGGCCAAGTGTGATTGAATCAAGTGAGAGATTAAGTCTGGGGAAGGAACAATCATGGGTTGGCCTTTCCAGTCACCCGCCAATTGAAGGCCCAATGTGGGAAATTAATACTGTCAGCGCTGGTAAACGTGCAATGGTCAGCGGGGGACTTGCCGTGCAGAAAACCCAAAAAGCAAATCCTGTTGCTGTTGCTTGCAGGCTCTGGAGGCAGCTCTCATTAAAAGGCACTTGGTGTCTGATCGAGGGACACGGCATCACGAAGGAGAAGGGGGCCCACGAGAAGCCGTACACCCTACCCTTACTGCCGACACCCCTGATCCACCACTGCGACCCCAGTCCCATCATCAATACCTGTGGCCTGGATCCACTGACAATCGGTAGCCTTGGGTGGGGGCAATACTGGCAGCAGCCATTTCCTGGTAATGCTGCTGAACAATCCACAGCTGTCAACCTCCAACTCCATGTTCTTCAAACTTTTTTTCCGGGGACCCATTTTTACCAAGTGGCCGACCTTCGGGTCCCTACCTGGCCGACCTTCGGGACCCTACCCGGCCGACCTTCGGGTCCCTACTCGGCCGACCTTCGGGTCCCTACCCGGCCGACCTTCGGGACCCTACCCGGCCGACCTTCGGGACCCTACCCGGCCGACCTTCGGGTCCCTACCCGGCCGACCTTCGGGTCCCTACCCGGCCGACCTTCGGGACCCTACCCGGCCGACCTTCGGGTCCCTACCCGGCCGACCTTCGGGACCCAACCCGGCCGACCTTCGCGACCCAACCCGGCCGACCTTCGCGACCCTACCCGGCCGACCTTCGGGACCCAACCCGGCCGACCTTCGGGACCCTACCCGGCCGACCTTCGGGGCCCAACCCGGCCGACCTTCGGGTCCCTACCCGGCCGACCTTCGGGACCCAACCCGGCCGACCTTCGGGACCCAACCCGGCCGACCTTCGGGACCCAACCCGGCCGACCTTCGGGACCCAACCCGGCCGACCTTCGGGACCCAACCCGGCCGACCTTCGTGACCCACACCGGCCGACCATGAGTGACCCACCATTTTCTCTTACCTTGTTTGCTGCTGATAAAAATGGAGGAAATGGTTTTGGGTTTCTTTGGCCCTCGTATATGCTCCTCCAATGGAACCTGTTGGATGAAGGTGAAGCCTTCCGGTGTCGGAAAGTATGGAGTCTCCAACTGTCCAAAGTTTGGTATTTTTTCCTGTAAAATGTTATCAAATAACCCCCCCCCCCGAACTTGTAAATAAAAAATTAAATGAAAAAATAAATGAAAAAATAAAAGTGAATAAAATAAATGAAAAACCCCCCCCCGAACTTGTAAAACAAAAAGCTGCAACCGTTGAAAAAGGATAGCGGCAGCACTGTGCATGCGCACCCGATCATCGGCGCGCATGTGCATGGTTTTGCTTTGATGTATTTGGATACAGAAATTACAAAAGAAAAATGTCAGGTAAAAAGAGCCTAGGTAGGGTGCCTTCCAGAGAGTTGGTGCAGACTTGATGGGCCAAATGGCCTCCTTCTGCACTGGAGGGATTCTATGATTCTATTTAGAGGAATGTTAGATAAATATTTGGGGAAGAAGGGAACAGAGAGGGTCCTGCTGATTGTGTGAGAAGAGGAAAGCTGGGAGATGGCTCCTGTGGAGCATGATTAATTGGGCTAAATGGCTTGTTACTGTGCCGGAAATTCTATGTAATCCTATGTATACGATTTGACTCCTATTTACCCTCCTTTGTTGACATTCGTCTTTCTCAATCCTCCATTCTTATTAAGGTGATAGATATCCTGTTGGCACCGTCGTTCACTGAGGTCCCAGGTACCCGGCTGCCCCCGCTGTACTGTTATCAACTTATTTCTGAACTGAAGGGTGCTTGAAAAAGTCTACTGGTGCATGTCATTGAGATACTCCACTCCAGCAAGATTTGGTTCGATTATATTTGACTTGAATACAGTTACATTTGAGGAAATTCACTTAGTCTGCTCTTCCATGGATGTCAGCTGGTTAATTGAGTTAACTCTTCCATTAAAATAGGCCCATGGATAACATATGGGGCTGGTTTAGCACAGTGGGCTAAATAGCTGCCTTTTAAAGCAGAACAAAGCTAGCAGCGCGGGTTCAATTCCCGTACCAGCCTCCCCGAACAGGCGTCGGAATATGGCGACTAGGGGCTTTTGACAGTAAGTTCATTTGAGGCCTACTTGTGACAATAAGCGATTTTCATTTTCATAAATATTTATCTCCATAGAATTGCTAGAGTACAGAAGGAGAGCATTCGGCCCATCGGTTTGCACCGACCCAACCCAGGCCCTCTTCCCCTGTCCTATCCCCATAATCCCATAACTGAACCTGCACATCTTTGGACTATGGGAGGAAACCGGAACACCTGGAGGAAACCTACGCACACACTGGGAGAAAGTGCAAACTTCACACAGACAGTCACCCAAGGCCAGAATTGAACCCTGGTCCTTGGTGCTGGAAGGCAGTAGTGCTAACCACTGCACCACTCTGCTGTCCTAATATTAATGGCAGCAATTTCTGGACTTTCATCCTGAATGATTAATTGATCTTATAATAGTATAATTCTAAAAAAGCCTTTAATAACTAACACTTTTTGACCGCCTTAGTCATTGTCTGAAGCCATTCTTAAGGCTACCACACAAGGGGTGCGATTTAATGGCCATGTTGCACTTAAGCGAGAGCGTGATGAGGCCGTTAGATCGCTGGAAAGATTGATGTCTCAGCGCCCGTGGGTCCGCCATGTCACTCCCTGGATCGTGTGTTCCCGTTCCTGGGGTAACCCCAGCCCGCCAGCCCCACCGACCATAACACCCACTGACCGCAGAGGCTTCTGGCCTTGCAGCTGAAAACTATTGCTCTGTAGGAATTGGCAATCGTAGTTAAGTGAGCACTTCACACCTCCCGAGTGACCCCTGTGGGTATACATGCCATGTAGCATGCGGGAGTTATTGCCTAGCATCCCAATCAGACCGTGATGCCTGGACACTGTGCGGAAGGCAGTAGCCAACATTCGAGCACCCAAGGGCTGGGCCCCAGCACAGAGGATGTTTCGGCGACCAGAGGGCCAGGGGTGCGTGGGCAGGGCATGTTGTATGGCAGGGGATGTGTGGTGGTAGTGGGTGGGAGCAAGGGGGGAATGGGAGTGGGGGGGGCGAAGGAACAATGGGGAGGAGTTGAGGGTCGGGGGGATGAGGCATCCAGAACCTCTATGTCCAGGGAGATGGGGCATGGGATTGGTGGTCAGCCTGGATTGCGGAAGGAAGTGCCAGAGGCATCATATTGGTCGAAGTCAACGATTTCTAATCATTTACACGTGTCCCCAAGTACCCAATCCGCTGGTGGTGCCGCCCCACTCTCCCCTCCCCTCCCAGACCGTTCCCCCTCAACACTCTCCCTCCCCCTCTCACAATGCACCCAACCCCCCCTTAACACCTCCCCCCTCCCCAGTGCCCTCTCAGTGATCCTCAACCTTCTTAGCATTCCTTGCTGCATCTAGGTGTGTACCCAAAATGCACGTTACTGCTACCCAATGCCTTCGATGCCCTGGCAGGCGTCCTCTGGGGGCTCTGGAGTCCAAGGGCCCTGACACACTTACAGGTGGAACACGCCTGAGACGCGTCATTGTCAGTGGGGTGAGTATCGCGGGAGTGAGTGTCTGCCGTCGTCACTCCATAGGGTGACTCCAGGTTGGCACACACCGCACCCTCCTCCTGGTAGGTGCCGATTGGGCCCTGGGGTTCACCTCGGAACGGAGGGGCAATAGGATCGAGTCCCAGCTGCCCCTGCGTCATCTGGCTTTGCCAGCCCTGGCAGGTCTCGGGAGGCAGAGGGGGTCATAGATAGGAGCTTCAGGGAAGTAGTTACACCAAAGACTGGAGATAGATGGGTAACTGTAAGAGGGACTGGGAGGAAACAGTCAGTGCAGGGACCCCCTGCGGTTGTTCCCCTGAGTAGCAAGTATACCGTTTTGGATACTTGTGGGGGGGACGACTTACCAGGGGTAAGCCATGGGGTACGGGCCTCTGGCACGGAGTCTGTCCCTGTTGCTCAGAAGGGAAGGGGGGAAAGGAGTAGAACATTAGTAATTGGGGACTCAATAGTCAGGGGCACAGATAGGAGATTTTGTGGGAGCGAGAGAGACTCACGTTTGGTATGTTGCCTCCCAGGTGCAAGGGTAAGTGATGTCTCGGATCGTGTTTTCCGGGTCCTTAAGGGGGAGGGGGAGCAGCCCCAAGTCGTAGTCCACATTGGCACTAACGACATAGGTAGGAAAGGGGACAAGGATGTCAGGCAGGCCTTTAGGGAGCTAGGATGGAAGCTCAGAGCGAGAACAAACAGAGTTGTTATCTCTGGGTTGTTGCCCGTGCCACGTGATAGTGAGATGAGGAATAGGGAGAGAGAGCAATTAAACACGTGGCTACAGGGATGGTGCAGGCGGGAGGGATTCAGATTTCTGGATAACTGGGACTCTTTCTGGGGAAGGTGGGACGTCTATAGACAGGATGGTCTACATCTGAACCTGAGGGGCACCAATATCCTGGGGGGGAGATTTGTTAGTGCTCTTTGGGGGGGTTTAAACTAATTCAGCAGGGGCATGGGAACCTGGATTGTAGTTTTGGGGTACGGGAGATTGAGAGTATAGAGGTCAGGAGCACAGATTTGACTTCGCAGGAGGGTGCCAGTGTTCAGGTAGGTGGTTTGAAGTGTGTCTACTTCAATGCCAGGAGTATACGAAATAAGGTTGGGGAACTGGCAGCATGGGTTGGTACCTGGGACTTCGATGTTGTGGCCATTTCAGAGACATGGATAGAGCAGGGACAGGAATGGTTGTTGCAGGTTCCGGGGTTTAGGTGTTTTAGTAAGCTCAGAGAAGGGGGCAAAAGAGGGGGAGGTGTGGCGCTGCTAGTCAAGGACAGTATTACGGTGGCGGAAAGGATGCTAGATGGGGACTCTTCTTCTGAGGTAGTATGGGCTGAGGTTAGAAACAGGAAAGGAGAGGTCACCCTGTTGGGAGTTTTCTATAGGCCACCTAATAGTTCTAGGGATGTAGAGGAAAGGATGGCGAAGATGATTCTGGAAAAGAGCGAAAGTAACAGGGTAGTTGTTATGGGAGACTTTAACTTTCCAAATATTGACTGGAAAAGATATAGTTCGAGTACATTAGATGGGTCATTCTTTGTACAATGTGTGCAGGAGGGTTTCCTGACACAATATGTTGACAGGCCAACAAGAGGCGAGGCCACATTGGATTTGGTTTTGGGTAATGAACCAGGGCCAGGTGTTAGATCTGGAGGTAGGTGAGCACTTTGGAAACAGTGACCACAATTCGGTGACCTTTACGTTAGTGATGGAAAGGGATAAGTATACCCCGCAGGGCAAGAGTTATAGCTGGGGGAAGGGCAATTATGATGCCATTAGACATGACTTAGGATGTGTTGGTTGGAGAAGTAGGCTGCAAGGGTTGGGCACACTGGATATGTGGAGCTTGTTCAAGGAACAGCTATTGCATGTTCTTGATAAGTACGTACCAGTCAGGCAGGGAGGAAGGGGTCGAGCGAGGGAACCATGGTTTTCCAAAGAAGTGGAATCTCTTGTTAAGAGGAAGAAGGAGGCCTATGTGAAGATGAGGCATGAAGTTTCAGTTGGGGCGCTTGATAGTTACAAGGAAGCGAGGAAGGATCTAAAGAGAGAGCTGAGACGAGCAAGGAGGGGACATGAGAAGTCTTTGGCAGGTAGGATCAAGGAAAACCCAAAAGCTTTCTATAGGTATGTCAGGAATAAAAGAATGACTAGGGTAAGAGTAGGGCCAGTCAAGGACAGTGGTGGGAAGTTGTGTGTGGAGGCTGAGGAGATAAGCGAGATACTAAATGAATACTTTTCGTCAGTATTCACTCAAGAAAAAGATAATATTGTGGAGGAGAATGCTGAGACCCAGGCTATTAGAATAGATGGCATTGAGGTGCGTAGGGAAGAAGTGTTGGCAATTCTGGACAAGGTGAAAATAGATAAGTCCCCGGGGCCGGATGGGATTTATCCTAGGATTCTCTGGGAAGCCAGGGAAGAGATTGCTGAGCCTTTGGCTTTGATTTTTAGGTCATCATTGGCTACAGGAATAGTGCCAGAGGACTGGAGGATAGCAAATGTGGTCCCTTTGTTCAAGAAGGGGAGTAGAGATAACCCCGGTAACTATAGGCCGGTGAGCCTAACGTCTGTGGTGGGTAAAGTCTTGGAGAGGATTATAAAAGATACGATTTATAATCATCTAGATAGGAATAATATGATTAGGGACAGTCAGCATGGTTTTGTGAAGGGTAGGTCATGCCTCACAAACCTTATCGAGTTCTTTGAGAAGGTGACTGAACAGGTAGACGAGGGTAGAGCAGTTGATGTGGTGTACATGGATTTCAGTAAAGCGTTTGATAAGGTTCCCCACGGTCGGCTATTGCAGAAAATACGGAGGCTGGGGATTGAGGGTGATTTAGAGATGTGGATCAGAAATTGGCTAGTTGAAAGAAGACAGAGAGTGGTAGTTGATGGGAAATGTTCAGAATGGAGTTCAGTTACGAGTGGCGTACCACAAGGATCTGTTCTGGGGCCGTTGCTGTTTGTCATTTTTATAAATGACCTAGAGGAGGGCGCAGAAGGATGGGTGAGTAAATTTGCAGACGGACACTAAAGTCGGTGGAGTTATAGACAGTGCGGAAGGATGTTGCAGGTTACAGAGGGACATAGATAAGCTGCAGAGCTGGGCTGAGAGGTGGCAAATGGAGTTTAATGTGGAGAAGTGTGAGGTGATTCACTTTGGAAAGAATAACAGAAATGTGGAATATTTGGCTAATGGTAAAATTCTTGGTGGTGTGGATGAGCAGAGGGATCTCGGTGTCCATGTACATAGATCCCTGAAAGTTGCCACCCAGGTTGATAGGGTTGTGAAGAAGGCCTATGGTGTGTTGGCCTTTATTGGTAGAGGGATTGAGTTCCGGAGCCATGAGGTCATGTTGCAGTTGTACAAAACTCTAGTACGGCCGCATTTGGAGTATTGCGTACAGTTCTGGTCGCCTCATTATAGGAAGGACGTGGAAGCTTTGGAACGGGTGCAGAGGAGATTTACCAGGATGTTGCCTGGTATGGAGGGAAAATCTTATGAGGAAAGGCTGATGGACTTGAGGTTGTTTTCGTTAGAGAGAAGAAGGTTAAGAGGTGACTTAATAGAGGCATACAAAATGATCAGAGGGTTAGATAGGGTGGACAGCGAGAGCATTCTCCCGCGGATGGAGGTGGCTAGCACGAGGGGTCATAGCCTTAAATTGAGGGGTAATAGATATAGGTGCCAACGCCTTTAGCAATACTCCTCAGTGACTGGGGACACGCTCTGCAGTGCCTCGGCTATGCTCACCTGAGACTGGGACATGTCTCGCAGCGTCTCGGTTGTGTCCACATGGGACTATGAGACCTCACCTAGTGACTGGGACATTTCTCTGGAGTACCTCGGCAATGCCCACCTGAGATTGCGACATGCTGTGCGGCGCCTCATCAAGGTCCACCTGGTATTGGGTTGCATCCGCCAGTGATTCGAACATGTTGCCGAGGCCCTCAGCCATGGCTGTCACCGACTGCGCCACGCCTTGGTCACTTCCACTCCTGCTGCCAACATCGTGCACCAGGCTCTCCAATGCGGTCGCCACCCTAGCAGTGTTGGCCTCGGTGCCACGCATTGTCAGCGCCATCTCCTGCACCCATAGCCTCTGGGACTCCTCCAATTGGCTATGGACCTGCTGGAGTGTCACTGACATCCCCCTCTGAATCTCACGGCCACATCCTAGCATCTGCATTAGCTCCAGGTAAGCATGTTCCAGAGGCTCAGCATCTGACTGAGAATCAGCTGGGTCCTGGGATCCAGCAGACCTCCAACTGCTGTCTTGCCCGGAGGATCCTGCCTCATCTGATGTGCATCAGCAACCTTGTTGTGCTCACCAGAATGTGCTCCAGAACCTGTCCACCACTGTTGCCCACCAAGGTGGGTGCCTCTACACTGGTGGAGTGTGGGGATCATAGTTGTGCCATGATGGTGGCATCCTTGGATTTCTGAGGTTTTCTCATGTAAGGCGGGAGGAAGACCACCTCGGATCAGCTGGCACCTTCGGCTCAGGATCTTGCAGGAGATTGGACACGTGCTCAGTGGGAAGGATGGGTCATTCTGTATGGCATTCACAACCCACATATGGGGGCCAGTGGACTCTCACCTCTACGCCGTACGCCAGCCTCCAGCTCGGTGACAGATCTGTCCTCGGCTACCCTCACAACCTCCAGGACCCGTTTCTCATAGGGGGTGAGGACACTGATGTCCAGCACCGCACACGTTGTTCATCACAGGGGTCGGGTAGAGTGGAGGGGGTTGGGGTGGGGGGGTTGTTGGGGAGCTGGGTCGGGAGGATGGGGAGTATGGAGGGGGATGGAGAACATGGGGGCAGTATGGGGAGGGTGGATAGTATGAGGGCGGGAGCTATGGGGGTGTGTGACCTTAGTGGCACTGCTAGACATGGGTGGGCCGGGGCATGGATCATTGCTGGGCAGGGGCGATGCCAGATGCCAGGGTCAAGTGCCAACCCACCTGTGCGGCCTGGTGGAGGTCGATGATCATCTTATGGCACTGGGTGCCGGTCCTCCTGGTCATGCCTCCCGAGCTGATGGACACTGCCACTTCCAGACAGCACTGGCTCTCCTATGGTGACGCTCCGAGACCCTGCAGGGAACAGGGCATGCCGTCTGGCCTTGTCCACGTCCAATATTGTGCCCAGCTCAGCATCCCCGAATTGTGGGGCTTGTCTTCTCGGTGGCATGGCTGCGAACTGAGTGGGGCTGGCTGTGCAGGAGCGGTTTATAGAATCATAGAAACCCTACAGTGCAGAAGGAGGCCATTCAGCCCATCGGGTCTGCACTGACTTTCTGAAAGAGCACCCAGAGAGGCCTAATCCCCCCCCCCCATCTCTGTAACCCCACCTAGGGGCAAGTTGGTATGGCTAATCCACCTAACCTGCATATCTTTGGACCGTGGGAGGAAACACAAAGCACCCGGAGGAAACCCACACAGACATGGGGAGAATGTGCAAATTCCACACGGTCAGTCACCCGAGGTCGGAATCGAACCCAGGTCGCTGGTGCTGTTAGGCAGCAATGCTAACCACTGTGCTGCTTAAGTGCTGCTGTCCCTTGTTAGCCGGGGCTGGCAAGGGCGGTCCAGGCGAATCAGCTGGCGGGACCATCATTTGCGGTGTGAACCCTGTGGGGCCTCGTTTTTTTAAAATATAAATTTAGACTATCCAATTTTTTTCCAATTAAGAGGCAATTTAGTGTGACCAATTCACCCACCTGCACATTTTTGGGTTGCCGAGGTGAGACCCACGCAGGCACGAGGAGAATGTGTAAACTCCACACGGACAGTGACCCGGGGCTGGGTTCGAACCCGGGTCCTTAGTGCCGTGAGGCAGCAGTGCTAACCACTGTGCCACCGTACCGCCCATCGTGGGGCTTCGTTAAGTGGACCAATTAACGTTTCATAGCGGTGACAGCCTCGCTGGTCCGAGTGTTGGGGAGCTTGTGGCAGTTTTCGCTCGCTATCACACTTAGAAACGTTTGGGTTAAATCATGCCCACTGTGTCCTCCTTTAAATATCAAGAGGAAGAAATGGTTCACTCAGGTCTCCAGTCTGAAACTTGCCATGTTTGCGATGAGGAATACTGTTCCCTTTATTCTTCAGCAAACTGTAATTAATCTTTCATTAAATGTAAATCTTGAAAATCAGAGCTTAACTAAAATTAAAAGTGAATTAATGAGCTCATTGATATAGTGATTCATCTGCAAAGTCTACAGTTAGAGCTAAGCCTTCCAGAAAGGGCTGACACGGTCATTAATTAGATGCCAGGTCTGAGCAATAGTTGGGTGATAAATCAACGTGTGGGACATGAGCTATTCTTGGTTATTAATTTACTCGTTAGTGGTGTTTATCAGGTCACATTTGTAACAAAAGCAAAATACTTTGGATACTGGAAATCTGGAATAAAAACAGAAAGTGCTGGAAATATACTGATTCTGAAGAAGCAGGTTATGAATACAGGTTCTGATGAAAAGTCATTTATCTGAAACATTAACTTTCTCCACTGTAGCTGCCTGATCAGCATTTTCTGTTTCTGTTTCACATTAGTAATATAATTTATGAAGGAGAAGGAGATTATATACTGAACATATGGAAAGTAATGATTTGGGAATATATGTAAGAGCAATGAGACTGTACGTGAACATGGGTAATGGTGATCAGGGATGATTGAAGATTGAACAACATTTAAATTATGTGGAAGTTATTTCGATGGAGGAATAGGTTTAACAGAGGGAAGTAATGGAGGGATAGTGATTCCATGTATAACCATCCACCAGCAATAGTCAGTCAGTATCTCCAGTAGAAGAGAATGAATTGGGCAGTTGGTTATAGAAAAAGCCTTGCAATTTTATCATCGTTGGTGTTCTACTCTCCACAAACACACACGTTCAATCGCCAAGCTGGCAGAGGTGAAGCTAAAACTGAGACAGAGTTAATCTCCTTAAATTTTAAACTGAGTCTACTTGAATTCAGTTTATTTATAATTCTTACGTCACCAATGTGGTGGTATGATGAGCATAGCTGTCTGCCATTGGTGCAGAACACCGGCTTACCATTGGCCCTGGTCGGTCATGTGCCTCTCGACCGGTTGGTTGAGACCAGTCATGTGACGGCTCCCCGATTGGTCGAGAGGCTGAGTTAACCCCGCCTCCAGGGCGGGGTATAAATACCCAGTACTCCCGGCGGTTGTCCTCCTGTAATCGACCGCAGGGCTAACATCTAGTAGATTAAAGCCATACTTTTGTTCAGCAACTCGTCTCGCATTCAATTGATGGTACATCAACCACCAAAAGAAGATTTTCCAAAATGTGTTTACTCCCTGGTGTTTTTATAGCGACTACACCATACTTACATTTTAACCACTGCTTAAAACTCACCCTCAGGTTACATAGGCAGATGGAGCTTCGAGAAGGGCACTTTGGACAAAATGGAGGAAATATACCCCTCACCTTTACTAGTCCTATCCTGTGAATGCTTGTTAACTGATATTCAGTGTCAAAAGATAGGGAAAGGATTTATTCCCCAACATTGGTGTCCCTGAAAGACTTAAAATCCTGGATATACACACAGGCCAGTATCTGTGGAATGAACAGCAAAGGTAATGTTTTGGGTAAGTGCATTTTGCACAAAATGGAGGTTTTTAAAGATGGGTAGCATTTAAAATGAACTGGAAAAGGGAAGGGGGAGAGAATGCTGATAGAGAAATACAATAAAATGCTCTAATGGAAAACGCATAATGGTTAAATAGTGGAAATGATGTCAGATTTAAACAAGTTGTATAATGAGAGACATCAGAGAAATTAAAGACAATTAGGAGGCATAGCGGATATTTGATCAGCAGAAGGAAGGTGGTGGAGTTGAGGCAGGTGGAAATGGTTTTGATCCTAAGCATTGGCCCATTCATCTCCTCACCCCACTCCAGAAATGATGGAACATACATCCCATGTGATTTTTGCTGTCAATAAACCTCATCCTAATTATCAAAAAAATGCCATTTTGGAACAAAACAACAACTTGAATTCTTCTAGCTCCATTCATGACCACAGGACATCCCAAAATGTGTTATAGCCAAGTGTAGCCAGTGTTGTGGGAAACACAGCACCCAATTAGGGACTGGTTTAGCACAGTGGGCAAAATAGCTGGCTTGTAATCATAGATCATAGAATTTACAGTGCAGAAGGAGGCCATTCGGCCCATCGAGTCTGCACCGGCTCCTGGAAAGAGCACCCTACCCAAGGTTAACACCTCCACCCTATCCCCATAACCCAGTAACCCCACCCAACACTAAGGGCAATTTTGGACACTAAGGGCAATTTATCAGGGCCCAATCAACCTAACCCGCACATCTTTGGACTGTGGGAGGAAACCAGAGCCCCGGAGGAAACCCACGCACACACGGGGAGGATGTGCAGACTCCGCACAGACAGTGACCCAAGCCGGAATCGAAACTGGGACCCTGGAGCTGTGAAGCGATTGTGCTATCCACAATGCTACCGTGCTGCCCACCAAAGCAGAACAAGGCCAACAGCGCGGGTTGAATTCCCGTACCGGCCTCCACGAACAGGCGCCAGAATGTGGCGACTAGGGGCTTTACACAGTAACTTCATTGAAGCCTACTTGTGACACTAAGCGATTATTATTATTTATATTAACCACAATCCCAATGTCAAAATGACCAGATAATTTGTGGCAGTGATTCTGGTTGTCAGATATCCAGCAGAACTGTATTAGTCTTATACAAAGAAATGCCATGGAATCTTTCATATTTAACTAAGGGGGGGAGGCAGGGCCTTGATTCAATATGTCATCCAAAGGAAGTATCTCTGCCAACGCAGAGCTCCGTCAATGCTTATTTCTTCTTTATTTACACGGTGTGGGTATCGTTGTCCAGGCCAGCATTTAATGCCGATCACATTGAGGGAAGAGAGAAGCCCGAAAACAAGGCAGCACAGTCCCGCGTTAAAAAAAACATATGCATAGAGTTCATGGTATTATTGTCTCTGTTTGCGGTCTGTCCTCTGTTTCAATCCTTTTTTCCGCCCCTGCAGCTTTCATCATTCCCGCGATTGCTCTTCTTCCAATTTGGGGGCTGGCTTAGCACAGTGGGCTAAACAGCTGGCTTGTACTGCAGAACAAGGCCAGCAGCGCGGGTTCAGACAGGTGCCCACACTAGGCGAGGCTCAGGTGAACCAGGCGGGGGAAAAACCGGCTTTGGGCCTGTGTCGAAGCGACCTGTGTGCCTGTCCATTTCTGGGGGGTTTGGAAAGTCCTCCCTCCCCACTAGCTTGCCCAGCATTTGGGAGATGTAGCCCGTTGGGTCCCTACCTCTACCCCCTATGGCAGGCCCACTATTGCGACGTTCTGCTTTCTGGACCAGTTTTTCTGGTCCTCCACTTTCCCTCTTGGGCTCTCCTGGGCCATCAGCAACCTTCTCAACTCGGTTTCCAGAGCTACGATCCTGTCGCCCTGGTCCGAGGCAGCTTTCTCCAACTCCAGGATTGTTTTCTCCTGTGCCTCCACCTTCCTTCCCAGGCCTTCTATGGCGCACTACATTGTGTTTGTCGCCTCCGACATCACCTCCTAAATCATCGTGTGGAGCTCTGTCCTGATCGCCTCTTTTATGGCGTTTAGCTCCTTTTTCAGCACACTTCTCCTTTCTTCCCCCTGTGCCGGGTGGGGTCACCACGTCCTCCTTCTGCTCCACTGTTTGGTTTGCCGGCTTTTCCCCCTCCTGGTTCGCCTGAGCCTCGCCTAGTGTGGGCACCTGTCTGCACGTAGTTCCTGCCCCTTTACTTCGCTGCTGCTCCTAGTATCTCGCTGCCCCTCTGTTTGTTATTGTCAGGTATGTTCCTTTCTTGCGTCTTTCGTCTTCAGATGGATTTTGGTGGGTTTTTTAAACTGGGATTTCTGGTAAATTGCCTCTATTGGGTTTGTTTGGGTCTGCTCAGCACATCACCGCCACCGGAGGTCCTTCCACCCTTTTTTGAACAGGAGTGTGATATTTGCAATTCTCCAGTTCTCTGGCACCATCCCTGTATCTACGGATGATGGGAGGTTTATAGCCAGTGCCTCTGCAATTCACCCTTAAATCTCTGTTTCCTTTGAATGCATCTATCTGGACTCGGTGACTTATCAACTTTAAGAATATCCTGCGTTTCTAACATCTCATCTTTATCAAGACTTTGGCAGCATCTCCTTCCTTGGTGAAGACAGACAGATGCCAAGTACTCATTTGGTGCATCAGTCTTTCCCGCTGCCTCTTGTATAGCTCCCTTTTGTCCCTATTTAACCCCATCCCTCCAATTGCTATCCCATCACTTTGCTACCTATGGAAGATTTTTGAATTCTCTTTTATATTAGCTGCTGGTCTCTTCTCATACTCTCTCTGGCTCTCTTATTCCTTTTTCCACCTCTCCTCCAATTCTCACAAGTATTATCAACCTAACATCTATCATATGCCTCCCTTTTCATCTTCATCTCTATCTCTTTCGCCATTCAGGAACTTCTCACTTTTGAGAATTTCCTGACTCTTCGCCATCTTTGCCCATTGTTACAATCCCCTTGGAGACCAGTAATAATAATCTTTATTGTCACAAGTAGGCTTACATTAACACTGCAATGAAGTTACTGTAAAAATCCCCGAGTCGCCACATTCCGGTGCCTGTTCAGGTACACAGACGGAGAATTCAGAATGTCCAAATTAGGGCCAATCAACAGTAGCACCGCCCCATTCTGGAGCCTGTGCAATGGTGAACTTCAGGACAGCCTGCTGTCCAAATGATCTAGAGAGGATGACGCAAATGTCCGCCAGGTTCTCGATGGAGACAATGGTATGGGCGGCAAGCAGCAATTTCTCCCATGTCTTCTCAGATTGATGATATAGATACCATCACTTATCCTCTTGTTGTCCAGGTTGGTGCTGGGCAGCACCTGGGCCGCACCTGGGCAGGTGGATAGAAGCAATAACGTTTAAAAATAAATTCAAACTACCAGTTCATAATTGAAAGGGAAGCACAAGATTCTCATTTTAAGATATTTGCTGTAACAAACAGACTTAGCAGTATTTTTGTAGACAATTACTTTAAACTACAGAACGGAACTTTTAACACAACCCAAAAGCCCACTGTAAGGTATATGTTTCATTGTCTTTTAAATAGATTCTCAATTCTCCAGCGAGGCTTTTGCTCTTTATTTTTGAAAATATGATTTTTTGACTTTAAACTGAGTGGAAATGTTGCAGTTTGAACTGGGAGAAACTGCTCAAAAATGTAAGACCACATGGTAGCATGCTGTATTACTTGGTTAAAGTAATATCTGTCGTTACTGGTTGCAGATAATCTCGACGAATACACAAGTCTTCGATGTAAAGTAAACAAATTTATTGAGTAACGATAAAACTAATAAATGAGTTTGACACTACTGAACTAACTCTAGAAATAAAGTAATGAGATGTAACTATATAAACTGTATCTGAACTACACATGGTGTCTAGGCTTTGATCTAACTATACCACACTGCTGCTGTCTAGCTACTTCTGTGTGGAAAGAGATCAAGAGCCTTTGGGAGCTAGTATATATACTGGATCTAGTGGTAGTGCCATAGCTAAGTGTTGTGATTAACCCTTTAGTTACATGTCTGTCTACATATCATTACATGTTTCGTTGTCTTTTAAATAGACTTTCAATTCTCCAGCGAGGCTTTGGCTCTTTATGTTTACAAATATGATTTTTCAACTTTAAAATGAGTGGAAAATTCGCAGTTTGAACTGGGACAAACTGCTCAAAAATGTGAGACCACATGCAAGGGTGAAGGTGACAAACAAACAAATCACCGTCCAGGGGGCTGTTAAGAGAGAAACATTTCCTATAATGTAAACACCCAACGAAGCCCATAACTGTCTCAGGAAGGGTGATTAAAATGCAAAGTTCTGGATATTGAAACAGTGGCTGCCACAGACTGACAGAGGTTGTTCTCTCACCTGCTCTCTTGGAATAAGAGCATCGTTCAGTTTGAGAATCCAATTACAGAAAGCAGAAAACAGTGAACCTTCAATTACGATGTGCCAGATTCCGGGAGTCCCCCAGAGGGGTGAGGGGCGACACAGTGTCAGGCACGAGTGAGCCCTGCACCCCACTGCAGAGAGCCTCATGTGCACCCTCCGCTCCCGACACTGGGCGGCTGACAGCCTTCGGACAGTCACCCTCCGGGCCCGAATCTTCCACCAGTGCGGTGGGCGACACGGGCCCACCAACCAACCCAGGGCCTGTCTTGATCCCACCACCGGGATCATCGATAGGCGGGATCACTTCGGGCTCCTCCTGGGGTCCCTGGCCAGTGGGAGGGGGTGGTGCAGGTGCCTGCTCTGCCCTGCCGCCTGATCACTGGAAAGAAATGAACCTTCTTTAGTTTGTCTGTTTAATTTGTTCATGAGTGGAAAGCTGTTGTATTGTTTGATAATTGACTTTAACAGCTCAAATTGTAAATACCTACATGTGAATATGCAAGTTTGGTAAATTAGACTTTTACCAGTGTGCCTGATGACTGCGATTGAAATCATTATCAGAAACGATTTGCACCCTATGTATAAATTAGCAGATATCTGTTGTTCAACTAGGGCACACCGTCCCAGATTATTGTCTGCATGAAATCATACTTCGGATCATTGGACTAAGCCTGCTTGCCTACGGGAGTTGACTTTCATATTAGGCTTAATAAACATGTTAGCTCAAAATATGAACCATCACACTACAGCTGCCCCCCTTGGCTGGTTACCCCAAGGGGTGAAGAAATAAACATTTGTGAGTCTGTGCCCCCATAAGTACTCACACTTTTAATCTCAAGATCTTGATTTGCCACCCCCGTCCCCCCTCCACACACACCAACCCCCTGAGTCTACAGTAATATTTTCTGTTCCAGACAATGTTATCCTTCCCCTTTTGCATCACCATATTATTTCTCCTGTTGAACTTCTGTTCTTACACAAAACAATATCAGTATTCAGTCAGAAACCAACCCGTGCGCAAAGCAATCGCATTTTGAAGGCGGTGCTTTTTTGTCTTTGTGGCAATCAGTTGGGATGATGTGGGTCCTTCATTTCAGTTCTATTTAATTGCCTGAAGAACTTTAAATTTGAAAATGCCCATGCTTGTGTTTAAATCCCAACATGACCTTGCTTTCCCTGTATTCTCCTCAAGCCCTGTAACCCTCTCAAGATCTATGCGATCTTCCAATTCTGGCCTCTTGCATGTCCCCCATTTCCTTCACCCCATGATTGGTAGCCGTCTCTTCAGTAGCTCTGGCATTCCTTCCATTAATCTTTCCCCTCTCCAAGCCATGTCTCATGCTTTTTAATAAAACACCATTCTCTTATTAGCAGGGTGCCATGTGGACAATGGTTAACTGACCCCTGTGTGCTGTTTTCCTGTTGAACCAACACCATGAGTGCAAGAGTTCAGGATATGATTGAGCCATATAAGCAGTAGTGTAACACAAACACACAATTGCTCTTAACCCAGCAGCAGATTGCAAGACCATTGGTAATCCATTAGATGCTTCTTGAATGTTGGAGAGTGCTGTTAACAGTCAGAGAGCTACACACCTACCATTAATAAATAAATAATCAATAAATAATGTTATTGTCCCAAGTAGGCTTACATTAACACGGCAATGGAGTTACTGTGAAAATCCCTTAGTTGCCACACTCTGGCGCCTGTTCGGGGACACTGAGGGAGAATTCAGAATGCCCAATTCACCTAACAGCACGTCTTTTGGGACTTGTGGGAGGAAACCGGAGCACCCGGAGGAAACCCACGCAGACAAGGTCGAGAACGTGCAGACTCCGCACAGACAGTGACCCAAGCAGGAATCGAACCTGGGACCCTGGTGCTGTGAAGCAACAGTGCTAACCATTTTGTTACTGTGCCGCCCTATAGTCCTTCTGGGGAAAATGCTAATAGTTGAGAGCTGTTCCATAATTATTAGGTTATTAATTTGAGTCATTCGGATGATGAGATGCACAGGAGTGGCACTGCTGTCCTCAGACTGGGGTTCAAGCAGAGAAGGTTCTGAGCTCTGTCTGGCTGGGAGCTATTGATTGGTGCAGCTCAGAACTACCGATTCTCACTTGTTTGAAGTGAGATTCATTTTGGCATAAAAGCATCTCCAATTTTGATGTACCTTATCCTTATAAATAATACATGTTTAAAAGGATTTAGATGTTATCTCACTTATACTGATCATCAATCCCACTCCATTGGGGAGAACCCATCTGTCCTTTCAATGAATGCCCTGGAATATTATACGTCTACATGTGAGAGGAGAGGTGGCCTTAGTTTAACACCTCATTCAAAATGAAATGAAATGAAAATCGCTTATTGTCATGTTAATTCCTGGTAATTTGCTGTCAGTCTAGATTCAATAAAATCTGAGATGGATTTGCAGGTATCATATCATTTAATAATAACTAACTTGCAAGGCTGCATCAATCCATAGAGCTACAGGACACACAGCTGCCTCCTGTAAGTTCTGATGTGGAGATGCCGGCGTTGGACTGGGGTGAGCACAGTAAGAAGTCTTACAACACCAGGTTAAAGTCCAACAGGTTTGTTTCAAACACGAGCTTTCGGAGCACGGCTCCTTCTTCAGGTGAAGAAGGAGCCGTGCTCCGAAAGCTCGTGTTTGAAACAAACCTGTTGGACTTTAACCTGGTGTTGTAAGACTTCTTACTGTCCTGTAAGTTCCACAGCAAGAGAGATCGTATACAAAGAAACTTCTGCTGATATATTCAAAATCACAGTAAGATTCACATATAAGCTTCCCATTGGTCATTTTATACACCTCCTGACCTGACCCTATATCCTAATTGGTCACTTTGCATGGTAACCCAGCATCCTTTTCAGCAACCATGCTTTGCAAAGGAGAGATCCTTTGTTCTCTGTCTGTGAACACATTACCCTCAGGGTCCTACGGTCCACCCTCTTCGTTTGTTCGCTTCTTCTGTCACAAGTAGGCTTCAAATGAAGGTACTGTAAAAAGACCCTAGTTGCAACATTCCGGCGTCTGTTCGGGGAGGCTGGTACGGGAATTGAACCCACGCTGCTGGCCTTGGTCTACTTTACAAGCCAGCTATTTACCCCACTGTGCTAAACCAGCACCTTTGGGCAGCACCTTTGACAGTGCAGCACTTTCTCCGCATTTCAGTGGAGTTTCAGCGCAGATTATGTGTTCAACTGTCTGCAATGTGACTTGTGCCACCTGAATTCCAGTACATCATCAACTGTGCTAGTTGGCTGTAGTTGCCGACTGGCTTCTAAACCGATATTATTTTCCTATTAGGGCCATTCATCCAATGATATGAAGTATCCTTTAGTGGCTCAGCTGGTGTCTGTGTATAAGTTTTGGGTAGCAGATGCGATTAGAACAGACCTGTCATAACAGTGTAGCTCACACTCATTAGAAGATGCTAATTGAGACCCAGCTAAATAACGTTTTCTAATGAGTGGCTGCTATAATGAGAGTTCCACTTAACTGCCATCAGCAGATGTGAGTGCAGCTTTTGACTGCCATTTTGTCATGTCTGTGTTGCTGTGCTGGATTCATTATTCAATGTTCAGTTTGAACACTGCTGTATAACACAGCAATTGCAGCATTTCACACTTCTAACATTGCCAGCACATTCCAAAGTGCTGGTTTTAATTCTGTTAGAAAAACAGGAAATACTGGTCAATCGCAGCAGGTCTGACAGCTTCGGTGGAGAGAGAAGGGAGCTAACGTTTCGAGTTTGTATGACTCTTTATCAAAGCTTTGTTTTGGACATTGTTTCTCTTGGACATTGGCTGCCATATTTTCTGCATTACAAGATTTTTGCATCGCAAGATCTGACAAGCTATAATTGAAAAGACCAGGGCTGGAATTCTCCATTTGGGAGACTGCGCTCTTGCTGGTGATGAATCGTCACTGGGAGCGCAAATCCAGAGGTGATTCCCTATCCCTTGCGATGCAAATTTATGCATGGCAGGGATTGTGAGGGATCCCCTCATGAAACCCGTTATCTGGATGCCTCCCCTGCACCCCACCAACCACGGGATTTTCTGAGTCACCCCCACGCAATGCGCGAGTGCCCCCCCCCCCCACACCCCCCCCCCTCTCAATGCCCCCTCCCCCCCCCCCCCCCCCCCCCCCCACGCCCCCTCCAGGGACTCCCTCCACAGAACCCTTTCTGGAAGTTAGAGAGTGGTACAGACTGAGACAGTGAAAAACAATCACTGCTTTAAAACTCGTCTGCTGGTTCAGGCAGAGGAAACGGCACCTGTAAGTTCCCAGAAAGAAAACTACATCAGCTGGTTTTAAACCCCCCCCCCCCCGATCTATGATCTGCAATGCTTTCATTCATATCAGTGTGAAATTGAGTTTACTGGGCAGTTATTGGCAGCTTCCAAACATAGCCAGCTGTCTGAATTGTTTGGTCTCATTTCCCTTCACACTTAAGTGGGTTTCAGGTAGTCAGCTGTGAAGCTAACCGCAATGTTTATAAACATCTAGCTCTGATTGACAGCTCTTCACTCCATCAGACAGTTAAGTGCTCTCACTTCCTCTATTGCTCTTCAGAAAACACTTAACTGTCTTGGTTGTGGTCCAAGAGCTGAAATTTAAAACTCGATGTTTACAAACATGGCGGCTACTTGAAATCCACTCCACCCTGAAGGGAAATGAGGGGCTGGATTTTCCCACCACGCACTGCGGGGCGTCGATCTCGTTGTGCCGGCCCTCAGCGACCCCATAGAGGGAAGAGGAGGGGGGGGGGAGCATTGGCAGTGATGCCCAAGTCTGCAGTGGGTCACATTGCCCGTGGGTGGGGTGGGGGACCCTGAATCACACTTTAATGTGGGAAAATTTGACTTTATCCACTTTGACAGGTCTGGTTGCTCCAGAGGACGGCCGCCAAAGGGGTCCCAGGCCACATGGTGGGGTTTGCAGCAGGCCGCCTGCACTCCTGATGTATCCCCTGGTGACCCACTTAGAGCGTTCGGGCCCGTGAGGCCAGAAGCTAGACCCACCAGTTGGCATGGGTACAGCAGATGGAATGGTGTTAGGGGCTAGGGCACATGTATATATCACAATAAATACACCTGTACACTAACGTTCGACCTGCCTCAGTGCTCTGACTGCAGGATGTGTTGCCAATCGGAATATTATCCCACCAGCGTCACCAATAATTTTGCTCTTTGGAGTCGCCAATATGATACTGAGGATTTTTTTATGATATGATGTTATCTCCCAACAGCGTCGCCAATACTGTGGGTGTTTCTATTTCTCTTACTGAACCACAAAGCTTTCCCGTATATCGGTCAAATGACCATACAACCAGTTAATCAGTTCAAGTTCAAAGATGGTTTATTCACATACAAGGGTTATTTCGACGTGCAAGCACAATATACTACAAGTTAAACTACACCTATCAACTACAATAACCTATACTTAACTTCAGGGCGACCGGCGCTGTGCAGATTGATAAGGCCTTTCTTTTGATCTCACGTGGCTGGTTTGAAGAAGTGGCTCTGTGTCTGCTGGGCTCATCCGTCAGGTAGCCATCGTTGATCTTGAACTTGGCTATCTGGTCGTTATGCTGCAGTTGGGCTGGCACAGGCCGGATCTAACAGAGGCTGGCACAGGCCGGGTCCAAAAGAGGCCGAACACATGGCTGTGTCCCCTTTTATTCCTCTGGGATTTCGCGCTATTTGGGGTGGTCCTTAATCTTGGACCCAATAATTCAACAGGTTTTTGATCACTGCCTTCGATTTCGGCCAATAAAGGGGCAGGTGCCTTGGTGGCTGGGAGGGTCCTTAGCGGTCATTGACCTTGGCAGTTGGGCTCTCTGGGTAAAGGGAGTGGCGCCGATCAGTCTGTGTCTGTATTAGTTTCTTGAGTGCTGTCCTATTGTTCTGGGGAAATGGGCCATTAGAATGCAAACGAGCGGGGTTTCGATCGGGTCTGGCTACCTGCCTTTCAAATACACATAAACTCTCTACCTGTCTGAGTCCTGGGTTGGCCGTAATTCCCATGGTCCTTTGCAGTTGGCCATCTCAGATGGCTACAGATGTGAGGGATAGGCTGGGAGCAGATGGTGTGCCGGGTTCGGTGGGTGAGGGGATGGGTGGGGTGGGGGGCAGGGAGAGGCTCTGGTGGGGTTTTTGGGCGTTGGAGGTGGGCAAGGGCCCGGGCTCCCAGGGTAGCCACTGTACACTTTCCTGGCTCTCAGCCGTGTCCCCTCCTAATTCCCCACTTCGCCCCAGTGCACCTCAGAGCATCACCCGCCACCCCATGGGTGCGATGGGACCATGCGGTGGGTTGGCCAGCATGCATGCAGAGATCACCCTGGTGGATGGTGGAATGTGATCCGAGGGTAGGAGCCAGACTCCGCCCAATGATCCTGAGCCCAGAGCCCATCGTGGAGCAGGTCGTCATGGACCAAACCTGTTGGTACTGTCAACCCAGGGCCAGCACCATTTAGTGAGGCAGGTATGGAGCATGGAGGGGTGGACAGCTCGGGAGGAGGTGTTTAGTGGGGTGGCGGGGGGGTGGGATGAGATGGTAGGGATGCCGGTGGCCAGGCCTTCTTATCAGTGAAGCTGGAGGCGAATTAGATTGTCCTGTGCTTGGCGGCCTCGAGTGTCTACCCGGGCCCCATGCCCTGCCCATCTTGGCCTTCCTCTGCATCCTTCTTGTCAGACAAGGCCTGGCGTTTAACCTCCTCCAGAATATAACCCCTCTGCTGTGCGATGTTGTGGACCATGCAGCAGACCACCACGATGTGGGAGACTCTCCTTGTGCTATATTGGAGGGCACTCCAGAGCAGTCCAGTCACTTGAACCGCATCTTCAAGACGCCGATGCACCGCTTGATCATTCCTCTGGCCGCTGCATTGGCCATGTTGTAACGATTCTCTGCATCGGTCTGTGGCCTCCGGATAGGTGTCATCAGTCATGACCGCAGCGGATAACCCCTGTCGCCCAGGAATCAACCCCTCACCCAGGGGTGCGTCTCAAAGGAATGTGGAACTGTCGAGTGCGCCAGGATGAATGCGCCCTGCACAATGCCTGGGTATGGGTGCAGGCGTACATGATGTGCATCTCATGGTGACACATCAACTGCACGTTCATGGAGTAGAAACCCTTTCGGGTGCTCATGGGGGGGGGGGGGGGGGGGGGGGGGGGGGCACGCATCCCTTCGATCACCCCTTGGATTTGGGGCATCCCAGTGATGGCGGCAATTCCTGCTGCCTGGGCAACCTGGTGGGGTCAGTCCATGTCAAAGGTAGTGTATTGTGCTGTCTGGGCACACATTGCCTCCGTTATAGCGCGGATGCCCCTGTGTACCGAGGTCTGCGAGATCCCAGAAATGTCTCCGTGGTGTAAAAGTTCAGGGCAACCGGCGACCGTCCCCTTGATGGCCACCGGCAGCGGGTGTCCTCCCCCATATCCCCCCAGTGACAGATGCACCATAATGTGGCAGTGATGTTGGACGGTCCCCCTGCTCAGCCGGAGTTTTTGGCGATGCGCTCGGTCCGGCCGGTCCTCAAATGACGAATAGATATACACAAGGCGTGATGCGGCGCCTCCTTCCCACCTCCTCCTCGGCCTGTTGAGCGGCCAGCTCTCCACCCTCACCTGCTGGCTCCTGTTCCTCTGAAGCAGGCTCCGGTTCTACAGGGCCCTCACCGAGCAGCTCTTGCTCGTGCAGCCTCAGTGCGTGCAGTGGCTAGGATCATGGCAACCATGCCAGGTTGGATAACAAAATCCATTTTCCGCAAGGGATAAAGTGCAGAGATATTAACATGGTGTGTACTCCCGTGTCTGATCAGGCCCAAGGGGCTACACGGTGGCCTTGGCCTGCAGTCCCTGTCCCCGCGACCCCGCCCTCTTTTCCCCCGCTTACAATGGTTCCCCTGGCACTCTGCCCTCCGCACCCCTTGCCCCGTCAGTGCTCGGCGCCGGGGGAGCCTCTGGCCCTGGCCCCCGTCCCTGCCAGCAGGAGTAACAGTGACTGGCTCTACACTCTTCAGCCCATGGCCAGCGCCCTCCTGGGGAATCAACTGTCTTCCTTGGGTGGGTCACGTGATGCCCCACCAGTAGGTTGCACCCTTGTGTGTGTGAGGGCAGAAGGGGTGGGGGCTCCTATACGGCCGGTGTCGCTCTGCGCAATCGTGGTCACGGTGGGCAGTCAGTGGGTGCGCAACAAGATGGCTGCCTTGCGACTGTGGCAATGGCAGTCCGCGCCTGGACGCCTTGATCCTAGGGAGTGACCTCAACTCCACGGCCCATCTCTTGGTCACTCCTAGGTTCCCCCCCCCCCCCCCCCCCCCCCAGCCCTGGCGGATGACCCCCTCCTGCACCCCCCAGCCAGTGACAGCACTGGCAGCCCACGGTTGAGCCTTTGGGAACATGTCCTACCTCCACCTTCTCCCTCAGCAGCCACGGCACCTGCTTCGCCATTTTATATATCACAAGTAAATCTCGCCATTGATAATTCCTCATGTTGGAAGCGGAGCATTGCTGGAGGCCCGGAGAATACTGGGGAGGGACAATTAATGATATGCCAATGGTGTTTACTGTAGAATTTGCATGGCCACAGCGACATGTGGTGTAGAACGCATTCACGCCGCTGTAGAGGGGCCAGAGTATGACTTTCCATTTGGCGACCGGAGCTGACCAAGATTTTTGGCTGAGGCATGAATCTCTGCCCAATCGTGTTTCCCGATTTTGGCATCGGTTGACAGGGTATCCCACCCATGGTGTTGAGTTTAGTAAGGGAGGAGCCAGGGGCTGAAGTGGGTGTTGCATTTTCCGTTTTGAAATTCAATTTGAGATTGGGATGTGGACAGACATGAGGGGCGAAATTCTCCGACCCCCACGACGGGTGGGAGAATAGCGGGAGGGCCTTCCCGACATTTTTGCTGCCCTCCCGCTATTCTCCCCCCCCCCCCCCCCCCGCCGAAGTCCCGACCCGAATCGCTGCCGCCGTTTCTTTACGGCCGGCAGCGATTCTCAGCTGTTAGATGGGCCGAAGTCCCAGCCCTTTCCGCCGTTTTTACGAACGGCAAACACACCTGGTCTTGCTGTTCGTGAAAACGGCGTCACAAACTCGCTTTTTATAACCATGGCACCGATTGGTCTATCTGTGAACAGAAGCAATTTCTCTCAAAACAGTGAGTTAATGATTTGCCTGTGAACAGGACAGGAGCAGTTTCTCAAAGGCTGGCAGGTTAAACAGTAGTTTAAGAGGGGCAAAAATCTCTTTCTCAAAGCAGGCTGTCCAATATCTCTATTTTAAGCAAGTATTCCTGGGTCTGCCAGCTGTATATAAAAGTGGATTTTGACCTGAGATGAGTGTTGTTCGAGTGGAGATAAAGATCGCAGTTAGGAGTCATTGTTTCATTGTATTATTAAGTATTGTTTAATTGCTAATGTAAGCTATTGTCTTTATCATATTCAAGATAGTAATATTGTGTTAGTCATAAAGTCTGTTTTATAGTATCATATCCCTATTTGTGTGTGGAATCACTCCTGGGACGAAGTATTCTTTCCTCAAAGTCTTACAAATTAAATTAAATATTCCGGGTTCTGTCCAGTATCCTAGCAACTGTTGGGATCTGGTCTGGGATTGTAATACTACATTCGCCTGCTCTACCATTCAATTAGATTGGGACCGTAAAGAATAGCTGCTTGGGTGAAGCAATGGAGGACTGTCCAGCACCTGAAGAGGCAGCACCTTCAGCAAAGGAGAGAACCGTAGATAAAAATATTGATGTTTTTTCAGAGATGGTCTCCACATATGTGGACAGTACACATTAACTTTTCTATGCATTTGTATTTTGGACACAACTGTGCCTTATTAACTTTTAGTCTTTTTTGCATTCATTAAAGCTGCTGTTAAATGTGACTATTAGAATTTTATGATCAGCAAGCAATTCCATTACCAGCAAAGTCAAACCCACTCCAGTGTTATAATCATAATTCTGGTTATTCATAACAGTTTAGCACATCCATTTCAAGCTTGCAGCATGTTAATCCAGGCTGGTGATAAATAATAGCGGTAATCAAACAAAATTGGATGCAGATATGGTTCAACATATTACATTGAGATTCAGCACCAAACACAGTCTTGAGTTTAATCAATTGTAATTTATTTTTAATAAAGTAAAGGATTAAAGGAAATGAACATAAGCTACTGAGTTTAACAAATCAGAAAATAGAGTAATTGATGCCAAGAAGTGAATTGCTAACAGATTGATCCCATCTCACAGTTGGGTTATGGTTATAAATAGCAGAGACTTCATTCCCATGGTGAGCTACCAACTTGGCTATTGAAATCTGACTTGCTAATCCCCAGCTCCCTTTTCACTGTCAGTTCTTCTTTATTGGTTTTGAAGGATGATCCTTGAAATCAGAGACAGCACCAAACCCTTCCTCACCTCAAAGCTACCCCTCCAACCTCGATCCTCAACTTGGACATTAACTTGTAAATTTTACGAATGCGTGTTCCTTACTGCATTAATTAATGGATGGAAAATTAAGGAAAGCATACATGCAGATTCATAGAATCATAGAATTTACAGTGCAGAAGGAGGCCATTCGGCCCATCGAGTCTGTACTAGCCCTTGGAAAGAGCACCCTACTTAAGCTGATACCTCTACCCTATCCCCATAACCCAGTAACCCCACCTAACCTTTTTGGACACTAAGGGGCAATTTAGCATGGCCAATCCACCTAACTTTCATGTCTTTTGGGACTTGTGGGAGGAAACCGGAGCACCCGGAGGAAACCCACACATACACAGGGATAATATGCAGACTCCACACAGACAATGACCCAACCCAGGTCCCTGACGCTGTGAAGCAACAGTGCTAACCACAGCTAATGTGCCGCTACTCACTCCCAACCCAACCTCCTCCTCCTCCTCCATAATCCATTCATGATGTTCTGTCTTGCATTGAACTCCACTTGTTCAGGAAACCGATTATCCCCAGCCTCCATGACTGATCCTCCTCAATGTCCTGCTTTTTAACGTCAATAGGATGTAGAAGCACTGGAGAAGGTGCAAAAATGATTTGCAAGGATAATGCCAGAACTGAGAGGTTAAAAGGGCAGCACGGTGGCACAATGGTTAGCACTGAGACTACGGCGCTGAGGACCTAGGTTCGAATCCCGGCCCTGGTCACTGTCCGTGAGGAGTTTGCACATTCTCCCCATGTCTGCGTGGATTTCACCCCCACAATCCGAAAGATGTGCTGGTTATGTGGATTGGCCACGTTAAATTGCTCCTTAATTGGAAAATAAATAATTTAATACACTAAATTAAAAGAAAAGTAATGAGAGGTTAGAACCAGCAGGAGCTCTTTTGTCCAAATAAGAGTCTGAGAGATGGCCTAACAAAGGCTTTTAAAATTCTGATGGGGTATGACAGTGCAGACATGAAGAGGATGTTTCTACTTGTTCGGGAGTCCTAAGCTGGAACCTTAAATAGAAGATAGGCACAACTGGAAATTCAGGAAATACTGATAACATTCAGAAGGTCTTGCTGTATCAGAGAAACAGAAGTAACTTTTCAGGCCAATGACCTTTCATCAGAACTGAACCTGAATCATTAACACACTTCCTGGTTTTATTTTCAATTTCCAGCATCTGCAGTATTTTGTATTTGATTGATGATGCTGCAATGGTTGTTGGTCGATTTGGCAATCAGAAGTTCGGAAGGTAACATAGTGGTTAGCACAATTGCTTCACAGCTCCAGAGTCCCAGGTTCGATTCCCAGCTTGGGTTACTGTCTTGTGTGGAGTCTGCACGTTCTCCCCGTGTGTGCGTGGGTTTCCTCCGGGTGCTCCGGTTTCCTCCCACAGTCCAAAGATGTGCAGGTTAGGTGGATTGGCCATGCTAAATTTCCCCTTAGTGTCCAAAATTGCCCTTAGTGTTGGATGGGGTTACTGGGTTATGGGGATGGGGTGGAGGTGTGCGGTTGGGTAGGGTGCTCTTTCCAAGAGCCGGTGCAGACTCGATGGGCCGAATGGCCTCCTTCAGCACTGTAAATTCTATGAAAATCTATGAATATACCAGACACCAGGGGCGAGATTCTCCAATAATGGGGCTATGTCCCCACGCCTGCGGAACATTACGTGTAAATCACTCTGGGCATACCTGGAATACGTCTAGAGTGATTCTCCGATTTGCAGGGGGCTTGCAGGGCCCCGGAGCAGCTCCGGCTGCCGATACCGGTTAGGGGTCCGCACATGCGCACAGCGGCCCACGAGACATGGCCGACCCACACCATGGACCAGCACCAATGTAGATAGGCCCCCCCCGCCAGATCACCCGCATCCGCGGATCGGTGGCCCCCGATCGGTAGCGTGGCCATCCTGGAGGCCACCGCCCCCCCCGTGAATGATCTCCCCGCCCTCCACCAGGGCAGTCTCGGCCAGCTGCACTCAGACAATCGCTGGGGGGTGGTCTCTTTCAATGGCCCCCGACCAGCGCCGCGTCAACCGCGCTTGTGTGATTGCCGCCGATTCTCCGGGGACCGGAGAATTGCGGGAGCAGCGTCAGACCCGATCTCACGTTTGACGCTCATTTTCCGACCCCGCGCTGATCCCGCTTTTGGCACGGAGGGTCGGAGAATCCCGCCCCATGAATTCAAATCCGATATTTTGAATTTGATTTGAAGAAACCAAAATCTAGAAATAAATAACTGGTACCAGCAAAATCGACCATGGAACCTTTGGATTGTCATTGGAAACTCAGCTGGTTTGTTATTAAAAGCAAATTACTGCAGATGCTGGAATCTGAAACCAAAAAACGAATATTCTGAACAATCTCAGCAGGTCTGACAGCATCTGTGGAAAGAGAAAGGAGCTAATGTTTCGAGTCTGGATCAAAGCTTTGTCAAAGCTGGTGAGAACTGGAAATCGGGTCAGATTCATATTGTAGTGGGGGGCGTGGAGCGGTGGGTCTGGATAGGGGGCCAGCAATAGGTGGAAATTGACAAAGACGTCGAGGACAGAAGACAAAGAATGATTAAGGCTAAGAAGGGTGCTGATGGTGGCACATAAAGAGATATTGTGCAAAAGTAAAGCGCATGGGATTGGGGGAAATGTATTGAGGTGGATAGAAAACTGGGTGGGAGAGAGGAAACAAAAAGTAGGGATTAATGGGTCCTTTTCAAATTGGCAGGCAGTAACTAGTGGGGTACCACAGGGATCGGTGCTGGGACCCCTGCTATTCACAATATATATTAATGATTTGGATGAGGGAACAAAATGTAACATCTCAAAGTTTGCAGATGATACCAAGTTAGGTGGGAGGGTAAATTGTGACGAGGATGCCGGGATCCTACAGCAAGATCTGGACAGGTTGGGCAAGTGGGCAAACCAATGGTAGATGCAGTATAATTTGGAATAATCTGAGGTTATTCACTTTGGAAGCAAAAACAGGAAGGCAGATTACTACCTGAATGGTTGTAAATTGGGAGAGGGGAGTGTGCAGCGGGACCTGGGATGTGTTGCTGCAATTATACAGGGCCTTGGTGAGGCCACACTTGGAGCATTGTGTGCAGTTTTGGTCTCCTTCTCTGAGGAACGATGTTCTTGCTCTCGAGGGAGTGCAGCGAAGGTTTACCAGACTGATTCCAGGGATGGCGGGACTGTCATATGAGGAGAGATTGACTAGGTTGGGATTGTTCTCGCTGGAGTTCAGAAGAATGAGGGGATCTCATAGAGACTTATAAAATTCTAACAGGACTAGACAGGGTTCAGGGAAGATGTTACCAATGATGTGTGTGTCCAGAACTGGTCATTGTCTGAGGATTCAGGGTAAACCATTTCGGACAGAGATATGGGGACATTTCTTCACTTGAAGAGTGGTGAGCCTGTGGAATTCATTACCACAGGAAGTAGTTGATGCTAAAACATTGAATATATTCAAGAGGCGGCTAGATATATCTCTTGGGGAGAATGGGATCAAAGGCCATGGGGAGAAACAGGATTAGGCTATTGAGTTGGATGATCAGCCATGATCGTGATGAATGGCGGAGCAGACTCGAAGGGCCAAAAGGCCTCCTCCTGCTCCTATCTTTGTATCTATGTATCTATCAGAATGTGTTAATGGCAGAACAAAGTTGAGCAGTGTGTTAAAGGGCAACTGGAATAGTTGGTCCAAATAGAATGGGGGGGGGGGGGGAGGACAATGGTGATTGAAAAACAGATCAATGGAAGAAATAAAAATCAAAATAAATTGATAGAAATAAAGATGGGGTGAAGGTGGGGGAGAGAGTTCACTAAGTCCGGAAGGCTCTAATGCACCTAATCAGAAGATGAGGTGCTGTTCCTCCAGTTTGCGCTGGGTTTCACTGGAACATTGCAGCAGGCCAAGGACGGACATGTGGACATGATAGCAGGACGGTGAGTTGAAATGGAGAGCGACAGGAAGGTCTGGGTCCTGCTTACAGATGGACTGAAAGTGTTCTACAAACGCCTGGACTCTCAAATGTCGAGTAGCCCGCATTGGGAGCAACAAATCCAACCAAATGGATTGAAGGAGGTGCACGTGAAGCGCTGCCTCACTTGAAAAGAGTGTTGAGGCCTTGGGATGGTGAGCAGGGAGGAGATAAAGGTGCAGGTGTTGCACCTTCTGCGATTGCATGGGAAGGTGCTGCGGGAAGAGGGTGAGGTCTTAGGGGTGATGGAGGAGTGGACCTGGGTATCCTGGAGGGAACAGTCCCTATGAAATGCTGACGGGGAGTGAGGGGAAGATGTGTTTGGTGGTGCAATCATGCTGCCGTTGGTGGAACTGGCAGAGAATGATTCTTTAAATGTGGAGGCTGGTGGAGTCAAAAGTGAGGACAAAGGGGACCCATCCTCAATCTGGGAGGGAGGAAAGGGGTGATGGCAGAGGTGCGGGAGATGGGTCAATCACGGTTGAGAGACCTGTTGACCATAGCCGGTGGGAAACCACGATTAAGGAAGAATGAAGACATGTCAGCAGCAGCACCGATTTGGAACGTGGCATCATCCACTTTGGAAAGTGCATTAAGTCGGGTTGGAGAGGTCTTTGATTATACTGCCCACTTTTCCAAGGCAGCGGGATGTGCAGATAGTCAATGGATGGGAGGTGTGTTCGGGTGATGGACTGGGCTGCGTTCACGACTCTCTAAAGTTTCTTGCAGTCTTGGGCCGAGCAGTTGCCATACCAGGCTGTGATGTAGCCCGATAGGATGCTGTCTATGGTGAGGATGTTCACTGATGATTACACAATGTTCAATGCCAATCGCGACTCCTCAGAACTGAATTAGTCCAACCGGCCTGTGCTTTGTTAACAATTTGAAATATAATTGCTAATTCCTTATTCTGAAAAATTAGCCCGTGTTCCCACTACTAATCACAATGAAGCTTGCCAGCATTTCATTGTGTAGATGCCAAATGAGGACGGTTCAAACTTTAATGTGATGCTCCGCCACTATAGATTCTTGTAATACTTGCGTCCCGGTCTCGCACTTTACAGGAATTCTGGGGGGGGAAAGTTAGCTGGGAAACCACACCACAGTATCAACAAGCATTTTCAGGAGGGATGGAGGGAACGGAGGAAACAAATTTGAGACTGATCATTTGCAGCGTGTATCCTAACATCGTCTCCCCTCTTTTTTCCAGGTTGTCACCTCTGATGTACTGCAGACAGCGAGAATACTGATCCTGCACATGGTGAGTCACCAACAGTCCAACCTTTAGCTAATGTGATAACCATAATGAGGGAGGTGGGTCACAAAGGGTGGGTGCACATCTCGCTGTGATTAGAGGCTGGAAGCAGAAATGAACACCAAACGCATCTCTCCCTAACCCTTTCATTTAGATTCTCTCTGCAGATTTCAGTGAAGGTCATTAGGTACACTCTTCCTTTCTCCAGGATGAACATATTTCTGTCTTGCTGAGTTCACTCAGTGCTTCCCACAGTTCTTCCTGTAATTAGTGTGACAGCTCCCTGAGACCGATTGAGTTTGGCTGTCTCATTGTAGCTTTCATAATCTCATCAATTAAAAAAAAAATCCAATTTAGTATTTATTTATCACCTTTCATAACCTTCGAACATCCCAAGGTGTTTATCAGTCAATTTCAGTCAAGTGTAGCCAGTGTTGTAATATGGGAAACGCTTCAGTGAATTTGTGTACAGCAAGTTGCCACGAAGAGTTAGTGTTGGTGAGCAGATAATCTGTCTTTTAATAACATTGGTTGAAGGATATTGGCCAGGACACTGGAAAACCTCCCCTGCTCTTATTAAAATAGTGTCATGGGAACGTTTACATTAACCTTCGAGTGACTGTGGGGCTTTGGTTTAATGTGTTATGCCAAAGATGGTACCTCCAACAGTTCACCTCCTCAGCGCTCGAGTTTCATCCTGGGTTTATTGGCTCAGACCTATTGAGTGGGCTGTGAACGTAGAACTTTCTGATTTAGCAGTGAGTGCCACCAGTAAACCAGTGTTTTTCAAACTTGTTTTCCTGGGACCCACTTCGCAACCCACGCCGGCCGACCTTCGCAACTCACGCCGGCCGACCTTCGCGACCCACGCCGGCCGACCTTCGAGACCCATGCCGGCCAACCTTCGCGACCCACGCCGGCTGACCTTCGCGACTCACGCCGGCCGACCTTCGCAACCCACGCCGGCTGACCTTCGCGAATCACGCGGCCGACCATCGCGACTCACGCCGGCCGACCTTCGCGACGCACGCCGGCCGACCTTCGCAACTCATGCCGGCTGACCTTCACGACTCACGCCGGCCGACCTTTGCGATCCACGCCAACCGACCTTCACGACTCACGCCGGCCGACCTTCGCGACTCACGCCGGCCGCCCTTCGCGACCCACGCCAGCCGACCTTCGCGACTCACGCCGGCCGCCCTTCGCGACCCACGCCAGCCAATGTTCGTGATCCACGCCGGCCACCCTTCGCGACCCATGCTGGCTGACCTTTGCGACCCTCGTCGGCCGGCCTTCGAGAGCCATGCCGCCCTCCAGCTTTTGCGACCCACACTGGCTGACCTTTGCGACCCATGCCGGCATCCGGCCTTGGCGACCCACGCCGGCCTCCAGCTTTCGCGACCCACACTGGCTGACCTTTGCGACCCATGCCGAACAACCTTCGAGAGCCACGGCGGCTGACCTTCTCGACCCATGCCGGCATCCGGCCTTGGCGACCCACACCGGCCTCCAGCTTTCGTGACCCACGCTGGCCTCCGGCTTTCACGACCCACGCTGGCCTCCAGCTTTCGCAACCCATGACAGCCGGCCTCTGCGACACAAACTATGTTCTCCTACCTTCAATGCGAATGGGGAGCATGCTTGGTCCTCATGATCTCACTCCAATCAGGTTCAAAGGAGGAGAGGGCAAAGCGCATATCGGGTGCAGATTTCAGCCAGTTACTTTGTGCCGTCTTCACCTTTATCAAGACGGAAAATCCAATCTCGCACTTGTAGATTGTTGTGAAGGGCAGTAGCAACAAAATGCTTGTTTTACTCGATACTGGATACTCCTGGGAGATGCTACACCAGAATGCTGACAGTTTCATGGGTTTTTGGTGTATTTTGAATGTGTTATCACAGATCAGATACAGCATTGTGGTCTTTTAATTTGGAGTCATCTCTTAAGTTAATAACAAGACTCTGGGGTCTCAACCTCAAAAGGATTTTTTCACCCATCACAAATCTGAAACGTCTCCTCTCATTTGCCAGTACTTCTTTGCATATAACATGCAAGAGCTTTGCCTCCTTATTTGCTTGGTGCAATTGACAAAACCATACCTCAAGGAATCATCTTTATACTGCTTTTGTTCCCGAGTTAAGTTTCTCCTTTGTAGGCTGTTAATCAGAGACTGTGGAGCTCTGTACAGAATTTTTAAAAAAAATGTTTTTAGTAACATTTTTTACAAAATTACAAAAAATGCAAAGAATAATCCTTAACCAGATGCAAACACCCCAAAATCTATGCTTCAGCCGAGAAACAAGAACAGACCCTACTTACCACCCCCCCCCCCCCAATAGCTAATAGTGACTCTTTGAAGTACAAAATGAAGCCGCCATCTCCAGTCGAACCCTTCAATGAAACTCCTCACGATGTAATTGACCTTGCCAAGGTGCAAAAACTCCATCAAATCCCCTTGTCACGCAGACATGCTCAGTGGTGTCGCCAAACTCCAGTCCTGCAAGGTACGCCTCCATGTCACCAACGAGGTGAAGGCAAGAACATCTGCCCCTGCCCGCAGCTCCTGCACATCTGAAACTCCAAGTATAGCTGCCAAAGGACAGATCTCCATCTTAATATTTGGAATCGCCGACATGGTGCTAAAAAAAGGACCTCAAAAACCCACCAGCTTGGAACAGGACCAGAGTATGTGTGTGTATTGCGCGGGCCGTCTCAAAGAGCGCTCGCACCTATCCTCCACCCCCTCAGAAAACCAACTCATGCTCACCTTAGTCAGCTCGATCAGCTGGATCCGGCTCAGTCTTGCACACGATGTGATGTTCACCCTCCGCAAAGCCTCACTCCATACCTCCTCCTCCAGTATTGGCCCCAGTTCCTCCCCAGTTAGCCTTTACCCCTTCCACAGAGCTTCTCTTATGATCCATTTGCACATGCTGGACATACAGCCCTCCGATCCTGAACAGAAGAAAATCTTCTCCAATAAAGATGATGGCGCCACCACTCGGAACTCCGGGAACATCCTCTTAACAAAGCTCTGTACCTAGAGTTACCTAACCATGTCCAAGCGGGACAACCCAAATTTGCCCTTCAATTTCTCCAGGCTGGTAAACCACCCTTCCAGGAATAGATTGCTTACTCTCACGAGCCCTTCCTTATTCCATGCACGAAATATGGCATCCAGCTGTGCCGGCTCAAACAGGCAGTTAGCACAAATGGGAGCCAGCCTTGAAGCTGGCCCAACTCAAAATGCTGGCGGAATTGCCTCCATATTTTTAACATAGACACCATCACTGGGTTCGCCGAGTACCTTGTCAGCGCCAACAGAAGTGGCGCTGTTACCAATTCCCCCAAGCTTGTCCCTCTTCATGATCCAGACTCCATCTGAACACCGAGAGCCCCCCCGATCCCCGCACCATCCGAACCTTCTCTACATTAGCTACCCATTAACAAAATAGCATGTTTGGCAGCGCAAGACCCCTTGCCTTCTGTCCCTCTGAAGGACACCCCCCCCAAATCCTCAGGACTTTACCCACCCAAATAAACCATAGAATTTACAGTGCAGAAGGAGGCCATTTGGCCCATTGAGTCTGTCCCGGCCCTTGGAAAGAGCTCCCTACTGAAGCCCAGGCTTCCACCCTATCCCTGTAACCCAGTAACCCAACCTAACCTTTTGGACACTAAGGGGCAATTTATCATGACCTAACCTGCACATCTTTGGACTGTGGGAGGAAATCAGGCACCCGGAGGAAATCCACTCAGACGTGGGAAGAAAATGCAAACTCCACACAGAGTCACCCGAGGCCGGAATTGAACCCGGGACCCTGGAGCTGTGAGGCAACAGTGCTAACCACTGAGCCACTGTGCTGCCCCAAGCCTGAGATGGGCCGTTCAACCCTTCGGGAAAAAAACTTGGACAGGAACGGCAGTCGACACTGAAATAAAAACAAAAATCTCGGCGAGGTGTTCATCTTAACCAATTGGACCTGACCCGCTAAAGACAATGGGAGACTATCCCACCCCTGTAGGTCTGCCTTAACTCTACTCACCAAGCGCATATAATTCAACCTCCGGAGCCGCGCCCAAACCCCAGCCACCTGGGCCCCTAAGTATCGAAAACTAGTCCCCACTAACTGAATCGGCAACCCCTCCAATCTGGCTCCCCTCCCCAACAAACCGACCACAAAATGTTTGCTCGAAGCTCTGTACAGAGCTAACACTAGCACTGCTCTGTCCTGCCCTGGTCCCTTCTGAGCATCTCTCTACAGCTGATCCCTTCTGAGCATCTCTCTACAGCTGATTCTGTTATAAGTTCCTGTCCAATAGGTACACTGCCTATTTGAGTCTCTGGCCATCTTTTACTTTTAAGAAAATGATCCATCGTCATAGTCCGCTTGCCAGCAGCTGGAAAATGGAAGCAACTATGGTTCCGTGATTTGGAGCCAAAAGAACGTACAAGGTACTTACCAAGTGTACATGCTGCTCTTTGCTGACGCTTCTTCCAGAAGATTCCACACAGCCTCATTTATTTCCATTTAAAAGGCGGCAACGGCCGCCATTCTCAATGTAAAATCTGCCATTGGGCTCTTGTCCTGCAATCAGGCCACTGCGAACATGGCGCAACCCATTGCACTGCGACCCTCCCAACACCTGCCCGTGACCCGCACTTGAAAATCCCTGCACTAAACCACAGTGACACCTAAGAGGGAACGAAGCATTGATAAAAAAGCACTGGGAACAGAGTGCCTTGATGGCTTGCTGTGGAAGTTTTACTGCGCAATGTTCCACAGACTGGGATGGTCCCAAACGTAGGCCGGAGTCTGCACTCAATTTGCTTATCTTACCTCGGGCAACCGTAGGGGCTGGGGGATAAATTAATCTGTTTGATATCCAGTGCTCTCTACTGGGAAGTATATGGTGGGTGGGGACAGGATCCAATTTGCTATAACAACCCCCATTCCCAACCCCAACAGTCCAATCACCTGGTGTCACAGACCACTGGGGAAGCTGGTACCCTGGGATTCTACCCTCCAAAAAAACCTGCTTCAGATTTGCCGGTGTAAATGCTGAGTAAACTGGGGACTGGTGGACCAGTGGAATAGGTTTCTGACTCATGCGGTGAAAGCTGATCCGCTGAGCAGGAGTTGGAGCTGTTTATAGCTGCGGAGAGATCACCTCATAGTGACCTAGACTCAATTTGATCACCTGAGGGGATTGGAGAGGAATCTTCCAGTTTTCTTTCTCTTGAATCGGCCTATATTTTTATTTGCTTTTCTCTTTCCTCCGAGATCACAAGGGTCAGGGTGGCTGAAGAGTGGGCAGGGCATTGTAACTGGATAATATAGGCTGGATCTTTTCCTGTCCACTCGGTTTGTGTGTTTTCTCAAAATAGGAGGGCAAATTTACGGAAAGATATTGAATGAAGCATATCCAGTTGAGGCTTAGGCTGATAAATGACAAATAACATCTGTGCCACACAAGTGTCAGACAGTGACCATCTCCAACAAGAGCTAAAGCATCCCCCTTGACATTCAGCAGCATTCTCAATGCAGAATCTCCCCCATTACCAGTATCCTGGGAATCACCATTGACCAGAAACTGGACTGGGTCAGCCAAATAAATACTGTGGCTACAGCAACAGGTCAGAGGCTGGGTATTTTGTGGTAAGTAATTCACCTCCTGACTCCCTAAAGCCTGTCCACTATCTGCAAGGCACAAGGCAGAGTGGTGACGAAATACTCTCCACTTGCCTGGACAACTCCAACAACCTTTATCACCCAGAAGGACCAGGGCAGCAGCCGCTTGCGAACGCCACCATCTTGAAGTTCCCTCCCAATTCACACACCATCCCAACTTGGAAATATATTGTAGTTCTTTCATAGCGTCATAATCTTGGAACTTGTTTCTTAACAACACTGGAGGCACACCAACAACAAATGGACTGCAGTGGTTCAAGAAAGGGACTCACAATCACCTTCTAAGGGCAATTAGAGATGGGCAATGAATACTGGTCATGGCAGCAGAGTCCACATCCCATGAATAAATAAATAAAGAAAACATGTACCTTGCGTACCAGAGGGACTCTGGAGGCCATTTAAGTATAAAACTATTTTCCGCCCTATTTGCTTTTTATGAAAAAATGAAGTTAAATAAAATAATACTGGAAAGTAAATTGGAAGAAATAAACTTGCTGGAAAAATGATTTCTCCTGGAATGTCCTTAATAGTCAGCATTTTGAAAAATGGGACTGGCAAGGTGCATGGATGGAAGAGGATTAAATGAGACTATGCCTTAACGTTGACATTATTTGGATTGGTTTTAAGAGTGAAGGGGAAAAAAATAACTTGCAATTATATAAAGCGTTCTCAACCTGAGGACGTTCTCAAGAGCTTTACAGCCAATGAAGTACGACAGAAGAGCAGTCACTGTTGTAATGTGGGAAATGCAGCAGCTGATTTGTGCACAGCAAGATCCCACAAACTACAGTGTGATAATGAGCTGATAACCTGGGTCATTAGTGCTGTCTGAGGGATGAGTATTGGCCAGGGAATGAGGAAAATTCCATGCTTTTCTTTAAAATAGTGCCATAGGATTCTTAATGTCCAGCTGAGAGGGCAACGGGCCTTCGGTTTGACATCTCACCTGGAATATGGCACATCCTACAGTGCAACATTCTATCACTGCTGCACTGGTATGTCAGCCTCAATTATGTGTTCAAGTGGAACTTGAATCTACAATCTTCTGCCTCAGGGGTCAGAATGGTGCCACTGAGCCATGGATGACTCCTCAGGACTGCTCTTAATCCTCTCTCCTGGCCGGTAAGTGACAACATGGGCAAAATAAGAAACAGACCTTTCCCTGTAGGCCCATAACCCAAAGCAGCGTATCCGACCATAGAATACATTGCCTTAGGTTATGTTGATCCGTTCATTGCAAGAAGCCTGTTCTCTGATCTATGCCGTGTTATCTGATCTTGACCAGAATGAGTGTAGTTGAGTGGATTAGGGTTGCGTCAGTAT
Organism: Scyliorhinus canicula; assembly: GCF_902713615.1. NCBI lineage: Eukaryota > Metazoa > Chordata > Chondrichthyes > Carcharhiniformes > Scyliorhinidae > Scyliorhinus > Scyliorhinus canicula. The sequence goes on along the minus strand of NC_052154.1, from coordinate 87,002,597 downwards.
TTCTGGCTGAGCTATGCCAGTTGAGCTGTGCTGATATAAAACTCCAGGAGAGGAAGGGAGAATATTATGAAAAATAAATTTTGAACATACTGAAAATAAGATAAACATTGGCAGCTAGGAAACAACAACTGGGAAAGTGATATGCCAATATTATACTGTGAGCAGCACCACGGGGCAGTCTGGATATCTGGGGGCTGAGAAAATCACTGCAGTGTAACTCAAGTGCTTTCAGCAAAATATAAACAGCAAATCAGAGCCAGCCAAGACTCGGGGGCTGACCAAACTGTCCCAATTTACTTTCCGGATGTACCCGAGGTTCTAGTGGGCATTAATGCCCTTGGTATTATATATCTCAGCTTCAGGCACAGCTTTCACAGGAGACTTATAGTTGGGAAGAAATTGCCAATTGAAAAATAAATCACTTTAACAGCAAACAGAAAGAAGCCGTCTATATTTTTTCCAGGTTTTTTTATGATTCCAGATTCCTTTTTGTCACTTGTTTATGTTAACATGCGGGCTAATGTTTGGGGTTTGGTGGGTGGATGGGATCGTTGTTATTGATAATAGGATTGACATTACATTCGTTACTGATTATTGTGTATTATTGGGTGTAAATTTGGGAGAAAGTGTGATAAAGGAGGAGAATAAAAAATATATATTTTTTAAAAGTGTTCCAGTGCGAGTGTGTATGGGAGAGAGGGGTGAGTGTGTATGGGAGAGAGGGATGAGAGTGTGTATGGAAGAGAGGGGTGAGTGTGTATGGGAGAGAGGGATGAGTGTGTATGGGAGCGAGGGATGAGTGTGTATGGGAGAGAGGGTTGAGAGTGTGTATGGAAGAGAGGGGTGACTGTGTATGGGAGAGAGGGGTGAGTGTGTATGGGAGAGAGGGGTGAGTGTGTATGGGAGAGAGGGGTGAGTGTGTATGGGAGAGAGGGGTGAGTGTGTATGGGAGAGAGGGGTGAGTGTGTATGGGAGAGAGGGGTGAGAGTGTTGAGAGTGTGTATGGGAGAGAGGGGTGAGAGTGTTGAGAGTGTGTATGGGAGAGAGGGATGAATGAATGAGAGATGCGTGCGTCCGATATGAGAATCAACTTTGCAGCATCACTCCTCCTATTAAAATGACAAAAGGTAAGAAGTTTTTTTTTAACAAGAGAACTTTTAAATTATTACCAGATTAGTCCCTCCTAAAATGGGTACTACTTCCAGGGGTTAATGTGAAGGGGCCTCATAGCTGGTTAATGTATTTGTGACTATGTGCCTAATTTCAAATTAATGCATAGTTATGGTGAGAAAAGATTCGTTTTTATATGATATCTGTGTTTGTACCTATTTTGTAGCAAAAAAAAGGATGTTGAGATTATGAGAATGTTTGGGGTTCCCTGATGCTCTTGGGAGGTCACTAAGGGCACCGTGGCTCTAAAGGTTTGGGAAACCCTGGCGTAGGCAGAATGGAGATGCTTCACAAGGCATACCAGAACTAGGGACAATGAAAATACGATAGGCACCAATAAATACAATAGGAATCCAATTGACTCGGAGAGGCCTTGCAATATGGAACTCACTTCCACAGAGAGTTGATTCCTTAAGGCGAAGTCAGATAAATGTATCAAGGGGAGGGAACATATGAAGATGCTATTGGGGGTGAGAGGAAGAGAGATTGGCAGAGTCTCATGTGGAGCATAAATACTGACATTAACAGTTAGGCTGAATGGCCTGTTTCTGAGCTAGAAGTACTGTACAATTCTATGTAATGTAATCTGTGGTAATTCTATCCTTATTCAAACATGTCAAGAGTAAGCTAAATGGCCTATAGTTATCAAATTTAGCTCCTCTGGTGTGCCAGCACAGATCCACTACTATAGGCCTGAGTCCCTCTGGAGGAAGGAGGTAAAATATACCTATCAAGGCTCCAGTGATGCCCTACCAACACACTGCATGCCCAAAGGCTAAGGCAAGATTGGTGTCACCTGAGATGACCTCCAATATCGACTCGCTTGTGGACTCTCAATATCAAGAGTTTGGGCTCACACTTCAATGAAGTACTGCAGAAGAGAAAAGAGATAAAGCTTTCAGCTAGCAGATGTCTCTACACTTCATTGTTCTTCATTAGAGCTGACGGCCGATGCCACCTCTCCGTAGGGTGGCTCTGGTCCCCTTCTCAGTGCCCCACGGCCCTGGATCTCATCTCGGGACGGATAGCAGCTGAATTGAGCCCCGGCCGCACCTCCGTCATCTGGCGGCTCCCCAATGTCTGCACCACGGTGACGATGCCCTCGGCAATGCTTCTCAGTGACTGTGACATGCTCTAGAGTGCCTCGGCAATGCCCACCTGAGACTGGGACATGCTCCACAGTCCCTCAGAAAGATCCACCTGGGACTGGGAGACATCATCCGTGTAACATCGTACATCGAAAATACACCGAGTTTTAGTTCTTCGATCTCCAAAGACATTGGGTGGAATTCTCCAACCCCCCCGCTGGGTCAGAGAATCGGTGCGGCGCCGCGCAAATCGTACCACGCCGCCCCGACTCCGGGACGCAATTCTCCGCAATGCCAAGTCCCTCCAGCGCCATTCTAACATCCTCTGAGCCGCGGGACCTCTGCATTGAAGGGTCCAGGTGCAGCCTGTGGGGGGGTGGATGGGGGGTGTCCAACCCCGGGGTGGGGGGGGGGGGTAATCCTTCGTGACCTGGCCCGCGATCAGGGCCCACCGATCGGCGGGCCGGCCTCTCTGCCCCCGGCCTCCATTCCTCCGTGCTGACTCCTGTCGCCCTACGCCATTTGACATCGGGGCCGCCGCAGGGAAGGTCACTGCGCATGCGCTAGTTGGCGCCGGCTCAACTGCGCATGTGCGGACCCCGCGGCACCAGGTTCAGGCCGGGATCGGCAGCTGGGGTGGCAGAGGCCGCTCCAGCACCGTCCTAGCCCCCAGAATTGGGTCCCAGAACGGGCGCCGAAGCCGGAGTAAAACACTCCCGTTAGCCGCCCGCTGGGAGAATCCCACCCATTGTGTTTTCCTAGGAATGTTCCTTGCCTTTGGTGATACTGTACAGTATTTGTGGATTTGGGTGCTTTCCTGCGTTTACCCACCTTTGAGATGTGAGGATTTTGCCTGGTCCAGAACGCCTTTGATATGTGACCTACCATGTGCGAAGGCGCACAGTTCAAAAAGACTCGGCCTCGATAAGTAACTCATTTTTTTACAGCCGACATCTTTATTTTACTTTGCTCATTTTCTAGAATGTTTTGAGCCCATTGATTGTTTTAATCAAACGTTTTATTACCATTGACGCACTGGCTGAAAAAACTTTTGTTTCATTTCCCACCTCCAAACTCTCCTGGATCACAGTCGAGTACAAAAACAAATTAAGAAACTGTCCAGAGTGCTTCCTGTTAATTTAAAAATGAATGTACACCCTTGGCAAAAGGCTAAAAACCCGTTTGCAATAGCAAATCCAAGGCTAAAAACCCAATTGCAACTGCACCTCACTCGATGGTGGCGTGGTGTCCGGAAAATTGATCCTTGATGAGGTCCAGGTCTGAGTTGTTTCTTCCGACTATTTTTACTGGAAAACCATCCTCGTGGCCAGCTTTGTTGTTACTGCTATGTTTTGAGGGGTTTTACTTTTACTTCACAGTAGGGATAAAGGCTAACCCGGTTGCCACCTAGGTTGCTTAACCAGTTGACAGACTTTATTACAGACTTTATTGCTAGCTTACAGTCTTAGGTGAACGAGGGGGGAAATCTCCCAAGTGCCTCTGGTGATGTCACAATACAGACGTACTATACAGAAGCGCATTGGTAACAATACATAACAGAAGTGCCCTGAGACACCCTGAGGATGTGAATGTTCCTAAAACAATTAAAGTTTGTTCATTCTTTCTTTCCTTTGAGAGAACTGTTAAGATTGTAAAAACCCTAACAGTGGTGTGGGAAGGCATTAGAACTGCACACTAATGGCTTGGATCATTTCATAAGAACATAAGAACTAGGAGCAGGAGTAGGCCATCTGGCCCCTGGAGCCTGCTCCGCCATTCAATGAGATCATGGTTTGATCTTTTGTGGACTCAGCTCCACTTTCCCGCCCGAACACCATAACCCTTTATTCCTGTCATTTGAGAGTCCCTTTAAGAAAAGTGTGTTTTATCAAATGGCTGCAGTGATGTCATTGTGTGGGTTGAGCTGGAATGTGATTCTGCTTTTCACTTTTGTTTTGAGCTGGAAGCTGTTTTGGACTCTGTGTTTTAGTTTCGCTTTCAGTTGGAGAGCTGCATTCAAACCAAGCAGATGTATACTGGTCTCTCTCTCTATGTTAAACAAGGTGTTTAGATCATTTGATAATTTAAAAGTGACAACTGTTCTCTAGCGAGAATTCACACCTACTGTCTTTGTTAAAAGTGTTTTGGCTTATGGATGTTGTTAGGAAAGTTACTAAGGGTTACCTATAGAGTACTGTATCTTTTTGGAGGGTTATCAGTGTTAGTAGTTGGTAAGATGTTTACTGTGTGTTTATAAAATGTTAATTGGATTCATAGGATAAACATTATTTTGTTTAAAAATACTTTAGATCTCTGTTGCATCACACCTGTAGAGTGGGCCCTTGTGCTCCCCATAACCAAAATCTATTATAGGTTGTGGGTCAGGTAAACTCCATGATATACTTTGCTGTTCTCTAAACCTTGGCCCATAACATTCCTTTATTCTTCAAAAAACTATCTATCTTTATCTTGAAAACACTCAATGAAGGAGCCTCAACTGCTTCACTGGGCAGAGAATTTCAAATTTATTCTTCAGCTATTGTCCGTTCCTTCTATCAGTGGAGTTGTAATTAGTCCTGCAGTGCATGGTTTCACATTCTGTGGAATAATATTGCTGAAGAATTATAGTTGACACTATTGCGTATAGCCACCCTTTGGTGAAAACTATCAACCTGCTTTCATATTTTCAATTAGATGTCGCAAAAGTCTGTAAATCCCAATGGCCTGTGACTGTGCTTTGATTTTTAACTATGAGATGCACTGTTCTGCATGCAGCCAGTAGGTATGGAAAAATCAGATGTGCACAGATATCTGTTAGCTGTGTGCAAAGACTTGGGTTGCAGCTTCCACTTGGACATCCTCCTGGAGGTTTTGTCACATGTTTTCCTGCCTCCCAGTGCTCCACCCAGTCAAATGGCCTTTTTTTCTCCAGCTATTGTAACAAGTATATCCAAGTGTTCAAAGAAAATCAAAGAAGCATAACTTCTTCAATGCCCCTTAGATTTTTGTTTCTTCCTGGATGTTTGCAGCGCAGTCCTGGAAATTAATCTTTAGTTCCTGAAAGCTCAGGGACAATCCTGGAGTCTTGCCAACCTTATTGAGATTCATACACGGTGTGAGACCTCAGAAAGTACCCTGTGAAATAAATGATCGGCTGGCTGACGGTACCATCGTTTCAGAACCAGCTATGGTCGAATTCAGTAAATGCTTTGAACAAAACGCCTTTGACTTTGATGCAGTTTTATTTTGCATGTTCCCCATAGGTCTGCTCTTCACTGTACATTGCAAACCTGTTCAAATGCCTGCAGACCCATTGATTTGTCCCTCTGAGTAAAGTTTGGACTTAAAATGTTGACTGACTTTCCTGTGCTAGCCGTAGTTTGGTGAGTAGTTCTGGTACCTCTGAGTCTGAAGGCCATGGGTTCAAGTCTCACCCTGGCAGCACAGTGGTTAGGCAATGCTGTCACAGCACCAGGGACCCGGGTTCAATTCCGACGTTGGAGTTTCCTCCCACAGTTCAAAGTTGTATACGTTAGGTGGATTGGCCAAGATCAATTGCCCATTAGTGCCCAGAAATGTGCAGGTTAGGTGGGGTTATGGGGATAGTGCGGGGGAGTGGGCCTAGGTAGGGGGCTCTTTCGGAGGGTCGGTGCAGACTCGATGGCGAATGGCCTCCTTCTGCACTGTAGGGATTTTATGATTCTGCGATGACCTAGGTTAACACTTCAGTGCAATACTGAGGAAGTGCTGCACTGTCTGAGGTGCTACCTTTCGCTGAGATTGTGGTAGCCGGTGTTAGGTATTACGGTACCCAGGTTGAGGCTGTAAAACCATTGGTGTGGGAGGTACCTGAGACAGCAAGATCATTGGTGAAGCCTGCCTGCTGGTTCTGCCCAGTAAGGCGGAGTATAAGAGTCTGTGTCTCCCCAGCTGCTGCATTATGTACCTGCGCTGCTGGGGGAAACATCTAGTCCAATAAAGCCTTCAATTGTACTCCAAACGCGCTTCGAAAGTTATTGATCGTGCATCAGAGATGTTAAACCGAGGCCCTGTCTGCCCTCTGATGAATGTAAAAGATCTCATGACGTTCTCCCCACTGTCATGGTGAACATTTAACCTTCAACTTTGGTAGCATTGTCGAGCTGTGATTTTCTGGATGCTGTAATTTGCTCTCCGTCTCCACTTGCCTGTTACTTGTAAGCTTTATCAAGGAATGATGGCAGTATTCAATATATACAGGGGAATGTTCATACACATATTAAATTCTAATTCTAATTTAATGTGTCTCTGGAAAATTACACTTTTGTTCCCGGTGCTTAGAATGGGATCCAGCCAGACTAATGAATGAAAATTGTAACTCTGCTAACCGCAGAGATCAGAACGGAAATGAGTCTGGGTTAGTCTCAATATACTTGAGCAAGTTATCAACACAGTGCAGCGTATTGCTTTGCGCCAGTTAACAATCTTATTAAACAAAGCTGCAGGGATGCTTTGCTTCGCAGATATCACACTGGAAGGCTCGGATGAATCTGAGCTGGAGTGCTTGGTTCTGCTCTGTGTGCTAAAAGTAGAATATTCCAGTTCCCAATGCTAACAAACCTCGCCGAGGTGATAACAAAACTTTACAAAAGTTAACGGAAACCTTTCTTTCTCTTCACCTCACTTTCTACAATTATACAGTACAGTCAATCCTCCATGATGCTGCATACCGAGTAAAGAGCAAATGTAGTCTTCGGGTGAAGTGGGGTTAGAAGATAGGGGAACAATTAGACCAGGTAGTTATGATGGAACTCAGACCTCATTTTAAAGTCTTACCTGAGGCCTTTATTTTAATCAAAGAGATGAGTGTGTGTGATGTGGTATTATTATTCTCTGTTCGAAGGATTTGTGGCAAAAATGAAAGTACAAGATTCTAGAGCAAGTGTTCCCAATCTAGGTTCCATGGAACTCAGGAGTTCCACAGGAGCCTCCCAGGGGTTCAACTCAAGGCTCCCAGGGCGAGGCTGCCGGGGTTCCAGGGCGAGGCTCGCAGGGGCTCCAGGGCGAGGCTGCCGGGGTTCTAGGGTGAGGCTGCCGGGGTTCCAGGGCGAGGCTGCCGGGGTTTCAGGGCGAGGCTGCCGGGGTTCCAGGGCGAGGCTGCCGGGGTTCCAGGGCGAGGCTGCCGGGGTTCCAGGGCGAGGCTGCCGGGGTTCCAGGGCGAGGCTCCCAGGGGCTCCAGGGCGAGGCTGCCGGGGTTCCAGGGCGAGGCTCCCAGGGGCTCCAGGGCGAGGCTGCCGGGGTTCTAGGGCGAGGCTGCCGGGGTTCCAGGGGGAGGCTCCCAGGGGTTCCAGGGCGAGGCTCCCAGGGGCTCCAGGGCAGGCCAGGCTGATCTGCAGAATCCAGGCTCTGATTGGATGAGCTGGATACAGCATGAAACGGCAATTTCAAGATCATGGGGAGAATGGGGAGCGGAGTGATGGTTAAGATCAGGGCCTGTGACTGGGAACGGGGAAGAGGGTTGCCTGCGAGAGGGGGTGCGGCCGATTGGGGACGTCAGAGGAAATGAAGAAGAGCTGAGCCATGGGAAAAGAGCCGAGAGGCGGTGCCAGACTTCGGAGAGTGGTGAGTGTGTGTGTGAGAGAGAGAAGGGCGGGGGGGGGGGGGGGGGGGGGTGGTTGTGTTTGAGAGATGAGGGTCTGTGTCTGTGAGAGATGAGTGTGTGTGAGTGATTAGGGTGCATGTGTGTGTGAGATGAGGGTGCATGTGTGTGAGAGATGAGGGTGTGTGTGTGTATGAGATGAGGGTGTGTGTGTGTGTGTGAGATGAGGGTGTGTGTGTGAGAGATGAGGGTGTGTGTGAGAGATGAGGATGTGTGTGCGAGATGAGGGTAAGTGTGCGAGAGATGAGGGTAAGTGTGCGAGAGATGAGGGTGTGTGCGAGAGATGGGGGTGTGTGTGAGAGATGAGGGTGTGTGTGAGAGATGAGAGTGTGTGTGTGAGAGATGAGAGTGTGTGTGTGAGAGATGAGGGTGTGTGTGAGAGAGATGAGGGTTAGTGTGTGTGAGATGAGGGTTAGTGTGTGAGAGATGAGGGTGAGAGAGTTGAGGGTGTGTGTGTGTGAGATGAGGGTGTGTGTGAGAGATGAGGGTGTGTGAGGGAGATGAGAGTGTGTGTGTGAGAGATGAGGGTGTGTGTGTGTGAGAGATGAGGGTGTATGTGTGTGAGAGATGAGGGTGTATGTGTGTGAGAGATGAGGGTGTGTGTGTGAGAGATGAGTGTGTGTGTGTGAGAGATGAGGGTGTGTGTGAGAGAGATGAGGGTGTGTGAGAGAGATGAGGGTGTGTGTGAGAGATGAGGGTGTGTGTGTGAGAGATGAGGGTGTGTGTGTGAGAGATGAGGGTGTGTGTGTGAGAGATGAGGGTGTGTGTGTGTGAGAGATGAGGGTGTGTGTGAGAGATGAGGGTGTGTGTGAGAGATGAGAGTGTGTGTGTGAGAGATGAGAGTGTGTGTGTGAGAGATGAGAGGGTGTGTGAGAGATGAGAGTGTGTGTGAGAGATGAGAGTGTGTGTGAGAGATGAGGGTGTGTGAGAGATGAGAGTGTGTGTGTGAGAGATGAGGGTGTGTGAGAGATGAGAGGGTGTGAGAGATGAGAGTGTGTGAGAGATGAGAGTGTGTGAGAGATGAGTGTGTGTGTGTGAGAGATGAGGGTGTGTGTGAGAGATGAGGGTGTGTGTGTGAGAGAGATGAGGGTGTGTGAGAGAGATGAGGGTGTGTGTGAGAGATGAGGGTGTGTGTGTGAGAGATGAGGGTGTGTGTGTGAGAGATGAGGGTGTGTGTGTGAGAGATGAGGGTGTGTGTGTGAGAGATGAGGGTGTGTGTGTGAGAGATGAGGGTGTGTGTGTGAGAGATGAGGGTGTGTGTGTGAGAGATGAGGGTGTGTGTGTGAGAGATGAGGGTGTGTGTGTGAGAGATGAGGGTGTGTGTGTGTGAGAGATGAGGGTGTGTGTGTGAGAGATGAGGGTGTGTGTGTGAGAGATGAGGGTGTGTGTGTGAGAGATGAGGGTGTGTGTGTGAGAGATGAGGGTGTGTGTGTGAGAGATGAGGGTGTGTGTGAGAGATGAGGGTGTGTGTGTGAGAGATGAGGGTGTGTGTCCAATATGAGAATCCAGCATTTCAGAAGCACACTACCCAATTGAAACAATGGAGCAGCATCACTCCAACTATTAAAAATTACCCCAAAAAAAAATCTAAGTGCGTTTTTAACAAGATAACTTTTTAATTATGGTAAACGTATTCATATAAGAAATGGAAAAGACTTCTATAAATTAGTTTTTTGTATATTTGTACCGATTGCACGGAAGCAATCTATTTTTGTAGTTTGGCTCTTCAGCCCAATAAGAATATTTCTCAGGGGTTCCTTTGATACTCTTGTGAGGTCGGGTTTCGGTGATGGGATGCACTGAGGGGGCACATGAAAGGTGGCTGTCCTGGAAACTTGAAATTAGGAACTTTCGGCCCAAAAATAGACCTCTAAACCCAGAAAAGAAACTCCATCCTCTTCCAACACCAACCACCACTATGATTCGACATGCCAGGTAACAATTTGAGGAGCGGAAATGAAGGTAGAATCAGCAAAAGCCTGGAGAGGAAGATTGAGGCGATGACAATCACAGGGCACAATGAGGAAATGGCCGCACCCGAACGGGATGGGCCACCAGGATATGCGATGGGCTAACCCCTGATAAATGAATGGATGGGCCTCCTAAGTGGGAGGATCACTCGATCCGTGTGTACCAGTACATTGGGGCAGACCTGGTCAAGCGGCGGGCGGAATTTAACATAGCCAAGGCAGTCCTATCCAAAGTCAGGTTCGGTTTGTGATGCTGTACCCCGCCAAACTCTGGGAGTTTCACCCCACCGGCAGGAGCAGATTAATTTGTACACGAGCAGGTCCTGGGAAGGCAGCAACTCCAGCAGTGAAATAGAACTCTTGTTTCATCTGTTTTAAAAGAAGAGACTAATTGTGCGGGATGGATCTGCCTCGTCTTCGGCCTGACTATCAGTCTCAGGAAGGAGGAGATGAGAGTGGTAAGGTACAGAGAGGGGTGAGGAGGGGTAAAAGGGTGGGGAGAAACAAAACAGGTAGGGGAAGGTAAAGATCGCTCCTGGGGAGGGGGTTGGGGGGGGGGGGGGCACCACACTTGCAGGTAAGCTAGCTCAAGGACCTCGAGGGGGTGAAGGCCATGGCATAACTCCCAATGGAGAGAGAGGTCCTGGCAGCGGGGGCAGGGGGGCAGAATCTAGATGGGGGAAAAGTAGGGTGGAAAACAGCAGGGGAAATGCTGGGAAGGACTGCCTGCAGGGGAGTGAAGTGGGGATTGGGCCAAGAGGGAAAGGCAAGGGTTGGAGGGGGCCGAGGTAGAACGCTGGCTACGACAAATCATACATGGCGACAATAGAAACAAGAGCAGCACAAAAATCCATCTTGGAGGACTCCCAAAACAAATGGAAACCCCCCGGAGTGCAGGGGCACAGCCACAAGGTAAGTATGGCTGACCCCACGGGAGTGGGGGGAACAGAAACTCCCCCATCCGGATTGTCACCTGGAACGTCAAGGGATTCAATGGCCCGGTGAAAATATCCAGAGTCTTCGCCCATCTGAAAAGTCGGAGAGCCGACATAGTCTTCCTCCAGGAGACCCGCCTGAGGGAGAAGGACTAACAAAGAGTTGGGTGGGACAGGCGTACAAATCGTGCTGTGGGACGAGGGCTGGGCGGGTGGCCATACTGCTCAACATGAGGACAGCATTTCCAGAGACGAGGACAATTACGGACCAAGGGGGACAGTACGCCATGGCTAGCGGTGGCCTGGAGGGGACACCAGTGGTACCTGTAAACATGTACGCTCTCAACTTGGGGGACGCAGAATTCATGAAAAAAGCCATGGCAGAAATCCCCGACATAGACTCCCACCGCTCATCATAGGGGGTGACAGTAACTGCGTACAGGACTCATGCACTGACAGATCAAAGCCCAAGTCGGGGAAAAGATCAAACATGGCAAAGGAATTGAACGCTTTCATGGAACAGATGGGGCAGTGGACTCATGGAGGTTCACGACCCAGGGGAGAAGGAGTTTTTCTCTCAGGTACACAGATTATAGCAGGATCGACGAGTGAGGAAAGCACTGCTTCCAGGGATAGTAGGAGTGGAGTACTCACAGATCCTGGCGAATGCACTGGTGTGGACGCTGGATAGCTGCAACCTAGAGGTAGTCGCGAAGGACCAGACAGTCTTTGTCAAGGGCAGGCAGATAACATCGAACATCCGTGCCAGCTAAAGGTGATAATGACCCCATCTGGGGGGAGAACACCAGAAGTGATCATCTCCCAGATGCAGAAAAGGCCTTCGAAGAGTGAAATGGAAGTACCTCATTGAGGTATGGAACGGTTTGGATTTGGGTCAGGGTTCACCTCCTGGGTGAAGCTACTGGCGAGCGTAGAGACAAATACCATCTAGACACTTCTGGCTGCACAGAGGCACGAGGCAGGGATGCCTGCTAGCCCCTCTGCTGTTTGCCCCTGGTAATCGAGCCACTGGCGATGGTCCTCAGAGAAGCGAAGGTGTGGAGAAGTATCCAAACGAGGGACAGAGGGCATAGGGTCTCACTCTACACAGGTGACCCGCTCCTCCACATCTCAAATCCCCAGAACAGCGTGGAAAGGATAATCAAACTCCTGAAGGTGTTTGGCACCTTCTCCGGTTGCAAACTTAACCTGGACAAGAGCGAGATCTTCACTGAGACCGCAGTGGGGAGGGACAGAGCTGGGGGTCTGCCCACAACAAATTCAGCTACCTGGAATCCAAATAGCCCATGACTTGTCGCGGATCCACAAATGGAACCTGACAAGTCTGCTGAAGGAAATCAAAAAGGACCTGCAAAGGTGCAGCGTGCAGACTCTCCCTCGCAGGGAGAATACAGACGATCAAAATGAACAAGCTGCCAGGTTCCTCTTCCTATTTAGATTCCTCCCGATGTACATCCCCAAGGTCTTTTCAACACAGTCAACAAACTAATCACGGTTAGGGACATGTACACTGAAGATAGAGTGGCAACCCTGGGGGAACTCACAGAGAGGTTCCAGCTACCAAGAGGAAACTGAGATACATTCAGGTCAAAATCTTCCTCCGTTAGGAAACGACGTGCCCCCAGATACCAGGACACTCAGTGGTAAAGAACTGCTGGACGTGGGAGACCTGGAGAAGGGAAGCTGTGCGGTCATGTTCGGGTGATTGGTGGAGGAGGTACGCCTCCCCCCCTGGACGAGACAAGGAAAAATGGGCGGAAGAACTCGGCAAAGAGATAGGGGGAGGATTCTGGATCAAAGCACTGCACAGGGCGAACTTCACCTCCACGTGCGCAAGGCTGATCCTATCGCAGCTAAAGGTGGTTCACAGAGCGTACCTAAGCAGAGCTCGAATGAGTGGGTTCTTTCCGAAGGTGGAAGACAAATGTAAACGGTGTCAGGAAGGCCAGGCTAACCACACCCACAAGCCCCAGACTTGTGGACGACCTTCTTGTGGGAGTGAGGGTGGAGCCATGCCCAAGATTGGAGGTTTTTGGGGTATCAGCTCAGCCAGAGCGTAACATGGGTGGGGGAGCTGACAACTTAATCTTTGCCCCCTTGATCGCCCGCCGGAGAATCAATCTCGGCTGGCGATCGGCAACACCGCCCTTGGCTGCAGACAGTCTGTCCAACCGGATGGAATTTATCAAGCTGGTGAACATAAACTCCACCGTCCATGGGTCAGAAGAAGGTTTCCACAGGACCTGGAAGCTGTTCGCCAACTTGTTTCAAGACCTGTTCGTAGCCAGCAACCAGTAGAGTAAAGCGGGGGAGACACGGACGAGCCACGGGAGAGAGAAGAAGAGGAAAATGGAGGGTCTTTTAGGCAAGGTTTTGTAATTTGTAACCTATGAATTGTGGAATATAAAATATGAAAATCCAATAAAAGCATTCAGCTTAAGCATGGCGGCATCGTAATCTTTCTCTTCCTTGATCATCGTGTAAGCTGCTATGCCCACGCTGGAGTGGAGGATGTGAAGCTTCTGTGCCATGGTGGGGGGGCTGGTTGCAGACTCCAGGTAAAATGCTCTTGTGAGGTCAAAGGAATTCCATGGCTGGATAAGTTTGGGGAACCCTGAGCGAGAGTAGGGGTTCTCTGCATTACAGAGTTGTGGTGGTACGATTTGCATAGCTGTCTGCCATTGGTGCAGAACACCGGCTTACCATTGGCCCTGGTCGGTCATGTGCCTCTCGACCGATTGGTTGAGACCAGTCATGTGACGGCTCTCCGATTGGTCGAGAGGCTGAGTTAACCACGCCTCCATACCGAGGTGTAAATAGAACGCCCGGCAGTCGTCCATTTATTGTAGTCGACCGCAGGGCTAAGTTCTAGTTTATTAAAGCCTAACTTTTGTACAGCAACTCGTCTCACGTGCAATTGATGGCTCATCAATTTAATAAGCTAGATTTTTGAAGATGGAGTTCCGCATCAGCCCGCAAACTCAGAACGCTGCAGAAATTTTTCAACATTGGCTGGCATATCTCGAAGGATACCTGGAGTCTGCAACCAGCCCCCCCACCATGGCACAGAAGCTTCACATCCTCCACTCCAGCGTGGGCATAGCAGCTTACGCGATGATCAAGGAAGAGAAAGATTACGATGCCGCCATGCTTAAGCTGAATGGACAATTTCTTAAACCAGTCAACAGAGTATTCGCCCGACATCTGCTGGCCACCAGACAACAGCTCCCCGGTGAGTCGTTAGACCAATTTTACCAGGCCCTCGCTATCCTGGGGAGGAATTGCTCCTGCCTCCCAGTTTCAGCTACGGAGCACATGGAACTGCTGATCAGAGATGTTTACGTGGCTGGGATGCAGTCCCCCGCTATCCGCCAGCGGATGCTGAAGAAAGACGACTTCGGCTTAACTGAGGCACGGACTCTCTCCACCTCCCTGGAGGTCGCCGATTTAAACGCCCACGCCTATGTCCCCAGCCGCGCTGCACCACCCTGGGCCTCCTGGCACGCTTCCCCACCGCCATTGGTGCAGAACACCGGCTTACCATTGGCCCTGGTCGGTCATGTGCCTCTCGACCGATTGGTTGAGACCAGTCATATGACGGCTCTCCGATTGGTCGAGAGGCTGAGTTAACCACGCCTCCATACCGAGGTATAAATAGTCAGAACGCCCGGCGGTTGTCCATTTATTGTAGTCGACCGCAGGGCTAAGTTCTAGCTTATTAAAGCCTAACTTTTGTACAGCAACTCGTCTCACGTGCAATTGATGGCTCATCAAGAGTGAAAGTCTGAGAGATGTGAAGCCAATGTACTCCAGCGCCACCACTGACAACAGGATGTAATTACAGGGCGGCACATTCACATTGGCAATTCTCATTCGAAATGGAGATAGAGAATTTATAATGGAATTTGTTGACAGAGAAGTGGGACATGTCAGCAATAAAATTGTGCAGCATGGAGGAGGAACTTATTGATTCTACCAGCATTAGTTTACTAGTTTCTAAGAAATCTTTGTGGACATTGAATTCAGTGTTTGTGAATAGTCACTCTGTCTATGTCTCATGCACGAAGGCACAAATATTAGATCTCTCTTCCTCTCTCACACACACTCTTTCTTGCCTGGTCACTGTTGCATTTTCTTATTTGAAAAATATTTTAATTCAAATTTTCTACATTTTTACAATACATATACCCACCCCCAACAGCCTCCTCCCCCGAACTGACCCCCCCCCCCCCCCCCACCCCTTGACAGCAACCAGATCCCCAAAATGTAAGGTGAACAAACCCCATCTCTGGTGTCGCCCCTCTCAGAGAAAATTTCACCTTCTCCAAATTCAGGAATTCCATTATATCTCCCAGCCAGACCGAGGCATTGGGGAGGGGGGATAGAGAAGTTAGCCTCCGCCCCAACAGAACCAGCCTGCGAGTAATCAATGAGGCAAAGGCTAAAACATCTGCCGTCTGCAGCCCAGGCAGGTCTGACACCCCGAATATGGTCTCCAGGGGACCCGGCACCAAATCCACGTGCAGAACCTCAGACATGGTGCTGAAATACAACTCCCAAAATTTCTCCAACTAACATATGGACATGATTGCCTGGGCCCCTCCCACACCGCTCACAGCGATCCTCTACCTTCTCAAACAGTCGGCTCATTTTCGCCTTTGTTAAGTGTGCCCGAGACACTTGGGCAGCACGGTAGCACAACTGGATAGCACTGTGGCTTCACAGCATCAGGTTCCCAGGTGTGATTCCCCGCTGGGTCACTGTCTGTGCAGAGTCTGCACGTTCCTCCCGTGTCTGCGTGGGTTTCTTCCAGGTGCTCTCGTTTCCTCCCACAGTCCAAAGACGTGCAGGTTAGGTGCATTGGCCATGATAAATTGTCCTTAGTGACCAAAAAAAAAGGTTAGGAGGGGTTATTGAGTTACAGGAATAGGGTGGAAGTGAGGGCTTAAGTGGGTCGGTGCAGACTGGATGAGCTGAATGGCCTCCTTCTGCACTGTATGTTCTATACACCAGTTAGTTGAATCAACCCCAGCCTCGTGCAGAAGGTCGAGGTGTTAACCCTTCGCAGCACTTGGCACCATAATCCTTCCTCCAACACCATCCCCAACAGCACAGGTGGAAATGGTGGTAAAGAAAGCATATGGCATGCTTGCCTTCATAGGACGGGGTATCTAATATAAAAGCTTGCAAATTATGTTACAGTTATATGGAACGTTGGTTAGGCCACATTTGGAATACTGTGTCCAATCCTGGTCACCGCACTACTAGAAGGACGGTGGAGGCTTTGGAGAGTACAGAAATTTTATTTTTTTTTACAAATGTTTTTATTGGGTTTTTGAACAAAGTATATTTACCGTTATGTACACAGAATAAGAAATATATATACATATATAGAAAAGAAGGGCACACCAAAACATACCCAAAAAAAGTAATAATAAAAAATAAAATAGAATAACTGGTACGGTATTGCGCACCAGAGAGTACAGACATGGTTTACCAGGATGTCGCCTGGTATGGAGGGTATTAGCTCTAAGGAGAGGTTTGATAAACTGGATTGTTCTCCCGAGAAAGATGAAGGCTGGGTGACCTGATAGAAGTTTATAAAATTATGAGGGGTATAGATGGGGTGAACAGTTGGCGACTTTTTCCCAGGGTGGAAATGACAATTACAAAGGGGCACAAGGTGAAGGGGGGATAGGTTCAGTGGAGATGTGCGGGGAAAGTTTCTTTACACAGAGGGTGGTGGTGGCCTAGAATGCACTGCCAAGTGAGGTTGATACGTTAGCGACCTTTAAGACTTATCTGGATAGACACATGAACAGACGGGCTATAGAAGGATACAGGCGGTTGGTCTAGATAGGACATGTGATCGGAGTAGCTTGGAGGGCGAAGGGCCTGTTCCTGTGCTGTATTGTTCTTTGTTCTTCCTCACACTAGGCCGTAATATCTTCCATGGAATCCTTGTCCTCCTACATAATCCTACAGTAGATCACCGAAACGACCCCTCTCCACTCCCCCCCAGCCCCCACCCCCCACTGAGAGCACGTCCTCCAACAATGAGGATAACAGTGCCATCGGAAAGTTTGGGAAAACCTTCCTTCTGAAATTCCGCACCTGCAAATACCATCCTCACGCTGGAGCTCATATTTCACCTCCAACTCCTCCAAGCTTGCGAACTGCCCCTCCAAAAACAGATCCTTCATCTCTTTTACCCCTTTCTCTGCCCATCCTGAAACCTCGCATCTATCCTCCCAGCCTCAAACCCATGATTCCCTCTTATTAAACCTGCCTTCAACTTGAAGTGCCATCGGAATTGCCCCCAAATCTTCAGAGTGGCTACTATTACAGGACTATCCAAGGACTTCCCCGGGGCGAACAGTAGTGGCTCCATTGCTCTTGCACTTTCTTGTGCTTTCTCTCTCTCTCTCTCATGTGCATGCTCTCTCGTGCGCGCTCTCTCATGCGCTCTCATTCTTGCACGTTCTCTTGTTCATTTTTACACCCTCACACTCTCGCTCTCCAGCACACCCTTGTGTTTACTCACACACACACACACACACACACACACACACACACACACACATATATCCATCACGAATTAGAACGCTTCTATTTTCTACATATTCACAAAACCAAATTGCCAGTGAAGAAATTTTCAAAATGTAATTTCTTGGTCATAATGTAGGGAAAATAGCTTGATTCGTTATGAGCAAAGATGTTGCCTTTCTGTCCATCTGCCTGTTTCTTTCTCTTTATGTGGAGAATTCTTGGCTCCTTTTCCTTTCTGCATCCGCGTAACATCTTTCTGAAGTGCATGTACTTGAAACATTTTGAAGCAAATCATTCCTCACTCACTGACAGACATACACATTCAATGAAGCATATCAGATTTGTCATTTAGCTTTACTTTTCCATTTTGAGCTTGATGTAGAGATGCCGGCGTTGGACTGGGGTGGGCACAGTAAGAAGTCTTACAACACTGGGTTTGTTTCGGTTCACCACACCTCCGCCCCATACCCATAACCCAGCAACTCCACCCAACCCCTTTGGACACAAAGGGCAATTTAGCATGGCCAATCCACCTAACCTGCACATCTTTGGACTGTGGGAGGAAATCGAGGCACCTGGAGGAAACCCACGCAGACACGGGGAGAACGTGCAGACTCTGCACAGTGACCCAAGCTGGGAATCGAACCTGGGATCCTGGAGCTGTGAAGCAACAGTGCTAGCCACTATGCTATCGTGCCGCCCTTTAATGATCTGTATGTCTTATTTTACTGCCAAATCACCTTCCTGGCACTGAATTTTTTTTTTTACATATGTGGAGTCTCATTTCTTCAGATTTTAAGTATTGTTGGAGAATTTCCAAAATTAAAAAGTTTAATCTTTTTTTCTTTGTCTCTCACCTAAGCTTTAATCTCATGATTCCTTCCTTCTCTTCATTTCATGCTCTGTATTTGATTTGACATTCTGTAGTGATCTCGCCTCTGTGTCACAGATTCTGGGTTCTAGCCCCACACTTGAACTAGAGAACAAAGATCAATACTGACGCTCCAGTGCAGCACTGAGGGAGTGCTGTACTGTTAGAGGTACCGTCTTTTGGATGAGACATTATACCAAAGTTCTGTCTGTTTTCTAAGGACATAAAATATCCCATGGTACTACTTCAGAGTGAAGGTGTTATGTCCAGTGCCTTGGCTAATGGATATCCCTCAGTCGACATTGCAAAAGCAGATCTAGTCATTATCACATTGCTGTTTGTGGGAGCTTGCTGTGCATAGATTTGGAGCTACATTTTTATATTACAACAATAACTACATTTCAAAAAGTGCTTCATTGAGTAAAATGCTTTGAGATGTTCGTTGGCCGTGGAATGCGCTACATAAATGCAAGTCTTTTTTCCAACTTGTAACTGGGGCCTACGGGGTGGGAATGCTTGTTTTCCCTGTTCTCTTTGCGGAGTACGACCTCCCCACGAGGGGGGGGAGGGGGGTGTACCTCAATTACCTAGAGTATATAAGGTCGGCCAGTGAGACACCAAACCGAGAAGTACCCAATAGGGGTCTACCGGGGAGTGTAAATATACTGTTCGTAAATAAAACTTATTTTTACTCGGTTTGGACTCCAGCGACCTTATTAAACAACTGACATCTTCTGGTTCAAGCTCTGAGCTCCCCATTAACAGTTCTTCAGTATGATTGACTAGGAAGATGCACAGTTACTTGTTCTGTTTACGCAGGTCACAGATGTACTGTAGAAAATGCTGTGGTTTAAGTGGCTGACTGGAATTTGCTATGCAAAATCCCAAAGAAATCCATAGAATCCCTACAGTCCAGAAGGAGGCATCCGGTCCATCGAGTCTACACCAACCCTCTGAAAGAGCACTCCACCTAGGCCCACTCTCTGCCCTATCCCTGTAATCCCGCGCATTGATCATGGCCAAACCACCTAACCTGCATATCTTTGGACAGTAAGAGGCAATTGATCATGGCACTGCACTATTTTTGCACATCTTTGAAAGTCTCTCGTTAAGTGTAATTTTAATGAACAACAATTTTGTTTGCCACTGACTGTAAAATCCAGCCCTTAATATCAGAACGCACAGAACATACAGTGTAGAAGGAGGTCATTCGGCCTATCAAGTCTGCACCGATCACTTAAGCCCTCACTTCCATCCTATCCCCATAACCCCTCCTAACCTTTTTTTGAGAAGTCTTACAACACCAGGTTAAAGTCCAACAGGTTTGTTTCAAACACGAGCTTTCGGAGCGCTGCTCCTTCCTCAGGTGAGGAACGCCGGCATCTCCACATCATCGCTACCTTTTTTTGGACACTAAGGGTAATTTAGCATGGCGAATCCACCTAACCTGCACATCTTTGGACTGTGGGAGGAAACCGGAACACCCGGAGGAAACCCACGCAGACATGAGGAGAACATGCAGACTCCGCACAGACAGTGACCCAGTGATGAGCCATCAATTGCACGAGAGACGAGTTGATTTACAAAAGTTAGGCTTTAATAAACTAGAACTTAGCCCTGCGGTTGTCTACAATAAAATGGACGACCGCCGGGCGTTTGACTATTTATACCTCGGCAAGGAGGCGTGGTTATCTCAGCCTCTCAACCAATCGGAGAGCTGTCACATGACTGGTCTCAACCAATCGGTCGAGAAGCTCATGACCGACCAGGGCCAATGGTAAGCCGGTGTTCTGCCCCAATGGCAGACAACTATGCAAATCATATCACCACACCCAGCAGGGAATCAAACCTGGGACCCTGGAGCAGTGAAGCCACAGTGCTATCCACCTGGGCTACCGTGCTGCCCTAAGTTGAATGATTAAATGATGCTGCTGCACCCCACAATATTGTGAGCATTGACCATGCTCAGATTTCAATTAACAGACCCCAAAAACATTTTTCAAGATCTGCTTCTGGAAAAGGCTGAGGCCTTTAAGTACAAAAATTAATGAAGCCACACATGGATAACTTTGCTAAATATATCATGTTGCAAACCTTATTTTAGCCATTAAAAATAATAGTTGATGAGGGAAAACAGCCACAGTGCATTGCCTAAAACTGGAAACAGTTCTGTAATTACAAAGAACAGGTTATCTTTGAAGACCAACACTTACAAGCGAGTGTTTTACAGGAAATTCATGACCAGACTGACTTTCCATCTGATGCGACCATCAATTCAACCAGAGACACGAGTTGGAGTAAACTGTGGCTTTAATCGGCTGACAACTGAGCCTGCCTGCGACTATGCTCAACTGAAGGCGGACTCGCAGGACCGCAGCACTTATACTTCCTGAAGGGGGTGGAGCTGAGGGCGGAGCCCTGTACATGCTCCTCATCTCCCCCTGTGGGCAGAGCCGCGCAACGGCTCACAGATGGAGCCCACAGGGACGCAGTAATGTACAGTGTGAATTATAGTGGTTACACATTCACCACACCATCCATTTGTTTTAAAATTCCAGACTGCTTACCCAGATATTCCCACAAAGTTCTCAAAGTGTGGTTGCTGTGATTTAGAATCACAGAACCTTAACAACATAAGGAGGCTATTCGGCCCATCACACATCTGCCTGCTCTTTGAATAATTGGAATAGCTCTTTTATACTCCCCTGTTCTTTCTCCGGCAAGTATTTCTTTTTCAAGTATTTATCCAGTTCCCTTTTGAAAGTTACCGTTGAAATTGCTCCCCACCTGATCATAGCATGCTGCGTAAAAAATTCTCGTCATCTCTCCTTGTTCTTTAGCTAATTTGACATTGGAATTGGCCTTTTGCTGTTCAGGCTTGAGTAAATTGACATTCCATGTGAAGCTCCAGTTCCATCTTCCTGATTAAATAATATACGGATGTGAGTTATTGCATATAAAGAACCGGTTGTTAAACTGCTCCGATGCCTCAGTGAGTAAGTGCAGCAGCTTGTGAGACACTGAACCGTGCAGGCCACAAGGTTTGAGATCCAGTCACCATTGAACCATCCAATGTAATTTTGAGACTCATGGGTGCAATATAGTTGCACAAGAACTGAGATACATGTGGGAATTCATTTCAGTCAGTATCCTGAGATTGTGGGCACCAAGCATTGAATGTTTAAAGACAGAAAGAAAGAGCTTACTTTTACATAACTGCTTTCAGGGCATCCCAAATTCTTTTACAGTTAGTGAAGTACTCTTGAAGTGCGTTAAATCAAAAACATGGCAGCCAATATGTCCCACAAACAACAATGTCATAATGACCAGATAATCCTTTTGTTGATGTTGATTGAGGACTCCATATTGGGCACAACACTGGAGAGCACATCCCAGCTCATCTTTGAATATGGTGGAAGTGGAGGGAATCAATGGTTTCACACAAATATTAGACCGAAATAAACATGCAGTCCTATGTGTATTGAGTAGGGAATGGGACTGATTCGATTCCTCTACAGAGAGCCATCACAGCCTTAATGGGCTGACTGGTCTCCTTCTGTGCCATAATAATGACACTTATGAATAGTGCAAAGGGATCTTTGATGTCCACCTGAGAGGGTAGGCAGGGCCTTAGATTACTGCCTCATCCAAAAGAGGGGACCTCAGATACAATAGTGCTCCCTCAGTATTGCACTGGAGTGTCAATCTCGATTATGTGCTGACGTTAACAGGCTTTTCACGTTCGGGAAAGTTCACACCTTGTAGGCACCTTCCAGTAGTGGATCAATTAACATTGGGAATCCAGGCTGATGTTTTCTCCTCTGTTGTGTCTCCTGCCAATGCAATATGACCATGTGACTGATACCCGTCTGCACATGTGCAGAAATCCAATATGTGCATACATCAGTTTATCCAGCACTTCTTAATAATATAAAAATATTAATAATCGCTTATTGTTACAAGTAGGCTTCAATTAAGATACTGTGAAAAGCCCCTAGTCGCCACATTCTGGCACCTGTTCGGGGAGGCTGGTACGGGAATTGAACCCGTGCTGCTGGCATTGTTCTGCATTACATGCCAGCTGTTTAGCCCACTGTGCTAAACCAGCCATTATACTTGTAGTTTGTGGATTCCATGGATCCCACATATCACTTAGTTGGCAGGTTGCTCGAAATATTTACCTCACAAACATCTTATCGACTCTTGGTGAAATTGTTACAGTAGTGTAAGAGGAATACAAGGATATCCAGAATCTTCAACTCACTTCAATGATTTCTGTCCTCTCGCAATTTATAAACACTGTGAACATTGTGGGACTGTAAAAACACAAGGGGTTAATGTAAATACACGTAGACTAGATAGACACTGGAGGGAGCACCAGAAACATGACACACAGACATTCAACCAATAGTCCAGTAAGATAGGACACAAACAATGGACATTCATGATACACGCAGAGGTGGCACAGGGGGGCATTACACCAACCCATGTATAAGGACACAGCGCACATGATCCTCCTCTTTCCAGTGGAGACACTCAGTGTGTACACAGGGTTGATTTGAAACACATCACACCCACCACCTGGATTGTAGCAGACTGGTTCGTCAGTCTGAGTAGCTATAGCAGGATTAACAGGAGAGTCGAATCCAAGTAGGAGAATTGTTAACAGTTTAGTAAATGTGTGAAAACTATCTCCTAGTCTGAACCTTCCTTTGTCAGAGTGCACATCAAGGAAACAGCTTACGCTACGTCAAGAGCATAACAAAACAAACATATGTTGCTAAATATTCAGTGATCCAACAGATTCAGTCAAGACAGGAGAGAAAACCGTTACAATGTTGCACTGAGCTCACAAATTCTAGCGGTTCAGTGAAGGGGCAAAATCCTGCCTTAAAATGTCTGCCTATTCTGTCACATTATCAAATCTCTTCAGTTTAAGAAGGATTAATGACATTTCATAACTAAATATGATTTCACAAAGTACTGACAGCCATTTTATTTTGATGCATTGTACATAGTTCTTTAAAGTAAATAAGCTGAGTTCATGTCACACATTGTCCCCTGTAAAGATAGCAGCCATGCGTACAACTGCACGCACATGGCAATGACAGCAAACACTGCCTTTTCCTTCTCTCTGCTTCTGAATGCTGAGGCCAATTGGAGCACCCTCCTACTGCCATGCTCTATGGCATGGATAGAAATTGGGGTGTACCCTGGTCCCTATGATTCAGTGTCACAACACATGGCATACTTTTTTTTCAATAAACATTTTATTGAGGTATTTTTGGTATAATCCCGCCCCCCGCGATGATTAATTTCCCGCAAAGAAGTCGACGAACGGTTGCCACCTCTGGGTGAACCCTAACAGTGAGTTCTAGAGTTCTAAAGGAGATAGCTGAAGAAATAGTGGAGGCGTTAGTTATGATCTTTCAAAAGTCACTGGAATCAGGGAAAGTCCCAGAGGATTGGAAAATCGCTGTTGTAACCCCCCTGTTCAAGAAGGGAACAAGAAAAAAGATGGAAAATTATAGGCCAATTAGCCTAACCTCGGTTGTTGGCAAAATTCTAGAATCCATCGTTAAGGATGAGATTTCTAAATTCTTGGAAGTGCAGGGTCGGATTAGGACAAGTCAGCATGGATTTAGTAAGGGGAGGTCATGCCTGACAAACCTGTTAGAGTTCTTTGAAGAGATAACAAATAGGTTAGACCAAGGCGAGCCAATGGATGTTATCTATCTTGACTTCCAAAAGGCCTTTGACAAGGTGCCTCACGGGAGACTGCTGAGTAAAATAAGGGCCCATGGTATTCGAGGCAAGGTACTAACATGGATTGACGATTGGCTGTCATACAGAAGGCAGAGAGTTGGGATAAAAGGTTCTTTTTCGGAATGGCAACCGGTGACAAGTGGTGTCCCGCAGGGTTCAGTGTTGGGGCCACAGCTGTTCTCTTTATATATTAACGATCTAGATGACGGGACTGGGGGCATTCTGGCCAGGTTTGCCGATGATACAAAGATAGGTGGAGGGGCAGGTAGTATTGAGGAGGTGGGGAGGCTGCAGAAAGATTTAGACAGTTTAGGAGAATGGTCCAAGAAGTGGCTGATGAAATTCAACGTGGGCAAGTGCGAGGTCTTACACTTTGGAAAAAAGAATAGAGGCATGGACTATTTTCTAAACGGTGACAAAATTCATAATGCTAAAATGCAAAGGGACTTGGGAGTCCTAGTCCAGGATTCTCTAAAGGTAAACTTGCAGGTTGAGTCCGTAATTAAGAAAGCAAATGTAATGTTGTCATTTATCTCAAGAGGCTTGGAATATAAAAGCAGGGATGTACTTCTGAGGCTTTATAAAGCACTAGTTAGGCCCCATTTAGAATACTGTGAGCAATTTTGGGCCCCATACCTCAGGAAGGACATACTGGCACTGGAGCGGGTCCAGCGGAGATTCACACGGATGATCCCAGGAATGGTAGGCCTAACATACGATGAACGTCTGAGGATTGTGGGATTATATTCATTGGAGTTTAGGAGGTTGAGGGGAGATCTAATAGAAACGTACAAGATAATGAATGGCTTGGATAGGATGGACGTAGGGAAGTTGTTTCCATTAGCAGGGGAGACTAGGACGCGGGGGCACAGCCTTAGAATAAAAGGGAGTCACTTTAGAACAGAGATGAGGAGAAATTTCTTCAGCCAGAGAGTGGTAGGTCTGTGGAATTCATTGCCACAGAGGGCGGTGGAGGCCGGGACATTGAGTGTCTTTAAGACAGAAATTGATAAATTCTTGATTTCTCGAGGAATTAAGGGCTATGGGGAGAGAGCGGGTAAATGGAGTTGAAATCAACCATGATTGAATGGTGGAGTGGACCCGATGGGCCGAATGGCCTTACTTCCACTCCTATGTCTTATGGTCTTATGGTGACCCTCTCACAGCAAACTTGATTTTCTCCAAACAGAGAAAGCTAGCCATGTCCAATAGCCAGGTCTCCGACTTTGAGGGCTTTGAGTCCTTCCATGCTAATAGTATCCATCTTCGGGCTACCAGGGAGGCAAAGGCCAGAACGTCCGCCTCTTTTTCCTCCTGGATTCCCGGGTCTTCTGACACCCCAAAAATCGCCACCTCTGGACTCAGCGCCACCCTTGTTTTTGACACCACGGACATGACATCTGCAAACCCCTGCCAAAATCCCCCAAGCTTTGGGCTTGTCCAAAACATGTAGACATGGTTCGCCGGTCCTCCGTCAAATTTTGCACACCTGTCCTCCACCCCAAAGAATCTGCTCATCCAGGCCACTGTCATGTGAGCCCGGTGAACAACCTTAAATTGTATCAGGCTGAGCCTGGCACATGTTGCGGATGTGTTGACTCTACTCAACGCGTCTGCCCATAGACCATCCTCTATCTCACCTCAGCTCCTCCTCCCACTTGCGCTTCAGCTCCTCGGTCTGCGTCTCCTCCGACCCCATAAGCTCCTTAGAAATGTCCAAGACGTTCCCTTCTCCCACCCACCCTCTGGAAACTACCCTGTCCTGAATCCCCCTCAGCGGTAGGAGCGGGAAGGTTGACACCTGTTTACGTAGGAAGTCCCGCACCTGCAGATCCCTGAATTAGTTTCCCCTCGCCAACCCAAACTTTTCCTCCAACGCCCTCATACTCGGAAAGCTCCCCTCTATAAACATATCCCCCACCATCTCAATCCCCGCCCTCCGCCATATCCGGAACACCCCGTCCATACTCCCTGGGGCAAACCGGTGATTATCACAGATTGGGACCCAGACCGCTGCTCCCACATGCCGCCTCCACTGGCCCCAAACTCTAAGGGCCGCCACCACCGCTGGACTGGTGGAGTACCGTGCCGGCGGGAACAGCAGAGGCGTAGCTACCAACGCCCCCAACTCACGGTATACTTAACCGCAGAGATATTTGAAGAAGCCAAGAAATGTAGTTTGCTAATAAGCTTCCTCTTATTCAGTTGACAGTTGTCTTGCTCCTTTAGGACAGACTTTTTAAAACATTTCTATAAACCCATTTGAGAAACTGATATTTCACATTGGCCACTATGCAGTAAATGTCGAGTCCATGTCTCGTTAAAGCTGAGCGATGACTGTTTCTGTTTGGCAGTTACCCAGTTTAATAAAGTGGCTCTGTAAAAGTAAGAGTCAGCAAAGTCCTGCACCGGCAGCTCGAGTCAGTTATTGGCTCAATGAATCAGAAGCAGCCCAACCACTCCCCACGATGAGTGTTCCACGTGACCAGTTCTCTTCATCACTGTGAAATCGTTTAGCTCTGAAAACTCATTAAAGTCATTTAAATTACATTTAAATTCAACTCTGCTGATGGCTGAGGGGATAAAGACACCACTCTACAGTGTACTGGACCATAAGAAAGAACATGCTTTTCTATCAGGCCTTTCGCAATCTCAGGATATCCCAAAGCGCATTACAGTCAAATAAATACTCTTGAAGTGTCGTCATTTTTGTAATGTAGGGAAATATGGAAACCATTTGGCGGGCTGCAAGCTTCCACAAACTGCTGTGAGATTAAACTGTTTCAGTGATGTCAATTGAGAGATAAATGTCGCCTGGACATCCAAGAAAATGTCCCCTTTTTTCAGATAGTGCCATTGGATTTTTTTTTTAATGGTCTACCTGAGTGGGCAGAGCTTCAGTCTAACTTTGCATCTGAAAGGCCACACCTCTGACAGTGCAGCACTCCCTCAGTACAACACTGAGGTGTCAGCCTAGATTTTGCTCCTGTTTCTTGGATGGGATTTGCATCTGTGATCTGACTCGGATTTGGAAATGCTAACATTCAGCTACAACTTATACCATACAGCACAGAAGGTTCTAGGTTCAGCCTCTGCTGAACTGGCTGATGCCCTTTGGGATCAAGGTTTCACAATTGGTTTCACCACCCAAACCCTGAGGGAAGGGGAAGAGTCAACCAGAATTCCTGTTCTGATCATTATCCTGGAATGACTGGTAAAAAGTTGAAAACCAAATCAGCCTCTGGTGCTCCCTGCCCTAACTGCAGGCCTCATCCTTGCCCTGACTCTATCCCAAGTTGCTTCTGCCCATTTCATTGACCTCTGTCCCTGTCCGACTTCTGTACTCATCCATGCCCTGCCCCTGCCCTTGCCACTGATATCACCCTGCGCCTGTCACTAACACCGTACCTGGCTCTACCCTCGTTCATACCCCTACTCTTCCATGCTGTTGTTCGTGCATGACATCTGCCCGTGTCCAAGCCCCTGCTCCTACCGCTGCCTTCTGCTTCTGTCCCCATTTATGTCTCTGCTTTTATCCTACTCTTGCCCCTTCTGCCCTACACGCCTCCATCTGTGCCCCACTCCTGCATCTTCCCCCGTCTTTGCCTCTGCCCTTGTTTCACTCCTGCATCCTACTCATGCCCTACTTCCTATCACTGCCTCTGCCCCTGTCAAGAGTCACAAATGAAGGTTCCTGCATGTGTGGAGGCTGTGCCCACAGACGGTGCTTTCCAAGAGGCGATAAAATAATAATGCTAAAAAAGTTTTGTTTCTTCTCTGTTGTCACGGGCAGGGCCGAGACTTCCCCTTTGATGACTGTGGTCGTTCATTTACTTGCCTGCCAATGGAAAACCCCGACAGCAAAGCGGAAGCCCTTGTTTGTAACATCGATGTTCTGCTGCACACCATGACGTACAAGGTCAGTTATTCACGAGTGATCTCAGGGAGGTGTGGGAAAGAGTAAGGGCTAAAGAAAGATAGACTAGAGTTTTTTCTAAATGTTGAAAGGTTAAGAACTATGGAAGAGCAAAGAGATCATGTGGCCTTTGTACAGAAATTACTGAAGACTAGTGAGCAGATACACAAAATAATTTAAGAAGGCTAATGGAATGTTGACTTTTATCTCGGGATAAAAGAATTGACTACAAGAAATGACAACATCTTCCATTTATAGAGCATCTTTGATGTAAAACATCCCAAGGAGCGCGATTAGGCAAAATTTGATCCAGAGCAACATAAATGGGGTATTAGATAGATGAGAAAAAGCTTGGCCAAAGAGATAGATTTTAAGGTGTGACGTAGAGAAGGAGAGAGAGGTGAGGAGGTTTATAGAGGGAATTCCAAGCTTTAGGCCTGGGGAACTGGTATCACGGGTGCCAATAGTGGTCCAATTAAAATTGAGAATGCAGAAAAGGCCAGAATTGGAGCAGCGCAAAGAGGTTGTGGGACAGGAGAAGGTTACAGAGATGGAACGGAATGAGGCCACGTGGAAAGATTTGAAAACAAGCACGAGAATTTTAAATTAGTGGTGTTGCTGGACAGCCAGCGCAGGTCAGTGAGTTCAGGGGTGATGGAATGGAAGATGTTCCACGGGTTTGCTGCAAGGGATTATGTTACATCACAATTGTCCAGGTTATGTGCAAAGAGGTTGTGAGGTAAAGTATGGGATGCATCACTGATAAGTCTTTTCTGTTTTTGCCTTTTACAGTTGGGACCAGGCTGTACACCAGGCGTGTGGGTCTGCAGCACTGATATGATCCTGACTATCCCTTCCTACCCAGGTAATGTACCCCAAGGATTCTGTGGAAAGGAATCACAAGTAATTGCAGCATTTTATAGTATAAGACATCACATGGGTGTGACTTTGTACACATTAATGGCACTCACCCAATGTATTCTCTGCCTGTGAGCTTAAACAGTACATGTTGCCTGTACATTTGATCTGGAGTGTACACCAGCTGCCGTTGTCACATAGCATGCAGGGCTCAATAAGAAAGGAAATGCTGGTTAAATTTTCATTCTCCAACATAGGGATGCTCACAACACCAACTGACTTCAGCTAACCTCAGCAAAAACTAGCTCAGGAAGTAATAATATTTAGTCATTTTGTTTTTATAGCACATTTTGGAGGATAGTGTAAACTAGTGGAAGGATTCTCCAGCTAATAATAATAATCTTTCTTGTCACACGTAGGCTTACATTAACACTGCAATGAAGTTACTGTGAAAACCCCTGAGTCGCCACACTCCGGCGCCTATTCAAGTACACTGAGGGAGAATTCAGAATGTCCAATTCACCTAATAGCACGGCTTTCGGGACTTGTGGGAGGAAACCGGAGCACCCGGAGGAAACCCACACAGACACGGGGAGAATGTGCAGACTCCGCACAGACAGTGACCCAAGCCAGGAATCGAACCTAGGACCCTGGCACTGTGAGGCAACAGTGCTAACCACTGTGCTACCTTGCCACTCAGCTAGTTTAACAGTCTTGGCAGGCCACTGTTATGATCCATGTAGAGACCGATAATTTTTTGAAAGAAACGAATCCCCAACACACTAGCAGAAAATTCCGAAGGACAAGATTTTTACAACTTTTAAAAAATATTTACAGTAACAAACAAACCAAAACCGACATAATTTGAACTTTAATTAACAGATACTTCAAATCGAAAGATGCATTTCACTTTAAATAGTCAACACAACACACGACAAGTTTCTCGTCGGGTTCATAGTGCCTCTCGCTTTTCCACTCAATAAATTATTCTCTCAAGTTGCTTTTGGCAACAGCCTTAATCTATCCAAAGTCCCCCGATATGGTCAATACTTGCAGAACCTCCTTCAGTAGTTTCACAACAGCCTTGAGGCACAGAAGCCCCAGAGATTCATTTTCCCTGCACATTTAAGTGGTCTGGCTTCTGTCAAAACTGAAATAACGGCAGCAGTCTTGTCCAGTATTCAATCCCTGCTCTCCCTCTCTTCATCTTTCTGTCTTGTTAATTCTATTACACACACAGCTCCTTGTAAAATGTACCTTCTCTGTTCCCTCGACAGCAGAGCAGGTTCTGTTCTACACCAAGATATCTGACTTCCTGTGTTTTAATACCAACTATGAATCCAGATCCAATTAACTGTCTATTTACCCTTTCCTTAGCTCCATAACAACTTAAGTCACCAGAGCAACTCGTAGAGGTCTGAGGGTACTTGCCAGAATTATCTCTGTTCTACTTTGGGAATTAAAGGGCCTTCCTGAAAATGCAGGCTTTTCCCCAAAGTTCAAGATTCATATATATTGAGCGGAAAGCATCCAGTAGAAACCTTGTGGTTGGAACTGAGAAACAGTAAAGTATCTAAAACTGTAACATGTGTTGTAGCAGCTCGGAAGTGGTAGATTGGATAATGCCGAAACTAGGCAAGTGTGTCGCAAAGGCAAATAGTATTAATGGGGGATTTTAACTTCCAACTTAGAGAGGCAGTAAAGCATCTGTCAGAAAGGTAGTGAATTTCTGGAGTGTAGCACGGATCATTTCCAACATCAATATGTTCTGGGGACAAGCAGTATTGGATTTAGTAATAAGTAATGAGCTGGGTTTAATTTTTTAAAAAATATAGTTTATTCTTCTCCTTTGTCACATTTTCTCCCAAATTTGCACCCAACAATAAACAATAATCAGTAATGAATGGAATGTCAATCCCCATATCAATAACAATGATCCCATCCTCCCACCAAACCCCAAACATTAGCCCGCATATTAACATAAACAAATGGCAAAAAGGAATCAGGAATCACCCACGGTCACCATTAACACATACAGTCCCTCTCCCCCCCAACCCTTCCAGCTCCCCCCACTAATGTTCTATGTGATCCAATTCTCGAAAGTACATAATGAATAACGCCCATGAATTGTAGAACCCCTCCATCCTTCCCCTCAGTTTAAATTTGACCTTCTCAAGTGTCAAGAATTCCAGCAGATCCCCGCCATGCCAGGGCACAGGATGGAGAAGTTGATCTCCACCATAACAGGATCGGCCCTAGGGCGGTCAACACGGCGAAGGCTACACATCTGCCTCCGTGCCCGCTTCCAACCCCGGCTGGTCCGACACCCCGAATATGGCCTCCCGAGGGCCCGGGTCCAGTTTCATGTGCACCACTTTAGAGATTACCCTAAACACCTCCTTCCAGTAATCCTCCAGTTTTGGACAGGACCAAAACATATGAACATGGTTTGCGCCCCCGCCCTCACAACGTTCACACACATCTTCTACCCCCTCAAAGAGCCGGCTCATCCTCGCCCTCGTAAGATGCGCTCTGTACACCACCTTCAGCTGTATCAGCCCCAACCTTGCACATGAGGTGGAGGTGTTCACCCTCCGGAGCACCTCACACCAGAACCCCTCCTCCATACCCTCTCCCAACTCTTCCTCCCACTTTGCCTTGATCCCTTTTAGCAGCGCCTTCTCCTCAAAAATAGCCCTGTAAATCGCCGATACTACCCTCTTCTCCAGTCCCCTTGTCGCCAGCATCTCCTCCAGCAATGTGGAAGCCGGCTCTACCGGGAAGCTCTGTATCTCCTTTCTGGCAAAGTCTCAAACCTGCATGTATCTAAATATTTTCCCCTGCTCCAGCCCATACTTCGCTCCCAGCTCCTTCAATCTCGCAAAATGACCCCCAAGAAACAAATCTTTTAGTGTCCTGATTCCTTTCTCCTCCCATCTCCGAAAATTTCCATCCCACTTCACTGGCTCAAATCTATATTTTCCCCAGATCGGCATTTCCCTTGACCCTGCCCCCAACCCGAAGTGCTGTCAAAACTGTCTCCAAATTCACAACAAAGCTATTACTACTGGACTCCCTGAATATCTCCCTGGGGCCATCGGGAGAGGCGCTGTATGAGCTGGATTTAATTAACGTAATTGTGCCTGAATATTTATCAAATAGTGATCATAACATGATTGTGTTTAATGTAATGTTTGAAAGTGAAAAGCACAAATCGGCGACTAGAATTTTAGATTTAGGTACGGCCAACTTTGAAATGAGATGGAGACTTTCCACAGTAAACTGGGAAAATATGTGAATGGGTAAAACGACTTGAGAACAGTGGAAGATGTTGAAGGAAACATTTAATGCAAGACAAAACCAGTTTAAACCCGAGAGGGAACAGCTCTACTTCACAAAAAAAACAGCTATGGACAGAGAAAGAGATAAGGGACAGCATAAAACTAGAAGAAAGTGCTTACAAAAATGTAAAAAACAGCACTGATCCTACCCAATGGGAAAGATACAAAGACCAGCAAAGTGCCACAAAGCAGCTTATAAGAGCTACTAAAAAGGATTATGAAAGGAAATTTGCAAGGGACATGAATATCAATAAGTTTTATAGTTACATAAAGGGAAAGCAGATGGTCAGGAAAATTGTTGGCCCTTTAAAGACTGAAATTGGGGATATTGTCAGTGGCTATGGGGAAATTCAATAATCAATCTGCCTCAGTATTTGCAGTGGAAAAAGGGGATGGCTTGCTGGAAGACCCGAGGACATTAATAGTAGATTGGGGACAAAGAGTAAATAAAATTAACGTAAGCCAAATATTGATAATGAGGAAATTAATAGAACTAAAGAGTGGCAAATCCCCAGGACCTTGATGTGTTGGGTACTCTGGATCTATGGAGACTGCGTTTACCTCAGCAGTAACACATACAGGCTACCAACACTTGAAATAGTACAACACTATTTTATTAAGCTAGGAACTGTTGAACATACTTTCACTGTGTGTCGACACTGTGTTAGATTAAACTAAAGACCTATGGGCAGTATTCTCCGCTAAGGCCAAAAATCGCGGAGGCCGTCGTGAACTCGGCCGTGGTTCACGACGGCCTCAGGGCCCGCTCCCCGCACCTAATTCACCCCCACCTGGGTGGCTAGGAGCGGGCCCCCGTCGTTCCCGGCCACGACCTTGACCGCCAGAAATGACGCGCGAATGGCGCTTTTCATGATGTCATGCGCGGGTTGCCGGTTCCAACCCGCGCATGCACGGATGACATCACCGCGCGGACGGCACGAACCCGCGCATCCACGGTGCCGTCTTTCTCCACCGCCGCCCAGCAAGACGTGGCGGCTTGATCTTGCCGGGCGGCGGAGGGGAAAGAGTGCATCCGTTTTGGACGCTGGCCCGACGATCGGTGGGCACCGATCGCGGGCCTGTCCCCTCCGGAGCACAGTCGCGGTGCTCCCGTCCAAATCGGGCCCCTAGATTCCCCAAACGGGCATCTGGCGCCCGTTTAACGAATGCAGCGACTAGGTGTGGTTGCTGCCGTGGTGAAACGGGCGTGAAGGACCGGCCGCTCGGCCCATCAGGCTCAGAGAATCGCCGTTCGCCGTGAAAAATGGCGAGCGGCGATTTTTCTGAGGGGGGAGAATCGGGGGGCGCCAGGGGGGGCGTAAAAAATGTCAGAAGGCCTTCCCGCAATTCTCCCAGGCCGCGTGGGGAGCGG
The DNA here is from genome assembly GCF_902713615.1 of Scyliorhinus canicula. Taxonomy (NCBI): domain Eukaryota; kingdom Metazoa; phylum Chordata; class Chondrichthyes; order Carcharhiniformes; family Scyliorhinidae; genus Scyliorhinus; species Scyliorhinus canicula. Next base: position 86,969,102 of record NC_052154.1, on the reverse strand, counting down.
AGAATTCCGCCCTATGCCTATCCTAACCAGTCTATGCACTCAGCACATGGTGAAGATCTGTGCTGCAAGCTGTGAGCTCTGTCCTTCTGAGAGGCTGCATCCTGAGTGAGCGGGAAAACTGATGCCCTCTGCCTTTGTGCTCTAACTGGTGATTGGCTGCGGTGTTGTGTGTGTTGATTAGTCTTGCTGTGTGTCAATCAGTGTGTGTGTCTGCACCATGATATACTGGTGTATATTATGACAGACCTGACTGTTTCCATTGAGGTTGTTAAAGGAAGTGAGGGGAGAACATTGCAGATGTCATAATTATAATCTTTCAGTGTTCTCTCTGGATTGGAAAATTGCTAATGTCACTCCGCTTTTTAAGAAGGGTGAAAGAGGAAAACCAGGGAATTACAGACCAGTTAGCCTAACATCTGTGGTGGAGAAATTCTTGTAGTCTATAATCAAGGTTAGGGTAACTGGACACTTTTCAGTTAATCAGGGAGAGCCAGCATGGATTCATGACGGGTAGATTATGCCTCATTGAATTTTTTGAAGGTGGTTTGACTATGGTAGTGGACAGGGGTGTATCTATGGATGTTTATATGGACTTCCAGAAGGCATTTGATAAAGTCCCACATACAACACTTTTAAAAATTATTATTTATTTATTTTTCTTTTGTTTATAAATTTAGAGCACCCAATTCATTTTAGCACAGTGGGCTAAACAGCTGGCCTGCAATGCAGAGCAATGCCAGCAGCGCGGGCCCAATTCCCACACCGGCCTCCCCGAATAGACGCCGGAATGTGGCGACTAGGGGCCCTTCACAGTAACTTCATCGAAGCCTACTTGAGACAATAAGTGATTATTATTATTCTTCTTTTTTTTCCAATTAAGGGCCAATTTAGCGTGATCAATCCACCTACCGTGCACATCTTTGGGTTGTTGGGGTGAAACCCACGCAAACATGGGGTGAATGTGAAAACTCCACATGGACAGTGGCCCAGAGCCGGGATTGAACCTGGGACCTCGGCACCGTAAGGAAGCAGTGCTAGCCAATGTGCTGCCCTTTTATTTTTTTAAAATAAATTTAGAGTACCCAATTCAGTTTTTCTAATTAAGTGACAATTTAGCATGGCCAATTCACCTACTCTGTACATCTTTGAGTTGTGGGGCCGAAACCCACACAGACACGGGGAGAATGTGCAAACTCCACACGGACAGTGACCCAGAGCTGGGACCGAACCCGGGACCTCGACGCCGTGAGGCAGCAGTGCTAACCACTTCACTGTCAACATTTATATGAAGAATGGATTCACAATGTCATTAAATAGTGAACGGGGCAAATTTTCTTCCATTTCAGCAGAGAGGTATGAAAACCGTATTGAAATAAACCTCGAACATTGAGGGACTGGAGTGACTGAGCTAGACTTTCTGTTGAGCTGATTCCCTCACTGTCCCTCCATCTTCACCTCTGCCTTGGTTTAAAAAATTATTATTTGTTCTGTGCATGTGGGCACTGCTGGCAAGGCCAGAATTCTATTAGCCAACCCCGAACCCCCTGTTGAGGTGGTCGTGAGGCTTCTATGATCTAATACGAGTGACTCACTGAACCACTGAAAAGAACAGTTCAGAGTCACCAATGTCTGGCACCAAAGTCCCATTTAAGCCGGGCCAGGGAAAGATGACATATTTCCCTCTCTGAAGTGAAGCAGTTGTGTTTTTAATAATTTTTGATTATTTAGCTTTTTACTGTCAAGTTTATAAAAAGTGAGTTCAAATTCCCTTCTCAAGTTCCTCTGCAGTAACAGTCCAAGGCCCTGGAATACTGGCCCAGTAAGATAACTACTAAATTACCATACCCTGAGTTATCACATCACACGATGTAATAAATGGCTTCAAATTACATGTAGGTTCCACAGATGATGTTACTCGATGAATGTTTGATGTGTTTGTGAGGCGTTGTTCCTTGCCGCTTAAACAGAGACACCAGTCCATTGATTTTTGAAAAATAAATTTAGAGTGCCCAATTTTTTTTCCAATTAAGGGGAAATTTATTGTGGCCAATTTACCTACCCTGCACATCTTTGGGTTGAGGGGGTGATACCCATGCAGACATGGAGTGAATGTCAGTCCATTGATTTTAAATGGATTAATATTCCAAGCCATAGGCCTGTCAGGAATCCCATACCAGCACATTAAGAGTTCGTCCACCAACATCACTGAAGAGATTTCAAGGCCGTTATGGTCATTGCTAAACAATTAAAATCTGTTTTTGTTTACATTTAGAAATATATACTTCGTAAACGCTTATGCTGTGACTGCATGGCTTCAGAAATATTGACTTTTATTCCCTTGGCGTGTCAAAGGTTGAAAGGTGATCTCATGGAAGTATTTGAAAGTGTGGGGTAGACACAAGGGCGGGATTTTCCGCACCTCCTGTGGCCAGTTCCGCGGAGGTGGCTTGCCATTGCCCGGCAGCGGGATCTTCTATGCACCCCTCCCCCGCTGTCGGGAAACCTGTGGTGGAGGTTTGTTGTTGCTGGGGTTGGAAGATCCTGCAGTGAGAGCAGCTGGAAAATTCCAGCCAAAGGGTGGGATTTTCTGGCCTTGACTAGGGCTATTCTCAGGCAGGGCATGAATCTCTCCAGATTTTCCTATCCCCCACGCGACGAGGCCCACGTGCGCCATGGCCGCGAAACCCCACCCAAAGAGACTGCTTCCACCGGTGGAGGAACTAGGAAGCAAATCATTCAAATTAGAATTCAGGTTCAGGGGAGAAAGCAAAAAACAGTTTTAAACGGAAAGGACAGTGGCGATCTGAGACCCTGTCCCTTACCACCGCCCCCACCCCATGGTTCTTGGAGAGCTAATGGAGATTTCAGGATTGAGATTGATAAGTATGTTGTTGCGCAAGAGTGTCAAGGAATAAGGAGGTAAGGCAAGTAGCCACAGGCCAGGCATGATCGAATGGTGGTGTCAGCACACAGAGTGTGCACAGAGAGAACTGTGAGCAGATCTGGGCACCGCATTTTAGGAAGGCTATTTTGTCCTTGCAGGGAATGTAAAGTGGGTTTACAGAAATTATACCTCGACTTCAGGGGTTAGGTTATAAGGCGAGTTTATACAAATTAGGCCTGTTTTCTCAAGAATTGAAAAGGTTAAGGGGGGATCTGATCGAAGTCTTCAAAATATTAACTGGAAAAGACAGGGTAGATAAAGATAAACTGTTTCCACTGGTTGGAGATTCTAGAACCAGGGGGCATAGTCTTAATAAAATAGGGCCAGACCATTCAGGAGAGATGTTAGGAAGAACATCTACACACAATTTAATCAAGTCACATGACTGGGTTCTCCAGAATTTCCAGCCTGAACGGCCTTAGACAACGACTTTTCCCGTTACACCTCAGCAACGCCTGCCCCAACCTTTAATGCATTCCTCAGCATGTAGTCCCAGATCTTGGAATGTGCCAGTCTGCAACTTGGTCAACTTGAGCAACTCTCTGCACTATAAGACCAGAAAGCTTCAGGATGGCCAAATAGCATCTTTCACTGAGTTGATGATCCTCCAGCCACAATTGATGTTTATCTCAGTGTGTGTTCCTGTGACCAGCCCAGATGCTGGTTAGCCACTCCAGCCTAACCCTACATACCAGCCCTGTGTCCATAACCTTGTGGCACCTTTCAAGACCTCAGGAAGCCCTGGGCATTTTAAAGTCAATGAAGTATTTTTGAGGTACAGTCACCATTGTAATATAGGAAAACATCAACCAATCTTTCACATCAATATCCCACAAAAAGCATCGAGATAATAACTAATCAGATAATTATTTTTTAAGTGGTTGATGAAGTGATGTGTGTATATATAATATATATATTAACCAGGACACAAAGGATAACTCACTCCCCTGCTTTTTGTCCAATACTGTCACGGGAAAAAGAACAATACAGCACAGGAACAGGCCCTTCAGCCCTCCAAGCCTGTACCAGTCATGATACCAACCTTTGTCAAAACCCTCAGCATTTCCTTGTGCCATATCCCTCTATACCCATCCTATCCATGTGTTTGTCAAGATGCCTTTTGAATGCTGTTAATGCATTTGCTTCCACACCCTCCCCTGGCAACGCGTTCCAGGCACTCGCCACCCTCTGTGTAAAAAATACTGCCTCGCACATCTCCTCTAAACTTTGCCCCATGGACCTTAAACCTATGCCCCCTGGTGACTGACCCCTCCACCCTGGGAAAGAGCCCATCCACTCTATCCATGCTCCTCATAATCTTGTAGACCTCTATCAGGTCACCCCTCAACCTCCGTCTTTCTAATGAAAGCAGTCCAAGTATATTCAGCCTTTCCACAGAGCTAACACTCTCACAGACCAGGCAACATCCTGGCAAATCTCCTCTGCACCCTCTCCAAAGCCTCGCATCCTTCTGGTAGTGTGGCGACTAGAATTGTGCGCAATATTCCAAGTGCGGCCTTTCCAAAGTTCTATACAACTGTAGCATGATCTTTTGCATCCAACTGTGAATCCAAACAGGGTTACAGTTTAACACGTTATCCAATGGTCGGCAGTTTTGTCCATGCTGCAGGCTCTCGATACTGAAAGATAAGTGTCAACCTGGAATTTCTCCTCATATTGTTCTGATTGAGGCAATACTGTATTACCACTTGCTTAACATCTTTCAAAAATGATTAAAATGCTTTCAAATCAAGAAAAGTCAATTCCATTTAGCTCAATTTTCTGTGTAGAAGCGAAGCTGAACAAAAATGATTTGCCAGTGCTCAGTAGATGTTTCAGGAGCCTGTGTAGAGTTGCTGTAAAGTTGCATTTAGGGGGCACCGATGATGCGCTGGGGAATCACTCTAGGAAGTTCCCATGTCAGGGTTTCGCTGGCATTTGCCCAGAAGAGCTAACTTCCTTTGGGCAATGCGCTGGGCTGGGAACCATCCGACAGAAGCGATTAATTCACTAACTTGGATGGTTCTGCTAGTTCTATCCTGATAGTTATTCTGAAAGAGTTAGAGGGAAAAAAATCGCTTCGAACGCCAAAGTAGCTATTTAAGCACCCAGACCCAGCCTCATACGGGGCACCGCTCACACACACGACCCCCTAGGGGATCCACCACAGCATTCCAACCTGCACCCCTGTCGGCCCGATCCCTCTCCTGGACTGACCCTCAACCTCCTGGACTGACTGACCCCACCCCACCTCCAGTCTGACTACAGTTACCTCAGTAAAAAGGGAGTGACTTACCTCTCTTCGCACCAGTACTCCATGCCGATATAGCCGGAGCGCACTTCGCTACTCCTGTCTCGCCCAGCCTGAGTGAGAAAGATTGGGCAAGATGGGTCTTCAGAATTCCAGCGAAATTGGCAATTTGAGGAAGTTGCGGGCTGTACTTAGTAGCATGAGACGCAGATGTACAGAGTGGCCGTGGAAACAACCCACATGATTATTAATAAACGATGGAACTATTAAAAGTAGATTCTACTCTGTGTACAAATAGGATTGATGCATGTATTTCTGTGTTTGGAACGCTTACACAGAAAATACTCACTCCTCAGTATTTTTAATTGCATATACTGAGGTATTTTACCCAATATTAACAACAGTTTGCCTTTATACAGTGCCTTTATCTAGTAAAATATCAGAAGGCACTTTACCAGGAGTCCATTCAGACAAAAATTAACATTGAATCAAAGGTTATGACATTAGGATAGTTTTAAGGAGTGTCTTAAAGTAGGAGCACGAGATGGAGAGTCTGTGAAGTTTAGGGAAGGAATTCCAGGGCTTGGGGTCCAACCAACTAAAGACACAGCCACCGATGGTGGGATGAAAGGAGTGGGGCATGGGCATGATGCTGAATTGGAAAAACAGAGACTTCTGGGAGAGTTATGAGAATAGTGGCGTTACAGCGATACCACAGGTATGAGGTGGGAGAGCACAGGCACCTGCCCCAGTACCTCTCCCAACGTGAGGTCATTCATAGGTGAGTGTGGATTGTGTTGGCAGGCCATTTGGCAATAGCGAAGCTGGATTCTTGGACATAATGCATATGCTGAAGAATAGACACTTTTGTGAGCGACAACTGTGCTGCTGCTACCTGAGGAAACATGAAAAGCAACAATCTGTCCTTTCAATGGTGGTTAAAAGAGGAGTTTTGTTTTCGGAGGAGAGGGAGTAAAAGTATTGCTTCTACATCCAACTTACAAATACATCATAAATGTTAACGAACAATACAGAGCAAATGTTTCCTTGATGTTGCATTTCCCCATTTGCTGTGTTGTCCCTATTTTCCGTTTGTCTAATTGCATCTCCACCAGTATTCAGCACCTTAATTTTCTTACTAATGCCCTCATGTTGCAGTGAAAAGTGTCCTGTATTTCTCCCAGTTTAAAAATGTTCAGGAAGTATTTTGGTCAGAATTTCCATATTATTCTTCATGCAAAGACGGAGCTGAACAAAACATGGGAGTTATAGGCCAGTCAATTTGATATCAATGATAGGAAAGCGTCATAGAAATTTACAGCATGGAAGGAGGCCCTTTGCCCCATCACATTCATACCAACTGGCAAGTAGCCATCCAGCTTAATTTTACTTTGCAGCTCTTGGTCTGTGCGGCACAATAGCACAGTGGTTAGCACTGCGGCTTCACAGCTCCAAGGTCCCCTGTTCTATTCCTGGCTTGGGTCACTGTCTGTGTGGAATCTGCACTTTCTTCCTGTGTCTGCGTGGGTTTCCTCCAGAAACCTAGCTACATGAAGTGTTGGCTAGTGTAGTCTTGAGAGATGAACAGACACTTCCAACACTGATGAAGGTTCAACTCAATTTTATTAACTACTTCTAACTAACTAACACACGATGACTGTGGGTCTAAATAATGCTAACTTAAACTAGAGACCTAAGCCGTGTCCGAACCAGTCGATTCTCTCAGCACGTGTTGTGAGTCCGTGCTGGGCTGAATGAGTTCCTGTTACACTCAGAGGCAGCACCCAGCATGAGCGGGAACTGTGGTGCCCTCTGCCTTTATAGTGTGTGTATTCTAACTGGTGATTGGCTGCGGTGTTTGTACATGTTGATTGGTCCCTGTGTGTGTCCATCAGTGTGTGTCTGCACCATGATATATTGGTATATATTATGACTCTCCAGTTTCCTCCCACAAGTCCCGAAAGACGTGCTGTTAGATGATTTGGATATTCTGAATTCTCCCTCTGTGTACCCGAACAGGCATCGGAATGTGGCTTCTAGTGTAACTTCATTGCAGTGTTGTAAGCCTACTTGTGACATTAAAGTTATTATTGCATAATGTTACAGTAACAAATTTTATAAGATTGTTATCTTTTGGGATTGACTCTTCAATTTGTGGTAAAATGGAATATTAAAAGGCGTCATGTGACCTACTCCAAATTCAGCCTGACAAAAAACCTAGTTGCTTGGTTGCTATGGGAAGAGAGGGGCCGTGGTCGGCTTGGTGGAAAGAAGGTGCAAGATGTTCACACCTGTAAACAATGGCAAGAGCAGTTGTGTTGGTTGTGGGTAGACTGTTATTCCCAGGTCTCATATGATCTTAGGACTGTCAAGTTTTATTAGCGGTCTGTTTAATTCTAGGATAGAATATGTGTGTAGAGGGTAGCTAATTAGCATTTCTATCTGGATACAGGGCCCAGTCAGTATTGTGATCAGCCGAAGAGACGTGCTTTTTGATACGATCTGCCAGCCTTTGGGACATATGGCTCACATCGCACCCAACACTGAAATTTATAAACCACATTAGTCATTTGTGAGTTAGGCAGAATATCTTTCTGGCTTAACAGTAGCATCCTTTTAATAGAAAACACTCCTTGTGCTGCCACTGCATGTTAGCAGCATGAAACTGCTAGCTGTAACGGTTATGCAATGCTTTTGAGATACCTTAACTTTCCAGGGTGGCACAGTGGCAAAGTGGTTCGCACTGCTGTTTTACAGCTCCAGGGACCTGGGTTCAATTCCGGCCTCAGGTGACTGTCTGTGTGGAGTTTGCACTTTTTCCCCATGGGAAATACTGTGTGAGTTTCCTCTGGGTGCTCCGGTTTCCTCCCACATTTCAAAGATGTGCAGGTTAGGTGGGTTGGCCATGCTAAATTGCCACTTAGTGCCCAAAAAGGTTAGGCGGGGTTACTGGGTTACGGGGATAGGGTGGAGGCATGGGATTATGTAGGGTGCGGTTTCCAACGGCCTGTACAGATTCGATGGGCCAAATGGCCTCCCTCTACACTGTAAATTCTATGAGGAAAACTGGGTCGAGAGGTCTGGAAGTGGTGGCCTTTGGTCCATTCATCAGTGTGCGTGATAGAAAACGAGCAATGACCTGATCAGGGTAACCATTATCCCACAGGACAGCTTTGATGCACTCTGTTTTGTTGCCAAGCTTTCATGGTGAGCAAATGGCTAGAGTCCTATTTACGAGATCATCAATCTTGTAGTGCTGGAAGCTGTAAAAATCCCAACGTGTATATTGACCAAACGTAGGGGTAGTAGACAACCTGTTAGCGGATTTCTCAACTGGCACGTCGAGGAACCTGCTTTGTTTCAAAGGTGAATTTGAGCGTGGGATGAAGCTCATTAAGTTATGTGAAGAAATTCTTCTATGCAGCTGTAGATTCAAATATCGCAAACATATCATCCACGTGTCGAAAATACACAAGGGTAGGAGGTTAGGGGTGCATTTCTCTTGGAAACCGACGAAAGTGTGAGTGGGGGCTGGCCCTAGAGGAAGCTCATGGCAGCACCGTCTATTTGGACATATGTAGTGTCATTGAAGCTGAATTCAACTGTGCAAGTTGCTAAGTTCATAAGTTCAATGAATACAGGTTTAGTACATGGTGGTACACCTATATTACCATGATATAGTGACATTGCATAAATGTCTATGGCTTCCTTGAACAATACTTTAGTCAATAGGTTCACAATGTCAAACGAGCACATGGACACAACATTCCCATTGATATGTAAGCCGCACATAATCTTCACAAAAGTGAAGGAATCCATCATTGCTATGTGGAATACTCAGAACTGCGTGTGCCAATTTGCTCAACCATTTGGCCAATTCGGATTGTGCAGAACCAATCACAGATGAGACAGTGTGAAATGGGACATCATTTTTGGTTGTCTTGGGCAGCCCGTACTTGCATGGACAGAGTGAACCACGAGAATGAATCCTATCATTTACGTCACAAGGTAGCTTATTTCTTACACAGGTTATTAACAAACATTTTTGTAACATGCTTTTGAGCGGAGCTGTGAGGTCGTGCTTGGTGGCGTGTCCAATGGATAAGATTAGACCTGTCATTAAGAACTTTGTGCATTTTGTCAGTATAGTTATGTGCAGGATAAATGAAGCTCCCACAACTCCTACATCTTGAGTAAATCTGTGCATCTTGAGTAAGCCTGTTCTATGCTGTACTTTCTATGTTCTAAATCGCAGATTCCCAAACTCTTTGCAAGCTCAAACCACACCCAGGGTTGGCTGCTTGGTGACAAAGGCTTTCCACAAAGGGCATGGCTGATGACATCTGTCAGGCGGCCACAAACTCCATCTGAGGAAAAGTACAGCAGTGCTCGTGTCACTATATGAACACAGGAGATCAAACCATTGGCCTATTCCAATGTATCAGCAGATCTGGCAGCATATTCCAGTATACTCCCCAGAGGGACTCATGGATCATTGTGGCTTGCTTTGCCGGCATAACCTGGCACTACGAAGGGGGAGGATTTCTCAGATGATGAGATGAAGGAACTGTACATCTCCACCGAGAATGAGCTCATTGAGAAGGCTGAGGGTGCAGAATCTGAGGCTGCGGGAGAAGAGGCAATAGCACAAGCCATCAGATTCCAGGAGGATGATGACAAGATGCAGTGATTAAGTTTTCAGGTCATTGGCCTCCATGCTGGGTCCACATTGCTATCCTCCTTATTTCAACCATCCACTTCAATCTGAGACTGAGTAGTTGCACATTAGAGTCACCATGTCCTCAAGCTTTGAAGGGTGATGAACCCTTAGGAGCATGTTGCCTTGCTGGAATTAGGTACCAACTACCAGAGGGCCTCCCAGTATCACATCAGATGTTGCAACATGTTCAAGCACCTCTCCAGTATTTCAGTTGCTATGGTAGCCTTCAAGAGATAGGAGTTGGAATACAATCCTCAGTGCGATCGTAGCTGTGTGCAACTGAAGGAGAGCAATATCCAGCTATGGGACAACGCCTTCTGTGTGACTTCAATGGTGAGAAAGCGAGACAAGAATTGGGCCAGGCCAGTGGAGGACATTCCAGAAGTGCTCATGTCTGCTAATCACACTAAGCCCTCGGTGTTAATTCAATCCTTGTAACATTGACATCCAGCACTCTCAGCGAGGGTGAACACTGCAGTCAACCTGACCTTTCACTGGGTATGGAGGGCCTTCGGAGGACAATCCTCAGATACCTGCCTGCCACGCAGGACCATGCTTCCTCTCCCACACAATAATTTTCCCCTGATGGCCAGCTATGGTCCTAGCCAGCCCAAAGTGCAGAGGGTCTAGGGAGCCCTCAAGGTTCAGCATTGTTGATAATAGAGAACACGGATCAGCTAAATTCCATCCTCACTCCTATCCCATTTCCACCTTCAGCATAGTCATCCCATGCCGCTCACATATAAATATTAAGATCAGGCTCAATAGTTCATGTGATCCCCAACATATCACCATATCCGATTAGCCTCACAGAGCCTGCTGAATGTTTAGGTGAGGGGGCACAGACCACACCTTATGGCCCAGCACTGCATCCCTGCATATCCACGCCAGCCTTGTGGGTGCAATGCAGACAATACCAAAGTCACTAATGATAAACAATATAGCTTTGAGAACCAGGACACCAAGGCACAATTTAGCATGGCCAACCCACCTAACCTGCACATCTTTGGACTATGGAGGAAACCGGAGCACCCAGAGGAAACCCACGCAGACACGGGGAGAATGTGCAGACTCCACACAAATAGTCACTCGAGGCCAGAATCAAACCTAAGTCCCTGGCACTGGGAGGCAGCAGTGCTAACCACTGTGCCACCGTGCTGCATGTGTAGGAGCAGATGTGGAATGGGTGCATTTCTATTTACGTTGTTAGAAATGATGGATATCTGGTGAACACCCATGCAATTACACTTTCTCCCTGTGTTTGCGTGGGTTTCCTCCCACAGTCCAAAGATGTGCAGGTTAAGGGGATTGGCGATGCTAAAAACCTCTTTGTGTCCAAAGATGTGCAGGTTAGGTGGGGTTGTGGAGTTACACGGATAGAGCGGGACTGTGAGCCTAGGTAGGGTGCTCTTTCAGAGATACAGGGCAGACCCCATGGGCCGAATGGCCTCCTTCTCCACTGTAGGAATTCTATGGTTCAAATTGTTGTGCTCCTAGTATTTCATTTTGCTTTCTAAATTTAGAGTACTCAATTCATTTTTTTCTCCAATTAAGGGTCAATTTTAGGGGGCCAATCTACCTACACTGGACATTTTAGGTTTTGGGGGTGAGACCCATGCAGACACAAGGAGAATGCGCAAACTCCACATAGACAGTGACCCGGGGCCGGGATCTAACCCGGATCTTCGGCGCTGTAAGGCAGCAATGCTAACCACTGTGCCATCTGTGCTCCTAATATTTCATGATGTTCCTAACCCTCCCGCTACATCTTGATGCATCTCCAACATCTACAGCGAAGGTGGAGGCAATCTGCTGCCTGCTACATCCTGTTATCTGTGTTCACTTTGGCAGGTGCTCTGTGGAGGACCGAAACCTGCAGGGCTTGGGTCTCCTGTTAGGGGACAGGTGCTCCTTCAGAGATACGGGGCAGAGGAGGTTCACCAGGATGTTGCCTGGTATGGAGGGTGCTAGCTATGAAGAAAGGTTGAGTAGATTAGGATTGTTTTCTTTGGAAAGACGGAGATTGAGGGGGGACCTGATTCTTTTTTTTTTCTTTTTTTTTATAAATTTCGATTACCCAATTATTTTTTCCAATTAAGGGGCAATTTAGCGTGGCCAATCCACCTACTGTGCACATTTTTGGGTTGTGGGGGCGAAACCCACGCAGACACGGGGAGAATGTTCAAACTCCACACGGACAGTGACCCAGATCCGGGATCGAACCTGGGACCTCAGCGCCGTGAGGCGGTTGTGCTAACCACTAGGCCACCGTGCTGCCCTTGGGGGGGACCTGATTGAGGTCTACAAAATTATGAGGTATGGACAGGGTGGATAGCAACAAGCTTTTTCCAAGAGTGGGTGTGTCAATTACAAGGGGTCACGATTTCAAGGTGAGAGGGGGAAAGTTTAAGGGAGATGTGCGTGGAAAGTTTTTTACGCAGAGGGTGGTGGGTGCCTGGAACGCTTTGCTAGCGGAGGTGGTAGAGGCGGGCACGATAGCATCATTTAAGATGCATCTAGACAGATATATGAACGGGCGGGGAACAGAGGGAAGTAGACCTTGGAAAATAGGAGAAAGGTTTAGATAAAGGATCTGGATCGGCGCAGGCTGGGAGGGCCAGAAGGGCCTGTTCCTGTGCTGTAATTTTCTTGGTTCTTGGTTCTTTGTTCTTCCTCACTTTGTGGAGCTACAGTAGACGCAGTAACAGGCAGAGGGGGTTGGGAAGGTTGGACGCTCCCGGACCCACCAGTGTGAGACTCCGACTGTCTTGATCAACCTTGCTATGCATGAAAATGAAAAACCAATTTTTAAAAAGTTTCAAAAAGTAATAAATATATATAGTGAGGCAAGAGTTGAAATGTATTTGTCTCGTTTTATTTCATGGGATGTGGGTATCACCAGCAAGGCCGGCATTTGTTGCCCATTCCTAGTTCCCTTGAACTGTGCGGCTTGCTGGACCATTTCAGGAAGCAGTTGAGAATCAACCACGTTGCTGTGGGTCTGGAGTCACTCGTAGGCCAGACCAGGTAAGGGCGGCAGATTTCCTTCCCTGAAGGGCGTTAGCGAACCAGATAGGTTTTTACAACAATCAAAAATAGCTGCTGTTACTGTTCACCGTTACTAAGACTAGCTTTATTTTCCAAATTTATTAACTGAATTTATATCTAACGTTGGGAAGAGTGAGTATTTTGTAATTAGTCTTCCAAAGGGGGGTGTGGAGTACAAGGGAGGAGGAGCTACTACTCATTTTAGAGGAAGAGTTATGGAGTGAGTCCCGCCTTAAGGTAAATGCTACATTCATCCTGCGTGAGGCTCAGCTTGTTAGAACTTGATTGTGTTTAGGACACACCCCACCAAGGCCAGGATGAGTAGATTCTTCGAGGAGGTCGAGGATAAGTGTGAGTGGTGCTCAATGGGACCTGCTCACTATGCACACGTGTTCTGCTCCAGCCCCAAACCTGTGGGCTATTGGAGGCCCTTTTTCTGCACCACATCGGCGGTCCTAAAGCTTGACCGAGAACCCCACCCATGAGTCGCTATTTTTGGAGTGTCACATCTACCAGAACTGAGGACAGGTTCGGTGTGGATGCTCTGGCATTTTCTATGCTGTTGGCATGGCGAGGAATACTGCTGAGCTGGAGGCAGGGGACGCCACCCCGTGCCGCCGCATGGCTGAGTGATTGACTGGAATTCTTGTACTTCGAGAAAGTCAAGTTTACGATAAGAGGGTCAGTTGATAGGTTGTATCATAGATGGCAGCCGTTCATTTTGCACTTTAAAGAGCTGGTCACTGTTAGCTGTGTGTCGAGGGGTACGAGAGAGGGGAGGTCAGTGAGGGGAGTGATTATTCTAGGTAATATTATAGATGTTGGAGTTCATATTACTGTCGCTGCTTGTTTTTTATGATTTATGTGTGGATATTGTTGCACTATGCAATAATTTCTACTTTGTTATTATAATATGTTAAAAATTCAATATAAATAGTTTTTTTTCAAATTTCTCCTTCGTGTCCAAAGGTGTGCAGATTGGGTAGGGGTTACAGGATTACGGGGATAGGGCAGGGGAGTGGGCCGAGGTAGGGTGCTCTTTCAGAGGTAGGGTGCTCTTTCAGAGGGTAAGTGCAGACTTGATGCGCCGAATGGCCTCATTCTGTAGGAATACTATGGTTCTATGGTGTTAAAAAGTAGCAAGCCTAGGGCAGCACGGTGGCGCAGTGGGTTAGCCCTGCTGCCTCATGGCGCCCAGGTCCCAGGTTCGATCCCGGCTCTGGATCACTGTCCGTGTGGAGTTGCACATTCTCCCCGTGTTGCGTGGGTTTCGCCCCCACAACCGAAAGATGTGCAGGCTAGGTGGATTAGCCATGCTAAATTGCCCCTTAATTGGAAAAATTAATTGGATACTCTGAATTTATATATTTTTTAAAGTAGCAAGCCTGAGGATTGGGAGAAGTTCAGAATTCAGCAAAGGAGAACCAAGTGCTTTATTGAGAAGGGAAAAATTGAAAGTATGAGAATAAACTTGCAAGTAACAAAAGCGGATAGTTCTAGCTTCTATAAGCATGTAAAAAAGAAAAGCAATAATGAAGGCAAATGTAGGTCCTTTACAGTCCAAAACAGGGGAATTTATAATAGAGAACAAGGAAATGGCAGAGCAATTAAACAACTACTTTAGTTCTATATTCAAAGAGGAAGACAAAGATAATTTCCTAGAAAAGCTAAGGAACCAAAGATCCAGTGAGAATGAGGAATTTCAAGAAAACAGTACTTCTGAAAAAAAAAGTGCTGGAGAAATTAATGGGACTGGAAGCCGATAAATCCTAGGACCTGATAATCTACATCCCAGGGTGCTAAAGGAGGTGGTCATGGAAATAGTGGATGCATTGGTTGGCGTCTTCCAGAATTCTATAAATTCTGGAACAATCCTAGCAGATTGGAGGGTGGCAAATGTAGCCCTGCGATTTAAAAAGGAGGGAGGGAGAAAACAGGGAGTTACAGACTGGTTAACCTAACATCAGTAATAGGGAAAAAGCAAATAAATTCCTTTCTTTTCGTATGAGGAGAGATTGAGTTGACGAGGCCTGTATTAATTGGAATTTAGAAGAATGAGAGGGGATCTGATTGAAACATATAAAGCTCTAATGGAGCTGGGCAGACTAGATTCAGGGATGTTGTTTCCTCTGGCTGGGGGTTTAGAACAAGTGGTCACAGTCTCAGGATGCATTTAGGACTGAGATGAGGAGAAACGTCTTCACTCAGAGTGGTGAACCTGTGGGATTCCCTACCACAGAATGCTGTGGAAACAAATCTCTGAATATATATTATCCTACCAACTGTCTTGGCTTGAGACAATTCACACGTCTTTAACCTGTGATTATCCTTCTCTCTAGTCACACCGTCTGGACGTGTAAAGACTTAATTACCTGCAAAGTCTCGCATTCAAAGTATCGTCTTGCATCTTTGACTTTGTCCATATATATATGTTTCTGGAACCCACCTCTTCATTCACCTGAGGAAGGAGCTGCACTCTGTGAGCTAGTGACTCGAAACAAACCTGTTTGACTTTAACCTGGTGTTGTAAGACTTTGTACTGTGCCCACCCCAGTCCAATGCCGGCATCTCCACATTATATTTAAGAAGGAAATAGATTTCTAGACTCCAAATGTGTCAAGGGGTATGGGGAGTGTGGGCATTTGGTGTTGATATCAAGGATCAGTCATGACCATTATAATGGCGGAGCAGGCTCAAAGGGCTGAATGGCCTACTCCTATTTTCTATGTGTCTAATACTTTGAAGGGGCAGAAAAAAGAGTCGGCAAGGCTATTTGCAGATGCCGCGTTCCTGATTTTTCAAAAGGCCTTTGATCAGGCACCACACTGTAAGCTCATGGCAAAGGTAGGGCATGTGGAGTCAGGGGATAAATAACTGCATCGATATTAAATTGGCTAAAAATAGGTAAGTATAGAGTAGAAGTGAAAGGTCATATTCAGACTGGAGGAAAATTAAAAGCAGTGTTCCAGAAAGATCAGTGCTGGGACCGCTGCTGGTAATCTGCACTATTCATTTGCATCGCGGAACAAGTCACTCAACACCAAAATTTGAAGGTGATACCAATCTGGGGAGTACACCAGGGAACACTTACACAAAGTGTAGCTGAGGTACTAAGAAGAATGCCTGAGCATTCCTAGTTAATCCTTGTAAACATCTGTTTGTTTATTGTGTTTAAATTGTCTGCAATTCCCAAAATCTAAAAGATTACAGTGCCAATTAGAGATTTTTTATAGAATTTACAGTGCAGAAGGAGGCCATTCGGCCTATCGAGTCTGCACCGGCTCTTGGAAAGAGCACCCTACCCAAGGTCCATACCTACACCCTATCCCCATAACCCAGTAACCCCATCCAACACTGAGGGCAATTTTGGATACTAAGGGCAATTTAGCATGGCCAGTCCACCTAACCTGCACATCTTTGGACTGTGGGAGGAAACCGGAGCACCCGGTGGAAACCCACGGACACACAGGGAGAATGTGCAGACTCCGCACAGACAGTGATCCAAGCCGGGAATCGAACCTGGGACCCTGGAGCTGTGAAGCAATTGTGCTAACCACAATGATACTGTGCTGCCGGGCAGTGCAATGCTCACATAACCATGTTTCTGTCTGCATCTTCTGGTGGCCTCTTGCTCAAAAATGTAGGTGAGCTGCTGGGCATTCTTACTCTGTGCTCCTGGTCACTGCTGCTGGTGTTCTGCCATTCTCTCCTGCTAATTGTGCTGCTGCTGGTCATTCTTGGTTTTTCTTCTGTTCACTGCCTCTGGTTGTGCTGCTGGTCTGTCCTAATGGTGCTGCCGGTCCCTCCTGATGGTGCTGTTGGTCCCTCCTGATGGTGCTGCCGGTCCCTCCTGATGGTGCTGCCGGTCCCTCCTGATGGTGCTGTTGGTCCCTCCTGATGGTGCTGCTGGTCCTTCCTGATGGTGCTGCTGGTCCCTCCTGATGGTGCTGCTGGTCCCTCCTGATGGTGCTGCCGGTCCCTCCTGATGGTGCTGTCGGTCCCTCCTGATGGTGCTGCTGGTCCTTCCTGATGGTGCTGCTGGTCCCTCCTGATGGTGCTGCTGGTCCCTCCTGATGGTCCTGCTGGTCCCTCCTGATGGTGCTGCTGGTCACTCCTGATGCTGCTGGTCACTCCTGATGGTGCTGCTGGTCCTTCCTGATGGTGCTGCTGGTCCCTCCTGATGGTGCTGCTGGTCCCTCCTGATGGTCCTGCTGGTCCCTCCTGATGATGCTGCTGGTCACTCCTGATGGTGCTGCTAATCCCTCCTGATGGTGCTGCTTGTCACTCCCGATGGTGCTGCTTGTCACTCCTGATGGTGCTGCTAGTCCCTCCTGATGGTGCTGCTGGTCCCTCCTGATGGTCCTGCTGGTCCCTCCTGATGATGCTGCTGGTCACTCCTGATGGTGCTGCTAATCCCTCCTGATGGTACTGCTTGTCCTTCCTGATGGTGCTGCTGGTCACTCCTGATGGTGCTGCTTGTCACTCCCGATGGTGCTGCTGATCCCTCCTGATGGTGCTGCTGGTCCCTCCTGATGGTGCTGCTGATCCCTCCTGATGGTGCTGCTTGTCACTCCCGATGGTGCTGCTTGTCACTCCTGATGGTGCTGCTGGTCCCTCCTGATGGTGCTGCTGGTCCCTCCTGATGGTGCTGCTGGTTCCTCCTGATGGTGCTGCTGGTCCCTCCTGATGGTACTGCTTGTCCTTCCTGATGGTACTGCTTGTCCCTCCTGATGGTACTGCTTGTCCCTCCTGATGGTGCTGCTTGTCTCTCCTGATGGTCCTGCTTGTCCCTCCTGATGGTACTGCTGGTCACTCCTGATGGTGTGTTACCTGTCCCCTCTGCTGGTTGTGCCACTGGTCCTTCCTGCTGGTGTGCTACTGGTCACTGCCTCTGGTTGTGTTGCTGGTTATGGTGTTGGTCACTCCTCTCTGTGCTGCAGGTCACTCCTGTCTGTGCTGCTGGTCACTCCTGTCTGTGCTGCTGGTTACTCCTGTCTGTGCTGCTGGTCACTCCTGTCTGTGCTGCTGGTCACTCCTCTCTGTGCTGTTGGTCACTCCTGTCTGTGCTGCTGGTTACTCCTGTCTGTGCTGCTGGTCACTCCTGTCTGTGCTGCTGGTCACTCCTGTCTGTGCTGCTGGTCACTCCTGTCTGTGCTGCTGGTCACTCCTGTCTGTGCTGCTGGTCACTCCTGTCTGTGCTGCTGGTCACTCCTGTCTGTGCTGCTGGTCACTCCTGTCTGTGCGACTGGTTACTCCTGTCTGTGCTGCAGGTCACTCCTGTCTGTGCTGCTGGTTACTCCTGGTTGTACTGCAGGTCACTCCTCTCTGTGCTGCTGGTCACTCCTGTCTGTGCTGCTGGTCACTCCTGTCTGTGCTGCTGGTCACTCCTGTCTGTGCTGCTGGTCACTCCTGTCTGCTGCTGGTCACTCCTGTCTGTGCGACTGGTCACTCCTGTCTGTGCTGCTGGTCACTCCTGTCTGTGCGACTGGTCACTCCTCTCTGTGCGACTGGTTACTCCTGTCTGTGCGACTTGTTACTCCTGGTTGTACTGCAGGTCACTGCTGGTGGTGCTGCAGGTCACTCCTGTCTGTGCTGCTGGTCACTCCTCTCTGTGCTGCTGGTCACTCCTGTCTGTGCTGCTGGTCACTCCTGTCTGTGCGACTGGTTACTCCTGTCTGTGCTGCAGGTCACTGCTGGTGGTGCTGCAGGTCACTCCTCTCTGTGCTGCTGGTCACTCCTGTCTGTGCGACTTGTTACTCCTGGTTGTACTGCAGGTCACTGCTGGTGGTGCTGCAGGTCACTTCTGTCTGTGCTGCTGGTTTCTGTTGCACACGTCCTCACGTTGTTTCATGTTCTGAAGTTTCTGGGTCCCTGTCTGTGCGGAGTCTGCACGTCCTCCCCGTGTGTGCGTGGGTTTCCTCCGGGTGCTCCGGTTTCCTCCCACAGTCCAAAGATGTGCGGGTTAGGTGGATTGGCCATGCTAAATTGCCCGTAGTGTCCTAAAAAAGTAAGGTTAAGGAGGGGGTTGTTGGGTTACGGGTATAGGGTGGATACGTGGGTTTGAGTAGGGTGATCATTGCTCGGCACAACATCGAGGGCCGAAGGGCCTGTTCTGTGCTGTACTGTGCAAAAAAAAAGAAAAAAAAGTTGGTGCATATGCATTTCTAGCGATGAGACAGTTCTCTGAGACAGCACTGTGCAACACACCGTTTCTCCTTAATCAAACTTATCTGGGAATCTTGTGGCACCTTTCCTGCCTGGTCCCAAACATTGTCACAGAATCCCAAATGTTTGACCACCGAGGGAATCAAGCATGTCCATTATTCTAGCTGGAATGATGGGTTAGTGTTAGTGGCATTATCAGCCATGGCTGTATACAGTAAGTGACTCGAGGAAGATCCAGCCATCCTATCTGTCCATCCTTTCTTCTTCATTAAAGAACATTGGCCTGTTTTATTTACACAAAACAGAAACAGCATATAAACCATCAGGGGCATTTGCACTGATGTGCATCATTTCCTAATTGGGGTCAAACTGATGTAATAATAGAAACCGCCTGTTTCAATAGGGTATTGACCATTTGTCAAGGATCACGTGTGGATAATGGTGAACTGTACTGTCGGGGTCTGAGTTGTTGCTGTGACTTGTTCTGTTAGTAGCTGGGTGTACGTGACCTAATGCAGACCTAATGATACAGATATTTGAAATGTGCATCCAGAGGACAAAACCTATTCTGAATGCCTTTAGATTGGCTGACATTACACCGCCGATTTGAAATGCAGATTCTTCTGCACAACTGTGCAATCTCTGCACCTTCCTTCCTCAGCAGCTAAAGTGTAAACATTCAGAAAAAGCGTCTGTGTGCATATTGGCCTCGCTCCCACTCGCCTCTTTACTCCCTCCTCTCTTTTCCTCTTCTTTTCCCACATCCCAAGATGCTTTGCAGTCAATTAAGTCATTTTTCAGTGGGCAGCATGGTGGTGCAGTGGTTAGCACTGCTGCTTCACGGCGCTGAGGATCCGGGTTCGATCCCAGCTCTGGGTCACTGTCCATGTGGAGTTTGCACATTCTCCCCATGTTTGCGTGGGTTTTGCCTCCACAACCAAAGATGTGCAGATTAGGTGGATTGCCATGCTAAATTGCCCCTTAATTGGAAAACAAATGAATTGGGTACTCTAGATTTATTTTTAAAAAGTAGTTTTTCAGTGTAGTTTGCCTCCAAGTCACTCACCATCCTGACTTGGAAATATATCTACTTTCCTTTACTGTTGCTGCCCAAAATCCTGGAACTCCCTCGCAAACAGCATTGTGGGTGTACCTACACCACATGGTCAGTTTAAGAAGACAGCTCACCACCACCTTCTCAAAGGTAATTAGAGATGGACCATAAAACTGCTGGCCCATCCAGTGATGCTTACATCCCGTGAAAGGATTTTTAAAAAATCACTATTATAATGTCAGAAACACACCAGCCACTGTAAGATCCCATGAACAGCAATAAAATCATCAGTTTTGGAGATGTTGGTGAAGAGATAAAGATTTTCCAGGATTCTTTGAAACGACGCGAAGGGTTCTTTCACTTCCATCTGAGCCTTGGGTTAACATCTCATCCGAAAGACGGCACCACTGACAGTGGGGTGCTCCCTCAGTACCGCACTCGAGCTCATCCTGGATGAAGCCATGTTTCCCAACCATCCACACTGTCTGCTTGATTCCAATCACAGTAACACAGACGTACAGCTCTCTAATCTGAAGGGTAAAGTGGAATCAGAGGTGCAAACTGTCGTTGGGTTTTTTTCCTTCAGTAAATCTTCTCAACCAGACATTTGATACAAAGCAGTTTAAGTTGTGTACATTATCGGCTTTTCCACAGCAGGCAGCAATTTGATAAAGGTGCCCTTCTAATCAAATTCTGCTCTTTAATCTCCCTCAGCTTGAATGTTTCCTGTGACTGAATTGAAAGCCCCTGATCACATTCAGCTCAGTAAGCTGTTTCAGGATTCTGATGATGTCCATTTCCTGTCTAATCCTCTGGAGAGCAGCCCACTGTTTAATCAGCTCTGCTTTGCCTTTACCAAGATTGATGCGTTTCATCCAATGAAAGGTGCTGAATGATAGTCTGGCTGTCTCCGAAAGTTTCAATGTAGTCCGTCTTGGCTCCCTCGAGAGATGGTTGACTGGCCTTCTGTTCAATGGAGAATACACTTCAGCCTGTTTATCACCTACAACACTTTCTGATAAGTCAGCAAGCTTTTTAACTTAGAAATGCGTCTTTGAGTCAGACAAAGGACTTCAGCATTCATCTTGCAAAACGGCAGCATCATTAGGCTGAAAGACAACGATGCATTGATTCCAAACATATCTAGAGAACCATTGATCAAGCTTAAGGTTAAAACGTTCCATCAATTTGCATATACTCAATCTAGGAGAAAGTTGAATCGAAAATCAACACTTGTGCAAAGTGTTTGTCCAGTTAATGAAAATAGTTAAGCCAAAGCAATAATTTGGGCCAATTAAGGGCCAATAAATAACATAATGATACCAGAGGAGGAGGAGAAATAAAGCCACTCCGTGATAAGCGATCATTTGAGCAGGCTGAATTCTTTAAGAGACAAGACTTTGTCCAGAGTGCAGTTAACATGGTAATGCTAATCGACTATTACCACTTTATCCCAACAGCGTAAGTTGATTGTACTTGAAAATTGCTGAAAAGAGAGACATGCTGTTGAAGCTCTTCATGTTGTACTCATTAGGACAAAGACAAGAATGCCAAATTTTAAATGATCACAATTTATACTACAGGATAAATAATAGCATTTCTATTGTGAGGGTCTCTGCATATGAATGAATGACATTTTAGCAAGCTTGAGCAAGGAACATTGTAACTGGAGTAGGTCATTCAGCCTGTCGAGCTTTATCGGCCATTGAAGATGATTATGGCTGATTGGACACTTCAATGTCTTTTACTCACGCTATCCTCATAACCCTTTACATTATTGTTAATCAGAAATCTATCAATCTCTACCTTAAACATACTCAATGACTGACCTTCAATGGCCCCCTGAGCTAGAGAATTCCAAAGATTCACAACTCTCTGTGTAAAGCAATCTCTCCTCATCTCAATTCCAAGTGGCATCCCCCTTATTCGGAAATTGTGCTCCCTGGTTCTCGACTCCCCAACTAAGGGAAATGTTTTAGCTGCACTTAACCCGTCTATTCCTTGAAGTATTTTGTAGGTTTCAATGAGATCAACTCTCATTCTTTAAAATTCTGACGAATACATGCCCAGTTTGCACAATCTGTCATCATAAGGCAGTACTGCCATCCTGGAACAAGTCTGTTAAACCTACATTGCACCCCCTCCATGGAAATAATATCCTTTCTGAGGTAAGGGGACTAAAACCGCACACTGGACTCCAGATGCAGTCTAATCAAGCTCCAATACAATTGAAGCAAGACTTTAGGGCAGCACGGTAGCACAGTGGTTGGCACAGTTGCTTCACAGCTCCAGGGTCGATTCCCAGCTTGGTCACTGCCTGTGCGGAGTCTGCACGTTCTCCCTGTGTGTGCGTGGGTTTCCTCCGGGTGCTCCAGTTTCCTCCCACAGTCCAAAGATGTACAGGTTAGGTGGATTGCCATGATAAATTCCCCTTCGTGTCCAAAAAAGGTTAGGTGGGGTTACGGGGATAGGGTGGAGGTGTGGGCTTAAGTAGGGCGCTCTTTCTAAGAGCCGGTGCAGACTCGATAGGCCAAATGACCTCCTTCTGCACTGTAAATTCTATGATTCTATGACTTCATTACTCTTGCACTCAAATCCTCTTCTGATAAAGGCTAACATTCCATTAGCTTTTATAATAACTGGCTGCACCTGCATGTTAGTCTTCAGTGACTTATAGATAAGGACACCCAGGTGCCCTTTTTTATATCTGCACTTCATAATTTATTCCCATTTAAGAAAGTTCCTTCTACTAAAATGGGTTACCTCACATTTTTCCACATTATATTCCATCTGCCATGTTCTTGCCCCCTCACCAAGTCTGTCCAATCCTCCTGTAGCCACAACACTCGTTCGGAAGCCCGCCACCACTT
This sequence comes from Scyliorhinus canicula, assembly GCF_902713615.1. Taxonomy (NCBI): domain Eukaryota; kingdom Metazoa; phylum Chordata; class Chondrichthyes; order Carcharhiniformes; family Scyliorhinidae; genus Scyliorhinus; species Scyliorhinus canicula. The sequence goes on along the minus strand of NC_052154.1, from coordinate 86,946,050 downwards.
GTCAGTCTATCAGCATCCAGTGGCCCAAGAGGCCTTGCTCTGATTGGCCATTTTGATTTCCCTAATTATTTGAAAACTTTGCGCATTCAAACCGATGTTTGCCAGTCACGTGTCGGCCGCCAGCTTCACAGACCCCTGGGAGCCTTCGCAGACCCCAGTTTGGGAAGACCTGTTATAAAACAAAATCAAAACAGAAAATGCTGGATAAACTCAGCAGGTCTGGCAGCATCTGTGGATAGATAAACAGAGTTAACAGTTCGAGTCCATGCGACCCTGCAAAGAACTAAAGTGGGATTGAAATGTAATGAGTTATATATTTGGAGAGGAAGATAGTGCAAAATAGAAGGAGCTGAGGAGAGATGGACAAAAGACGAGTGGGGGGGGGGGGTGTTAATGGTGGCATTAAGGACTGAAGAAGTGATAATAGTTGCATAAAGGTAAGATAGTAGAAGTATTAATAGCAAAAAAAGGTCAGTGCTCAGTGGCAGCAAAACTGAAAAACGAGACAGATGGTCCTATGGGGGAGGGGGGGGGACTGTATTGGAGTAGCAAAAGAAAAGAAAAATCAAATAAAAGGGGTTCAAATCGCAGTCTAAAGTTGTCGAACTCAATGTTGATGTGTTTAATCGGAAGGTTTTAAAATATGTGTATTTTTATTAAGCATTTTATAATAAATACAAAACCATAATACAAAACAAACAACCAAACACAGCAGCATCAACTTCCCCTTAACATCTGACAGTGACTAGCTCTTTAAAGAACAAATAGAAGAGCGCCATCTTTTGTAGAACCCCTCAATTGCCCCCCTTAACGTATATTCAACTTTCTCAAGATGCAAGAACGCCAGGAGAGCCCCCAGCCACACTGAGGTACTGAGTGGAGAAGCTGATTTCCACTCCAACAGAACCCGCCTGCAAGTGATCAATGAGGGAAAGGCTTCGACATCTTCCCTGCACCGTCCACAACTCCGGCAGGTCTGACATCCCAAATATGGCTGCTCGGGGACTGGGCTCCAAATTCATCTGTAAAATCTCCAACGTGATGCTGAAGGAGATCCTAAATCTCACCAGCTCAGGACATGGCCAGAACATAAACACATGGTTTGCCTGGCCCCTCCCACAGTGTTCACATTTAACCTTGCACCCCCTCAACAACCGACTCAACCTTGCCCCGGTACGCTTTAGTGTACCACCTTCAACTGTATCGACCCCAGTCTCACGCACGATGCCGTGCCATCCCCCCTCCTCTATTGCAACCCTCAACTCCTCTTCCCACCAGGGTAGCAGTATCCTCCTGTAAATTCCCACGGCACTCCCCTCTTCTAGTCCCGCGAGCCAGTGAGGATGGTGGCACTACCGTAAACAACGGAAAGCCTTCCTCGCAAAGTCCCTCACCTGCAGATATCTAAAGCTATCCACCCGCGAAAACCCAAACTTCGCTGACAGCTGCTCCAGACTCACAACCGCTCCTCCAGAAACAAGTGGGCATGGGGGATGCCATCCACCGCCATATCCACCCAGCCCCAAAACCTCGCATCCAGTCTTGCCAGTTCAAACATATGATTATCACAAATCAGCACCTGTTTTGACATCCTACCTAATTTAAAATGCTGCTGAAATTGATGCCAGATTTTCCATATCGCAACCACCACCCAGATTACCCGAATGCTTCCCTGAGAGAACGGCAGCACCAGTGCCCTTACATGATCCCGACTCCATCCTCACCTACACTGCCTCCTGATACCCACACCAACCCAACACCTTCTCCGCATTCGCCGGCCAATAGTATTAGATGAAGCTCGGCAACACCAAACCCCCAAAAGCCAGTCCTTTTGCAGGACCCGTTTGACAAATCCGAGCAACCTTACCCGACAAAATAAAGGACGAATCAGCCTCTCCACCCCTACAATTAACGTCTTTGGCCAAACAAAACAAGCATTGGCATAGGAATAGAAAACATGGAAAGATGTTCATCTTTATGGACGGCACTTGGCCTACCAAGGACAGAGGAGGCTATCCCACCTCTGTAGGTCCACCTTAACCCTACCAACCAGACTCGTACTTACGAAGCTGAGCCCAATCCGACGCGACCTGCACCCCTTATATGTAATCATCTCTCATCGCACAACTCCCACTCCTATTTACATGCGAACTACAGTTTGCTAGCGAGGTATCCCCCACCTCCCCCCTCCAATTGCAGAAAAGCGCTTCATCAGCCTTGGGCCCTCCATACCCTCAAGCAGCACCACGATCCGCAAGTTCAGCCACCTGTTTTCCAAGTCTTCAACCTTTGCTCTCAGGCCCTCGTTACTGTCCTCCACCTTCAAGAACTCGTCTTCCAAAGAAGCGATCAGGTCACTGTGCCTCGAGAGCGCTGCCTCCACCTCGTTCAACACCTCACCATGCTCCCGCACCATCTCTAATGTCTTCCAATCGCCTCCCTCATTGGGGCCAACGCGTTTTCCACTGACATCAACTCCACCAGCACTTCCGTTGTTACCAGAGCGGTCCCATCTGGAGAGCTCAGCTCCGCCATCTTTCTTCCCACCGCACTCCTCAATAGACTCAACCCTGCCAGCGGACTAGCACTCGCACCTTTCTTCAACGTATTCTTTCTTTGATTTTTAGACATCTTTTCATAACTAACGTTCAATTGGGAAAGGTTTCCAATCAGATTCTCCCCAAAATATGGGTGAAGAGGGCCAAAAAGCGAAGACTCTGGTGACGGCTACCCAACTTGTGACCTCCTCCTACATGTTTCCACCAGAATTCCTGCTTAATCAGAAGATGGAGTGCTGTGTTTTCAGTTTGCATTGAGCTTCACTGGAGCTTTGCAGCAGACCATGGATGGACATGTGGGCATGAGAGCAAGGTCTAAGTTTGAAATGGCGAGCGACCAGATGGTTGGGGTCATACTTGAGAACTGAGTGAAGATTTTCCTCAAAGCAGTCACCAGTCCACGTTTAGCCTCCCGAATGTAGAGGAGACTGTATTGGAAGCAGCAAATACAATAGACCAAATTGAAGGAGGTGCAAGTAAATCGCTGCTTCACCTGAAAGGAATGTTTCAGCCCTTGGGCAGTGAGGAGGGAGGAGGTAAAGGGGCAGTGGTTGCACCTTCTGTGATTGCAAGTGAAGGTGCCGTGAGAGGGAGTTGAAGGGTTGGGGGTGATGGAGGAGTGGACCAGGGTGTCACGGAGGGAGTGGTCCCTGCAGTATGCTAACTGTGGAGATTTTTATTATTTTTTTTAAAGAACGTTTTTTATTGGGTTTTTTATGCGTGGTTTATTTACAGATGTTCACATGGAGAAAACAAAAAGAGATAACAAACACACTACGTACCTAAAAAACAAAGGGGTGGGGAAGTGTATTTACATAGAAGCAACAAAGAGACAATTACGTTAAGCATGTCATGGGGGGGGGGGCTCCCTAAGGCCCCCCCCCCCCCTCGCCATGAAGGGGGGCCCCTTTTCTTATTTTTAAAGAAGAAAATACATACAGAACAAACAGAACAAAACTGAGTGGGCGGGGCACCTGGCCAGCGACCCTGATGATACTTGCTTCTCCTGGTTGGTTTTTGCTGTTGTTGTTTGTTTGCCTCCGCCTCGGCCGTGCTAACTGGGGAGGTTGAGGAAAAGATGTGTTTAGTGGTGGCATCATGCTGGAATTGGTGGAAATGGCGGAGGGTGATCCTTTGAATACGGAAGCTGGAGGGGTGAAAAATGAGGAAAAGGGGGGCCCTGTCATGGTTCTGGGAGGAAAGGGTATGAGGGCAGAGGTGCAGAAGGTGGGTTGGACACCGTTGAATGCCCTGTCAACCACAGGGGCAATCTTGGTTGAGGATAAAGCCAGGCATGTCAGAAGTGCTGCTTTTGAAGGTGACATCATTAGAACAGATGCAGCAGAGGCAGAGAAACTAGAGTCCTTACAGGGAGCGGAATGTGAGGAGCTGTAGTCGCGGTAGCTGGGGGGTTGATAGGTTTGTAATGAATATTGTCATGTGAGAGTACCTTTAAGAAATGAGTGTTTAAGAAATGTGGCTTTAAGAAATGGATGTTTATCAGTGATTTCAGAGTGTGGGTCGAGCTGGGCTGTCTGTCAGCTTTCTACTTTCGTTTTAGGCTGTTTGCTGCAGTGTGTGTTTTAGTTTTGTTTTCAGTTTTGGAGCTGAAGCCAGACAGAGCAGGTGTACTGCTGTTCACTCTGCCAGGAAAAGACTATCTCTAGATCATTTGGTGAATTCAGAATTATAAATGTTCTCAGTAGTGAATGTAAACCTAATGTGCTTCTGTTAGAAGGAGTTTTTTTTCTCTTCTGGATGTTGTTTGGGAAGTTATTAAGGATTACTTAGTGTATTCTTTGGGGGTTGTATTTGAATTAATGGTTGCTATGATGTTCACTGTATGTTTTAAAAAGGTTAACTTGAGTTCATGGTCTGTCTATCGCCAGAAGTGGAGGCAGAGAGGTCAAGGAAGTGAAGGAAAGTGTCGGAGATAGACCATGTGAAAATCAGTGAGAGGTGGAAATTTCAGCAAAACCAATCAATGCTTCCAGGCCCAGACGAGAGCAATGAAGCGGCACCAATATAGTCATTGATGTAACGGAGAAAAGATGTGGGAGAGGGCCTGAGGAGTACTCGAGGAGGAGTGTTCCACATAACCCACAAAAAGACAGACATAACTGAGGCCCGTGAGGCTACCCATAGTCACATCTTGTTATTTACAGGAAGTGAGATAAGTCATATGGACTTTGAACGTTAACTTTGTGTCTCCACAGTTGCTCCTGACCTGCTGTGTTTATGCAGCATTTTCTGAGTTTATTTCAGATTTCCAGCATCCACAGTATTTCCCTTTTATTATAAAACAAAATCTCCTTTCACATTTGCAGCCTGAATATTGCAATTCTGAGCATCATGTTTTTAAAAAGAGGTCAAGGCCGTGGAGAGGATGCAGTGGAAATTTACTAGAATGATGGCAGATTTCAATTATCTGGAGAAGCTAGGATTGTTCTTAGAATAGAGGAGATTAGGGCGGATTGGACCTTCAAAATTGAGAGATTAACAGTGTATAGGAAGAAACTGTTTCTGCTGATAGAAGAACTGGCACAGGCAAGTTAGCCTGAGAATGGCCGCCTTCTGTGTTGTACAAGTCTGAGTAACAAATGAAGAATCCTCCACTCCCCTGGAGTGTGAACATCAGTCTCATTTCCTCCCTGCCAAGGGTGTACTAAGGACTGTACTGACCATGTACTGCCCTGTCCGAGATCACCTAACTTGGTGCATGACATGTAAAGGCCTAAATCCTGCCAAGCTTGTACCATGTCCGATGATGCTGCCACGTCATAAATATTTGAGGCAGAAACTTAATGGTAGTTTTGCATACATTTGATGAAATATGTTTGATTTAGATTGCATGCCTAGGAGTGTGCTGTTGTAATGGTCCTTAAATGTACTGGTTCTTTTTCTAGATATTTGCTGGGAAGGATTCAGTGGTGTCAAAGTGGTGTCTGTCCCCGGCACAGTCAGTTACGCCAGAAATCATGGTGTCTACCTCATCGACCAGGAGGTAAGAATCCTCACTGCATACTGCTGTAAGAATAATAAAATTTTACAATCTAACTCTTAACTCCAACCAAATATCAAGTCGGCAGAAACAAGGCATTCAGCCCAACTGGTCTGTGCAGGCACTTATGCTTCACACGAGTCTCCTCCCATCCGTCTTCAGCTCACCCCATCAGCAAACCTTTCTATTCTTTCCACTCTTGCATTTATCTAACTTCCCCAATAAATACATCCATGCTTCACTTCATGTGGAATCGAGTACCACATTCTTACTACTCTTTGAATAAAGAAGTAGCCCCTGAAATTCCTATTGGATTTATTAGTAACCATCTTATATTGATGGCCTTAAGGCTTTGTCTCCGCAGCGAGTACAAACAGTTCCTCCACATCTGCCCGATCTAACCTCTGTATTATCTTCAAACACCTCTATCAAGTCACCCTCCAGTCTTTTTTCAAGATTAAAGAGTTCCAGCCTGTTCAATCTTTCCTGATAGTTCTGGTATCATCCTTTTCAACCTTTTTCATGCCTTCTCCAGTACCTCTATTAAAAGTGATATGAATTTCCCAGTGATTAACTCAAAGGATCACACACACACAGGTTTCATATGTTATGACTTTTACTGCACAAACAAACTAATATCAACATTGACTCAACATTACTCAATAGGCAAGTAATACCTTTAGCTAGAAAAAAAGACATTTCCCATTAACCAACTGGCACAACTAAAACCCAATGCTATGTTCATGCATTTCACCCACTTTCAGAGAAAATGTAGTCTTCTGTTTAAAGTCTCGGTATCTTCCAGGCTTTAACAGGATTTCTTCTCATTGCCTCACCAGGTTGAATCTTTTTTATAAATGTTTTATTGGGTTTTTGAACAAAGTAGATTTACAGTTATGCACACAGAATAAAATATTTATATATATATATAGAAAAGAAGAGAAAACAAAAACAATAAAAAAAGACTGGTATGATATTGTGCACTAGCTCAACAACAGCAACTCTGTACAGTTAGAAATATTATGTTTAACAAATAAGTAGGCACCTGTTTGTGGGGGGTGGGAAACTGGGGAGGTACATATACATTTGGGTGCTGGAGAAACAATTACATTAGTTATGTCCAATTCAGAGAGGGCAATATGGGAATGGATCTGGTGTCGGTGTTGTTACTTGCTTCTCCCGGATGTTTTCGCTGTCGTTGTCGTTGCGCGTTAACCTCTGCTTCGCCCCGTTCATCCCGTCTTTCGCCTGTATTTTCCTTGCTCCCTGTTACTGTATTTGCCAAGTTTGTTGTTGTTTCCCGTGCTCTCCTTCCGGCTATCATTCCCTTGCCACCCCTTCCCTCTCTGGTTCCCCTCTATTGTTCCCTGTCTCCTCCCTCGAATTCTTGTTAAGTGGGCTCTATGTACCACTTTTAGTTGCATCAGGTTGAGCCTTGCGCACGTGGAGGTGGAGTTGACCCTATGCAGTGCTTCGCTCCAGAGTCCCCACCCTATTTCAATCCCCAGGTCTTCCTCCCATTTCTTTCTTGTTGCGTCCAGTATGGTGTCGGTCCTTTCTACCAGTTGATCATAGTTCCTTTTATCTAGGATGCTTGCGTCCAGTAACTCTTCCAGTAATGTCTGTCATGGCGGTTGTGGATATGTCCTTGTCTCCTTTTGTAGGAAGTTTTTGGGTTGCAGGTACCTTAGCTCATTCCCTCTGGCTAGCTGGAATTTCTTTGTCAGTTCGTCTAGCGTTGTGATCCTGCCGTCCGTGTATAGGTCCCTGACTGTCAGTGTGCCTCTGTCCTGTCCCCACTTTTTAAAGGTGACGTCAGTCAGTGCTGGTGTGAACCCATGGTTGTTGCAGATGGGAGCTTTGTCTGACATTTTGGTCAGGCCAAATTGCTGCGGTAGTTGGTTCCAGGACTGGAGGGTGGTTATCACCACCGGGCTGCTGGAGTGTTTTTTGGGTGGGGCTGGGAGTGCCGCCATGGCGAGGGCCCGGAGAGAGGTCCCCTTGCAGGAGTCATCTTCTGCATGCACCCACTCGGCTTCTGGCTCCTTGATCCATCCTCTTATTCGCTCGGCTGTCGCCGCCCAGTGGTAGAATTGTAGGAGGCCAGCCCACCCGGACTTTGGTTTATGTAAGAACCTCTTTGGTATCCTAGCATTGTCTCCCCCCCCCCCCCCCCCCCCCCCCCCCCCCCTCCCCAATCTTTGCAGGTCCTTTTTTACTTCCTCTGTCAGACTGGTGAGGTTCCATTTGTGGATCCCTTTCCAGTCATGGGCTATTTGGATCCCCAGGTAGCGGAATTTGTGTCAGGCTTGTTTAAACGGCAGTCCCATTAGTGCTGCCCCCCTACTTGTGGGTGTACCTGGAAGATCTCGCTTTTGCTCATGTTGAGTTTGTAGCACGGGAAGGCGCTAAAATCTTTCAGGAGCGTGATGATTCCGTCCATGCTGCTTTGTGGGTCCGAAATGTAGAGGAGCAAGCCATCTACATAGAGTGAGACTGTGCTCTCTGCCACCCCTTCGGATCAACCTTCAGCTTTTTGCTGCTCTGAGAGCAATTGCTAATGGCTCAATTGCTAGAACGAACAGCAGCGAGGACAGTGGGCATCCTTGTCTGGTGCCCCTGTGCAGTTGGAAGTATCGGGAGTTTGTGTTGTTGGTCTGTACGCTCGCCATGGGAGTGTTATATAGGAGCTTTTCTCAGGAGGTGAACCCTGTTCCAAGCCCAAACCGCTCCTGTACCTCTATGAGGTACTTCCATTCAACCCTATTGAAGGCCTTTTCGGCGTCCAGGGAGACGATCACCTCTGGTATTCTCTTCCCCGATGGGGTCATTATCACATTCAGCAAGCGCCTGATGTTCGAGGTTAGCTGTCTACCTTTGACAAAGCTCATCTGGTCCTCTGCGACCACCTCTGGTACACAGTCTGCTTGCCTTTTGGCTAGGATTTTGGCCAGTATTTTGGCATCTGCGTTCAGCAGTGAGATAAGTCTGTATGACCCACATTCCGTTGGGTCTTTATCTTTCTTAGGTATCAGCGAGATTGAGGCCTGTGCTAGCGTGGGTGGCAACGTGCCCCTAGCCAGTGAGTCTGTGAACATCTCCCGCTTGTGTGGGGCCAGTGCTGTTGCAAATTTTTTGTAGAAGTCCGCCGGGAACCCGTCTGGTCCCGGCACCTTCCCCGCCTGCATGGAGCTAATGCTGTCCATGATCTCTCCCAGTGCTAGTGGTGCTTCCAGGCCCCGTTTTCTGCCCTCTCCCACGACTGGTATGTCCAGTCCATCAAGGAACCATTTCATCCTGGACTCCCCCGTTGGGGCTCTGAGGTGTACAGCCTTTGGTAAAAGGCCTTGAAGGTTTTGTTGATCTTTTCTGGTTCTGTTTCTAATGTGCCTCTGGTATCCCTGATTTGTGCAATTTCTCTGTGGCTGCCTGCTTTCTCAGCTGGTGTCAGGTTGAATCTTCTAATGTCCATTTAAACAAAATCTCCTTCACTCAATCTTCTGAACATACTTGAATGAACTTATAGTACCAAGGCACACTCAGCAATCCTTGGTCTTTAATAAAGGAGTTAGGCAATAAATTAACAACAGAACCTCCAAGGTTATAATATCTGGATTATCACCTGAGGTGTGGGCAAATGGCATAAGACCAATAAATTTAGAGGGATAAGTATGTGACTCAAAGACTGGTGTGGGAGAAGTGGGTTTTGGTCCACGTGGCATCAGTACTGGGGCAAGTGGTGGATTTATTATTGGGACGGCCTTTTTCTGAACCATGCTGGGACCAGTGTTCTTACAAACTTCATTAGTAGGGAAGAAGAGAGGTCTTTAAACTAAGTTAGGGAAGGGGTGGTTCTGAAGAGGGAATGCATAGTCCTAAAAAGCCAACGAATGCAGCAGCATTGCAAGGCAGTTATTTAGATAATGATACCGAGAGTGTAACAGGAAGGGACAGAGTGCAAACGTAAAAAACATCAGCAAATAAGGTCAAAGAAGAAAAAATTGTACAAAGGCAAAATCAATCTTTACCTAAAAGCACGTAGGATGCGCCGTAAAATAAACAAATTGATGGCATAAATTGAGGTTAATAGATATGAGGTTAATAGATATGTTAGGCAATTTCAGAAACATGGTTACAGGGAGATAAAAGCTGGGGACTAAATATTCAGGAGGATGTCAATTTTTGTAAATGCAGGCAGGAAGGAAAGGGTTGTTAGTACTGGAAGGAATAAGTTCGATAGCAAGAAATGATCTTGGATCGGATGATGTGGAATCCATATGGATGGAGGTAAGAAATTACATGGGGATGAAGACAGTGGTGGGAGTAGTCCATGGGCTCCCTACAAGTAGCTATATTGTAGGACAGAGAATAAATCAGGAGACAATGAGGACATGCAAAAAAGGCAGCACATAAATCATGTGTCACTTTAATCTTCATGTGGATTGGGAAAATCAAATTGGAAGCGGTAGCCATGAGGAAGACTTCATAGAGTGTATTTAGGATAATTTCCGAGAATAAGATGTTGTGGATCCAACCAGGGAACAGGCTATTTTGGATCTAGTAATGTGTAAGGAGGCAGTTTTAATAAGTAATCTCAGAGTAAAAGATCCCCGAGGAAACAGTGACTGCAACATGGTAGAATTTAACATTCAGTTTAAGAGTGAGAAACTTAAGTCAGAAACAATTGTACTCACCTTAAATAAGGGTAAATTTAAAGAAATGGGGCAGAGTTGGCTGGAGTGGACAGGGAAAGGTGTTTAGAAGACAAGTCAATTGATGAACATTCCAAAAATACTAAATAATCAAGAGGCAAAAGTGGGGGAAGGAAATAAATGGAATAATTTTCACCAGAGAAAAAGTACTAGGGAAACTAATGGGGCTAAAGGCCAATAGTTCCCCTGGACCTGATGGTTGCATCCTAGGATATTAAAGGAAGTAGCTGCGGAGATGGTGGATGCACTGGGAGTAATCTTTCAAGAGTCATTGAATTCGGGAAACGACCCTGAAGACTGGAAAAATGCCAATGTGACACACATGTTCAGAAAAAGGGAGAGAGAAAAGAAGCAGGTAACTACAGATCAGTTAGCTTAGCATCTGTCATTGGGAAAATGTCAGAGTCCATTGTAAAGGATGTAATAGCAGAGCATTTAGACATATGTAATATAATCAAGCGGAGTCAGCAAACCTTCACAAAGGGAAATCATGGCTAATTTATTAGAATTCTTTGAGGTAAGGCAGCACGGTGGCTCAGTGGTTCGCACAACAGCTTCATGGTGCTGAGGCCCCAGGTTCGATCCCGACCCTGGGTCACTGTCCATGTGGAGTTTGCACATTCTCCTCTTGTTTGCGTGGTTTTCGCCCCCACAACCCAAAGATGTGCAGGGTAGGTGGATTGGCCATGCTAACTTGCCCTTTAATTGGAAAAAAGGAATTGGCTACTCTAAATTTAAAAAAAAACTCTTTGAGGTGTTCATGATCAGCATAGATGAAGGGGAATGAGTATTTTTTTAAATTTAAAGTGCCCAATTCTTTTTTTCCAATTAAGGGGCAATTTAGCGTGGCCAATTCACCTACCCTGCACATCTTTGGGTTGTGGGTGTGAGATCCACGCAAACATGGGGAGAATGTGCAAACTCCACACGGACAATGACCCAGAGCCGGGATTAAATCCGGGTCCTCAGCGCCATGAGACTGCAGTGCTAACCACTGCGCCATGGTGCCACCCCTAAAGGGGAACTAGTAGATGTAATAATAGATTTTCAAGAACTGTTCGATACGGCATCGGCTACTTAACACGATAAAAGCCCATGGTGTTTGGTATAGTATATTAGCATGGATAGAGTGCTGGCTAACTAATAGAAGACAGAAAGTTGGGACAAGAGGGGTGTTATGTATAATTATATTGAGTCTTAGTCACTATAGTAAGCACTGCGTATTAATGTACACATGCCTTCTCCAGGCACAGGGGCCAGGGAGGGGGGTGGTTACCATTTCGGGTGGCAACTACCCATTTTAGGTATCTGGGAGTGCAGGTGGCTTGGGACTAGGCTCGGCTCCGTAAGTCCAACTTTACAAGTCTGGTGGGTAGGGTCAAATCGGATTTACTGACGTGGGGTAGCCTTCCACTATCATTGGAAGGCCAGGTGCAGGCAGTTAAGGTGAACAGTGTGCCGTGGATTTTATTTTTATTTCGGGGCCTACCAATTTTTTTGCCAAAATCATCTATTATGGGGGTGGATAGTTTGGTCTTATCATTTGTGTGGGCAGGTAAGGTGGCAATGATTAAGAGGGCGGTACTTCAGACACAGTGGCGTGCAGAGGGGGGGGGCCGACGGTGCGTTGGCCCCGGGCATCCATTGGATGGGGGCATCAATCAGAGGCTATTGCTTTCCCCAATGCCACCCAGATGCCTAAATGTTTCCACCTGAATTTAACAAATTGTTTTGCTAAGGGGGGGGGGGGGGGGGGGGGGGGGGCGTCACAATCAAATCCAGTGACTACCGACATGTACCTTGTGTCAGGGTGAGGTGACTGCGCTCCCAGACTCCCTCGCGGTGGGGAAACCGCTCTATCTGCCGCGCGGGCGGGCGGCCCGGGACTGCGCATGTCCAAGGGAGGGGGAGCTCCTCACATGCAGGGAAAGGCCCCGTCCCCTGATCTGCGTGCTGAGATGTTGACCAATGAAAAAAGATTGAGGACCGGAGGGACTGTGGTTCTCCAGCCAATCAGAGCGCGGGCTTTGTGTGAGTGATAATTGAGCTTTCACACCGACGGAATCTTCCTCCTGTCTCCAACATCTGTGAGTAAAACACTTTCTTTTCTCCCCCTTTCCATTTCTTTTTTCATTCTGACCATCAATTGGTCACTAGCAGCAACTGAAGGGAAAGGAAGTGAATCCAGGGAGGGTTCAGATTCTGGAAAGCTTGGCCCAGGTCTCTCTCTTAAAAATATTGACATCCTTTGCTCCCTCAGTTTGACACATGAAATGAAATGAAAATCGCTTATTGTCAGGGGCTGTTCAGCACAGGGCTACATTGCTGGCTTTGAAAGCAGACCAAGGCAAGCCAGCAGCACGATTCGATTCCTGTAACAGCCTCCCCAAACAGGCGCTGGAATGTGGCGAATGCGGAATGTGACAATAAGCGATTTTCATTTCATAAGTAGGCTTCAAATGAAGTTACTGTGAAAAGCCCCTAGTATTGACCAGGACACGGGGGTAACTCCCCTGCTCTTCTTCAAAATAGTGGCTGTGGGATCTTCAACATCCACCTAATAGGGACAGACAGAGCCTCAGTTTAACAACTTATTTGAAAGAAGGCTGTTCTGACAGTGAAGCACTCCCTCAGTTCTGAGTGTGATTAGGGATTCAGTCATTCACCCCAACTGCTGACACACCAGCGAGTTCACTCTGGGGAGAGGCTGTTCACCTGCTCTGTGTGTGGGAAGAGATTCTCTCAATTAACCAACCTGCTGACACACCAGAGAGTTCACTCCGGGAAGAGGCCGTTCACCTGCAGTGTGTGTGGGAGGGGATTCACTCAGCCATCCATCCTGCTGAGACATCAGTGAGTTCATACAGGTGAGAAGCCATTGACCTGCCCTCTGTGTGGTAAGGGATTCAGTCATTCATCCCAACTGCTGAGACACCAGCGAGTTCACACTGGGGAGAGACCATTCACTGCTCTCTGCACACAGCGGTTTAGAACATCATCTACATTGAAATGAAAATCACTTATTGTCACAAGTAGGCTTCACTGAAGTTACTGTGAAAAGCCCCTAGTCGCCACATTCCGGCGCCTGTTCAGGAGGCTGGTACGGGAAGTTATATTCAAAATGTTTTCCTTTCTCATAATATTTCTCAGTATATTAGGCCTTATACTTGAGTCTTTGGGGCATACAATCAAGATTTGCCCCGGGCATCACCAGACCTCTGCACGCCACTGTTCAGACACGGCAACAGTGGGGCACCTGGCCCTTCCAAACCTGTTATACTATTACTGGGCAGTGAATGCTGAGAAGGTTCGGGGCTGGATTAGGGAGATGGAGTAGGGAGATGGAGGCAATGTGGGTGAAGATGGAGACAGGCTCTTGTAAGGGGTCGGAATTGCGGGCGCTGGCAATGGCGCTGCTCCCGTTTGCCCAAGGGAAGTATTTAGGGAGTCCAGTGGTGGTGGCCACACTGAAAATATGGAGGGAATTTCAGCAGCGCTTTAGGTTGGGGACAAGGTCAAAGTTGATGCCGATCCAAGGGAACCATGGGTTTGAGCCAGCGAGGATGGATGCGTGGTTTCGGGAATGGGAGGAGCGAGGGGTGGTGGAAATGAAGGACTTGTTTTTAGAAGGGCGGTTTGCAAGTTTTGAGGAGCAGGGGGAGAAGTTTGGGATCCGGGGGGGGGGGGAGGTTTGCAGGTGCGGCTTTCGCAAAAGAGGTTTTTGTTGGAGGGGGGGGTGTCGGTGATGGGGCTGGAGGGTTGATCATCTTGCGATCTATGGGGAAGATATGGCATCTCTGGCGGGGGTTAAGGCCAAGTTGGAGGAGGGGGTGGGGATGGCGCTGCAGGGAGGTATTGTGGTGTTAGGTGCTGCAGAGGGTGAATTCTTCAACCTCATAGGCGAAGCTGGGGTTGATACAGCTAAAGGTAGTAAATGGAGTGCCCCTGATGAAGTCGAGGTAAGTTGTTTGTATGAGGGAATGAAAGATATTTGTGAGTGAAATGGAAGGGGCCCAGCCAATCACGTACATATGCTCTGGTCCTGGAGGAAGTTTGGAGGTCATTCTTCAGCACCATGTAGATTTAAAGCTGTCCCTGGGGCCATATTTGGGGTACCGGACTTGCGGAGTTACAGACAGGAGCGGGGGAGATGTCTTATGATGCCCTTGCCTCATTGGTTGCTCACAGGCAGCTCCTACGAGGTCAGTCTCTTTACCTATATCTCAGTGTGGATTTAATAAAATTCTTGCACTTGGAAAAGGTGAATTTTGCTCTTGGGGGGGCGGCGAATGAGGTGTTCCATAAGGAATGGGATTTGTTTATACTACGTTTCAAGGAGCTGGTTACCTTCAACTGCTAGGGAGGAGGACGGCAGGGGGTAAGGGGCAGGTTTGGAGTTTTTGTTAGGGTGGTAGGGGCAGGTTTGGGGTTTTCTGTTGGTTTTTCTTTGGACTGTTGTGTGCTTTAAATGTTAAAATAAACGTTTTGAATGAAAATACTTTTAAAATATATGTCGTCGCCTGAAAGGAAGTCACACATGTCACTAGCACGGGGAAACAGCAACTTTTAAAATACAGCACTGTTCTTGACAATTCCTGCTTCCTCGCATTAGTTCTCCACAATACACAATACAAGAACTGGCGACGATGACTTTGAACGGCGGTGCTTGGTAGCCACCCAGGAGGGGAAAGAATATTAAAGAAAGTCGGGAAAGAAGAATTTGAAGAAAAGCTCTCGCGTGTGCTTTGGACATAATGAGCAAGGTGAACGCGAGTAGCGATCATCTGCAGGATAATTTAGAGCTGGGGGTGTTTAAAAAGGAAGCTAATGCTCGGGTTATTGCCTTGTTTAAATGGGAAAAGCAAGGTAGCTGCTGAAAACACGTTGCAAAGTGTGCATACAGAAAACCTCCATTTGGAAGAAAATGGTGGGCATTTTGGGCACCGGGGGACACTTATGAAAATGTGAAGCATGGGGCTCCTGTGCTGAGCATTATTTATTTTGCGCAGATAAACGTAAAGGTGCAAGAAGTCCAAGGTGAGTCGTAGAGACATTTATCAACATTATGTTTATGAGGCCAGACAGGTGTGTTGGTGGGGAAGCATTTTGGCGATAGCGACCAAAACATGGTTCAATTTAAATTTTCTATGGACAAAGAAATAGACAGGTTACAAAAAAAGGTTTTGGCTTGGGGGAGAGTAGATTTTAACAAGAGAAAGCAGGATCTGGCCATGGTAGACTGTAAAAAGTTACTTGTGGGGAATTCTACAGCAGAGCAGTGGGGGGGGGGGGGGGGGGGGGGGCGTTAAAGATGAAATGGGGAGGGTACAGACCCAATCTGTTCCCTCTAGGGTAATAGGATGGTTTAACAAATCCAGAGAACCATGGATGACCAGAGACATTCAGGATACGATGAGAAGGAAAAGAGAGGCTTTTAACAAGTATAAGGGGAGGAAGTCTGCGGAGGTATTAGTGGAGTACAGAAAATGCAGGATGGAGCTTAAGAAATCAATTGGGAGAGCAAAGCGGGGATATGAGAAAGCTGGATGACCAGTGAACACACAGAACACAGCAGCCAATCACCAGACAGGACACGACCACTAAGCCAGAGGGCACGAGTTTTCCCGCTCTCTTGGGATCCAGCCCCTGAGACAGTCAGAGCCCGTGAGCAGCAACTAGAACACACACCATGTGGTAGTAAGATAGTCTGGTCAGGTTAGCCTCAGGTCTCTAGTCAACTCAGCATAGTGTCAACCCACAGTTAAAGTATGTATTATAATTAAGATTTCAATAAAATCGAGTTGCATTTCTTCAAGTGTTGGAAGCCTGTCTCTCTCACTACTGCAGTAAACGCAGTCCTCGCAGACCCAGCTTACCCAACACATCATGGTACTAGTGAGTCATGCTTGGGTTTGACGGACCTACCTTGAGATAGTCTGCCTTTGACCAGCGATCAGCCACCCGGTAACATGGACAGCGTCCGCCCTCCCCCGCCGCTCCGCATCGCCGGCAACCTCGGTGCTAACTGGAAGATTTTCAAGCAGAAGTTCCAGCTGTATCTTGAAGCCACCGACCTCGACGCTGCATCGGATGCCAGGAAGATCGCGCTCTTCCTCTCTACAGCCAGGGACCACGCTATCCACATCTTTAACTCCCTCACCTTTGCTGAAGGCGAGGACAAGACAAAGTTTAAAACAGTCCTGCTGAAGTTCGACAGCCACTGTGACATCGAAGTCAATGAGAGCTTTGAACGCTATGTGTTCCAGTAGGGGCTTCAGGGTAAGGATAAACCTTTTCAGTCCTTTTTAACCCATCTCCACATCCTCGCGCAGTCCTGCAACTACAGCTCCACTTCCGATTCCATGATCCGCGACCAGATCGTTTTCGGGGTCGACTCCGATCCCCTTCGCCAGCAGCTCCTTAAAGTTAAGCAGCTCACCCTTACCATCGCCATCGAAACTTGCATCCTCCACGAGCACGCTAACAACCGATACTCCCATATCAAGGGGGCAGAGACGGCGCGGCAAGGCCCCCATGATGCGGAGCGGGTGCAGGCCGTAAAACAGCTCCAGGGCCTGAGTCGGGATGAGGGCGGCCATTTTGCGCGCTTTTCCCGGGCTCCTGTGCATTACCCAACACATCAGGAAGAGGACCAAGGGGGAAATCTGTGGGTGGAGCCAGAGGACATTGGTCGGGTATTGGCCAAATATTTCACATCTGTCTTTACCCAAGAGAATGAAGAGGTGAATATCGAACTCGGGGAGAGAGACTGTGAGGTTCTTGAGCAAATTGTCACAGGGAGTGACAAGGTATTGGAGGTATTAGTGGGCTTAAAAATGGACAAATCTCCAGGTCCGGATGAATTGTGTCCTAAGCCTCTGTGGGAGGAGAATGCCAGGGCTCTGACCCAAATTTTTAATTCCTCTCTAGCCACAGGGGAGGTGCCAGAGGCCTGGTGAACAGCTAATGTGGCCCCACTATTTAAGAAAGATTGTAGAGATAACTCAGGGAATTACAGACCAGTGAGACTCACGTCAGTGGTTGGGAAACTACTGGAGAAGATTCAGAAGGAGAGAATCTATCTTCACTTGGAGAGGCAAGGTTTGATCAGGGATAGTCAGCATAGCTTTGTCAGAGGGAGGTCATGCCTAACATAATTTGAATTTTGTGAGCATGTAACTGAGTGTATAGAAAAGGATAGTGCAGCTGATGTAGTTTACATGGATTTCAGCAAAGCCTTTGGCAAGGTCCCACATGGGAGACTTATTAAGAAGACAAATGCACATGGGATGTAGGGTGATTTGATAAGTTGGATTCATAATTGGCTTAGCGGTAGGAGACAGAGGACGATGATAGACGACTGCTTTAGTGTCTGGAAGCCAGTGTCCAGTGGTGTACCACAGGGATCCGTGCTGGGCCCCCGATTGTTTGTCATTTATATAAATGACAGAGATGACTATGTGGGGAATAGGATCAGTAAGTTTACGGATGACACAAAGGTTGGCCGGGTGGTTAACAGTGAGCAGGGCCGGTGCTAGGAATTGCGGGCCCAATTAGAAGTGATGGCGGGGCCCCTACTCTACAAAAGTAAAAATTTATGTATGTTTATATTTCGTGTTGTATGCTCGTCTTTAACCAAAAAAAAACATTAAATGCTTGATATACTAAAATTTTGAAACTTACTTACCCGGGCGGAAGGATTTGGCGGTGCAGGGCTGAAGGATTTGTCGACGGTAATGCGGTGCGTTCCCCAAAAGTAAAAACTACCCTATAGTTCCTCTTAGAATACAGAAAAGGCTTCAAACGGTAACTCTGTCGCCGCTGGCGCGGGGCCCCCTTAAGGTGTGGGGCCCAATTTGATGAAATTGGTCAAATAGGCTTAAAACCGGCCCTGACAGTGAGGTTGAGTGTCTTGGGTTACAGGAAGATATAGATGGGAAGGTCAAAGGGGCAGACAAGTGGCAGATGGAATTTAACTGTGAAAGATGTATGGTGATACACTTTGGAAAGAGTAATTTAACAAGGAACTATACTATGAAAGGTCTGACACTAGGAAGTTCCGAAGAACAAAGGGACTTTGGTGTGTTTATCCATACAGCTCTGAAGGTAGAAGGGCAGGTTAATAGGGTGGTGACAAAAGGATATGGGACACTCGCTTTTATCAATCGAGGCAGAGACTACAAAAGCAGGGAGGTCGTGATGGAGTTGTATAGAACTTTGGTGAGGCAACAGCTGGAGCACTGTGTGCAGTTCTGGTCGCCACATTATAGAAAGGATTTAATTGCACTGGACGGGTGCAGAGAAGATTCACCAGAATGTTGCCTGGGATGGAACATTTAAGTTATGAAGAGAGGTTGGATAGGCTTTGGCTGTTTTCTCTGGAGCAGAGAAGATGGAGGAGTGGCCTAATTGAGGTTTACAAAATTATGAGGTGCATGGAGAGGGTGGGTAGGGAAAAGCTGTTCCCTTTAGTTGAAGGGTCAGTTACGAGGAGGCACAAGTTCAAAGTGATGGATGGAAGGTTTAGGAGTGATTTGAGGAAAATCTTTTTTACCAGAGAGTGGCGACAGTCTGAAGTGCACTACCTGGGAGTGTGGGAGAGGCGGAATGCCTCACATTCATTAAAAAGTACTTCGATGAGTGCTTGGCATGCCATAGCATTGTAGGCTATGGGCCAGGTGCTGGCAAATGGGATTAGGTAGGCAGGTCCGGGATTTTCATGCATCAGTGCAGACTCAATGCGCTGAAGGGTCTCTACTGCACTGTAATGTTCTGTGAGGCCCGGCTACAGCTTACCGAGTCCCCTCTCCTTTCTAGTCAGCCTCACACTGACTGACCTTTTATCCCAGAGCTTGCACTCCCAAGGAGCACAGGGAAACAATCATCCTCAATTGGATATGTCAGGTGCAGGTTATTACACAAACAAAATAGCAGAAGATATTATTGTTCCCACATTCCTGAGCATGGTGGGGAGGGGGGGGGGGGGGGGGGGGGGGGTCGTCCAATTTCAGGTGTTTCATGCAACTGGAGAAGCCAGACACTAAAATATATGAAAAGATTGTAGAGATCCTGCAGCATACTATTCGCCAATGCCTTTGGTGATTGCAGAATGCCTCAAATTCCGCAATGCACATCAAAAAGAGGGGGAATCAATTGCGCAATTTATGGCTGTATTAAAAAGACTTGCAGAGTACTGAGAGTTCAGTGATGTGCTGAATGATACAATTCGGGACAGATTGGTCTGTGGTCTGCGCAGTGAGGCAGTACAGAATCGGTTGCTAACTGAGAGTAACCTTACTCTGAAATAGGCCACGTAAATTGCTGTTTCGATGGAGCTGGCTATGAAAGAAGCTCAACACCTGTGCTTGAATATTCAGATACACAAAATGTCAGCTGAATTGACACCTAAGGGTTTAGAAACTCATAAATGTCACCTATGTGCGAAACAAGGGCATTCATTTGTGGAATGTTGGTGCAAGGATATAATATGCAGAAGCTGTGGGAACAAAAGGTCATCTAGAGCGTGCCTGCTGGAAGAAAAAACAAGCTGCGGACAAAAATAATAAGAAGCCTGAGCAAACCAAAACAACATGTAAACAGAACAAAAGAAGAAGTGCTATGCAAAAGGGTCAAGGGAAACAAGGCGACTCAGTCTAAAGACAAATTATCACTGAATGTGCTAGCCATTGCTGGTGCTATGAATAGATGCTGGGTCACGCCATTGCTGGGTGAACAGTCAGTAAGGATAGAAGTCTTGCTGGTGCCAGAGACTACCTATGAGGTAAATCTCAGACACATTCCCTTGCAACCTTCAAAAATAGTGTTGAAGACACTGGTGAAGTGGGTCCATTGAAGGGCAGCATTGACTTAGCTGTGCAACTTAACAGGCAAACAGCAGATTTGTCTTTAGATATAGTAGAGGGCGATTAACCAGCGTTAATGGGTCGAATATGGTTAGAAAAGAATATGGGGGCGGCATGGTGGCACAGTGGTTAGCACTGCTGCCTCACAGCACCAAGGACCCGGATTCGATATCGGCCCCAGGTCACTGACCATGTGGAGTTTGTACATTCTCCCCATGTCTGCATGGGTCTTACCTCCACAACCCAAAGATATGCAGGGTAGGTGGGTTGGCCATGCTAAATTGCCCCTTAATTGGAAAAAAAAATTTAAAACTAAATTGATTGAACTGGGGCGAAGTCAACCTGCTGGCGAGGTCGATGCCCTATGCTATCAGGCCAAAACTGGAGGCTGATGCGCGGAATGACTGGTGTAGAGTCTTGGAACTTGTCAGTCTTAGTGAATGGGCTACACAATAGTACCAGTCGTCGAAAATGACAAATCTGTACAGATTTGCGGGGTCTTCAAAGTCACCCTTAATCCAGTGTTGTGTGTGGAACAATACCCACAATCCCACATCGATGACCTGTTTGCGGGATTGGCAGGAGGCCAACATTTTAGTCAAATTAACCTGAACCAGGCTTACTTACAGATAAGTGTAGACCAGATGTCACAGGAGCTTCTGACAATTTTGGCACATAAAAGTTTGTTTCAGTACCAAAAATTGCAGTTTGGTATCACATCAGCTCCAGTATTGTTTCAAAGAGCAATGGATCAGATCCTGAGTGGACTAAGCAGGGTCCCGTGTTATCCGGATCACATCCTAGTCACTGGAAAAGACAAAGATGAACATCTTCAGAATTTGGATTCCGCTCTTCAAAGATTGCAAGACTATGGTTTGAGAGTCCATAAGGACAAAGATGAGGTCTTCCGTTGAGTATTTGGGACATGTGATCGATGCCATGTGTCTTCAAAAATAGGATTGTTGAACTACTGTGGAAGATTTGTTCCAAACTTGGCAACCATTTTTTACAACCATTGCATGGCCTGCTGTGCCAAAACAAGAAGTGGAAGTGGTCATATCAATGCAATAATGCTTCTGTGCAAGCCAAAGAAGCGTTGCTCAAACCTGAAGTCCTTACGCATTTCGATCCTACTCTATCCCTACATGTTGGCGTATGATGCATGTCCTATAATGTTGAAGCGATGGTAAGCCTCATCAAATCATTGGGTGAAGAAAGGCCCATTGCCTTTGCGTCTTGAGCATTGGGCACAGCTGAAAGTAACTCTGCACAAATCAAAAGAGGAACCTTGGGGATTATCTATGGAGTAAAGAGATTCCACCAATTTCTGTATGGAAGAAAGTTCACACTGTTGACAGACCATCATCCACTAACGACAATTATTGAGCCACACACAGGTGTTGTGTCACTTGTAGCAAGCAGAATACAGAGATGGGCATTGCTTTTGTCTGCACATACGTATACCATCAAGTATCAACAATCAAGTCTCCGTTGTAATGCAGATGGACTTCCACAATTACCACTACCAAGAAATTTATCAGCAAGTAGTTTGTCAAACTACTCGAGAGGAAGTATTTTCTACTTTGAACAGATAAACAGTACACCTGTCACTTCAGAACAAGTGAAGTACATTCGGAGTGATCTACTGCTGTCCGAAGTAATGGATATGATACTAAGAAGCAGGACCGCAGAACTAAAACCTGAATTGAAACCATACTTTACTAAAAGATTGGAGCTGTCTGTACTGTCAGAATATTAATACTGTGTACTAATATATGCATGTCATCACCGGAAGTGACGTTGCAGGTCACTAGCGAGGGGAAACTGCCAGAGTGAAGAAACAGCCTGTAATGAACAAACCTTGTAAATAAAGCTCTGTTCGATTTTGACCTTCCAATGCTTCCTAGCGTCAGTACTCCACAATGCACAACACGGGACATTTTCACCATAGCAATCTGTAAATAGTGGAGTGCCACAAGGATCCACAATTACTTACAACATATATTCATGACTTAGACAAAGGAAGTGAAGCTACTATTGCTAAATTTGCAGATGACAGAAAGATAGACGGAAAGGCAAGTGGTGAGGGTGAACAATGTCTACAGAGGGATACAGACAGATTACGTGAGAGTGGGCAAAGTTTTAGCAGATGGAATATAATATAGGAAAATGTGAAGTTATGCACTTTGGTAGAAAGAATAGAGGAGCTGAATATTATTTAAATGGAGAAAAACGGCAGAAAACTGCAGCACAGAGGGATTTGGAGGTCCTTGTGCATAAATCACAAAAAGCTAGCATGCAAGCAAATGGAATGTTGGCCTTAATTTCAAAGGGAATGGAGTATAAAAATAGGGAAGTCTTGCTAAAACCTATATACAGCACTAGCTAGACCACACCTGGAATACTGAGAGAGTTTTGATTCCCTTCCCTAAGGAAAGATATACTGACATTGAAAGCTGTCCAGAGAAGGTTCACTAGGTGGATTTCTTATGAGGAGAGGAGGTTGAGTAGATTGGGCCTGTACTCATTGGAGTTTAGAAGATAGAGAGTAGACCTTATTGAGACCTTATTGAGACTCTCAGGGGCTTGACAAGGTAGAGGCTTAGAGTTGTTTCCCCTTGGGAGGGGGAGTCAAGGACCAGCGGGCATAATCTCAGAGTAAGGGGTCGCCCATTTAAGACACAGATGAGGAGGTTTTTCTTCTCTGAGGGTATTGTATCTGAGGAATTATTTACCACAGAGGGCTGTGAAGGCTCGGATGTTCAGTATGTTCAAGGTTGATAGACAGAATTTTAATCAATAAGGAATCAAGGGTTCTGAGGATAAGGCGGGAAAGTGGACTTCAGGATTTTCATACAGATCAGTCATGTTCTCATTGAATGGCGGAGTAGACTCGATGGGGAAAAAGGCCTGTTTCTTCTCCTACATGTTATGGTCTTATGATCTTTACACTCTCCACAAGCTTAATTTCTTCATCCTCACCAGCTTGGTGATTAGCCTGTCCTGATTTTCACTACCTGGCATAGCAGCACCTGTTGTGGGTCTTCTTCACCAAGGCTGTATGGCTGACTGATGCTTAGAGTCTATGGGGGGGATTTTCAGTGCCCTCAACGAGTATTTCTCGGTCATGGGAGGCAGCGCCACTGGGAAACCCGCAGTGGGGGGTTCGCCGTCAGCAGGACTGGAAGATCCCGCTGGAGAGAACAGCCGGAAAATACCCCCATGAATCGCTATGCTGCAAGACAGCTGTGTCCCTCCTTTGTCTTCAGGTATTAAAACAGGCACCTTACTTTCAATAGGTCATGACCTGGGCTCCTGTCCCCATGGCTATCATATCATATGGACTTGTCTCGGGGCAGATTTCATCGGTCACATTCTCCTCTTCAAACTACTCCATTTTACCTTTAATTAAAGGAGACAGTTTAAAACATAACAGTTTTGTACAGTCCAGTATTCATATCAATGTTTTTCTACTGATATTTAAGTAAAGGTTCCATTATCTTTACTTCTGCCGATAAGATAACCGGTCTTTAGCTCCCTGGACTCATTCTATTTCTCTTTTTAAATATACATTAGCAGTTAACCAGTTTTCTGCAGTATTCCATTTTCTAATGAATTTTGATAGGTGAGTTGTCTCAAAACCAGAAATCTTGATACCGCGTCCATGCCTGATTTTGGATCTTGCTGGTTTTCAGAATAAAAGTCTGAAGGTATTTCACAGTCCTTGTCGTGTAATTAGGTAAAGATTGACAGCGATAAAGTCTAAGGCAACCACACTGAAGCTTTGATGAGGCCAAAACTTACTTTGGGTCATTGGAGCGCTCAAGATTGAAGTGCAACGCCCTGAACCTTTCCGAGCTGGGCCGGGTGGGGTCAAGGGTCGCTCCAACCACTCAGAGGGTGGGAAATGACAGGTGTGCAAAGCCTCGATACAACACCACACTGATGCATCAACCCCCCCAAACAACCAGTAAATCTTTTCGCTCCTTTAATAGCACTTATAATTTGTGTATGGCCCACTCATAAAAATGCCCAGCTGTCAGACAATCCCGGTTTTCAGATAGCCAGATTTCAGGCACTGTACCTGTCTATGTAATTAGGCCCCAGGTATCTCTTCTATAAATTATTTTAATATGCACAGGTGCAATCCATTCGGACTATGGGCGTTAACCTCCCTACATTTGGTTAATTTGTCTTAAATGTTTTTGTGTCTTTTTTGATTCTCTTATAATTTTGTGTTCAATTTGTTCGCCTCCCAAGTAAATACCAAGTTAAAATAATTAGTTCATTTTGCTGCCATTTCACTGTTCTTGCCTGTGATTTATTTGGCCCTACTGAGTCCAGATTTTAGTTCCATAGTTCTGCTTTGTTTTCTTAATTTTTTTGTTCTTTCCTAACCTCTGTATTCCTTTTATCACCTTCTCCTATATTATCTATATATTCAGTGTATACCTTCTGCCTTAGTTTTAATTTACCTTTATCTTTTTATTCTTCTGTGGTGTATCACCACTGACTGGCTTGTTTTCATTTTATAAAGGAATCTATCCTGAACTCTATTGATCACTGAGTTAAATACTTCCAGGTTTAAAGATCTGGCAGCAGATTTGATCTCTGTAATGCCCCATTCAACATTGTGCATTACTTTGGTACTAAAATGGCACCCATGTTGCTCACGCACATCTCTGGACTGGATTTTCAGTACAGAGTCAAGGACCTGACCCACGGTTAATAATAGTGTCCTGACCACGCTGCAACTGAATTGCTTACCTGACACGATCCTCGGAATAGTTGCCCTAATTGGGCGGTGAACTTGATGCCATGTTAGTGGCGTTAAGCATTACCAGGAGGCAGAGGCACTGGAATTCTGACATGCCATCCAGGAGCACTATTTTCAAAGCACACCCACTCATGTTCTCACCCTCCTACTGGTGATTGGAAATCCCAGCCCTGGAGCGTGGAGGCCATTTGCCACTTTGGCATATATGCTGGAAGTCTGCAGTGTAGGCAGACTGTGGCACCATTCAGAAAGTAACAGTGATTTGATGCTGTTGCTGTCATTTTCCGACCTCAATGTGCCAACGACTACCCTCTTACTTTGCATTCAACAGCCCACCCCACCGGAACCAGTGTTATTTGAAGGGCTCATCCACAACTTGTAGGTCGGCTGCTGATTAATCTCAAATGGCTCTGTTTGGGTTTATCAAAGTGCATGGTGTTTTGAAGAGTTGGCTAAAGTTGGTGAAGTCAACAGAGAGTGTGTTGGACATGGAGAAGACCTTGGTTGTGACAGCAAGCATTCAGGTTGGACCATTTACTCCCATTCACCGGTGCCATTGTTGCAATTTCCCTTGGGCTGCAACGTGGGAGACAGTTAAAGCAGTAGCAACAGACGAGAAGCGGTTCGCAGATAAAAGGGAAGGGCTCGCAGCACAGGAGGAATGTCAATCTGAAACACATAGCTGCTGTCCAGGGCCCCGGCCAATGCGGGTTTGGGGGAGGGGGGGGCGGGGAGCCTCCATACGGAGAGGTGATTGTTGTTGGGGGAATACCAATCAGAGCCTTGGTAGCTTCAGATCTGCTGATAGGCAGCAGGCAATACAGAACAACGTCGGGCTCTGATTGGTGGATTCCCCTTTAGCGAGGGAAAATAGTTTGCCAGACAGTGAGAGGTGGTGAAGACTAAGTTCAGACACGGATCTCCTGAATTGGTGTGAAGTTTCTGAACTTTCATTGCTAAAGGTGCAAAGCAGCAGCCAGGTCTCTGGCATTCGATCTGGCAGTCAGCCTGAGGCAAAAGTGAGGTCGCCAACCTAACGTCAGGGTGAGAGCCTGTGAAGCCTACAGCAAGGCGAGGCGCTGGCTAACGGTCATCACAGGGTGCAGCACGGTGACTCTCAGCCTCCAGGTCAGGGCTGAGGAGAGCGGGTGGGCAGACAACCAACCTAAAAGAACAGAGGCCATCAGCCCAGATACCCAGCAGCAGCAGCAGCTGGCCAGAAGCACATGCAGTCGTTGAGCTCGAGGTCCAACCATCCGAGCAAGAGGTGAGCAGAGCAGCAGTCGGTAGGTACAAAGAAGGCCAGGCAAGCGCTGGCATTGTGTCTCGGGGAGTCGGCCAGCAGGAGCGGGGCAACTTGACCAGAGTCAGAGACCAGCCAGGCAGGGCTGAGAGTGAGAGAGCTGGACTGGGCAGCAACCGGAACGGGCAGCAAAGGCGAGAGAGAGCAGAGGTCAGGCCAGATAGCCAGCAGCAGCCAGCCAGGAGTACACACAATCACCGAGGCCCGGCCAACTGACCCCTCATGGGGGCAGGGCTCAATGTCATTGGAGACAGACCGCCACATCACCACTAGCAGGGGCGTGACATGGGGCCCCAGCAAAGAGGGTGAGCGCGAGGCCCCCAAAAGTGTAAGTCTGCTTCTGGCTGTCCGGAGGCCTTATCCACCTAAGGTCTTCCAGCAGCACTCCATCTAAGACACGAGCAGAGTATTTGTCTGCGCCCAAAGATACCTGTCACCTCTTGCAGCAAGTCCTGCTGCCCTAGAGCAGGATAAGAACCCTGATGCCCAATGTTGTGAAGGAATTTCTTCATCTCAGAAACCTCCCAGGCTGCAGCAAGTGACAGGTGTAATATAAAGTACTTGGATGAACACTTGAAACGCCATAACATTCAAGGCTATGGGCCAATTGCTGGGGAGTGGGATTAGCATAGATTTAGAGTAGTTTATTGTCGGTGCCAGCTTTATGGGCCGAGGTGCCTCTTCTGTAGTATATGATTCTATGATCTTTCATTTCACCGTTCACTGCTGTGTCATAGAGGTGACAGGCACAACTTAGGTCAGGACAGGGGAGTTCATTGTGTTCTCTCAGAATAGAGAGAAGCAAGTGGAGCACGCACTGCCTCCAGGTCTTCGGGGCAACACTGTAATCATCAACCACAACTGCTATCTGTTCCACAGCCTTCATAATGTCTGTCTGCCCTGAGGGGAGTGGGCCACTTAACTCCTATCCAGCTCCTGCACCATCAAGGCCTCATCCAGTGCTGCATTGGAGAATCCTGAGGCCTGATACAACATTTCCACCCCTCCTTCTGCTCCAAGACTCTTCTCGAACCAGTTCCAGTGCCTGCTGCAGCAGAATGTGTCTCACCATTCAGCGGTGCAGGCTGGCTTTAAGTGGCGTTAGCCTTGCACAAATTTGGGTCCCCTGCTGATGTGTGCAGCTACTCAGCAACTCTCTTAGCGCTGGGCTGCACGCCACTGTCATTTTAATTAGCAAGCAGAATGAAGTTTGCATCCTCCTTGCATCGCTACAAATAGACATGGATTAATCATGATTCTTTCACCCAATTGCCAGCCTTATCTAATTACCCCCCTGTCTTTTAACCCTCAAGCACTTAGTCCTTTTCCGAAGCTGCAGCAGAACTTTAATCATATTGTCATTCTCCCTTTGTGTCCATCCCTATCTCTCCTACATTGTTGTGGGGAATGTTTACTTTCTATTCCTGCCATTGTTTAAGCCATGGTTCTGTCATTATAAATATATCATAATCCCACATCTAAATGAGTGCCTGCAGCTCACCAATCTTCTTTATTATGCTCTACTCACTGACATACAGGCATTCTAAATGCTGCTTTGGTTTTTCATTTCTATCCAGTCTGATCCCTCCTGTTTCTGGATTACTCTTTATTTTTATGCTGTTTCTCTCTCTCAGTCCTGTACCATCTTGTTTCTTCTCTCTGATGTTTCATCTTGGTCCCCCCCCCCAAATATTTTATTTATAAAGACATATTTTTTAAAGAAATTCAAATGAATTGCCTGATGCTTAGGGAGTTTACCTATTGAGTTCTTGATCCATACATATGTGCTCAGCGAACCCATCTCAGCAAAATTGACTTCAGCAGCAATATAATCAGACTCCGTATACCCAGATTAATAATAATAATCTTAATAATCTTTATTGTCACAAATAGGCTTACATTAACGCTGCAATGAAGTTACTGTGAAAAGCCCCATGTCGCCACATTCCAGCGCCGGTTCGGGTGCACAGAGGGAGAATTCACAATGTCCAAATTACCTCACAGCATCTCTTTTGGGACTTGTGGGTGCACCTGGAGGAAACCCACGCAGACTCGGGGAGAATTTGCAGACTCCGCACAATGACCCAAGCAGGGAATCGAACCTGGGACCCTGGCGCTGTGAAGCAACAGTGATCCTGCATGCTATTCAGTGATGTCTTCAAAAAAGGGCAATACTGTCTGGGGACAGAATCAAACATGGTTATGATATCCTCATGGTGAATAGCTGGCCAACCATCACTGTCATAGAATCCCTACAGTGCAGAAGGAGGCCATTTGGCCCATCGAGTTTGCATTGCCCCTCTAAACGAGCACCCTACCTAGGCCCATGCCCCCCAACCTATCCCGTAACCCCATCTAACCTTTTGGGCACAAAGGGACAATTCAACATGACTAACCCAACTAACCTGCACATCTTTGGGCTATTGGAAGAATCGGAGCATCCGGACGAAATCCATGCAATTCAGGGAGAACGTATAAACTGCGCCCAAGGCTGGAATTGAACCCGGGTCCCTGGTGCTATGAGGCATCAGTGCTAGCCACTGTGCCGCAATGTCAAAGTCTTAACATATGACGAACAATTACTTGGGTGACATATTGACCATAAAACATAGGTCAGAATTAGGCCACTCGGCCCATCGAGTTTGCTGCACCATTCAATCATGGCTGATATTTATCTCATCCCCATTCTCCTGCCTTCTCCCCATAACCCCTGATCCCCTTAAGAACCTATCTATTTCTGTCTTAAAGACACTCAGTGATTTGTCCTCCACAGACGTCTGCGGCAAAGAATTCCACAGATTCACCACCCTCTGGCAGAAGAAACTCATCCTCATCTCTGTTTTAAAGGATCGACCCTTTAGTTTGAGATTGTGCCCTCTGGATCTAATTTTTCCTACAAGTGGAAACATCCTCTCCATATCCACTATATCCAGGCCTCGCAGTATCCTGTAAGTTTCAATAAGATCCCCCCTCATTGTTCTAAACTCCAACGAGTACAGACCCAGAGTCCTTAACTGTTCCTCATAAGTCAAGCTCTTCATTCCACGGATCATTCTTGTGAACCTCTCCTGGACCCTTTCCAAGGCCAGCACATCCTTCCTTAGATACAGGGCCCAAAACTACCCACAATACTCCAAATGGGGTCTGACCAGAGCCTTATACAGCCTCAGAAGTACATCCCTGGTCTTGTCTTCTAGCCCTCTCGACATGAATGCTAACATTGCATTTGCCTTCCTAACTGCTGACTGAACCTGCATGTTAACCTTAAGAGAATTGTGAACAAGGACTCCCAAGTCCCTTTGTGCTTCTGATTTCCTAAGCATTTCCCCATTTAGAAAATAGTCTATGCCTAAATTCCTCCTTCCAAAGTGCACAATCTCACATTTTTCCACATTGTATTCCATTTGCCGCTTCTTTGCCCATCCGTCTACCCTGTCCAAGTCCTTCTGCAGCCCCCTTGCTTCCTCAATACTACCTGTCCCTCTACAGATCTTTGTATCATCTGCAAACTTAGCAACAGTGCTTTCAGTACCTTCTTCCAGATCATTAATGTATATTCTTAAAAGTTGTGGTCCCATTGGAGACCTGCAGGTTACAATAGATCTGTATGCAATCAAGGAAATGGGACTGGTGTAAAAATTTGACTAATTATGTTCCTTTGAAGTGCCCTGGGATGTTCTCACGTTAAAAGCACTTTAAAAATAAAGATTCTGGAAATCTGAAATACTGGAAATACTCAGCAAGTCAAGAGTTAACATGGGGGATTTTAACACTAAAAGGTGGGCTGGTTTGGATCAAGCAAAAGGATGAAGTGTTAAAAATCTGAATCCAGACCCCACTCCAGCTTCAATATCCCCACTTTCGGTTTTAACAGAGATGGCACGGGGAGGATGGAACGCAGGGTGGCGGGAGCCTGAAACTACTCCCATGAGGCGGGTTGGCAATTTAAATGTTATAATGAGGCCGCGTGCCTCATTTTAAATTTAACTCCAGGCAGCGGGATTTACCGTGCCTCAGGATACCAGGCAATGGTGAGGACTGCTTCATACGATCCCTCACTCCTTGAATGCTCCAGTTCTTCTCCCCGTAATCATACACCACACGCTTCACCCGCCTCTCCTGGCATACCGCTTTCCTTGCAGGCAATAAATCAAACTGAGCCTGTCGTTCCTTTCTACTGGCCAAAAGTTCCTGAGTGGGATATTCCACATACTTTCCATCCACTTCCAAAATTGGTCTACTAGCCCCTGCTACTCCTCTCTTGCGTCCCTACCCACCTGCACCTTAAACAAGGTGATTGCGTCCTTTACCACCATCTTCAGCGCCTCCATTTCCACTGATGGCGAGACCTCCACATTTTTATTGAAACCCCCCCCCCCCCCCGCCGTCGCCGCCGAAGTGGTCAATGAGCGCGGCTCAGATTGATTCATCTTCGGATGCAACGCCGTGTTTAAATCCCCCCCTAAAATTAACTGATGCGTGCCCAGGCTTGGGTTGGCCACCAACATCCTCTTCATAAACCCTACATCATCCCAATTTGGGGTATACACGCTAACCAACACCACCAGCCTCCCCTCCAAAGCGTCCTACACTATAACATATCTGCCCCCCTGATCTGCCACCACCTTCTCCATTTGGAACCTAACTCTCTTCGCCACCAGTACCGCTACTCCGCCGGGCCCTGCTATCAAATCCCGAGTGAAACACCTGACTCACCCAACCCTTCCGAAGCCTATCCTGGTTCTTCGTCCTCATATCAGTCTCCTGCAGCAGCACCACATCAGCCTTCAAGCTCTTTAAATGCAAAAGACTCTTGCCCTCTTCACCGGTCCACCCAACCCCTGCACGTTCCACATTACCATGCTGACTGGGGGTGTCTCTCACCCCACCGTCAGACATGTCCATCCCGCAGGGCATACCTACTCTCTGCCCCCCCCCCACCCGCCCGCCAACATCTTAGGCCCACCGTCTTGCCCAAATGGCCCCTGACCCGCCCCACAAATGAGACTAAGCCCGACCCTTAATCACTGTCAAGCAATTACCACCCCCACCCCCCATCTCAGTGAGAAGGAGACAGTTAGGGTAAAAAAACTGGCAATGGTTAAAGTGGCAGAGGACATTCACAGGGTCACAGATGTAGGTTGGACAAGGGAAGAAAAAAATAGAGTGGAGATGGGAAGAAATCAGTTTAGCGGGCAAGAAAAAGCTGACACAATAGGCCTAACTAGGTAGTTCTGTTTGTGGGTCTTGGGAAAGAGGCAGAAATGAGCTGTGCGGTTTTGATGGACTATGGAGTTTGTGGTTGGAAATATCTCCAGGTGAGGTCAGTGACAGTGTGTGATACAATGGCTTGATGCTTGGTGGTGCGGTCATGGTCCAAAGAGTTGAATGGAGGTATCAGGGTGTTGGTGTTCAACTTCCACGAGGCAGAGGTCAGTTCCCCAAACAACAACCTTGTCAGCAGGTTTAATGACAATAGAACATAGAACAGTACAGCACAGAACAGGCCCTTCGGCCCTCGATGTTGTGCCGAGCCATGATCACCCTACTCAAACCCACGTATCCACCCTATACCCATAACCCAACAACCCTCCCCCCCCTCCCCCCCTTAACCTTACTTTTTAGGACACTACGGGCAATTTAGCATGGCCAATCCACCTAACCCGCACATCTTTGGACTGTGGGAGGAAACCGGAGCAGCCGGAGGAAACCCACGCACACACTGGGAGGACGTGCAGACTCCGCACAGACAGTGACCCAGCCGGGAATTGAACCTGGGACCCTGGAGCTGTGAAGCATTTATGCTAACCACCATGCTACCGTGCTGCCCAATGTTAGCGTTGCACCTGAGAAATCAGAGTGCTGCAAGTTCAGACAGAAACAGGCTAGAATGAGTGAGGGGAGCAGAGAAATTGATATCACACCAGGACGATCCACTGTGTGAAGGAAGATTCCTGGCCAAAAAATTGGGAGCAGAAGGAGGGCAAGGAAGAAGAGCTCAACATTGTGCTGAGCTCAATGAAGGGATGAAGCTATGGTCTTTCCTGTGGTTCAAGGTCAGAGAGGGTAAGGTTTTGCACTGGAAAATCAGTACTGGGAGCTGATTCATGGCATTACTCCCTTTTCTCTGCCTCAGGATTGTAGAGTCAGTCCTCCATGGGAGAGCTAATCCACAATCTCCTGTTATCTGAAGTAAAATAGTGCTGGTACGAGAAGTTCCCATATATGCGTGACTGTGACTGGGACTGTGATATGTAGTAATGAATTCCACTTCTCTCTCCAGGGTTACGTCAGTGATATTATCTACAAAGGGACAGAAGAGAGGATAAAGGAATGTGCGCTACAGGATGGCAGAGTTCCGCTGGTATGTGGGAAGAACTTCTGATTCTCCTTGTTATCTTGATTGAAGGCTGGAATAGCACAGTGCAGATGGAGACCATTTGGCTCATCAAGTCTGTACTAGCTCTTCTGAAGAGCAATCCATGGTTCCTTTCCCCAGCATTTTCCCCTTTAAATATTTGTTCGATTCTGTGTTGAAAGTTACTTTTGAATGTGTATCCACCACCTGATCAGGCTGTGCATTGCAAATTCTATCCACACTTTGCCTGTAATGTTTCCACTTGTGTCACTGCCCTGTGAAACTCCCTCCCCAAATCCCACCAATTTGTCACCCTCTCTCCAATTCTAAGTCTCCCGCAAGCTGTTCTCTTCAATCGCACTTCAAGTCCCCCTCCCGTTGCCTAGCACCAGTGCTACAGCAGTATTTTGAATGTACACCTCAATCTGTGTGCCAAAGGGAAAACCTGTGTTCTCCCACACCACTGATGACTCCTCGCGTTGCTCGACTCAAAGGTTAGTGAGAAGTGTACGTTTAAAAAAAGATCGGCGGTTGGCTTCACAAGTCTAAAAGATGAAAGTGTAGCAGAAGCAGAGGAATAGAAACAGTGAACAAAAAAGATGGGCAAGAGAAAAGGAAGACAAAAAAGGGGGAGTGTTGCAGCTACCCGGGGTTTAGAGGGATGTTGGAACTCACTCGAGACCCAACGGGACAACCCGATTGATCTCCCCATGGGGCTCGCAGAATAAGAGCGCCCCTGCTGAGGCGCGACGGCCTAATTGCAGGGCTCATTAATTTCCATAAATAAAAGCCGGCCCAGAAGGGAACCAGCATCTTTGGATGGTCCTGGCTGGGACTAGTTGTACCCTCTGCCGTTTTGCGGCTTTACTTTACTTCGGAATAAAGTACTCTGCTTCAAACCTTTTTGGGACTCCGTGTGATTACGATACGGGCGAACAGCAAAGGGAAGCTGTGGAAGATTACTAGGATGTTGCCTGGTATGGAGGGAAGGTCTTACGAGGAAAGGCTCAGGGAATTGAGGTTGTTTTCGTTCGAGAGGAGAAGGCTGAGAGGTGACTTAATAGAGACATATAAGATAGTCAGAGGGTTAGATAGGGTGGACAGTGAGAGTCTTTTTCCTCGGATGGTGATGACCAACACGAGGGGACATAGCTTTAAATTGAGGGGTGAGAGATATAGGACAGATGTCAGAGGCAGTTTCTTTACTCAGAGAGTAGTAGGGGTGTGGAACGCCCTGCCTGCAACAGTAGTAGACTCGCCAACTTTAAGGGCATTTAAGTGGTCACTGGATAGACATATGGATGAAAATGGAATAGTGTAGGTCAGATAGGCTTCAGATGGTTTCACAGGTCGGCGCAACATCGAGGGCCGAAGGGCCCGTACTGCGCTGTAGTGTTCTATGTTCTATGTTCTATGCCATATATTAATTTGCCGATTTGAAAATAATAAAGGTAACACGCTTATCATTTGAAGTTGTTGTGACAGCTGAGTTTAACTGCAATATGATTATGCTCCTGGAGCACTTCAAACAGCCACAGAACCTAGCGATTCTGCCGTTGCCAGGTATAAGATTTCCCACCTTTGAACCACACCATAGACAGAGATTGAAGGGCTGGCACACTTTAAAAAGAATGATGATGTGCATGAAGAACATTGCCAAGATACCAGACAGCACAAAGGAAAATGGGCAAAATTTTAGATAATTATAGATCATTTGCATTTTAAAATTACAGGTCCTTGTATATTTATATTATTAATAAAGATGCAGAGATGGTAGATAAATTTAGATTGTTCTTAAAGGCAGATTAGCACTTAATAACTTAAAACAGAATTCCATTAATCTCATACGGGCTGTACATTGGGTTATGCTTTGTTCTGTTAAAAGGCATGCTTGTTTTTTTTATCTATAGTTCACATTGTGAGCTGGTGCCACAGAGATTCAGCATTCTGAATTGTGCCCATAACTCAGCGACAGATTTTCAAACTGATTGCAGAACAAACATACGAACTGGAATGTGGAAGGCTTTCAGATATACAACCCAAATGAGGCTAATATTAACAGTTTCTTAAATCACGCAGCGTGTCACAGAGATGAGACTCCAATATGCTGTTCTGTCAAATTTTGTTGAGAGTTTCCTGGAATAACCTGTCACCATGTTGACAAATAGCATCACTAAAAGAACAACATCAGCAATGGACAGTTTCCTCACACACAAGGCTAAGCAACAAATGAAAAAATACAGTCATGTTTTGACAGCTACCATATTGTCTCCAAGTTCTCATTCCGATTGTGGATTTTTTCTTTTGCATTACATTTGTTGCCTTCCTGCAAAATGAATACTTTTTCGTTGCTTGTGGTCCAGGGTAACACATGATCCTTCAGATCTTGGCCAAGTGGCCGTCCTTCACTTATGGCATCTATGGTTAGCAAGGTATTTAACTTTGGAGGGCATCAAAACTGCATCTTGCATCCTCACCTGATCACGCTGGGTTCTTTCCAGGAGGGGTGCTGATGCCAATTCCAGTGGCCTACCTATCTGACCAACTTGATTGAGTTTTTCGAAGTGGTGACCTGGTGTGTAGACAAGGGAAATGCATTTGGCATCATCTACTTGGATTTCAGCAAGGCTTTTGATAAAGTCCCACATGGGAGACTGATAGCAAAAGTAAGAGCCCATGGGATCCAATGAAATTTGGCAAATTGGATCCAAAATTGGCTGAGGTGCCAGGAATCTGAGGGTGATGGTCGAGGGGTGTTTTTCTGACTGGAAGCCTGTGTCCAATGGGGTCCCGCAGGGATCAGTGTTGGGACCCTTGCTGTTTGTGGTTTATGTAAATGATTTAGATATGAATGTAGGAGGGTTGATCAGTAAGTTTGCGGATGATACAAAAATGGTACACAGCAAGAAGGATAGCCTTCGATTACAGGAGGATATAAATGGGTGGTCAGATGGGATGATCAGTGGCAAATGGAATTCAATCTGGATAGGGTGTGAGGTGATGCACCTGGACAGGATAAACAAAGCAAGGGAATACATGATAAATGGCAGGACGCTGGGAAGCATCAAGAATCAGAGGGACTTTGGTGTGCATGTACACCCGTCCCTTAAGGTAGCAGAGCAGGTGAATACAGTGGTTCAGAAGACATATGGTATACTTGCCTTTATTAGCCGAGGCATAGAATTTAAGAGCAGGGAGATTATGCTGGAACTGTATAAAATGTTGGTTAGGCCGCTGCTAGAGTATTGTGTGCAGTTCTGGAATCCACATTTTGTGAGGTATATGATAGAACTGGAAATCTACCAAGATGTTGCCTGGGCTGGAGAGCTTTAGTCATGAAAAGAGATTGGATAGACTTGGATTGTTTTCCTTGGATTAGAGGAGACTGAGGGGGGACAGGATTGCATTTAGTTTCCCTTGTTAGGAAACTAGTGGTGGTGTCAATGGTGCCAATACTCCTGAGGGGGGACAGGATTGAGAGGTATAAAATTATGAAGGGCGTAGATAGATTAGACAGGAAGAATTGTTTACCCTTGGTGGGCAGGTAAATGACCAGGCGGCATAGATTTAAGGTAAGGGGCAGGAGGTTTAGAGGGGATGCCTCACTCTGCTGCTTTAAAGCACTATTCAAAACCAACTTCTTTGGTCACCACTCCTAATGTCTATTTATGTGGCTCAGTATGCAAATTATACTCCTGTAAAATGTCTTAGGCCATTTTACCTCATTAAAGGAGCAATATAAGTACTTGGTATTGTGGTCGTATGCCTTGCTCATCAAGGTAGTACTTTGAAAGAGTCACATAAGTTGCTAAATGCAAAGTTCTGGGGAAATTAAAACCCATTTAAAAAAAGAGACATCTTGAAACCTAATTCACAAATAAATGGTGCAGACTTTTAATTTCAGTAACAAAAGCCTGAACACCTTTTTATGGAATTGTCCAGTGCACAAATTCAGCAGTGAATTTTGCAGTTAAACGTCACTGACCCACCATCACCGTAGCAAGAATTGCATTTAGTTTCCCTTGTTAGGAAACTAGTGGTGGTGTCAATGGTGCCAATACTCCAACTCTGCATATCTTTGCTCTTTCATTGTATAGGCATCACGGTATACTGGTGGCCTTTATCTGTAAGGGGTTGTTGCAGAGGAAATATTGATATACAATTAAATTATTCTGTATATAATCTCCAGTCTCCACCAAAGCTCAGCACGGTAGAGAAATAAAAATGAGATATCTCCAGTTTTGGAACGACCAGCTTAATGCACTACCATCTCTACATCAATGAGCTTTACAAGAAGAGTATAGATTTAAGACCGAGCCAAGTCTTAGACATAGACATAGAACAGTACAGCACAGAACAGGCCCTTCGGCCCTCAATGTTGTGCCGAGCAATGATCACCCTACTCAAACCCACGTATCCACCCTATACCCGTAACGCAACAACCTTAACCTTACTTTTATTAGGACACTACGGGCAATTTAGCATGGCTAATCCACCTAACCCACACATCTTTGGACTGTGGGAGGAAACCGGAGCACCCGGAGGAAACCCACGCACACAGGGGGAGGACGTGCAGACTCCACATAGACAGTGATCCAGCCGGGAATCGAACCTGGGACCCTGGAGCTGTGAAGCATTTATGCTAACCACCATGCTACCCTGCTGCCCCTTACATCTTACATCTTCATCTTACATGTCCTCCATTCTTGCTTCTGGTATGTGTCTGTCCTCATTAAATAGCCATGTTCAAAAACTGTCAATGTGGAAAAGGGCTAAGAAAATATCATGTTTCCTCACGTGTCAGGCTGGAATTTTAGTTGAGACTGAGCCTGTAGACACACTTCAGCTGCTTGTCATGGGGAATCATTGGCTAAATCCATTTGTTTAAAAGAATAAGAGCATTAGGAACAGGATTAGGTCAATGAGCCCCTTGAGCCTTCTCCGCCATTAGTTAGATTGTGGCTGATATGTACCTTAACTGCATTTAGCCACCTTAACTCCTATCCTTTAATATCCTTACATAATAAATATCTATCAATCTCCATCTGAAAAGCTAAAATTGACTCCCAGCAGTAACAGATATTTGAGAGAGAGATTAGATCACTCCTTTCTGGAACAGCATAGCTCTAATGTTAAGATTATACCTCTTGTTGTATATTCCCCCACCTCAGCACATCATTTATCTCTATCTACTTTGTTAAATCCTTTTCTAAGCACCTCGATTCGGAGACTCCTCAACCTTCTAAACTCAGAGGACTGGAAACCAACTCTATGCAACCTGTCCTTATAATTTAACCCTATGAGCCCCAGAATCATTTTGGTGAATGTCCACTACAACCGCATCACGGTCACTATATCTTTTCCCAAGGTGCAGTACCCAGAACTGAATTCTGTA
Source organism: Scyliorhinus canicula (assembly GCF_902713615.1). NCBI lineage: Eukaryota > Metazoa > Chordata > Chondrichthyes > Carcharhiniformes > Scyliorhinidae > Scyliorhinus > Scyliorhinus canicula. The sequence continues at coordinate 86,908,083 of NC_052154.1, read as the reverse complement.
ATTCAGATGAGGTCTGATCATGGCTCTGTATGAAATAAATGGCTGCATTAACTTTACAGAAAGAAAAGAAGGCACGATGGCGCAGTGGTTAGCACTGCTGCCTCACAGCGCCGAGGACCCGGGTTCATTCCCGGCCTTGGTCACTGTCCGTGTGGAGTTTGCACATTCTCCCCGTGCCTGCATGGGTCTCACCCCCACAAACCAAACATGTGCAGGGTAGGTAGATTGGCCACGCTAAATTGCCCCTTAATTGGAAAAAAAAATAATTGGGTACTCTAAAAATGTTTTTAAAACTTTGCAGAAAGAAGAATTTACTATGGGTGCAATAATTATTTGTGTGGGAATGTCGGGTAAAAAGTCTACAGAGGGATGCAGACAGGTTAAGTGAGTGGGCAAAAAGTTGGCAGATGAAATATAATGTGGGAAAATGTGAAGTTCTGCACTTTGGTCAAAAGAATAATGGAGCTGAATATTATTTAAATGGGGAAAAACTGGAGAAAACAGCACTGCAGCACAGAGGGATTTGGGGGTCCGCATGCTGATATCACAAAAATGAAACATTGGCTTTTATTTCAAAGAGAATGAAAAATGAAATGAAAATGAAAATCGCTTATTGTCACAAGTAAGCTTCAAATAAAGTTACTGTGAAATGCCCCTAGTCGCCACATTCCGGCGCCTGTTCGGGGAGGCTGGTACGGGAATTGAACCCCGCGCTGCTGGCCTTGTTCTGCTTTACAAGCCAGTTGTTTTACACATTTTGAGGAGTATAAAAATAACCAAGTCTAGGTAAAGTTATACAAGGTACTAGTTAGACCACACCTGGAATACAGTGAACAGTTTTGCTCCCCTTAAATAAGAAAATATATACTTGGAGGCATGCAGAGAGGGTTCACCAGATTGATCCTGGGTATGGAGGGATTTTCTTATGAGGAGAGGTGAGTAGTTTGGGGCCTGTACTCTTTGGACTTTAGAAGAATGAGAGGAGACCTTATTGAGTCATATAGGATTCCCAGGTGACAGGGTTGATGCTGAGAGGATGTTTTCTCTTCTCTATGACCAGAGGGCATGATCTCTGAGTAAGGAGTCAGCCATTTAAAACAGAGATGAGGAGGAATTACTTCTCTGAGGGTGGTGAATCTGTAGAATTATTTACCACAGAGGACTGTGGAGGCTGGGTTGTTAAGTATGTTCAAGGCTGCGATAGACAAATTTTTAATCTGTAAAGGAATCAAGGGTTATAGCGGAAAAGTGAAGTTGAGGATTATCATATCAGATCAGGCATGGCAGAGCAGACTCGATGGGCCGAATGGCCTACTTCTCCTAAGTCTTATGTATAACAAATAAATGTCCTATTTTGCACCTTAATATTAAAGTATAATACAATGCAAGTAAGGTAGAGCTATTAAATAGTTAGGGATTTAATTATTTAAATATAGATATTTAAATATATTTATTTAAGATTCTCGTTTTGGTAAGACAATGATGTTGACAGTGACAGTTGACATGATGTTGCACTCCACTGGGATTAGTAATGGGAAAAATCAGCATGGCATCTGCTCCTGATTAGTATCCGTGGTCTTTGCTGAAGATGGGCGTGTGAATATTAGAAAACCAATATTGGAAGTGCCCAAAGTAATTTTTAAGATAAATTGATGCAACCTGAAGCAATTGGATTCTGTACCTACTGGGAACAAAGCTCATTATAGCTCTGCTTATTCTGACAGTTCAGTGAAATGCGAGTATGCACAGTATGTTTTCCTCCTTAGTGGAAGTGTGTGGTGTGTTTCCTTTTGTTTTCTAACTGCATACTCCTGTTTCCACTGGTGGGAGAATCCAAAACATGGGGTTAGAGCCAGGTAATTTAGGAGTGAAATTAAGAAATACTTTCATAAGTCGTACAGGGTCATCGTGGGTATCTGGAATCAACTCACTAAAAGGCTGTGGCAGGTGAGGGCCAACTGAAACTTGCAAGACTGAGACTGAATCATTCTCCTTGTTCTGATGGAGGCAGACCAGTGCACCATCAATAAATATACTATTCAGGGACGTTTGCCCACTTACATTGCATTTTATATCTCTGGAAATGTCTTCCTCACAATCTGTTCCCAAGTTTGAGCCAGAGATGAAGCAGCATTTCTGTATTCTGTTGCCTGCATTTTACTCTGGTAAGTAAAGTAAAGTCGCCATAGTCCTGGATGACTATAGGCCGCCTTCCCCCTTGAGACACTTGGGACCAGCAGGAAGAGCAACCAGTGGCTAAGGAACCAGACATTAGAATGAGTAAAGGCCTCATCAGGAGAATAAAGGGAATCTGCCCCCACATTTAAATCATTCATAAATTGCTCAAATTGTGAGATGCTCAATTTAAAAAAAATAAAGCCTCATCTCCGTCAATGGTTGCTTCATGTTCCTCCAGGTGTCGGGTATAGTGTTCTTCTCATGGGAGACTGCTGAGAAACTCCTGGCTACACATGTCACCCCTCCTCTGGACTCTTGCACCTACATGGGTTTGGATTCAGGAACTCGCCCCGTTCAGGTACTGTTAACACCCTGGGACCCTGGTGAGTCTTTTTTCAACACAGGAGCTGGAGCAGTTCAAGATTAAAACCCACCACCATCTTCTCAGGGCAACGGGAAATGGACAAGACCTGCTGGTATTGCCAATGTTACCCACATCCTACAAACAACAAATGAGAAGAGTGCCTTTCAGCCACATTTGGCACTGTGAAAGTGTTGACTCCGCTAACCAAGCTAGAATACACGAGGTGAACTGAACTTGCATTCAACAGTGAGACCAACCTGTATCTCATCTGAAAGACGGCACCTTTGATAGTGCAGCACTCCCTCATACTGCGCTGGAGAGTCCGCCTAGATTATATGCTTGAGTCTCTGAAGTGGAATTAGGTCCCAGCCTCAGCCTGAGATGTGTGAGTGCTGCCCACTGAGACATAGCTGAGATTGCTGCAGGGAGTTAACAGTGCAGTGTTGCAGGGTCTAGACTCAGTTGAAGAATAGACACTATGACAGAGGGTGACCAGGAGGTTTGTATTCCAACATGACTCTGCGCTTTGAGGCGAGGAAATGTCAGACATATCGGGCCATGGCATAAAATGTGAAAGGGATTTTTTTGCGAGCACAGCTATGGATTGTACCTCTATTGCTTGTATATACATTCCTTCTTATCAACAGCTGTCTATTTTCTTTGACATCTTGCTGTGCATGGCACGCCACACTTGTGAAGACGTCTTTGTGAATAGAGCAAGTAGAGTTCTGCAGAGCCACGACATTACTAAGCCCACCAGAGCTGACAGCAGTGATATGGCCATCATGAGGAGTGCCAGAGCTGTGCTGTGGCAGGAGCTCCGAGGGATTCCCATCTCTGTGGGTGAGTAACACTTGTACTCGTACCTCTTGTGTTTCAATTCGTCTGTACAATTGCTCCGCTACAGTTCGACCTTTCAGGTATTGCTTCTCCACAGCTACACACGAAAATACAAAAATATCTCTTATGGTTCAACTCCACTCTGGGTCTTTCCGGATCTGTATGGTTTAACTCAACCCTGGATCTGTCCTTGTCTGTGAGGTTCAACTTAACCCCGGATCTCTCCTGGTCTGTATTTTTCAGCTCAACCCTGGATCTCCCCTGGTCTGTATGGTTCAGCTTAACCTTGGATCTCTCCTGGCCTGTATGGTTCAACTCCATTCTGGGTCTCTCCTAGGCTGTATAGTTCAGCTCCCCTTTGGGCTTCCCCTAGTCTGTATGGTTCAGCTCCACTTTGGGTCTTTCCTGGTCTGTACGGTTCAGCTCCACTCTGGGCTTCCCCTAGCCTTTTTGGTTCAACTCCACTCTGGGTCTCTCTTAGGCTGTATAGCTCAGCTCCACTCTGGGCTTCTCCTAGTCTGTATGGTTCAGCTCCACTCTGGGCTTCTCCTAGTCTGTATGGTTCAGGTCCACTCTGGGCTTCCCTTCGTGTGTATGGTTCAGCTCCACTCTGGACCTCCCCTTGTCAGCTCTACATTACTCAAGCCTTCTTGAATAGAACTTGAACTTGTTGCTTTCTAATTCAAGAGGCAAGGGTTCAACTAACTGAGCCAAAGCTGACATGGTAATGTTTGTTGTACTTTGCAGCCTACGTAGCTGATGGTTGCTATGACTACATGACCTTGTCGGCAGATGATCACATACGGAACCTGACGCGGAGGGGAAGCGTGTCGAGCTGTTTCATGGCCCGTCACATTGTTCATTCTGAGCTGACTGTACGTAACACCTGCCTTTATACTACAGAACCTGACAACTACATATCCTTCCCTCCTTCCAATTCACCCTCTGGCAACAGCGCAGGTACCTTCTATTCAAGTAAATAGTCCAACCACACAAGCCAATGATCCTTCTTCCCCACCACAGGTTAGTGAGTAGCTTTCCGTGTGTGGTACTGGGCTACAGGAAGAGGAGTAGGCCTTTCAGTCAAATCATGGCTGATGTAAATCAATTCCATTTACTCCCTTCTTCCCCCATTTTGATCCATATCCCTTCATACCTTGAACCAATACTAATCTGTTCATCTTGATTATGAAAACTCAAATTGACCTGGAATCCACAATTTCACCGTTTCATTTCCCTTTGTGTGAAACTATGTTTTTGGCAGCATTGTGCCACAGTGGTTAGCACTGCTGTCTCACAGCACCAGGGACCCAGGTTCAATTCCTGCCTTGGGTCACTATCTGTGTGGAGTTTATACCTTCTCCCTGTGTCTGCATGGGTTTCCTCTGGATGCTCCAGTTTCCTCCAACTGTCCAATGTTGTGCAGGTTAGGTGGATTGGCCAGGCTAAATTGCCCCTTAGTGTCCAAAGAAAACCGATTAGGTGGGGTTACTGGGTTACAGGAATGTGGGGGTGTGGGCCTAGGTAGGGTGCTCTTTCAGAGGATCCCCTGATGTGGAGATGCTGGCGTTGGACTGGGGTGAGCACAGTAAGAAGTCTTACAACACCAGGTTAAAGTCCAATATGTTTGTTTCAAACACTAGCTTTCGGAGCACTGCTCCTTCCTCGGGTGAATCCTGAGGAAGGAGCAGTGCTCCGAAAGCTAGTGTGTGAAACAAACATGTTGGATTTTAACCTGGTGTTGTAAGACTTCTTACTGTGTTTCAGAGGATCGGTGCAGATTTGATGGGCTGAATGGCCTCCTTCTGCACTGTAGGGTTTCTATGAATACAAACCAAGTTTCTGTAACCTGTCTTCAAGTCTCAGTGTAATTGTGATGAATTGAGGCTCTGATCCCCCAAAGGCCAATGTATCTATATTTATTACGAAACATTGTGCCACAACTCAATGCATTACTCCGAGGTAAGGTCTGACCAAGGATCCAATGAAGCATCATTTCACCCCCTTTCAACATTCCGCTAAATCTTCGATTACTTGTAGTAGCATTTAGGACCGGATTTTGGCATCTGAGGTGAGTGACACGAATCAGGAAATTTCCTTACTTGCCCTACCCCTGGCATGGTAAAATATTCCCAGAATTATGAGATTTTAGGTCCTGGGGGTGGAGTTGGGAGGGGGTGCGAAATGCAGTTGGGTCCACTAAACCAGGAAGCAGAATTGAAGGCCTATCTATGTTCTCTGGACATTAACGCTCTAGTCTTCACCCTCCACCCACCCTTCACATCCTCCATGCTAACTTGATGCCAATTCATGCACTCCACCCACCCCTAATGGCCCTTCATGACCCCCATTCTAACTCAGTGCCAACTCATCCAGTATCCACCTTGTGCAAACCTTAGGAGCCATGTAGGAATGTAGCCATGTAAAAAAAAAACAGAAATAAACTTCTACAAATTAAATACATACCAAAGAGACTTGATGGTGGAAAAAGACTCCCATTCACGAAAGCATCAAAGCTTTTGAAATGAAATGAAAATAGCTTATTGTCACGAGTAGGCTTCAAATGAAGTTACTGTGAAAAGCCCCTAGTCGCCATATTCCGGCGCCTGTTCGGGGAGGCTGTTACAGGATTCGAACCATGCTGCTGGTCTGCTTTCAAAGCCAGCGATTTAGCCCTGTGCTAAACAGCCTCTCAATTGTTTAATTCTTACCTCTTTTCATGCTCCTGATCCTTTAATAGCTCTTTAAGCTATCAATCAAGCTGTGAACTCACAACACCATGCTGACATAATTGTACCTTTTCAAACTCAGCCAAGCATTCAAAATGAATAGCCTTTGGGGAAATGGCAACAAATTATTGAAACTTCTAAAAGCTAAAGGTCGGCAAAATGGTACACTAAGACATTTTTCTAATGCTTACCTGAAATTGAAATCAAATTATATTATAATCACAAGTTTATGAAAATTTGATAAAGGAGAAAGAGTTTATTGATAATTACCACAGCATAAAGAGCGAGTGCTCTATACATTGTGTGAGTGCTTTATAAGTTTTATTGAATCATAAAATGGTTAGAGCACAAATGGAGGCCATTTAGCCTGCTGTGTCCACGTGGCTCTCTGCAAGAGCAACCCAACTACACCCACTCCCCTGACCTTACCCCGCAGACCTGCAAATTTTCCCTTTCGAATGCTTATCCAATTCCCTTTTCAAAACCATAACTGAATCATCCATCACCACACTCAAAGGCACCATGTTCCAGATCCTAACTAAGTGAAGTACTATTCTGTCTTCTTCCTGCGTGATGTGAAATCTACTGGATATTTTTTCCACTTTTACTTTTTTATTGTTACAGTATAACAGCTGGCTTGTCAATCAAGGTACTCCAGCAGTTTTTTTTTAACAATCACATACAGCTGCATCCAGCATTTTTCATTTAACAAGCATGGGATTTTTTTTTTTAAATTTCAGATTGTGACAGTTAAACAAATCTGATCCACCTTTCAAGAGCATTTCTGACTGCTCGCTCAGCTTGTGACTCCCACGTTTGTGGCTTTCGGCCCATACAAAAGCCAAAATAGGGTTTATTTGAATGCAGCACTGTAGCACTGCTGATCCATGTCGCCCATCTGTTTGATTAATGCTCTGGCCCCTTCCCCTTACCAACAAAAATAGGATCTGTTGGAAATGGGGACAAAACATCCGCATCTGGGTCCCGTGTCCATTTTTAGGTCTGCAGACCCTTTCCTATTCTGTGAAAATCTGGCGCTTAAGAGAGCACAAGAGCCCAAAATGTTACTGTCCGTCTGTTTGTGCTGTGTTTGCAGGCTCCAATACGACATGCCATCCATGGCTGAAAGCATAGACTGAGCACCTCTTGATAGTGTGGTCTGATAGGAAGCCTAAAGTGATCAATCTCACGATCATCTTTTGCTCCCAATGGGGACAAGTCCCACATCAGTATTGTTATTTACCAGTCCGGTAGATAACTGCCAGTGCAGTAGATAACTGGGAGCCAACGGATGTGGTATATCTGGATTTCCAGAAAGCCTTTGACAAGGTGCCACACAAAAGGTTGCTGCATAAGATAAAGATGCATGGCATTAAGGGTAAAGTAGTAGCATGGATAGAGGATTGGTTAATTAATAGAAAGCAAAGAGTGGGGATTAATGGGTGTTTCTCTGGTTGGCAATCAGTAGCTAGTGGTGTCCCTCAGGGATCAGTGTTGGGCCCACAATTGTTCACAATTTACATTGATGATTTGGAGTTGGGGACCAAGGGCAATGTGTCCAAGTTTGCAGGTGACACTAAGATGAGTGGTAAAGCAAAAAGTGCAGAGGATGCCGGACGTTTGCTGAGGGATTTGGATAGGTTAAGTGAATGGGCTAGGGTCTGGCAAATGGAATACAATGTTGACAAATGTGAGGTTATCCATTTTGGTAGGAATAAAAGCAAAAGGGATTATTATTTAAATGATAAAATATTAAAACATGCTGCTGAGCAGAGAGACCTGGGTGTGCTAGTGCATGAGTCGCAAAACGTTGGTTTACAGGTGCAACAGGTGATTAAGAAGGCGAATGGAATTTTGTCCTTCATTGCTAGAGGGATGGAGTTTAAGACTAGGGAGGTTATGCTGCAATTGTATACGGTGTTAGTGAGGCCACACCTGGAGTATTGTGTTCAGTTTTGGTCTCCTTCCCTGAGAAAGGAGGTACTGGCACTGGAGGGTGTGCAGAGGAGATTCACTAGGTTAATCCCAGAGCTGAAGGGGTTGGATTACGAGGAGATATTAAGGGCAGCACGGTAGCATAGTGGTTAGCATCAATGCTTCACAGCTCCAGGGTCCCAGGTTCGGTTCCCGGCTGGGTCACTGTCTGTGCGGAGTCTGCACGTCCTCCCCGTATGTGCATGGGTTTCCTCCGGGTGCTCCGGTTTCCTCCCACAGTCCAAAGATGTGCAGGTTAGGTGGATTGGCCATGCTAAATTGCCCGTAGTGTCCTAAAAAGTAAGGTTAAGGGGGAGTTGTTGGGTTACGGGTATAGGGTGGATACGTGATTTTGAGTAGGGTGATCATTGCTCGGCACAACATCGAGGGCCGAAGGGCCTGTTCTGTGCTGTACTGTTCTAAATTCTAAATGTTGAGTAGACTGGGACTCTATCCGTTGGAATTTAGAAGGATGAGGAGGGATCTTATAGAAACATATAAAATTATGAAGGGAATAGATGGGATAGATGCGGGCAGGTTGTTTCCTCTGGTGGGTGTAAACAGAACTAGGGGACATAGCCTAAAAATAATGGGAAGCAGATTTAGGACTGAGTTTAGGAGGAACTTCTTCACCCGACGGGTTGTGAAACTATGGAATTCTTTGCCCAGTGAAGCAGTTGAGGCTCCTTCATTAAATGTTTTTAAGATAACGATAGATAGTTTTTTGAAGAATAAAGAGATTAAGGGTTATGGTGTTCGGGCTGGAAAGTGGAGCTGAGTCCACGAAAGATCAGCCATGATCTCATTGAATGGCGGAGCAGGCTCGAGGGGCCAGATGGCCTACCCCTGCTCCTAGTTCTTATGTTCTTATTTCAGACAGATGGTAAAATCTGATTTATTCCTCAAATTGAAATTAAGCAGCCAAAGAATTGAGCGCTTCTTGTTTTAATTTTTGTATCAGCTTCAAAATCAAAATCCAAAACCTCCCCTCGGTTTGGGTTGGAGGCTGCTGACCTCGGGGACAGGGTCTCACGGGCACTGTTTCCCTCTCTCTCCTTGTCACCAGAAAGGAGGGGGAACCGTGGAGAGCAGGCTCTTCCACATTCAGATAGCAGCAAATAGTCCCACCCCCACCTCCCCATAGTTGGCCTGATGTTGCAGCACAGCTGATGGCTGTGCCTTCAGCTTTCAAAACCCTAATTCTCTCAAAACCTCTTCACTTCTCTCTTCCCCTCGAAGACATTCCCTTTAAATCACCTCTTCTACTTTTGGTCATTTGACCTAATAGAACATAGAACATTACAGCGCAGTACAGGCCCTTCGGCCCTTGATATTGCGCCGACCTGTGAAACCACTCTAAAGTCTATCTACACTATTCCCTTATCATCCATATGTTTATCCAATGACAATTTAAATGCCCTTAATGTTGGCGAGTCCACTACTGTTGCAGGCAGGGCATCACACGCCCTTACTACTCTCTGAGTAAAGAACGTACCTCTGACATCTGTCCTATATCTATCTACCCTCAATTTAAAGCTATGTCCACTCGTGCTGGACATCACCATCCGAGGAGAAAGGCTCTCACTGTCCACCCTATCATCCTCTGATCATCTTGTATGCCTCAAATAAGTCACCTCTTAACCTTCTTCTCTCTAACGAAAGCCTTTCCTCACAAGATCTTCCCCCATACCAGGCAACATCCTGGTAAATCTCCTCTGCTTTCCAATGCTTCCACATCCTTCCTATAATGCGGCGACCAGAGCTGCACGCGATACTCCAAATGTGGCCGCACCAGAGTTTTGTACAGCTGCAACATGACCTCATGGCTCCGAAACTCAATCCCTCTACCAATAAAAGCTAACACACCGTACGCCTTCTTAACAACCCTCTCAACCTGGGTGGCAACTTTCAGGGATCTATGGACATGGACACCAAGATCTCTCTGCTCATCCACACGACCAAGAATCTTACCATTAGCCCAGTACTCTGTCTTCCTGTTACTCCTTCCAAAATGAATCACCGCACAGTTTTCTGCATTAAACTCCATTTTCCACCTCTCAGCCCAGCTCTGCAGCTTATCTATTTCCCTCAGTAACCTGCAACATCCTTCCGCACTGTCCACAATTCAACCGACTTTAGTGTTGTCTGCAAATTTACTCACCCATCCCTCTACGCCCTCCTCCAGGTCATTTATAAAAATGACAAACAGCAGTGGCCCCAAAACAGATCCTTGTGGTACACCACTAGTAGCTGAACTCCAGGCTGAACATTTCCCATTAACCACCACCCTCTGTCTTCTTACAGCGAGCCAATTTCTGATCAAACTGCTAAATCACCCTGAATCCCATGCCTCCGTATTTTCTGCAATAGCCTACCGTGGGGAACCTTATCAAACGCTTTACTGAAATCCATATACACCACATCAACTGCTTTACCCTCATCCACCTGTTTGGTCACCTTCTCAAATAACTCAATAAGGTTTGTGAGGCACGACCTACCCTTCACAAAACCGTGTTGACTATCCCTAATCAAATTATTCCTTTCCAGATGATTATAAATCCTATCTCTTATAAACCTTTCCAAGACTTTGCCCACAACAGAAGTAAGGCTCACTGGTCTAAAGTTACCGGGGTTGTCTCTACTCCCCTTCTTGAACAAGGGGACAACATTTGCTATCCTCCAGTCTTCTGGCACTATTCCTGAAGACAAAGATGACTTAAAGATCAAAGCCAAAGGCTCAGCAATCTCTTCCCTAGCTTCCCAGAGAATCCTAGGATAAATCCCATCCGGCCCAGGGGACTTATCTATTTTCATACTTTCCAGAACTGCTAACACCTCCTCCTTATGAACCTCAAGCCCTTCTAGTCTAGTAGCCTGTATCTCAGTATTCTCCTTGACAACATTGTCTTTTTCCTGTGTGAATACTGATGAAAAATATTCATTTAGCACCTCTCCTATCTGCTCGGACTCCACGTACAACTTCCCGCTACTATCCTTGACTGGCCCTACTCTTACCTTAGTCATTCTTTTATTCCTAACATATCTATAGAAAGTTTTAGGGTTACCCTTGATCCTACCTGCCAAAGACTTCTCATGTCCCCTCCTGGCTCTTCTTAGCTCTCTCTTTAGGTCCGTCCTAGCTAACTTGTAACTCTCGAGCGCCCTAACTGAACCTTCACGTCTCATCTTTACATAAGCCTCCTTCTTCCTCTTGACAAGTGATTCAACTACTTTAGTAAACCACGGTTCCCTCGCTCGATCACTTAGTACATAGAACATAGAACATTACAGCGCAGTACGGGCCCTTCGGCCCTCGATGTTGCGCCGACCCGTGAAACCATCTGAAGCCTATCTAACCTACACTATTCCATTTTCATCCATATGTCTATCCAGTGACCACTTAAATGCCCTTAAATTTGGCAAGTCTACCACTTTTGCAGGCAGGGCGTTCCACACCCCTACTACTCTCTGAGTAAAGAAACTGCCTCTGACATCTGTCGTATATCTACCACCCCTCAATTTAAAGCTCTGTCCCCTCGTGTTGGTCATCACCATCCGAGGAAAAAGACTCTCATTGTCCACCCTATCTAACCCTCTGACTATCTTATATGTCTCTATTAAGTCACCTCTCAGCCTTCTCCTCTCTAACGAAAACAACCTCAAGTCCGAGCCTTTCCTCGTATGACCTTCCCTCCATACCAAACAACATCCTAGTAAATCTCCTCTGAACCCTTTCCAAAGCTTCCACGTCCTTCCTATAATGTGGTGACCAGAACTGCACGCAGTACTCCAGGTGCGGCCGCACCAGAGTTTTGTACAGCTGCAGCATGACCTCGTGGCTCCGAAACTCAATCCCCCTACTGATAAAGGCTAGCACACCATATGCCTTCTTAACAGCCCTATTAACCTGGGTGGCAACTTTCAGGGATTTATGTACCTGGATGCCGAGATCTCTCTGTTCATCTACACTACCAAGAATCTTTCCATTAGCCCAGTATTCTGCATTCCTGTTACTCCTTCCAAAGTGAACCACCTCACACTTTTCCGCATTAAACTCCATCTGCCACCTCTCAGCCCAGCTCTGCAGCTTATCTGTGTCCCTCTGTAACCTATAACATCCTTCAGCACTATCCACAACTCCACCGACCTTCGTGTCATCTGCAAATTTACTAACCCATCCTTCTACACCCTCTTACAGGTCATTTATAAAAATGACAAACAGCAGTGGCCCCAAAACAGATACTTGCGGTACACCACTAGTAACTGAACTCCAGGATGAACATTTGCCATCAACCACCACCCTCTGCCTTTCCTGCCTGCCTGACAGGTACATATTTATCAAGGGCACGCAGTAGCTGTTCCTTGAACGAGCTCCACATTTCAATTGTGCCCATCCCCTGCAGTTTCCTTCACCATCCTATGCATCCTAAGTCTTGCCTCATCGCATCATAATTGCCTTTGCCCCAGCTATAACTCTTACCCTGCGGTATATACCTATCCCTTTCCATCATTAAAGTCAATGTTACTGAATTGCGGTCCCTATCACCAAAGTGCTCACCTACCTCCAAATCTAGCACCTGTCCTGGTTCATTACCCAGTAACAAATCCAATGTGGCCTTGCCTCTCGTTGGCCTATGTACTGTGGCCTATCCCTGTACTGACTGCTTCCTCCCAGCCCCTCTCACTGTCACCCATCTATCTTCATTCTTTGGAGTAACTACATCCTTGAAGCTTCTATCTATGACCACCTCTGCCTCCCGAATGATCCGAAGTTCATTCAACTCCAGCTCCAGTTCCCTAACGCGGTTTCTGAGGAGCTGGAGTTGGGTGCACTTCCCACAGGTGAAATCAGCAGGGGCACTGACGGTATCCCTCACCTCAAACATTCTGCAGGAGGAGAATCAGCAGAGGCACTGACGGTATCCCTCACCTCAAACATTTGGGGCCTCACGGTAGCATGGTGGTTAGCATCAATGCTTCACAGCTCCAGGGTCCCAGGTTCGATTCCCGGCTGGGTCACTGTCTGTGTGGAGTCTGCATGTCCTCCCCGTGTGTGCGTGGGTTTCCTCCGGGTGCTCCGGTTTCCTCCCACAGTCCAAAGATGTGCGGGTTAGGTGGATTGGCCATGCTAAATTGCCCGTAGTGTAAGGTTAATGGGGGGATTGTTGGGTTATGGGTATACGGGTTACGTGGGTTTAAGTAGGGTGATCATTGTTCGGCACAACATCGAGGGCCGAAGGGCCTGTTCTGTGCTGTACTGTTCTATGTTCTATGTTCTATCTCCACTCTAATATCACCACCTGTGGATTACACTGTTGTGAAGTGCCTTGGGATGCTTCACTGCATTATTAAAGGCACTGTATGAATGCAATTTTTTATTGTTGATGATGCTAATTGCGCTGCTAACATTTAAGCTGTGTTTCGGATTCATTGTATGCTTTAAAGCTGGCATGTTCAATTTGATGCAAAAAAAAGAAGAAATTTATGACCTTGCATGATCTCTTTGGTTTTTGTTTAAGCATCAAGATATGTTGAACGAGGACTGTTCTGTGATCAATAGCCTGCTGGATGGGGAGATCCGAATCGAGCCAAATAGTGTTGTCCAACACTGCCACCTACAGGTAAAACTCTGGCTGTGACTGAGTGGCTTCACTTGGCCATCAGAGAAATATGTTCTTCTGTATTCTTTTATAATTCACCATTGATTTCACTCTGTATTTACTCACAAATATTTAAATTTCCGATATAAAATAGGAGCAGTAGACCATTCTGCCCCTCGAGTCTGCTCCGTTATTTGATTAGCTCATGGCTCATCTGTTTGTGTTTCAATTTCCACATTCTCAATTACTCCCGACAGCCTTTGATTCCCTTGCCGAGCAACCATTTATCTACCTCTGCCTTAAAAATATTCGATGACCCTGTCTCCACTTCCTTCTGAGGCAGAGTTCCAATGTTGCATAACCCTCTGAGAGAACATGTCCGAAAAGGATGACCCCTAATTTTAAAACAGTGCCCCCAAGTTCTAGAATCCCGCACAAGTTCATTTTAGCAGAAAGAATAAAAAGGCAGAGCATTACTTAACCTGAGAATGGCTGCAGAATTCTGGGGTGCAAAGTTCATTTCATTTCATTTCATTTCATTTTCAGAGGAAACATCCTCCCACGTCCACCTTGTCAATACCATTCAGGATGTTATACAGTTCAATCAAGTCACCCCTCACCCTTATAAATTCCAGTGGAAAAAAGACCAGTCTGTCGAATCGTTCTTCATAAGCCAACCCACTCATTCCATGTATCAATCTAGTAAATCTCCTCCGAACCACTCCAATGCATTTACATCCTCCCTTAAATATAAGGAGGCCAAAACGACAGTATTTGAGATGTGGTCTCACCAATGCCCTGTATATCCAAACCATAATGTTCTTTTCTATTCAATTCCTCTTGTAATAAAGGATAGCATTCCATTGGCCTTCTTAATTATTTGCTGTACCTGCATACTAACTATTGTATAAGACTCCTGCACTAGAACACCTAGATCACTTTGCACCCCAGAATTCTGCAGCCATTCTCAGGTTAAGTAATGCTCTGCCTTTTTATTCTTTCTGCTAAAATGAACTACTTCACATTTTCCTGCATTATACCCCATCTGCCAGATCTTTGCCCACTCACTCAACCTATCCATATCTGTCTGCAATCCCCTTATGTTATCTTCACAACATACTTTCCTACCTATCTATGTGCAATCTGAAAATTTAACTATCATGCCTTCGTCCCCCACATCTAAGTCATTGATATAATTTGTAAAAGGTTGAGGCCCTATCACAGACTCTATTTGTCACATCCAGCCAATCAGAAAAATACCCATTTATTCATACTCTGTTTTCTGCCAGCCAACCAATCTTCAATCCAGGCTAATATGTTACCCTCTACAGTATGAGCTTTAATTTTCCCCAATAACCTTTGGTGTGGCATTTTTATCAATTGCTATCTGGAAATCCAGATACAGCACATCTACAGGCTCCCCTTTATCCACAGCTCATGTTACTCCTTCAACAGACTCCAATAAATTGGTTAAACATGATTTATTTCACAAAACCATGCTGACTCCTCCCAATTACCTTGAATTTCTCTCAGTGCACAGCTTTTACCTCCTTAATGATTGATTCTAACACCTTCCCCAGCACAGACTTCAAGCTAACTGGTCTATAGTTTCCTGTTTTCTGCCTCTCTCCTTTCTTAAATAGAGGGTGATAGTTGCTACTTTCCGGTCTGATGGAACCGTACCAAAATCTGACGAATTTTGAAAAACTAACACCAACACATCTACTAGCTCATTAGTCACCTCTTTTGACACCCTAGGGTGAAGTCCATCAGGACCTGGAGACTTGTCAGCCCATAGCTCCATCAGTACAGCTTCTTTAGCGATTGTAATTTCACCAGGTTCCCTCTCCCTTCCACCTCTTGATTTACAGCTATAACTGGAATGATTTTGTATCCTCTATAGTGAAGGCTGAAGTAAAATATGTATTAATTTAATCTGCCATTTCTTCATTATCTATTATTAAAGAACAAAAGAAAAGTACAGCACAGGAAAGGCCTTTAGGCCCTCCAAGCCTGCGCCAACCATGCTGCCCATCTAACCTATAAGCTTCTACACTTCCGGGGTCCGTATCCCTCTATTCTCATTCTATTCATGTATTTGTCAAGACGCCCCTTAAACATCACTATCGTACCTGCTTCCACCACCTCCTCAGGCAGCGAGTTCCAGTCACCCACTACCTTCTGTGAAATAAACTTCCCTTACCGATCTCCTCTAAACTTTGCCCCTCCCACCTTAAACCTATGTTCCCTAGTAATTGACTTTTCCACCCTGGGCAAAAGGTTCTGACTATCCACTCTTCCATGGCTCTCATAATTTTGTAGACTCCTCATTGTCACTCCTCAGAGGACCAACACTCACTTTGCATACTCTTTTTCTTTTTAAATATACCTTGCTATCTATTTTTACATTTCTAGCTAGCTTTCTTTCATACTCTATTTTCTTTCTCCTGATTAATCTTTTAGTCATTCTCTGCCATTCTTTATATTCTCACCAATCATCTGACCTGTCACTCATCTTTGGCAGTTATGTGCTTTTTCCTTAAGTTTGATGCTTTCCTTAACGTCTTTAGTTAACTACAGATGGTGGCTAATCCCTTTAGATTTTTTTTTTACAGTATGCATATACTTCTAAAATATTCCTTAAGTTTCTGCCTTAGCCTAGTATCCCAGTTCACTTCAGATAGCTCGGCATTCATGCCCATATAGTTGCCTTTATTTAAGTTTAAAATACTAGTCTTAGACCTACTCTTCTCCCTTTCAAACTAGATGTATGGATTTAAATAACATAGAATTTACAACATAGCAACAGGCCATTTGGCCGAACAGGTTTCTGCTCCACACAAAGCTCCTCCCATCTTTCATCTTCACATACAATCTCATTCTTTTCTCACTCATATTCATCCAGCTTTCCCTTAAATACATCTATTATAATGTCCTCATGTGAATTCTACGTTGTAACCACTCTGGGTGAAGAACTTTATCCAGAATTACAATTTGCATTATTCGTGACTTTCTTTTCTTTATGGCCTCCAGTTTTGGATTCTCCACAAATGGGAACTTTTTCGCTATGTCGATCCTAACAAACCCCTCCAAAAATACTGTGCCAGGTCATCCCACAACCCCCTCTTTTCCAGAGAAAGGAACCCGACCTGTTCATCCATTCGGATGGCAAGACCTCTCAGTTCTGGTACCAGCGTTATAGATTTTTTTTTAACTTCCTACATCTTTTTTGTAATATGGAGACTAAACATGTTAAACGAAGGGCACGTCAAAGGAATTGTGGGAGGAATAAGATTCTGTCAATATTTTAATAAATAGGCCTTGGAGGTACATTGAGTTAGTCAATTCACCTTTCACTTCTGAGACAGGTGAAATCTAGCATGAACTCTTAAGGAAACCAGTGTGCACTGTCTTTGTTGGCTGTAAGGGGAGATCGATCTGGGAGGCTGGTTTAAAAGATTTGCTGTGAATTTAACCAGTCATTAGCTGAACGGTACAGACCAGGAAAGGCTGCGATTTTATCGACAGATTTGTACTCCTTTAGATGGCCTCAGACAGTTAGAGAGCTGCCATTCTGTATTACTCCAGGTTTAGACTATAAGACATAGGTCAGAAGTAGACCTTTCAGCTCATTGGGTCTGCTCTGCCATTCAATCATTGCTGATCTGTTTCTCATTCCCATTCTTCTGCTTACTCCCCATAACCCCTGATCCCCCTTTTAATCAAACGAAAATCACCCACAGTTTATTTTTCTCATTCCAATATGCTCAGAAAAGTGCAAGCGTAGACTGAACGAAAGAGCATTCGCAGCTCTGAGGGCCACTACAATCAAAGAAATGTTACATCATCTGCCCTCTCAATTGGAAATAAAAAAAATCCCGTAATTTTATTAGAGGAAGAACAGTGCGGATTATCACAGTGTTGTGGTCAATGTTCACCTTCAATTAGCATCACTAAAGCAGATGATCTCGTCATTACCACATTGGTGTTTGTGGGAACTTGCTGTGTCCAAATTAGGTGCAGAGTTTCCTACTTTACAGCAGTGACTATTTTTTTTAAAAGTATTTCATTGCCTGTAAAGCACTTCAGGACATCTTGAGCTGTGACATGCACTACACAGATGCAAGTTTTCCTTTTTTTGCTCAGGTGAACTCCATGAAACACTTTGAGGTTCTCTAAACACTGGCCCATAACATTGCCCCGAAGAGAAGATCCACAAGGAAAGAAATTCAAGCCTGAGAATTAGGCCGCCATTCTCCCCAAAAAAGTTAATTTGTGGCGGGTTATTCGGGGAGTTTCCCGCCGGCTCTGCTGGCGAGTTGCCCACCGCTGTTCAATGACACAGTCACCTTTTTTGGGGCCTTGGGGAGTTTCTCACTGGTTTAGCCCACATGTAGAGGGTGATACTCTGGCATCGTTGCGTTCTCACTCGAACGAGACAAGGCTGGTGAATAGCGTGAGAGGCAGAAAATGAGAGCCACGCCAGGCGCCAAACAGTTTGCGATGCATATGGCCTGCTCCCACAGGGGAAATCGGGATCTCGCTGTAGTGTGGTGAGAAACCAGTTATCACCACTTAAGCCCTATTTCTATACAATTAATGGGAGCAACATCTTATCCAATGGCCTCCCGTTATTCACCGGCCTCCCCAGCAAGTAGTCATGCTAGCGCCGATTAGTACTCCTTGTGAAAAATGTCAGCCTGGCGGAAGGGCTTCTTTGGGGAGCCGAGGAGAGGAGTAGCCATCTTTGCTCACAGACAACCCCGGCCTCTTCGAGGACCACCGCAGGATGGGCTGTTGACTCTTGAGGGATAAGGGATATCCGCTGAGGACCTGGCTTATGAGGCCAATACGGAGGCCGGTGACTGATGTGGAGATCTGATACAACAACCCCATGTGGCCACCCGGGATTTTGTTGAGCGGTGCATCAGAATGACAAAGATGCGGTTTCGATGCCTGGACTGCTCTGGTGGTGCACTGAAGAGGTTGCCCGCTTTGTGGTGGTCTGCTATGCCCTCCACAACTTGGCACAGCAGTGGGGAGACGTGGTGGAGGGGGAGGAATATGCGGCCACCTCCAAGGAGGTGCTGGACCAGGAGGAGCTGGGAAGGGCCCGCAGGGCCAGCCAGAGGATGGAGAGCGGCTGCCAGCCCGGAGAACCCGGGAGGCCCTCATCCTCACCCGCTTTTCATAGGATGTGGCTTCATCCGCCATCACCTGCAATTGCTGTGGGCCAGGTTTAGCACAGTGGGCTAAACATCTTGTAATACAGAACAAGGCCAGCAGCACGGGTTCAATTCCCATACCTGCCTCCCCGAACAGGCGTCGGAATGTGGCGACTAGGGGCTTTTCACAGTAACTTCATTGAAGCCTACTGGTGACAATAAGCTCTTCACTGCTGTCGCCACCCTCGCAGTGTTGGCCTCGCATTGCCGGCTTCAATACCTATGGCCATAGCTGGGACTCCTCAAATTGGCTATGGGCCTGTTGGAGTGTTGCTGACAG
Organism: Scyliorhinus canicula; assembly: GCF_902713615.1. Taxonomy (NCBI): domain Eukaryota; kingdom Metazoa; phylum Chordata; class Chondrichthyes; order Carcharhiniformes; family Scyliorhinidae; genus Scyliorhinus; species Scyliorhinus canicula. The sequence goes on along the minus strand of NC_052154.1, from coordinate 86,888,893 downwards.
CCCCATCTGAATCTCACGATCTCGCCCTAGCGGGACATGGGTGGGCCAGGGCACGGTATGGTGCTGGGTAGGCCAGGGGGTCAGTACCAACCCACCTGTGCTGCCTGGTGGAGGTTGTTGATCATCTTACAGCACTGGGTTCCAGTCCTCCTGGTGACACTCCCTGAGCTGATGGCCGCTGCTACATCCTCCAGGTGACACTGACTGACCCTCCAAGCCCATCGGGGAAACAGGGAATCCCGCGACCCCGTCCAGCAATCTGGCCCAGTTTGGCATCCTTGAATCATGGTGCTGGTCTCCTTGGCATGGCTGCGAGCTGTGTGGGGTTTGCTCTGAAGGATCGGTTTAAGTGCGGCTCCTCCTTATTAGCGGGAAGCTGGTGGGCGCAGTCACGGCGAATCAGCGGACGGTCCATCATTTGCAGCGTAAAGCCCATGTGGCTTCGTTAAGCGGGCCAGTTAATGTTTGATACCGGTAACGGTCTCGCTATGTCGAGCTTCGGGAAGCTCGCGGCAGTTCCCACTCGCTACCGCACTTAGAACATTAACTCGCACCCTTGAGGTCAATAACAAGGGGGCATAATTTTAAGGTGATGGGCAGGAGGTTTAGAGGGCATTTTGTTTTCACCCAGCAGGTGGTGGGAGTCTGGAAAGCACTGCCTGGGAGGGTAGTCGAGGCGGGAAATCTCAACCATTAAAAAGTACCTGGATGAGCGCTTGAAATGCCACAACGTTGAAGGCTATGGCCCAAGGGCTGGAAAGTGAGATTTAGTGTGGTTTTGTCAGTGGAGGCTCGATGGGCCAACGGGTGCCTCTTCTGCACCATTTGACTTGCATTTATGTAGCACCTTTCCCAACCTCTGGATGTCTCAGAGCATTTCACAGCCAAAGAATTGCTTTTGAAATGTAAATGTTGTAATGTAGGATACGCAATAGGATAGGTAATTTTCACACCATAAACACCCACACAGTGTTGTGATAATGACCAAGTAATTGACTTTAGTGATGTTGTGGGGGAGCTGATCGTTGGCCAGCATACCAGGAAGAACTCCCCTGAAATGAGAAGGGAAACTTAGTTTAACATCTCATCTGAAAGACGGCATCACTTGCCGGCCTAGATGTTATGTTCAGATTTTTGGATCAGGGCTAGAACCCACACCTTTTCTAAAGGTGTTACAATTAGCGTCAGTCTGTGGGCTCCTTTTCCTCACTGCTGCCCATTGACTGCTGCTAAAGGTACAGGATGTGAAGACAGGATGAGGTATAATTGCTCGCTTCCCTGTCCTCTCTCCTTGTGACCAGGAAGCTGGTTAACTTTCACTACTGCTTCATGGCGCCGAGGACCCGGGTTCGATTCCGGCTCCGGCCTAATGTGGGTTTGCACATTTTCCCCGTGTCTGCGTGGGTCTCACCCCCACAACCCAAAGACGTGCAGGGTAGGTGGATTAGCCACACTAACTTGCCCCTTAATTGGAAAACTTCAGAAACTCTCAGTGCTCAAGCCTGCACATGGAGACTAATGATGTCGATGAAGTGCTGGGATGCTGGTAGAATAAGTAGAACAGTATCATAGTGTGGTTCAAAACATCAGGGAAAAGATAAATAAAGGAGAAGAACTGGGGGAATAAAAAACAAAAATCATGAAACAAATGCATTAAAAGCTGTTTGAGACTGCTGTCAAACTTATGATATTGATCTGGATTTCTGAAGGATATTCCTTGCTCTTCCTCTTTTTTTTGTCAGGGATCCGTTCATGTGAGCTCTGGTTGCCTTCTTTCGGGAGTGGATTTGATGTCATCAGCGGCACTCTGCCAGTACCAGCTCTGTGATGTTATCGTCCAGGGACACCACATCAGACTGAGGGACCTGAAACTGAAGATTTTCAGCATCACAGGACGGCAGGATGATTTGCAGGTGTAATATGTACTACTCAGTTAACTGGACCTCGAAGAATTCTGCAGTGTTTAGGGATGAAAAATGTCAGAATTTATAAATAATATCCATTTTCGTAGAGCGTGTGGAGGCAGAGCAAAGTTTCCTCTGCTCTATCTAACAATCTGCCATATCCCCGATCTCGGGAGGTTGCTCCCTGCTGCAGCAAATGTCACATTGTTGATGAAGAGTGCAGGAGAGCATGCTAGGAGCATAACCAGGCATATCTAAAAATGTAGTGTCTGCCTGGTGAAGTTTCAATACAGGACTACTTGCGTGCCAAACAGCATAAACTGCAAGTAACAGAGCTAAGCAATTTCACAACCAAATTATCAAATCTAAGCTCTGCAGTCCTGCCACCTCCAGTCGTGAATGGTGGTGGACAATTAAACAGCTGACCGGAGGAGGAGATGCCACAAATATCCCCATCATCAATGATGGGGGAGCCCAGTATATCAGTGCAAAATATAAAGCTGAAGCATTTGCAACAATCATCAGCCAGAAGCATTTGCAGAATCATCAGCCAGAAGTATCAAGTTGATGACCCATCTCGGCCTCCTTTGGAGGTCTCCAGCATCACAGATGCCAGTCTTCAGCCAATTCGATTCACTCCAAGTGAAAGCAGGAAATGGCTTAAGATATAGCAACGGCTATGGGCACTGGCAATAATACTGAAGACTAGTGCTTTAGAACTTGCCACACTCCTAGCCAAGCTGTCCCAGTGTAGTTAGAACACTGGTATCTATCTGGCCATGTGGAAAATACCCCAGGTATGTCCTGTACACAAAAAATAGGACAAATCCAACCCGACCAATTACTGCCCCATCAGACTATGTGGCCAGCCGGGCTGTCATTGAGTGGTGCATTGGAGCAGGAATCAGGCCTCAAACATCAGTCACTTAGGCTGTGCCCACCAATAGAAAGAAAAGCGATGTTTTAAAGGAGCCTCACAGTAGTTGCCTTGGAGCTTGCGGCACCCAGTTTGGGAAGTCCTGACCTATACCTTTAATTATCACAGTGCCCGCTAATATTTCACCTTTACATCTGTATGAACTGAACCTGCTCAATACATGTCTAGCACTTTTTGGACGCATCATAAACCTTTATTGGGCCTTTTCTGACACATAAAGCTGACTGCCTTTTGTGTTCTTTCCTAATAGGTACCTTGCACCAATGATTCCTCGACCTTCCTGAATATTCCATGGGCTGAATTCTTTGAAAGGACAGGAATAAAGTAAGCCTGCCCCCTGCAACCCCTTGCAACCTATGCACTATTTAAATAAAGATATGGGGCTGGATTCTCCATTTTGGAGACTAAGTCCCCACGCCGTGCTCTTTTACACCAGAAATCTGTGCTCCATGGTGGACTCAGCCCGCGGACCTGAACCAGCAAAGTAGTGCCCCGCATCGGCCGCTCACCCTCCCCAGACCGCCCGCTCACATTGCCCCCAGCCCCGAATGAAGTCCCCACTGCCCGCCGATCGACCCTATCCCGACTGTCAGAGCCCCGGACTGCCCCGAGTCCGCAGCTGCCTCGCGAGGTTCCCGTACGGCTGGGACCATGAGAGTCCCACGCCGTCGGGAATTTGTCCAGCCGAGGACGGAGCATCGCGGGGCGGGCCTCAGGCAATGGCCTGAGGCGGTGGATACTTGGCGCGACGTACTCCACATGTACCCCGATTTTCGGGGGGCGGAGAATTGAAAAAACGCTGCCGCTCCCGATTTTGGCGCCAAAACGGATTCTCCGCCCCATCGCCGGGCGGGATTTCGGCGTCGGGGGGGTGGAGAATCCAGCCCATTAAGTTTCAGAAAAAGAAGCTTAGAATCATTCAGCACCGAAGGAGATAATTTGGCCCATCTTGCATGCTCTTTAACAGAATCTCACTACCTTGCTCTTTCACTATGTTGCTGCTAACATTTCCTGTTCAAGTATTTATCCAAATCTATTTAATAAGTTACTGTTTAATTTGAATTTGCCAGGCGCTCGAGCAATGCATTCCAGAACACTGTTTTTTTTTAAAAATCTCCTTGTCACATCGGCCACTCCCCCTCCACCACCACGATTTTGTTCTTTTGCCAGTTGCCTTAAAGGGGTGATTTGTTGAGGCAGGGATCTTATGATCTACCAGATCACATTGGAAAACCTTCAGCAATCTGCTCGTAATTTCTGGTTATGGGTTCTGAGTGCAGTGCTCCTCAGTGACGCAAGCGGTTCCTCAGCTTACCCGTAAATGTCTCTCTTCATCTGTCTCCTTATGGCAGGGATGTGCAACCTGCTGGTCCGAAGCCACACGCACGCTTTCACATCACATTTGCGGTTCCCAAACCTGTTCCAGTTATATTGCATTAACATGAGAAAGCCAAAAGCAAAAAGTTATGAAAAGTCTGTTTTTATCGCAGGATAAAAGATGAATCATTTTATCATACTTTACAGTTTCAGCTGGTTATTTTAACAAAAATCGTGCTCTAAATAAATCTGTTCATGATAGATTTACACCATAGTTATAGATGTTGTCTTTTTGTTCAAGGAACAGTTTTATGGTAGTAAACCATATTATTATTTCTAATATAACTGTGATGTTAAATGATTCTGAATATGCTATTTAGAGACCATTTATTTATCACAAGAATCTATATCCCAAAAAATGGTCTTAATTCCACAATTCGTAGGTGAAAGTTGTTCTAACAATGACTTTACTGACAAAATTATAGTTATTTAAAAGTCAACAAATGTGGTAATTCACCGTTAGGTCTATTTGAATTTGAATTTTTTTTCTAATGTATTGAATTGATGTATTATGCATGCAAATTATATATTTTACCTGAGACACTTGGCAATTTGATGAGTATTTGGTTTCGAAATGCTGAACATTTGTTTCTCCCCCCCCCCCCCCCACAATTATTTTTATTTTATTTTAGACAACTATTTTTTAAAAGGTTCTTCGGCTGAAATTGTTGCCAACCCTTTCCCTAAATTGATCAACATTCGGTGATCAAAGAAATGGAGATAAAGAGCTACTAATTGTTTCATTAATTCTCAGTGTGTGGGAATGGCTTAACAAGGCCACTGCTAATTGTCTGCCTGAGCTGACCCTGAGAAGGCCATAGTGAACCACAGCAATCCATGAGCTGAAGGTACTTCTACTCTGCTGTGAGGGAGGGAGTTCCAGGATTTGTCCCAAAGACAATGAAAGAAAGGTCAAACCTGTTCAGGTCAGGATGGTGTGTGAATTGGAGGGGAACTGGTAGGTGATGGTGTTCACAAGAACCTGCTACCTAGTCCTTTTACAGAATCACAGAAAAATACAGTGCAGAAAACACCCTTCAGTCCATTGAGTCTGCATGACCACATGAAAGGCACCTGATCTGCCAATCCTAATCCCATTTGACAGCATTTGGCCCATTGCCCCGAATGTCCAGCCATGCCAAGTGCTGATACTGGTAAGTTTTAAAGGATGTGAGGCAACCCGCCTCCACCACCCTCCCAGGCAATGTGTTTCAGACCGTTACCATCCTCTAGGTAAAAAAGCTTTCCCTCAAATCCCTCCTGAACCTCACACCCCTCACCTTGAAGTCGTGTCACCTCGTAACCGACCCTTCAACTAAGGGGAACAGCTGTTCCCTATCCACCCTGTCCATGTCCCTCATAATCTTGTACACCTCGATCAGGTCACCCCCTCAGTCTTCTCTGCTCCAGTGAAAATAACCCAAGCTATCCAACCTCTCTTCATAACTTAAATGTTCCATTCCAGGCGAAGCACCTCTGCACCCGCTCCAGTGCAATCACATCCTTCCTATAATATGCCGACCAGAACTGCACGCAGTGCCGGTAGTTTAAGTTGCAGCTTTGTCAGAGGCCTGAGATTGACGCCCCAATTCCTGAGTTATTCCCTTCCCATTCAGTACTGGACTTTACTAAGGAAGCCATCATTCCTGATCAAGGAAGAAGCTAGGTGCCACCTTTGAGAGAGGCTACCGTCTAAATTTGACACCAATTGGCATGAGCCAGGAAAAGCATTCACTGATCAATGGCCAAATATTTATTTTCGTTTAGTTCTCCCACTCCCATTCTGAAAACTAATTGGTTCCCTGTTGAAGGTGCCCACTGGTACTTTAAACAAGTAACCATTTTGGTCCAAGGCCGTAGTGGGCATCAATGTTGGTCCTTGCCCTCACCACATATACACTCATCCCACTGAGTGTATCGATTAATGGAGGTCCCTGACCATGGGGCACTGAAGCCATTGTCCATCCCTTCTTGCTTCTTGGCTGAGAAGAGTACAGACTGGGGCTCGAACGTTCCTTCTCTGTATGGCTCAGCTAGCCGCTGATGAAGTGAGCCATTGAGACTGGAGATCTATTTGATTTAGTGTAAAATATTTTCTTTGCGTTGGCTAGAAGATGGGTATTAATCTATCAGATTTGCATTCTCAATTTGCTTTGCTGATTTAAATATATCCTTGATCCTCTCAATTCCAGAGAGGGTGTCGATTATGGAAATGTGGGTTCAATCCTTCACCTTACTGGGTTCCCTATCTTGCCCATGCTGCCTTGCTGAAGTGCAAAGTCAAGGTCTAGCGTGTTCTCCAAGGCAGGAGGAAAGATCAGAGAGAATTTTACAGCTTCCCATCTGCAGATCCTGGTGGTTCGTTCTGCCAGACTTTGGTGGAAGCCTGGTGTTGGGGGAGGGAAGCTAGTCTAGTTATTGGATAAATGAACAAAGGAGACTAAAAAGGTTTTTTTTAAAGTAATTTATCCTCAATTTTAAAAATTGGAGAAAGGTACCTGTTATTTCACTGTGCCTTAAGACCAGTGCAATCCCTCGCTGAGATATTGCAATGGGGCAGATAAGGATACCAGAACAGATAGAACTGGGCTCCTCGGGGGTGATTCTTCACAGACAGGGTAGTGGCCAAGCCACATGTCCACTGTCCCCTCCCCTAAGCCAATGTGAAAGAGGGTGTGAGGGAGAAATGCAAGACAGTGACTCAGTGGCCTCTGTTTTTCATAGGAAAGAGGCGGTGTGGGGTCCTGGTATTCTTGAAGATGACCAGTGCTTGCTCAATGCTCAGCTCTTCCCAGTCTTCCACGTGACAGAACCCATCGGGATGGAAGACGTGCTGTGGTTCCTGAGAGCAGGGCGAGGACAGTTTCTGAGGAAGTGGCAGTCGGCCTGGCGCCTGTCGATAAGGGAAATCCTGAGCTGCCTGGACCAGCAGGCCGAGCTCGCCTGGCGACAGCAGCTCTTCCTCAGCCAGGCTCAACGTAAAGTAAAGAGTACACTGCTGGCTCGCAAAGACAACAGCCTCTGGCCTCTGATCAGGGCAGCTGTCTGTGAGGGGAATGAGCAACAGATACTCAACACACTCGATGCAGGTGAGAGCCATCTTCATATGCGGCAGCAAAACTGATAACTGATTTTCAGCTTGTTGATTTTTCGATAAGTCAAGGGTTCAAGTCCCATCACAGGAACTTGAGCCCACAATTTAGGCTGGCACTTTACAGTGCTGAAGGATTGCTGCACTCTGAGGTATTGTCTTTTAGATGGCAAGCCCAGTCTGTCCTCTCAAATAGATGTAAAAGATCCCATGGTACTTTCCAAAGAAGAGCAGGGGCGTTCTTCCTGCTGGCTGAACAACATCTTATCCCTCAACCGCTACCACTAAGAACAGCTTATCTGGTCATTTATCTCAATGCTGTTTGTGTGATGTTTCTGTGTACAAATTGGATAATGTGTTTCCCACATCACAGCAGCGCACATCAAAAGCTCTTTGGGATGTTCTGAAGTTATGTATTTAGATGCCAGATCAATGCAGTGATCTTTTTGTTTTATTCAGAGGTTGTTCACAGTTATGATAAAGGAATAATTTGGAGAAACATCAATCGAAACAACTATAAACAACTATATTTTAAAAATATAGTAGTATATAATATAGTACTAGTAGTAGTACTATCTACAGTAGTAGTTTTTTCCCCCTCCCGTTCAGAAAGTGCCGACTCTCACAGGGAAGGGGTGCAGGAGTAGACACATTCGCTAAAGTGACTCTTCCACATAATGTGAGCCCAGACAGCAAATGGGTGACCAGAAAGGATTGATGCCAATCCTACCCTCGCCCCCATACTGCCATACACGCTCAGTGATCTGGTACTTTTCTCACTCCCTAACCCAGAACATCCCAGTCTAATTTTAGTGGCACAATGGCTGAGTTTGGTTTAAAATGTCACATAAAAGAGCAGCACCTCTGCCAATTCAGCACTCCCTTAGTACAATGAGGAGGCAGTGGTCTAGTGGTATTGTCACTGAACTAGTAATGCAGAGACCCAGGGTAATGCTCTGGGGTCCCGGGTTCAAATCCCACCATGGCAGGTAGTGAAATTTTATCCTTAATAATAGAAATCTGGAATGTAAAAACCTAACGTTGACCATGGAACCATTGTTTATTGTCATAAAAACCCATCTGGTTCACTAATGTCCTTTAGGGAAGGAAATCTGCCATCCTTACCTGGTCTGGCCTACATGTGACTCCAGACCCACGGCAATGTGGTTGATTCTTAAATGCCCTCTGAAATGGCTCAGCCAGCCTAGCACTCAGTTAAGGGCAATTAGGGATGGCCTTTAAATGCTGGCCCAGCCAGCGACTCCCAAATCCCGTGAAGCATTAAGGAAAAGCACTCTTGCATCTGCACGGAGTGCTCATTCAAGTCCTCTCCATTCCATTACCTTCTATCTATAGAGGGAGGGATTCAAACTGAGCCAAGCAGATATTAATAATTCAGTTAAACTCCACCTATGTGACTGGATCAGCAAGTGTGTGAGGGAAAGGACTTTTGCCAGCCTTTTGACTATTGTTCCGATTCAGTACGCTGAGCAACAAGGGTATTCGAGGATCAGGGCGCCTGTTACACGCGCTGCTGGGCAGGGTGTGTGACCGGTGGGTGGGTTTTATTTATTCTTTCATGCAATGTGGGCATTGCTTGCCCATCCCTAATTGCCCTTAAACTGAGCGACTTTTTCCCATTTCAGAGGGAAGTTAAGAGTTAACGATTGCTGTGGGTCTGGAGTCACATCAGGCCAGACCATGTAAGGATGGCAGATTTCCCCCCTTAAAGGACATTAGTGAACCAGATACATTTTTACTGAAGCTAACTTTCAGTTCCAGATTTATTCATTGAATTTAAATTCCTCTAGCTGCCATGGTGGGATTTCAACCCATGTCCCAGAGCATTAGCCTGGCCCTACGGCTTCCTAGTCCACTAACATTACCACAATGCTACCATCTCCCTATTTCGGGCAGATATGTATAACAAGTGGGGGTTTCACTGGCAGTAAGAAGTGTGTGAGGGGCCAGGTATGTGAGGGGCTGAGTGTGTAACTGGTGAGTATCTGTGACGGGTTGTGTAACAGGCGGATCTTTGATGGCTGGATGTATAATGGGTGAATGTATACTGGGCAGCTCATTCGGTTTTCACATCATCATCTAATTGAATCTCAGCCCTGGTGAGGATTCACTAGGGGTTTTTGTCCAGTTGAAGCTTACCTGTTTTCTTTGTTTACAGTCGCTACCACCACTGAGGACATGGGGGTTGCAGCCCGCACCCTTGCATGTGTTGCTGATGTCTTGGGTTGCATGGCTGGAGGACAGGGAGGGCTCCGGAGTGGACCTGCTGCCAATCCAGCATGGACTGATGCCTTCCAGTTACTGGAAAAGGGGGACGTGGTGCTTGGAGTGAAGAGGCTGAGGGAGGAGCGGGATAAATGGCTGACCAGGTGAGAAGAGAGCTTCTTTCTGGATCAATAAATTACTGGATGATGGTCAACAGCTGTCTGCTGTCTCTCATTCGAGCTTTCTGCTCCTGTGCACTGTACCTGACCATTCCCAGAGTGTAGGGTTGTGGGCTCTGTTGTGATGCCAGCACAGTTGAATAATCTGCTAATTTGCATTGAATTTACAATGCAGAAAATGTCCACTCGCCCCAACTGTTCAATGTTTATGCTCCACATGAACTTTCTGCCACCCTAATTAGAACATTCTTCTAAATTTTGACTGACAACGTGAATATTGTTTGTGTCTGTGGGATAAGACATGTTGTATCTGCTTAATTCAGATACTTCCGATCAGTTCACCTATTCAAATGTTTTACCGAGGCGTCTTTTCATAAAGAAGGATAAACACAAGTATAAATTCAACAATCTTTATTAAACACACAATTAACCCATAAATTAACCCAAAATGTATAATATTAGAAACACCCAAGCTTCAGCGATACCCAAGTTGGTCGATTGAACTGTGAGTCCACTTCTTGAGTCCCTTTGATCCTTTGTCACGAAGGTGAATCTCACTGGCAACTTCATTCTTCCTTCTCAGATATCTCAATTGCCTCTGCCTGGAGTCTTCACTGCTGATGTGCCTGGGGTGCCTGTTTCTATACCCCCTCCCTTCGTGCCCTTCTGCTAGTTCCCCTGGCTCTCTGCCAATGAGACCTCGGGAGGGAGTCTCAGCACCCAATGGTCCAGTTGATAAACATTTGATATGCGGGACACCTGAGCTCGCCTCAGGTGTCCATCCCTGGTGGTGTGGTTTCCACATAACCTGTTCCCATATAAGGTAACAGCAGAAACTCTGGGTGCCCGAGAGTCTGGCTCCGTCTAGGCTGCGGACAGTAGACTGGTGCATATCAATAGGGTGCGATGATCTCCTGATGGCCGATTGACAGGGCAGGCCCAGACATGCCCAGGCAACCCATCTGACTTTATATATTTGAACTTGGCCAAGTTCAAATCCCCAGCAGACCTTTGCTGGAACCTACTGTAGTTTCATTTAAAGTGTCCAATTCTTTGATTTCGGATATCGTGCTAAAAACTAGGCCCAATAGGTTACCTCGGACCTCAGCACAAGACTTATCATGTGGCGAATTCATCCATTGCAAAAATGCCCAAGATCCATTGAAACACCCCTATCCACAGGGAACTGAATGAGAGTGGAGATTAGAGTTTAGCTTTTGAGTTGAGGAGGGACAGTCATGAGAGAGAATAACAAACTGTCAAGTGTTGGAGAAATAAATGATTGAGATGTGAACCTCAATGGTAAGAATTTGTTTAACAAGTGTGGTGAACGTATTGCATTAACCATTCACCTTGTATATCACTGTATCACGCTGTTGCCCATGTGGGCTCCACCTATGGACCATAGTAAGATATTACCTGGAATGTATCATGTTGGTGCCTTTGTGGGCTCCGCCCCTTGAGGGGAGGTATAAAGAGCAGTAGCCCTGTAGGCGGCTCTCAGTAGTAGAGCAGTCGCAGGCAGGCACTGTTCTAGTCGATTAAAGCCACAGTTTACACCTACACTGTTTCACGTGAATTGATGGTTGCATCAATTTAATCTACTACAACACCACAATGGAATCGGCCCTCACTCGACCCACAAGCCGCGGAGGCGAAAGGGATTTTTTTGCACTGGCTCCGCTGTTTCGAGCCCTATCTTGCCGCCTCCTCCTCGCCTTCCGTCTCTGATGACCAGAAGCTGAGCCTCCTCCACGCCCGGGTGAGCCATCGAATCTCGGTACAACTCGAGGAAGCCTCCACCTACGCAGACACCCTCGCGATGCTGAAGCGTCTATACGTAAGGCCAGTGAACGAGTTGAACGCGCGGCATCTCCACACTACTCGCCGCCAATGCCGCGAAGTTGCAACTACCAGGCCGTTACAGCCACTCAACATATGGACCTCACTGTCCGGGACGCCTATGTGGCTGGAGTCGGGTCCAACTAAGTGAGACAGCGCCTACTCGAGAAAGATGCCCTAGACCTGGAAGAGACGGTAAAGCTAGCCTCCTCCCTAGAAGTAGCGTTCCAAAGCCTCAACGCGTTCCCATCTGATCATGCGGCCCCCCTCGTGGACCCCCGACCAAAGAGTACCCCAGGCCTGTGCCACGCGGCTGCCCGCCCAACACGGGGGGCTACCCTGCTATTTCTGCGGCCAGCATCAGCACCCCAGGCAGAGCTGCCCGGCCCGGAACGCAAACTGCAGCGACTGCGGGGAAAAAGGGACATTTCGCTAAGGTTTGCCAGGCCAGGTCCAAATCCTCAAAATCGCAGACCCGACTCTAGGACTCACAGGCCCGCAGACCCCGTAGTGTGGCAGCGTATCTGCCGCCTCTCCCCCCCCCCCCTCCCCCCGGACACGTCATCGGCCTTGTGTTGTCCGTGGGGGCAGCCACCTTCAAGCCCGAACAACGTGTGCGATTCACAAGGGTCACCATCTTGGCCATCCTCTCCCATGCGGCCCTCCACGTGCGACTCATGGGGGCCGCCATCTGTATTGCCGCCCGACACGTGCGACCAACGGGGGGCCGCCATCTTGGGACCACCCCAGCACCTCCGACCACGCCGGCTACGCGCAACTCAGCGCGGTCACCCTTGACTAGTCGCGACCCAAACACCTCCGGAGCTCCATGATGACCGTCCGGGTTGATGGACACGAAACGTCTTGCCTGTTCGACTCCAGGAGCACGGAGAGCTTCATTCATCCAGACATGGTAAGGCACTGCTCGCTCCCAATCTTCCCGGCACATCAAACCATCTCCCTCACTTCTGGGTCGCACTCGGTCCAGATCCGGGGGTGCACTACCGCAACCCTAGCAATACAGGGCGCTGAGTACGCCGATTTTAAGCTATATGTGCTCCCCGACCTCTGCGATCCTCTCCTGTTGGGACTGGACTTCCAGTGTAACCTCAGGAGCCTAACTTTGAAGTTCGGCGAGCCCCTACCCCCACTCACCGTATGTAGCCTCGCGACCCTAAATGTCAACACTCCTCTGCTCTTTGCAAATCTCACCGCCGACTGTAAGCCAGTCGCCACCAGAAGCAGGCGGTACAGCATCCAGGACAGGACTTTTATCAGGTCCGAGGTCCAGCGACTCTTGCGGGAGGGAGTTATCAAGGTCAGCAATAGCCCCTGGAGAGCTCGGGTGGTGGTTGTCAAGACCGGGGAAAAGAACCGGATGGTTGTAGATTACAGCCAAACCATTAACCTGTACACGCAACTCGATGTGTACCCCACTCCCCGGATCGCAGACATGGTTAACCAGTTCGCACACTACTGCGTGTTCTCCACCGTGGATCTGAAGTCTGCGTACCACCAGCTCCCAATCCGCCCGGAGGATCGCCATTACCCGGCCTTTGAGGCAGACGGCCGCCTCTTCTACTTCCTTCGGGTCCCCTTCGGCATCACAAACGAGGTCTCGGTCTTCCAAAGTACGATGGACCGAATGGTGGACCAGTACGGGCTGCGGGCCACATTTCTGTACTTGGACAACGTCACCATCAGCGGCCATGATCAGCAGGACCACGATGCCGACCTCCAGGAATTTCTCCAAACCGTCCAAACCCTTAACTTCACTTATAACAAGGAGAAATGCGTTTTCTGCACAACCAAATTGCCATCCTCGGCTACGTCGTGGAAAACGGTGTTCTAGGGCCCGACCCCGACCGTATGTGCCCCCTCCTGCAACTCCCCCTTCCCCATTGCCCCAAGGCCCTGAAAAGGTGCCTCGGATTCTTTTCCTATTACGCCCAGTGGGTTCCCAACTATGCGGACAAAGCCCACCCACTAATCAAAGCCCCATCTTCCCACTGGCAGCCGAGGCCTGCCAGGCCTTCAGCTGCATCAAGGCGAATATTGCAAAAGCCGCGATGGCGCGGTGGACGAGTCCGTCCGCTTCCAGGTGGAGAGCGACGCGTCAGAGGTCGTCCTGGCAGCCACCCTTAACCAGACGGGCAGGCCAGTAGCATTTTTATCACGTACCCTCAACGCCTCCGAAATTCGACACTCCACAGTCGAAAAAGAAGCCCAAGCCATCATGGAAGCTGCGCGGCACTGGAGGCTCTACCTCGCTGGTAGGAAGTTTACCCTGGTCACCGTCCAACGATCAGTAGCCTTCATGTTTGATAATACGCAGCGGGGCAAGATCAAGAATGATAAGATCTTGAGGTGGAAGATCGAACTCTCCACCTATAATTACGATATGGTATATCGTCCTGGGAAGCTCAACAAGCCCTCCAGATGCCCTGACCTGTGGCACATGCGCCAGCACGCAAGATGACCGACTACGGGCTCTCCACGAATAACCTCTGCCCTGGGGGTCACCCGGCTTCTCCACTATATCAAGGTCCGCAACCTGCCCTACTCCTCCGAGGAGGTCAGAGCCATAACCAGGGACTGCCCAATCTGCGCGGAGTGTAAGCCGCACTTCTATTGACCGGATAAGGCCCACCTGGTAAAGGCATCCCGGCCCTTTGAGCGCTCAGAATTGATTTCAAAGGGCCCCTCCTCTCTACCAACCGCAACACGTATTTCCTCAATGCCGTTGACGAGTTCTCCCGCTTCCCGGTTGCAATCCCCTGCCCCGACATGACCGCTGCCACCGTCATTAAAGCCCTACATAGTGTCTTCACCCTGTTCGGTTTCCCCACGTACGTTCACAGTGACTGGGGCTCGTCGTTCATGAGTGACGACTGCGTCAGTACCTGCTCAGTAAGGGCATCGCCTCGAGCAGGACTACCAGTTATAACCCTCGGGGAAACGGGCAGGTGAAGAGGGAGAACGCGACGGTCTGGAAGACCGTCCTCCTGGCCCTACGGTCTAGGAATCTCCCAGTTTCCCACTGGCAGGAGGTCCTCCCCGATGCGCTCCACTCTATTAGGTCCCTCCTTTGCACAGCTACAAACGAGACCCCTCATTACCACCTGATTGTTTTCCCCAGGATATCCACCTCCAGGGTCTCGCTTCCGTCTTGGCTGAAGACACCGGGGCCCGTCTTACTCCGCAAACACGTCAGAAGCCATAAGTCCGACCCCCTGGTCGAGAGGGTCCAGCTCCTTCACACCAACCCCCTGTAAGCATACATAGAACACCCCAACGGCTGACAGGATACGGTTTCCCTCCGGGGCCTGGCACCCGCAGGTTCCACTACCACCACCACCCCAACTTACCCCACCCAGCCTATGCTGACCAGCGCCCCCCGCCCCTACATGGCACCCGCACCCCCTCCCGCCCTCCATTCCCCCTTCACCGACCCACAGGAACGAAGCTCCAGAAGACACGACTTCACTACCCATGCCCGCACGGATGCGTTCGACACTGTCTGGATGTGTCTCTGTTCCGAGTGTCTGCCTGTCCCGAATGTGTGTATCTGCCTGAGTGCGTGGTGTGTCTGTATCTGTTTGGGTGTGTTTGCACGCGTGTGTCTGGGTGTGTGTATGTCTGTCTGGGTGTGTGTGTGTGTATTTCTGCATGTCTGCCTGAGTTTGTGTTTCTCTGCCTTTGTGTGCCTGTCTGGATATGTTTCTTTCTATCTGTCTGTGTGTGTCTTTGTGTGTCTTGGAGGGGTCTTTGTCTGTCTGGGTATCTGGGTTCTTTTCTGTCTGACTGAGTGTGTCTGTCAGTCTGGGTGTGTCTGTCTGTCTGTCTTGGTGTGCGTGCCACTGGCTGTCTAGCTGTGTGCATCTGTCTGTCTCTGTGTGGAGTTGTCTGGAGCGGATGTCTGTCTAGGTGTGCGTGTGTCTGTCTTGAGTGTGGGTGTCTGTCTGGGTGTGTGTGTGTCAGTCTTTCTGGCTGTGTGTCAGGCTGTGGATGTTTGATTGTCTAGCTCTGTGTCTGTCTGGGTAGATATGTGTGTCTGGATGTGTCTGGGTGTATGTCTATCTGTGTGTGAGTGTGTGTGTGTGTGTGTGTGTGTGTCTGTCTGTCTATCTAGGTACTTGTTTATGTTTGTCTGTGCCTGTGTGTCTCTTTGTATGTGTGTGTTGGTGTGCATGTCATATGTTGGTGTGTCTATCTGTCCTTGTGTGTACCTGTGTGTGTTTTCATATTTCTGTGTGTGTGTCTCTGCGCGTATCTTTGTGTATCTGTGTGTGTGCGTGTCTTGGTGTGTCTCTTTCTATGCCTGTCTGGGTGTGTGTATCTGAGTGTGTGTGGAGGGTATGTGTCTGTCTGTCTGGGTGGGTGGGATTCTGATCCCAAATCAGACCCCAATGCCGGACAGAAACACCAATATTTAATTTAATTTGTAAGACTATGAGATAGGGATACTTCACTTCCAAGAATGATTCCACACACAAATAAGGATATGGTATATTAAAACAATCTTTATTTTTAATACAGTATTAAACTAACTTTAATATTATGCAGGAAAAAGCTTAAAATTACTAGTTAAACAATCTTTAACAATAAAATGAACCACTTTAAACTCCAATCAAGTAATACCTATGTCAAATAAAAATTCACTTTTAAATACAGTTAGAAAACACTTGCTGTATATAGATGTCTTGGAGAAACTGCTGTAAGAGAGATCCTTCAGGACACAACCTGCAGATTCTTGCTTGTGTCAGACGACTGTTTAACTTTGCAGCATTTGGCTAAAGCACCTGTTCTGTTTGCAGCCACATCTAAATTGAAACTCAAAATCTGACTGCTTCAGCCTCGGCTCCTCCCCATTAGGTACATCATCCCTATCCCACTTAATTGGGTTATGACCATTTTACTAAGACTAACCACAACCCCTCAATTATCTAAATCCCAGGGAACTACCTTTCTGTAATCAAAAGTCCATATGCCCTATTTAGGCAAACACTACTTGATTGGAATGAATGATGATCTTATTTTTACGGTGCTTTAGTTACCCCTTCTGTAGCCACAATGTCTGGCTGTCTTTTAAACCATGACTTTTAAAACCCTTACTGCAGTAGATACACACTCACGAACCCAGGCTTTTAACCATTACTGCACCAGATACATATAATACGATAGATATCTGAAATTCTTATATTCATCCCAGTGTGTGTGTCTGTCTGTGGGTGTGTCTGTCTGGGTGTGTGCCTCTGTGTCTGTGTCCGTCCATGTGTATGTCAGTCGGTCGGCCTGGGGGGGGGGGGGGGGGGGGGTTATACACTTATCCTTGCATGTATCTGTGTTTTTGTCCATACTTCTGTGTGTGTGTGTCATTGTGCCTGTGTGTGTGATTCTCTGTGTGAATGTCCCTGTGTTTCTGTGTGCGTATATCTCTGTGTGCCTGTGTGTATGCCTGTGTGCGTGTCTGTGTATCACTGAGTCTGTACGTGTCTGTGTGCACACGCTGGATTATAACAGACTCTGGATTTACTGTGATGCCTCTATGTTTGAATATCGTGGCGGTACTTGATGCTTGGGCTCACACATAAAAACGAGTGACACAACAGCAGACTGTAACTGCACATGGACTTAGCCTAGTAAAAAGGGGACGGTTGAATGAAGGAATGAGGTTATTCTAATGAACGATTGTCCTGTTTTCAGCCCAAGTAAAGATTGACAGAGGTGAGTTAAATCAATGTGCGGGCCAATATTAAATTACTGCTCGGGACTCTATGTCCTAACGGCCAACCAACTGTCAACTACTACCAGAAAAACAGTGATGCCATTTTTTAAAAAATCTTACAGTTTTGTAAGTTTGTAGCAACAAAATAGAAAGCAATATTTCATATAGAACTCTGGAGATGTCGTACAGGGCTACAGAGGTGTAGAAACCTGAGGGGCCTCACAAAATCCTCTGGACTAAACCACCTTGAAGCAGACTGTCATGCGTTCATTTTAGACTTGCCAAGCCTTTGATACAATTTTTTTGTCTTGTGTATCACAGACCAGCCTTTCTGGTGAGGGCTGCCCGTCACTATGAGGGGGCGGAGCAGATCCTGATCCGACGGGCCGTGACGTCAGTGCGAGAGTTCATCTTCATGGAACAGGTGGAGCTTCCTCCCATGAATCACTGGGTGGTGGCCGAATGCCCTGCCCGTATCGATATCTCAGGTAATTGCGCAGCTCACGCCGTTGGAGCTTTCTGCCTATACTCCATCTGAATTTGTTACGGTCAGGCTACGATCTAATCAGACGCTTGAGAGGATACATGCGTACAGATTGGTTGGTAGCACTTCCAAAGGTTGTTACGTCTCTCTCCAGAAACTTGGAATTGAGGCTGACTCTCCAAAGAAGATCCGAAGGATCACTTTATTGCAGTAAAACATCCCAGGGTGCTTCACGGGACTGTCAGCAGACAATGTTTAGACTCTGAGTCATATTAACAGATAATAGGACGGTTAACCAAAATCTTGGTAAAAGAGGTTTTGTGGGGCAATTTAAAGGAGGAAAGAGAAGCAGAGCGGCTTAGGGAGGGAATTCCAGGGTTCAGGGCCGAGGCAACTGAAGCCACGAGTGATGGAACAATGGAAATCGGAAATTGGAGGAACGCAGAGATCTTGGAGGGTTGTAGAGCTTGACAAGGTTACAGAGAAGGGAAAGTCAAGACCGAGAAGGAATTTGAAAACAAGGATTACAGTGATGTACACATACGTTTGGTGCTGTACTTTCTACCACTTGTGTGAAAGATCATAGCATGTTCCACCCAAACCTCCAAATAGGCAATAGTGCTGTGGATGCTCTTAGGTTACAGGATCACCAGATATAAGGAAAGCACCTGAGATTGAATGGGCTGTAAAATGTTCATGGAACTGAAGGTCTTACTTCCTGAGGTATTGAATATGAAAGAGGTATTGGAGAATCTCTATTATAAAATAAATGGACCTGTTACAATACCGTGTGTGGTAGTGAACTCTACGCACCAAGAAGAATAGTAAATGTAACGGTCGCCACTCTCTCAGAGGAACATAGGCTGCTCTCCCCTTTGAGAGAGAGTTGACTGGTGGTGATTTAACCTGAGGGTCAGCACATCTCAGGCAAGAGGCAAGGTTGAGAAGGCGGGGCCTTCATGAAAAACCTCAGCCAGTACAGGATTGAGCCCGCGCTGTTGCCGTCACTCCGCATCATGAACCAGCCAACTGAGCTGGACAATCTGTAAAGTTCGAACTTTCCTGTGCAGCGGGATTCTCTTAAGATTGATTACATTGTTAACCAACCCCAATAAAGGAAGACTATTGAGTGATTTAAGAGGCTACAGACTCACTAGGATTATGTCAAGGTATGAAGAAATACAAATGAAAAAAAATCTTTTTTTGTTAGATTACAAAACATTATAATAAAAATGTTCATTACGAACATAGGGTAAAGAGAAGCAAACTGTGACCGGTTCTAAAGAGTCAAGAATGAGAGACCATAATAGATGCAAGACTGAGCCCACGCCGGCGGGATTCTCCGTTACGGTCAGTCGGGTTTCCCATTCCGTCGGGAAACCCCTGGGCGCTGGCAAAACGGAGAATCCCGTTGGCGGAGAATCCCACCCTGAATGTTAGGAGATTCTGAACAGACTGGGAAATCACTTTGCGTGTAGCGAGCTATGAAGCTGTGAGATTTACTCTGAGTCAATTAGTGCCCGAGGCAGGAACTATGAACATTCTGTAATAGTTCGGAGGGAAGGATGAAGCAAAAAGGGTTGAAGGGATATGGGATCAGGGTGAGTAAATTTGATTAGGACTTTTAGTTAATGTGAAGGGTAAATACTAACACTGGTTGGGCAGAATTCTAACTTGTCATAGCCTCTGTCAGTATTTGACACAGAACCCCCAGCAGAAATTAAGATGTTAGATTTCAGAAATTACAGTTTTTCTGCTCAGCTGGCCAATCCCCCAATACAAGTAGGTTGGAATCTCGTTCCTATATATGAGGAAAGAACGGAAGAAATGTTAGCTCGCAGAATAAATTTCCACTTGCTGTGGGGAACCGTACCATAAGGAGCACAGATTAGGGATTTAAGGCTCTAGCATTGTCGCTCTCTCTCTAAACCTGTGAGAGTAACTTTGTGCTTGGTGAAGTGTGACATTTCCAAGTAAATCTGGCTGCGGCAAGGTACACAGTGGTTAGAACTGCTATCTCACAATGCCAAGGATCTGCGTTCAATTCCCCCATGGGTGCTGTGTGGAGTCTGCACGTTCTCCCCGTGTCTGCGTGGGTTTCCTCTTGGTGCTCCGGTTTCCTCCCACAGTCCAAAGATGTGCAGGTTAGGTGGATTGGCCATGCTAAATTGTCCCCTAGTGTCCAATATAGGTTAGGTGGGGTTACGGGGATAGGGCTGGGGAGTGGGCCTAGGAAGAGTGCTCTTTTGGAGCGTAGTTGCAGACTCGATGGGCCGAATGGCCTCCTTCTGCACTGTTGGATTCTATGAGTTGTCTGAACCTGCGAGTTTGCTGCAAGAATCCTTTCTAAAGCTTGAAAAAAAAATCCCTTGACCCCCTCTCAACTCAGTGCACAAGCTTAAGATATGTATCTCCCCCTGACAGGCGGCTGGAGTGACACACCTCCAATAACATATGAACATGGGGGAGCAGTACTGGATATTGCCGTTCTAGTGGACAAACGCAAACCAATTGGCGCAAAGGTGCGTCGCATCGCAGAGCCTAAACTGCGCTTGGTCCTGAACAGTGGAGGCAGAGAGCAGAGAATCGCCATGGAAATAGTGTGCCACAGTCTGGAGGATCTGCAGGACTACTCGCAGCCACGTGCACCAGGTACCTTTGACAGTGAGGGTGGTCATGGTGCCTAATGCACAGAGATCTGGGTGGTCACAGGGTCTATCCCCACTCCATACTGAGTTGGTTTAATCACAGGTGAGGTGGAAGGAAGCACAATATAAACCGGCCTCTGATTAAAGGAAGAAAATGTCCTTACAGATTGCTCATGACAGAAAGGTCATGATCTATCGGGTTCACCACCTACCACCCTTGATTCGTTGACAACAAGCAAGTATGGTAAACCCCAGTGGTGGAGAGCTTTGGGAACCATAGGTCCAAATTGCTCTCTCCATTCCAAACATGCATCACTTGCCACACCCAAAATGGTATTTTGTGAAATAAATAAATCTAATTTACATTTGAATCAATAAAAATGTTTCTCACTGCCTCTCCAGAGAGCCTGTATCACAGATATAGAATATGTGCATAAAAAGCAAACATTTTCAGTCCTATGGGGGAGAGAACAGGGGAGTGAGATTAATTATCAAAGAACCAGTGCAGGTGTGATGGGCTGAATGGCCTCTTTCTGTGCTGTAAGATTGCACGTTGATAGCAGCTTCCTTTGGGAAAAAGGGCCAGTGTGGGAACTGGATGTGAGGTGGAGAATGGCCCAGTGGCCTATTTCTGCTCTGTAAATGGGCTGGAAAGAAAGAGTCTCAAAGCCAGTGGGATTTACATTGATTTCTTTCTATGTAAAATTACTTTCATATGAAAAGGAACAGTGTTCTGGGTTGTGGGGGGGAAGGCAGGAGAATGACACAAAGTCGATTGCCCATTCGGAGAGCTGGTACAGACACAATGGGCAGAATGGCCTCTTTCTGCACTGTACAAATTCTGAGATTTTGTGAAACAAGCCTATCAGTGAGTATATTGTTATAGAACATAATATTGGTTGCCTTGTTCCATTCATTAATAAATGTACTGTCTGTTGACAGGAGCCTTGTTGAAAGCAGCCTTTATCTGCACGGAAATTATCCAATACCCTTCCCAGACATCGCTACAGGACCAATTAATGGCGGGATTTAATGGTGGCTTTGAGCTTCACACTTGGTCCAGTCTCCCACATGGATCTGGCCTGGGTGAGTAACTGCGGATAAACCTGGGAATAACAGCATCTGCTACTGTCAGAAGATAAATCCTTGGGCGGCACGGTGGTGCAGTGGTTAGCACTGCTGCCTCACGGCGCCAAGGACCCGGGTTCGACCCCGTCCCCGGGTCACTGTTGTGTGGAGTTTGCACGTTCTCTCCGTGTCTGCGTGGGTTTCACCTCCACAACCCAAAGATGTGCAGGTTAGGTGGATTGGCCACGCTAAATTGCCCCTTAATTGGAAAATGTTTTTTAAAAAGATAAATTCTGCTTCCTTCACCGTTTGCATTCCAATTTGTTCCTGCCCTTTCCAAATTCCCGCCTTTCCACACAGTCATTGCTGATTCTCCAGCAGGCACACTTCTGCCACAGTTACTCTATATTATACTCTATATTTACTATTTCCCTCCCATCTTTAAAATTCTGTTTGTGGAAATCACGACTCATCGTACTTTCTCTCGTTCTTCATTCCTTCTTTCGCAACAACCTGTTACCTCCCTCCTTCTTCTAATTGTCAGGCTTGCAAAACCCAAGCTAGTCATCTAATCACTGCTTCCTGATTAATCTTGTGTTCTTCGCTTTCACTCTGGTGATGTCTTGCTCTATGAATTTGGCTCTTCACCTGAGATTGTCAATTCAAATGAGACCCACACACGTGTGGATGCACACACTTGCACACACACATGCTTGCACACTATTACACATGAACATATGCTTACACACACAAGCAGTTGCACACAGACTCTTGTGCACGCACATGTGCAGAGATGCTTGTGGGCACACATGCTCACACAGGCGCACAGACACACACTCTTATACATACACAGTCACATATACATTCACATTCACACACTTACAAATACACTTCCACGTTCACACACATGCACACAGACTCTTGCACATACATACACAAACACACTTCCAATCGGTGTCAGTTGGTAAGTGCTGCAACTCTGACTGATGTTTGTACCACTTTAACTGCTGTGCCCTGAAGTGCTGTCTGTCCACTGGCCCAACTTAAGTCACACTACTTGGCACAGAGCAGAGATTGAATCTTGTCCTAAGGGGATATGAGTAGTTGTAGCTCATTTGTAGTAAATTACAAACATACACTGCTATGAGGCAGATAATTAATGTTTGAAGGCCTTATCAAAAGCATTGCTGTGGTATTCAGGATTGTTTATTGGTGTTATTTTAGGTACAAGCAGCATCCTGGCAGGGGCCGTGATGGCAGCACTGATTACAGCTGCCGGGAAATCCTGCGACACCTCTTCCCTGATTCATGCTGTTCTTCATCTGGAGCAAATGCTGACGACAGGTAACTAAAGACCATCCCAGAAACAAGATTATCAAGGGAATTGCTCTGGGCAAGCCGTTTAAAGTGATGATGAAATCTAATTCCAGGAGACACAAGTTGACAATTAGGAAAAGGGGGATCATTTAGAGAATATACCCATCCAGAGAGTTGTGGATCAGGATAGCTGGGAAGGGAAGTTGATGGATTTAAATTGCTTGGCAGGCTTTGTGTCCTCCTCATAGCTTACTCTCCCACCTCGTTTTGTATCATAAGCAAATATTGGGAATCCCGATAATGGTCCGTTTATTCCCATTCTTTGTAAGGCCCAGTGGCACAGTGGTTAGCACTGCTGCCTAAGGCACTGAGGACCCAGATTCGATCCCAGCCCTGGGTCACTGTCCATGTGGAGTTTGCACATTCTCCCCGTGTCTCCATGGGTTTCACCTCCACAACCCAAAGACGTGCAGATAAGTGGATTGGCCATGCTAAATTGCCCCTTAATAGGATAAAAAATAGTTTGTACTCTAAATTTATTTTTTTTAATTCCCATTCTCTGCTTCCTGTCCATTAATAATACTGAATCAATGGTAATATGTCGCGAGGAATTAAGGGCTACGGGGAGAATGCTGGTAGGTGGAGTTGAAATGCCCATCAGCCATGATTGAATGGCGGAGTGGACATGATGGGCCGAATGGCCTTACTTCCACTCCTATGTCTTATGGTCTTATGGTCTTAATATATTATTAGAAATCCCTTTCTTCATTGGATATAGTTTTCACGCAGTAGGATGCATTGGATAACACATTTTATCCCATGCTAAAATGTTTTTGCAAAAATATTCTTTATTTGAAAAACATATGAAAGAACATTACAAACATTTGAAAGGGGCCATCACACAAAGTGCAATAATATTCAGGTCTTCTACATACATCATTTTGCACTCTGAGGCACTTCAATACAGTCAAAGAAACAATGCAGACATTTCAAAATGGCCATTACAAAGATACTTAAGTTGCCTGCACAGATCAAATTCTACTCTGAGGTGCTTCAGTACAATTGTGATACATGTAATATTCACTGTATACACTCATTGTAAGTCGTACAGCCTGAGGGAGTCTATACAATTCCTCTCCCCTCAGTTCACTATGGCCGAAAGGTCTTAGACAGCGACCTTCCCCCATTGCTCCTCTGCAATGGCTGTCCCAAACATTAGTCCATCTCTCAGCATGTAGTCCTGGGCTTTGGAATGTGCCAGTCTGCAAAACTCAGTTGAGGACAACTCTTTGCACTGAAAAATGAAAATTGCTTATTGTCACAAGTAGGCTTCAAATTAAGTTATTGTGAAAAGCCCCTAGTCGCCACAGTCTGGCGCCTGTTCGGGGAGGCCAGTACGGGAATTGAACCCGCGCTGCTGGCCTTGTTCTGCTTTACAAGCCAACTGTTGAGCCCACTGTGCTAAACCAGCCCCCACTGGAAGACCAACAGGTTTCTGGCGGGCAGGGGAGGTGGTTTGGCCATCTCCTTTGGGAGGGGCCATCTCCTTTTCCCGTAGGGCCTCTAGGAAGTTGCGTGCAGACCATTGTCTGATGGACATGTCGTAAGAGGTGTTACGCTGCATAGAAGTGGTACGGCACAGTCCAACTACTCAGAGCATTCGCGGCAACGTGGCCAGCCCCATCCTTCGAACACTGGGGACAGGTAGAACCTCAGCACATAGTGACACTTGGTTTTTGCGTACTGAAGATCTACTCTCAGCTTGATGCAACTGCACACAGAGGTGGCCATCAGGATTGGGGCAATGTTGGGCATGTTTTTTTCCCCCTTTATTTAGATGTTTGCACATTGCATCCCCTCGAGCGTGGTCCATTTTTGACCTACAGTTGAAGTGCCACTGTGCAGGAGTGAGAAATGGGCCAGACCTGCGCCACATTCTAACTCAGGGGTACTGAGGCCAGTTGTGTAATTCCACTTGCTGTTTGAGCAGAGACCATTTACATAAGTACAAAGTAGAGATAAAATCAGGCACCTTCCTGTCCATGCAGCTTGATAATAGATTGGCCAGTGCCCTATATACACAGCCTCTGGTGTACATATCTGTCAGAGGGAAATGTATTTTACTGAGTAGCTCAATAATCAGGATATCTGAAGGACTTTTCGAAACAGACCATTATTGTTATTGTGCGATTAACCAAATTAAATGTTCTTGTTGTGAAGTGGGGGGGGGGGGGGGGGTATAGGGGCAGTCAGTGTTTCCGTTGCCTTAGAAGGAGTGTTCTGTTTCAGTACAGAGCAGCTGAAAGCTGAGGGACTCCCAACCACCCCCTCCTCCCTCGATCTACAGGCTTTTCAAAGTCAAGCTTGGTGCAATCTTAACAGTTGTACCTTTTCAATCTGGATATTATCCTGCATTTTGGATCTTTACCAAGGTCTCGAATGGGCAATCTTGTAGAAAACCATTCCCCCAAGCCAGGTGAAGCTGATTCTCACTGTGAAGATGGTTGAATAGAACATAGAACATTACAGCGCAGTACAGGCCCTTCGGCCCTCGACCTGTGAAACCCCTCTAAAGCCCATATACACTATTCCCTTATCATTCATATGCCTATCCAATGACCATTTGAATGCGTTTATTGTTGGCGAGTCCACTACTGTTGTAGGCATGGCATTCCACACTCTAACTACTCTCTGAGTAAAGAACCTACCTCTGACATCTGTCCTATATCTATCTCCCCTCAATTTAAAGCTATGTCCCCTCATGCTAGACATCACCATCCGAGGAAAAAGGCTCTCACTGTCCACCCTATCTAATTCTCTGATAATCTTGTATGCCTCAATTAAGTCGCCTCTTAACCTTCTTCTCTCTAACGAAAACAGCCTCAAGTCCCTCAGCCTTTCCTCATAAGATCTTCCCTCCATATCAGACAACATCCTGGTAAATCTCCTCTGCACCCTTTCCAATGCTTCCACATCCTTCCTATAATGTCGCGACCAGAACTGCACGCAATACTCCAAATGCGGCTGCACCAAAGTTTTGTACAACTGCAACATGACCTCATGGCTCCGAAACTCAATCCGTCTACCAATAAAAGCTAACACACCTTACGCCTTCTTAACAACCCTCTCAACCAGGGTGGCAACTTTCAGGGACATGGACACCGAGATCTCTCTGATCATCCACACTACCAAGAATCTTACCATTAGCCCAGTACTCTGTCTTCCTGTTATTCCTTCCAAAATAAATCACCTCACACTTTTCTGCATTAAACTCCATTTGCCACCTCTCAGCCCAGCTCTGCAGCTTATCTATGTCCCTCTGTAACTTGTAAAATCTTTCTGCACTGTCCACAACTCCACCGACTTTAGTGTCATCTGCAAATTTACTCACCCATCATGCTAAGCCCTCCTTCAGGTCATTTATAAAAATGACAAACAGCAGCGGCCCCAAAACAGATCCTTGTGGTACACCACTAGTAACTGGACACCAGTCTGAACATTTCCCATCAACCACCACCCTTTGTCTTCTTCCAGCTAGCCAATTTCTGATCCAAACTGCTAAATCACCCTGAATCCCATGCCTCTGTATTTTCTGCAATAGCCTACCATGGGGAACCTTGTCAAAAGCTTTACTGAAATCCATATACACCACATCAACTGCTTTACCCTCATCCACCTGTTTGGTCACCTTCTCAAAGAACTCAATAAGGTTTGTGAGGCACAACCTACCCTTCACAAAACCATGTTGACTATCTCTAATCAAATTATTCCTTTCCAGATGATTATACATCCTATCTCTTATAAACCTTTCCAAGACTTTGCCCACAACAGAAGTAAGGCTCACTGGTCTTTAGTTACCGGGGTTGTCTCTACTCCCCTTCTTGAACAAGGGGACAACATTTGCTATCCTCCAGTCTTCTGGCACTATTCCTGAAGACAAAGATGACTTAAAGATCAAAGCCAAAGGCTCAGCAATCTCCTCCCTAGCTTCCCAGAGAATCCTAGGATAAATCCCATCCGGCCTGGGGATTTATCTATTTTAACACAATCACTAACACCCCCTCCTTCTGTACCTCAAGCCCTTCTAGTCTAGTAGCCTGTATCTCAGTATTCTCCTCGACAACATTGTCTTTTTCCTGTGTGAATACGGACGAAAAATAGTCATTTAGCACCTCGCCTATCTCTTCGGACTCCACGCACAACTTCCCACTACTGTCCTTGACTGGCCCTACTCTTACCCTAGTCATTCTTTTATTCCTGACATATCTATAGAAAGCTTTAGGGTTATCCTTAATCCTACCTGCCAAAGCCTTCTCATGTCCTCTCTTGGCTCTCTCTTTAGATCCTTCCTAGCTAACTTGTAACTCTCAAGCGCCCTAACTGAACCATCACGTCTCATCATTACATAAGCCTCCTTCTTCCTCTTGACAAGTGTTTCAACTGCTTTAGTAAACCATGGTTCCCTCGCTCGACCACTTCCTCCCTGCCTGACAGGTACATACTTATCAAGGACATGCAGTAGCTGTTCCTTGAACTTGCTCCACCAAAGTGCTCACCTACCTCCAAATCTAACACTTGTCCTGGTTCATTACCCAGTACCAAATCCAATACGGCCTTGCCTCTCGTTGGCCTATCTACATACTGCGTCAGGAAATCCTCTGCACACATTGGACAAAAACGGACCCATCTAAAGTACTCGAACTATAGTGTTTCCAGTCAATATTTGGAAAAAGAATGCCTCACAGTTGTCCAATGTGGATGTTAGAGAATGCCCTGTCAACACGAAGATTGAAGCCTCCGATGTCCTTATTAGCTTTTTAGCTGTGGCACAGTAGGTAGCACTCTCACCCCGAATCAAAAGCCCCACTCAAGAGGCATGAATCCTTCATTCGGCTGACATCTCAGTAAGGTTCTGAGAAAATGCTGCATTGTCTTTCAGATGAGAGTTAAACCGAGGTCACCCTCTCAAATTCTGTAAAAGATCCTGTGACGCCACAGGAAGTGGAACTCTCCTAACTGTGGCTAGTGCAGGGGATGTTGGGGCAATCAGGGTGTCGTGGAGGGAAATCTTTGCACAAATAAGCTCCTGTGTTTCCTGTTTTAGAACAGTGACCATACTTAAAAAATAGTACACTAGCTGTAAAGCTCTTTGGGATGTTGCGGCAGGGTGGGATGGGAGGCATTGTGGCACTGCTGCCTCACAGCGCCAGGGACCCGGGCTCAATGCCGGCCTTGGGTGACTGTCTATCGTCTCCATCACGTCTCCTGTCTGCGTGAGTCTCCACCGGGAGCTCCAGTTTCCTCCCACAGTCCAAAGATGTACTGATGTCGGTGAATTGGTCAAGCTAAATTGTCCCTGAGTGTCCAAAAGGTTAGGTGGGGTTACGGGGATAGGGTGGGCACGTGGGTCTAGTAGGGTGCTCTTTCAGAAGGTTGGTGCAGGCCCAATGGGCCGAATGGCCTCCTTCTGCACTTCAGGGATTCTTTATTCCTATGATGTCCTGTGGTTATGAAAGGTTTCTGGGCTGCACAGTGGATAGCACTGCTACCTCACGGCGCCGAGGTCCAAGGTTTTATCCCGGCTCTGGATCACTGTGTGGAGTTTGCACATTCTCTCCGTGTTTACGTGGGTTTCGCCCCCACAACCCAAAGATATGCAAGCTAGATGGATTGGCCACACTAAATTGCCCTTTAATTGGAAAAAATGAATTGGGTACTCTAACTTTTTTTTTTAAATGTAAGGTTTCTGTGTACATGTACATCTGTCTTTCTCCTTATTAAAATTCCATAATCTTCTAGGTGGAGGCTGGCAGGATCAGGTTGGAGGTCTGGTGCCTGGTATCAAGATTGGTCGGTCCAAGCCCCAGTTGCCCCTGCGAGTAGACGTTGAGCGCATTACAGTGACGGAAGAGTTTGTGAAGACTCTGAATGACCACCTTCTGCTGGTGTACACGGGGAAAACACGCCTTGCACGTAACCTTCTACAGGTTAGCTACTCGTCACACAACATTAGTGCCTCAGAAGCAGCCTGAAGTGACCTTATCAGGTCCCACGTACTATACCAGGTGTGGGACAATATCCTCTGCCCTGAGGGAACTCCCGACAGAGACATATCATACTAATCCTAAAATTATTATTAGGGGATTAACTGAAATCCACAGAGAAAGGCTCTCCCATTGGTGAAGTTGAGCTAAACCATGAGACCAGTGGGCCCAGGTACGATCCTCACACCGTGCTGAGTTGGTGCATTTGATAGCATCGTCATCTTTGAATCAGAAGGTGATGGTCCTATCCCAAGACTTGGGCACATAGTCTACTCTCTTCGCACTGCACTGTTGGAGGTGCCTTCTTTTACATGAAACACTAAATTGAGACTCTCTTAGGTGGATAGCAAAGATTGTTTGAGTTAGTTGATCTTCAGTAGGGAATGTTAAAGTCTTTCTGGAGGATATTCTAGAAACTACATTGAGACAACCCAAACCTACTCTGGTAGGACTCTGAGAGCTTATAGAAAGAGACTTTCTTCCCAATCCTGGCTGAACTCAAACTCAGATCTCAAAGCTGAGAATGCTTCCCAAAAGTGTAAAATACATGCACTTTATAAATAGGGGCATGAAATACAAAAACAAAAAAGCTCCATAAACCCTTGGTTTAGCCTCAACTGGAGCTTTGTGTCCAGTTTTAGAACATAGAACATAGAACGATACAGCGCAGTACAGGCCCTTCGGCCCTCGATGTTGCACCGACATGGAAAAAAAAACTAAAGGCCATCTAACCTACACTATGCCCTTATCATCCATATGCTTATCCAATAAATTTTTAAATGCCCTCAATGTTGGCGAGTTCACTACTGTTGCAGGTAGGGCATTCCACGGCCTCACCACTCTTTGCGTAAAAAACCCACCTCTGACCTCTGTCCTATATCTATTACCCCTCAATTTAAGGCTATGTCCCCTCGTGCTAGCCACCTCCATCCGCGGGAGAAGGCTCTCGCTGTCCACCCTATCTAACCCTCTGATCATTTTGTATGCCTCTATTAAGTCACCTCTTAACCTTCTTCTCTCTAACGAAAACAACCTCAAGTCCATCAGCCTTTCCTCATAAGATTTTCCCTCCATACCAGGCAACATCCTGGTAAATCTCCTCTGCACCCGTTCCAAAGCTTCCACGTCCTTCCTATAATGAGGCGACCAGAACTGTACGCAATACTCCAAATGCGGCCGTACCAGAGTTTGGTACAGCTGCATCATGACCTCATGGCTCCGGAACTCAATCCCTCTACCAATAAAGGCCAACAGACCATAGGCCTTCTTCACAACCCTATCAACCTGGGTGGCAACTTTCAGGGATCTATGTACATGGACACCGAGATCCCTCTGCTCATCCACACTACCAAGAATTTTACCATTAGCCAAATATTCCGCATTCCTGTTATTCTTTCCAAAGTGAATCACCTCACACTTCTCCACATTAAACTCCATTTGCCACCTCTCAGCCCAGCTCTGCAGCTTATCTATGTCCCTCTGTAACCTGCAACATCCTTCCGCACTGTCTACAACTCCACCGACTTTAGTGTCGTCTGCAAATTTACTCACCCATCCTTCTGCGCCCTCCTCTAGGTCATTTATAAAAATGACAAACAGCAACGGCCCCAGAACAGATCCTTGTGGTACGCCACTCGTAACTGAACTCCATTCTGAACATTTCCCATCAACTACCACTCTCTGTCTTCTTTCAACTAGCCAATTTCTGATCCACATCTCTAAATCACCCTCAATCCCCAGCCTCCGTATTTTCTGCAATAGCCGACCGTGGGGAACCTTATCAAACGCTTTACTGAAATCCATATACACCACATCAACTGCTCTACCCTCGTCTACCTGTTCAGTCACCTTCTCAAAGAACTCGATAAGGTTTGTGAGGCATGACCTACCCTTCACAAAACCATGCTGACTATCCCTAATCATATTATTCCTATCTAGATGATTATAAATCGTATCTTTTATAATCCTCTCCAAGACTTTACCCACCACAGACGTTAGGCTCACCGGCCTATAGTTACCGGGGTTATCTCTACTCCCCTTCTTGAACAAAGGGACCACATTTGCTATCCTCCAGTCCTCTG
Source organism: Scyliorhinus canicula (assembly GCF_902713615.1). Taxonomy (NCBI): domain Eukaryota; kingdom Metazoa; phylum Chordata; class Chondrichthyes; order Carcharhiniformes; family Scyliorhinidae; genus Scyliorhinus; species Scyliorhinus canicula. The sequence continues at coordinate 86,857,967 of NC_052154.1, read as the reverse complement.
GCACTATTCCTGTAGCCAATGATGACCTAAAAACCAAAGCCAAAGGCTCAGCAATCTCTTCCCTGGCTTCCCAGAGAATCCTAGGATAAATCCCATCCGGCCCCGGGGACTTATCTATTTTCACCTTGTCCAGAATTGCCAACACTTCTTCCCTACGCACCTCAATGCCATCTATTCTAATAGCCTGGGTCTCAGCATTCTCCTCCACAATATTATCTTTTTCTTGAGTGAATACTGACGAAAAGTATTCATTTAGTATCTCGCTTATCTCCTCAGCCTCCACACACAACTTTCCACCACTGTCCTTGACTGGCCCTACTCTTACCCTAGTCATTCTTTTATTCCTGACATACCTATAGAAAGCTTTTGGGTTTTCCTTGATCCTACCTGCCAAAGACTTCTCATGTCCCCTCCTTGCTCGTCTCAGCTCTCTCTTTAGATCCTTCCTCGCTTCCTTGTAACTATCAAGCGCCCCAACTGAAACTTCACGCCTCATCTTCACATAGGCCTCCTTCTTCCTCTTAACAAGAGATTCCACTTCTTTGGTAAACCACGGTTCCCTCTCTCGACCCCTTCCTCCCTGCCTGACTGGTACGTACTTATCAAGAACATGCAATAGCTGTTCCTTGAACAAGCTCCACATATCCAGTGTGCCCAACCCTTGCAGCCTACTTCTCCAACCAACACATCCTAAGTCATGTCTAATGGCATCATAATTGCCCTTCCCCCAGCTATAACTCTTGCTCTGCGGGGTATACTTATCCCTTTCCATCACTAACGTAAAGGTCACCGAATTGTGGTCACTGTCTCCAAAGTGTTCACCTACCTCCAGATCTAACACCTGGCCTGGTTCATTACCCAAAACCAAATCCAAAGTGGCCTCACCTCTTGTTGGCCTGTCAACATATTGTGTCAGAAAACCCTCCTGCACACATTGTACAAAGAACGACCCATCCAATGTACTCGAACTATATCTTTTCCAGTCAATATTAGGAAAGTTAAAGTCTCCCATAACAACTACCCTGTTACTTTCGCTCTTTTCCAGAATCATCTTCGCCATCCTTTCCTCTACATCTCTAGAACTATTAGGTGGCCTATAGAAAACTCCCAACAGGGTGACCTCTCCTTTCCTGTTTCTAACCTCAGCCCATACTACCTCGGAAGAAGAGTCCCCATCTTGCATCCTTTCTACCACCGTAATACTGTCCTTGACTAGCAGCGCCACACCTCCCCCTCTTTTGCCCCCTTCTCTGACCTTACTAAAGCACCTAAACCCCGGAACCTGCAACAACCATTCCTGTCCCTGCTCTATCCATGTCTCTGAAATGGCCACAACATCGAAGTCCCAGGTACCAACCCATGCTGCCAGTTCCCCTACCTTATTTCGTATACTCCTGGCATTGAAATAGACACACTTCAAACCACAGACCTGAACACTGCCGCCCTCCTGCGAAGTCAAAACTGTGCTCCTGACCTCTCTACTCTCAATCTCTCGCACCCCAAAACTACAATCCAGGTTCCCATGCCCCTGCTGAATTAGTTTAAACCCCCCCAAAGAGTACTAACAAATCTCCCCCCCAGGATATTGGTGCCCCTCAGGTTCAGATGTAGACCATCCTGTCTATAGAGGTCCCACCTTCCCCAGAAAGAGCCCCAGTTATCCAGAAATCTGAATCCCTCCCGCCTGCACCATCCCTGTAGCCACGTGTTTAATTGCTCTCTCTCCCTATTCCTCATCTCACTATCACGTGGCACGGGCAACAACCCAGAGATAACAACTCTGTTTGTTCTCGCTCTGAGCTTCCATCCTAGCTCCCTAAAGGCCTGCCTGACATCCTTGTCCCCTTTCCTACCTATGTCGTTAGTGCCAATGTGGACTACGACTTGGGGCTGCTCCCCCTCCCCCTTAAGGACCCGGAAAACACGATCCGAGACATCACGTACCCTTGCACCTGGGAGGCAACATACCAGACGTGAGTCTCTCTCGCTCCCACAAAATCTCCTATCTGTGCCCCTGACTATTGAGTCCCCAATTACTAATGTTCTACTCCTTTCCCCCCTTCCCTTCTGAGCAACAGGGACAGACTCCGTGCCAGAGGCCCGTACCCCATGGCTTACCCCTGGTAAGTCGTCCCCCCCACAAGTATCCAAAACGGTATACTTGTTACTCAGGGGAACGACCGCAGGGGGTCCCTGTACTGACTGCTTCTTCCCAGTCCCTCTTACAGTTACCCATCTATCTCCAGTCTTTGGTGTAACTACTTCCCTGAAGCTCCTATCTATGACCCCCTCTGCCTCCCGAATGATCCGAAGTTCATCCAGCTCAAGCTCCAGGTCCCTAACACGGTTTTTGAGGAGCTGGAGTTGGGTGCACTTCCCACAGATGAAATCAGCAGGGACACTGACGGCGTCCCTCACCTCAAACATTCTGCAGGAGGAGCATTGTACTGCCTTCCCTGACATCCCCTCTAGATTAAAAAAAAAAAACAAGAAAAAGAAAAAGAAAGGAAGAGCTTACCTGATATTACCTCAAACCCTGATCCCGCTGAAAGGTAAGCAAATTTAAAGGCACTCACTCACCTTCACAACAGGCCCCTGCTCCCGCTTCCCAACCACCGTGGGGTGGGGGGGTTGGTTAGAGGAGGAGGTAGGGTGGGAAACACTCACAAAGTGTTTCGGGTTTAACTGTCACTTGCCAACAGCCCCTCCACAAACCACCTTCAACTTAGGCTGACCTCACTGCACGTATGCAAATTTCCCCAGAACAGCTGATCAGTAGCTCTGCTCTGCTGCCCTCTGCTGGTTGACGTCATAGTTTTGGACGTCATAGTTCAAGAAAGATGTGAATGCACCATGGCGCTGAGGACCCGGGTTCGATCCCGGCCCCGGGTCACTGTCCGTGTGGAGTTTGCACATTCTCCCCGTGTCTGTGTGGGTCTTACACCCACAAACTCAAAGATGTGCAAGTAGATAGATTGGCCACGCTAAATTGCCCCTTAATTGGAAAAAAAAAGGGAATTGGACAATTATCGAAGAGATAATATTTGCAGGCTAGGGCTACAGGGAAAAAGTGGAAGAGTGGCCCGAGGTGAGTTGTTCTTGCAGAGCTGGCATCAGCCCCCTGTGCTGTAAATATTCTATGATGTATTGATGTTCTGGATACTGGGTCAAATGAAAATTCAAGACTCGAGGCTGATGGATTTCTTCAGTAAGGGAACAAAGGTGGATAAGTGAAGTTGAGATGTAGATCAGCCATGACCTGAATAAATTAAAGAACAGGCGCAAGGTGTTGAATTTCCTACAGCGATTTGTACCTTTGCTGATTTTTCACGTCCTTACAATAAAACTAATTCTCAAGTGACCCTCCATCCGTCATCTTGGTTCCAGTAGTTGAACGTCACCATAGAATCGTAGAATGCCTACCGTGCGGGAGGAGGCCATTCGGCCCATTGAGTCTGCACCGACTCTTTGAACAGTCACACTACATAGGCCCAATCCCGGGTGCCATTCCTGAAATCCCACCCTAAGGTCATGGCCACTCCACCTCACCTGCACGTCTTTGGACTGTGGGAGGAAACCAGAGCACCCAGAGGAAACCCAAGAGACACTGAGAGAAAGTGCAATCTCCACACAGACAGCCACCCAACATCGGGATTAAACCCGGGTCCCTGCCCCTGGGAGACAGCAGTGCTAACCACTGTGCCACCGTGCAGTTACACTGGGGTAAGTGAGCTTGAGCGATCGTAGCAAAGCTTACCATGTGCCAGATTTGTGTGAAAGTAAAACTACCACCTGTGTGTCACTCGGTGAGGTTCCTTCCTGAGCAGATCATTAAAAGGGAGCTGCCCCCATCATCCAAATTAGAGCCAGACCAAGTAGCCCAAAATCAGGAAGTACTTTTCCACACAAAAACCTACGAAACTGTAGAATACTCTCCCATAAAAGTGGAAGCAAAATAATGCTGCTGGAAGTCTGAACTACAAACAGACAATGCTGGATACACACAGCAGGTCTGGAGCATCTGTGGGAGAGAAACAGAGTTAATGACTCAAGTCTGTGTGACTCTCCTTCAGAGCTTTTCTTTCTGCACCAATGAGGGAAAATGTGGGTGTTATGGCTCTGGGATGCCATCGCAGCATGAGCAATTCCACTTGTATGGCAGAAAAAATACTCCATTTATTCCATGGCTCATATTTGTCGGTTTCAACTGAACACATTATAGTTCAGGAGAAGAGTTAAACAGACTTGAAACATTAACTTGGCTTCTCTCTCTCCACAAGTGCTGCTGGACCTGAACTTTCCAGCACTTTCTGTTTTACTTGTAGAATATTCTTCCCCAAAAAGGCTGTAAACGCTGGGGCGCAATTGAAATATGCGGTTCTTTGTTAGGTAAGAGCATCAAGGGAGATGGAACAAGACTGGTAAACATCTTTCAAATATTGATAAGGTATGGTCCAGTTGAATTACAGATAGGCTCGAGGGGCTGAATGACCTCCTACTGTCCCAGTAGGTATGGTACCATAATGCTTATGTTATTTAACTAATGACCTGTACTGGACTAGTAAGTAGTATGCAAGAAATAGAAACAAGAGTGAGCCAAAAGGCCTTTCAAGCTTATCCCGCCATTTAATATGATCATGGTTGATCGTATAATAATAATAATATTTCTTATTGTCACATTAACACTCAATGAAGTTACGGTGAAAATCCCCTAAGGTACAAAGTAGCCAGAGACACGGATTCAATTCCCGGCTTGGGTCACTGTGTGGAATCTGCACGTTCTCCCCGTGTCTGCATGTGCTCCGGTTTCTTCCCACAGTCCAAAGATGAGCAGGTTAGGTGGATTAGCTATGATAAATTGCTCCTTAGTGTCCAAAAGGTTAGGCTGGGTTATGGGGGCAGGGTGGAGGTGTGGGCCGAGGTCGGGTGCTCTTTCCAAAGGCTGGTGCAGACTCGATGGGTGGAATGGCCTCCTTCTGCACTGCAGGGATTCTATAATACCACAAAAGAAATCTGCCACCTTTACACAGTCTGACCTAGATGTGACTTCAGATGCACAGTAATGTATTTAATTCTTAACTGCCTCTGAACGTACCCAATAAATCATTCAATTGTATCAAAATAGCTTTGAAAAACACTAAGAATAAACCAGACGGACCACCCAGCATCAAACTAGGCTCCGGACACTTATTTCCTGCTGCCGTTTCAGTTGATGTGGGTGGTGAGCACTACATCCCTGATTGTTCGCCAGTGATCTATCTTACTTTCTGCTTCTTTGAGTCGACCTCTTAGCCACCGATCCATTGGTGAGTATCACACCTAGATTAGCACTAGCGAGTGATGCAATACTATTAGACACAGTGAAACTCTCAGAGCCGGTGACCTCTGGAATTAGGAAGAGGCACGCAATCACAAATACATTCATCAGATACATAGACCCCTCACATTAACCACTCTGGTCACAGACACCCCCTCTCCCCCGCCCCCCCCCCCCCCCCCCCCCCCCCCCCCAACCACTCTGGCCAAGCCTCTTAACAGTTACACCTCTACTCCAAAACAGTACTCACCTGCACTACTCCTCCACTGCCGACACCACCACTCCTCTGGTCCATGAGTCACTGTAGGCCATCAGCAGTAGAATTGTATCCAACCAGAATCTATAACCTCATGCCACCAGCCATACCAAAAAATGAGGTGCCTGTAGTGATCTGCACATCTGTATATACACAAGGTGTTAATGCAAATACACTGGAACTAAGTAATCACTAGAGGGAGCACTAGAGAGGTATTAAATCAGGGGTGGGCAAACTTTTCCGTGCAAGGGCCACATTCAGAAATTCACAATTCACAAAGGGCCGCATAGTATATTAAGTAAAATAATTACTTCACCCGGTTATGATTCTGGGCGCCTCATATAGAACATAGAACAGCACAGAACAGGCCCTTCGGCCCTCGACGTTGTGCCGAGCAATGATCACCCTACTCAAGTCAACGTATCCACCCTATACCCGTAACCCAACAACCCCCCCCCCCATTAACCTTAAAAAAAACATTTTTTTTAAATTTTTTTTTTTTTTTTTAAATTTTTTTTTTTTTAAATGACTTGGTGGGCCGCAGAAATACCTTTGGCGGGCCGCATGCGGCCCGCGGGCCGTAGTTTGCCCACCCCTGTATTAAATAGACAGACGGGATCCAGGATCTCATTCTTCACAGGAACTGCTGCTAGTGAGCAGGACACAGTCAGACAGCTCACATGTAACATCTAGTATAAGCTCATATATCGCCGTTCCTTCACTGACACTAGGTCAAAATCTTGGAACTCCCACCCGAACGGCATTGTGGGTATACCTAGAGAACATGGACTGCCATGGTTCAAGAAGGCAGCTCACCACCACCTTCTCAAGGGCAATTAGGGACAGGCAATAAATGCCGGGCTTGTGTACGTCAGCCATATCTGATGAATAAATAAAAACATTTTGCTTAGAAAGTTGCACCAAAACATTCTTCTCAGACAGAGGAAGTTGGAAAGCAGGTTGGCTAAATACCAATAGCTTCCAGTCACATGTGTGAGAGTGGCATCAGCAGGAGTCAGTAAGCAGCTCTAGGCCTAAGACAGTTGGTATTGATTCCAGTTCCTGAGATTATTTTTGTTGTTTTGTAGGATGTGCTGAGGAATTGGTACGCCAGGCTGCCCAGTATAGTGGAGAATGTTGACGCATTGGTCAGGAATACCGAGGAATGTGCACAAGCTTTTATCAAAGGTAAGCAAGGCTGCAGTGGAAGGCCCAACTGCCATCTGCATTATCTCAAACTCTCCCTGTGGAAAAGGCACCACTTTGTGTAGTACTACCAGAAAGTTCCAGGTAAGATTCCGGATAAAGTTGCTTCCCACAGTGTTACTACATTACAGAGGCCAGGATGTCTCTTTTAACCTCTGACCTGGCCTGGGTTAGATTCAGTCTCTAGCTTAGGTGGGTAATTCTTAGTTATTCACCCAAACCAGAGACTGAATCTCAACTCCTGATTCCCCAAAGTTAACAAAAGTGCAAGTGTAAGTTAACAAAACAGTTACTTGCTAATCTGTGCTGACCTTTGGAGAGAGGGACCTTTTCAGGAACAACCTGATAATCCTTGTGTCTTGTCAGACTCTTCTGCTCAACCTAATAGCATTTGACAAAACTGCAAACTTCAGACAGATCTGGCTCCTCCCATTAATTGCATCATTTGTATCCCACGAAGATGTCCCATCATCTGCTTAACAAGAACTAAATACAATCCCTCTCCAAGGAATGTCGAGCAATCACAACAATATCCCATTAGACATTTATATGTAAACAAGTAAATGGTTAAAATCAATCATCACCTCACCTTTTATGACTCCTATATTACAGCTTTCGTAGACACACTGCCTGTATATATTTTAAAACAGAATTTTTAGTAACATTACTGCCACAAACAGTAAATGTAATCTATAACAATTTCTACATTCATCACAATCTATTTGTCTATTGGGATTTAGGAGAGGCACATAGTCTCAAATATATTTGCCAGCCAAATAGCCCCCTCACATTAACCACCATCCCATGGCCCCTTAACATTAACCACTTAACCTGTTAATAATTTAAAAGTTCACTTATTCAAAAAAATACTTATTTCTTACCTTTTATCATATTTAATGTAGGCAATGATGCTGGCAAGTTGATTCTCTTATCGGACATGCACATTTCTCGCTCCTTCACACACACAGGGGCTGGTTTAGCTCACAAGGCTAAATCGCTGGCTTTTAAAGCAGACCAAGCAGGCCAGCAGCACGGTTCGATTCCCGTACCAGCCTCCCCGGACAGGCGCCGGAATGTGGCGACTAGGGGCTTTTCACAGTAACTTCATTGAAGCCTACTCGTGACAATAAGCGATTTTCATTTCATTCCATTTCACATAAACACACTCTCACCTTGTTCCCTCACCCACACACTCACATCTCTCTCTTACAAATACAAACACACACACACCTCACTCTCACTCATCCTTCTCACACAAACACACACCATCTCACATAAACACACACCTTCTCACACAAACACACCCCATCTCACACAAACACACACCATCTCACGCAAACACACACCATCTCACGCAAACACACACCCTCTCACACAAACACACACCTTTCGCACACAAACACACACCATCTCAAACACATACCCTCTCACACAAACACACACCATCTCACGCAAACACACACCCTCTCACACAAACACACACCTTTCTCACACAAACACACACCATCTCAAACACACACCCTCTCACACAAACACACACCCTTCTCACAGAAACACACACCTTTCTCACACTAACACATACCCTTCTCACACAAACACACACCCTTCTCACACAAACACACACCATCTCACACAAACACATACCCTTCTCACACAAACACACACCCTTCTCACACAAACGCACACCCTTCTCACACAAACACACACCATCTCACACAAACACACACCATCTCTCACAAACACACACCATCTCACACAAACACACACCCTCTCACACAAACACACACCATCTCACACAAAAACACACCATCTCACGCAAACACACCATCTCACGCAAACACACACCTTTCTCACGTAAACACACACCATCTCAAACACACATCCTCTCACACAAACACACACCCTTCTCACACAAACACACACCATCTCACACAAACACACACCCTTCTCACACAAACACACACCCTTCTCACACAAACACACACCCTTCTCACACAAACACACACCCTTCTCACACAAACACACACTCTTCTCACACAAACTCACACAGTCGCGCCTCTCTCGCTCACATACTCACCCTTCTCACACACACTCGCCCCTCTCTCACACATGCACTCACCCCTCTCGCACACACTCACATCCTCCTCTCACCTACCTGAAGCCCCCGCCTCATGCATGCTTCTCCGAGGATTGAACCCCTTTCTCTCATGCATGCATCTACGAGGTCTGAACTCTTTCCCACCCCTGCTCCCCATGCACATCTCTTCGAAGCCCAAACATTCGCCCTTTCTCACACACCTGTCCATGGCCTCTCACTGCTTCCCATCACCTCTTTTTGCTGTCAGCTCCATTCTCAGCACAAATCCTCGCTGCTGCCCTCGGACATTTTTGCCCACCAATAGCAAGATGGTATAAATCAAATGGGCTAATCAGAGAAAACCTTCACGGATCACTGGATGCTGATCGGCTGGCAGTGCTTCAAGAAGCTTTGCTCAAATTAGCCTATTTTATTGCAGTAATTATTTTTGTGTAACTTGCTATTTGCGACCCTGCAATTATCGGTCATGTGACGGCCACCAGTTCTGCGGACCCCCTGGACAACCCTCACGAACCCCCGGGGGTCCGTGGACCCTAGAGGTCCTGGGGTAGAGTGAGGGGCGGCAAGGTCAAGGGAGCCAGGTGGTCAGGAGTCAGCTGGCAAGCGAGGGGGACCGGTATGTGTTGGTGCAGGGGTCAGGAGAAGGGTGGCGAGCAGGAAGGAGTCAGGGGATCAGGAGTCCACTGGGGGTCAGGAAAGGGGCAGCGAGCGGGAGGGAGGGGGTCGGTCGAAGGGCAGGGAGCGAAGGAGTCAGGAGAGGGGCAACAAGTGGTCAGGAGTGAGGGGGTCAGGAGTGGGGCAGCAAGTGGGAGGGAGTAAGAGTTTCAGAAAAGAGGAGACCTGTGAGAAGAAGCGAGCGAGGCAGTGAGGCAAATTCTGAGAAGGAGTGAGTGAGGCGGCGAACATGAGGGAGCAAGAGGGTCTGGAGAGTTAACAACTGATGTAGACAGGCGTTTCTGTGATTGAAAACGAGATTCCCGAATGGTATGTTGCCTCCCGGGTGCTCGGGTCAGGGATGTCTCCGATCGGCTGCAGCACATATTGAAGGGGGAGGGTGAACAGCCAGTTGTCGTGGGGCATATAGGCACCAACGATATAGGTTAAAAAAAGAGATGAGGTCCTACAATCAGAATTTAGTGAGTTAGGAGATAAGTTAAAAAGTAGGACCTCAAAGGTAGTAATCTCAGGATTGCTACCAGTGCCACGGGACAGTCAGAGTAGAAATTCAAGAATAGTCAGAATGAATACGTGGCTTGAGAGATGGTGCAGGAGGGAGGGGTTCAGATTTTTGGGACATTGGAACCGGTTCTGGGGGCGGTGGGACCATTACAAACCGGATGGTCTACACCTGGGCAGGACTGGAACCAATGTCCTAGGGGGTGCTTTTGCTAACACTGTTGGGGAGGTTTTAAACTAATGTGGCAGAGGGATGGGAACCAGATTTGGAAGTTAGAGGTCGGTAAAGAAGTAGCAACTAAAGCCAGTAAGGTATGAGACAATAAACTCAATGTGACTAAGAGGAAGAGTAGACAGGGAAGAGATGATGAACGCAAAGGGACAGGTGGTCTGAGGTGCATTTGTTTTAATGCGAGAAGTGTAGCAGGTAAGGCAGATGAACTTAGGGCTTGGATCAGTACCTGGGAATATGATATTGGTATTACTGAGACTTGGTTGAGGGAAGGGCAGGACTGGCAACTGAATATCCCAGGGTATAGATGCTTCAGGAGGGATAGAGAGGGAGGTAGAAGGGGTGGAGGAGTTGCATTGCTCGTCAGAGATGATATCACAGCTGTGATTAAGGAGGGCACGATGGAGGATTCGAGCACTGAGGCAATATGGGTGGAGCTGAGAAATAGGAAGGGTGCAGTAACATTGTTGGGACTTTACTACAGGCCTCCCAAAAGCGAGCATGAAGTAGAGGTACAAATATGCAGACAGATTATAGAAAAATGTAGGAGCAATAGGGTGGTTGTGATGGGAGATTTTAACTTCCCCAACATTGAATGGGATTCGTGTAGTGTTGGAGGCGTAGATGGAGCAGAGTTTGTAAGGAGCATCCAGGAGAGTTTTTTAGAGCAGTATGTAAATAGTCCAACTCGGGAAGGGGCTATACTGGACCTGGTATTGGGGAATGATCCCGGCCAGGTGGTTGATGTCTCGGTCGGTGATAACTTTGGGAATAGCGATCACAATTCTGTAAGTTTTAGAATACTCATGGACAAGGACAAGAGTGGTCCGAAAGGAAGAGTACTAAATTGGGGAAAGGCAGAGTACAATCAAATTTGGCAGGAGCTAGGGAATGTGGATTGGGAGCAGCTGTTTAAGGGTAAATCCACATTTGAAATATGGGAGTCTTTTAAGGAAAGGTTGATTAGAGTGCAGGACAGACCTGTTCCTGTGAAAATGAAAGCTAGAAATGGCAATTTTATGGAACCATGGATGACGGGTGAAATTGTGAGACTAGCTAAGATGAAAAAGGAAGCATACATAGGATCGAGGCAACTCAAAACTGATGAAGCTTTGGAAACTGATATCGGGAAAGTAGGACGAATCTCAAACGCGCAATAAAGAGGGCTAAAAGGGGTCATGAAATATCTTTGGCTAACAGGGTTAAGGAAAATCCCAAAGCCTTTTATTCATATATAAGGAGCAAGAGGGTAACTAGAGAAAGGATTGGCCCACTCAAAGACAAAAGAGGGAATTTATGCGTGGACTCAGAGGAAATGGGTGAGATTCTTAATGAGTACTTTGCATCGGTATTCACAAAGGAGAGGGACAAGACGGATGTTGAGGCTAGGGATGGATGTTTAAATACTCTAGGTCAAGTTGTTATACGGAAGGGGGAAGTTTTGGGTATTTTAAAAGACATTAAGGTGGACAAGTCCCCAGGACCGGATGGGATCTATCCCAAGTTACTGAGGAAAGCGAGGGTCGAAATAGCTGGGGCTTTAACAGGTATCTTTGCAGCATCCTTGAGCACAGGTGAGGTCCCGGAGGACTGGAGAATTGCTAATGTTGTCCCTTTGTTTAAGAAGGGTAGCAGGGATAATCCAGGGAATTATAGACCTGTGAGCTTGACGTCAGTGGTAGGCAAATTGTTGGAGAAGATACTGAGGGATAGGATCTATTCACATCTGGAAGAAAATAGACTTATCATTGTGCAGGGAAGGTCATGTCTTACAAACCTAATAGAATTCTTTGAGGAAGTGATAAAGTTAATTGATGAGGGAAGGGCTTTAGATGCCATATACATGGACTTTAGTAAGGCGTTTGATAAGGTTTCCCATGGCAAGTTGATGGAAAAAGTGAAGTCGTATGGGGTTCAGGGTGTACTAGCTAGATGGATAAAGAACTGGCTGGGCAACAAGAGACAGAGAGTAATGGTGGAAGGGAGTGTCTCAAAATGGAGAAGGGTGACTAGTGGTGTTCCACAGGGATCCGTGCTCAGACCACTGTTGTTTGTGATCTACATAAATGACCTGGAGGAAGGTATAGGTGGTCTGATTACCAAGTTTGCAGATGATACTAAGATTGGTGGAGTTGCAGATAGCGAGGAGGACTGTCAGAGAATACAACAAAATATAGATAGATTGGAGAGTTGGGCAGAGAAATGGCAGATGGAGTTCAATCCAGGCAAATGCGAGGTGATGCATTTTGGAAGATCAAATTCAAGAGCGGACTATATGGTCAATGGAAGGGTCTTGGGGAAAATTGATGTACAGAGAGATCTGGGAGTTCAGGTCCATTGTACCCTGAAGGTGGCAACGCAGGTGGATAGAGTGGTCAAGAAGGCATACAGTATGCTTGCCTTCATTGGAAGGGGTATTGAGTACAAGAGTTGGCAGGTCAAGTTACAGTTGTATAGGACTTTGGTTCGGCCACATTTGGAATACTGCGTGCAGTTCTGGTCGCCACATTACCAGAAGGATGTGGATGCTTTGGAGAGGGTGCAGAGGAGGTTCAGCAGGATGTTGCCTAGTATGGAGGGTGCTAGCTATGAAGAAAGGTTGAGTAGATTAGAATTGTTTTTGTTGGAAAGACGGAGGTTGAGGGGGGACCTAATTGAGGTCTACAAAATTATGAGAGGTATGGACAGGGTGGATAGCAACAAGCTTTTCCCAAGAGTGGGGGTGTCAGTTACAAGGGGTCACGATTTCAAGGTGAGAGGGGGAAAGTTTAAGGGAGATGTGCGTGGAAAGTTTTTTACGCAGAGGGTGGTGGGTGCCTGGAACGCTTTACCAGCGGAGGTGGTAGAGGCGGGCACGATAGCATTATTTAAGATGCATCTGGACAGGTATATGAATGGGCGGGAACAGAGGAAGTAGACCTTGGAAAATAGGAGACAGGTTTAGATAAAGGATCTGGATCGGCGCAGGCTGGGAGGGCCGAAGGGCCTGTTCCTGTGCTGTAATTTTCTTTGTTCTTTGTTCTTTGATGTGGCGGTGTGTTTAAAAAAAACATACTGAGCACGTGCAATTCCCTTAGACTTTTTAGTGCACGTGCAGAAACCACGCTAAAATGAAAATGGAGACAAGTGTTATTCGGGTAACTTCCGTTATCTGCGCTAAAGCAAAAAACACTATTCAAACACACTTAAACCGCGTCATCTAAACACTCTGATTCCTGTTAACTGGCCAACTTTGTATCCATACAACTATCACTTTTATTTCATGAGCTTTAACTCTGCTGACAAGTCTGTTATGTGGCACTTTATCAAACACCTTTTGAAAGTCCACAGACACCACATCAACAGCATTACCATATTCAACACTCTCTGTCTTCTTATCAGAAAACTAACGCCAGTTAGTTTAACACTACTTCCTTAAATAAATCCACACCGGCTTTCGTTAACTAACCCACATTCATCCAAGTGGCAGTTAATTTTGTCCCAGGTTACTGTTGCTAAAGGTTTTCCCATCACCAAGGCTGAATTGACTGGCCCCTAGTTGCTTCTCTTGAAATTTGTCACTTGCTACTTTCGAACTGGTGTTTGTCATGTGGCGGCCACCAGTTCAGCGGACCCCCTGGGTTTCTCTTTTATCTTATCCTGGTTGAATAAAGCTGTGCTTTTGAAAGTCTCCAGTTCACTGGCACCACCTCAGTATCTGAGGAATATTGGAAGATTATGGCCATTCCTTCCACAATTCCCACCCTTCCATCCCTCTTGTGTCCTCTGAATGTATCGCATCCGGCCCTGGAGACTGATCAACTTTAAGCACAGCCAGCCTGTCCAATGCCGCTATCAATTTGTAGCCTACTCTGTGCCTCATCTATCTTCTCTTGCACCAAGACTTTGGTAGCATCTTCTTCCTTGGTAAGAATGGATACAATGTATTCATTTATTCCCTCAGCTCCATACGTAAATTCCCTAATTGGCCCCATCTTTCCTTCACTAGCGTTTCACTATTTGCATGCCTGTCAAAGAGGGAGAGAAAGTGTGTACTTTAAAGTGGATAATCTGTGTATTTGACAGGTGACCTCTCTTGGATCGGCCAGTGCCTGAACACCTATTGGCAGCAGAAGAAGTGCATGGCTCCCGGATGTGAGCCATCTGCCGTCCGACACATAATGGCAGTCCTACGCCCCCACGTGCACGGGCAGAGCTTGGCTGGGGCGGGTGGCGGTGGCTTCCTTTACCTCCTGACCAAGAAACCTCGACAGAAGGAGGCAATCGAGAGGATACTGAGAGCGAGTGAGGTAGGACGGTCAGCTGTCACTGAAACCCTCCCACATTGCACCATTGCTGTATCTATTCCCACAGGGCTCCAAACTGCTTCAACCTCTTGAGAATTCAGTCACAGCTTATGTTATCATTTATTGTGAGGGGAATTAATTACAAAAGTAGGGAGGTTATGCTTCAGTTGTATGGGACACTGCTGAGACCACATCAGGAGTCTTGTGTACAGTATTGGTCTCCTTATCGAAAGAAAGGTATAAATGCGTTAGAAACAGTTCAGAGAAGGTTTATTAGACTAATACCAGGAATGGGTGGGTTGCCTTAATAGGAAAGGTTGGAGAGGTTCCATTTGTATCCACTAGAGTTTAGAAGAGTAAGAGGCAACTTGATCAAAACCATTAAGATCCTGAGGGGTATTGACAGGGGGGATGTGGAGATGATGTTTCCTCTTGTGGGAGAATCTTGAACTACTGGTCAATGTTTCAATATAAGGGACAGGATTCTCCATCCCGCCACACCCATTTTCTGCCATGGCTCACCCCCGCCGGCAGCCGGATCCTCCGTCCCGGCAGCCAGCCAATGGGGTTTCCCAGTGTGGTCACCCCCACACCATCGGGAATTCTGCAGGCGTGAGTGCGGCGCCGGCGAAGCGGAGGATCCCACCGACAGAGAATCCTGCCGAAGGAGTTACTCATTTAAGATGGAGATGAGGATAATTTTTTCTCATGAGGATTGAGAGTCTCTGGGACTCTCTTCCTCAAAAGGCAGTGGAAGCAGGGGGCGAAATTCTCCGACCCCCAGCAGGGTGGCCAGGCCCGCGATCGGGGCCCCCCTATCAGGGGGCGGGCCAGTGCCCTGGGGGCACTCTTTCTCCTCCACCGCCGCCACGGCCTCCGCCATGGCGGAAGCAGAAGAGAAACCCACAGCGCGCATGCGCCAGTGGTGACGTCAGTGGGAGCTGGCCGCTGACGTCACCTCCGGCGCATGCGTAAACCGGCGAAAGCCTTTCGGCCAGTCCCGCTGCCGGGCGGCAGGCCTGAAAGGCCGCTGGCGGCGGTTTTTGCGCCAGTCGGCGTGGTGCCAATCGCTCCGGCGCGGGCCTAGCCCCCAAAGGTGCAGAGAATTCCGCACCTTTGGGGAGGCCTGACCCCGGAGTGGTTGGCACCACTCCCCTACGCTGGGACCCTCCGTCCCGCCGGGTAGGGGAGAATCCCGCCCAGGGTCTTTGAATATTTTTGAGACAGAGCTGGATTGATTCTTGATTAACAAAGGGTTGAAAGGTTATCGGGGGTGGGCAGGAATGTAGGGTTGAGGTTACAATCCGATTAGCTATGATTTTTTTTGAATGGCGGAGCAGGTTCAGGGGCCGAGTTTCCTACTCCTCCGAATTCGTTTGTTCGTATATTTTCCCAACACTATGATCTTGGGATTCGGAAATGCAGGAACTTTGATATGACTGTTTACATGATGTGATCTAAACCCTCACATACTTTGAGCAGGATGATTGTCGTAGATATTGTGTGATACAAGGGAGAGGGTGTAATTAATCTTTGCCAATTGTGAAAAATGGCTTCAAATAAATCGGAGCCTGATTTACCTCCCGCCATATTTTCCATTGTAGTACACAAATTTCACCCAAGGTGACCAGTGTTGGGAATGCCAGTTTTTTTTAAATTTAGAGTACACAATTCATTTTCTTTTCCAATTAAGGGATAATTTACCGTGGCCAATCCACCTACCCTGCATACCTTTGGGTTGTGATGGTGAGATCCACGCAGACACGGGGAGAATGTGCAAACTCCACACAGACAGTAACCCAGGGCCAGGATCAAACCATGGGTCCTCAGCACCTTGAGGCAGCAGTGCTAACCACTGAGCAACCGTGCTGCCCTAAAGGGGAATAAGAACATAAGAAGAACATAAGAACTAGGAGCAGGAGTAGGCCATCTGGCCCCTCGAGCCTGCTCTGCCATTCAATGAGATCATGGCTGATCTTTTGTGGACTCAGCTCCACTTTCCGGCCAGAACACCATAACCCATAATCCCTTTATTCTTCAAAAAACTATCTATCTTTATCTTAACAACAATTAATGAAGGAGCCTCAACTGCTTCACAGGGTAAGGAATTCCATAGATTCACAACCCTTTGGGTGAAGAAGTTCCTCCTAAACTCAGTCCTAAATCTACTTCCCCTTATTTTGAGGCGATGCCCCCCTAGTTCTGCTGTCACCCGCCAGTGGAAACAACCTGCCCGCATCTATCCTATCTATTCCCTTCATAATTTTATATGTTTGGATAAGATTCCCCCTCATCCTTCTAATTTACAACGAGTACAGTCCCAGTCTACTCAACCTCTCCTCATAATCCAACCCCTTCAGCTCTGGGATTAACCTAGTGAATCTCCTCTGCACACCCTCCAGCGCCAGTACATCCTCTCTCAGGTAAGGAGACCAAAACTGAACACAATACTCCAGGTGTGGCCTCACTAACACCTTATACAATTGCAGCATAACCTCCCTAGTTTTAAACTCCATCCCTCTAACAATGAAGGACAAAATTCCGTTTGCCTTCTTAATCACCTGTTGCACCTGTAAACCAACTTTTTGCGACTCATGCACAAGCACACCTATCATTTAAATAATAATCCCTTTTGCTGTTATTTCTACCAAAATGGATAACCTCACATTTGTCAACATTGTATTCCATCTACCAGACCCTAGCCCATTCACTTAACCTATCCAAATCTCTCTGCAGACTTTCAGTATCCTCTGCACTTTTTGCTTTACCACTAATTTTAGTGTCGTCTGCAAACTTGGACACGTTGCCCTTGGTCCCCAACTCCAAATCATCTATGTCAATTGTGAACAGTTGTGGGCCCAACACTGATCCTTGAGAGACACCACTAGCTACTGATTGCCAACCAGAGAAACACCCATTAATCCCCACTCTTTGCTTTCTATTAAGTAACCAATCCTCTATCCATGCTACTACTTTACCCTTAATGCCATGCATCTTTATCTTATGCAGCAACCTTTTGTGGGGCACCTTGTCAAAGGCTTTCTGGAAATCCAGATATACCACATTCATTGGCTCCCCGTTATCTACTGCACTGGTAATGTCCTCAAAAAATTCCACTAAATTAGTGAGGCACGAACTGGCCTTTATGAACCCATGCTGCGCCTGCCCAATGGGACAATTTCCATCCAGATGTCTCGCTATTTCTTCCTTGATGATAGATTTCAGCATCTTCCCTACTACCGAAGTTAAGCTCACTGGCCTATAAATACCCACTTTCTGCCATTGATAAATATACATTCACCGTGTTGGTTAATACGTTTCTTCTAATGTATCGGTTTCTCTCTTCTTCCCTGTGACATCCCATACCCTAAGTCAGGCCAGGACACTGCTGAGTCAGTCTGCCACACTGATGAGACCTGGAGGCAGACCTGTCACTTCAGCAGAATAGGAATTTTCCCATTTGGCTTGTGATAACTAGCCAAGCACGAGCAAGCTTGTTAATGCCATGTTCTAGTAAACTACAACTGGTTAAACTCCAGCAATGCCTCAGTGCAAACCAGGATTCCATAAACCCTCGGCACTTACTCAGTCTGCAGCTTTAATAAGGTGGGCATGCCCCTAAAGAGAGAGTCTGGACCCTCCATACTAAACAACCAACCCATGGAAATTTCTCTGTAACTTGGTTTGCTGAATGCATGGAGTGGTGACAGTTTCTGTCCAAACAGATTCCCAACTGTTAACAGAGAACGTTTTTTGTTTCTTTTGCTGCACCATCCCTGGCTGGGGATAGCTCACAGATGTGAACAACCCTCGAGCACCTTGTCCAAGTCATGTGCAAGTCCAAAGGATGCAAGTTGGCAGGCTCTACAACTGTGAGTGGCATCACAGTTGAGCCTGAACTTGTCCCCAACTGACCATTCAGAAATGTTGTACTTTCCAGTACTAAATAGCGGCAAAAACGGAATCCTGGACAACTTCTCCTTTTCCCTCGTCTCCCTGCTGCTATCCTTTTTGTTTATAAATTTAGAGTACCCAATTCATTTTTTCCAATTAAGGGGCAATTTAGTGCTGCCAATTCACCTACCCTGCATATCTTTGGGTTGTGGGGGCGAAACCCACGCAAACACGGGGAGAATGTGCAAACTCCACACGGACAATGACCCAGAGCCGGGATCGAACTCCCTGCTGCTATCCTGACATGATCGCATAATACTGTATAGTCTGGGATAGTCGGCGTTGTGTGGCGCAGAATCGCATCAGTGATGCTTTTACCCACTGAGCTATTGAGACAATCCAAAATACCAGAATCTTTTACAGTAATAGAATCCGAGACTCTTTACAGTACAGAAATAATCTGTGCCCTCTAGTTCTTGATGTACTCCCAAGAGGTAACAGTTTCTCACTGTTTACCCTATCTGTGTGCCTTAGAATCTTGAATCAATCTATTCAGCCTCCTGTCAACTTTTCTCTAAGGAAAAAGATCTACCCTCTCCTGCGTATCCTCATAGCTACAGTTGTTTATCCCTGAAATCATTCTTGTGAATCTCCTCTTTACTCTCTCCAATGCCTTCACGTCCTCGCTCAAGTATGGGGCCCAGAACTGGGCATAGTGTTCCAGGTGAGGCCTAACTAGTGTTTTATAGATATTCAACATGACCTCCTTACTCTTGTATCCATTGCCCTTATTAATAAAACCTCGGATAACATGTGCTTTATTAACTTATTTCTTAACCTGTCCTGCCGCCTTCAATGACTTATGTACGTTTGCACAAAGACCCTTCTTCAGAACTGATCCTTCTTCAGTCTTATTGAACTCAAAATTCTGTTTCTCTTACCACAGAAGTTGCCACTCCTACTGAGTATTTCCAGCACTCCCTGTTTTCAATCTCCCAAAAAGCTGGCGAGACTGAAAATCAATTTAAAATTTCAAAACTGAGATTGATAGGTTTTATCTGTAGCCAGAGAATTAAGGGTCATGAAACCAAGACATGGTTAAGATACTGACATGGCTGCACGATAGCACAGTCGGTAGCACTGTTGCTTCACAGCGCCGAGGTCCCAGGTTCGATTCCCAGCTTGGGTCACTGTGCAGAGTCGGCACAATTTCCCTGAGTCTGCGTGGGTTTCCTCCGGAGGAAGAACTACGGTTTTTTCTACGTTTTCTCCCTCAAGTCCCGAAAGATATGCTGTTAGGTGAATTGGACATTCTGAATTCTCCCTCTGTGTGCCCGAACAGGGGGATTTTAGACATAGAAGACATAGAACAGTACAGCACAGAACAGGCCCTTCGGCCCTCGATGTTGTGCCGAGCCATGATCACCCTACTCAAACCCACGTATCCACCCTATACCTGTAACCCAACAACGCTCCCTCTTAACCTTACAGTAACTTCATTGCGGTGTTAATGTAAGCCTAATTGTGACAATAATAAAGATTATTATTATTAATATTAAGAATGGTGGAACAGGCTTGAGGGGCTGAATGACCTCAGAATCCTATGGAACACATATCGGATGTTAGCACTGCTGTTTCACGGCGCTGAGGACCCGGGTTCAATCCCAGCACCGGGTCACTGTCTATGTGGAGTTTGCACATTCTCTCGTGTCTGCGTGGGTCTCACCCCCACAACCCAAAGATGGGCAGGGTAGGATGATTGGTCACGCCAAATTGCCCCTAATTGGGGAAAAACATAAATGGGTTCTCTAAAAAATTTTTAGGGCATTGCGGGTAGAGCTGGAAGGTACAGACAGAGGGAGCATCTCCCATGTAGTTAACAGAAAAGGTCATCTTCCATCTTTTATCAGCTCTCTTGACCCTCAGACACTGGACCCATTCTCAGTTATTTAGAGACACCTCATTTCCAGTAATGTCTACTCCTAACCCTTTCATACGGAGTTGTTTAAATGGTTTCTCAGAAATTTCTAAAATGTTACATAATTATAAAAACCTGTCTTTGCAAAATAACCCTGTTTCTCCACATCCTGTTGCTGTCCAGCCAATTGTCATTGAGGTTAAGAAGGGTCTCAATAAATGTTTATAATCTGCAATGTAACACCAGACTTTGTATCAAGTTTCCCATCTCCTGACCAGAATCCCGGCTCTCTCCAGGGAGCTATTAGTCTGGTGTTGCTTAGGCGAGGGCAAGATTATAACGGATCTGAATTCTGATCTTACAGGGTTTGGGGAACTTCAATGTCCATGAGGTGGAAGTAGATGAGACTGGGATCACGGTGTGTCTGAGGGAAACAGAGGAAGAATGAATCCTGCATGGATTATTCAATACCGCCTGATGGAATAACACTTGGATGAAACAAGAATCATGAACAAACTTTGGACTATTGCAGATGAATCAGAAAAATCACTGGGTATAATGATAACATGCAAGATAATTGCAAATCATTGGAGGTATTAACTGTTTTCATAGTAAAGTTTATTGTTGCGAAGTCAAGAGAATCAATCAATCCAGGATGAGCTACAGGCATCGGATAGAATTGGTATCGAAACAATAAATTCCATGAGAACTCAGCTGATAGTGCAACTGGCAGAATGATGTCTGTCTGAGCACTTGATTCACACTCCAGGATTTGTTATTGCATTTAGTGGCACTTGGGAGATTTCTTTATTCAGTTGCTTTTCTTTTGAAGTGTGTGGGAAATTTGACCTTTTTCATAACTATTATTCATTCTCAGCATTTGGGCATCACTGGCTGGGCCAGGATTTATTATGGCTTGCGTCAGAGGGAAGTTCAGAGTCACCCACATTGATGTGGGACTGGACTCCCATCGATCATACAAAAACACAGGTGATCTGTTTATTATCAAATCACTGTGTGTGGGATCTTACTGTGTGAAAATTGTCTGCTGCGTTTCCCACATTACAGCAGTGACTACATTTCTACTTCATTGGCTGCAAAGCGCTTTGAGATGTCCGCTGATGGTAAAAGGCTCTATACAAATGCAAGTTTTTCTTATTTCATTAGCTGCTATGAAGTGCACTAGGATTAATATTGCACTGCTGATGTCTTGACAAATACATGAATAGGATGGGAATAGAGGGATGTGGACCCCAGAAGTATAGGTTTTAGGTTAGACGGACAGCTTGGTCAGTGCAGGCTTGGAGGGCCGAAGGGCCTGTTCCTGTGCTGTACTTTCCTTTGTTCTTTGTTCTTACAGAAGAGCCAACACAAACATAATGGACTGTGGCCTCCTCCTATTGTTCTGAGGGTTTGATGATTCTCTGCTGAGACTGATATCTGTGGCATAATTTAAATCACTAAATAAAGTGGTTCGATCATCACTTGGCTGAAGATTTCTCTCGATAGTGAGCTGGTACTGTTAACAGAGCAGAGCTGAATACGATGTTAGCCCTCACTGTCTAAACAATAATTTAAAACTATCTTTTTTTATTAGTACAAAAGCTAGTTCCTTTTTTAGGAAAATCTATAAGCTCTTCCCAGTAACACGGTAGTCACACAAATAGAATCTTGGCAAAGCACTCGTGTTACGTGAATCATAAAATGATGCTTGTCTTTAGTGTTATAACATCAATAACTTTGCAACATGGAAAAAGTTAATACTATCAATGTCACTTCAATTATAATGCACCAAATTTCACAGAGCAACAGTTGACAGATATGTACAGTCGTTACGGACAATTGGTACTAAGTCATGATGCTCATTTGGAGAGCCGGTGCAGACACAATTGACTGAATGGCCTCCTTCTGTACCGTAACCATTCTGTGAGTAACACAGCCAGCCTGCTTTATTGGCCATATCACAATGACTGTTCACCCTGCACTACATTATTTAGTTTTGGAGTTTAGATTTCGGATTAATGATTAGTAGTTCGATTCTGGGATGGAGACATGAAGGTGGTCTGCCCTTCTCTTCTCTTTTAATTCTCATTTCATGGGCTTTTGAAAGTCATTGCTTTTCCTTCACTGGGGCCTGCCATTCTGATTAGCTCATTCTTTCTGTTGCTTTTTGTCCTGTTTTTCTTGTCAGTATTGTATTTTGATACTGTGAAAGGGTTAAGGTATTGACGTTGATTCTGGTCCCCATCAAATTATGACTGAACCAAGATTTGAGATGCGCTCGTTCTCAGTCTTTTGTAGGATTATTTTTATTTCATGGGATGTGACCATCATTGGCAAGATCAGCATTTGTTTTCCATCCCTAATACTCTTGAGAAGGTGGTGGTGAACTAACTGCCTTCTTGAACCGTTGCAATCCATGTGGGGTTACACCCACAGTGCTGATAGGGAATTTCCAGGATTGTGACCCAGAGAGGGAGATTATACGGCGATATAGTTCCAAGTCAGGATGGTGTGTGGCTTGGAGGAGAACTCGCAGTTGGTGGTGTCCCCATGCGTCTGTTTCTCCTGTCTTTCGAGGTGCTGGAGCTTGTGGGTTTGGAAGGTTCTGTTGAAGGAGCCTTGACAAATTGTCCGGGGGATGGGGAGAGGAAGAGAGAGAGGGTCATATCCCTTCCCCAGGCACCCTGTTTTGTTTTTTTAAAAAATAATTTTAATTCAAATTTTCAGATTTTCACAAAATATCAATAACAAAATACAAAAAGAAAAGAGGAAACAAACCCCCCCTCTTACATTAAGATAAATTAACACCCGTCATCAACAATGAACAAATATATACGCCCCTTCAGCGCAAATCAAAGAGACAACCCCCCCCCCTCCCTTGTTGCTGCTGCTGCTGCTGCTGGCCTTTTTTCTACCGTTCTGACAGGAAATCTAGGAATGGTTGCCACCTCCTGAAGACCCCCTGCACCGATCCCCTTAGGGCAAATTTCACCCTCTCCAGTTTAATAAACCCCGCCATATCATTGATCCAGGCCTCCACGCCCGGGGGCCGCGCATACTTCCACTGAAGAAGAATCCTCCGCCGGGCTACCAGGGACGCAAAGGCCAGAATACCGGCCTCTTTCGCCTCCTGCACTCCCGGCTCCTCTGCAACCCCAAATATTGCGAGCCCCCAGCCCAGTTTGACCCAGGATCCTACCACCCTCGACACTGTCCTTGCTACGCCCTTCCAAAATTCCTCCAGCGCTGGGCATGCCCAGAACATATGGACACGGTTTGCTGGGCTCCATGAGCACCTAACACACCTGTCCTCACCCCCAAAAAACCGGCTCACCCTTGTCCCGGTCATGTGAGCCCTACGCAGCAGCCTCGCGCAAGAAGAGGAGTTCACTCTCCCCAGGGCGTCCGCCCACGTCCTCCTCGATCTCCTCACCCAGCTCCTCCACCGAGGCCTCGTCCTCCTCCTGCATCACTTGGTACGTTGCCGAGATCCTCCCCTCTCCAACCCACACCCCCGAGAGCACCCTGTCCTGGACCCTGCACGGTGGCAACCGTGGGAACTCCGCCACTTGCCGCCTGACAAACGCCCTTACCTGCATATATCTGAAGGTGTTCCCCGGGGGGGGGGGGGGGGGGGGAGCCCGAACTTCTCCTCCAACTCACCCAGGCTCGCGAACTTCCCGTCCACAAACAGGTCCCCCAACTTCCTAATAACTGCCCTGTGCCAGCCGTCAGGAACCTGCCGTCAATTCTCCCCGGGACAAACCGGTGGTTCCCCCGTATCGGGGACCTCACCGAAGCCCCCACCTCGCCCCTGTGCCGCCTCCATTGCCCCCAAATTTTGAGGGTAGCCGCCACCACTGGGCTCGTGGTATACCTCGTTGGAGGGAGTGGCAGCAGCGCCGTCACCAGCGCCTCCAGGCTCGTGCCCACACACGACGCCACCTCCATCCCAGGCACCCTGTTGATGGGTGTTCTGACAATTCTTCATCTCCTTGTCGGTGGGGCTTGAGTTGTGCCTCTGATTTGGCTGAAGAGGAGTGAGGTCAGTTGTGTGTTGGGTTTTGGCAATGATGTAAGAATCCTCTATACGAGAATATACACTGCCAAGCCATGACTTACACTGAGGACGGTATCCTGTTGTTCCCCTTCGCTTGGAGTATCTTTTTATTGTCTGGAGGCAGAGTTGGGTTTCAAATGTGTAGCTTTTTCTTAACGGCGAGAGGAGGTGGGACATGTGCCGCCAGAGGGTCTTGTGCTCATGGCTTTATCCTGTTATCCTCAGACCCCCTGCTCTTTGTGGTATCTTTTCATTATGTGAAGTGAGACGCTTACTACAATGATCAGAATCTGAACCAATTGTATGAATATTTGCTGGTCTTCTCTGTGTAAAGATGTGGACTAATAGTCATTCTGTACGGTACTAGACATTGTTGCATCTGGGGTTATATGTGTAGAACTAATGTATTTGTTACAGTGTTTCTTTTCTTTATTTTGGGGTTAAAGAATCCTTAACTGGCAAAGACACAGGCAAGTATCACATCTAAGGAAAATATGTTATATGTCATTGTGCCTCTGGAATAATTGGAGTTGGGGAGCTGCGTTTCAGTACATGTCCCAACATGGCACAAAAGTTTTATCCTATGTTTTGTTTGACTGTATGAACAATCACTACATGTGAAGGTGTGCACCATTTTACCATGTTTCCACGGCTTTTACCTCTTCTCCCTCATTCTCTAGTTAATCTGTTCACCGTCTTTCCTTGCATAAACAGAGGCACCAAGTTTAATGATTGAACTGAACCAACTGAGTTAGTGTTCTCCTGTCTTCATGTATGCTGAAGCATTTCATCTGTACTGTACCAGTTTTGAGGGTTTGTTGAGTTATTTGTTAAAATGGAGAAATTCTATAATAAAAATATAAGTTTAAAAAAAGAAGTATTTGACATCATGAACAGGTACCTCAATAAAGTTACTACACAAAAGGAGATCTCACGGCGGGAATATTACGATGAATAATTGGCAAGGTAACAGGTAACCTCGGGCAGCATATACTATTTAAAAGGCAAGAGATTGCAGAACTATCTGATATAATGGGATCTGGCTGTCCTGTACATGAATCACAAAACATTAGGCTGATTATCAACTCCCAAGTATAGCCAGCCTAACATTCCCTCTTTATCAATTGGTAGCCCAACCAATGTCTGAACTACTACCTCTTACCTATGACTGAGAACATCATTTTCCTCAGTAAAGACAGATGCAAAGTATTCATTTACTACCTCAGCCTCC
Source organism: Scyliorhinus canicula (assembly GCF_902713615.1). NCBI lineage: Eukaryota > Metazoa > Chordata > Chondrichthyes > Carcharhiniformes > Scyliorhinidae > Scyliorhinus > Scyliorhinus canicula. Next base: position 86,832,290 of record NC_052154.1, on the reverse strand, counting down.
ATGAATAAATCCTCTCAATGCGATTTGTGGGTCAGCATAGTCTCGACAATGCCTTTCAACATATGGACTTGGTGGATTGATGAGCAGTAAAGAACCTCCGAAGCAACACAATAAAATGACATGCACTCAACCTCTGGCAAATGCTGTCCAGTTTGATTAAATTTTAGAAAAGATGCACTTGGCAGAATTAATACTCCTCATTTGGTTTTGCTCCCATAACTAAGTCCTATGGTAAAAATTTACATAATCCAGGTTTTACCTGAGCTCTCTTTCAAAGTTTTCAAGACCAACTGTTTCAAGGTTAGTGTTGGGAAGCTATCTTGAGAGAACAGCAAGCTTATGCAATTCATAAAGAACTTCTGAAATAGTTTCAGTTTCAGCGACATGATTAACAACTGCAATACATGTTTTGCTCCTGTTCAATTGAACTCTTGACATTTGTCAACACTGATTCTTAGCAATAACTGTTAACAATAATTATAAACAGTTATTGCTAAGAATCAGTGTTGACAGATTAATAATGCATGTCAAGAGTTCAATTGAACAGGAGCAAAAACTTGTATTGCAGTTAATCATGTCACTGAATCCAATGTAAATCACAGTGACACTAAAGAGAGATTGGATATGTACAAAATGTGTTAAACTAGGTCAGGAGAACAATGACTAAATGATTTGCTGAAGGCATCATCCCAGAGAAAGGTAAATCACTCAACTAAACATTAATTACAGAGCACAAAGAGGTTGTGTGTTTAATATTCAGAGAAATAACGATATTGGAAGTTGTTAATGACACAATACACTATAAGCCGTACTGCAATCCTGTACATTGATTTGGTTTGGGTTAAACCCAGTTAAATAACTACAAAATCCATCAGATGCTGGAAATCTGAAATAAAAATAGAAAGCATTGGAAATTTTCAACATGTCTGGGGAAAAGATAAGAGAATTAATGACCCAGAAATTGCTGTAAAACGTCAATGAACAGTGCTTGTCAGGAGATAGAATTGCATCGTCCTTATCGGATTAACCTCCATGATATTTTGTGCAAGATAGCAAGAGGAGAGCCACAGAGCATCTGGAGTCAAGTGAAAAGGGCAGGCAACTGTGCATCTCATGGGTGCCCAAACTGGGGCTCACAATCCTAACTTGAGTGAGAGAAATTATTATTGCGTACACTGTTGTAATGTAGAAACGAGGAGGAACAAATCATTAAAAGGCTTAAAAAAAGTCAAATTTTTGGTTTCCCCAGGGCACCAATTGCTACACAGCTGTAGAAATATTTATCTCATTCTCTCCCTCTCCCCATTGGACTTTTTAAAATTCACACATCGACCTGTAAACTCAGTCTGAGGGATGGGCTGAGGTGCAGTTCACTTCCATGATTCATAGCACTCAGTTGAAGCTCTGAGTAGAAACACTCCCCAAGAGGAGGAGGAGGAAAATTGGAGCCTGAATAGTCCTGAATTCCTGGCCTTCACCTACCAGTTTGGCAAAGGTATCAATAAAGATATGTAAGTCTCCGGTGCCCTGTGTTGCTAAGTGCCTGAGGTAGAAGCGGAGAGGGCAAAGAAGGGATGTAAATTTAAATTAAAAGCTACAGATCATGAACTGGACACCTGGAGGAAACTAAACCTTTAGAACATAGAACATAGAACAGGCCCTTCGGCCCTCGATGTTGTGCCGAGCAATGATCACCCTACTCAAACCCACGTATCCCCCCTATACCCGTAACCCAAACAACCCCCCCTTAACCTTATTTTTAGGACACTACGGGCAATTTAGCATGGCCAATCCACCTAACCCGCACATCTTTGGACTGTGGGAGGAAACCGGATCACCCGGAGGAAACCCACGCACACACGGGGAGGACGTGCAGACTCCGCACAGACAGTGACCCAGCCGGGAATCGAACCTGGGACCCTGGAGCTGTGAAGCATTTATGCTAACCACCGTGCTGCCCTAAATAATACTTTGTTTTTGCTGTGTTGGTATCACTGGGTGCGGCCTGAATTACGGTGGGCTCTTGCAGTCAATTCCCTACCCCTGAATTTGAACTGGTCATTCCAACAGCTCCATAAACGGAACAAGTTCCAAACCCAAAAATACTTGCGTCCCTAACTCTGCTGGGTCACAATGCACAAATTATAAATGGGCAGAAGTCCTTAATGTTTCTTAACCTCTTTAAAGGAATCAAGGCATTGCTAGAAGTAAATGACACACATGAATATAATTCAATATAAAGCTCAGCAGAAAAGGAGGAAGGAGAGGAATGAAGAAAGGGAATGAAGAAAGGGAATGAAGTGAGGAAAAGTAGGGAAAGAAAACTTGTTAGTTGGAATGTTAGCATTATTATTTCAAGTGTTAAAATGGGCTGTATTGGGAAGCACTGGCATATCTCCTTAACCACATTGAAGGATAGGCAAAATAACACCACAAAGACTGAGAAAGAAGTGCAAATCAGAGTGGGCGAATTTAGTGTTGAGTCAAGTAGTGAGAAATAAAAGATTAGAACGAGACAAGGCAAAAAAACTGAGACTCCACACTTAGGTTTCAGTGTCAGAGAGGTTGGCTCGCAATAAATAACACTCATCATTGAAAGAGGACTTTGATTCAAATGACTTCACAACTTCCTTTGTATCTACTGTAAAAGTATAGGAACTACATGTATGGTGCCAGACAGCAAAATGCTATTCTCGATAAGCTAACTAAAAGCAACAGCATCTCTGACAACAACTGATCAGTTTCTTTATTCAACTGCCCATCAGCCTCACTTTAAGTTATTGCACAGTCTGCAATTCACCTCAAAAAATCCTTTGACAGTGAATTTTGATACAACAGTTCAGGTCAATGACAACCTGATAAAAGCTCATTGACCTGAAATATTAACTCTGTTCTTCACTCCAGAGATACTTCCTGACCAGCTGTGTATCCAGCATTGTCTGTTCTTCTTCTAGTTAATGCCAAGTTGCTTTACATTTGTGCCTGCAATAATTTAAACTGTCATGTAGTATATATACAAATACTTGAGGCACTGCTCAATGCATAACATATGATCCAGACAATGTTAAATTAAGTAATGTCAGTTGACGAATCTGTGTTGGATTTCATCTGTGATGTCTCCGACATGCAGTTAATTACAACTGACTCAATGTCACACTGCAGTGATTGGTATAACAAGTGGCAGTAATATCACTGGAGCAGTAATCCAGAGGCCCACACTGATGTTCTGGGGGCGCAGGGTTCAAATCCCATCAGCTGGTGGAATTTAAATTCAATTAATAAATTAAGCTAATCACAGTAATGGACCATGGAACTATTGCCGATTATTCTAAAAACCCATCTGGTTCACTCATGTCCCCAGTAGGAAAGAAATCTGCCTTCGCTGCCTGATCTGGTCTACATGTGACTCCAGATCACATCTTGCCTCTGAAATAGGCTAGCAATTGGAGATGGGCTACAAATGTTGGCTTTGTCAGCGACATCCAGCTCCCATGAAAGAATAAATAAAAAGAGGTTATATGTCAATCATGACTCAGTGGATAGAACGCTCGCCTCGATGACAGAAGGTGGTGTGTTCAAGACACACTCTAGAGACTAGAGTACAAAAATCAAGGCTGACATTACAGTGCAGTAGAGAACAGGGATGGCAGAACTGTGAGGAATGCTATCTTTAGGTGAAATGTAAAACAACATTCTTCCTGCGTCCTTGCCAGTATATACCCCTCCATTATGTAGTAATCTCTTTCATTGCTGTTTGTTTTACTGTGTGCAAAGTAGCTGCCATCTCGCACTGGCGATTGAACCGTTGGCGATGGCACTGAGGGGTTCAGGGGGGTGGAGAGGACTGACTAGGGGAGGGGAGGAACATCGAGTATCGCTGTATGCGGATGATCTACTGCTGTACGTGGCAGACCCAGAAGGGGGAATGCCGGAGATAATGGAACTATTAGCAGAGTTTGGGGACTTTTCGGGGTACAAACTAAATTTGGGCAAAAGCGAGGTTTTTGTGATACACCCGGGGGACCAGGGAGAGGGTATTGGGAGACTCCCCTTCAAGCGAGCAGGAAAGAGCTTTAGGTACTTAGGGGTGCAGGTGGCAAGGAACTGGGGGACCCTCCACAAGTTGAACTTTTCCAGGCTGGTGGAACAGATGGAGGAGGAATTTAAGAGGTGGGACATGGTACCGTTGTCGCTGGCGGGGAGGGTGCAGTCAATCAAAATGACGGTCCTCCCAAGGTTCTTGTTTTTATTTCAGTGCTTGCCCATCTTCCTCCCTAGGGCCTTCTTCAAAAAGATGACGAGTAGCATCATGAGCTACGTGTGGGCGCATGGCACCCCAAGGGTGAGGAGGGTCTTTTTGGAGCGGAGTAGGGACAGTGGAGGGCTGGCACTACCCAATCTTTCGGGGTACTACTGGGCGGCAAATGTGTCAATGGTGCGCAAGTGGATGATGGAAGGGGAGGGGGCAGCTTGGAAACGAATGGAGAGGGCGTCCTGTGGCAACACAAGCCTGGGGGCCCTAGTAACTGCACCATGGCCGCTCCCCCCCACGAGGTACACCACGAGCCCGGTGGTGGCGGCCACCCTCAAGATATGGGGGCAGTGGAGGCGACATAGGGGGGAAATGGGAGGTCTGTTGGCGGCGCCAATAAGAGGGAACCATAGATTCATCCCGGGGAACATCGACGGGGGATTTCAGAGCTGGTACAGGGTGGGCATACGGCAGCTGAAGGACCTGTTTATAGAGGGGAGGTTTGCGAGCCTGGGAGGGCTGGAGGAGAAGTTTGAGCTCCCCCCGGGAAACATGTTCAGATATTTACAAGTGAAGGCATTTGCTAGGCGGCAGGTGGAGGGGTTTCCCCTGCTCCCCAGTAAGGGGGCGAGTGATAGGGTGCTCTCGGGGGTCTGGGTCGGAGGGGGGAAGATATCAGACATCTACAAGATAATGCAGGAGGCGGAAGAAGCATCAGGGGAGGAGCTGAAAGCCAAGTGGGAAGGGGAGCTGGGAGAGCAGATAGAAGACGGGACGTGGGCGGATGCACTGGAGAAGGTCAATTCTTCCTCCTCGTGTGCGAGGCTGAGCCTCATTCAATTTAAGGTGCTGCATAGAGCTCACATGACGGGGACAAGGATGAGCCGGTTCTTTGGGGGTGAGGACAGGTGTGTCAGATGTCGGGGAAGCCCAGCGAACCATGTGCATATGTTCTGGGCATGTCCGGTGCTGGAAGGGTTCTGGAAGGGGGTGGCAAGGACGGTGTCGAAGGTGGTGGGGTCCAGGGTCAAACCAGGATGGGGGCTTGCGATCTTTGGGGTCGGGGTAGAACCGGGGGTACAGGAGGCTAGGGAGGCCGGAATACTGGCCTTTGCGTCCCTAGTGGCTCGACGAAGGATATTAATTCAATGGAAGGACGCGAGGCCTCCAAGCGTTGAAACTTGGATTAACGATATGGCTAGCTATATTCAGCTAGAAAGGATCAAATTTGCCCTGAGAGGGTCGGTACAGGGATTCTCCAGGCGGTGGCAACCTTTCCTTGACTTTTTAGATCAGAGATAGACGTTCGGGGTCGTGGCAGCAGCAACCCGGGAGAGGGGGGGGGGGGGAGGGAGGGGGGGGGGAGGGGAGGGGGGGGGAGGGAGGGGGGGAGGGGAGGGGGGGGGGGCAGCAAGGGTTGTGGGGGGACATGCACGACTGTAACGCTGCTCATGTCTGAAACTGTAGGCTGCCTTGTTTGTTAAGGTTGCCTGGGGGGGGGGGGGGGGGGGGGAGGACTGGTGCGCGCGAGAGGGCGGGCGAGGGAGGGACATTTGCCTAGAGGGATTGTGTTGTAAATAATTTAAAAAATTAGTAGGGGTAAATGTTTGTATGGAAAAACTCTTTCAATAAAAATTATTTTAAAAAAAGTAGCTGCCATCTTCCCCACATTGCAAGAGACTGCACGTTGGTGGTATTTTAATAGCTTAAAGATTTGAGACAACTTGAGGTCACAAAAGGCACAACAGAAATCCATGTGATTCTTTGTTGTTCCAAAAGACTTGTTGCTACAAGAACGAACCAGCAGCAGATTCTTGATCAAATTGTGCCAGGAGAGAGAGAAAGCAGGAATATTTGAGTGTGTAAACCAGCAGGCACAAGGGGAGACAGATGACTTTCATTACTGCTGGATAGCATTATCCCCATCTCATTCTCCGGCTTAGTCTCAGTCTCCAGCAGGTCTGCCAAATTCCATAGCCATTAAGGAAAGAAAAGGAATCACAGGAATATTTCAACAAATTTCCAACGATACAGTGACTGCATTTCATAAGTACTTCATTGGCTGGAAAGTGCTTTGGGGTATGTTGAATGAAACAGTATAAATGCAAGTCTTTTTGTCTTTCAAATGTTCTACTGGCAATACTCCAGGCCTAACGTTGGCAGCTGCAGCCTGTCATACCTCACCTGGAAGGTCATTCCTCTGTGAAAAAGAAAAGAAGACTTCCAATTCTAGAGTGCTTTTCACAACCACCAAACAACGCAAAGTGCTTTGCAGCCAATGAAGCACTATTTGAAGTGTGGTCATTATTGTAATGCAGCAAACATGACAGCCAATATGAACATTGCAAGATCACACATATCATTTATTTTTAGGATGTTGGCCGGAACACCTACTCTTCTTCAAAATGGTGCCACGGGATCTTTTACATCCACCTGAGCAGGTAGATGGGGCTTCACCCGAAAGACTACTCTTGACAGTGCGGCATTCTCTCAGTACTGCATCAGAGTGTCAATCAGTGTTAGTTCTTCAAAGGCAGGGATTTCGACAGCCACGACTCAACCCGCCTTGAGGTGACATACCAGTGCCCAGGTTTTCAAAAAGAATTCAGGAAATAGAATCCAGTAATCGAATGCTGGTCACCGCTTCACTTTTCAGAGATACAGAGTCCTGCCAATTCAGCCAAAATCAGGAAATCGCACATCACCTGTAGAATGTAGGATTCTTCCTGGTCTGAATGGCTCAATGACACAGTGGACAGTGTAATAGATCGCATTTGGGAAACTACATCTTAAAAACAATCTCTCTCGCTCTCAAAATTATACAGCACAGTTCAAATGTAGTGAAGTAATACCCTTTATTCCAGGAGCAGGGTGTGGATATATTTGTTTCTGAACCTGTCCAGACAATCTGTCAACTAATGCACATCGATCCTATCAGACACCAGCAGAAAAGCAGGAAAGTCAATCCTATTGCACTCCAAACCATGTCAATGAAGTTTTTTTTCAAATGCTAGTCAAGGCCTCATTGCCTGAAGATTCAAAAGTTACCATCTCGCTGCCCAAGAGGAATGACAACAAATGATTCTCTGAAGAATGATCACGCTCGGATGCTACAAGCGAAGCCTCTTGATGTCCTCGCTACGAAAGTCATTTCGCAGTGCAAGCACCTGACGCACCTCAGCAGGCGTGAGACGCCAGGTCAGTGGCCCAGAGTTCTGTCCCCAGTAATCTAAAATCTCAGTGACCTGCAGAAACAGAAAGTAACATGAGATGTATGCTGCAAAATGCCACGTTAAATAGCCATTGAAATACATTACAGTGGAGGTATACACCCAGAGATAAAAAGATGAATATTGACTTGCTAGAGTGGCACGTGGAAACAAGAAACTGGAAATGTGCGTCCACTAATAGAAAAGGTCTCCAGAGGCAAAGACTGAACTGGGAGGGAATCTGGAAGTAGTAATTGATCAAAGCTGGAAACAACTGGTCACTGTGAGGCAATTATCAATATAGGATATCGAGGGGGCTTTGGATTGAAAAGCAAAGCAAGTGATGCTGACACTGTGCCCACCAATAACGGCCAATTTCTGGAATATGATGAGCAGTTTTGGTCATCGAATAGACACAGGAGAAGGTGTTCAGGGAAGAGTGGCATGAACAAGGGTTATAGAGGCTAGGTTCAGAAAGGAACAAACAAATAAACATGTTTTCATTGGAGAAAGAAACCTGACAAGAGACATGGCACAGCTCATTCAAATAATGAAATGGTACAGGTATTTACTTTAGAACGAGCAACAATAAAATTCACAAGTTTCATGCAAGGTTAAACAGAGTAGAAATTTTCCCTACAGACTCCCCAAAGAGCAAGTTGATACTTGAATGGGGAAGTCAACAACTGTTGATATGAGGGGATCATTAGAATAACAATATTCCCTGGATGGAGGGGACTTGATGTGGCCATGCTCTTGGGAACTTCAGTTTCTAAGCAAACGTGTTGCTGGAGCCAGTGCAATGTTTTAGATTGACTCTGAATCACACTATTGTTACATAGAACATAGAACAGTACAGCACAGAACAGGCCCTTCGGCCCTCAATGTTGTGCCGAGCCATGATCACCCTACTCAAACCCACGTATCCACTCTATACCCGTAGCCCAAAAACCCCCCCCTTAACCTTACTTTTTTAAAATTAGGACACTACGGGCAATTTAGCATGGCCAATCCACCTAACCCGCACATCTTTGGACTGTGGGAGGAAACCGGAGCACCCGGAGGAAACCCACGCACACGGGGAGGACGTGCAGACTCCACACAGACAGTGACCCAGCCGGGAATCGAACCTGGGACCCTGGAGCTGTGAAGCATTTATGCTAACCACCATGCTACCCTGCTGCCCCTTGTCTTGTAACTATCTTGTCCTCAATTTGTTTGAATCTCTCAATCAGCCTGCTCATCCACAACATCAATAAAGGTCACCATCGGCATCCTATGGGATGTGACTATGGCTCATGACCCCCTCATCTTCTCCAGTCACTCGGCTCCCTCCAACACTCAACCACTCAATCGTCCTCAATCTCTCAAAATACTGGAAATACCCTGCAGCTCAGGCACATCTGTGAAGACAGGAATCGAGTTAATGTCTCAGGTGGGGAACCCTCCATCAGAGCTGGGAATACTTAAGAAATGTAACACATGACTTGCTAAGTGGGAAAGAGGTAAAGAAAAGAACAGGTCTGTAATAGGGTGAAAGGAGGAGAGATTAAATGACAAAGGGATGATTGTGCAAGGCAAAATGAGATGGTAACGGTAGAAGTAAAGAAACAAAAGATTGGTCTAAAGGAGGTGTAAATGTGAAAAGCAGAATTATCCATAGCATTGTCCAAGCAAGAAACAGGGGCAGAGGCTATCATCTGAAATTGTTGAACTCGTTGCTCACGCCAAAAAGCTATGAAGTGTCTAGTAGTTAAAAGATCGGGTACTGTTTCTCGAGCTTTATTCTTGACCATTAACAGAACTGTCAGAAAGGTCAGAGTGGAAGTGGAGCAAAGAATTAAAGTGACAGGCAACTGGAAGCCTGGGATCACATTTGCAGACTATATGGGGATGTTCTACATAACGGTCATTCAATCTTGTTCTGAATCTATGTTCAGTCTCCCCAATGGAGAGGAGATAACATTGCAAGTAGCAAGTACAGTTACAAAATTGAAAGAAGTACAAGTAAGTTTCAATTGGAAGGAGTATGTAGGGCTTTGGACAATGAGAAAGGGGGAGATAAAAGGGCAGATGTTGCACCCCCACAGTTGCCATAGAAAGGTTCTGTTGGAAGGGATGCAGTATTGGAGGAGAATGAGGAGTGGACCAGGGTGGTTGTGGAGGGAACGGCCTATTTGGAATGCTGGGAGGGGAGTGGAAAACGTGTTTGGTGTTGGCATCACATTCAAGGTGACAAAGGTGTGGACAAGAGAAGCCTATTGTGATTCTGCAGGCAAGGGGCAGGGGTAAGGGAATAATTGTGGAAATGGATTGGACTCAATCATGGACCCTGTCAACCATGGTTGTGGATTAATTCCTGAGTTGAGGAAAAAGGAAGACATATTATAAAGTGCTGTTACTGAAGATCACATTGTCAGAACAAATGCAGTGGGTCAGATGAACTGGAAGGATGGAATGGAGTTCTGACAACAACACGGGTGTGAGGAAGTGCAGTCAAACTAGCTGTGAGAGTCAGTGGGCTTATAGTGCTCCACCCCCCCCCCCCCACCCCCCCCCCCCCCCAAATCAGCCCCTGCCATCAAACCTATTTTCAAGTTCTGTCAATTATGACAATGGGTTGGGCGGCACGTGGCACAGCGGTTAGCACTGCTGCCTCACAGCGCCAAGGACCCAGGTTCGATCCCGGCCCTGTCCCTGTTCGGTCACTGTCTGTGTGGAGTTTGCACATTCTCCCGTGTCTGTGTGGGTCTCACCCCCACAACCTAAAGATGTGCAGGATAGATGGATTTGCCACGCTAAACTGTCCCTTAACTGGGGGGGGGAGAAAAAAAAGAGAATTGTGCACTTTAAATTATAAAAAAAGTTTTGACAATGGTTCATCAACTGAAATGTTAACACTGATGTTCTTGCTCTACTGATGTTACCAGATCTGCTGAGTAGTTTTTATTACATTCTCTCAAATGGTTTCATCCATTCCTCATCATTGGTGAGGTTATTAAAAACATAGGATCATCTTTCACTTGTACACTAACAACCTAGCTTTCCCTCACCCCCTACTCCATCAATATTCTGATTGTTCCATTGACTCTAGGATCCAAAACTTCCTCCAGCTTTTGGAATGTTCATCAGTTCCTATGGATACTGACTCAGTCTTCTTCCCTGCTACAGACTCAGCCCTGATATCTGGAACCCTGGTCAGTGTTCAATCCCAAATTCAGCTTCATAATCAATCTGCTTCAAAGGTTTTTCTTTAACTTCTACAACTCTTGTGTGCTCCACCCTCATCTCTCCAAAATATTACCAATATTACCAAAACTAATCTGATTCGAAATGGGAGGTGCATCTCTAGACAACCTTCTGGTCAGCCTCGCTGTTCAATTTCATTCTTACATGCGGATCGGTAGCACATTGGTTAGCACAGTTGCTTCATAGCTCCAGGGTTCCTGGTTAGATTCCCGGCTTGGGTCACTGATTTGATTTGATATATTTATTGTCCCATGTACCGAATTCTGCACCCAAAGGAACGTACACAGTACGTACATAGTAGATAAAAAGAATAATCAACAGAGTATATTGACAAGTAATACATTGATAAACAGTGATTTTGTCTGTGCGGAGTTTGCACGTTCTCCCCGTCTGCGTGGGATTCCTTCCACAGCACAAAGATGTGCAGGTTAAGTGGATTGGCCATGCTAAATTGCCCTTAGGTTAGATGGGGTTGCTGGTTTACGGGGATAGAGTGGAGGTGTGGGCTTAAGTAGAGTGCTCTTTCCAAGAGCCAATGCAGACTCAATGGGCTGAATGGCCCCCTACTGCACTGTAAATTCTATGATCTCACCCTTCTCTAACATGTATTCTCCAGCCTGTGTGCATTCTCCATTTCTTGAGTACCACCCCAAAAGTTGTTCCTCTACTGCACGATCAGAAGTTTCTCATTCAGCCACCTTGCCTTTACACTCTGAATGTCCCTGTTCACTCAGAATCTCCACATTGCCAGGGCCACCTTTTCAGCTGACTTTGCTCTGTCTTGACCCACTTCCCTCTGCACATTTACTCCCAGCCCCCCATCCATTCGCTATCCAGGCTGAGATTGCTGTACATAGCACTATATGTTGCTTCAAAACACATCATTCAGATCTCTCTCAATCATGCCAGCTCCATGAGCTCTATTTGTTATGACTGACGAATATTCTGTCACTTCCTGTTATAGGAGCTACATTAATTTACAGTTCAGGAACAAGTCACTCGGTCCAACAACTCCATGCTGCTTTCCTACATCACAACAATGCATACACTTCATAAGTGTTTCATTGGCTGTAAAGCATTTTAGGACTTCCCGAGATTGTGAAAGGAGTTATACATACAAGTCTTTCTTCTTTATGCTCCCACCAGCCTCTTCCCATTCTCTTTACTGCACCTTGCACTGGGTACTCACCCTTTCCAGATTCAGTATGGTTGCCATCTGGGACAGGCGAGCGAACTTGTCGCGAATGGTCCACGTGATCACCGATGTCAGGTACGCAATAAGCGATCGGAGCTCCTTGTCAAACTGCAACCCACCAAGCTGAAAAGTAACCAAAGGAGTTCAGGAGGAGATTGTGCAAAGTTAGGTTTTTAAGAGACAAGTGAATATTAAGAAAGATGGGAGATTTCCACTGTCTAGGTGAGAAAATTTAAATAAATGCACAAAGAAAGTCTCATTCAAATCAGTTTTGTAAATGAAGTGTTTCTCGAGCCCCCTCCTTCCTATTTTAATCAAATGGCCTTGTGGGCAAATGTATTGCCTGCCATGATGTCAAACTATGTAAATAAGTCTCAGTCTGTGCTGAAGAGGTTATTCCCTTTTCTAATAAATTTAGAGTACCCAATTCTTTTTTTCCAATTAAGGGGAAATTTAGCGTGGCCAATCCATCTACCTTGCACATGTTTGGGTTGTGGGGGTGAGACTTACGCAGACACGGGGAGAACGTGCCAACTCCACACAGTGACCTGGGGCCAGGATCGAACCCGGGTCCTCGGCGCCGGGAGGCAGCTGTGCTAACCACTGCGCCGTCGTGCTGCCCTATTATTCCCTTTGTTAGTGGACAGCTGCAGAGTTATTTCCTATCCTCATTGTGCCTCAGCTAGAGATTAGAGGGAACAGAGAAAAAGAAGCTTCAGCTAAAACGTGTCAATGTATTCAGCATCTTTCCATGCCTTGCGGTTTCGGAGGCATATTTCTTTCACCTTTTGCAGTTTTCCTCTTTTCTTTGTCTGTACTGCACATCCTCTGTGATCCATGGTAGTGATCGGAGCAGGAACCCTGGACTGTTTCTCCTCTGCTAGCCCAGGGTTGCTGAGACAAGTGTCATGATAGGGAGATATTAGGAACATTAGGAACTCCCACAGCCTGAGTTACCTTGTCCCATTCAGACTTAACCAAACAGGCTGATCCACTCAAGATCCATTGCCGGGCAGCACAGGGGCTAGCACTGCTGCCTTGCGGCACTAAGGACCTGGGTTTGATCCGGGCTTGGGTCACTGTCTGTGTAGAGTTTACATTCTCCCCGTGTCTCCATGGGTCTCACCCCACAACCCAAAGATGTGCAGCGTAGATGGATTGGCCATGCTAAATTGCCCCTTAATTGAATTTTGTTTTAAGATCCATTGTCATTAGGGACAACCTCGTTTGACCAGCCATCAGCCCATTATGGAGTCAGTCAATGGAAGATTAGTTGCATTTGAATGGTATAGCTCTGTTATTTACTATACAACAGGAGTAGACAATTAGCCAGGATAACAAGGGATTCACGTCTGGCTACCACAGGGGAGAATCTTTGTTTGAGAGGGTGGGCAGAGTTTAAAGAGAGAGGTAAAAATGTTTTTTGAACAGTTACAAAAGAAAGCTGTGGAGGTCACCCAGAGAGGTCACGCAGGAAGCTGTTCCAGATACAGATGTTCGAAAAGGCTTCTAAAGGAACTTAGCTTACAGCAGACAATTGCTTCATAAATACCAGTATATCATTTTGCCTATCTATGTAATTGGAATGAGAGCTGTATGTTTATTGGACCTGTTGTGTAATGGGAACTAATGTGTTACAATTAAGAAACTGCATGTAATTTGTTAGTGTTAGAATTAAAGTAAATGTTTAAATATTGTTTTATTTTAATAAAGTTTGTTTATAAAATAACAAAGCCCCATCTCTACACCACATTAAAACTTAAAAACGTTACCAGTCTGGCTCAGTATCCTAGCCATTGCTGACCAGGTATCCATAACACAAGTGACATGACCTGTTGCCAAGCTAGGAGTAAGCCTGCAATCATACCAACATAGTAACCCGATTAACCCCAAGCCATCTTGGCTGGTCTGTCCCTCAACATCAATTATTACTTGGTTCCATAACCCTCAAAAAGACATCTTCGAATTTTGCAACTGATTCCTAATCCCAACAAGTTTGGGGTGAAATAGTGTAGTAATTTTAAGGTTCTGCCTCCCTGTCCTGGACTCCCCCTTGAGATCGGAAAGATAACTATTAAATCCACTGATCATCTTAAGCATTCAATTAGATCACTCCTAAATCTTCTATACTTGTAGTTGATGGAATATAAACCCAATCTGTGCAACCTGCCCTCATAATATAATCCTTTTTCCACATTGGTACGGTTCAGGAACACACATAGGTGGCTCCTTCACCCAAAGAACCATCAGTTCAGCTTATTTCAGAACATGTACAAAATATTGAAGTACTCATAACCGTTTCTACTCATACCCGGCTGAATGTCGACTTGAGAACCACCTTCTCCAGTTCAATCGCAATCAGGCTCGTCATCAAACTCGTGAGGCTATCGTAGATCACCTGGGACAATCCAACCTAGAAAACACAGACATAGTCACACATAGAAACAACCTCGAGAATCAGTGAGCACCTGTACAAAGACGGACTGTGTTTTGTGGGCTTCACTGTACAAGTGGGACAAGGAGCTTTATTTTCCCTGCTTTCCTTCTTGCTACTCAAGGAGCTAATGCTTGCAAGTATCTGGTTCTATAATGCTTGTTACTCGTGGGCAGTGTGACTAAGACAATTATCAGACTATCCGCCAGTGGGTGGCATCAGAGCTCAACTGGACTTCATCGCTATTTGATGTCCCCATACACTGACCAGTGAGTGTCAGAATTGGGAACTAGTTGTAAAGTTTACCCTCACTGAGATTAGCTAACAGTACTAATTGAGGCAGCACGGTGGCGCAGTGGTTAGCACTGGAACTACAGGGCTCAGGACCCGGGTTCGAATCCCGGCCCTGGGTTACTGTCCTTGTGGAGTTTGCACATTCCACACGTGTCTGCGTTGGTTTCATGCCACAACCCAAGATGTGCAGGTTAGGTGGACTGGCCACGCTAAATTGCTCCTTAATTGGAAAAAAATAAATAATTGGGTGCTCTAAATTTTTTTTAAAAACAGTACTAATTGAACCTGGGACCTCCTGTCATGTGCCTCAGTTCACAGTGCCTCTATCCACTGGGCAAACAGACCTGCTTCACACACTACTCAATCCAAGGGTTCAGTTAGTTGGTAAACTGTACAAATCTCAATCTCCATACCCGGTGATACTTCTTTAGCTCAACAACCAGGACTGAGGAGTTATGAAACCAGAGAGCTACTCTACACCCAGTTTTGCAGAAGAATACTGGATGGTGAAAGATGAGGGGCTTTCATTTACTTTTTCATCATACCTAATCCACTATGAGCAATAATGACCTCTGAAATCACAAATAAAGTAGATGTCAGATAGGTTTCTGTGTCAATACGCTACTGTGATACATCCTTCCACTCGCGCAAGCACTCCACTCTCACTCAGCTAGTCTGGCGGCTGGTTAACATCTAGAATTCTCATTATTTTAGACACAGAAACAGAAGATGGCCCAAGGCCTAAAAACAGAAATACTCAAGTCGCAAAAGGGTCGACAATATAATTGAAGGGAGCTGACAATGTTTACAGAGCTAAATATTGCAGAAAAACAAAACCAGGGTGTGGGGAGATGGGTGGGGAATAAAGAGTTTCATTGCCTTGACATTTTTGGGAAAGAACAATTAAGAGGCAATGTTGCTGCCAGTTTATAATTTAGAATCCTGGATTAGGAAAGCTGCATTTCTTGCCCCGGACTTCAACTTCACTGAAACGTTATGGATTTTAAGGAAATATTGCACACATTGCACACACACCTTGAATTCTGTCATTAGTTGCTCCAGGTTGAGAATAAATTGTTGGACCCAGGGATCATTGGCTTCATAATCATTAAACTCCTCCTGGAATAAAAGAAAACCGTGTAAAGCAAGTAGATGTCAAGTAGACAGATTGCAATACGACACATCAGGAATTTTCTCCCTTGTTAAATAGTTTTTTAGGACTAACTGAATATCATTGCTCACTTTGGCGGTTTTAAGAACATTAAGAACGCTTCTGCAACCAATTATACTGAACGTATAGGGTATTGGAGGCTGGTTAGTATTGGTCTATTATTGGGTTTTAGGCATGTCTACAATTGATGACACCCTCAGACTACTGCATCCCAGCGCTAACTCATATCAATCCATATCTCACATGTTGGGACCCCAGTTAGTAACAATGCTGTTTGTGGAGGTCTTCTGTTTCTCGGTTGTGTTTTAGATGTGACTGACTGGATTGGATTGGATTAGTTTATTGTCACGTGTACCGAGGTACAGTGAAAAGTATTTTTCTGCAAGCAGCTCAACAGATCATTAAGTACATGGGAAGAAAAAGGAATAAAAGAAAATACACAATTGGGCAACACAAGATATACAATGTAACTACATAAGCACTGGAAAAGGTTACAACGAGTGCAAGTTAAGTAAAAAGTGGATCTGTTGGGGAGAGCTCGCAGAGTCGCCTCGCGAGCGCCAGACTGAACTGTTGATTTGCTGATTGCCTGAAGGTGCTCTATAATCCAAGGGTTTTTATGCTGCAATCTGGGCTGAGGAAACGATGAAGGGATTCTGATGTTTTGCTTGTGGTTTTATCAGCGATGGTCATGTTGGCTGTACAGCATGTGGAAAGGATAACAAAGTGTTGTACAGATTGTGAATGTTACAGCTAATATATAAAAAAAGATAAATTGTGAAACTAAGGCAACAATGGATTTATTTGTGTGGGATGTAGACTGTCCACTTGAGACGCAGAGTGGCAATGCACTGAGCTAACAGGTAGTGGGATACAGAAATGTACAAACTGGGTTATTGGGCAGTGAGATAATGGGTTTACAAATAATGTGCCCCATACTACGCCAAGCAACCTCAACTCCAACTAACTCTGAGAGCTGCACGAGCAAATTTCTGAAGTTGAAGATGTTTTTAATAGTGCTCAGGCACTTGTTTATTGTTTGCATAAGGTTAAATGTTCTCACCTCCTCAATGTTGTGCGAAATGGAGAGGAATCCAGTTATCCAGGGCTTAATCTGCGGTTTGATCGCTGTTGTGTTGAGTTCTGCTAAACCTTCCTGTAAGACAAAATCCTAATTAGTAACATACTGAGACACAGCAGTCAGAAGCTGACCTGTGAGGATGCAGTGGGGCAGGGCAGAGCAGAGCCTCCAGACACTCAGGTGCTGAGCTTCGAGGGAGCAGCGGGGTGGTGCAGAGCGTCAAGATTCCAGACACTAAGGAGCTGGGCTGTGAGGTAGCAGTGGAGCCTCCAGACACCCGGGAGCTGTGAGGGAGCAGTGGAGTGGAGCGGAGCCTCCAGACACTCGGGACCTGTGAGGGAGCAGAGTGGAGCCTCCAGGCAGTCAGGAGCTGTGAGGGAGCAGTGGAGCGGAGCAGAGCCTCCAGACACTTGGGAGCTCTGAGGGAGCAGTGGAGCGGAGCAGAGCCTCCAGACACTCGGGAGCTGAGCTGTGAGGGAGCAGCAGAGCGGAGCTCCAGACTCTCGGGAGCTGAGCTGTGAGGGAGCAGCGCAGCGGAGCTCCAGACTCTTGGGAGCTGAGCTGTGAGGGAGCAGCAGAGCAGAGCTCCAGATACTCGGGAGCTGAGCTGTGAGGGAGCAGCGGGGCGGAGCTCCAGACACTCAGGAGCTGAGCTGTGAGGGAGCAGCGGGGCGGAGCTCCAGACACTCGGGAGCTGAGCTGTGAGGGAGCAGCGGGGCCGAGCTCCAGACACTCAGGAGCTGAGCTGTGAGGGAGCAGTGGGCAGAGCAGAGCATCCAGACTCCAGACACTCAAAAGACTGAATTCAATTTTTGAAAAATTATGTCAGCACATGTGAGAGCTGATAGGTTGATAGTGGGTAAAGTTTTTTCTCCACTTTAAAGCTACATTAGGTTGGTAATGGGCAAGGTTTTTTTTACCACTTCAAAGCTACATTAAGGAAAGGTAAGAGTTCTAGCTTTTAGTTTTAAATAATTTGAATTATTTTCTGCTCAGCATAAATTTATAGTAGGTGCCTTTGAAGTATGACAGTGGAGCTTAGTCCTGTGTTTTGCTCGGCCTGCAGAATGTGGGAACGCGAGACATTCCTTACAGTCTGGGTGACAACATTTTCTGGAAGTGCCAGAGGTGTGACCAGCTTGAGAACAGGTAGTGTCAGCTAGTGGCACAGCGGTGCATCCGCGAGGCTCAGTGGAGGCACAGCGGTGAATCCGCGAGGCTCAGCTGGAGACACAGCGGTGCATCCGCAAAGCTCAGTGGAGGCACAGCGGTGCATCCGCGAGTCTCAGTGGAGACACAGCGGTGAAGCCGCGAGGCTCAGCTGGAGGCACAGCGGTGCATCCGCGAGGCTCAGTGGAGGCACAGCGGTGAAGCCGCGAGGCTCAGTGGAGGCACAGCGGTGCATCCGCAAAGCTCAGTGGAGGCACAGCGGTGCATCCGCGAGGCTCAGTGGAGACACAGCGGTGCATCCGCGAGGCTCAGTTGGAGGCACAGCGGTGCATCCGCGAGGCGCAGTGGAGACACAGCGGTGCATCCGCGAGGCTCAGTTGGAGGCACAGCGGTGAAGCCGCGAGGTTCAGCTGGAGGCACAGTGGTGCATCCGCAAAGCTCAGTGGAGGCACAGCGGTGAAGCCGCGAGGCTCAGTGGAGGCACAGCGGGAAGCCGCGAGGCTCAGCTGGAGGCACAGCGGTGCATCCGTGAGGCTCAGAGGTTTGTAGATAGCATGTTTTTAAATGTGCTCACCCTGCAATTGAAGGAAGTGCAGTCAGAGAGGGAATCGGAAGGGGAGACAGGCAGGTACTATGGAAAGTCCCAGAGAATTTGTATTTGGAGGAAGGATTCACCAGTCTGGAGGAGCTAAGGGAGAGGGTAGAGCTGCCGAGGGGGAGTGAGTTCAGGTATCTGCAAGTTAGGGACTTTGCGCGAAGGGTTTCCTAGGTTGCTGGGATACACCCTGCCGGAGCAACTGCTGCTGCCGGATGTGGAAGGGGAGGGAAGAATTGGGGATATATACAAGGGCTGGGGTAGCAGAGAGGCGATAGGGAGGTGAAGATCAAGGAGAAATGGGAAGCGGAGTTCGGAGGAGAGATCAATTGGGGAGAATGGAGTGAGGAAGGGTAAACAGGACCTCCTCTTGTGTAAGGATGAGCCTGAAACAGTTTAAGGTGGTGCACAGGGTGCATATGACTTGGGCGAGAATGAGTGGGTTCTTTCAGGGGGTAGCAGATGAACGTGAGATGTGGGCAGGGGTCAGCAAATCACGCGCACGTGTTTTGGGATGCGAAAAATTGGGAAGATTCTGGGCGGGAGTGTTCGTGGTCTTAGCCAGGATAGTGGAGGAGGAGGTGGACCTGGACCCTTTGGTGGCGATATTTGGGGTTTCAGAGAAGCCGGAGCTCATGGAGAGGAGGAAGGCCGATGTCGTGGCCTTCGTCTCTCTGGTTGCACAGCGGCAAATTTTGCTGGAGTGGCGGTCGGTATCGCCACCGGGGGTAGCAGCTTGGTTGGGTGACCTGTACGACTTCCTGCGGTTAGAGAAAATAAAGGTATGAGTTAAGGGGCTCAGCAGTGGGAGGTTTGAGAAAAAGTGGGGGATGTTTGTAACCGTGTTTGAGGAGCTGTTCATCGCGGGGGGGGGGGGGGGGGGGGGGGGGGGGGGGTGAAAAAGGGGAAAAATATGTACAGATTGTATAGTTGATTGTTGGGAAGTATGTTTCCCGGTGTGTTTATTTGCTGTAACCTGTTCTGATGCATGCTTGGAATAAAATACATTTTTTAAATAAAAAGGAAAGTCCCAGAATGCATCGCACTCAGTAACTATTAGCGTTGGTAAATGGGGAGAGTGAAAAAGGGATGAGATCCTTCAACAAGAATTTAGGAAGCTAGACAGCAGATTGAAAAGCAGGACCTCAAAGTTTGTAATCTCTGGATTACTCCCGGTGGAAAGGAATACACCTGGTTCTTGGAATTGAGGTGGGCCAAATAGATCAAGTGTTAGTGGGCAAACATCTAGGAAACAGCGAACATTGTGTCATAAGGTTCAGGATGGTGACTGAATGGGACAATCGGCAATATAGGATAAGATTAACTGGGGGAGAGTCAACTTCAATGGGGCAACAGGGTGCTGGGTTGGTTAGACTGGAACGCAAGTTGGCGGGAAAAACTGTAGCGGCACAACAAACACACCTTGAAAAAAGAAATGGTTTGGGCACAGCCAAGGTATATTCCCTCAAAAAAGAAACCCAAAGCTCCACGGATGAAAAAGGAGGAAAAAAATTAAGTTGGGGGAAAACAAAGTGTGTTTAGGACAGGTGTCAAGTAGAAAATACAGTTGAGAACTCAGAGGAATACAGAAGGTTCAGAGGAGAGGTGAAAAGGCACATTACAGAAGTGAAGAGGGATCATGAGAAAAGACTGGAAGTCAACAGAAAGGGGAATCCCAAATTTGGCATATAAATACTAAAAGGAGAAGTAGGGCTGATGAGGGACTTAAAATGAGAATTTACACATGAAGGCAGGGGACAAGGCTGAAGTACTAAATTAATAATTTGCATCTGCCTTTACCAAGGAAGCAGACGTTACACAGGACATGGTGACCAAGTAAGAAACTCTGTCACTAGAAGGGTTAAAATTGATAAGGAGAAAGTGTTGAATAGATTGTCAGTACTGAAAGTTGAAGGGGTAGCACGGTGGCGCAGTGGTTAGCACTGCTGCCTCACGGCACCGAGGCCCAGGTTCGACCCCGGCTCTGGGTCACTGTCCGTGTGGAGTTTGCACATTCTCACATGTGCAGGGTTGGTGGAAACCGGAGCACCCAGAGGAAACCCACGCAGGCACGGGGAGAACGTGCAGACTCCGCACAGTGACCCAGCGGGGAATCGAATCTGGGACCCTGGCGCTGTGAAGCCACAGTGCTATCCACTTGTGCTACCGTGCTGCCCATGTTATGTTATCCAATGTTATGCCCTTGTTCAAAAAAGGTTGTATGGACAAGCTGAGCAATTACAGACCAGTCAGTTTAACATGAATGTGGGGAAGCTTCCAGAAACAGTTATTCTTATTATAATCATTTGGAAAAATGTGGGTTGATTAGGAAGAGCCAGCATGGATTTTGTTAGAGAAAACTGCGTTTAACTAACTTGCTGGAGGTTTTTGAAGAGGTAGCAGAAAGGGTCGATGAGGGTAATGCGTTGATGCGGTGTAAATGGACTTTCAAAAGGTATTTGTTACAGTGCAACACAACAAACTTCTGAAAAAAGATATAGCTCATGAAATAACGGGACAGTCGCAATGTGATACAAAATTGGGTGAATAATAGGAAACAGAGAGTAATGGTCAATGTATAATTTTCAGGCTCAAAAAAGATTTGTAGTGGTGTACCCCAGGGGTTAGTAGTGGGCTCCTTGTTTTTCCTTATATATATTAATGATCTAGATCTTAGTGTGCAGGGGACAATTTCAAAGCTGGAGAATGAGACAAAACTTGCAAACATTGTAAACTGTGAGGAGAGCAGTGTAGAACTTCAAAAGGACATAGACAAGCTAGTGGAGTGGGCAGATCGGTGGCAGATAAAGTTCAATGCGGAGAAGTGAGAGGTGATGTATTTTGGTAGGTAGAACATGAACAAACAATATAAAATAAGGGGTCAAATTATTTAAGGGTGCAGGAGTAGAGGGCGTATATGTGGATAGAGCATTGAAGGTGGCAGGACAGGTGGAAAGAGCAGTCAATAAAACAATAGTATCCTGGGCTTTATTAATAGGGGAATAGAGTACAAGAGTTATGCTGAACTTACACAAGACATAGTTAGACCTCAAGTTGAATATTGTGTACAGTTCTGGGCGCCATACTATAGGAATGATGTGAACGCTTTGGGGAGAGTACAGAGGTTTGTGAGAATGGTTCCAAGCAAGTTGAATGTAGGAATTTCAGATATATTCTATTATAGGTATTTGGTGCAGTAAAGATTAAAAGCCTGTGTTAGTCTGTGTATGACTTCAGTTGTAGTGTTTTTAAAGAATCTTGGTTGGACAGGTTTTGGAAGCCAGAGGTGCAATTAAGGCATTGTAAAAGCTTGGACTAATGGAGTTTTGTTTGGATTAAGGGGGTGCCCTGTGGAGTTAATTGTGTTTCAGCTTGGTGAGATGATGTGATTAATGAGAGGAGTTAAGTACCAGGCATTTTGCAGAAAAACGGGCGCGATTCTCCGAGGCCGCGCCGGTTGGGAGAATTGCCGGCCGCGCCATTTTATCACGCAACTCCGGTCCGACGCCATCCCACCATTCTCCCAACCGGCGAGAACGGCCCCATCGAGTTCTGCGCCGCGCCAGCCAGAGAATCGCCCGAGACACTCAAAACGGCGATTCTCCGGTACCCCCGCCATTCCCCAGCCTGGAGGGGGGGGTGGGCTCCGATGGGGTCTGGCCTGCGATCGGGCTGACCTCTTAAAGGAGGACCTCCTTTCCTCCGCCGCTCCGCAAGATCCATCCACCTTCTTCTTGCGGGGCGACCTCGGGGAGGATGGCAACCGCGCATGCGCAGGTGACTTCATTTATGCGACACCGGCCACGTCATTAACGCGGCAACGCATTCTACGTGCCGCCGAGGCCCAGCGCGCGTAAAATACGATACGCCGCTCCTAGCTCCCCAGGGGCGGGAGAATAGGGGGCTGGGTGCGGGCTACGATGCCGGAGTGAAACACTCCGGTTTTCACTCTGGCGTCGGGACTTTGTCTCCATTTCAGAGAATCGCGCCCACAATTTAATTGAGTTTTAGATTGGGATGTTAGCAGGTGTCAAGAATCTTCTCTCAATGAGGTTCAGCTGAAGATATGTCTCTAGATGGATTAGCAGTTTCTTTCCAAGCAGTTCAGAATTGTGTGGCTGGAAGGTGAGCTTAAACAAGCTGAGAAACAGTTTCTGAAGAAATGCAGCCAGAGTTTCTGCATGGTTCTGATAGGATTCAGGTCTTTCCTTTAAAACAATCTCAAGGAACACCTCTGTAAAGCAAGTATGTCTGGATCTGCTAATTGTATTTGAAAATTGATTGAAAGCTGAGATGGTTTTGTGTTCAAGTGGGAATAAAGATAGCAGGTAAGGGTCATTGTGTCACTGTATTGATGAACTTTGTTTAAGGGGTAATTGGAAGTTATTAACTTGTGTGATGTTAAAAATATTTTAATACTGTGTCAGTAATAAAGTTTGTTTTAATATACCATATCCATATTTTGCATGAAATCACTCCTGGAGCAAAGTATCCTTTCTTTAGCCTTGCAAAATTAAAATAAAATATTGGTGTTTCTGTCCAGTATCCTAGCGACTGTCAGGATCATAATCCAAGGATGAAGATAGATTGAAGTGGTCGGGAACAATGCCATGGGGAGATTTGATAGAGATGTTTAAAATCATGAGGGGACTGAACAGAGTAGATAGCGGCAAACTGTACCTGCTTGCAAAATGATCAAGAACGAGAGGGCACAGATTCAAAGTGATTTGCAAAAGAAGCAAATGTGATGTGAGAACAAACTTTTGCACACGACAAATAGTTCGGGTCTGGAATGCACTGTCTGGAGATGTGGTGGAGGCAGGTTCATTCGAGGTATCATAGAGGGCATTAGATAATAATTTGACTATAAACGATGTGCAGAGGTACAGGGAAAGGCAGGGAAATGGCACTAAGTCTTAATGTTCGTTTGGAGAGAGGGTGTAGACACGATAGGCCAAGTCGTCTCATTCTATGATTGAGTGGTTTGTATTCATTTTGGGGTCTGCAATGAACTCATCAAAAGACAACATTAGCCAAAGTTTGAATATGACATACTCACCTGCAGGAGGTCCTTAAATTTGTTGGATACGGCCGCCAGATCCGACAGGCAGCTGTCAATCTTTGCTTGAGCCAGCTCCGCTCCCAGACCTTGGCTGAACAGCTTTGTACAGTCACTCTGTGGAGAGACATGCATTACTTCATTAAACCATTGCAGCTTACAGTCCTGCTTCCGCGCAGTGAAAGACTGGTGACTTCCATGACACCATTCCGAGTATGAAGCAGTACCCTCAGGTGAGGAGCAGATAAAACTGGCAGAAAAAAACAAAATTATTTCCAAGCTGTGGCCCAGTCAGACTTTCTCATTTGGCCAGGACAGGGATTGAGAGATGGAGAAGCAAGTAGAATTTGAAACTTGGCTGGTTTGGTTTGACATCATCGCTGTTGAAATTGGAGTGCACTATAGTTGCCGCACACTCCTTTTTCTCAAATAGCAGACATGCCTAACTGAGTACAGTACCCTTGGTGAATAACTGTACATAAGCAGGGAGAAATAGTAATCGTGCAGCAAGAAAACAATTAGCTGCTTGACCTCAATTGGAGCACGGTATAGTGAGCATCAGCACGTGTACAGTTAATGCCTGATGACAGATTGCACAGCATCACAGTTAAATCCAAAGTCAACAAGTCTCTAAATGCACAATGCTAAAGCTGACCAAGTAATGAAGGGTCACTTAGGTCAGATACGGGTGGATTATCGTAGGACTCTACCTTAACTGCTGGCTGCTTCTCCCATAAATGAAGAGAACTCAAAGAACGTTAATCCGGGACCATTGTGATGAATGTAGGGATTTCAGATGTATTTGGTGCAGTAAGGGTTAAATGTCTGGGATAGTATGTGACTGCTGCAGTCATGTTTTTTAAAATCCTGGTTTGAAAGGCAGCAGACACTTTTTGGAAATAGAGGTGCAATTAAACTACCGTAAAAGTATGACCATAATTAATTCCCGCCATGAATATTATTCGCTGAAGATGGGCTGATGGACTTTTGTTCATATAAAGAGAGTTCCATGTGGAGTAGATAATTAGAGACATTGCGTTTAGTAAGATGATGTAACTAATGGGAGGGGCTTGGGCTGTACAAGCCAGAGATTCGGCATTATTCTGACAGGGTGTCAGGTCTCTCTCTTTCAAGCAGTCTCAAAAGATCTCTCTTTTTCAAAATGTTTTATCCAAGATAGCTCTTTATAGCAAGTATTCCTGAGTCTGCTAAATTAATTTAAAAGTGCATTTTGACCTGAGATAGGTTTTGTTTGAATGGAGATAAAGATAGCAGTAATGATTGTTTCACTTTCAATCATTGTTTATCTAGTAACTGAAAGCTATTGGGCTGGATTCTCTGTTCCTGAGGCTAAGTGCCAATGCCAACAGAGGATCCGCGGTATTTCACGACGAGAAAATCGGCCCGAAATCCACACCGATTCCGCTACTGGTGAGAGGCTCGCACCGACGCCTCGTGAAACACCCACGGAATGCACAAAAAATGGTTGGAGAATCGGCAGGTCCGTGCTGCCTACATCCTCCACACACGCACTGATCGCATCGGAAAAGATGATGCCGGCTATGCTGGACCGCATACCCACCCACCCCGACCCCACAGCCCATCTCCTGGCCACCCCCCCACTTCTCCCCACAGCCCTGGCAGAAGTCCCCCAGCCAGCGGCATGGATCTCAGCCAAGTGTGACAGTCTGGGCATTGTCTGCACGTCCACTCTCTCTCTATCCACAGCCACCATGCCCGGCTCACGACCGCAGAGACCACACGTGGCCCATGTCGTCAGGAACTCAGCCCATCGGAGGCAGAGCATCGCAGTTGGGCCCGCTAATAACATTCCAACGGGGTTGCAACTGTACACGACACACGTTTCAATTACG
The DNA here is from genome assembly GCF_902713615.1 of Scyliorhinus canicula. Lineage (NCBI taxonomy): Eukaryota > Metazoa > Chordata > Chondrichthyes > Carcharhiniformes > Scyliorhinidae > Scyliorhinus > Scyliorhinus canicula. The sequence goes on along the minus strand of NC_052154.1, from coordinate 86,806,707 downwards.
CCAATTTGGAGAGGGCGGAGCATTGCGAGCCAGCGTCAAACCGGCACCTGCCATGATTTCGACATCGGGAGCCATCCTCCGCCCGATCGTCGTTCCCAATTTCGGCGTCAGGCAACGGAGAATACCACCCATTGTATTTATGATGTTAAAGTTAGTAATACTGTGTTCATAATTAAGTTTGTTTTAATATACCATCTATCTTGTTTTGTGTGAAATCACTCCTGGAGCCAGGTATCCTTTCCTCAGTCTTACAAATTAAATAAAATATTAGGATTTCTGTCCAGTATCCTAACAACTGTCGGGATCCGGGTTCGTAATACCTTGCAATTGAATATTCTCATACCTCCAGGGTCTTTTTCAAGGTCAGAAGATTTTCACTGCACATTTCCACATTATTCAGAGTCACCTAAATGAAACGAGATAGCAAATTAGAGTAATGAGCTGGACAAATACACAACACCCATCAAATAATGAGAGGAGTCTGTGACACGCTTATGACACTAGTTCAGGAAGCTCATTTCTGGGACTGGCTGGTGCTGAGTAAGACATGGGAGATTCATTCCCTGGGCATAAACCAAACCCAGGCTAATGGTCTTCATAAGTCCAAAATGAAATTAGTTCAGCAAGCATCGATCTAATGCACAGCACAAAACTGCACCAAATGAGCAGTTACATTCGGGAGAATAGGTGGGAAAGGGATGTTACACTGGTCCAGTGGTGGGTACTCAGATTAGGACAAGCCACATTGTTAGGGCAAGAAAGAGCAAAGCTTTACTCTGCAGATAATTGTGTTATACCTGACCAAGGAGCCCTCCATGCCAACACTGGATAACTGAAGGGAAAATGGTCCACTCTCACCACCAACTACCCTTAAACATAATCGCAAGCCTGTGAAAGGAGGAAGTCGGCAAAATTGAAAAGGCAGAGGGTCCTAGTCAAAGTCAAGCCATTGTTTAGTGACCACAATGAACTATCATAAAGCTTATGACAATGGTGCCTGGAGACACCAAGAGTTTAGGAGCACCTCATGCTACATTGGGGTCGTCCAAATGAAAATTCTCAGTCCTCAGCTGAGCACAAAATTTGCATTCAAAAAAATGGTCATGTCTGTGGGTGAGTGATACTTTGCAAGGATGTGGAGACAAACCATGATGCTCCACAGAATGATTTCTCACTGGCAGCCTGCTGACAGGAGAGGGAGGCATAACACAACAGGCAAACAACTTTCCAAGCAGAGGGAGGCGTATATTTAAAAATCACATACCAAAAAGGATTGCTTGGCTTCATCTGTGCTTTCAATTCCCTTGGTGTCAAATTTGCCCTGTTGCAGGCTGGAATGCATGATATTCACAGCACTGGTCACACCTCGCTGTATGTCCTGAAAAGTGGTGGCTGGGAATCCCATCCGCAGCTTGTTATAAAGCACCTCCCTGAACAACAGAAACAAACAGAAACATCTCACAACACTTTACAACATGAGAATCTGTGACATGATGTTCCACAAACAGCAAAACAGCAGATGTAAAGACAGGCTATGAATACACAGTGAATGAATGAGCAGCACACTGCTCAGGCCAGTTGCTGCTGAAGCTAAAAAAGAAAAATCTGTTGGAAACAACTATTTGCAACTGACACAATCTTCCTGTGCTTCATGGCCTTTTCCTGAACCAGAGATTCCTTCGGTACCATCACTGACCCAGAGATTCATCCTGTCCTATTACTGACCCAGAGATTCCTCTTGTCCTATCACTGACCCATAGATTCCTCCTGTACCATCACTGACCCATAGATTCCTCCTGTACCATCACTGACCCAGAGGTTCTTCCTGCCCTATCACTGGCCCAGAGATTCCTCCTGTACCATCACTGACCCAGAGATTCCTCCTGTACCATCACTGACCCAGAGATTCCTCCTGTCCTATCATTGACCCAGAGATTCCGCCTGTACCATCACTGTCCCGAGATTCCTCCTTTACCATCACTGACTCCGAGAGTACTGTCCTATCACTGGCCCAGAGATTCCGCCTGTACCATCACTGTCCCGAGATTCCTCCTTTACCATCACTGACTCCGAGAGTACTGTCCTATCACTGGCCCAGAGATTCCTCCTGTCCTATCACTGACCCAGAGATTCCTCCTGTCCTATCACTGGCCCAGAGATTCCTCCTGTCCTATCACTGACCCAGAGATTCCTCCTGTACCATCACTGTCCCGAGATTCCTCCTTTACCATCACTGACTCCGAGAGTACTGTCCTATCACTGAACCAGAGATACCTCCTGTCCTATCATGGACCCAGAGATTCCTCCTGTACCATCACTGACTCTTTAGTTATTAATTCCTGGAATGTGGGCATCAACTTTATTGTATCAATTTATTGTCCATCCCTAATTGTCCTTGAGACGGTGGTGGTGAATGGTGCCTGATCATAGGTGCACTCAAGTGTGAGTGGGAAGCAGAGGAAAGTTGTGTCAGCGGGGGAGATGCGGCCAGAGCACAGGGGGGTGCGGCTAGCGCAGGTGGGATGAGGCGAGAGTGGGGGGTGCGGCGGGCGCTACGCAGTGAGAGCGGGGGGATGCGGCGAAAGCGGGGGGTGCGGCGAGAGTGGGGGGGATGCAGCCAGAGCGGGGGTGGGATGAGACGAGAGCGGGGGAATGCGGCAGGGGATATGGGATATGCGGCGAGAGCGGGGAGGGGGGAGATGTGGCGAGAGCAGGGGATGCGGCGACAGCAGAGGGGGGGAATGCGGCGAGAGCGGGGTGGGGGGATGCGGCGAGAGCTGGGTGGGGGGATGTGGCGAGAGCGGGGTGGGGGGATGCGGCGAGAGTGGGGGGGGATGCGGCGAGAGCGGAGGGAATGCAGCGGGCGCAGGGGCTATGCAGCGAGAGCAGGGGGAGAGATGCAGCGAGAGCAGGGGGAGAGATGCAGCGAGAGCAGGGGGAGAGATGCAGCGAGAGCAGGGGGGGAGATGCAGCGAGAGCAGGGGGGGAGATGCGGCGAGAGCAGGGGGTGTGCGAGAGTGGGGGGGATGTGGCAGGGTAAGCAGCAGGAGCATGTGGAAAGCAGTGAGGGTGCGGTGGTAGCAGCGAGAGTGGAGGGGGGGAACCAGCCAGAGAAAGCGGCACGGTAAGCAGTGGGAGCATGGGAAAGCATTGGGGGGGGGGGGGGGGCAGAGTAGGGGAAAGCAGCATTGAAGATTACAGAAATATTGCAGCTGCAACAGGCCAACACATGACATTATTGTAGGTGGAGAACATGGGGTCAATTCCCCAAAGCACCAAGTATCAATCTCAAAAGGACTACTCTGAGAGCCAGGAAAGGTCGAAATCAAAGAAAACCACACTTCTGAATTGCGACATATCTCTGGAAATGGGAACATGTGGCACATCTGGCACACAGCTCAGAGACAGGGATACTATTCCCAACAGATATCAATGTTTTAACAGCCTGATGTTGCATTGTTGCAGCTTCCACAAATGGAAGATGGAAAACACTGTAGGTCCTGGAAATCGGAAATAATATGCTGGAAGCACTCAGATCAGACAGCCTCTGTGGAGAGCGGAAGGGAGACTTCCTGTTTCAAGTTAGCACCATTCTGCCAGAACCCATGAAAGTCATTGCCCTGAATCCCTAACCCTCCCTCCCCATCTCCACAGATGCTGAGTGTTTCCAAAATTTACCATTGCAATCTAAATTACACCAGGTTCATTTGTTTGCAATAGTCAATTAATATTTTATTTTAATGGTACACATTTAAATTTTACACTATGTACCATCAAACAGAATAAATTGCGGATCTCACTGCCAAAATGTGCGAGACAGTAGTACAGATTGAAATGCCTTGGGGGTTGCAATGAACATTTTAACATTAATGATGAGGAGCATGCGGTTTCATGTTCCTTGATTACCTGAAATCTGACTCCAGTAAAGTGGTGGAATGGTTGATCATGGCACACAGGCAGTCAATGTTTGAGCTCGCCAGAGCACGGCCAATGCACTTCTTCACAATGAAGAACACATCATCCACCATGCTGGATGTCAACTGGCCCTTCTCACAGACATCCATCGCTACAGCCTATAATGAAACATTACAACCTTTAAATGCCTTGGTCAGCTTATTCAATGTGTACATCAGTGATTATAAACTGAGAAAATCCCAAATTCCATCAGTGATTTATTCCCCATTTAAAAAAAAAATATTTTTATTGAGGTCGATTCCGAACTTGGGCGACTGTGTGGAGTTTGCACTTTCTCCCCATGTACATAGAACATAGAACAGTACAGCACAGAACAGGCCCTTCGGCCCTCGATGTTGTGCCGAGCAATGATATACCCGTAACCCAACAACCCCCCCCCCCTTAACCTTACATTTTAGGACACTACGGGCAATTTAGCATGGCCAATCCACCTAACCCGCACATCTTTGGACTGTGGGAGGAAACCGGAGCACCCGGAGGAAACCCACGCACACACGGGGAGGACGTGCAGACTCCGCACAGACAGTGACCTAGCCGGGAATCGAACCTGGGACCCTGGAGCTGTGAAGCATTTATGCTAACCACCATGCTGCCCCTTGTCTGTGTGGATTTCCTCCAGCTTCCTCCCACAGTCCAAAAATGTGCCGGTTAGGTGGATTGGATATGCTAAGTTGTCCCTAGGCGGGGATAGGGTGGGGGAATTGGGCCTGGGTAGGGGGCTCTTTCAGAGGGTCAATGCAGACCCACTGGCCGAATGGCCTCCTTCTGCACTGTGGCGATTCTATGATCTAAGAATGTTTATTTACAACAAATTTATAACAAAGTAACAACACAAAAGACGGATAGTATACAATACAATATAGCCAAAACCCAACCAACTGTATAAATCTCATCCAAAAGAGAAAACCCCTCTCCCCTCAATAAATTAAAAAACAGCCCCCCCCCCCACTAACAACTGACAGTGACCAACTCTTTAAAGAAGGAAATCAATGACTGTCATCTCAAGTAGAGCCCCTCAACTGACCCGACCGTGTATTTGACCTTCTCCAATTACAAAAATTCCATGAGGTCACCCAACCAGACCAAGGCGCTGAGCGGAGAGAAGACCTCCACCCCAGCAGAACTCATCTCTGGGCTATTTACCAGGCAACGGTGAGGACATCCGCCTTCACCCCGGTCTGCAGCCTCAGCGAGTCCAGCACCCCAAAGAACAAAGCTCCAGATTGACGTTAAGAATCGCTGACATGGCCCCTGCTGTTGGCGCTGGCCATAGAGCCATTGGCGATGGCTCTAAGGGGGTCGGCAGAGTGGCGAGGGATTATGAGGGGATAGAGAGAGCATCGGGTATTGCTCTATGCCGATGACCTCTTGCTGTATGTTTCGGATCCGTTGAAGAGTATGGGAAGGATTATGGGCCTGCGGGGGTGGTTTGGAGGGTTCTCAGGGTACAAGCTGAATGTAGGGAAAAGCAAGGTATTCCTGGTGAATGAGCTAGCACAGCGGGCTAATTTAGGGGGGGTGCCATTTACGGTAGTGAGGAGGTTTAGGTATTTGGGGATTCAGGTAGCGAGGGAGTGGATGGGACTCCATAAATGGAACTTAAAGAAACTGGTGGAGGAGGCTATGGAGGATCTTAAGAGGTGGGATACACTGCACTTAACACTGGTGGGGAGGGTCCAAGTGGTGGAAATTTATATTCTACCGAGAATCTTGCTTATCTTTCAAGCTCTCCTGATCTTTATACCAAAGGCCTTTTTTTGGAAAGTGGACACAATCATTTATGACTTTGTATAGGTGGGGAAGGTGCTGAGGGTGCGGAGGACCCTGCTACAGAGGCTTAGGCAGCAATGGGTGTTGACGTTGCCGAACTTGCTTCAATATTATTGGGCAGTGAATGTGGACAAGGTGCGGCGATGGTGGGAAGGAGAAGGGGTAGAGTGGCTTAGGGTGGAGGAGGAATCTTTTAAGGGGTCTAGTTTGAGGGCTATGGTGACGGCAGCGTTGCCAATGGCTCTGAGTGGGTATTCAAGACCAGTGGTGCAGTCCACAGTGAAGATATGGAATCACTTGAGGAGGCATTTTAGGGTGGAAGGGATGTCTGCGCTAACGCTGCTGTGCGAGAATCATGGATTTGAGCCAGGGGGGATGGATAGTGTGTACAGGAGGTGGAGGGAAGTGGGGCTGATCAAGGGGAGGGATCTGCATATGGAGGAAGGATTCGCCAGTCTGGAGGAGCTAAGGGCTGTCGGGGGGGAGCCCCAGGTATCTGCAGGTTAGGGACTTTGCGTGAAAGATCTGGAGGGGATTCCCTAGTTGCTGGGAGACACCCTGCTGAAACTACTGCTGCCTCAAAAAGTGGAAGGGGAGGGAAGAATTGGGGATATATACAAGTGGCTGGGGGAGCAGGGAAGTGAGCGGGTGAAGATCAAGGAGAAACGGGAAGCGGGGTTGGGAGGGGAGATCAATTGGGGAGTATGGAGGCACTGCGTAGAGTAAACGGGACCTCCTCTTGTGCAAGGATGAGCCTGATACAGTTTAAGGTGATGCACAGGGTACACATGACTCGGGCGAGAATGAATGGGTTCTTTCAAGGGGTAGCAGATGAGTGTGAGAGGTGTTGGCGGGGGCCAGCGAATCACGCGCACATGTTGTGGGGTTGCGAAAAATTGGGAAGATTATTGGGCGTGTTCGTGGTCTTAGCCAGGATAGTAGAGGAGGAAGTGGATCCGGACCCTTTGGTGGCGATAATTGGGGTTTCAGAGAATCCGGAGCTCATGGAGAGGACGAAGGCCGATGTCGTTGCCTTCGCCTCTCTGATTGCACGGCGGCGGATTTTGCTGGAGAGACGGTCGGTATCGCCACCTGGGTAGCAGCATGGTTGGGTGACCTGTACGACTTCCTGCGGGTAGAGAAGATAAAGTATGAGTTAAGGGGCTCTTCAGGGGGGTTTGAGGAAAGGTGGGGCATGTTTGCGACTGTGCTTGAGGGGCTGTTCGTCGCGAGGGAGGGGGGGTGAAAAAGGGTAAAAATCTGTACAGACTGGATAGTTGGTTGTTGGGGGTGTTTATTTGCTGTTTTGATACATGTTTGTAATAAAAAACATTTTTTTAAAAGAATCACTTACAGTGTATTAAAGAAGGCAACCCAAAACCTACCAGCTTGGGACATGACTAGAATATATGGATGCGATTGGTCAGCCGCCAAGAACACTGCTCACAGTCATCTTCCACCCCCAGAAGGAAACCTCTCATATTAGCCTTAGTTAGGTTTGGCCTATGTACCATCTTAAGCTGGATCAGGCTGAGCCGTGCACAGGAAGATGTGGAGTTTAGTCCACACTGCCTCATCTAAGATAGGTCCCAATTCCCCCTCCCACCTCCCTTTCACCCCATCCACCGTGACCGACTCCACTGACAGGATCTGCCCATAGACACCTGAAATACTCCCCCCTCCAGACTCTGCTAAAGGTGGAATCCTCCTCAGCAGGAACGATGGTGGTGCCATGAGAAATGATGGAAAACCTTTTTGCACAAAATACGAATCTGCAGTTATCTGAACAAATTCGTCCCAGAGTCGAAACTTTGCCGACATCTTCTGTCCCTCCACAAATAAGTTCCAAATCTCTCAAGACCCCCTCCCCGCCATGACCTAAATGTCAAGTCTAAGCTCAGCGGCACAAATAACTGGCTGTCATGGATTGGGGCCAGCAATGACATGGATCCAAGCCTACAATGCTTCCATATCCTTAGAGTGGATACCACCACTGGGTTTGAAGAATACCTTGCTGGAGAAAACGACAGCAAGGCCATTACCATCGCACCTTAACTCGAGCCCCTGTACAAACACGCCTCCATCTGTCCCCGTATGGAACTCTGATTCACTGAGCCACCCCAACACCTTCTCAATAATGGCCACGCAGTAATCAAAATGTAAATTGGGTACTGGGTACGCGAGACCCGCCCCCCCCCCCCCCCCCCCCCCCCAACTGTCTGTCCCTTTAAAGAAATGCCCTATGAGTCGTTGGGGACTTATCTGCCCATATAAAGGAGGCTACCAACTTATTAACTCTAACAATAAAAGATTTAGGGATAAAAATGGGGAGACACTGAAAAATAAATAAAAATCTCGGAAGGATGGGCAGCACGGCAGCACAGTTGTTTCACAGCTCCAGGGTCCCAGGTTCGATTCCCGGCTCGGGTCACTGCCTCCTCCTGCTCCTATCTTCTCTGTATCTATGTATCTGTGTGAAGTTTGCACGTTCTCCCTGTGTCTGCGTGGGTTTCCTTCGGATGCTCTGGTTTCCTCCCACAAGTCCCGAAAGACATGCTATTAGGTAATTTGGACATTCTGAATTCTCCCTCAGTTTACCGAATAGGCACCGGAATGTGGCGACTAGGGGCTTTTCACAGTAACTTCATTGCAGTGTTAATGTGACAATAAAGATTATTATTAGGATATTCATTTTACAAGTCTGGACCCTGCTCAAGAAGGACAGGGGAAGGTTATCCCACTTTATGCAAGTCGGACTTGACCTTGTTCACCGGACTAGATTTATGAAGCAGAGCCCAATCATAGGCCACCCGATACCCAGATAACGGAAGCACGACATGGCAAGGTGACAAGGTGACACTTTCAAATTGGTTCCCCTCCCCATGGGATTGACCGGAAAGTATTTGCTCTTCTCCAGGTTCAACTTGTACTCTGAGAAGAAACCAAACCTCCTCAGTAGCTTCATTATTTCATCCATAGTGGAGACTGGATCCTTAATATAAAACAGCAGGCCGTTTGCATATAAAGACACCCAATGCTTTTACCACGAAATGAACCTTTGCCCCAAACCAGACCTCCCAAGGATCTCAAAAAGGTCCTTCCACCCCACCTTATCAAATGCTTTCTCGGCATCCATGCATACAATCGCCTCTGGCTCGAGCACAGGAGAAGGGAAAAAGAACAATATTCAATCACCTCTGGGTGACGGGGCTCCAGTCGCAGCACCAACACCGTGGCAATATTGGCCCACAACTGGGCGGCACTGTAGCACAGTGGGTAGCACGATTGCTTCAGAATTCCAGGGTTCCAGGTTCGATTCCCGGCTTGAATTACTGCCTGTGTGGAGTCTCCCCATGTCTGCGTGGGTTCCCTCCAGGTGCTCCGGTTTCCTCCCGCAAGTCCCGAAAGACGTGTTGTTCGGTAATTTGGATATTCTGAATTCTCCCTCTGTGTACTTGAACACAAGCCAGAATGTGGCAACTACGGGCTATTCACAGTAACTTCATTGCAGTGTTAATGTAAGCCTACTTGTGACAATAAAGATTTTTTTTAAAAATTAAATTGCCGACTCTTGATGAAGCCTGTCTGGTCTTCCACAATCACATCTGGGAGACAGGGCTCCAGTCGCAGCACCAACACCGTGGCAAGTAGTTTGCCATCTGCATTCAATAACAATATGGGTCGATATGAACCACATTCCTTGTCCTTCTTCAGTAGAAGAGAGATAGAGCCTACGATAGCTTGGCTGGCAACGAACCCAGGACATAGTGTCATTGAACATGCCCACCATCAATGGAGTCAACTGACCCAAAAATGTTTTATAAAACCCAATAGGAAATCCATCAGGGCCAGGAGCTTTACCTGTTTGCATCAATCCAATACCTTTTAGTATCTCCTCAGGGCATAACATGGCCGCCTATTCCTCCAGTTTCTCTCTGTTTAGCACAGGACTAAATCGCTGGCTTAGAAAGCAAACAAAGCAGGCCAGCAGCACGGTTCGATTCCCGTAACAGCCTCCCCGAACAGGCGCCGGAATGTGGCGACTAGGGGCTTTTCACAGTAACTTCATTGAAGCCTACTCGTGACAATAAGCGATTTTCATTTTCATTTCATTTCTCTCCACCCCCACAACATATCTAAGAAATTGACATTGAAGAAACTCTCCTCCGCGGGTCCGACCTGTAAAACTCTTGTTGAATGCCCCAAAAGTTCCATTAAATTTAATCGAGGCCAAGCTATCACTCATATCCCTAATCTGTATGGTCTCCTGGGAAGCTGCCTGCCGCCTCAGCTGATGGGGTAAAAGATGGCTGGCCTTCTCCGCATATTCATAAAATACCCCGCTCGAGCACACAGCCGGCTCACTGCCTTGCCTGTGGACAGCAGTTCAATCTGGGTCTGTTACTTCTTCTGCTTGCCAGCAGCTCCTGGATAGGATCACGCCAGTACCAGTGGCCTACCTCAAGGATAGCATCCACCAGCCTTTGCTGCTCCTTCCTTGCAGTCCTATCCATATGCACCTTATAGGAGATTATCGCCCCTCAAATAACCGCTTTAAGGGCTTCCCATAACATGGAGGGTGAGTCAGACTCACTCTTGTTGAACCTAACATATTCCTCGATTACAGTAGACATGCGCCCGCAAAACCTTTTATCCGCTAACAGAGCTGCAAGCAATCTCCATTCCAGGCTCGACTCCAGAACCAAGTTCACCAAATATGTACCATGTTCCAAAATAATAGTCGAGTACTCCGCCTTCCTCACCCAAGGGAGAAGAGACCTCCACTCAGAAAAAAATTTAGCCTAGAATAAATCTTGTGGATCTGGGGAAAAAAATGAAAATTCCTTATCACTTGGGTGTAAAAACTGCCACGTATCTGCCACCCCCCCCCCCCTTCTGCTCCGTAAAAGCTAACAGTACCTTTGCTACCCCCGATGGAGCCAGCGACTTAGGCCCAGATCAATCCAATTTAGGATTAAGCGCACAGTTTAAATTGCTTCATAAAAAATTGATGCATGCCCAGATTGGGAATGGAAGCCCATCAGCCTCCTAACAAACGGCGTATCATTTCATATCGTCCCAATTAGGCATGTAGACATTGACCAAACCACCAACTGGGTCAAGCTGACCATCACATATCTGCCGTAGGGCTCCGCCACAGTTTTGGTACTTGTTCGTTCATCATTTGAAATTTAAACCAGGGAGCTTGACTCTGATTGATCAAGGCATTTCCCTGAGGAATGCATCTACAATGCCTTGACCAATCAGAGTCAAGCTCCCTGGTTTAAATTTCAAACAATAGATGTCAGTTAACTGTCAGTCACCATCAACTGGTGCATTCTCCATGGCAATGACTCTAATAATCAGAGATCATTTGCCAACCAATCTGCACTCTCTTCTCATGTATATATTTCCCTTACATTGTATTCTTGCTAAAGTCTTGATGAGTGCAAGACCAAAAGCTTCAACAAACTGTATCTTTTTCCAGCAATACTCAAGTTCTATACAACCAAACAACTATTCTTTAGATCATTGATTCAGGCCACCACACCACCATGCGCCTTACTGAGAGAATGGGGATCTGTTGACTATAGCTACGTATATGTATGATGCAGAAACCATGGAACAGTAGTTTTCAGAAGCAGGATTAATTCAAGGCCTTCTATGACACTATACACATGGACTGGGAGCACACAAATGATTAAGTTGGTCACGGCAGTGTTCAGCTAGAATCAATTCAATCATGGTGTGTACTGAGACAGCAGATAGAGAAACAAAAACTGCTAGAATACACAAATCAGTCAGTACCTGAAAAAGGAAGGTTGGTGGTTTGGATGGGTTCCTCCGATGGAACAGGATAAAGTGCTAAATCTTGTCAGATTACCTGCTGACATAGATCATAGACATTGCAGTGCAGAAGGAAGCCATTCGGCCCGTCGGGTCTGCACCGGTCCTTGGAAAGAGCACCCCACTGAAGACCCGCCTCCACCCTATCCCCATAACCCAGGAGACCCACCTAAACTTTTTGGACACTAAGGGCAATGTAGCCTGGCCAATCCACCGAGCCTGCACATCTTTGGACTGTGGAAGGAAACCGGAGCATCCGGAGGAAACCCACGCAGACACAGGGAGAATGCGCAAACTCCGCATAGACAGTGACCCAAGCTGGGAAATGAGCCTGGGACGCTGGAGCTGTGAAGCATACGTAGAAAATAGAAGCAGGAGGAACCATATGTACCATTAAGCGTACTATTCTGTCTTGATATCACAACACGGCACCCAGAATTCTTCATAATAGATGCCATGATCTTGTTAAAGTATCTCCAGTAGGTTCCTCCTGAATAGTAAGCATGGGGTGAAACAGCCAAACAGGGCAAGATCTGTTTCTTAAGGTGTCTTGTCCAAGCACGTATCCTCCTTCTCTATATGTAGAGAGGCCAAGCCTCCACCTGGTGTCCAGAATTGATGCCATGTTATTTGGGTGCGAGTTAACAAACATTTTGTTTTCATTATCATCACTACAGCTTTCTTCCCCATTTTTCTCTCCTGTAGGTACTAACTCTTAGTATGATACAATCCCTCAGCTACCTCGTCTAATAGTCATTTCCACACAGCTATCGAGACAGTGAGTATCACTAGGCCATTTGACATTGAGGGGGAAATCGCAGTCTCATCCCTTGTGTCTGGGACTTTTAGACTGTGCTCAGCAGAAGGAACCCAGGCTGGTTTTTCCCTCCTTGGGGGTTATGAGGATAATCATGCTTTCGCAGACAAATGTGAGAGAGGTTGACAGCATTATTCAGTTACCTTGTTGACCATCTCTCTCATAAAGTACTCCTCCATAGTGATGTAATATCCAATTAACTCCTGCATATTCCGGCTCAGCAAGCAGAGGTTACACAGCTTATCCAGTGCCTTCTGATGATCTGGATAACAAGTAATTAAATCACAGAAACAGGTCAGCAAACTATTCAGTATCTTTAAAGATAGCAATACACAGAGAGAAATTGCAGCCAGCACAATCACATTAAGATAATACCAATTGGGCGGCATGGTGGTGCAGTGGTTAGCACTGCTGCCTCATGGCGCTGAGGACCCGGATTCAATCCCAGCTCCAGGTCACTGTCTGTGAGGAGTTTGCACATTCTCCCCATGTTTGCATGGGTCTCACCCCCACAACCCAAAAAGATGTGCAAGCTAGGTGGATTGGCCATGCCAAATTGCCCCTTTATTGGGGAAAAAGAATAACTGGGTTTTTTTTAAAAAGGCAATACCAATTAACATCCAATTTACAGTGCAGAAACATGTCAATCTGTCAATCAGCTGTTGTTTTGGCTCCATGTGTACCTCCTCCCATCTTACTTTATCTGGTCCTATCAACATATCTTTCTGTTCCCTTCTCCCTTGTGTTCATCTAGCTATTCAAAAACTGCTCCACTTGGCAGAAAGCTCCACATTCTAATCATTCTGGCTCAGGAAGTTTCTCCTGAATCCCCTACTAGATTTGTTAGTACAGACTCTAGATTTGGACACCATTAAATTACTCATAAAATGTAACACTGTATCCCAAACCTTTACAAATGGATTAGATTAAGTTGCATACTGAAACTGTTTATCAAGTTATTAAAAGTGCATTCTTGTTATTTATAATCATCCATTATTTGCAACTTTCACATCCTGCTTCAACACAACTCAAATACAGGACAGTGCAGTATTGAGCGGAACAGAGAAAAACTCTCCAGTCTATTATGTGTTACCTGATCAGAGTCCAGGCACCTTAACTATTTTCTATGTAAATTTAAAGTGCATGGGATTACGGGTAGGGTCTTGAATGGATAGAAAGCTGGTTAGCAAACAGGAAGCAAAAAGTTGGAATAAATGGGTCTTTTTCTGATTGGCAGGCAATGACTAGTGGGGTACAGCAGGGATCTGTGCCAGGACCCCAACTGTTCACATTATATATTAATGATTTGGACAAGGGACCTAAATGTATTATCTCAAATTTTCAGATGATTTAAAGTTGGGTGAGAGAGCGAGCTGTGAGGAGGAATCCTCACAGCTTCCAAGGGATTTGGACAGACTGAGTGAGTGGGCATATGCATGGCAGATGCAGTATAGTGTGGATAAATGTCAGGTTATCTGCTTCAATAGTAAAAATAGGAAGGCAGATTATTATTTGAATGGGTGTCAATTGAGAGAGGTGAAAACTCAGCGTGACCTTGGTATCCTCGTGCATCAGTCGCTGAAAGTAAGTGCGCAGGTACAGCAGGCAGTAAAGAAGGCAAATGGTATGTTGGCCTTCATAGTGAGATCACTGAGTATAGAATAGAGCTGTTTTACTGCAATTATATAGGGCATTGGTGAGGCCACACCTGGAGTATTGTGTGTAGTTTTGGTGTCCTTATCTGAGGAAGGATGTTCTTGCTTTGGAAGGAGTGAAGCGAAGGTTTACCAGACCGATTCCTGGGATGGCGGGATTGGCATATGAGGAGAGGCTAAATGGGTTAGAATCATAGAATCTACAGTGCAGAAGGAGGCCATTCGGCCCATCTGCACCAGCCCTCCACCTTCACCCTATCCCGGTAACCCAACAACCCCACATAACCTTTTTTGGTCACTAAGGGCAATTTAATATGGCCAATCCACCTAACCTGCACATCTTTGGACTGTGGGAGGAAACCGGAGCACCCGGAGGAAACCCACGTAGACACGGGGAGAACGTGCAGACTCCGCACAGACAATGACCCAAGCCAGGAATCGAACCTGGGATCTTGGAGCTGTGAAGCACAACTGTGCTACCGTGCTGCTAGGATTATATTCATTGAAGTTCAGAAGAGTGAGAGGGGATCTCATAGAAACTTTTAAAATTTTAACAGGATTAGACAGGATAGATTTAGAAAGAATGTTCCCGATGGTGGGGAGTCCAGAACTAGGGATCATAGTTTGAGGATAAGGGATAAATCTTTTAGGACTGAGGTGAGAAGAAATTTCTTCACCCAAAGAGTGGTGAACCTGTGGAATTCGCTACCACAAAAAGTAGTTGAGGCCAAAATGTTGTGTAATTTGAAGGAATTAGATATAGCTCTCGGGACTAAAGGGATCAAGGGATATTGGGGGGGGGGGGGGGGGGGGGGGGGGAGAGAACCAGGGTATTGAATCAGCCATGATCATAACGAATGGCGGAGCAGGATCAAAGAGCCAAATGGCTTCCTCCTGTTTCTATTTTCCATGTTCCTATATTCAGCTCTGCTGTGTGAAGAGGGTAGAAATCGTGCAACCTTCTAACTCCTGGGGTCATGATCTACCAACTCCTGCTACTATGTCTACGTGGTTGGACCCTGCCAAGGACAGTATCAGGCTCCACTTCGATGTCCTCTGGATCAAATGGCCTCCTACAATTTACCATTGGGGATCAGTGTAAATCACTGTAGGACACCCAGATACCCTATAACAGCAGCAGGAAGACTGAGGGAGTAACAAGGCAGTAAAGTAAGCATGCAGTATTCAGCACAGAATAAAGGAATAAATGGAACAAATTGAGGGTAATGGGTATGATCTTATAGAGAAATTGTTACATGCTGGGAACTAAATATTCAGGGCTATGTGACTTTTTGGAAGGACAGGCAGGAAGGAAAAGTTGGTGGGGTAACTTTGTTCGTACCAAATTAAAATAAGTACAACAGCAAGAAATGATCTTGGATCGGATGATGTAGAATCCATATGGGTGCAGGTAAGAAATAACATGGGGAAGAAGACACTTCTGTACTGGTGGGAGTAGTCTATGGGCCCCTAACAATAGCTGTATTGTAGGACAGAGCATCAATGGGCTAGGGTCTGGCAGATGGAATACAATGTTGACAAATGTGAGGTTATCCATTTTGGTAGGAATAACAGCAAACGGGATTATTATTTAACGATAAAATATTAAAGCATGCCGCTGTTCAGAGAGACTTGGGTGTGCTAGTGCATGAGTCACAGAAGGTTGGTTTACAAGTGCAACAGGTGATTAAGAAGGCAAATGGAATTTTGTCCTTCATTGCTAGAGGGATGGAGTTTAAGACTAGGGAGGTTATGTTGCAATTGTATATGGTGTTAGTGCGGCCACACCTGGAGTATTGTGTTCAGTTTTGGTCTCCTTACTTGAGAAAGGACGTACTGGCGCTGGAGGGTGTGCAGAGGAGATTCACTAGGTTAATCCCAGAGCTGAAGGGGTTGGATTGAGGAGAGGTTGAGTAGACTGGGACTGTACTCGTTGGAATTTAGAAGGATGAGGGGGGATCTTATAGAAACGTTTAAAATTATGAAGGGAATAGATAGGATAGATGCGGGCAGGTTGTTTCCACTGGCGGGTGAAAGCAGAACTAGGGGACATAGCCTCAAAATAAGGGGAAGTAGATTTAGGACTGAGTTTAGGAGGAACTTCTTCACCCAAAGGGTTGTGAATCTATGGAATTCCTTGCCCAGTGAAGCAGCTGAGGCTCCTTCATTACATGTTTTTAAGGTAAAGATAGATAGTTTTTTGAAGAATAAAGGGATTAAGGGTTATGCTGTTCGGGCCGGAAAGTGGAGCTGAGTCCACAAAAGATCAGCCATGATCTAATTGAATGGCGGAGCAGGCTCGAGGGGCCAGATGGCCTACTCCTGCTCCTAGTTCTTATGTTCTTATGTTCAATCAGAAGATACTGAGGGCATGTTAAAATAGCAGCACTTAATCATGGAGGACTTTAATCTTCATGTCGACTGGGGAAATTGGGAAAATCAAACTGGCAGAGGTAGCCATGAGGAAGAATTCATAGAGTGTATTTGGGAGTTTTCTAGAACAATATGTTGTGGATCCAACCAGGGATCAGGCTACTTCAGATCTGGTAACGTGTAATGAGGCAAGTTTAATAAACAATCTCATCGTAAAAGATCCCCTAGCAAACAATGACTGTAACATGGTAGAATTTAGCATTCAGTTTGAGAGTGAGGGACGCGGGTCAGAAACAACTGTACTCACCTTAACTAAAGGTAATTACAAAGTAACGAGGGCAGAGTTGGCTGGAGTGCACTGGGAATGGAGTTTAGCAGAAAAGACAGTTGATCATCAATGTTAGACGTTTATGAAAATAGTTTGTGAATCACAATTAAAATTTATCCCAGTAAGGAAGAAGGATTCTAGGAAGGGGACAAATCAACCATGGTTAACCAAGGAAGTGAAGGATAACCTTAGACTGAAAGAAAAAAAACATACAATGTGGCAAAGATTAGTGGCAAGCCAATGGATTGGAAAAGTTTTAAAAACCAACAAAAGATTATCAAAAAAAAACGAAGAGGGAGGAGGTAAGAGTAAGCAAGTAATATAAAAACAGACAGCAAGAACTTCTTTAAATATATAAAAAGAAAGAGAGAGGCCAAAGTGAACATAGGCCCCTTAGAGAATGAGACTGTGGAAATAATAATGGGGAACCACAAAATGGCAGAGGAGTTAAATAAATATATTGCATCAGTCTTCACAGTGGAAGAAACTTAATAACATTCCAAAATTACTAAACATCAAGGGACAAAAGTGAGAGAAATAAATACTATCACTAGAGAAATGTTACTAGGGAAACTAATGGGGCTGAAGGCTATAAGTCCTGGACCTGATGGGTTACATCCTAGAATATTGAAGGAAGTAGCTACAGAGATAGTGGATGCACTGGTAGTAACTTCCAAAAATCTTTTGGAGTTCTGGAAATATCCCAGAAGATTGGAAAATTGCCAATGTAACACCCATTCCAAAATAAATGGGTGGTGGTGGTGCGTGTGTTGGGGAGGGGGGGGGGGGGGGGGGGGGGGGAAACGATGACAAAAAGAACAGGCCAGTTAAGCTTAACATCTGTCATTTGGGAAAATGTTAGAGTCCATTGTAAAGGATGTTATTGCAGAGCATTTAGAAATGTACAATATAATCAAGCAAAGTCAACATGGCTTCATGAAGGGGAAATCATAGCTGACAAATTTATTATTATTCTTTGAGGTGGTAATGAACAGGATAGGTAAAGGGGAACCAGATTTACTATACTTGGATTTCCAAAATGCGTTCGCTAAGGTATCACACAAAAGATACTTAATTAGAGCCCATGGTGGTGGGGGGGGGGGGGGGGGGGGGGGGGGGGTTATTTTATTAGCATGGATAGAGAATTGGCTAACTAATAGAAAACAAAGGGTTGGGATAAAAGGGGCATTTTCAGGATGGCAAAATACAGTACCACAGGGATCAGCACAGGGGCCAATATATTTTAATTACTTAGATGAGGGAAGTGAATGTACTATTGCCAAGTTGGCAGATGACAGAAACATAGGTGAGAAGTGCTGAGGAAGACACAGAGTCTACAGGCTAAGTGAGTGGACGAAAACTTGGCAAATGATATATATGCAGGAAAACATGAAATTAGACATTTTCCTTAATATTTTCTTTGCATTTTCCTGCGTATGTTCCATCTGCCAAGCTGTGCCAATGCACTTTTGTAGGAAGAAAAAAGGAGCTGAATATTATTTACATTGAGAAAGACGGGCAGCAAGGTGGCAAGCACTGCTGCCTATGGCGCTGAGGACTGGGGTGCGACCCCACCCTGGGGTCACTATCTGTGTGGAGTTTGCACATTCTCCCCGTGTCTGCATGGGCTTCACCCCCACAAGCCAAAGATGTGCACGTTAGGTGGATTGGCCACACTGAATTGCCCCTTAACTGAAAAAAAATAATTGGGTATTCTAAATTTATTAAAAAAGTAAAAATGAAATGGAGAAAGCTGCAACTCAGATGGATTTGGGAGTCCTCATGCATAAATCACAAAAAGCTAAGATTAAGTGTAGTATCTGCTCTGCCTTTTGGTTCAGATCTGGTATGTCTCTCTTTTGGGGACCATGAATTGGATTCAATTTGAATTGGTTTTTGGAGCAGGCAAGGAGCTGGATTAGGGGTTCGCCCCTGACCACACTCTGGGCCCTGGCTTTGTAACTCAGAAAAGTAATAGGGAAAGCAAATGGAATGAAAATCTTCATTTCAAAGGGATAGGAGTATAAAAGTTGTCACTAGTTAGACCACACCTTGAAAACTGTGAACAGTTCTGATCCCCTTGGCTAAGAAAGGTCATAATGGCATTAGAGGCAGTCCGGAGAAGGTTCACAAAGTTGACGCCGTGTATAGATGGATCTGTTTACGTGGAGAAGTTGAGTAGGTTGGGACTGTACTCATACAAATTTAGAAGGATGCATGGCAACGTTATTGAGACATACAAGATTCTCAAGGGGTTTCACAGGGCAAGAGTGCGAGGTTGTTTCCTCTTGTGGGAGAGTCTAGAACCAGAGTAAGGAATCTCCCATTTATGACAGAGATGAGGATGAATTTCTTCTCTCAGAGCATAGTGAATCGATGGAATTCTTTACCGCAGAGAGCTGTAGAGACTGGGTCGCTAAGTTTGTTCAAGGCTGAGATGGACAGATTTTTAATCAGTGAGGGAATTAAGGATTATGGCGATAAAGTGGGAAAGTGGAGTTAAGGATTATCATTTCAGATCAGTCAATAATCTAATTGAATGACAGAGCACACCCGATGGGCTGAATGGTCTGCTTCTGCTCCTACTTCTTATGGTCTTACGGAAAGGGAGAAAACATGCAACGTCATGCAGTGGTGGGAGGTTAGTTCATTTCCCACTCTGTTTAGTTGCCAGTTGAGCACCTTCCCAATAAGGTGGAGAAGTTGTGATCATCTGACCCACACACCTGTCCTCCTGGTATTAAGGTAGGGGAGACTGGACAGCAGACGGAGGACAAAATATCCCCTTTAAAACAATTTGAATTAAACACAAACAGTTCTGAAGTTGTGTGAAAATTGCACCATTGACAGCAAGATTTCTGTACCTTGTTTCACTTCTTCAGAGGCTAGCGCATCGCAAACTTCAAAATCAGCAGTGATCCTTCGCTTGATGAAACGCAGGTACAGCTCCGCGCGGGCATTCATCAATGTGACCTCCGCTAAAATGGTGTCCAATTCTCTGAAAATCAAAAATAAATTCCTAAAATTATAAAACGCATTCATCCATATCCTGGTCCATGCAAAATGGGGCAGTAACCCACTGCTCCTGATGCTTGCAGTACATTGTCTGCTGTACAATTAAACTACAAAGACGAAAGGTCTCAGGTTCCATCCTTGGTCAAGAAGCTGATTTTGGTTAACAAGTGCAAGGGGATTTGGAGTAGCTTGGAGCAAATGGCCAGTAAATCAAAGTAGATGGGATAAAGAAAGTTACATGATAAGAAGGGCAAAGTTGGCAGTATTAGCGTCCTTGGTGCACAGAAGTAGAATTAACAGATAGAGCTATAAATACCAGGGAATGTACTCCCTGCATAGAGGCACATGCAGCAAGAACTGACAGTATTCCTAAAGCATAACAGTAATATAGCGAACATAGAATAGTACAGCATAGTGCAGGCCCTTCAGCCCACGATGTTGTGCCAACCATTTATTCTAATCTAAGATCAACTGACACCCCTTCAATTTACTGCTGTCCATGTGCCTGTCCAAGAGTCGCTTCAATGTCCCTAATGACTCTACCTTCACCACCTCTGCTGGCAGTGCATTCCATACACCCACCACCCTCTGAGTAAAGAACCTATCTCTGACATCTCCCCAATATCTTCCTCCAATCACATTAAAATGATATCCCCTCGTGACAGCCATTTCCGCCCTGGGGGAAAGTATCTGGATATCCACTCTATCGATGCCTCTCATCACCTTGTACACCTCTATCATGTCACCTCTCTTCATTCTTCGCTCCAGTGAGAAGAGCCCTAGCTCCCTCAACCTTTCTTCATAAGACCAGGCAGCATCCTGGTAAATCTCCTCTGTACCCTCTCCAAAGCATCCACATTCTTCCTATAATGAGGCGACCAGAACTGGACACAATATTCCAAGTGTGGACTAACCAGGGTTTTATAAAGCTGCAGCAAAACCTCACAGCTCTAAAACTCAATCCCCCTTATGAAAGCCAACACACTATACGCCTTCTCAACAACCCTATCAACCTGGGTGGCAACCTTGAGGGATCTATGCACATGGACCCCATGATCCCTGTGTTCCTCCACTCTTCCAAGAATCCTGCCTTTATCCCTATATTCAGAATTCAAATTTGATCTTCCAAAATGAATCACTTCACATTTATCTTGGTTGAACTCTATCTGCCACTTCTCAGCCCAGCTCTGCATCCTGTCAATGTCCTGTTGTAACCTGCAACAGCCCTCAACACTATCTACAATTCTACCAACCTTTTGTGTCATCGGCAAACTTACGAACACACTCTTCCACTTCCTCAGGGGCTGGTTTAGCACACTGGGCTAAATCGCTGGCTTTTAAAGCAGACCAAGGCAGGCCAGCAGCACAGTTCAATTCCTGTACCAGCCTCCCCGAACAGGCGCCGGAATGTGGCGACTAGGGGCTTTTCACAGTAACTTCATTGAAGCCTACTGGTGACAATAAGCGATTTTCATTTTCATTTTTCATTCATCCAAGTCATTGATAAAAACCACAAAGAGCAGAGGCCCAGAACAGATCCTTGTGGGACACCACTGGTCACTGACTCCAGGTGGGATACTTTCATCCAATACCACTCGCTATATTCTTTCGGCCAGCCAATTCTGTATCCAGACAGCCACATTTCCCTGTATCCCATGCCCCCTGACTTTCTGAATGAGCCTACCATGGGGAAACTTATCAAATGCCTTACTGAAATCCATATACACCACATCCACTGCCCGACCTTCATCAATGTATCTCGTCACATCCTCAAAGAATTCAATGAGGCTTGTGAGGCATGACCTGCCCCTCACAAAGCCATGTTGACTATCTTTAATCAAACTATGTTTTTCTAAATAATCATAAATCCTATCTCTCAGAATCCTTTCCAGTATTTTGCTCACCCCAGACGTAAGACCGATGGGTCTATAATTCCCAGGGATTTCCCCATTGCCTTTCTTGAACAGGAGAACAACATTTGCCTCCCTCCATTCATCCAGTACTACTCCAATGGAGGATGACGACACAAAGATCATCGCCAATGGCGCAGAAATCTCCTCCCTCACTCCCCGTAGAAACCTTGGGTATATCCTATCTGGCCCAGGGGACTTATCAATCCTAATGCTTTTCAAAATTTCCAGCACATCCTCCTTAATATCAACCTGTTCAAATCTATTAACCTGGTTCACGCTGTTCTCATGAGCAACAAGGTCCCTCTCTTGAGTGAATACTGAAGCAAAATATTCATTTAGGGCCTCCCCTACCTCCTCAGACTAGGCACAAGTTCCCTCCACTATCCCTGATCGGCCCTACTCTCACTCTGATCATCCTCTTATTTCTGACATAAGTGTAGAACGCCTTAGGGTTTTCCCTAATCCTTCCCGCCAAGGCTTTTTCATGCCCCATTCTATCTCTCCTTAGTCCATTTTTGAGTTCCTTCCTGGCTACCTTGTTACCCTCTAGAGCCGTGCCAGATCCTTGCTTCCTCAACCTTATGTAAGCTTCCTTCTTCCTCTTGACTAGAAGCTCCACTTCTTTTGTCATCCAAGGCTCCTTCACCTTACCATTCCTTCCTTGGCTCAGTTTGACAAAAGTCTCAGTTTGTCGCAGCAAGTGCTCCTTAAACAACCCCCACATTATTCTTGTGCATTTCCCGGAGAACAACTGTTCCCAATTTATGCTCTTCAGCTGCTGTCTAATAACAGTATAATTTCCCTTCCCCCAATTAAATACCTCCCCGTACTGTATGTTCCTATCCCTCTCCATGAATATGGTAAAGGTCAAGGAGTTGTGGTCACTGCAACCGAAATGCTCTCCCACCGAGACATCTGACACCTGGCCTGGTTCGTTACCAAGCACCAAATCCAATATGGCTTTCCCCCTCGTCGGCCGATCTACATATTGAGTCAGGAATCCTTCCTGGACACACCTGACAAAATCTGCTCCATCAAACCCATTTGCACCAAGGAGGTCCCAGTCAAAATTAGGGAAGTTGAATTCACCCATGACAACTCCGTTATTTCTGCACCTTTCCAAGATCTGCCGCCAATCTGTTCCTCCATCTCTCTGCTGCTACTGGGGGGTCTATAGAAAACTCCCGATAAAGTGACTGCTCCTTTCTTGTTTCTGACTTCCACCCATACTGACTCAGTAGACAAACCCTCCTCAACTACCTCCTTTTCTGTGATGCACCCCCTAATTAACAGTGCCACACCCCCTCCTCTTTTACCTCCCTCCCTATTCTTCTTAAAACATTTAAACCCCGGAACATCTAACAACCATTCCTGCCCCTGTGAAATCTATGTCTCTGTAATGGCCACAACATCGTAGTTCCAAGTACTGATCCGTGCTCTAAGTTCATCTCCCTTATTCCTGACAATCCTTGCATTGAAACAGACACACTTTAACCCATTCCACTGAGTGCAACTTTGCCCTATC
This sequence comes from Scyliorhinus canicula, assembly GCF_902713615.1. NCBI lineage: Eukaryota > Metazoa > Chordata > Chondrichthyes > Carcharhiniformes > Scyliorhinidae > Scyliorhinus > Scyliorhinus canicula. The sequence goes on along the minus strand of NC_052154.1, from coordinate 86,783,489 downwards.
AACTGTCTATCCTTCTTCACAGACTTGCTGCATATTATTTCTGCCTGTTCAACAGCTACCCTATCCTCTGATCTGTAGCTCTGGTCCCCATCCCCAGCCAAATTAGTATAAACTCTCCCGAAGAGCTCCAGCAAACCTCCCGCACAGGATATTGGTGCTTCTCCAATTTAGGTGCAACCCGTCCTTCATGTACATGTCCCATCTTTCCCAGAAGGTATCCCAATGATCTACATATCTGAAGCCTTCCCTCCTGCACCAGCCCTGTAGCCACGTGTTCAGCTGCACTCGCTCTCTGTTCCTTGCCTCACTTGCACGTGGCACCAGTAGCAATCCTGAGATTATTACTCTGCCCGTCCATCTCTTTAGCCTCCAACCTAACTCCCTAAAATACTTTTTAGATCCTCATCCCTTTTCTTAGCTATGTCATTGGTGCCTATGTGCACCATGACTTCTGGTTGCTCCCCCTCCCCCTTAACAATCCTGTAGACTCGACCTGAGTCATCCCTGGCCCTGGCACCCGGGAGGCAACATACGTTCCGGGAGTCTCATTCCCGAGCACAGAATCTCCTCTCCGTTTCCCTAACCATCGAGCCTCCTATCACTATCACTTTTCTATTCTCCCCCTCTTCCCTTCTGAGCCACAGAGCTAGGCTCAGTGCCAGAGGCCTGGCCTCTATGGCCTTCCCCTGGTATGTCCCGTCCCCCCCCACAAACAGCACCCAAAACGGTATACTTGTTTTGAAGGGGAGGAGGCACGGGGGAATCCCTGCACAGTCTGCCTGTTCCCTTTCCTTCCCCTGACTGTAACCCAGCTACTCTTGTCCTGAACCTTGGGTGTGGCTACCTCCTTGTAACTCCTCTCTATCACCCCCTCTACCTCCTGGATGATCCAAAGTTCATCCAGCTCCAGTTCCCTAATGCGGCCTCCGAGGAGCTGGAGTTGGGTGCACTTCCCGCAGGTGTAGTCAGTGGGGACACTCGTGGGGTCCGCTACCACCCACATCCTACAGGAGGAGCATGCAACTACCCTAACTTCCATCCCCTCTGATCTGAATTCCCAAAGAGATTTAAAAGGAAAAAAAAAATTAAAGATTAAACAGCCGTTTGGACCTTGAAAAAAAAAATATGTATACTGCTGCTACTCTCTCAAGTGAACCCTCTAAAATTGGGGGTTCTGCTGAATGATACAAATATAGCTTGCTCCCCCCCCAAAAAAAACACCACTTAATGTAGCTGAGATTCTGCCCTGTGAACCAGCTAGAACTCCGCCCTCTGACTCTGCTCCCAGTCAGTTGCACTCTTTGTAAACTCCCGGCTCCTCTCACGCTCTTTGAGGAAATGTAGGAAATTAAAGGAGCACCTTGCTCCCTCCTCACCAAACTCCCTCAGTCACCAAACTCCTATTTTAGCACTCTAATGCAGCCCAAAGTCAGCTCTCCAGTGCAAACAAAATCAGCGCTGTAAGATTGTCCAATTTTATACTGTCTAACTCTAGCCTCTGAAAACTGGCTTAATCCAATTAACTAATTAATAAGCTGCAGCTGCAAGTAGAGCCTGAGTAAACTCTGTCTAAAGCTGGTATAAAACTCACCTTTTTCTAACCCAAACAAATACTTCTGATCCATACAAATATTTAGTAACAGTGAAATGGTCGCGAGGCATAATGGGACATAGACAGCTAACCTAGCCACATTTTATAGATGGCAGATTCATACAGAAACAACCTGTTCAGCAAAAACATTCCTTATCAGCAGTCCCCAGACAGCCATTATGAATGCAGACAATGATTCCAGTCAGGAACAAGGTTAAGATGGGGGGATTGTATATACAAAGAAACAAAGACAGTAGATAAGGGGGTTTGGAAACATCAGAAGACCATGCACGAGTTCCCAACTGTCCATGAGCTAATCATGCAGTCCCATGCTACCTGAGTCAATATATATATAATATATAGCAGTAATGACTGGCCCACGCCCATCTGAGGTGGGTTACTGACTTTTGGAATTTCTATAATTGCTAAACCTAAAGCGATGGAAAGCAGAGTTGATTTGGAACTGCCCCAAATCGCTCTCCCTCGTGCGTTGACCAACCTTGGAAAGTAAAAACCGTTTAAACCAGAGTTGCTGACTCCTTGAGTCTCTGTGTTAGCTGATCCATAATTAAGAAGGGAAATCCCTCACATGAAAGACAGTTCAATACTTACTGTCTGAAAACTCCTACAGCAAGCATTTAGGTACTCTTGGGCTGGAGAGAACAAAATATCAGCAAGCATTTGATTGCTGATCACTATCCAGCAAGTCTGGTTGAACAGAGGGATGGATGAAGAAGAGTTCTTGGGGATGGGAGAGGGAATGCTGTTGAGACAGCGAGATAAAGGGCGGACTTGATTGAATTTCTAATCATTTTCCAGTGACTCAGAAACATGGAAAAGGAAAGAGACAATATATGTATGTGTAGAGGAGAAAGCTGCCAATGCAGTTATAAAGGATGAGGCAATAGCAATACTATAAAGGATAAAAATAAATGAAGAGGAGATACTGAAAAGGGTGGCAGAAATGCCACCTGGTCCAGATGGAGGGATTTCCAGATTACTATGGGGAGAATTCATGGAGGTTGCAGAGGCTCTGGCCCCACCTTGGACATCGGGCAGCACGGTAGCACAAGTGGATGTCACTGTGGCTTCACAGCGCCAGGTTCGATTCCCCACTGGGTCACTGCCTGTGCGGAGTCTGCACTTCTCCCGTGTCTGTGTGAGTTTCCTCCGGGTGCTCCGCTTTCCTCCCACAGTCCAAAGGTGGATTGGCCATGATAAATTGCCCATAGTGACCAAAAAGGTTAGGAGGGATTATTGGGTTACGGGGATAGAGTCGAAGTGAGGACTTAAGTGGGTCGGTGCAGACTCGATGGGCTGAATGGCCTCCTTCTGCACTGTATGTTCTATGGTGCCAGAGGGCAGGAAAATTGCAAAATTTACACCCCTGCTTAAAAAAAAAGTGGATAAACCCAACAACTACAGACCAACCAGCCTAACGGTGATAGTGAAGAAACTTTCAGAGCCAATAATCAGGAGCAACGTTTCTTGGAATTCTGAAAAGTATACACCAGTAATTTATTTAAAACTTTGTTAAATTTAGGTACAACATTCACTAACTTCAGAGTTCTTTGATCAAGTAATGGAGAGTGCAGCTGATGTTCTTTACATACTTTCAAAAAGCATTTGACAAAGTACCGCAAAATAGACAGGCCAGCAAAATCCATGGGATTAAAGGGACATATCAGCATGGATTCAAAATTAGCCAACGGGATGAAAGCAGGCAGTGGCGGTGAATAGGTATTTAACCGGAGAGAGGTATACAGGGCAGCAGACACATGGGAACACCACCAGCTGCATGTTCCACTCCAAGTCACACACCACTTGGGACTATACCATTCATTCACTGCAAATGTGGGTCATAAATCTCAAACAGCCTTCTTAAGAGCTGTTGGTGTACCTACATCACATGGACTGTGACAGCTCAAGATGTTCGACCAAAAGGTGGTGGTGAGTCACTTCTTGAATTGCTGCAGTCCATGTGATGTGGGTACACCCACAGTGCTGTTAGGAAAGGAGCTCCAGGATTTTGACCTTCTGACAGTGAGCGAACAGTTATATAGTTACAAGTCAAGATGGCTATGGCTTGGAGGGGATCTTGCAGGTGGCGCCACTTGTTGTTTTTGGCCTCCTAAATGGTACAAGTCGTGGGTTTGGAAGGTTCTGTCAAAGGAGCCTTGGTGAGTTGCCGCGATGTATCTTGTAGACTTGTACACCCTGCTGCCACTATGTGTCTGTGGTGGAAGGAGTGATTATTTAAGTTGGTGGATGGAATGCCGATTAAGTGGGCTCCTTTGTCCTGGATGGTGCTGTTTCCCGAGTGCTGTTGGAGCCGCACTCATTCGGCCAGGTGAAGAACATTGCAACACCGCAAGGCTCAGCCTGACGCAACTAAAAGTGGTACATAGAGCCCACTTAACGAGAAACCGTATGAGTAGGTTCTTCCCGGAGGTGGAGGACAGATGTGAACGGTGCCAAAGAGGCCCGGCCAACCACGCCCACATGTTCTGGTCTTGCCCCAGACATGTGGAGTACTGGACAGCCTTCTTCGAGGCTATTTCCAAAGTGGTGGGGGTGAGGGTGGAGCCATGCCCGATTGTGGCGGTCTTCGGGGTTTCAGACCAGCCAGATCTATTCCTGGGGAGGACGACGGACGCCCTTGCCTTTGCCTCCCTGATCGCCCGCCGTAGAATCCTGTTTGGCTGGCGGTCAGCAGCACCGCCCAGAGCTGCAGACTGGCTGTCCGACCTCTCAGAATCTCTCCAAATGGAGAAAATCAAATTCGCCATCCGAGGGTCGGACGACGGCTTCCACAGAACGTGGGAGCCATTCATGCAATTGTTCCGGGACCTGTTTGTGGCCAACGAACAAGAGGAAGAATAGTCGGGCGGCCAAGAATCAGGGGAAAATGGATGGGAATCGGGGGAAGGTTGCCGGGGGGGGGGGCTACGGGTTCGTTATGGGGGTTTGATGGCTAGCTAAGGCCCAAAACCTAACTGTAAATAAATGCCAATAAACATGTGCCTCGGCCATATTGGGGAATGTAAAATATGTATGCCGGCTAAAGGGGGGAGGCCACAGTTATTATTACGAAGATGCTTACCTGTAAATATATATGTTAATTTTTGCGTGTTCTTTTTTTTCTCTCTCTCTAATAATTTGTAATTTGTTCAATATAATACATGAAAACTGAATAAAAAACATTTATTTTAAAAAAAAGAAGAATATTGCAACACAGTCCTGACTTGTGCCTTGTAGATTCTGGACAAGCTTCAGGGAATCTGGAGGTAAGTTGCTCGTCTCAGAATTTCCAGTGTGTGACCCTGCCTTTGTAGCCACAGTCTTTTTTTAATATAAATTTAGAGTACCCTATTAATTGTTTCCAATTAAGGGGCAATTTAATGTGGCCAATCCACCTCACCTGCACATCTTTGGGTTGTGGGGGCGAAACCCACGCAAACACAGGGAGAATGTGCAAACTCCACACGGACAGTGACCCAGAGCCAGGATCGAACCTGGGACCTCGGCGCCGTGAGGCAGCAGGGCTAACCCACTGCGCCACCGTGCTGCCCTAGCCACAGACCTTATATGGATATTCCAGTTCAGGTTCTAGTCAATGGTAATCTCCAGGATGTTAATAACAATCTTTATTAGTGTCACAAGCAGGCTTACATCAACACTGCAATGATGTTAAATTCAGCGATGGAAATGCCATTAAATGTCACGGGGGAGATGGTTAGATTCTCTCCTGTTTGGAGATGGTCATTGCGTGGCACTTGTGTGGCTCAAATGTTACTTGCCACTTATTAGACCAGTTCTTGCTGCATTTAAACAAGGACTGCTTCAGAAGAGGGGCTGCGAATGGTACTGATCATTGTGCAACTGGCAGCAAACATCCCCACTTCTGACCTGATGATGGAAGGAAGGTTATTAATGAAGCAGCTGAAGATGGTTGGGCCTAGGACACTACTCTGAGGAACTCATGCAGTGATGTCCTTGGACTGAGGCAATTGGCCTTCAACAACCACAACCATCTTTCTTTGTGCCAGGATGATATCAACCATTGCAAAGTTTCCCCCTTATTTCCATTGACTCCAGTTTTGCTAGGGCTCATCGATGCCATCCTCGATCAAATGCTGCCATGATGTCATGGGCAGTCACTCGCACCTCAATTTGGAATTCAGCTCTTTTGTCCATGTTTGGTCCAAAGCTATAATGAGGTCAGGAGACAAGTAGCCTGAGTGGAACCCAAACCAAGTGTCAGTGAGCAGGTCATTGCTGTGTAAGTATCACTTGATCGCACTGTTGACAATACTTTCCATCAATTTGCTGATGATGTATTTTAGGTGAGAAGAGACTGATGAGGCGGTAATTTGCCAGGCTGGATTTGTCCTGCTTTAGAACATGGAACATAGAAAAATACAGCACAGAACAGGCCCTTCGGCCCACGATGTTGTGCCGAACGTTTGTCCTAGATTAATCATAGATTATCATAGAATTTACAGTGAAGGAGGCCATTCGGCCCATCAAGAGTGCACCGGCCCCTGGAAAGAGCACCCTACCCAAGGTCAACACCTCCTCCCGATCCCCATAACCCATTAGCCACACCCAACACTAAGGGCAATTTTGGACACTAAGGGCAATTTATCATGGCCAATCCACCTAACCTGCACATCTTTGGACTGTGGGAGGAAACCGGAGCACCCAGAGGAAACCCACGCACACACGGGCAGGATGTGCAGACTCCGCACAGACAGTGACCCAAGCCGGAATCGAACCTGGGACCCTGGAGCTATGAAGCAATTGTGCTATCCACAATGCTACGTGCTGCCCTTAAGAACAAATTAATCTACACTCCATCATTCTACCGTAATCCATGTACCTATCCAATAGCCGCTTGAAGGTCCCTAATGTTTCCTACTCAACTACTTCCACAGGCAGTGCACTCCATGCCCCCACTACTCTCTGGTTAAAGAATCTACCTCTGACATCCCTCCTATATCTGGGGGCTGGTTTAGCTCACTCAGCTAAATCACTGGCTTTTAAAGCAGACCAAGCAGGCCAGCAGCACGGTTCGATTCCCGTACCAGCGTCCCCGGACAGGCGCCGGAATGTGGCGACTAGGGACTTTTCACAGTAACTTCATGAAGCCTATTCGTGACAATAAGCGATTTTCATTTCATTTTTCATTTTCATATCTTCCACCATTCACCTTAAATTTATGTCTCCTTGTAATGGTTTGTTCAACCCGGGGAAAAAGTCTCTAACTGTCTACTCTATCTATTCCCCTGATAATCTTATAAACCTCTATCAAGTTGCCCCTCATCCTTCTCCGTTCCAATGAGAAAAGGCCTAGCACCCTCAACCTTTCCTCGTAAGACCTACTCTCCATTCCAGGCAACATCCTGGTAAATCTCCTTGGCACCTTTTCCAATGCTTCCACATCCTTCCTAAAATGAGGCGACCAGAACAGCACACAGTACTCCAAATGTGGCCTTACCAAGGTTTTGTACAGCTGTATCATCACCTCACGGCTCTTAAATTCAATCCCTCTGCTAATGAACTGTAGCACACCATAGGCCTTCTTCACAGCTCTATCCACTGGAGTGGCAACTTTCAAAGATCTGTGAACATAGACCCCAAGATCTCTCTGCTCCTCCACATTGCCAAGAACCCTACCATTAACCCTGTATTCCGCATTCATATGTGTCCTTCCAAAATGGACAACCTCACACTTTTCAGGGTTAAACTCCATCTGCCACTTCTCAGCCCAGCTCTGCATCCTATCTGTGTCGCTTTGCAGACGACAACAGCCCTCCTCACTATCCACAACTCCACCAATCTTCATATCGTCTGCAAATTTACTGACCCACCCTTCAACTCCCTCATCCAAGTCATTAATGAAAATCACAAACAGCAGAGGACCCATAACTGATCCCTGCGGTACGTGACTGATAACTGGGCTCCAACTCAATATTTGCCATCCGCCACCACTCTCTGACTTCTATTGGTTAGCCAGTTCGTTATCCAACTGGCCAAATTTCCCACTATCCCATGCCTCCTTACTTTCTGCATAAGCCTACCATGGGGAACCTTATCAAATGCCTTAGTAAAATCCATGTACACTACATCCACTGCTTTACCTTCATCCACATGCTTGGTCACCTCCTCAAAGAATTCAATAAGACTTGGAAGGCAAGACCTACCCCTCACAAATCCGTGCTGACTATACCAAGCAGTGTCTTTCCAGATGCTCAAAAGTCCTATCCCTCAGTACCCTTTCCATTACTTTGCCGACCCCCGAAGTAAGACTAACTGGCCTGTAATTCCCAAGGTTATCCCTATTCCTTTTTTGAACAGGGGCATGACATTCGCCACTCCCCAATCCCCTGGTACCACCCCTGTTGACAGTGAGGACGAAAAGATCATTGCCAACGGCTCTGCAACTTCATCTCTTGCTTCCCATAGAATCCTTGGATATATCCCGTCAGGCCCGGGGGACTTGTCTATCCTCAAGTTTTTCAAAATGCCCAACACATCTTCCTTCCTAACAAGTATCCCCTTGAGCTTCCCAGTCTGTTTCACACTGTCCTCTCCAACAATATGGCCCCTCTCATTTGTAAATACTGAAGAAAAGTACTCGTTCAAGACCTCTCCTATCTCTTCAGACTCAATACACAATCTCCCGCTACTGTCCTTGATCGGGCCTACCCTCGCTCTAATCATTCTCATATTTCTCACATATGTGTAAAAGGCCTTGGGGTTTTCCTTGATCCTACCCGCCAAAGATTTTTCATGCCCTCTATTAGCTCTCCTAATTCCTTTACATAGAACATAGAACAGTACAGCACAGAACAGGCCCTTCGGCCCTCGATGTTGTGCCGAGCAATGATCACCCTACTCAAACCCACGTATCCACCCTATACCCGTAACCCGTAACCCAACTTAACCTTACTTTTTTTTAGGACACTACGGGCAATTTAGCATGGCCAATCTACCCAACCCGCACATCTTTGGACTGTGGGAGGAAACCGGAGCACCCGGAAGAAATCCACGCACACACGGGGAGGACGTGCAGACTCCACACAGACAGTGACCCAGCCGGGAACTGAACCTGGGACCTTGGAGCTGTGAAGCATTTATGCTAACTACCATGCTACCGTGCTGCCCGTGCTTTCTTCAGTTCCCTCCTGGCTATCTTGTATCCCTCCAGCGCGCCGTCTGAACCTTGTTTCCTCAGCCTTACATAAGTTTCCTTCTTCCTCTTAACAAGACATTCAACCTCTCGTCAACCATGGTTCCCCCACTCGACCATCTCTTCCCTGCCTGACAGGGACATACATATCAAGGACACGTAGTACCTGTTCCTTGAACAAGTTCCACATTTCACTTGTGACCTTCCCTGACAGCCTATGTTCCCAACTCATGCACTTCAATTCTTGTCTGACAGCATAGTATTTATCATTCCCCCAATTGTAAACCTTGCCCTGTTGCCGCACCTATCCCTCTCCATTACTAAAGTGAAAATCACAGAATTGTGGTCACTATTTCCAAAATGCTCCCCCACTAACAAATCTATCATTACCAAGAACCAAATCAAATATGGCCTCCCCTCTGGCCAGACAATCTACATACTGTGTTAGAAAAGCTTCCTGGACACTGCACAAGCACCACCCCATCCAAACTAAAGAGTTTCCACTCAATGTTTGGGAAGTTGAAGTCACCCATGACTACTACCCTGTGACTTCTGCACCTTTCCAAAATCTGTTTCCCAATCTGTTCCTCCACATCTCTGCTGCTGTTGGGGGGGCCTATAGGAAACTCCCAACAAGGTGACTGCTCCTTTCCTATTTCTGACTTCAACCCATACTACCTCAGTAGGCAGATCCTCCTCGAACTGCCTTTCTGCAGCTGTTATACTATCTCTAATTAACAATGCCACCCCCCCCCCCCCCACCTCTTTTACCATCCTCCCTAATCTTATTGAAACATCAATAACCAGGACCTCAGGATGTAGTGTACATGGATTTTAGTAAGGCATTTGATAAGGTTCCCCATGGTAGGCTTATGCAGAAAGTAAGGAGGCATGGGATAGTGGGAAATTTGGCCAGTTGGATAACGAACTGGCTAACCAATAGAAGTCAGAGAGTGGTGGCGGATGGCAAATATTCAGCCTGGAGCCCAGGATGTTGGTGCCCCTCTGGTTCAGATGCAACCCGTCCTGCTTGTCCAGGTCCCATCTTCCCCAGAATGTGCTCCAATTATCCAAATACCTGAAGCCCTCCCTCCTACACCATCCCTGCAGCCACGTGTTCAACTGCACTCTCTTCCTATTCCTAGCTTCGCTATCACGTGGCACCGGCAACAAACCAGAGATGACAACTCTGTCTGTCCTGGCTTTTAACTTCCAGCCTAACTCCCTAAACTCGTTTATTACCTCCACACCCCTTTTCCTACCTACGTCGTTGGTACCAATGTGCAACACGACTTCTGGCTGTTCACCCTCCCCTTCGTGCTTTTCGTGGATGGAACATTTCTGGGCAATCTTCCACATTGCTGGGTATTGCCAGTATTGTAGCTGTACTGGAACAAGTTGTTTGGGAACGCAGCTAGTTCTGGAGCACAAGTTTTCAGTGCCCGTAACCTTTGCCCATAACATGTGCCTTCACCCATTCATTGATGTCACGTGGAGTGAATGAAAGTGGCTGAAGACTGGCAACCTAATGCAGGGGACCTCAGGAGGAGGTGTACGTATCTCGGACATTGGCTATGAGGTTTTGTTTTTTAATTTTACAGTATCCAATTAATTTTTTCCAATTAAGGGGCAATTTATTGTAGCCAATCCACCTAACCTACATATCTTTGGGTTGTGGGGGTGAAACCTACGCAAACATGGGGAGAATGTGCAAACTCCACACGGACAGTGACCCAGAGCCGGGATCGAAACTGGGACCTCAGGGCTGTGAGGCAGCAGTGGTAACCACTGAGTCATTGTGCTGCCCTTATAAGGTATGATTCTATTAGTGTGGCCAGTTCAGGCTGTTGCTTGAAGCAACACCACCATCACCATCTCTGGGTATGTCCTATCCTACAGATAGGACAACCCCAGCAGAGCCAGTGGCACAGTAGTATGCAGTCAGGAGCAAGTTGCCCTGGGAGTACTCAACATTGCCTTCGGACTTCATGAATCTCCTGGAATCAGGCAAATTGTGGGCAAGGAAATCTGTTTACCATCCACCATCCTCCCTCAGTTGATGAATCAGTACTCCTCGTGTTGAACATCACTTGGAGGAAACACTGAGGGTAGCAATGTACTCTGGGTGAGGGACTTCAATGTCTATCACGAAGTGTGGCTTGGTGGCACCACCACTGACTGAGCTGCCCAGCTCCTGAAGGACCTATTTGCCAGATGTAGAGAAGTTTTATTAGAATATTACAAGGATCAGGGACTACAGTTACGTGGAGAGACCATAGAAGCCGGAACTGCTCTCCTAAGAGCAGAGGATAAGAGGGGTTTCAAGCGAGGTTTTTAAAACCATGAAGGATTTGATAGCATAAATCAGAAGAAAATAAAGGATCACAGGTTTAAGGTGGTTAGCAAAAGAACCACTGATGAGAAAACATTTTTGGAATGCAGTCCTGAAAGGTGGAATCAGATTTAATAATCCTCAAAAGGAATTGGATAAATAACGTAGGGAATTTTCTTGTAGGGCTATGAGGAAGGAGCAGAGGAGTGGTGTTCATTGAGTGGCTAACAAAGAGCTGGCATGGACATGTGGGGCTAATCAATGGTCAAATTACACTGTCAGCACTTGATGCCTGGGTTCATAAGACAAGAGTAAGCTACTGGATTGCATCAGTATCCACCAATCATGCCTTCAGAAGCAATTCAGACCCATCATTTGTCAAAAGAAAGAAGGCAATGAACAACAAACAGTATCCACAACAGTTTATAGCTACTCAAGAGTACATTCATACCTGGGCTCTATCTTATCCATTGTTAAGCTTCTCATCATACTGTTCTGCACTCGCTGGAACTGCAAAGCCACAAAATGAATGAAGTCAATGTTTGTTTTGCATGTAACACAGACAGTGAAAGTAAGGATCCAATTCCAAATAACTCGAGAACCAGAATTAGCACCAGGTCATTGATTCACCACACCGTTGTGCCGATGAGGTTAGATGCCGGTTTATTTCACTATTTCACAGAAAGGGACTGCTTAACCACTGCCAACTGGAGGTTAGCAGTCTTTTCGTGGGATGGAAAACAATAGAAGTAAAAAATAGGTTAGGCCACACGCGCAAACCTCCCAGCAGACATTTTATAGGGTTGTTGTCCCTGCCTGTCTTCCTGGGGAAAGAATGGCCCATGGCACATCATACTATCATACTGCATTAAACCGTTTTAGTGCAGATTCTGCAACTGGCCTGAACTGGGGCCGGCAGAAGAGAAACTGGAATACTACACTTTGAGGATAAGACTGAACCCAACTGCATTGGTCGATAAAGTAAAGTAGCTCGTTGTTATTCAGATTTTAACATCTGGCCATGCGGGCAAGATCCGAAAGGATGGCTGCTCTTGGGAATTTACCTGAGAAGACAGAGTCATCTGTAGCGTTGGACATAGAAGAAAATATGCAGCTCACCTAGCCAAAAAAATACAACACCAGATTGCTAAGGGAAAGCTAAAGCAAATTATTTGTAGAAGACACACATATATAATTGACAAGGAACTACAAGTTAAGTATTATTCCAAAGATGTGCGGGTTAGGTGGATTGGCCATGCTAAATTGCCCGTAGTGTCCTAATAAAAGTAAGGTTAAGGGGGAGGGGGTTGTTGGGTTACGGGTATAGGGTGGATACGTGGGTTTGAGTAGGGTGATCATGGCTCGGCACAACATTGAGGGCCGAAGGGCCTGTTCTGTGCTGTACTGTTCTATGTTCTATGTTCTAAGATTTCTATCCCACAAGCTGCCATAACCCAACAGCTCATTAATGACAGACGGGATATAAATGGGTCCTCTCCCATGATGGCAGGTGCGGTGTGTGGTGAATACTAACCAGGTGGTCACAGGGTTGGATCTCTAGCCTGCACCACGTTAGTTATACTTGGTGGGAGACAAAGGTACTAAAGATAACCTAGTATCCTTGAGCTAAAAAGGAAGAGGGCAGAAATATTGCCTATTATTTGAGCTCTTAAACCCATAACCAGCCCAACATTTATTTTGACGGCTGTGTGAATCTAGCCTGCCGTTATAGAACGCCGAAACCTAGCCACAACATACACAATTCTCAACATGGGTTATCAGATAACAATTATAAGTAAATTCTCACATTAACAGTGACCGTGAGCAAGGTTTTTCAATGTTAACAGTACAAGCGAACTCACATTCAGGAGAAGAGAGGCAAAAACTGAGGGGGACATGGCAGTGACTCTCCCTGGCCTTCATGTTTTAACTTATGGTCAACTGACTGAAATACATCGAAAGAAATGGTTTTGTCCCATTCGAAAGTGTGCCTCTGTTGTTTCCAGCAGTAACATTTTTCACACCATTTACATCAGAACAGATCCTTGGCTGGCAATGAACAAAATGACTCAAATAATAATGGAGAAAATTGTTCTTTAGCTGCAAAGTCACGTTTGAAAATTTGGGATCTGACGAGGAAAATTAGACTTCAAGCAAAGAAAGCATCCTCATTCCTACGCATCATTTACACACATTGCAGTTACAATACTTCAGGAAATCAAACTCGGAGACTCCGATCTGCACTTATCTCGGAGACTCCGATCAGCACTCATCTGGGAGACTCAGATCTGCACTCATCCGGAGACTCCGATCTGCACTCATCTGGGAGACTCCGATTTGCACTCATCTGGGAGACTCCGATCTGCACTCATCTGGGAGACTCCGATTTGCACTCATCCGGAGACTCCGATCTGCACTCATCTGGGAGACTCCGATTTGCACTCATCTGGGAGACTCCGATCTGCCCTCATCTGGGAGACTCCGATTTGCACTCATCCGGAGACTCCGATCAGCATTCATCGCGGAGACTCCGATCGGCACTCATCTGGGAGACTCCGATCTGCACTCATCTGGGAGACTCCGATCTGCATTCATCCGGAGACTCCGATCAGCATTCATCGCGGAGACTCCGATCGACACTCATCTGGGAGACTCCGATCTGCACTCATCTCGGAGACTCCAATCTGCACTCATCTCCGAGACTCAGATCTACACTCATCTGGGAGACTCCGATTTGCACTCATCCGGAGACTCCGATCTGCACTCATCCGGAGACTCCGATCTGCACTTATCTGGGAGACTCCGATTTGCACTCATCCGGAGACTCCAATCTGCACTCATCTGGGAGACTCCGATTTGCACTCATCCGGAGACTCCGATCTGCAGTCATCGCGGAGACTCCGATCTGCACTCATCTCGGAGACTCCGATCTGCACTCATCTGGGAGACTCCAATCGGCACTCATCTGGGAGACTCCGATTTGCACTCATCCGGAGACTCCAATCTGCAGTCATCTGGGAGACTCAGATCTGCACTCATCTCCAACAGGCGCTGTTCAATGACCCGCTGCTCCCCCGCCTTAACACTCAATCACTGTGTCTTGACCATGGCCAGCACTGTGCTGCTATCATGGTTAATTGATTTTGGATTCGCAACGGTGAGAAGATGACAATTTACTTTTGTGCAGCAAGTTTTTACAATTTAGAATGCACTGTCTTAAAGGGTGGTTGAAACTGATTTAATAATAACTTTTGAAAGGGATTAGAGGAATACTAGAAGGGAAATAATTTTTGCACCTTTGTGGAAATGCCAGCGGCATGTGACTAATTGGATATCTCTTTCAAAGTGGCACGTTGGGCTGAATAGACTACTTTTCTGTTGCATCAATCAATAACTTCCTCATAGATTTCATAAAATCCCTACAGTGCCGAGGCCATTCGGCCCATTAAGTCTGCTCTGGCTCTTTGAAAGAGCACCCTACCGAGGTCCAATCCCCCACCCTGGGACCAGTTATCATGGCCAATCCACCTAACCGGCCCATCTTTGGACTGTGGGAGTAAACCGGAGGAAACCCACGCAGGGCCAACAGAAAGCAAAGAGCGGACCCTTCAAAACAACACAAAGCAAAAATGTCTTCATACAGAGATAAAGGAGCTCTGACTTACCTTTCTGTGGTAATCTCTTTGCTGAATGAACTTATCCACTACTTTTTCAGCTTGTTGGTCACACTCCACCTGTAGGTATTTAATAAGTGTGTACAATCGCCCAGGACCATAGTACGTTTCGACGATGGGCTGGTGAGTCTCCACTATTCGAGCGATCCCTGTGAGACAGATCAAACAATACAAGTTCTGTACTGTCAAAATCACCCCTTCAAGTTCCAAATTGCTTTTACTTCATATGAACCATGGGCCTCAGCCTCAAACCCAGAAAGGTAATGCACCTGCAAGTATTGCTCAAATCACTTACCAGCCATTATGAAACCTCTCTGAGTGACGCTGCCATTTCAGTTCTCAGTGGCAAATAGGCTGTTATGGGTCGAATATTTTAGAAATTTGGGCAGATAATTGTGATATTTGTGCCACACAAGTGCGAGGCAATGGCTGCCTCCAAAAATAATCTATCGCCCCTTGATGTTCAACAGCATTGCCATCACTAAAGCTCTCATCATAAACATCCTGAAGATTACCAAATGACCAGAAACTGAACTCAATCAGCCATATAAAATAAAATAAATAAATACTGCAAATACTCCAGCCTCCCAAAGCCTACCCACCATCTACAGGGAATAAGGCCGGAATGTGATGGAATACTCTCCACTTGCCTGGATGAAGGCAGCTCCAGCAACATTCAAGAAGCATAGCACCATTCCTGTTCCTGTGCTGTAATTTTCTTTGCTCTTCTTTGTTCATTCAGGACAAAGCAGCCCACTTGACTGGCACCCCATCCATCACCTTCAACATTCACTCCCTCCAACACCAGCACACCATGGCTGCGGTGTGTACCATCTATCAGATGCACTGCAGCATTAAGCAAGGCTCCTTCAACAGCACCCTCTAAACTTGGAAGGACAAGGCAGCAGACACAAGGGAACACCACTGCCTGCAAGTTCCCCTCCAAGTCACACACCATCCTTTTTGGAAATATATTGTTGCTCCTTCACCGTGGCTGGGTCGAAATTCTGGAACTCCTTCCCTTACAGCACTGTGAGTGCATTGATCGTAGTGGTTCAAGAACCTCAAAAGCAATTAGGGGCGGGCAATAAATATCAGCCTTATCTGGGCTGAAAAGTGCAGGGCCCTCACAGTCAGCGAGAAAGAACATTCAGCTTTCTGAATACATCTATTTTTACCGGTAACCAATTATTAACTAGCAGTGTGTAAAGTTACTGTTTAGTTTGTTACTCTACCCCAGCAGGAAAAGGAATGAAAGAATAACGGGGCAGCAGAAAGTCTCAGAAAATTGAAGCTGAGAATGGTAGCAACATCAGTGTGAGGTACAGCTCCACCAAGGAGGAGCACCATCAGGGTGAGGTATCATTAAAATCAGAGTACAGAAGGAAATCTGCCTGCCCTAATCCAGTACGACAGAAATGTGACTTGGCCCACAGCAAATCAGCCAACACAAACTGTCTCATGAATTTACTCAGCAAGACACTCAGTTTTATGAACCGTGTACCAGTGGCTCCAGGCGGTAGCACACCACCACCTTCACAGGCCAACCAGGAATCTTGGCCTTGTCATTGATGTCCACAACACAAAAGATTTGTAAAACATTTCCAAGCTTAAGCACACTAATTCTACAAGAGGTATTGCTCTCTAGGCCAGTGAAGCAGCAAGAGAGGTGACTTTCATGTCATGGAATAGGTTGGATTCAAACTCAGAATGAGGAAGTGCAGGCCGCTGTTCAAATTCCTTCTGCCCAGCCTATTAAAGCAGCTATATGAATAGATTCACCGAGAAAGTCCTACCTTCAAAGAGCAGAGTTAGGGTGTCAGCAAAGGTAACAGCCGCCCTGCGGTCGCTCATCTCAGTGCTCAGTGCCAGTTGAAGGTTTTCTTCAGCTTTATTTGCAATCTTAGGTAACAGAAAATACATCAGGCTGGCAACAAAGAGTCAACTAAAAGCATATTTACATCCAAAGCAAGGATACACAACAGGTTCCGTACAAACATACGAATTAGGAGCAGGAATAGGCCATTCATCCTGTCAAGCCTGTTCCACCATTCAATAAGATCATGGCTGACCGGATTGTAACCTCAACTCCGCCTTGCTGCCTTGTTATTCAAGCATATATCTACCTCTTCCTTAAAAATATTCAATGACCCTGCCGCCACCGCTCTATGGAGAAGAGAGGGTTACGCATACCTTGAGACATAGGAGAAGTAGGCCATTCGGCCCATTGAGTCTACTCTGCCATTCAATCATGCCTCATATGTTTCTTATCCCCTTTCTCCTGCCTTCTCCCTGTAACCCTTGATCCCCTTATTAATCAAGAACCTATCTATCCCTGTCTTGAAGACACTCAGTGATTTAGCCTCCACAACCTTCTGCGGCAATGAGTTCCACAGATTCACCACCCTCTAGCAGAAGAAATTCCTCCTCATCTCAGGAAATTCCTCCTCATCTCAATTTTACGGGATCGTCCCTTCAGTCTGAGGATGTGCCCACGGGTTCTAGTTTCTCCTACTTGTGGAAACATCCTCTCCACTATATCTCGGCCTCTCAGTATTCTGTAAGTTTCAATGAGATCCCCCTCCCTCATCCTTCTAAACTCCATCGAGTACAGACCCA
Organism: Scyliorhinus canicula; assembly: GCF_902713615.1. Lineage (NCBI taxonomy): Eukaryota > Metazoa > Chordata > Chondrichthyes > Carcharhiniformes > Scyliorhinidae > Scyliorhinus > Scyliorhinus canicula. Next base: position 86,766,078 of record NC_052154.1, on the reverse strand, counting down.
GAGTCTTCAACCGCTCCTCATATGACAAGTCCTTCATTCCGGGGATCATTCTTGTGAACCTCCTCTGGACCTTCTCCAAGGCCAGCATATTCTTCCTCAGATACGGGGCCCAAAAGTGCTCACGGTATTCCAAATGGGGCTTGACCAGAGCCTTATACAGTCTCAACAGTTTATCCCTGCTCTTGTGTTCCATCTCCCTCAACATGAATGCTAACATTTCATCTGCCTTCCTTTTTTTTAAATAAATTTAGTGGACCCAATTCATTTTTCCACTCAAGGGGCAATTTAGCGTGGCCAATCCACCTACCCTGCCCATCTTTTGGGTTGTGGGGGCAAAACCCACACAAACACAAGAACGTGCAAACTCCACACGGAGTTTGGAGGGATCGAACCTGCCTGATATACCTTAATCGAATCTTGAACTTAGACTCCTAAGTCCCTTTGTGCTTCTGATTTCTAAAGCCTTTTCCCATTTGGAAAATAGTCTATGTCTCTGTTCTTCCTACCAAGTGCATTACCTCATACCTTTCCACATTGTATTCCATCTGCCACTACTTTGCCCACTCACCTAGTCTGTCCAAGTTCTTCTGCAGCCTCTCTCCTTCTCAACACAACCTGTCCCTCGACATATCTTTGTATGACTCATGACGCTCGGAAAAAACATTTCTCATCTCCGTCTTAAACGAGAGGCCCCTTATTTTTAAACTGTTTTCCCGGGTTCTAGTCTGTCCTACAAGGGGAAACATCCTCTCCGCATCCAGCCTGTCAAATCACCTGAAGATCTCACATGTGTCAATAAGTTCATCTCTCATTATTCTAAACTGCAATTCTAAACTTCTAATCTGGCCAAACGTTTTCTCTGTTCCACAGAGTTCTACAATCTCTCTCCATTTAGATAATATACTGTTTTTCTGCTCTTCCTGCCAAAGTGGACAAGTTCACATTTTCCCACATTATACCCCCCACCTGCCAATTATTTTTGCCTAATTACTTTATCTGTCTATGTCCCTTTGCAGTATCCTCTTCCCTCAGTCTCTGAGTGCTATCTGTAATTAATTCCCTCCCATCACTAATGTGGCCAATCCAACTAGACATAACAAATCCTTTGGGCGGGAACTACCGGCCATGCTGTGCCCTAAAAGTAGCGTGCCGCGGCGCAACATGGCTGATAAATGATGGGAGACCCTGCTCTCGGGATCTCCCTGGCTAGTCACGCCTCGCGAGATCTAACGTGATCTCGCAAAACGTCGCAAAGTGAAGCCTGCCCACTGTGGGTGTCATATATAAACCCCCCCAAACTGTAGTGGTAATGTTGGGAGTAGCATTAAACACAAATTAGAGATGCATGTAATAAGGGAATATCGGTGATCATGGGTGATTTTAATCTTCACATATATTGGGCAAATCAAATTAACCACAAAGCTGTAGAGGAGGAATTCCTGGAGTGCACATGGGATGGGCTTCTTGACCAATATGTGGAGGAACCAACGAGAGAGCAGGCCATCTTAGACTGGGTACTGTGTAATGAGAAGGGAATCATTGCCAATCTGGCTGTGCTAGACCCCTTGGGGATGAGCGACCCCAACATGAGAATTTTTTATCGAGATGGAGAGTGAAGTAGTTGATTCGGAGACTAAGGTGATGAATCTTAATAAAGGGAACCATGAAGATATGAGGAGTTAGTTAGCCTTGATAGATTTTGGAGACTTACTTAAAGGGATGGCAGTGGATAGGCAATGGCAAACATTCAAGGAACGCATGGGGGAACTACAACAATTATTCATTCCTGTCTGGCACAATAGCAAAATGGGTAAGAGGGCCAACCATGGCTTACAAAGGAACTTAGAAGTAGCATCCGTTCCAAGGAAGAAGCATACAGATTGGCCAAGAAAAATAATAGGTCTGAGGATTGGGAGCAGTTTAGAATTCAGCAAAGAATGACAAAGAGATTGATTAAGAAGGGAAAAGTACAGTACGAGAGTAAGCTTGCAGGGAACATAAAGACTGACTAAGAGTTTCTATAGATATGTGAAGAGAAAGAGATTGGTAAAGAGAAATGTAGGCCTCCTCCAGACAGAAACAGGGGAATGCATAATAAGGGACAAAGAAATAGCTGAGTAATTGAATACATACTTTGGTTCTGTCTTCACAAAAGAGGACACAAATCAGATACCAGAAATGTTGGAGAATGAAAGGTTTAATGAGAGGGAAGAACTGAGGGAGATTAACATTAGTAGAGAAATGATGCTGGGAAAATTGATGGGATTTAAGGCGGAAACCCACCCCTCTCCCAGGGCCTGAGAATCAGCATCCCAGAGTGCCTTCGGAGGTAGCTCTGGAAATAGTAGATGCATTGGTGGTCATCTTCTGGGATTCTATAGACTCTGGAACAGTCCCTGCAGATTGGAGGGTAACTCATGTCACTTCGATATTCAAAAAGGGAGGTAGAGAGAAAGCAGGGAATTATAGACCAGTAAACCTAACATCGGTAGTGGGAAAAATTCTTGAATCCATTATCAAGGACTTTATTGCGGAACATTTAGAAAGCAGTGGCAGGATCAGTCAGAGTCAGCATGGATTTATGAAGGGGAAATCATACTTGACAAAGCTGTTGGAATTCTTTGAATATTTGGGGGCAGCAGGGTAGCATGGTGGTTAGCATAAATGCTTCACAGCTCCAGGGTCCCAGGTTCGATTCCCGGCTGGGTCACTGTCTGTGTGGAGTCTGCACGTCCTCCCCCTGTGTGCGTGGGTTTCCTCCGGGTGCTCCGGTTTCCTCCCACAGTCCAAAGATGTGCGGGTTAGGTGGATTGGCCATGCTAAATTGCCCGTAGTGTCCTAATAAAAGTAAGGTTAAGGGGGGGGGTTGTTGGGTTACAGGTATAGGGTCGATACGTGGGTTTGAGTAGGGTGATCATGGCTCGGCACAACATTGAGGGCCGAAGGGCCTGTTCTGTGCTGTACTGTTCTATGTTCTATGTAACCAGTACAGTTGAGGGGGAGCCAGTCAATGTGGTATATTTGGACATTCCGAAGGCGTTTGACAAAGTCCCGCATAAGAGATTACAGCCTTACATTTAGATAGAAACTCATACTATCTCAAAATGTTCCCAAAGCCCATTAAAGCTTAGAGTACTTTTGAAGCAAAACAAGGCTGCCAATTTATGCACAGCAAAATCCCACAAATAACAATGAGACAAATGACCAGAAAATCAGTGTTTCTGGTGACACTGGTTGAGACACAAATTTTGGCCAGTGCATTGGAGAGAATTCCACTGCTCCTCTTTGAATAGTACTTCGGGATCTCTGATGCATACCTGAAAGAGCAGATGGGGGCCTCTGTTACGCATCTCATCCACAATGTGACATCATAGCATCCTTCAATACTGCACAGGCATTTCCAGCCTAGATTTTATGCTCAAGACTCTTGAGTGAGATTTGGACAACAAATATCTGACGTAGAGGTCTTTGGTTCAAATTTTTAAATCGGGGGGGGGGGGGGGGGGGAATTTATGAGTTGCTCCCAATCTATCAATTTTTCTTTATAATTTAAGTTCTTAAGAGAACCTAAAAGCAAATGCATCTCTCATGGGGCCTAAATAATGGTTCAGACACGGGCCCAATTGTCTCACTATACTTTATCCAATGAATAATTTTTTACATCAGCAATCATAGCAGCACAGAATAAATTACCTGTTGACTTCTATATTTTACAGTACTACTGATTGAGGAGGAAAGATGTCCAGGGCACCAGGGACACTCACTGCCCTGTTTCAAATGGTGCCAGGCGATCTTTAACATCTGCCAATTGATTGAAAGTCTTGAGCATTGCAAGTGAGCAACAGTTAATAATTGTAGAATTTGAACCCATAATTTTCTAAGCCAAATGCCATAGTGTTGCTCAATGAACCAACCTGACATGGACTAAGGGAGAAGTTGGTCTCGAGCAGGAAAAGAAACAAATCAGCAGCCCAATTGGCTCCCAATTCTCTTTCCCACAAACTTAAATATAAAGAATAATTGTGTACGAAGTATAAACGGGCTGCTGATTCGCTACGGCTTTGTTTTAAGTGAACTTTTTCTTTCGTTTTAGCCAGCATTTGTTACCCATCCCTAATTGTCCTTGAATTGAGTGGCTGGTTGGGCCATCACTAAGGCACCATGTTGTGGGCACAGTGGTTAGCACTGCTGCCTCATAATATCAGGGACCCGGGTTCAATTCTGGCCTTGGGTGACTGCCTGTGTGCACAAAGTTTGCACATTCGCCCGTATCCACGTGGGATTCCTCTGGTTTCCTCCCACAGTCCAACGCTGAGGTGAGGTCGATTGGCCAAGATTAATTTGCCCCTTAGTGTCCAGGAATGTGTAAGTTAGATTATGGGGTTATTGGGATAGAGTGGGGGAGTGGGCCTGGGTGGAATGCTCTTTCAGAGGATCAGTGCAGACTCAACGGGCCGAATGGCCTCCTTCTGCACTGAAGGGATTCTGTGATTTCCGAGAGTAGTTAAGAGTGAATCACGTTGTCGTGGTCTGGAGTCACATATCGGCCGGACCAGGTGAGGAGGGCAGATTTCCTTCCCTAAAGGGCATTGGTGAACCAATTTTTGCAACAATCCATGATAGTGTCATGCTCACCGTTGCTGAGACTAAATTTATAATCCAGATTCATTCATTGAATTTGAATTCCACCAGTTGCTGGGGTGGGATGTGGACCCAAGTTCCCACAGCATTAGCCTGGGTCTCTGGGTTACCAGTCCAGTGACATTACCACAGTCAGTGTGAATCAATTTCACCCAGGGCTTAAAAGCCTGGCGATCGTGGCAAGACGGATCGGAAAAGTTCCATAATTTTCTATCCTAGCATAAAACATGTTGGAATAGGAGGCAAAATGTGATGAGTCTCGATTGCAGCACAGGAAGACACAGGGATGAACTTGTAGGACAGCAACAACAGACACAGGCAGACCTGAAGCTTCAGACACGGATCTTGATATAAATGCTCAGCTGAAAAAGAAAATCAATGCCAACACCATAAATTGGACAGTAACAACTTTTTTGTCTTCCTAGTCTCCTTACCTGCTTACAGAGGTACTCAGAGAACTTGCTTAGCCCTTCCTCATGTAATCCCAGCAATGGAAAGATTTTGAAGAAGCGCTCAACCTGTGGCAGGTCACCTTCTGTGATGGCCACATCAAACTTTTCAGCCACAATTACTCTTAGCCGTTGCTCTGCCTCTTGCAATAGGTTTAGGTTTGCATCAATGATATTGGCTGTTGGGAGGATTAGATACAATTAGTTGCGGAATGGCCCTTGATGTCTATTTCACATTTATTCAATCAGACCCTTTTTGTTAATGCTTCTGAACTATGGTGCTCAAATTTAACTGGAAGAACTTGACACTGGTAGCAACGGGTTTTTCATGTTCATCTATTAAGATAAGGGACTGGTTTAGCACAGAGCTAAAGAGCTGGCTTTTAAAACAGACAGGCCCGCAGCACGGTTCAGTTCCCGTACCAGCCTCCCCGAACAGGCGCCAGAATGTGGCAACTTGGGGCTTTTCACAGTAACTTCATTTGAAGCCTACTTGTGACAATTAGCAATGTTCATTTCATTTCATTTTAATTTCTGTATACTATGCCAAGTGTAGACAGTAGTTCTAGTGCTTAACACTCATTAGGTTGCCTTTCTTGAGTTACAACACTCAAAATAAACATATAAGAGCCGACAGGAATGGGACAAAACCTAGAAATCTCAGAACCCAGGCGGCATGGTAGCAGTGGTTAGCACAGTTGCTTCACAGCTCCAGGGTCCCAGGTTCGATTCCCGGCTTGGATCATTGTGCGTAGCCTGCACCTTCTCCCCGTGTCTGCGTGGGTATCGTCCGGGTGCTCCGGTTTCCTCCCACAGTCCAAAGATGTGCAGGTGGATTGCACACGGTGGGTTAGATGGGGTTGCTGGGTCACGGGGATAGGGTGGAGGTGTAGATCTTGGGTAGGGTGCTCTTTCCAAGAGCCGGTGCAGACTCGATGGGCAAAATGGCCTCCTTCTACACTGTAAAGTCTATGATCTTTCTATGATCTATAACCCATTCACATAGATAACCTAGAGATTAAATTGCACGGTACTTCGCAATATAGACCAGAGAGTGGTGAATTTGCTCCCTGGTCAGTAGTGTCCTAAAAAATTGCCCGTAGTGTCCTAAAAAGTAAGGTGGGGGGGGGGGGGGGGGGTTGTTGGGTTACGGGTATAGGGTGGATACGTGGGTTTGAGTAGGGTGATCATTGCTCGGCACAACATCGAGGGCCGAAGGGCCTGTTCTGTGCTGTACTGTTCTATGTTCTATGTTCTAAAGCAAGCAGGTGCAAGGTTTGTCTGTTGATTGGAGTTGCAGCTCCCAGACAAGACCAATACTACAAAGCCATTAGCATACTAGTGAGCCATCTCCGGGGACAAAAGAGAAACATTTAGTCAAACGATACTAAAGCAGACACCCCGGCGCCAGAGGAGACTAGAACAAAGCAGGCCAACGGCCACCTAGGGCCCGCCAGCAATCAAGGCAGCCACCCCTTTATTGGAGGAAATCGATAGCAATGATCAGGATACGGTCCAATTAATTGGGACCAAGTTCAAGGACCGCCCAAAAGCGCGCGAAGCCCCCTTTGGGTATAGGAAGAAGCCCCCAAGAGAGAATCGTTCTTCTTGGCCTTGGCTCTCAGCGACGAGAGGCCTGCCTAGCAGCTGCACCAAAACAAATAAGTCCAAAGTCAACGCACGCTACGAGATAGACGCTCCTAGCTACTATTCCGTACCAGCTCGACCCCAGCAGCCTCAGAACCGGACAATGGCCATTGTTCCTCTGACTGAGTGGGCACCCAAAGCTAAGTATAGGCTTAGTAGTAGTGATAGTTTAGTTAGTAGAGTTTGTGCATGAGTATAATTGACTGTGTGTGTAAACAAATGAGTATTGATTGCAAACTAACTAACTGGTGTATTGAGTCTTTGATCAGTATTCGGTTTTGAACCTTGTGGCGGTATCGAAAAGATACCTGTCGACTCTTGAGCAAACATAATTAGAATTAAGGACGGCGACCACATTAACCGCCATAAACAGAGCCAATTAAAGAGAAAACACAATGAGCAACAGGGGGAGGAGGGTATTGAGGGGGAGGAGGGTATTGAGGGGGAGGAGGGTATTGAGGGGGTGGAGTGTATTGAGGGGAGGAGGGTGGTATAGAGGGGAGGAGGGTAATGAGGGGGAGGAGGGTAATGAGGGGGAGGAGGGTAATGAGGGGGAGGAGGGTAATGAGGGGGAGGAGGGTAATGAGGGGGAGGAGGGTAATGAGGGGGAGGAGGGTAATGAGGGGGAGGAGGGTAATGAGGGGGAGGAGGGTATTGATGGAGGAGGATATTGTGGGGGAGGTGGATATTGAGGGGAAGGAGGGTATTGAGGAGGAGGAGGGTATTGAGGAGGAGGAGGGTATTGAGGGGAAGGAGGGTATTGAGGGGAAGGAGGGTATTGAGGGGAAGGAGGGTATTGAGGGGAGGAGGGTATTGAGGGGGAGGAGGGTATTGAGGGGAGGAGGGTATTGAGGGGAGGAGGGTATTGAGGGGAGCAGGGTATTGAGGGAGGAGGAGGAGGACAGAAGGGGATGAGGGTAATGAGGGGGGAGGAGGGTAATGAGGGGGGAGGAGGGTAATGAGGGGGGAGGAGGGTAATGAGGGGGGAGGAGGGTAATGAGGGGGGAGGAGGGCTTTGAGGGAGGAGAAGTGTAATGAGGGGCATGGTGGAAAAGTGGTTAACACTGCTGCCTCACAGCACCAGTGTCCCGGGTTCAACTCGGGCCTCGGGTGACTGTGTGGAGTTTGCACATTCTCCCCGTTTCCGCGTGTTTCCTCTGGGTTTCCTCCCCAGTCAAAAGATTTGCAGGTTAGGTGGTTTGGCCATAATCAATTGCCACTTAGTGCCCAAAAGATTAGGTCGGGTTATGGGGATAGGGTGGAGGAGTGAGCGTAGGTAGGGTGCTCTTTCCTAAGGCCAGTGCAGATTCGATGGGCTGAATGGCCTCCTTCTGCACCGTAAATTCTATGATTCTTAACTGCCTCTGAAATGGCCAAGCAAGCCACTCAATTTGGGATGGGCAATAAATGCTGGCCCAGGCAGCAATGTGAACGCCCCATGAATGCCTCTCAGGTGGAGCAGCATTAACAGTATTGTCATTGGTTTGTTTTGTTTACGCTTTCGTGTCATACAAATCAATCTTTGCGTGACAGCCTTAATCTACTCTTTCCAAAATTCCACTTCAACCACAACCCAAGATTTTGGGTGAAGTTTGTAATGAAGCCATAGCTGAAGTAGAACAAGTAGAAACATGCCATCCACTCATATTACATTATAAATCATGCTGACAGAACAGGGTTCGTAACCTGCTTCCAAGCTTATTTCTTTGTTGATTTTACTAAGCTGAGCTCAGTGTTTGACTACTGTAGCACAGTACTATTACCTCGTATAATAGATAACCTGCAGCACAAGTACAAAGGTGCATTCCTGACTTTTTCTGTTTCATAAACAAATGGAAGTGGTTTGTTATCTCACAAGTACAGTCGCACACCATGCATCTTCACTTCTGATTAAGGACTGTGTTTGCCTTCTGGAATATACCATGCATAAGAGGTTTTTGTTGCTTCTACAAGACTTAAGGGACATGCAGCATAAAGCCTTTAGTTCATTTTTTTCTGCATCACAGCACCAAAGTCCATTTCCATAATCAAGCTCTTGCTCCCTTCAGGCTGGAGAATCCTTTTTCTTCACTTTCCTAGGAGCTACACAACTGTGGTTCCAACATTAGGAGCTAGACTGATACTGCACAAAACCGCTTCATGTATAAAAAAATGTATGGGTGAAGGGGATTTAAATTCAATCAGTTTGAGCAAGATTCTAAACAGAGGTGAAAGCTCTGCAGATTGCAGATTCAGTTCTAGAAGATTAAATGAGCCAAGACTTTTAAGCCCTCACCTTCCTTGCCCTGTCTGCTGAGTTCAATGACAGATTTGTCGAGCGACAGGTAGCGATGGATGTGTGCTGCTGCCTGCTCATAGTCCTCATTGCGCAAAGCCGTCTGTACTCCATCAGTGCAGAACTTCAGGTCCAAGATGTCATCTGCTCGCTGTATGGCCTGGTAAATCCGGTTCTGCAAGACACAGATAAGACCTTGATTACCACACTGAGTCTACTGGTCATCGTTTACTCTCCCTTTTATAAATTTAGATTAGCCAATTATTTTTTCCAATTATGGGGCAATTTAGCGTGGCCAATCCACCTACTCTGCACATTTTTGGGTTGTGGGGGCGAAACCCACGCAGACACGGGGAGAACATGCAAACTCCACACGGACAGTGACCCAGACCGGGATCGAACCTGGGACCTCAGCCCCGTGAGGCGGTTGTGCTAACCACTAGGCCACCGTGCTGCCCTCTCCGTGTGAAGTTTGCACATTCTCCCCGTGTTGCGTGGGTTTCGCCCCCACAACCCAAAGATGTGCAGGTTAGGTGGATTGGCCACACTAAATTGCCCCTTAATAGGGAAAATTAATTGGGTACTCTAAATTTTTTTTTTAATCTCTGAATCAAACACAGCCACCTGACCCAAAAGGTAAACAGACAAGCTAACTTCATTGGCCTCTACCAACAATATGGCTGAATCTTCAGCCTGAGATACTGCAAGAGGTTTGCTCTTAATGGGATTCAGAGTTTGATATTTATTTTATTTTATATTTCTGACATTGTAGTGCAGCACGGTGGCCCAGTGGTTAGCACTACTGCCTGTGGCGCTGAGGACCCGGGTTTGATCCTGGCCCCGGGTGCCATGAGGCAACAGTGCTAACCACTGCGCCACTGCATTGCCCCCCAGAAACCCGGGTTTGATCCCGGCCCTGGGTGTCATGTGAGTGTCCCTTTAAGAAATGTTTTTGTCTTATCACATGGCTTCAGTAATGTCATTGTATGGGTGGAGCTGGGCTGCGGCTCTGTGAATTTACTTTCGCTTTTGGCTTTTACTTTCGCTTTGAGTTTGGACTGGTTTGTACTACACAGGTTGAAAGAAGGGTTTCTCTATCTTCATTTTAAAAGCTGTTTCCAGACTGCTTAATAACTTAAAAGTGATCATTGCTTTCTGGGGGGCAGCACAGTGGTGCAGTGGTTAGCACTGCTTCTTCATGGCACCGAGGTCTGAGGTTCGATCCCAGCTCTGGGTCACTGTCCATGTGGCGTTTGCACATTCTCCCAGTGTTGGCGTGGGTTTCGCCCCCACAAGCCAAAGATCTGCAGGCTAGTTGGATTGGCCATGCTAAATTGCTGCTTAATTGGAAAAAATGAATTGGGTACTCTAAAATTTTAAAAAAATAATTGCTTTCTGGAAAGAATTCAAACCTGCTGTTTGGAAAGGAAACAAGAGCATCCATACCAAGTCCTATACCAGTTGTGCTGGCAGTGTGCTGGGCACATCGTTGAAAAAGGGGATTCTGGTTTTTACTTGGATCTGGTTATTAAATTGGAACAGTAAAGGGAGGATTCATTAAGGACTATACATAGATTACTTTAGCTGTGTGGGGTATTTATGTTTGTAGTTGATACAAATTCTTGCATGTTTGTGTTTATACAAATATTAACTAAATTTGTGTAATAAAGTTTGCGTTTTTTTGATTAAAAGGTCTAAGAACTATGTTGAAGAACACCTGAAAGGCAGGCTCTTGTGCTCATCCCAGCCACATTCAATAAACAGTTGTAGGTCAGGTGAACTCCATGGTATACTTTGGAGTTTTCCAAACCCTGGCCCATGATACGGGTCACTGCCGGGTGGAGCTTGCACATTTTCCCTGTGTCTGCGTGGGTTTCGCCCCCACAACTCAAAAGATGTGTAGGGTAGGTGGATTGGCCACACTAAATTGCCCCTTAATTGGAAAAAAATTGGGTATCAAGTTATTAACAAAATATATTTCTGACATTATTTTTGAACTAATAAAGGAGCTCCTGGGAATTCTTGTTCGATATTAAAAGGATCAATTTAACTTCAAGGGCTAAGGCATGGCAGCAGAGCTTCAAGCCGTGGTCTGCTCTTCTTGCTCTATGTGGGAGACCAGAACACTTCCAGTTCCCAGGGCCAGCACGTGTGCAGGAAGTATCTCGAGCTGCAGCTACTAGAAGCCAGAAGTTCGGAGTTGGAAAGGCATCTGGTGACACTGTGGAACATCCGTGAGGTGGAGGTATTGTGGATAGCACGTATAAAGAGGTCCTCACACAACAGTCTCAGACTCCACATGCAGGAAGGGAATGGGTGACCACCAGGCAGAGCAAGAGGTCTAGGCAGTAGGCAGGCAGTGCAGAAAACTTATCTGGATATTCCCTTGCAAAATTGCAATCTCCAGACGCAATTCTGCAACTCATCCACTTCATTCTGGATCACAACGTCTTCACCTTCGACAACAAGTTCTTCATCCAGACGCACGGAACAGCCATGGGGACCAAATCCGCACTTCAGTATGCCAACATCTTCATGCACAAGTTTGAACAAGACCTCCTCGCTGCACAGGACCTTCAACCAACGTTATACACCAGATACATCGAAGACATCTTTTTACGTTGAACTGTAAACACTGTAAAGACTTAATTACCTGCAAATGCTCGCATTCAAAGCATTGTGTTTCGTCTTTGACTTTGTCTATATATATGTTTCTGGAACATACCTCTTCATTCACCTGAGGAAGGAACAGTGCTCCAAAAGCTAATGTTTGAAACAAACCTGTTGGACTTTAACCTGGAGTTGTAAGACTTTTTACTGTGCTCACCCCAGTCCAACGCCGGCATCTCGACATCAAGTCATTAATATATATCGTGAATATTTGTGTCCCCAGCACAAACCTCTATGGCACTCCACTAGTTACACATTGCCATCTTGAAAATGCCCTTCTCCCAATTAGCCAATCCTCTATCTATGCTAATATACTACCCCCAATTCCATGGGCACTTATCTTGTGAAGTAGCCTTTTGTGCAGTGCCTTATTGAACCAAAGGGAAAGATAAACATCATGCAATATCTTTTAAAATCCAGAAATCACACTTAGCAACAGTCTCTCCAAACTGTAACATCCAAACTCTTTGCATCACGAGCATTGCCTTTGTAATTGACATTTTCTGTTTCTTTACTTGTCCCATTACCACCCCATTTGTCTTACACTACCATTGCTTTTGTCATTGAATCATGCCTGTCCTCCATGCCACCACAGACCACCCCACTCTTTCTCTGCCACTGTGCTTGTGTTACATCTCTAACTTTTGCCAGATCTGCTAACGGTCATTAACCTGAAAGGTTAACTTTGTTTCTCTCACCAATGGTGTTTGCAGACCTGCTGAGTACTTCCAGCACGTTTTCTGCTTTTGTAACAGAAAGATTTATTTCAAGTTGAATAATACACAGCAGTAAGACACAGGAAGATGTAGAGATAGTGTTGATTATATAGAATTTACAGTACAGAGTTTCCCATGGTTTATGCCAGTGTTTATGGCCCACACAAGACTCCTCCCACCCTAGTTCATCTCACCCTAACAGCATATTGCTTTGCCCCTTGTATCTTATCCAGTTCCCCTTAAATTCATTTACACTATTCATCAAAATCACTCCATGTGGTAACAAGTTCCACATTCTACCCAGTCTCAAACAGTTCACAAATATTTAAAAACAATCCAAACAACCATCCATAATGAATTAAAATACCATTTTGGGGGTGTATTTATGGTAGTGTACTTCTTCTTAAGGTTCAACTGTGGGTAATGAGGGTTTCCCAACCCATCTCCAGAGTTTAGATCTTCAGCTAAAACTAAAGCTTGTGCAAGTACTGCCCAGACCAAAACAGTCCAATTGGCTACAGAGATCATACTTCCCCTCCAACCTCGACTCAAGATACAGAAAATCAAAACATTGTCCTTGTTTTGTATACATGCTGATTTTTTGACCGTATGCTGTAGCCTGACCAATTTCCAATCAATCAACCAAGTCTCGTCCCATTGACAATTCACCTCACTATCGAAATTGAGTCTGCAGAGACAGTTTCCACATTAAACTTCATTTCAAAAATATATGTGTTAAAATAGTGTATATAAATTCTCGAAAATAAATCCTGTACCTGATCCCTATCCAGTAACTCCAGCTTGGAATTGTGCAAACGTAGATGGCTATGATATCCTTCATAGTGGAAGTACTGTCAAAGCACTTGGCCAAGGTCCGAGGAATGTCCAATGCATGATGATGCCCATATTTTAACATGTATTTGGGGGAGGTGTGGCAGAAAACTGGGATACATAGACTCGGGTGTAAACCTGAGATTTTCCCAGCAGCTGAACGTAACTCCTGGCAGGATTACAATGGAGTTGACTGTTTCAAAAACTGGGGCTACCAGACAACAGAAATAATTTTTTTTTTAAACGACTGACAGTCTCCCTTTACTATTTATGAATGTAATAGCAGTGAATCACACCACAGTTGTACATGGAGTAGAACGCAATTGCTGTACCTTGGCCAGGTCGAGTTGCCGAACCTTGCTGCTGACATTTTCAGCCAGATTGCATGTAAACGTGATCATTCCTGCAAGCTGTTTGGCATCCCCCTCAATCAGCTGCAAGTTTGGACTGGAGAAGAAAGCAAAAGAGGATTGTGATAAAGGAACAATGCAAGTACCATGAAGTGTATACAAAATGGAGGACATTGGATTACGCATTATATACAGATGTTCTTTTGCGGCACGGTGGGGCAGTGGTTAGCCTTGCTGCCTTATGGCAGCCGAGGACCCAGGTTCGATTCCAGCCCTGGGTCACTGTCCGTGTGGAGTTTGCACGTTCTCCCCATGTCTGCGTGGGTCTCACACCCACAACCCAAAGATGTGCAGGGTAGGTGGATTGGCCACGCTAAATTGTCCCTTAAAACAATATATACAGAAAGTTTTTGAAGTACACAGCAGGTCAGACAGAGTCAGTAAAGAGAAAGAACAGGTTAAAGTTTCAGCTGTATTCCTTTAAAAAAAAGTAAAAGATGAACAAGCACGTTATTTATGCAATAAATTGAGGAACTCTCGGGCAACATTGGATCTCTCTGCTGTGTGAGGCCATAGTAACGTCTCAAAACGTACATAAAACAATTAGAATTGCATTTACTGGGTTAATAGATTATTGTACTAATTTTGAGATTAACCTAAAGGGATATCACCACCAGGGAAAGAAATGTGTTGCGTTTCAGCAACTCAATGGGCGCGATCAAATGGTCACGCTGTGCCGGAAAAGCAGCTCACCGCGACGCAGCGTGCCGGGAGACCTGCTCCCAGGACCTACCCGGCCATAACACCTCGCAAGATCTAATATGATCTCGCGATGTAAATCCAACCCTTTGTGCGCCGGATCTCTTTTTGGCAAATCTGCATATTAAAGCGAGGCCTCGGATGAATGTTGTTCAGTACTGGTCTCCACAAACGGGGACCAGATAGAACTGCACTTGTGCGGGTCTCCCTGGGGATCAGATGCCCCCAAGGTGCATGCCCTTTGGGCAGGGTGATACCCTGGCACTGCTGGTGCCACTTGGACACCCTGGCAGTGCTATCTGGGTGCCAGTCTGGCACTGCCAAGGTGCCAAGCTGCAATATTTTGCACAGTGGCGATCAGAAAAGGTTCAATCGATTCCTGGAATAAGGTAAAGGGGGTTATCTTATGAGAAACAGTTGACCAGGTTGGGTCTGTGTCCACTGGAGATTAGAAGAATGAATGGAAATCTTATTGAAACATGCAAGACCCTGAAGGAGCGTGACAGGGTGGATGCTGGGAGGGTGTTTCCTCTTGTTGGAGAATCTAGAACTAGAGTGTCACTGTTTAAAAATAAGAGGTCACTCATTTAAGGTGGAAATTAGGAGAATCTTTTCTCAGAGGGTAGTGAATCTCTGGAACTCTCTTCCTCAAAAGGCAGTGGAAGCAGACTCTTTGAATATTTTCAAGGCAGAGCTTGACAGATTTTTGATTAACAAGGGGTGAAAGGTTATCGGGGGGGTTGGCAAGAATGTGCAGTTGAAGTTACAATCAGATTGTTACGATCATATTGAATGGCGGAGAGAGTCGTAGGAGCCAAGAGGCCTCCCCCTGCTCCTAATTTGTATGTTTGCATGTTTCTTCTTGTGGGGGAGACTAGAACTCGGGGGTACCATTTAAAATTAAAATCTGCCATTTAAGATGGAGATGAGAATTTTGTTTCTTTCAAGGGGTTGTGAGTCTGTGGAACTTTGTTACCTAGAGCAGGCATTTTCAAAGTCAGGGTCGCGACCCGCGGGTGGGTCATGGGCGTTTCGGAAGATCACAGAGCCGTCCGTTGCGGCGCTCCCGATTACGCAAATTCATGCACAGCAGCCGGCATTGTTAAAACCAGCTACTGCTCGATCTCCCCAGTTCGGAAGTACTCGGTTCTTGGGCCCGAGGGTCGGCCGGCGTGGCTTCCCGAAGGTCGGCCGCCGTGGCTTCCCGAAGGTCGGCCGGCGTGGCTTCCCGAAGGTCGGCCGGCGTGGCTTCCCGAAGGTCGGACGGCGTGGCTTCCCGAAGGTCGGCCGGCGTGGGTCCCGAAGGTCGGCCGGCGTGGGTCCCGAAGGTCGGCCGGCGTGGGTCCCGAAGGTCGGCCACCGTGGCTTCCCGAAGGTCGGCCGACGTGGGTCCCGAGGGTCGGCCGGCGTGGGTCCCGAAGGTCGGCCGGCGTGGGTCCCGAAGGTCGGCCGGCGTGGGTCCCGAAGGTCGGCCGGCGTGGGTCCCGAAGGTCGGCCGGCGTGGGTCCCGAAGGTCGGCCGGCGTGGGTCCCGAAGGTCGGCCGGCGTGGGTCCCGAAGGTCGGCCGGCGTGGGTCCCGAAGGTCGGCCGGCGTGGGTCCCGAAGGTCGGCCGGCGTGGGTCCCGAAGGTCGGCCGGCGTGGGTCCCGAAGGTCGGCCGGCGTGGGTCCCGAAGGTCGGCCGGCGTGGGTCCCGAAGATGAGGAAGGAGCAGTGCTCTGAAAGCTAGTGATTCGAAACAAACCTGTTGGACATTAATCTGGTGTTGTGAGACTTCGTACTGTGCTCACCCCAGTCCTACGTCGGCATCTCCACATCATGAATATTTTTAAGGCAGAGGTAGATAGAATCTTGATGGACAAGGGAGTTAAAGGGTACAGCTGGCAGATCGGAAAGTAGAATTGAGGTCACAATCAGATCAGCCATGATCTTATTAAATGTCAGAGCAAGCTAGAGGGAACAAATAGCCTACTCTTGCTCCTAATTCCTGTGTAATTTGTCTCACGCAACAGTTCTGGATTCATTCAGTACAACTGAAAACCTGATCAGAAAATTTACAGTAAAGAAGGAGGCCATTCAACCCATCAAGTCTGCACCGCCCTTGTAAAGAGCACCCTACTTAAGCCTACACCTCCATCCTATCCCCTTAACCGCACCGTTGTTTTTGGACACTAAAGGGCAATTTAGCATGAACAATTCACCTAACCTGCACATCTTTGGAGTGGGTTGGGGGGGGGGGGGGGGGGGGGGGGGGAACCAGAGCATCCGGAGGAAACCCACGCAGACACGGGGAGATGGTGCAGGCTCCGCAGACAGCAACCCAAGCCGGGAATCAAACGCAGGTCCCTGGTGTTCTGAAACAACAGTACTAACCACTGTGCTGCCATGCCGCTCGATCCAAAAATAAAATCTCTTAGCTCAGCCATTTACTGCAATCTATTAAATTTAGTTCTTTAAATCACTGTTTCTCCATTTTAGTACCTACCCCATGCGGTGTAGAGCCACCATCTTACTGTCCAGACTGCTCTGCTGTCCAATGAGAGTCTCAAGTTCTACTTCAACCTCCTCCTACAGAAAGAGCAGAGAAGAAAATAAATGCACCTAACCAGCTTGCACCAATTACAGATATGTACATCCTTAAGGATAAAGCATTTAAACAAACAAACAAAAGATGCCGTAATACACAAACACTCCTCACTGGGCAAAGATGCCCAGTGGCACTCTATCACCAAAGGTCTATGTTTATTTTTCCCAAATGCATTAGGTTTTGCTGGAGTCAGTTACACAGAGAACAGCTAATCGCTGGCTCTTTACCAAAGTAACCATTCTGCATTAGTAATTCGAGACACTGTCAGTAAGCTATTAAATGACCATAATATCATAGCAAGACCAACCACCTCTCACCCAATAGTGAAACTGAAATCCTAGATGTCATAGAATTTACAGTGCAGAAGGAGGCCATTCGGCCCATCGAGTCTTCACCGGCTCTTGGAAAGAGCACCCTACCCAAGGTCAACACCTCCACCCTATCCCCATAACCCAGTAACCCCATCCAACACTAAGGGCAATTTTGGACATTAAGGGCAATTTATCATGGCCAATCCACCTAACCTGCACATCTTTGGACTGTGGGAGGAAACCGGAGCACTGGGGGAAACCCACGCATACACGCCGAGTCTGCATAGACAGTGACCCAAGCTGGAATCGAACATGGGACCCTGGAACTGTGAAGCCATTGTGCTATCCACAATGCTACCGTGCTGCCCATTAGTTAGAAATGCAGCATCATTAGTTAAATGAGCACAGAGCAGGAACTGAACTGGGCATCTGATGGAACTAATGATCTCCGTGAGGCTTCAAAGGCTTTTTCTATGAGTAATTGAGTATAAAAAGCAGGTGGTCCTGGGTTTGACTCCACTAAATGACATGATTTTCAGCAGTAACTGGGCTGCTACCACTAAATCCCTGTGTTTGTTTGTTTTTTTAAAAAGGTATTTTATTCCAAACATGTTCAACATGGTGACACAACCTTAACATCCAAGAGTTATACAGTTTGTACATTTTCCCCATTTACTCTCTTGCTTGCCCCCCCCCCCCCCCCCCCCCCCCCACTTCCCGCCCCCACAACAAACAGTTCCTCAAATATAGCCATGAACATCCTCCAACACAAAACCCTCCTCTGATTGCTGTCAGGGGGGACTGAAGCATAAACTTTCAGAAGCAGAATCTTTCAGTATGTTCATCTTTACCACCTGTACCCGCCCCACCAATGTCAGGTGCAGAGTACACCACCGTTTCAGGGCCCCCTTTAACCTCCTCCACCAACCCCATCAAGTTCCACCTATGCATTGTGGCCCACTCATGCATTACCTGGATCCCCAGATACTGGAACTTCTTCCTTGCCACCTTAAATGGCAGAGCCCCCAGGTTCGACCACACCCTCCCCGCCCCCCGACAAAGCATTCACCAGGAACACCTCATAATTACATTTAGCAACCTCCTAATGTTATTAGAAAGTTGCCTCCCCCGCATAAACCCCATTTGGTCCACCAACACCACCTCCAGTACACACCCCTCCAACCTTCTCGCCAATACCTTTGCCGGAACTTTCACGTCTGTATTCAATAGCGAGATGGGCCGAGAGGAACCGCATTCCAATGGAAACTTACCCTTTTTTGGGATCAGCAAAATCAACACTTGTGCTAGCGTAGCCGGTATCTCCCCCTTCTCCACCGCTTCATTTAACATGCCCAAAAGGTTCGGGCCAACTCTTGCCGCGAACTGTTTATAATAATTCCGCCAGGCCATCCAGCCCGGTGCCTTGCCCCACTGTATCATGCCAATGCACACCATCCCCTCCTTTCGCCCTAATGGTTCCTCCAGTGCTTGCCTCTTCCCCTCCTTCAACTGCAGACCATTTAGAAAGTGACCCATATCATCCTCCTCCTCCTCCGCCACCCCCTTCCAACTCCAGCCCTAATCAGACCCTCATAGAAGGCCTTGAACACCTCATTTAGCCTCTCTGGATCCTAAACTGGGTTTGCTTTTTATTCATTCTTGGGATCTGGGCATCACTGGTAAGGCCTGCATTTTTGTCCATCGCAAACTGCCTTTGAGTGGGTGGTGGTGAACCACCTACAACTGAGTTGCTTGCTAGGCCTATTGAGAGGGTAGTTAAGAGTCAACCACCGTCCCACATTGCTGAGCATCACATGTAGGCCAGGTCAGGCAAGGACGACAAATTTCCTTCCTTGAACGACATTCGTCAAGCAGATAGGTTTTTACAACAACCCGGCAGCTTCATGACCACCATCAATGAGACCAGAATTTTATTCAGGGTTTGAAATGAAAATCGCTTGTCACAAGTAGGCTTCAAATTAAGTTACTGTGAGAAGCCCCTAGTCACCGCATTCCGGCACCTGTTCAGGGAGGCTGGTACGGGAATTGAACCCATGCTGCTGGCTTTGGTCTGCTTTACAAGCCAGCTATTTATCCCACTGTGCTAAACCAGCCCCTATTTGTTAGTTAAGTTTAAATTCCCACAGCTGTTGTGGTGTGATTTTAATTTATGTTTCAAGAGTATTAATCCAGGCCTCTGGATTACTAGTCCAATAACATTATCATTATGACTCCCTTCTCACACCTGATCATCAGCTATTAGCCCCTGTTGTAAAGTGCAAGTGTCTGGAGATTAGATGCATTCGGGATCAGGTTTAGTTATGATGCCCTCCATTGTAAAATAGCCTGCTGCTAATTACTGTTACACTACATGTCTGAAATAGGCTCCACGCAACTGAGCTGTTACAAGAGGGTCTTAAGAGCTGGAACCCACAAAGATAAACCACGAAAAGAAATTTGGGATGGATAAAAGAAAAACTTATATCTGTATCATGCCTTTCACAACAACAGGATGTTCTAAAGCACTTTACAATGAGTGAAGTACAAGTGTAGGTACTGCTGTTAGGTATAAAGCATGGCAGCCAATTTCTGCACATAAAGTTCCCACAAATAAGCAACCTCAACAGAGCTGTATTTACAGTGTGTCATCTCTCATGCAGCTGGTCTTCTCTCGGTTTCCCGCAAGAGGACTTATAACGTCACTTGTGGTGAATCCATTAATACAACAGAGCTTCACTCGCGCTAATAAGAATTAATGCAAATACATAACACTAACAACCAGATCATTTGTTTTTGTGATATTGGTTGAGGAATAAATATTCGCCTGGACACCAGTGAGAACTCCCCTGTTCACCTTCAAAATAGGGTTATGGAATCTTTCAGCTGAGGGACCTTCGAATTGGTTGTGGTGTCAAGTCCAATTTGCCATTTAATTTTTAATTTTCAATTAATCTTTACATCATTTTTAACTTTTACTTATTTTTAACGTTAACCTCTGCACCTCGAACAGCACAGCACTCCCTCAGTAATGCACCAGAGTGTCAGTTTGAACCCACAACCTTCTGATTCAGAGGTAAAAGCCATGACGGTCACGGGTAGGAAAGAAGAGAAAAATAAGCGGATGGGGAGAAAAATATTCAAATAAATGTCACGCAACTATGTGCTCAATTTTATATACACATATGTAAACATATATTTTCCCATTTGCCAACACAGTGGCAACGATGGGGCACAAAGAATTCTCTTCACTGTCTGTTTTGGCTTTTTCAGCCACCCCTTTCCATAATAGCCCATAAAGCAGTTCCTAAATCTTCCTCGGCTGCTCATACTGTATGGTCATGAAAGACATTCATGACCATACTTACGCAAATTGTGGATCTTCTGTATAAACAGTGTGTTGCTAATAAAAGTGTTTGGACAAGAAACAATGTTTATACAGAGAATTGTGAGGTCAAGCCCCACATCACAGATCTGAGCCCATAATCCAGATTACCAATCTGGTGCAGTAGTGTGAGAGAGCCAGACTGTCACAGAGTCTTTCTGGTGAGTCGGTGCCTTCTTCATTGGTCCCATGAGATTATTCCAAGAAGTATTTTCCCCGAGTGCCTGGCTAACATTTAACCCCCAACTAACATCAAATAACAAATACTGTTTGTGGGCACTTGCCACAGGTGAATTGGCTTCCATGTTTCCGACACTCCAACACTTTCTGAAATACTTTATTGTGTTTAACGTATCTTGGTCCTGAGGTGTTAAAAGGCCTGAGCTATGTCCATGTTGGAGTGGGAGGGGACCTGTTTAGGGCAGTCAGTTAACACAGTGTTCAGAATACTATTGCCAACAGCATGGCTTCAATTCCCATTCCAGCTGAGGTAGACCCACCTCCTTGCCCTGCCCAAGAGTGCAAGGCAATAGCAAAACTTCACTGAATAATAATTGCCAAGAAAACAATTCAGAATGAAGCGTCAGCCAAGAATCTACCATATATCCGTGTTATACACATTCGTTCCAAAGTGGCATTGAAATATCCATAACTGTGTTTACAGGTGTAAGTATATAGCTGCATATATGGCTAAAAGGTTAATGTTATAATATATATATATATATATATATATATATATATATGTGTGTGTGATTTGAATTATATATTATGAGATACATGTGATTGCAGTCAGATATGATAAATATATATGTGATTGGAATAATATATGACATATATGATTGGAGCGATGATATATGTATGCGATTAGTGATATATGTGATTTCTGAGATATATATATGACTGGAGTGACATTTGGAGTAGATATATATGTGTGTATGTATTTGATTAGAGTGACATTTATATGATTAGAGACGTTTATATGATTGAAATGAGATGTTTATATGATATGGAGTGATCTGCATATATATAGATATATATGATTAGATTGCTGTATATAAGATTAGTGATCTGTGTATAAATATGTATGATTAGTGATTGATGTGCATGTATATGATTAGATTTCTATAAATATATTAGTTGTGCATGTATAGGTATGAGTGGTGTATGTATTCGTGATCTATATATATAGTTATCTATGATTAGTGGTGTGTGGTGTGTGTGTGTGTGTGTATATATATATATATGGGACTAGAATGATCTGCGTGTGCATAATGTATATATATTATAAATAGGTGATTAGAGTAATACATACAATTAGTGATCTGTGCATATATGTATAAATTAGTGTGATATATATATGATCAGTAATCTCTGCATATATATATATATATATATTTTAGAGTGATTATATATATGTATGTATGTATGATCAATGATCTGTGTATATATTTATAGTATATACATATATATATATATATGTGCGTGTGTGTATGTCTGATTAGAGTGAAATATCTTGTTACAACCCGACCGGAGGCCACAGGGTCGGCAACATGAGTCCCCGTGGCCTCATCTGAATATGATCTCACCAGATGAGGGGGCAGAGCTACACCCTTAAGAAAGGGTTCCATGGGACAGAAATACGCTGGCCAAGTGTAGTTCCTGCGCGGGGAGACCCTTCAGGGTGTAGGAGTTGGAGCTAGTAGGTCAATTAAATATTGAGGTTTCTTACAGTCATCACTTGTGTGTGGTTGTGAAACCCACACAGGCACTTGCCTGGAACTTTACAGTGGCGACGAGGGTGGGATGGCCAGGCTGACTGTGGTTCCAACTCCACGAGGGTTTCATGGGATCATTCCTAAGAGCGATGTACTTACTCATCCCATTCGAAGTGGATCATTCGGAGTCCACCACATGTCCACAAAACATCGCGGGATACGATTGAGAAGATCTAACAAACTTTCAGCACCCATGGGCATCCTGAGGTGTTAAGTGTCAGACAACGTTACAGCTTTCATGAGTGGAGAAATCAGTGCTTTCATGAAGATGAATGGGATTCACCATGTACGTCCGCGCCTTGCCACGTGTCCTCCAACGGATTGGCCGAACGGCAGACACAGACTTATGTTAGGAAGGCGAAAGCAGACTTCTGGTTCCCTGGAAACCAGTCTGGCCCGTTTTCTCTTCTATTACCACACCATGCCTCACACCACTACCAGGGTAGCATCTTCCGAGCGGTCAGTGGGCTGCCGGCTGCAAATGTGATGAGCCTCGTCCTGCTGGACATTGGAGAGAAGGTCCGCAACCAGCAGGGACACTCTGTAGTACGTTGACCCAGGCCCCTTAAGAAATTCTCCGCGGGTGACCCAGTCGATGTCTGGCGACGGGGCACTGTGGATCCCGGGGGTAGTGGTGTGGGGATCAGGCCATCTTCTCATCTTCAGTGAGTGTACAGGGAAAGGAATCGAATCGGCACATGAACCACCTCTGCAGCTGTGCCCTACAGGTTCTCGAAAGAAATCCGAAGTACCCACGTCCAGTAGCGACCCTTCCTGCAGCGCAGTCACCATTGGGCGAGGCGGACGAGCTCCTCGATCTTGAGATGCGGGATGCCACCTCATCGGAACCTGAATCAAGCATGGAGACATTGCCAACGGAGGTGCAAACAGATCGGTGGGAGCCAACAACCACCGCACAGTGGACCAAAGCAGGCATTCAGCCCGTAAAACATCGCTTCCCGGTCCGTTACAGCCCACCAGGGCCTGCACAACGGGTGCTTGAGAAACAGCTCCTTACAGAGGGCAAAAGATTCTTCCCCCCAGCCGCTGAAATGGACGACATATCAGACTTGGGGAGAGGGGGTGGAGTGGGTGTTATAATTTGACCAGAGATCAAACTGTTTGAAATATCAGAGTTTTCGTGGCCTCACCTGAATATGATCTCCCCAGATGAGGGAGCTACACCCTTAAGCAAGGGTTCCATGGGGCATAAATAGCCCAGCCCAAATGTGGGCAGGAGTTGTATCTAGTAGGTTAAATAAATATTGAGTTTTCTAACAGTCATCACTTTTGTGTGGTTGCTCACCTAGAACTTTACATATATATATTATCTATATGTATGTATAGAGGGGTGACAAGGTAGTTAGCATTGCTGCCTCACGCCGCCAAGGACATGGGTCCAATCTCGGCCTTGGGTCACTGTCCGTGTGGAGTTTGCACATTCTCCCTGTTTTTGCGTGGGTCTCACCAAAGATGTGCACGTTATGTGGATTGGCCACGCTAAATTGTCCCTTAAGAGGGAAAAATATATTTGTTTAGTGATCTCCATATATACATATTAGAGTGATATATGTCTCTCTCTTTTTATATATATATATATGATTAGCGTGATCTCTCTCTCTCTATATATATATATATATATGACTGGAGTGCTTCTGTCTCCGCCAGCAGACACACTATCCCTCTCGGTCTCAGCTCCCCCTGCCGCACCTCCTCGCTGCACAGTTTGCTGTAGGCCTCCTGCAGTTCCGCGATCTCCGTCAGCCCCTCCAGAAACTCCATGGACAGACTGGAGCAGCTGTTACTCCGACCAACACCGCCCGACGTGGAAGCAACCGCCATCTTCACCGTCACCCCGGGCAACCACTTCCGGCACATCCGCTTCCGGTCACGTCATGTCCAACACCCACCCACCCGGTGAACCAGGGGGAGGCCCAAATGAGTGCGACCAACCCAGATCCAGTGTCTGTATCAAACACACACGCAGGGCAGGAGTAAACCGGGTTCACTCACTGCGCAAAATAACCACAGTTTATAAAAGTTAATCTCACCCAAGTCATTACAGTGAGTCCATTGACTCCACACAACAAAAACAACTGCATCAAACCTCCTCATTCAGTTGACCAGGAACAAAACCAGTGGCAATGTGTAATGGTACTAGCATTGCTAATATGGTTTCCAACCCTAAATTATACCATAACTTAACCCACGGGATAGTTGCTGTGCCAATAGGCATTCCCTGAAAGTATCACACCACTGCTAAAGTACAGATGGGGGCCATTCAGCCCAGCTTGTCTGTACTGGCTCTCCACATGTAAGAAGTCTTACAACACTAGGTTAAAGTCCGACAGGTTTGTTTCAAATCATTAGCTTTCGGAGCACTGCTCCTTCCTCAGGGGAATGAAGAGGTGGGTTCCAGAAACATATAGACAAAGTCAAAGATGCAATACGATACTTTGAATGCAAGTCTTTGCAGGTAATTAAGTCTACAGGTCCAATCGGATTAACTGGAGAGAGGGATAATCACAGGTTAAAGAGGTGTGAATTGTCTCAAGCCAGGACAGTTGGTAGGATTTCGAAAACACAGGCCAGATGCTTGTGGGTGGGGGGTGGGGGGGGAGGGGGTGAATGTAATGCGACTGGAATCCAAGGTCCCGGTTGAGGCTGTACACGTGTGCAGAACTTGGCCAAAAGTTTCTACTTGGTGACTGCACAATCATCAACACCAGCATCTCCACATCATGGCTCTCCACATGAGCAATGTACCTCGTGCCATCCCCTCCCTGTAACCCTGTGTCCATTCTTTTCAGATCATAATCCTCTTGAATGAAAACAAGAAGTGCTGGGAAAGCTCAGCAGGTCTGGCAGCACCTGTGGAGAGAAATAGATTTATCGTTTCAAGTCCAATACGACGTCTTCAGTTCTAAATGACGTCCTTCCATGTGGTAAGTGATATGCCATCAATGAACACACGACGAGTAGTGAACGTAACTGAGGATTTAATTAACTAAACAGAAAGCCTCCTGGCCTCTGGTCCCGAACTGGATCAGAGGCGGAGACCAGCCACCTTTATACATGAGCCCGAGGAGAGGCGGAGCCATCGGGCAGTGGTTTACTACATCACATATAATACAGTGGCCATTTACCACAATACACATATTATACACTACAGTGGTTTACCACATTCACCCCTGTTGCACGTTTTACTTGAGTGTAATACGCGTTTATTGGAGTATTAACACGCCTCCGTTTAAAGGCTGTGTGCTTAACACTGCTACAGCTCTGTGTGTGTAATTTCAGCTCGGAGTCGCCAGGTGTCGTATATAAACACCTCACAAGTATCTCAAGGTCAGGTTCAAAGTAATAAAACTATACACCGATTAGTAAGTTCCAACGATCAATATTTATTATACAAATATAATAAATACGCATGCACACGCTAAAGACTAATACCTATTTCTACTATTAAACGACTAAATACTTATCTAAGTGGGAACCAGCAAGGTCAGGGGACAAGGCCTTTGTTCCTTTCTGGGCTGCACCTTCTGTTCGTTACTAGTCGAATACTGTATAAGTAATGCTGGGTTCACGTAGCGAGCGTCGTTTTGGGACTTACTGAACGATGGCTGGTGCTCAACGGCTGGTGATGGAAGACAGGATCAACGGCTGGAGTCGGAGTCAGGATACAACAGCAACGGGGTCAACAGCGGAGCCGGAGCAAAAACAGCGGAGCCGGAGCAAAACAGCGGAGCCGGAGCAAAACAGACAGAACCATGTGCGGGGTCTATCTTTATAGGGGCCCCCAATGTCCGTGCCTTTTCGGGGCGGGCTTTACCTGCCATGCATCGATTGGATCATTTCCCAATCGATGTCTCACAAATCCCCCAATCTGAGGGTCTCTTCTCGATGGGTGGGGCGGTCTCTAGGGTCTTTTGTGATAGATACTTCTGGTGCCGTTTCGTCTGGGCGTCCACTCAAAGTATCCATTCAAAACCAAATGTTGCTATTGTGTGTGCCCAGATCTGGATTGCCTCATTACTATGCAAAGCGTTTTGCTATTTACACCTTTGGTTGAGATCTTCCACCTGGCCATAAACTAGTTTTGCTACGTGCAGAATGCTAATTAGCTTTTGCAGACTGCTTGTCCTGGCTAAACTGCTTTCTCCCTGCAGTCTTAGCAGTTCTCCATTTTGTTAGCCCAGTGTCCATCTTAGGTGGCTATATTCCCTCCTTGTGATCCTCACAATTAAAAATTGTGCAGGATCACCTATGCACGTTGCTTCGAGTGCTTCTGGGTGCCTTCTTTGTGTTCCCTGACCTCGGCAAGTTCCTGAGCGTCTACTCTGTCCTTGACTATGGGAAGAAAAATTTTTTACCTGACATCTCTACTTGGCTCTATGTCAAAGGGGACATGCATTACCAAAACCGGGAACCTCTACCTATCACAACTATCCTTATCTTACCTTAAACATTTTATTACAGTCTAAACCTCATCCATTCATACCACATCACATAACATTTCCTGACTCGGCAGTCGAGTCCAGGACAATATAATACATGGGTATTTTTTTATTCACATAGTGCTTTATTCATTGAGGGGCTGGGGGGATTGGTGGAAACCGAAAATAGGGGATTGAACTCCATAGATGGTTGAGGGGCAGGAACGGGAGGCTCTCCTTTTCCACTTCCTCAACCTGAGGGTCTGTACGATTATGCAGAGGATTGCAATCACTAGCAGTGATTCAATCACATATGACATGGAGTACCATGTCATAAATTTTGTGCACCAGGTCTGAACTTCACTGATCAGAGCTGAGCACGGGGAAGTTGGTGTGAGGGAAACATTGACGGCGGGGGTTGTGGGGAAAACGTGCCTTGCTTCCACACATACAAATACAACATTTAACAGTAATAAGTAGGCTTCCATCATGGTCTTCTCTTCGTTCTCTTTCTCTTCCTCCTGTATGGCCGATCCTTGCTGTGAACCCTCTTTCGTCCTTCGAAAGCTATGGGATCAAGCACAGTATCTGTCAATACACAGTTTAATATCCGTACTTGTTAGTGTATCTGTCCTCTAATTCCAATTGACCCATTAAAATGACTGGCCAAGTCACACCCTGTGACTCCCCTCATTTTTTTTTTTCAAAAGCGAATTTAATGAACAGAATACACCTAGCAACTTTTCTCCTGCGAGCCGTCTCGCAGGCTTTGCTGATTTTCCATCCGAATGTTCCTGGATGTAAATAGCATGTGGGATGGCGGCCTAAGGGCTGCCAAACAAAAAATGAAAACAAATTTGAAAGAAAAGGTCGAATGGGTTGCGTATGGGCCGCTACGGGTACGATTTGAATGGAATCCCCGGGTAAGGCGTGCTGTGCCATACCCGAGCTTGGCTGACCAAAGTGGGTTCTCAGACAGGGCAGGTCCTCAGTGCCGTTTTTCCACTGCCTGAGTAACCTGGATTAAACGGGCAAGAATGTGTTTACCGTGGATTTGCAGCCTCTATTCGCCGAATAGAGGGGCACCTAAAAACAAGGGAGGAGCCAAGATGCTCCTTTTGAAAATTGAGCTGGGCTTCAGACATTTCAGACGATAAGGTGAGCTGCTCACCATAGAAGTTCTCAGAGGTATCTGCGGACAAACTAAAGTGCGTGCGAGGTGGTCACAATCTTTTCAGCTGAAAAGAAGGTGTCCAGCCTCCAACTGAACCAATAACAGTCAATACAAACAAACATAAACTGACAAACAAAACATACGTGCGGGTTCCATCAGAGAGGACATCGCTTCCCTCAAGCGGTTCCTATTTTACATCATCTGGACACCTCACTTTTCCTCTGTCTCTGTGAACAGGGTCACAAAGGGGTTGCCGTATCGGGATTCAGACACCGTGTCGTCCTGCTCTCCCGGATCCCACACCCTTGTGTGGATCAGGCATGAAATTTTTGAATTATGTGACCGGGGGTCACTTTCGTCGTTGCGGACAAGTCTGTACGAATTGTCCCTGTGCCAGAGTGTTGGGTCTAAAAGTGAATGGGTATTGTCGGGGTCGGGTGGTGGGTTTGGGTTTTTAATGTAAGTGACTTCCATGGGGTCACTGGTGTCGGGGTCATAGTCGCTGCAGTGTGGGCTGTAGTGTGGTGTGCTGTGGCTGTCCTCAGAGTCAGTGTCTGTATCGCTGTCTCTGCTGCGGCAGCTTGTGGGCGTTTCGGGGCGTGGTCTGTCGTGGTCAGTGGGCGGAGTCGTGGGCGAGTCCGATGAAGAACTGGTCTGTGAGGGGGATGGTGGAAACATGTCTCTAGTGGGAGGGGTGAGGTGTTCTGCTGCATCTAGCAGGACATGGTGTGCATGGTTGGACTGTGTTCCATATGCCTTTAGCTGGTTAATATGGAACCAGGCGGTCTTTCCATTAGGATATTTTATCCTGTAAACTGAGGGGCTAATTTTATCCGAAATTGAATATGGGCCGGAATACTTTGGTGCCAAAAAACTGCTGGGGTTGTATACAGATAGCATTACCTGTTGCCCAACCTGGAATTCTGTGGGGTGTACGGTCTTGTTAAAGCATGCTGTGCGTTGTCTACGCCGTTTCCCTAGCTGAACTGCGGCTGCGATCTGTGCAGACCTCACAGTCTCAACTAGGTCTTTAACTGTCTTTTCGTGTGTGAGGGCCGTCACTTCGGGGCTAGTCATGTCCAGTCCTAAAAGGAATTCTGTACCTTTCATAGGGCGTCCGGTCATGAGTGTGTGTGGTGTGTACCCTGTGGAAGTTGAAACTGTATTTCTGATAAACATGAGTGCAAATGGGAGCACTGAATCCCATGTTGAGTTGTTCTCTTGAACCATTTTTCTAAGTGTGGATTTTAGGGTCCGATTCATGCGCTCTACAATCCCGCTGGACTGTGGGTGATACGCAATATGAAAGTTTTGTTTGATGCCGAATATTGTCAGGACGTTCTTCATGACACGTCCTGTGAAGTGAGATCCCTGGTCCGAATCTATACTTCGGGGTAAACCCCATCTCGTGAAGATGTGGTGGGTCAGGATCTTTGCAGCTGTCTTAGCTGTATTCGTTCTTGAGGGGAATGCCTCTACCCATTTGGTAAAGGTATCGATTACCACCAGAACGTATTTATAGCCATTCCTACAAGGGGGCAATGGTCCTATAAAGTCGATCTGGAGGTTTGTCCAGGAGCCATTAACTGGTCGAGTGTGCCGAAGCTGTGCCTTTTTAGAATACCTCTCCGGGTTATTCTGGGCGCAAATAAGGCAATTCTCGATGTAGTGAGTTGCATCTGTCCTTAGGTTAGGCCACCAACAGAGCTGCCTGAGGTGCCTCGTGGTCGTGTCGATTCCTTGATGTTCATGCCCGTCATGGAACAAAGCAATCATTTGATTCCTGTCCTGCTGCGGGACCACATAAAGTTGGTCCTTGATGATCACACCCTCATGTGTGGTCAGTGCGTGTCTAAATTTGTCAAACTGAGGCACAAAGTTGCCTTTAAAAATCTCCCTGAGATCCTCATCCTGCTTCTGTGCTTCAGCTAAATCCTTGATATCGGTCTGTGAGACTTGAACTGCGCTCACAGGGGCGCTAGCTGGTGCGCTAGCTGGGGGTGTCCACAAGTGTCCTCGCCTGGAACCTGCCTTAGCCAGTGTGTCGGCTTTTACATTCCCAGGGGGGGATGACCTATGGTGGCTTCTAACTTTTATGATGCTGAAGGTTCTGTCCTTCGCTTTATCTAAAATGTGGCGGAGTAAAGGGGCTGATGGAAGGGGTTTCCCGCCTGCGGAGACAAAACCTCGTGTCCTCCACAGGGGTAGAAAATCTGTCAAACTGTTGCAGACATATAGACTGTCCGAATATATGTCCGCCGGGCTGGGGAAAGAATCGGGGTGGTCCACTATGTATGCTATGGCCGCGAGCTCTGCTGCCTGCGCGCCTAAGTGACCTGGCAATTTTAACGCTATTTCCTCGAGAGCGCGACCCTGCGCGTCCTTGACATAGATGCCGCATCCCGTGATACGCTCACCTTCTAAAACCGTGGATGAACCGTCCACGTATATCCGTAGTGGTCCACATGTGTCTGTGTGTTGGGTGCTTTGTCTTGGGTTCCCTATCTTCCTGGGGGGTGTCTTCGCTATGAAGGGTCCTGTGTTGTGTAGGGGTGCTACAATTTCACAATCATGGGGCTGTCCTGGATATTGGAGGTTGTCGGCTAAAAATGTGTGTGTGCGGGTCCGTTTTACTGTAATGTCCCGTCCTTGTAAAAGTAGTGTCCACCTAGCTGCCCTAATCTGGCTAACTGAACCGTCCTTCAGTCGACCGTCTAGGAGTAACTGTGTGGGGGTGTGCTCGGTCAAAATAGTGATGGGGTTGAGTCCGGTAATGTACGAGAAGTACTGAACTGCCCAGAAAACTGCAAGGAGGTGCCTCTCACAGGCTGAAAATCCCTGTTCTACTGGGTCTAAAAGTCGGGAGGCATAAGCCACTGGTCTTAGCTGCTCATGCCGTTCCTGAAGTAACACGGCCGAGAGGGTCAGATCTGTGCTCGCTACCTCTATTGCATAGGGGGAAAGGTGGTCTGGGACTTGTAGCGCGGGTGCTGCGCTAAGGGCTTTCTTTAACTCCTCCACAGCCTCTGTATGCTGCGGAAGCCATTCCCATGGGGCTCCTTTCTTAAGGAGGTCTGAGAGTGGGGCTGCCTTTGTCGCGAATCCGTCGATGTGGTTCCGACAATAACCAACCAGTCCTAAGAACGACCGGAGGGCTGAAACATTCTGGGGAAGGGGCAATTTGACAATCGAATCAATTCTTTTGAATTCGATCTCACGTTTGCCGTGTGTGATGACTGTACCCAAATACATCACTTTGTTTTCCAAAATCTGGGCCTTTCTTGGGTTAACTTTACAGCCAATTGAGGTTAAAAGTTCCAGGAGCTCGGCCATAAGCGTAATGTGCTCTGCCTTTGTGTCTGTCTGCAGTAGTAGGTCGTCTACATACTGTACCAGACATTCGGGGCGGGAAAAGTTTTCTAGACCATTCGCCAGCTGTCGGTGGAAAATGGAGGGGGAATTGTGGAATCCTTGTGGAAGGCATGTCCACGTATACTGCTGTGTTTTGAAGGTGAAGGCAAATTTGTACTGGCACGCCTTTGCCAATGGGATTAACCAGAAGCCATTGCTAATGTCCAATACCGTGAAATATTTGGAGTTGAGTCCCTGTTTGAGCATGGTCTCGGGACTTGTTGCTACCGTGGGGGCTACTGCTGGGGTTACTTTGTTGAGTTCCCGATAATCAATGGTCAGACGCCATGATCCGTCGGGCTTTCTCACTGGCCAAATAGGGGCATTATTGGTCGAGGCTACTGTTCTAAGCACACCTTGCTCCAATAAGCTACCTATTACCTTCTCTATTTCTCCCTCTGTTTCTAGGGGAAATCTGTACTGTTTCTGTGGTCGGGGGGTCAGGTCCGGTAACGTGAATTTGTCCAGTCATTCTGCCACAGTCATGCCGGTGACTGGCAAATGCTGTCCTGTGTTTGTGTAATACTGCCTTTACTTGTCTGTCCGTGTTTAGTGTAGTCAGGTCAAATGAATAGTCTCCTACGGCGCTAATCCTATTAGCGTAGTCTCCTACTTTGAGAGTAGCGGGTGCTCTGTCCGATCTTGCCATTCGCCAGACACATTGGTTCACTGGGTCGAACGACAGGCTATGGGCATTCATAAAGTCTATCCCTAGGATGTGTTCTGCTGTCCGGGGAAGATTTACTAGAACAACGGGGTGTTTGGTGGAAATGTTCCCTAGCTGGATTGCTACGGGTGCTGTAATGTGTCCCTGTTGCGAGTGTCCTGTGAAACCGCTAAGTGTGATGGTGGAGGTGGTCGGCCACGTGTCTGCCTGTGCCGTGGTGGTGGAATTAATCGTGGTGCGGGACCCTCCTGTGTCCCAAAGTAACTCTATGGGCTTCCCTCTAACCTTAGCTGTGACTACCGGTCTTCCGGATTGATCCCAAAGAGTGTCACAGACCCAAGTGGGGGAGCCCGAACACCGTCAGTCCGTCCCGTCCCATTGGTCTGTCCTGACTGTATGCCTATACTATGGATTGGTTTGGCTTTATTCCTATTCAGAGTGCCTGTCTGCTGGCCTCTCTGTGATCTTTGGGGTGCTTTACATTCCTTAGCCCAATGTCCTAACTGGCCACAGTTGTAGCATTCCTGCGACTTCTGTGGAGGGCTGTTCTTTCCTTCATTCACCCACGCGGGGTTTTGGTGCGCTCTCACTGCCTGAATGTCCGCTGCAGCCTGAGCTTCTTCTGGGGATTTCACTTTGCCTCTGCCCTGAACTGATTGCTCCCAAGCGCGGGACAATCTCTTCAGGACCCACTTCTCATTATGGGCCTCCTCTGAGGGGTCGTAACTGTTGCAAGCACTCTGTCCTGCTTCTGTTGCATGAGAAATTATGGTGCGCGTCCATTTAACCATGTTTTCACGGTTCAAATGGGCTCTATTTAAATCGCCAAAAACTGCATTAAAATGGATCCACAGCCTTCCTGCGAATGCTGTGGGGTGCTCGGTTTTCTTCTGTCGGCACTTGTTAAGTCCTTCGACTGGGTCACCTCGGTTATACCCTATGGCATCTAAAATGGAGGTGTGCATTTCCTCTAGGGTGCCTCCGCCAACGTTCTGTGGGTCAGGGAGGGCTGCTACTACCGATTGGTCTAAACTCAGAACTGTGAGCTTAACCTGCTCTCTCTCGTCCAGGCCGTACATGGTTGCCTGTTGCTTTACTTTTGCGAAAAATTGGTGGGGGTCTGCGGTGGGGAGAAACGGAGTGATCTTTTCACACGCGTCCCTGAGTTGGGTTACAGTTAAGGGGGTGGTGTAGGTAATATCGGGTGCGCCTTCTGTGGTCGCCTTTCTTTGGGTGGTGACTGGATTCATTGGTGCGGTAACTATCTGATCTGTGGGGGGTTGGGGTGCTTGTCTTTTCTGCTGCGCTGCTGGCGCACATGTTCCCTGAACATAACGCTGCGCTGTCTCACTTAACTCTTTCCAGTCTGGGGCATTCTCCTCACCTAACTGCGTTCCAAAGGTGCTTTGGAACCCATTTTGCACTGAAAGCAGCGATTGCAGCTCCGCAATCTGCTTCCTGCATTTCGCATGGTCTACTGTACTCTGTCTTTGTTCTGTGGTGGCAGCATGGAGTGCTCTTAAAGCTGCTTTAAGGTCAGAGCATTGCCTCTGCAAAGCCTCTACCTGCTTCTCTGATTCTTCTCTTATCAGGACGGCACGTTGCACGTCCTGATAGGCCTTTTCGTACTGGGTCTGGGAACTGCTGAGATGGGCTAGACAAGACTGATGTGCCCTCTTGGCATCATCCACCTCTCTACCTTTCTCTGCCAACTTCCCTCTAAGATCCATATTTTCTTTCTCGATGTCCCTGACATCCACTTTACTCATTCGATTTCTCTCCTCTAATTCTGCCCGGAGCGTCTGAACGACCTCCTCTGTGCCTCGCAACTGTGCCAAACAGGACACGATTGCCATCGGCTTGCGTGCTTTACTAAGGGTTTTCTTATGAATTTGAGAGAGGTTCTCCCACCAAGTATGTCCTATACTTCCGGGACCTGTCTCCTCATTCAAACAGAACTCTTTCCAAAGGGGCCATCCCTTTCCTTGCAGATACTTGCGGAGTTCCAGCTCCCACACGGGACACTGACCTACTCTGCTACTGCTGGTCGCTGCGACCACAAACCGTTCTGGATTCATGAGGCGTTCCATTGCCTGCATGGCCATTTTCTCTGACTCACTTTAATTTGGAACAGGGGGTGTTGAGGTTATGTCTCACGAAACGGGTAAGGCTTACGCTATGTTCCGTTCACAAAACTACCGAAAGTTTGTCGCAACAAAAATGCTTTCAGGTTTTCCTTACAACCCTGTTAGTACGCATGCACTAAACACACTTCCGAATTACGTTTATTCGTTTGAACACCTTGAATACTTGTGATTTCTTTCCTTTTTCTTTACCAGATTTCTAATTCAAATTTCAGGGTCCTCGACGGAGTGGGGGTGCCACTTGTAACCGTGTCCCGTCAGGATGTCGCCACTAAATGTTGCACGTTTTACTTGAGTGTAATACGCGTTTATTGGAGTGTATTAACACGCCTCCGTTTAAAGGCCGTGTGCTTAACACTGCTACAGCTCTGTGTGTGTAATTTCAGCTCTGAGTCGCCAGGTGTCGTATATAAACACCTCACAAGTATCTCAAGGTCAGGTTCAAAGTAATAAAACTATACACCGATTAGTAAGTTCCAACGATCAATATTTATTATACAAATATAATAAATACGCATGCACACGCTAAAGACTAATACCTATTTCTACTATTAAACGACTAAATACTTATCTAAGTGGGAACCAGCAAGGTCAGGGGACAAGGCCTTTGTTCCTTTCTGGGCTGCACCTTCTGTTCATTACTAGTCGAATACTGTATAAGTAATGCTGGGTTCACGTAGCGAGCGTCGTTTTGGGACTTACTGAACGATGGCTGGTGCTCAACGGCTGGTGATGGAAGACAGGATCAACGGCTGGAGTCGGAGTCAGGATACAACAGCAACGGGGTCAACAGCGGAGCCGGAACAAAAACAGCGGAGCCGGAGCAAAACAGCGGAGCCGGAGCAAAACAGCGGAGCCGGAGCAAAACAGCGGAGCCGGAGCAAAACAGGGGAGCCGGAGCAAAACAGACAGAACCATGTGCGGGGTCTATCTTTATAGGGGCCCCCAATGTCCGTGCCTTTTCGGGGCGGGCTTTACCTGCCATGCATCGATTGGATCATTTCCCAATCGATGTCTCACAAATCCCCCAATCTGAGGGTCTCTTCTCGATGGGTGGGGCGGTCTCTAGGGTATTTTGTGATGGATACTTCTGGTGCCGTTTCGTCTGGGCGTCCACTCAAAGTATCCATTCAAAACCAAATGTTGCTATTGTGTGTGCCCAGATCTGGATTGCCTCATTACTATGCAAAGCGTTTTGCTATTTACACCTTTGGTTGAGATCTTCCACCTGGCCATAAACTAGTTTTGCTACGTGCAGAATGCTAATTAGCTTTTGCAGACTGCTTGTCCTGGCTAAACTGCTTTCTCCCTGCAGTCTTAGCAGTTCTCCATTTTGTTAGCCCAGTGTCCATCTTAGGTGGCTACACACCCTGTTAAAAAAAGTCCAGCGGGGGTGAAGTGGACTTAAAGATCAAGTCTGCCGGGGGCCTTGACCTTCCGCCGTGATCACCTCAGTCCTGGTTGTGCTGTGGGCACCGGTGTCGAGACCTGCGTGTCCAGGAGCGTGTTGTCCTCTTCTTCACCCAGTTTTTGAGTCGATGGAGGGGGGGGAGCGGTGTATGGGCAGGTGTGGTGGTGATGGTCACTGGGGAACCTGCAGGTGCCAAATCCCTGAGGGAGACTGTGTTCTGTCGCCCGTCATGATGTGCCACGTAGGCATATTGTGGATTTGCATGGAGGAGCAGGACCTTCTCGACGAGGGGATCTGATTTATGACTCCTCACATGTTTCCGGAGGAGGACGAGCCTGGAACTGTCAGCCAGAATGGGATCGAGACCCCTGAGGTGGACTTCCTAGGGAAGGCAAACATACGTTTGTGAGGGATCTCGTTGGTGGCAGTGCACAGGAGCGACCGGATGGAGTGGAGCGCATCGGAGAGGACCTCCTGCCAGCGGGATACTGGGAGACTTCTAGACCGTAGGGCCAGGAGGACGCCCTTCCAGACTATTGCGTTCTCCCTCTCCACCTGTCCGTTGCCCTGGGGGTTGTAGCTGGTCGTCCTGCTGGAGGCGATGCCCTTGCTGAGCAGGAACTGGCACAACTCGTCGCTCATGAAGGAGGATCCCCAATCACTATGGATGTAGGTGGGGAACCCGAACAAGGTGAAAAGACTGTGCAGGGCCTTGATGACGGTGGCAGAGGTCATGTCAGGTCATGGGATGGAAAAGGGGTATCTTGAGTATTCGTCAACAATATTGAGGAAGTACATGTTACGGTCAGTGGACGGGAGGGGCCCTTTGAAGTCGATGCTGAGGCGCTCAAAGGGGCGGGAGGCCTTTACCAGGTGGGCCCTGTCTGGCCGATAGAAGTGCGGCTTTCACTCCGCGCAGACCTGACAGTCCCTAGTCACGTTCCTGACCTCCTCGATGGAGTAAGGCAGGTTGCGAGCCTTGATAAAGTGAAAAAAACAGGTGACCCCCGGGTGACAGAGGTCATTGTGGAGGGCCCGAAGTCGGTCTACTTGTGCGCTGGCACATTTATCGCGGGATAGGGCATCTGGGGGCTCATTGAGCTTCCCAGGTCAATACAAGATATCGTAGTTGTAGGTGGAGAGCTCGATCCTCCACCTCAGAATCTTGTCATTCTTGATCTTGCCCCGCTGTATATTGTTAAACATGAAGGCAACCGATCGTTGGTCGGTGAGGAGAGTGAATCGCCTGCCGGCCAGGTAATGCCTCCAATGTCGCACAGCTTCTACAATGGCTTGGGCATCCTTTTTGAAGGAGGAGTGTCGAATTTCAGATCATGGAGGGTACAGGAGAAGAAAGCCACAGGCCTGCCCGCCTGGTTGAGGATAGCGGACAGAGCAAATTCCGACGCATCGCTCTCCACCTGGAAGGGAATGGACTCGTCCACAGCGTGCATCGTGGCTTCGGCAATATCTGCCTTGATGCGGTTGAAGGCCAGGCGGGCCTCAGCCGTCAGGGGAAAAATGGTGGATTTAATAAGGGGCGGGCCTTGTCCGCATAATTGGGGACCCACTGGGCATAGTAAGAGAAGAACCCCAGGCATCTCTTCAGGGCCTTGGGGCAGTGGGTGAGGGGGAGTTTCAGGAGGGGGCGCATGCGGTTGGGGTCGGGCCCTAGGACTCCATTTTCCAAAATGTAGCCAAGGATGGCTAGGCGGGTTGTGCGGAAAACGAATTTTTTCGTATTGTAGGTGAGCTTCAGGAGTTTAGCGGTGTGGAGGAAGTGCCGGTCATGGCCACAGATGGTGACATTATCTAAGTACAAGAACGTGGCCCGCAGCCCGTACTGGTCAACCATTTGGTCCATTTCTCGGTGGAATTCCAAGACCACATTGGTGACGCCGAAGGGGACCCTGAGGAAGTGGTAGAGGCGGCCATCTGCCTCGAAGGCAGTGTATTGGCGGTCCTCCGGGCGGATAGGGAGCTGGTGGTACGCGGACTTCAAGTCAACTGTGGAGGAGACTCGATACTGTGCAATCTGGTTGACCATGTCAGATATGCGGGGAGGGGGTACGCATCAAGCTCTGTGTACTGGTTGATGGTCTGACTGTAGTGCTTCCCGTGCTTCTCCCCAGTCTTGACGACCACCACTTGGGCTCTCCAGGGGCTGGTACTAGCCTCAATGATCCCCTCTTGTAGAAGTCGCTGGACCTCCGACCTGGTAAACGCCCTGTCCCTGGCACTGTATCGTCAGCTCCTAGTGGCGACGGGCTTACGGTCTGGGGTGAGGTTAGCGAAGAGCGAGGGTGGGGCAACCTTAAGGGTCGCGAGGCTACAGACAGTGATGGGGGGGCAGGGGTCCACCGAACTTTAAAGTAAGGCTTTGGAGATGGCACTGGAAGTCAAGCCCCAGTAATAGGGCAGCGCAGAGATGGGGAAGGACGTAGAGTTTGAAGTTAGTGTACTCTACGCCTTGTGCAATAAGAGTCGCGACTCAGTAACCCCGGATTCCTACTACATGTGATCCGGAAGCCAGGGACATTATCTGGGTCGCGGGTAGAATTGGGAGGGAGCAGCGCCTTACCCTATAGAACATAGAACAGTACAGCACAGAACAGGCCCTTCGGCCCTCGATGTTGTGCCGAGCCATGAT
Source organism: Scyliorhinus canicula (assembly GCF_902713615.1). Lineage (NCBI taxonomy): Eukaryota > Metazoa > Chordata > Chondrichthyes > Carcharhiniformes > Scyliorhinidae > Scyliorhinus > Scyliorhinus canicula. The sequence continues at coordinate 86,727,791 of NC_052154.1, read as the reverse complement.
CACCCTACTCAAACCCACGTATCCACCCTATACCCGTAACCCAACAACCCCCCCTTAACCTTACTTTTTAGGACACTACGGGCAATTTAGCATGGCCAATCCACCTAACCCGCACATCTTTGGACTGTGGGAGGAAACCGGAGCACCCGGAGGAAACCCACGCACACACGGGAGGACGTGCAGACTCCGCACAGACAGTGACCCAGCCGGGAATCGAACCTGGGACCCTGGAGCATATACCCTATCTGGGTGTATGAAGCTGTCTGTGCTCCCGGAGTCGAAAAGGCAGGCCATCTGGTGCCTGTTCATCCGGACGGTCATCGTAGATTTTGTGAGGTGATGAGGCCGGGACGCCGTGAGCGTGATGGAGGCGAGCTTGGGAAGGTAATGGGTAGGCCGGTCGGAGGTAGCGGCGGCCAGCGTATAACCGGGTGACCAGGGCTCCAGGAGGCTGCGGAGTGGTCACAAGATGGCGGCCCCCATAGGTTGCGCGTGGCAACTGCGATGGCGTCCAAGATGGCAGCTCCCATGGGTTGCGCGTGACGGGTGGCATCGGAGATGGCGTCAAAGATGGCGGCCCCCATGGGTCGTGCGTGGGGGGGAGTAGAAGATGGCGGCCCCCATGGGTCGCACGTAGCGGCCGAAATCGAAGATGGCGGTGAAGATGGTGGCGCCCATGGGTCGCACACGGCAGGTGGCACGGCAGCTGGGGGCCGCCCCGACAGGCAGCAGGCAGCGCTACTGGGCCTAGAAGTTTTAGGGAGAGATCGGGCCTGGAATTTATTCGCAAAGTGGCCCTTCCTCCCACACCCGTTGCAAGTCACGTTCCGTGCAGGGCAGCGTTGTCTGGGATGATTACCCTGGCCGCAAAATTAGCACTTTGGGCTTCCGGCGTTGACGGGCTGCTGCACGACACAGGCTTGCGGCGCACCCGGGTCGGATGATGGCAGCGGCCACGAGGTCCACGAGGGTGCCACGCGGTCGGAGGTGTAGGCCTCTATGTTCTGGAAGGCCACCTCCAGCGGGTTTGAGAGCTGCATTGTCTCTGGGAGGCCGAGTGTACCCCGTTCTAGCAATCGCTGGCGGATGTAGTTTGGTTTCATGCCTGCGACATAAGCATCCCTGACCAACAGCTCCGCGTGTTGGGTAGCCGATACCGCCTGGCAGTCACAGTTCCGGATGAGTACCTGCAAGGCACGCAAGAATTCTGCTAGTGATTTCCCAGGGCATTGTCGTCTTGCAGCAAGAAGGTGCCTAGCATACACCTCGTTTACAGACCTTACATATTGTCCCTTCAGCAGCATTATCGCCTCCGTATACAAGGAGGCATCCCTGATGAGAAGAAAGACTTGCGGGCTCACCCGTGCATGGAGGATCTGCTTCTTTTGGAGGTCGGTGAAGTCTTCGGTGGAGGATCCGAGGTACACTTCGAAGCAGCTTAGCCAGTGCTCGAATGTTGCAGTGGCGTCGGCTGCCTCTGGGTCCAGCTCCAGGCGATCAGGCTTGAGCGATGAATTAATCTTCGAAGTTTAGTTTATTAAATTGATATGCCATCAATGAACACACAACAAGTAGTGAACGTAACTGAGGCTTTAATAAACTAAACAGAAAGCCTCCTGGCCTCTGATCCCGAACTGGATCAGAGGCGGAGATCAGCCACCTTTATACCGGGCCCGAAGGGAGGCAGAGCCACCGGGCAGTGGTTTACCACATTACATATAATACAGTGGCCATTTACCACAATCCACATATTATACACTATAGTGGTTTACCACAGTAAATTTCTATGTTTCTGATATTCCCTCTTTCCAATACTGTAATTGTATCCCTTCACCTGTGCTCCTTTTCCAATTTTCCTGTACTTTGAGACAACTTCATCTGCTGATATGTTTATCTCCTAGACAAGCCTACAAACGTCAAAAGCCTACAAATTTCAGTGATAGCCACTGTGTGCTTTAAGTTGCACTTCTAACTCACTTCCTTAATTTCTTATGCTACATGTATTGAATTTTAATCTGCAATGGTGCCTTGAATTTTTTATGTTAATATACCACTGCTTTGTGGTTTGTTGCAGCTCCTACCAAGAGAGCAGGCACACAACATATGTATATGGTTCACAGGGCCCCTCCCTCTCAAACAGCTGGCTCATCCTAGACTTTGTAAAGCGCACAATGTACATTACCTTCAGCTGCACCAGTCCCAGCCTCGCCCACAAAGTGGAGACGTTTACCCTCCGCAGCACCTCACCTGGACAATTGCCGGAATGTGGCAACTGGGGGATTTTCACAGTAACTTCATTGCAATGTTAATGTAAGTCTACTTGTGACAATAAAAAGATTATTAGGGGCTGGTTTAGCACAGGGCTAAAGAGTTGGCTTTGAAAGAAGACCAAGGTAGGCCAGCAGCACGGTTCAATTCCCGTACCAGCCTCCTGGAATGTGGCGACTAGGGGCTTTTCACAGTAACTTCATTTGAAGCCTACTTGTGACAATAAGCAATTTTCATTTCATTTTTCATTTCACCAGGTCAACCCCTCTTTCTGCCATGCTACCAATTGCCCTCGAGGTAAGATCTCTGAAGCTTTCCAGCTTTGATCAAATGACCCAAATACTTACATTTTTTTTCTAGATGTCATTTCTGTTCTTTTTGCTCTTGCAACAAGCACCTTTTAACGTATCATACTTTAAAATACTTTTGTCCTATTTTTATTAGTTATTTTGTTATGATATCTCTCTTTCCCCCCCCTAAGTCTGTAGTGTTTCCACTAATGCTAACACCTCTGTTAACCTATTATGTGTACTTCTTATTACCCTCTATCTTGTGTTCTGTCTCTGGCCGGATGTGCCTCTTTTTATATACAGGTGCCAGGTCACATGACCTTGGTCTTGAGCCTGCATGGTGTGTCTGTACTGCCACCTGATGGTTGGAGGTCTCACACCATTCAACTATGATATGGCCCAAAAGCACATCCCCCTTCCACACAAAACATCAATATAAAATTATTATTTTTTTAAACTGATAATCAGATTTATTTGTGAGTAAAATAATTGCAGGGAATGAGCAAGTCATCGCACAAAAGGTTAATAATAAAGATCAAATTGGTTCTGAAAGTTAAAAGAAAACTATAGAATGTATATTTTACAATGACATTCAGAGAACTGTCTTATTTTTTATCTTTGTCCAAGGGCCTCATGGGTTCAAACTCTAAATCAATCAAGATCCAAGACACAATGGAATATACGACAAGATAGAATTCAACCAGCACCCCTTGACATTCAATGGCATTATCATCACTGAATCCCTCACTATCGACATCCTGGTGGCTATCGTTGACCAGAAACTGATCTGGACCAGCCATATAAATACTGTAGCTACAAGAACAGGTCTGAGACTGGGAATTCGGCAGCGAGTAACTCACCTTCTGACTCTCCAAAGTTCTTCTACCATCTACATGGCACTGTTCAGGAAGAGACATACTCTCCATTTGCCTGGATGAGCACTGTTCTTTTTTTTTAATAAACATTTTATTGAGGTATTTTTTGGTATTATAACAACACAATAAACAATGTACATGAAACTATAAACATAGTGAAAAAGCCGTCTCCCTCCCTTACAGGTCCCACCTTTATTAACCCCCTACTCTCAGCTAAACTAACCCCCCCCCCCCACTTCTGCTGACGATTAATTTTCCGCGAAGAAGTTGACGAACAGTTGCCACCTCTGGGCGAACCCTAACAGTTACCCTCCCAAGGCAAACCTGATTTTCTCCAAACAGAGAAAGCCAGAGACAGCCAGGTCTCCGACTTCGGGGGCTTTGAGTCCCTACAACCTAATAGTATCCGTCTCCGGGCTACCAGGGAAGCAAAGGCCAGAACGTCTGCCTCTTTCTCCTCCTGGATTCCCGGGTCTTCCGACACCCCGAAAATCGCCACCTCTGGACTCAGCGCCACCCTTGTTCTTAACACAGTCGACATGACATCTGCAAACCCCTGCCAAAATCCCCGAAACTTCAGACATGCCCAGAACATGTGGACATGGTTCGCTGGTCCTCCCGCACATTTTGCACACCTGTCTTCCATCCCAAAGAATCTGCTCATCCGGGCAACTGCCATGTGAGCCCAGTGAATGACCTTAAATTGTATCAGGCTGAGTCTGGCACATGTTGTAGGCGCGTTGACTCTACTCAACGCGTCCGCCCACAGACCATCCTCTATCTCTCCTCCCAGCTCCTCCTCCCACTTGCGTTTCAGCTGCTCGGTCTGCATCTCCTCTGACCCCATAAGTTCCTTGTAAATGTACGAGACGTTCCCTTCTCCTCCCCACCCTCTGGAAACTACCCTGTCCTGTATCCCTCTTAGTGGTAGGAGCGGGAAGGTTGACACCTGTTTACGTAGGAAGTCCCGTCCCTGCAGAATCCTGAATTAGTTTCCCCTCGCCAACCCAAACTTCTCCTCCAGCGCCCTCATACTCGGAAAGCTCCCCTCTATAAACATATCCCCCATCCTCTCAATCCCTGCTCTCCGCCATATCCGGAACCCCTGATCCATACTTCCTGGGGCAAACCGCTGATTATTACAGATTGGGGACCAGACCGATGCTCCCTCTGCTCCCACATGTTTCCTCCATTTCCCCAGACTCTCAGGGCCGCCACCACACGGGGCTGGTGGAGTACCATGCCGACGGGAACTGCAGAGGCGCAGTTACTAACGCCCCCAAACTGGTTCCTTTGCATGAAGCAGCCTCCATACCCTCCCATGCCGACCCCTCCCCCACCACCCACTTCCTGATCATGGCTATATTCGCCGCCCAGTAATAGTTATTAAAATTTGGCAGCGCCAGCCCGCCCTCTCCCCGACTCCACTCAAGCATTACCTTCCTTGCCCATGGGGTCTTGCCCGCCCAAACAAAGCCAGAGATCCTTTGGTTCCTTTGCCATTGCTGGCACCCTGTCCATTCTCGTAACAGCCTCCCCCGAACAGGCGCCGGAATGTGGCGACTAGGAGCTTTTCGCAGTAACTTCATTGAAGTCTACTCGTGACAATAAGCGATTTTCATTTCATTTTTCATTTCATTTTTGAGCTTGACCGGTCCAAGCCAGGGTCAATAACTGTGTTAAAGTCCCCTCCCATGACCAACTTGTGCAAGTCTAGGTCCGGTACCTTCCCGAGCATCCTCTTTATGAACTCCACATCATCCCAATTTGGCGCATACACAATTACTAATACCACCTGTACCCCCTCCAGTTTCCCACTGACTATAATGTACCGACCTCCCACATCCGAGACTAATCTACCCGCCTCAAACACCACCCGCTTATTGATCAGGATCGCGACCCCTCTAGTTTTTGAATCCAGTCCCGAGTGAAAGACCTGACTGACCCAGCCTTTCCTCAATCTAATCTGGTCAGTTACTCTAAGGTGCGTCTCCTGCAACATTACCACGTCCGCCTTCAGTCCCCTAAGATGCGCGAACACATGTGCCCTCTCAACCGGCCCATTTAACCCTCGAACATTCCAGGTGATCAGCCTAGTTTGAGGGGGGGGGGGGGGGGGGGGGGGGGGCTCCTTGCCCCCCCCCCCCCCTCGCTGATCAGTCATCCCCTTTTTTGGGCCCGCCTCCAGCCCGTGCTCCGCCCACCACCGGCCCACCCCCAGGCAGCCTCCGCTACCAACCAATATAAAATTATTTTTACAGGCAACTTTACACATTACTTTTTATGCAGATATGGCATGTTTTACAAAAAAAGTGTCCATTTGCATTCTGTGCAGAAACCATTGTATCAATTCGGTGTCTACTTCTGCAGAGTCTGACTCACTTGCTGGCTTTTTGCTTGTCTTATGCTTCGCCCTGTGTAGTTGAAAGGCCTTTGTCCAAGAGCAACATATATGCGTCAGCAGTCACTTTCACTTTTGCTTTCTGACATGGTGTTGCTTGTTACCCTGCAAGTGATCTCAATACTGGTCGGCTGACGGGATGCGGTAGTTCTGCCAGCCTTTCCTTCTTTTTTCTTTTTTCTTTCCTGGACACGGTGAAGTGTCCCTTGGTTTTCTTCTTTGTCGCGGCATCGTCGTAGCACTGGTTGTCATTATGTGGTGAGGTGTCCAAAGAGGTCACGGTGTCTCCCCATCTTTGGTCAGTGTGAGCACGTCCATTTCTACGGCTTCATCAGCATGGTGGATCAGCCCAGTTTCTGGAGTCAGCACGGAGGATGGAACTATGTTTTGTAGGCTCACCTCATCCCGGCTTGCTGGAGCATCATTGGCTTGGTCGCCATCACTGGAGATGACCATGGCTTCTGGTTGAGCTGATCCAAGCCCTGGTCTTCCAGATCAAACTCGTGGTCAGTGAAGCTGCATAATGATATGGTCATTAGGTCACCTTCAGGATCAGTGTCAGAGCCGCCTAATAATTCAACCTCCACATCACCCCACTCAGTCTCTTCATCAATATCCTCCCACTCGTCCTCAGTGTCGCCAACTGCTTGGGAGTGCGTCATTGGAGCCATTTCCAGAACTTGCGGCTGGACGTCATATCTCCGTGGCCAGTTTTTCTTAGATCGGTACAATTTCCAGGGGCTGGTTTAGCTCACTGGGCTAAATCGCTGGCTTTTAAAAAAGGCCAGCAGCACGGTTCGATTCCCGTACCAGCGTCCCCAGACAGGCGCCGGAATGTGGCGACTAGGGGCTTTTCACAGTAACTTCATTGAAGCCTACTCGTGACAATAAGCGATTTTCATTTTTTATTTCATTTCTTGTACCTCTGGTTCTCTCAAAGGCTGATGGTCAGTTGTTTCAGCAGCCTTGAATTCTGCATGCGTCATCTCCAAGCTCTCACTATCCACAGATCCAGCGCCGTCCGTGCATCCCCCGTGACCACCTCATGATTGCTTGCAGACCACCGGAGGCTTATCTCTGGAGTCTCATTTGTGCTGCCGGAGTAGAGATGTACAAGCAGCTCATAGTGTTCATCATCTTCATCATCGTCTGTAACCTCAAATGGTATTTGGCCTCAGGTTCAGCACAATCGTGAATCTTTTCACTTGAAAAATATAACTTTGCACACGGAATTACATGTTTTCGAAATAGGGCGCCAAGTTCAAAATCAGCCTTTTGTTTGGCCACTATTGCTGGTCTTAAACTTTCACTCTGTAGAACTGGAGTGGGCCTGAAGGAGTTGAAAAACGATTCCTTGGATGTGGTTCTTTTGAACTGAAATGAAAATCGCTTATTGTCACAAGTAGGCTGCAAATGAAGTTACTGTGAAAAGCCCCTAGTCGCCACATTCCGGTGCCTGTTCGGGGAGGCTGGCACGGAAATTCAACTCGCGTTGCTGGCCTTGGTCTGCTTTACAAGCCAGCTATTTAGCCCACTGTGGTTTGATTGCTTCGACCCCTGTTGGTTCGGTTTCGTTCGAGTTTTTTGGACTGTTACAATTTTGCCATCCCTCCAGTTGATTGTGCAGCCTGTGGAGCCAATGATCTGCGGTTCACCTGCGCACGATTTCAGCGGCTGTGAGTCCAACTGATACACTTTAGTGTATCATTCATGAAATACACGTTAGGACCGAATGTAATCTCCAGAGTGAAGCTCTACGGCTTGTCAATCTCTGTCTATTTAACACTCACATCTCGCAAATGCTTTAATAAGGGTTCATCATATCCTCGTATGATGTATGTTCTTCAAGACTGTTAGCCAGAATTAGAACATAGAACAGAGAACATACAGTGCAGAAGGAGGCCATTTGGCCCATCGAGTGTGCACCGACCCACTTAAGCCCCCACTTCCACCCCATCCCCGTAATCCAATAACCCCTCCTAACCATTTTGGACACTAAGGGTAATTTAGCATGGCCAATCCACCTAACCCGCACGTCTTTGGACTGTGGGAGGAAACCGGAGCACCCGGAGGAAACGCACGCAGACACGGGGAGAACGTGCAGACTCCACACAGACAGTGACCCAGCGGGGAATCAAACCTGGGACCCTGGAGCTGTGAAGCCACAGTGCTAACCACTGTGCTACCGTGCTGCCCATTGTGGAATGCTTGCCGGCAGTTCAGTCCCTAAGCCTGGTTTGTTGACTTCCACTAGGATTTCTTCTAAATCCTCATACACCGTGCACACCGTAATGCCTTGGAGTGATTCACTGTGTTCAGGTGACCAGCCATCCCCAAGGAGATTTAACCGCTCGACTAGATTCAAGGTTTCACACGATTTTACACCAATTAATGAGTCCATATCCAAATCTACAATGTGAAAGAATATTGTATGCTTTATGGCTGCGACTGAGAGCACTGATTCACAAACATCAAAAGTCTATCACGTCCTGTGCCGAAGTCTATCATGATTCCTGACCAATTCGCAAAGTCTCGCTTCACATATAGTTTCTGCAAAACATGCCGATTTATTAGGTTCGCTGGCGCTTTAGGGTCAAAGTCACACCGTATTAAAGTATCACTGAGCATTATACGAACGTGAAATTGACAGAACCTTCTGATTGTCCTCATGCTTTGATCTGTTTGTGCTTCCATCTTTGTTTCTGTTCACCCTTTGATTTCTCGGCGTGATGAGATCAATGTAAACTTGTTCTTCTGTGTTGATTTCATTCATCATATGCACCTCTCATGCATGATCTATGGTGGAACACGCAAAGCATTACTTTGCAAAGTTCCCCACATGACCACACCTGGAACAGGCTTTTCCGCAAGCCGGGCATTGCCGTGGGGCATCTCGAGTGCCACATTTTTTGGACAAGATTGCGGCGGCGCCTGTCAGCCAGCTAAAATGGCCACCGACATTGGGACCACATTTCTTTATGACGTGCATCACAGTACTAAAGGCGCTGGCTTCTTTGTACATTTTGGCTCCAAACCTTTTTGTGCAGAGTGCGCCTATTCTTTGCCCAGCAATCTCGCTCGCCTGGCAAATCTTCACTGTCTTTTTCAGCACTAAATCTTCCTCCCGCAATAGTATCGCGCAAAGCTTTTCATCAAGCACACCATAGACAATTTGGTCACGGTTTAATGAGGATTTTAAGTCACCGAAGTTACGTGACCTGGCATTCAACCTCAGGTCTGTGCCAAAACTATCAAATGATTCGCCAGTTCTCTTGGTACGCATACGAATCATATAGGGCTCAAACGTTTCATTCTTCTTGGGGGAATACTTGTCAAAGATACTTGTCAAAGCGCTTCATCAAAGTTCTTCCGATCCCCCTCACATTCAAAGTCAAATGAGTTATATAATTTGAGCGCTTGTGGACCTGCCACTGTCCACAGCAGCAACGCGATTTGCCTTTCATCAGGCTGGGCCTGCAGCTCTCCCATGCTCCCTCTAGTGCTTGCTCAGTTGTATTGCATCTACACATATCTACAATCACCAAATCCCCCCTTTTTTCTTTACATATTTTCTGTACATCGTTAAAGAAAATTGTACAAAACAGTTAGAATACTTACGATATGTGTATCTATACAAGTGATGGTGCTATTGCATATTTTACAAAGCCAATTTATATTTATGAGTCCAATCTTAATAAAAACATTTATGAGTCCAAACTTGAGAAATTTGTTCATTGAATTTTTTCTTTTCCGTTGTTGACGTGGTGATATTGATATTGCAACTCCGTTGTGAATGTTGTCGGTGTTATTTTAAGTAACCAATACATTATCCCGAGGTATTTGCATGGTCGAACCACTGATGTTGACTGACGTGGACTTTTTTCTGTGCTTGTGGTATCGATTTAGTAAGTCATCAGCCTTGAAAGCTGGTGTGCTTGCTTGTTCTGGAGCAGATGTGAGTTTGTGAGATTCGTTGTCATCCCATGGCATGTTTGTAGTCTTGTCATTGTATTGCAGTGTGCTGTGGCATTGTCCTTCATGTGCAGAGTTGTACCATTTTGTACAAGTCATAGTTTCATTATTGTTGTTTCTGTCTTTGATGTTTTCGTTGTCGTTCTTGGTGTTTTTGTCGTTTCTGTCTTGGTTCTTGTCGTGCTTGTTGTTGTCTTTGTTATGCTTCTTGGTGTTTTTGTTGTTCTTCTTGTAGTTTTTGTTGTTGCTGTTGTTCTTGTTTCTGCAGTGCTTCTTGCGATTTTTGTTGTTCTTATCGCGCTTCATGTTGCTTTTGTTCTTGCTGTTGTTGTTTTTCTTGTTTCTGCTCTGCTTCTTGTGGTTGTTGTTTTTCTTGTTCTGCTCAATGAGTGTCCCGTGTGGATTATTTGAGTCATTGTCACAGTTATTGGTGCGAGTGTCCTTTGTGGTGTCTGTTGCATCGAGCGTTTTGTCTAGAGAATGGTGAGAATGATCTGATGTTGCATTGATGCTGGTGACATCAGTCATTTGTGGTGGATTTGCTTCCTCTTCCTTGGTGCTCCTCTTCTGGAGTAATTTGTGGGGGATTTAATTCATCTCCTTTGCTTTCTTGGTGCTCATCTTCTGGAGTCAAGTTCTTACTTTGACTCTTCTGGAGTCAAAATCTTCATGGTTTCTATTGACGTGGTCTCTCTGGACTCTTGGGTGGCCCTACTCTGTGCTTCTGTACAGACAAGCTGAGAACCGTCAGTCTCGCTGTGATCCTGCACCTCCTGTATGTCGAGTGTGATCACCTTGTTACTGTTTTCGCATGCAGTGGGTAGATTTACATTGTCTACTTCTTGATTATGTGAGCTTGGTAGACTTTCATAGTCTGCTTGCGGTTACTCAGAGACAGTGGGTTGACGTTCATGCATGGTATTCGCTAGGGAGTGTTTGCTTGCTTCCATTTTGGAGTCTTTCAACGAGCTGTCTGTGGAGGCTCGCGTCACTCTCTTTGTGGAGTCTTTCATCACTCTCCCTGTGGAGCCTGTCATCGTTCTCTCTGTGGAGTCTTTCTGTGCTTTCTGTGTGGTGTCATCTTCGTCTTGGGTATTGCTGTCATCCAATGTATCGACGATCTGCCCTGGCACCATGGTGTTGGATTCATCTACCACGAGTAGAGTCGTGTTGAGCTTTGCGACCGTGTTGCTGATGCTGTGATCAGCATATCCGAATAACTCAGCCATGTCTGAGTAGTATTGTTCGAAAAACAAATCATCTTTTTTTGCTTCAGATTTTTTTTGTTCTCTTCACTTTGGGTGGTGCAGACTGCTTGTTCCAGGGTGTTGTAAGAGTTATTTTCAACTGCTGGTGTAAGTTCAGGCGTTTTTCTGTCTTTTGAGGTAAGAAAATTGTGTTTTACAGCTTTAAGTATCTTCTTGTTAATTTTCGGGCATTTCCCTTTTAAGTGGGCGTGGTCTGGATCCTCAGGCGTCATGACGCTCGTGACATCATGCGTAGGAATCGATTGCGCATGCGCAAATCGGCCTTCCTTTAATGTGCGGTTTTGTGTCCACTGCGCATGCGCGGCTTGCACATGCGCATAACGATCCGCGACCAAAACGTTTTGAGACTGCGCATGCGCAGCTTGCGCATGCACAGAACGCAAAATGGGTGATTGTAACTGCACCTGCACGGCTTCTGTTTCCTGCGCATGCGCAGATTTTCGTCCTTTATGGCCCCGAGACTGTAAAATGTGCTCCGGCGCCATTTTACAGCAGATTTCAGCGTTTTTCTTCCTGAAAAGTGTAAGTTACTTCTTCCTTTTGATCTCAACTGGATTTCAGCGTTTTGTCTATGTGAGAAGTTCAAGTTACTTATTCCTTTTGATCTGTACTTTTCACTCGCGATTTCTAGACTGAACCCTTTCTGTTCTAATAGTGATTGTTTGAGTTTTGCATCACTCAGTCCCTGTGCAGTTTGGCCTCTGAGCATACAGTGCTGTTCAAATTCCATACAGTACTCTTCAAATTTTTTTAGTATTATTTGTAAGTTGTTGCTGTGTTCAGCTTTCGAGTATTTAAAGCCATTATATACTTCTCTAGCTTCATGTCCTGCGATGAGCAGTGCTATTTTCATTTTGTCTGAGGCTGCTGCTAAATCATTAGCTATGATATATATATCGAACACTTGTTTAAATCTTTTCCAGACATTACTTACATTACCGGTTAGGTCCAGCTGAGGTGGGGTTCCAACCCACATCATCGACTAAGCGAGGTCTTCCCAAGTCAAATGCCCGGTAGGAGTTCTTCTTGCCATTTTGGTCTTTCTGTGTCTGCAGCTGAGTAATCTTGTAGTAAGCATCTGAAGTCACTCCTGGGTACCATGTGTTGTTCCTTGTGTCTTAATAAAGCTCGTAGTCTCAAAGTTGGAGTAGATGCTTTATTGTGGTTTTTGTTCTGTCTTCAGAGCTTAACTTACAGCTACCTCAAGTGCTGCCTGCCTATGTCTTGCTCCCTGTCTCTTGCTACCAGTTCTCCCTTCTGTGAAGTGTGCCCTCACTTCCTGTCCCTCTGTATTTATACAGTAGTCCCCCGTTATACCGCGCTCCACAATACCGCAGTTCGCGATATACGGCAGGGGGGCTTATGGACCCCAACTGTCAGCTACCCTCTCCGGATCAAAGTGAGCCGGCCGCTGAAATTGACACTGCCGGCTGCTCTCTCCCTCCAATCAGCCGGCAGTGTCAATTTCAGCGGCCGGCTCGCTTTGATCCGGAGAGGGAAGCTGCTCTCTCACTGAAACAATCAGCCGGCCGCTGAAATTGACACTGCCGGCTGCTCTCTCCCTCCAATCCAACTTTTAAGTTGTTAAAAATGCAGCAGCGCTTGTTTTAATTAGATCCACGATGGGGGTTTTAAATTTATTTTAAAATCTATGCATGCACTTCCCATTGTGAGTCTACGGGGGTCTGACCTCTCCCCCCGCCCCCCGTAGACTCACAATGGGAAGCGCATGCATAGATTTTAAAATAAATTTTAAACCCCCATCGTGGATATCTGCGGCTCGGATGCAACGCGGGTGGCGTCTTGGACCCCAACACCCGCGTTATAAAGGGGGACTACTGTAGCTCTCCCGTGCTCCCTCTAGTGCTTGCTCAGTTGTATTGCATCTACACAGATCTACAATCACCACAGGCATAGCACCCCAACTCTTGTTCTTGTACAGGATCACAATCTTTACATCATGCATATCCAGGCGCACTGCCCTTCCCTCCAGCAGAGGCAGAAATGTTCATACAGATGCTGCAAGAGTGCCGGTTTCCCATGCTTGATGAGTTCAGGGGGTAGAGCACCAGACCTTGAGGTTTGTCCATTGCAAGCATAAGAACATAAGAACTAAGAGCAGGAGTAGGCCATCTGGCCACTCAAGCCTCTCCGCCATTCACTGAGACCATGGCTGATCTTTTGTGGACTCAGCTCCACTTTCCGGCCTGAACACCATAACCCTTTATTCCTTTATTCTTCAAAAAACTATCTATCTTTATCTTGAAAACTTTGGCGATTTCTCCCTCTGCTTCCTGGGGAAATCTGTATTGTCGCTGGGGTTTAGGGTCAGGTCTTGTAACATGAACGGATCCAGTCATTCTGCCACAGTCGTGCCTGTGACTGGCAAATGCTGATTGGTTGCTGTTTAAAACTGCCCTAACCTGTCTGTCTGTGGAGAGCGTGGTCGGATCAAGGCAATAATCTCCTACTGCGCTAATCCTGTTTTCGTACTCACCTACTGTGAGCGTTGCGGGGGGTCTTTCAGACCTTTCCATTCGCCAGAAACACTGATTGACTGGGTCGAACGACAGGCTGTGTGTATTCATGAAATCAATTCCGAGTATGTGTTCTGCTGTGTGGGGCAGATCTACTAGAACAATGGGGTGTCTGGTGGAGATATTCCCTAGCTGGATGGGTACAGGGGCTGTAATGTGTCCCTGCTGTGAGTGGCCTGTAAAGCCGCTGAGTGTGATTGTGGCTGTAGTGGGCCACGTGTCCTTTTGGAACATGGTGGAGGAATTTATGGTCGTGCGGGACCCTCCTGTGTCCCAGAGTAATTCTATGGGCTGTCCCCGAATTTTCGCTGTGACTACCGGTTGTCCGGATCTGTCCCAGAGGGTGTCACAGACCCAAGTGGGGGAGCCCAAACACCGTCAGTCCGTTCCGTCCACATTGGTCTGTCCTGACTGCGTCCCTATACTGTGAATGGGCTTGCTCTATTCATGTTCAGAGTGCCTGTCGGTTGACTTCTCTGAGATTTCTGTGGTGCCTTGCATTCTCTAGCAAAATGTCCTAACTGTCCGCAGTTAAAACATTCCTGTGACTTCTGAGGGGGGCTGTTCTATCCCTCATTTACCCATGCGGGGTTTTGGTGCGCTCGTACTGCTTGAATGTCTACCTCGGTTTGCGCCTCCTCGGGCTTCTTAAATGCTGTCTTACCATGAATAGATTGCTCCCAAGCGCGGGACAATCTTTTCAAGACCCATTTTTCATTATGGGCCTCTTCTGAGGGGTCGTAATTAGAGCAGGCTTTCTGTCCTGCCTCTGTGATGTGGGAGATAATAGTGCGGGTCCATTTAACCATGTTATCTTGGGTCAAATGTGCGCGGTCTAATTCACCGAAAACTGCAGTGAAGTGAATCCACAGCCTTCCTGCAAATGCTGTGGGGTGTTCGGTCTTTTTCTGCCAACATCTGTTTAGGCCTTCAACTGGGTCTCCTCTGTTATACCCTATCGCATCCAAAATAGCTGTATGCATTTCCTCGAGGGTGCCTCCTCCAACGTTCTGTGGGTTGGGGAGGGCTGCTACTACTGATGAGTCTAAACTCAAAACTGTGAGCTTAACCTGCTCTCGCGCATCAAGGCCGTACATGGTCGCCTGCTGTTTAACTTTCACAAAGAATTGGTGGGGGTCTGAAGTGGGGAGGAATGGGGTGATTTTCTCACACACGTCCCTTAGTTGAGTCACGGTTAAGGGGGTGGTGTAAGTGATCTCGGGTGCGCCGTCTGTGGTTGTTTTTCGTTGGGTGGTGACTGGGTTCATTGGTGCTGGTGCTATCTGATCTGTGGGGGGCTGGGGCGCTTTCCTTTTCTGCTGCGTTTCTAGCGCACATGTTCCCTGAACATATCGCTGCGCTGTCTCGCTTAACTCCTGCCAATCTGGTGCATTCTCTTCCTCTAGTTGCGTTCCAAAGGTATCTTGGAAGCCATTCTGCACAGAAAGCAGAGATTGCAGCTCCGCAATCTGCTTCCTACACTTTGCATGGTCCACTGTGCTTTGCCTCTGCTCTGTGGTGGCACCATGGAGTGCTCTTAAAGCTGCCTTCAGGTCGCTGCACTGCTTCTTCAATGCCTCTACCTGCTTTTCTGATTCCTGTCTTATCAAGACTGCACGCTGCACATCCTGATAGGCTTTTTCAGATTGTACTTGGGAGCTGCTCAGATGGGCTAGACAAGACTGGTGTGTCCTCTTGGCATCATCCAACTCTCTATACTTATATGCCAACTTCTTTCTAATTCTAGATTCCCTCTCTCTATATCACTGACATCCACTTTACTCATGCGATGCCTTTCCTCTAACTCTGTGCGGAGCGTCCTGACGACATCCTCTGTGCCTCGCAATTGTGCCAAGCAGGACACAATTGCCATCAGCTTACGTGCTTTACCTAGATTCCTTTTATGAATTGCGCTCAGGTCCTCCCACCAAGTGTGTCCTATACTCCCGGGGCCTGTTTCCTCATTCGAACAGAATTCGCTCCAAAGGGGCCATCCTTTCCCTTTGAGGTATTTCCTGATCTCTTGTTCCCAAACGGGACACTGACCTACTCTGCTGGTTGCTGCGACCACAAACTCTTGGGGGTGCATGAGGCGTTCCATTGCCTGCATGGCCATCTCTTTCTCAATGGTCTTGCTTAAATTTAGAACAAGGGATGCTAAGGCGGTGTTATAAATTACGGGTACGGCTTTTGCTATTTTCCTAAGTATAAACTCCCGATAGTTTGTCGCAACAAAAATCTCTCGGTTTTACCTTATAACCCTGTTAGTTACGCATGCAAAAACACACTTCCGAATTGTGAGGATTGATGTGAACTACTTGAACACTTGTGGTTTTTCCTTTTCCCAATTGGATTTCTGATTCAAATTGCTGGGTTCTCTCGGAGTGGGGGGGCCACTTCTAGTCGAGTCCCGGCGGAGTCGCCACTAAATGTTGCTCATTCTGGGTGAGTGTGCTTTACACTCAATTTTATTCCTTAGCTCTAGAGTCGCCAGGTATCCTTATGATACCGCCACGAGGTTTAAGTTCAAGTCAATGACTCAATACACCAGTTGGTAAGTTCAAACAAGACACGTTTATTATTACACAGTTATTTGCTACTCATGCATATAATACTAAGACTAAACTGTTCCTACCACTACTAGGCCAATACTTATCTGAAATAAGGGAACTGCCGGATCAGGGAACAATGGCCTCTTGCTTTGTCCTGGATCCGCAGGCTTCCAGTTGGTGTGGACTAAAGGGGTCAGGAGTGTCTACTCTCATAGCGTGCATTGTATGACACTTACTTGTCAGTGTAGCAATTGGCCAGGCCTCTCCTTCTCACGTCCAAGTTCCTGGAGAGCTGCTGCAAAGGTGTTCTGCTGGGAGGGCCAGCTAAAAGCGAGGAGGGCTGGCTAAGAGAGAGAGCTGGGGTCAGGGTCTCTGTCTTATACTGTTTTGGGTTTCGCGCCCATCTGGGCGGACCCTCTATAAACTTGCAATCGATTGGGTCTCTTCCCAATCGATTGATTTGAATTTCCCCAATAACGGGGCTGTTCCTCGATCACTGGGCGGTTCTTGGGGCTGTTTGTATCTTATTGTCCGGGACGCCGAAGAGTCTAGCTTGGCCTTTGTTATTCTTAATTGTGTCCATTGTGCCCGGGAATCGTTCAATTAATATGCGCAGCTTGTTAGTTTCTATGCGGTCTAGTTTCTTCACAGACAGAATCCACAGAGAGGTTCTGCAACCTGCTTGCCTCTCTGACATTGTCCAATTCTCCCTGCATAGAACTCAATGTTCCATTTTATGTCGGGAAGTGGCCAGCTTCAGTGGCTACAACTGTGAGCTAGAACAGGTAAGGATGGCAGATTTTCTTCCTCAAAGGAGAGAAGGTGGCTCAGTGAAAAAGAAGCCATTTCAATTCCAGATTTCATTCATTTACGAGCTGGCAAGACACGTTGATATGCCATCAATAAATACACGACGAGTGATGAACGTAACTGAGGCTTTAATACACTAAACAGCAAGCCTCCTGGCCTCTGGTCCCGAACTGGGTCGGAGGCGGAGACTAGCCACCTTTATACATGAGCCCGAGGGGACTAGCCACAGGCGGAGCCAGCCGGGACAAGCCCAGGCATGTAACACACAATACAATGCAATACAGTGATTTACCACATTCGGCCTCCTGTTTAAAAAAAGAGTCCAGCGGAGGTGAAATGGTCTTAAAGGTCAAGTCTGTCGGGGGCCTTGACCTTCCGCCGTGATCTCCTCAGTCCCGGCTGTGGTGTGGGCACCGGTGTCGAGACTTGCACATCCGGGAGCGTGTTGTCCTCTTCTTCACCCAGTTGTTGAGTCGGTGGAGGGAGGGGGGGTGGTGGTGTATGGGCGGAGATGGTGGTGAGGGTCGCCGGTGGGCCTGTGGGTGCCAGTTCGTGAGGTAGGTGGGCAGGGGTGGGGGAAGACAGTGTAGGGTCGGAGGTGGTGGTGATGGTCGCTGGGGAACCTGCAGGTGCCAAATCCCGAAGGGAGACTGTGTCCTGTCGCCTGTCCTGATTTGCCACGTAGGCATATTGTGGATTTGCATGGAGGAGCAAGACCTTCTCAATGAGGGGGTCAGATTTATGGCTCCTCGCATGCTTCCAGAGGAGGACGAGCCCTGGGACTGCCAGCCGGGATGGGAGTGAGACCCCGGAGGTGGACTTCCTGGGGAAAGCAAACATACGCACGTGAGGAGTCTCGTTGGTGGCTGTACAAAGGAGTAACCGGATGGAGTGGAGCGCATCGTAGAGGACCTCCTGCCAGCAGGTGACTGGGAGACTTCTAGACCGTAGGGCCAGGAGGACGGCCTTCCAGACCGTTGCGTTCTCCCTCTGCACCTGTCCATTCCCCCGGGGGGTTGTAGCTGGTCGTACTGCTGGAGGCAATGCCCTTGCTGAGCAGGAACTGACGCGACTTGTCGCTCATGAAGGAGGATCCCCGATCACTATGGATGTAGGCGGGGAACCCGAACAAGGTGAAAAGTCTGTGCAGGGCCTTGATGACGGTGGCAGAGGTCATGTCAGGGCATGGGATGGTGAAGGGGAATCATGAATACTCATCAACAATGTTGAGGAAGTAGGACTTCCGGTGGCGGCCATGGAGGAGTAGGTCGCGCATTTGGCAGCTCCCGTCTGGAATGGACTCTCGGACCTTTTTTCAGTTTTCACTGACGTTTTGGGGCAGATTGGTGAAGCGAACACTGCCAAAAGGATTACCTCTCTGTTGTATGGATAGCTGGACCAGGAATGGCTGGGTGAAGCGTTTAATTCCCAACAGACAGAAGCGTGCGGAGCGGGCGCCGAGGCACGGCATGGCGGCCGGTATAGACCAGGGTGCATGGGCGCAGTGATCACAGGAGCAACAGGAGTTCCTTAGGGGCTGCTTTGCTGATCTTAAAAAGGACATGCTGGCCCCAATGAAGGCATCAATAGACCAAATGATTGCAACTCAGGCGACACAAGAGAAAGTGATGAAGGAGATGGAGAAAAAGCTATCCGACGATGAGGACGAGTTGGTCGTATTGGCCCTCAAGGTGGAGGCACAGGATGACCTCCACAAGAAGTGGCAGGAGAGGCTGGAGGACCTAGAAAACAGGTCCAGGAGACAGAACTTGAGAATTGTGGGCCTCCCTGAAGGTATGGAGGGGTCGGATGCGGGAGCATTTGTGTCCAAGATGCTGGAGACGCTGATAGGGACAGGGGTAGTCCCTCGACCCCTGGAGCTGAATGGGGCGCACAGAGCCCTTGCAAGGAAGCCCAAGGCGAATGAACCACCGAGAGCCATGGTGGTGAGATTTCATTGCTTCTCGGACAAGGAACTTGTCTTCCAGTGGGCAAAAAAAGAACGGAGCAGCAGGTGGGAGAACAGCGTGATACACATCTACCAGGACCTGGGTGCGGAGCTGGCCAAGAAGTGTGCTGGATTCAACAGGGTGAAGGCGACCCTCTTCAGCAAGGGGGTTAAATTTGGGATGCTACACCCAGTGAGGCTATGGGTCACGTACAAGGAACGGTATCAGTATTTTGAGATGCCGGACGAGGCTTGGACATTCGTCAAATAGGAAAAGCTGGACTCAAATTAAAGGACAGTTAAGCTTTGGTGGAATGCGGCGGTGGGGCTGGGTAACACGGTACCATTTCTAATATAAGATTGTATACAATGTTGGGTGCGTGTAAGGGCTGTGGTGGTGGCTGGAGGGTGCAGTGTTTTCGGCAAATTTGAGATACGGAGGGGGGAGGGGGCCCTCTACTTAGTGCAATTTTTCGGGAAGTTGGAGCCTTGGTTCAACAAGTATCTCCTCACGGAGCAATGTTAGTGTCTTCTGTTTATTTTTCATTTCATATTACTATTTACTCACTGGGGCTGCAGAGGTAGTTTAATTGGTTTATTCATGTGAGGAGAAGGGTCCGGACAATGAGGCGACAGTCTGATTGGTGCCAGGAGCGGGAGCTGCCGGGGTCAGCATGGGTCAGCTGACTCGCGAAAGCGTAGTGGGGGGTGAGCAAGTGCCAGCTGGTGCTTGGCGGGGGGTTTTGGGTCGTGGGGCTGTTGGGGGGAGGGGGGGGGGAGATGCTGCTTTGCTGACAGAGTAGGTATCAATTTCGGGGTACCAATTGAGGGTCGGGGGCGGTGGCTCCCTGTGGGGGTGTTCGAGGAAGTGGAGGGCACAGGTTCGAGGTTGGCCAAGGGCGATGGCTAGTCGGCGGGAGGGGGGGTTAGCCCCCCCTTAGCCCCCCCCCACCCCCCCCCGGTCCAGGCTGATCACGTGGAATGTGAGGGGTTTGAATGGGCCGGTCAAAGGAGCACGCGTGTTCGCGCATCTAAAGGGGTTAAAGGCAGACGTAGCAATGCTTCAGGAGACACATTTAAAGCTCGCAGATCAACGAGATTGAGTAAGGGATGGGTAGGCCAGGTGTTCCATTCGGGGCTGGATTCGTAGACCGGGGGGTAACAATTCTGATCAGTAAGGGTGTGGCATTCGAGGCTGGGAGAATTGTGGTAGATAAGGGGGGCAGGTATATAATGGTGAGTGGAAAGTGGGAGGGGTCCGAGTGGTGTTTGTGAACGTCTAAGGTCCGAATTGGGATGATGTGGAATTTATGAGACGCATGCTCGGCCAAATCCCGGACTTAGAGTCACACAACCTGATCATGGGGGAGACTTTAACACGGTCATTGACCCCGAGCTAGACCGGTCGAAGTCCAGGACAGGGAAGCGACCAGCAGTGGCTAAGGAACTGAAGGGTTTAAGGTTTATTGCCACATAGACCTCTTTGTCTTGAGCAGGGCGTTAATCCCAAAAGTGGCGGGGACAGAATACTCAGTAATCACAGTCTCGGACCATGCCCCGCACTGGGTGGACCTGCGGCTTAGTGAGGAGAGAGGGCAGCGCCCACGCTGGAGACCGGATGTGGGGTTGCTGGCGGACAAAGAGGTTTGCGGGCGGATAAGCAGGAACATCCAGGATTACCTGGAAACAAACTATACGGGTGAGGTAGCAGCGGCAACAGTCTGGGAGGCTCTGAAGGCAGTTGTCATAGGGGAGGGCATCTCAATTCGATCCCATGGGGAAAAGAGAGAAAAAGCGGAGAGGGAGAGACTGGTGGAGGAGATACTCCGAGTGGACAGGAGATACGCAGAGGCCCTCGAGTAGGGGCTACTGAGGGAGCGGCGGAGTCTGCAGGCGGAGTTTGAACTGCTGACCACAGGAAAAGCGGTAGCACAGCTGAGGAAGGCAAGGGTGGCAGTCCATGAGTACGGGGAGAAAGCGAGTAGAATGCTGGCAGACCAACTGCGAAAGAGGGAGGCGGCCAGGGAAATCGGGGGAGTAAAGAATAAGGAGGGTAACATGGTCTTGGATCCGGGGGGGTGAACGGAGTCTTTAAGGAATTCTATAGTAAACTATACGAGTCGGAGCCCCCGACAAGAGCGGAAGGGATGAGGCAATTTTTGGACCAGTTGAGGTTTCCAAAGGTGGAAGAGGACCTGGTGGAGGGGCTGGGGGCCCCGATTGAATTGGAGGAGATTGTCAAGGGTAAAGCCCCGGGACCGGACAGTTACCAGGTATCTATAAGAAATTTTCGGAAATATTGAGCCCACTCCTGATGAGGACCTTCAATGAGGCTAGCGAGAAAGGAACCTTCCCCCCAACAATGTCACAGGCTTTGATCTCTCTCATTCTGAAACGAGGGAAGGACCCGGAACAGTGCGGGTCATACAGGCCGATTTAGCTTTTAAACGAGGATGCCAAATTGCTAGCTAAGATTCTGGCCACAAGAATTGAGGATTGCGTCCCAGAGGAAGACCAGACTGGGTTTGTTAAAGGCAGACAACTCAATACCAATGTCCAGAGACTTTTGAATATTATTATGATCCCCTCAGAAGGAGGGGAGGCGGTGGTGGTAACAGCGATGGGCGCAGAGAAAGCCTTTGACCGGGTGGAGTGGGAGTACCTGTGGGAAATGCTGGGGAGGTTCAGTTTTGGCGAGAGCTTTATTGGCTGGGTGAAATTGCTGTACCAGGCGCCTGTAGCAAGTGTATATACAAACCGGCTGAGGTCGGTGTACTGCGAGCTTCACCGGGGAACGAGGCAGGGGTGTCCCCTCTCACCGTTACTATTTGCCCTAGCTATAGAACCACTAGCTATGGTGCTGAGAGCCTTGAGGAACTGGCGGGGACTGGTTCGGGGTGGGGGGGATAGAACATCGGGTGTCGCTATACACGGACGATTTGCTCCTGTACATTTCGGACCCTGTGGAGGGGATGGGGGAGGTACTAGTCTGGAAGCTTTGATAACGGCTCCTTTGCCGTTCTCGCTGACCCGTTACTCCACAAGTCCGGTGGTGGTGGTGACACTGCGGATCTGGGGACAGTGGAGGAGGTACAAGAAGGTGGAGGGAGCGTCGGTCTGGACCCCGATATGCAACAACCACAGGCTTGTCCCGGGTAGGATGGATGGTGGGTTCGAGAGCTGGCAGAGGGCAGGCATCAGAAGGATGGGAGATCTGTTCATAGACAGAAGCTTTCCCAGTTTGAAGGCGCTAGAGGACAAATTTAATCTGCCGCCAGGAAACGCCTTTAAATATCTGCAAGTACCAGCCTTCCTGAAAAAACAGGCAGTGGCCTTTCTGACGCTGCCGCCACTGAGGATACAGGACAGGGTGGTCTCCGGCACCTAGGTGGGGAGGAGAAGATGTTGGATATCTAGCAGGAACTACAGGAGGCGGAGGAAACCCCGGTGGAGGAGCTCAAGGGCAAGTGGGAGGAGGAGCTAGGTGAGGAGTTGGAAGCGGGTCTGTGGGCAGAGGTCCTGGGCAGGGTTAATTCCTCATCATGTGCCAGGCTCAGTCTAATTCAATTTAAGGTGGTCCACCGGGCACACATGACGGCAGCAAGAATGAGCAATTTTTTGGGGTAGAAGACAGTTGTATGAGGTGCAAGGGTAGCCCTGCAAACCATGTCCACATGTTTGGGCATGCCCGGAGCTTAGAGAGTTCTGGCAAGGGTTCGCGAGGGCAATGTCCAAGGTGCTTAACACACGGGTGGTGCCGAGTCCCGAGACAGTGATCTTTGGAGTGTCGGAAGACCCGGGTGTTCAGGGGGTGAAAGAGGCCGACGCCTTGGCCTTTGCCTCCCTAGTAGCCCGGAGACGGATTTTATTAATGTGGAGGGACTCGAAGCTCCTGAGTGGAGACTGGGGTTAACGACATGGCTGGGTTTCTCAGCCTAGAGAAAATAAAGTTTGCCTTAAGAGGGTCTACGCTAGGGTTCTCTCGGAGGTGGCAGCCGTTCGTCGACTTTCCTCGGGGAAAATTAAAATGTCAGCAGCAGCAGCAATCCGTGGGGGGGGGATGAGTGCTTCATTGGGATGGAGTGGGAAGACTGGGTCGCGTGGGGTAATGTCTATTTAATTGTTATTGTATATTCTCTTTTTGCACTATGTTAATGTTCACTCTAGTTTGTTTTATTATTGTTACTACTGTTTTATTATGAAAAATTCTGCAAAACCTTAATAAAAATACTGTTTAAAAAACAAATGTTGAGGAAGTACACATTACGATTCGTGGAGGGGAGGGGCCCTTTGAAATCGATGCTGAGGCGCTCAAAGGGGCGAGAGGCCTTTACCAGGTGCACTCTGTCTGGCCGATAGAAGTACGGCTTGCACTCCGCGCAGACCTGGCAGTCCCTGGTCATGGTCCTACCTCCTCGATGGAGTAAGGCAGGTTGCGAGCCTTGACGAAGTGAAAAAAACGGGTGACCCTCGGGTGACAGAGATCATAGTGGAGGACCCGGAGTCGGTCAACTCCGCTGGCACATGTACCGTGGGATAGTGCATCTGGGGCTCATTGAGCTTCCCAGGTCGAAAAAAGATAATGTAGTTGTAGGTGGAGAGCTTGATCCTCCACCTCAGGACCTTGTCATTCTTGATCTTGCCCTGCTTTGTGTTATTGAACATGAAGGTAACCGGCCGTTGGTCAGTGAGTTGAGTGAATCGTCTGCCGGCCAGGTAATGCCTCCAATGTTGCACAGCTTCTACAATAGCTTGGGCTTCCTTTTCGACGGAGGAATGCCGAATCTCGGAGGCATGGAGGATACGGGAGAAGAAAGCCACGGGCCTGCCCGCCTGGTTGAGGGTAGCGGCAGAGCAAAGTCCGACGCATCGCTCTCCACCTGGAATGGGATAGACTTGTCCACAGTGTGCATCGTGGCTTCGGCAATATCTACCTTGATGCGATTGAAGGCCAGTCGGGCCTCAGTCATCAGGGGAAAAATGATCGATTTGATAAGTGGACGGGCCTTGTCCGCATAATTGGGGACCTACTGGGCATAGTACGAGACGTACCCTAGGCATCTCTTCAGGGCCTTGGGGCAGTGGAGGAGGGGGCGCATGGGGCAGGAGGGGGCGTATGCGGTCGGGCCCGAGGACTCTGTGTTCCACGACGTAGTCGAGGATGGCGAGGCGGGTTGTGCGGAAAATGCATTTTTCTTCATTACAGGTGAGGTTCAGGAGTTTAGCGGTGTGGAGGAAGTGCCGGAGGTTTTTGTCATGGTCCTACTGGTCATGGCCGCAGATGGTGACATTGTCTAAGTACAGGAACGTGGCCCACAGCCTGTACTGGTCAACCATTCGGTCCATTTCTCTTTGGAAGATCGAGACCCCATTGGTGACGCTGAAGGGGACCCTGAGGAAGTGGTAGAGGCAGCCAACTGCCTCGAAGGCAGTGTATTAGCGGTCCTCCGGGCGGATAGGGAGCTGGTGGTACACGGACTTCAAGTCAACTGTGGAGAAGACTCAACACTGCGCAATCTGGTTGACCATTTCAGATATGTGGGGGAGGGGGTACGCATCTAGCTGAGTGCACCGGTTGATGGTCTGACTGTAATCGATGACCATCCGGTGCTTCTCCCCAGTCTTGACGACCACCACTTGGGCGCTCCAGGGGCTGTTGCCAGCCTCAATGTTCCCCTCTCGCAGGAGTTGCTAGACCTCCGACCTGATAAAGGCCCTGTCCTGGGCACTGTGTCGTCTGCTCCTAGTAGCGACAGGTTTACAATCCGGGGTGAGGTTAGCAAAGAGTGATGCACGATCAATTGCACGAAAGACTCAGATTGGTACAACTGTGGCTTTATTATAGTCAGATGCGTGGCCTCCTACTGCAGCTGGCGAAGTGGCTGATCAGGGGAGGACACGCATATTTATACAGCTCCTTGTGGGCGGAGCTAGCCGGCAGGGGCTACCGGCGAACCTGTAGTGCAGGTCCTACCTTGCATCCCCTAATACAGGTGCACACAGTGGTTCACCACATTCACCCCCTGTTAAAAATGAGTCCGGCAGGGGTTGTGTGGAACTATATACAGTTTTGCAAATAATTTAGTGGGGAGGGAAAAAATGTCCATTTTGATGGTCCGGTGCCCGTCAGAGGTTAAGTCGATCCGGTGCTTTGACGGTTTGCTGGGAGCGACGTAACGGTGGCGACGATGTCGGTGCTGGTGACGCCGACGTTGGTGCTGGCGGTGTTGGTGCTGGCCAGTAGTCGGATGACCCCAGGAGTGTGCCGAAATCTTCCTCGTTCTCTTGCGTGGGCAGGGGAAGGAGGGATGGACCTGGTGGGGTTAATGTTGAGAGCGCTGGGAGAGGGGAGTGTGTTGGAGTGGAACTTGAGGGAGCCAGGTCCCTGAGGGAGACAGTATCTTGGCGGCCGTCGGGGAACTCCACGGAGGCATACTGGGGGTTGGCGTGGAGCAAGTGTACCCTGTCCACCAAGGGGTCCGCCTTGTGGAGTTGGACGTGCCTACGTAGAAGGACCGGTCCTGGAGCTGCAAGCCAAGTCGGGAGTGACACCCCGGATGTGGACTTCCTAGGGAAGGTAAAAACACGTTCATGGGTGTGTTATTTGTGGCGATGCACAGTAGAGACCGTATGGAGTATAGTGCATCAGGGCGGACCTCCTGCCAGCGAGAGGCTGGGAGGTTCCTGGAACGTAGGGCCAGCTGGACGGCCCTCCAAACCCGTTCCGTTCTCCCTCTCTACCTGCCCGTTTCCCTGGGGGTTGTAGCTGGTCGTCCTGCTGGAGGCGATACCCCTGCTGAGCAGGAACTGACGCAGCTCATCGCTCATGAATGAGGATCCCCTGTCACTGTGGATGTAGGCGGGGAATCCGAACAAAGCGAAGATTGTGTTGAGGGCCTTGATGACGGTGGCAGATATCATATCTGGGCATGGGATGGCGAAGGGGAATCTGGAGAACTCATCGACCACACTGAGGATATATGTGTTGCTGTCGGTGGAGGGGAGGGGAGGCGTTCAAAAGGGCGGGAGGCTTTTACCAGGCGCGCACGGTCTGGCCGGTAGAAGTGCGGCTTGCACTCCGCACAGACCTGGCAGTCTCTGGTGACTGTCCGTACTTCCTTGACGGAGTAGGGCAGATTGCGAGCTTTGACGAGGTGGTACAGTCGTATGACCCCCGGGTGACAAAGGCTGTCGTGTAGGGCCCGGAGTCGGTCTACTTGTGCGCTGGCACATGTACCTCGGGAAAGGGCGTCGGGGGCTCGTTGAGTTTGCCGGGGTAATACAAAATCTCGTAATTATTGGTGGAGAGCTCGATTCTCCACCGCAAGATTTTATCATTTTTGATCTTGCCCCGCTGTGTGTTGTTGAACATGAAGGCTACTGACCGTTGGTCAGTGAGAGTGAACCTCCTGCCGGCCAGGTAATGCCTCCAATGCCGCAAAGCTTCAACGATAGCTTGGGCCTCTTTTTCGACGGATGAGGGCCAAATTTCAGAGGCATGAAGGGTGCGGGAAAAGAATGCCACGGGTCTGCCTGCCTGGTTTAGAGTGGCGGTAAGGGCGACGTCTGAAGCGTCGCTTTCTACTTGAAAGGGGAGTGCCTCGTCTACTGCATGCATCCCGGCCTTGGCTATGTCTGCTCTGATCTGGGCGAAGACGTGTTGTGCCTCGGCCGCAAGAGGGAATTGAGTGGACTGTATGAGTGGGCGGGCCTTGTCCGCATAGTTTGGGACCCACTGGGCGTAGTAGAAGAACCCCAGGCAGCGTTTGAGGGCCTTGGGGCAGTGGGGGAGGGGAAGCTCCATGAGGGGGCACATGCGGTCGGGATCGGGACCCAGAAGTCCGTTTTGGACTACATAGCCAAGGATGGCTAGGTGGGTCGTGCGGAACACATACTTCTCCTTGTTGTACGTAAGGTTGAGGAGAGTCGCGATGCAGAGGAATTTAGCGAGGTTGGCGCCGTGGTCCTGCTGGTCATGGCCGCAGATGGTGGCATTGTCTAAGTACGGAAACGTGGCCCGCAAACCGTACCGGTCGACCATTCGGTCCATCTCCCTTTGGAAGACCGAGACCCCGTTAGTGACGCCGAAGGGAACCCGAAGGAAGTGATAGAGCCGACCGCCCGCCTCGAAGGCAGTGTAGGGACGGTCCGATTTACGAATGGGGATCTGGTGGTAGGCGGATTTCAGGTCAATTGTTGAGAAGCAATCTGGTTGACCATCTCAGATATGCGTGGGAGGGGGTACGCATCGAGCTGCGTGTACCGATTGGTGGTCTGGCTGTAGTCCACGACCATTCTGTGTCTCCCCCCCGTTTTTACTACTACCAATTGAGCTCTCCAGGGGCTATTGCTGGCCTGATGATACCCTCCCGAAGCAGCCGCTGGACTTCGGACCTGATGATGGTCTTGTCCTGGGTGCTGTACCGTCTGCTCCTGGTGGCGACGTGCTTGCAATCCACAGTTAGATTGGCAAAGAGGGAGGGGGGGGGTCAACCTTGAGGGTCGCGAGGTTGCAAACGGTGAGTGGAGGTAGAGGCCCGCCGAATTTGAGGGTGAGGCTCTGACAAAGCTTTGACAAAGAGTCATCAGACTCAAAACGTTAGCTCTTTTCTCTCCCTAGATGCTGCCAGACTTGCTGAGATTTTCCAGCATTTTCTCTTTCGTTTATAATTCCAGCCTGTTTAAACTCTGTTGAAGTATTTGGTGAAAGAATAACTGGAAATTCTGTATTTAGAGCAGTACTGACTGCAAATATTTTGATAACCTGTCAGTTTTATACAGTTTTTTTATTTGTCTGCTCAACAGTAAGCAATATAGAGAACTGTATGGGACATTGTCTAAAGCGGTGCCTGAAAATATGTTAGACCGCAATCTGTCTTGTAATTGTGTTTATATTTGCAAAACTGGTTAAATATTTTAAAAATATTTTATGTGCAGTGAGGTTTTTTTCCGAGCGGCTACCCGCTCCGCGCTTACGCGCCCTAACTCAGGCCCGAGCCGGCCACCTACCCATGCGTCAAGGACCCCGGGCTGACGGCAGCCCAGCAGCTGCGGTGCCAACAAGACGGAGGAACATGGCGTGGAACATCTGAGCGGATATCAGCGGCATCCTGCGTCCCACGGCGGGTACCGTGGCTTTTGCTGATTCCGGGAGCTCCGGCGGTGCTACTTCTCCCAGTATTGCCGACCGATGCGGCTGTGAGCTGGGGCGCTGCGACGGTTTGTTTGGTGAGTCGCGGGTGGCGGGCACAGGCTTTGGGGCCTACAGTGCAGCGACGGTTGGGAGTGGGGGAGATAAAGCGTCCAGCTTGTCGTGTTCAGGCGCGAGGCCGATGAGGTCTACCAAAAGGCGAGGGAAATTAGACTTGAAAGAAGCAACTGCTGGGCCGCAGCTGGCGGCTACATTTTAAAAATACTTTAAAAAGGGCGGCCAATTGCTGGCGGCCCGGCGCATGCGCTAATCAGCTGAGTTTGAACCCATCGAATCCTTACGGTGCAAAGGAGGTCATTTGGCCACCCAGCGTGTACCGACCCTCCGAAAGAACACCCTGCCTAGGCCAACTCCCTGCCCAATCCCTGTAACCCCATCTAACCTGCACATCATTAGACTGGGAGGAGGCCCACACAGACACAGTGAGAAAGTGCGAACTCCACGCAGTCACCCAAGGTCAGAATCGAACCTGGGCCCCTGGAGCTGTGAGCATTAGTGCTAACTACTGTGCTCTGCCATTCAACAAAATTATGATTGATCTCCCTCGACTCTTACTTTCCAATATTCCATAATTTGCTTAGTTCCCAAGTATTTATTGACCTTGGACCATCAATGTACTTGACTGAGCATCTACCCTGGTGGTTCAGAATTCCAAAAATTCAAAACCTTCCTTCCGAGTGACTAAATCTCCCCACCATGGTTCTTAAGCGGCCGAGCCCTCATTTCAAACTGACCTCATGTTCTAGATTCCTGGTCAGAGGAAACATGTTCCCCACATCTTGTTACTTTTGAATTTTATGTTTCAATTGGATTGTTTCATTCTTCTACACTTGCCCTAGACTACTCAAAACTGTCTTAGACGACCTAGGATTTCTTATCTCATAATAGCAGTTGAAGGCCAGAATGGAACAATGGAGCTGTGTGAGATGACTTACACATTGGATAATCAGCATAAATTGTGATCTTTAAGATGCAGATTAGTTGTGGTCTGAAATGGATTTGCAGACAACATGGTGTAAAAGCAATACATAATAGATTCCCTTTCCTGCAATGGTGAACATAGAATCACTACAGGCAGAAGGGGGCCATTTGGCCCATTGAATCGGCTGAAAGACCACCAAAGGACCACTAGGCCCAATCCCCTGCCTTATTCCTGTAAATCCACCCTAAGGGGCAATTTAGCATGGTCAATCCACTTAACCTGCATATCTTTGAACTGTGGGAGGAAACTGACGCAGACACGGGGAGAATGTACAAACTCCACAGTCACCCAAGGTTGGAATCAAACCTGGGTCTCTGGTGCTGTAAGGCAGCAGTGGTAACCACTGCTGCCCACGGTGCACAACGTGGTAGAAGGAATTTTAAGACTTTCTGCACGGTATATTTGATAATTAAGTCTGTACTTGCACTGCAAGGATTTAGCAACAATAAAATTCACCTTTTAAATTGAATACTTCATTAAAATGGTGACCATAATGGGTAAATGATTTGCCAAGCAGGATATGCTGTAGCTGCCAGGTTGCTTCTTGGCACGTGTGCAGTGAGTGCATTTTACTATTGGTGATTAATTTTTATTTATGTTTCTGCATTTTTTGAATCCCTATCGAGAGCCACAGTACATTTCCCTGTGGATGCTTTTTGAGGCAATCATTAATGGCAGTTGCATTCGTATATAGAGAGATTTTTAGGAGGCCTGCAGCAAGTTGATCTGCTTGTGCAGCTGAAATGATTTCTTCCTGAATTTAGTTTGGTAACTAGAATTTTACTTGCTTGTCCCAGCTCTTGATCGTTTGAGTCTTAGTTTTGGAGACAGTGCCTGGTGATTCTTTCTGAACTGAGGCGCTTGATAGGTTAGAGATTTTAATGTTCAGAATTTCAAACTTGCTGCTTGATGATGTGAAGTGGCAGGTCATCAACCTGTTGAAAAGTCAGCAGTTAAGGTCTCCCAACCGACATTTACTTTTTTGGTCTGAAGTTGTTTCTTGTTTGTAGTGTCATGCCCAACTTCTGTTCCCTCGCCCAAGTGGTCGTTTTTGAGGGAGCCAGCATGGCTAATGAACCTGTTCCTTCTTTAACCTGATGGTCCTTTCCAGCGGGAGTGATTTGAATCAAAATCAGGAATGTGCAGACTGTATTTTCCTTCCCATACCCAGAAACACATGAGGCTGATGGTCGTAGCTTGATTATTGCTCTAGCTGGGATCAGTTAATTCAGTACAGACGCAGCACTTCAAAGACGGATATTTGATGCCTCAAGGTGCAATATAGAAATTCAATCACGTTTGTGATGATGGCTTTTGTAGGGTGTTTTATGTTTCCACTGGTGAAAATTGTTCCCAGACAAGGAATTACTTTTTTTAAAAGCTAATACTTTCATTTTTGAGGGACTGCTACAATTTGAAAGTAAAGCTGGAGAATCATTTTGCTGTTTGAAAAATGAAAATCGCTTATTGTCACGAGTAGGCTTCAACGAAGTTACTTTGAAAAGCCCCTAATCGCCACATTCCGGCGCCTGTCCGGGGAGGCTGGTACGGGAATCGAACTGTGCTGCTGGCCTGCTTGGTCTGCTTTAAAAGCCAGCGATTTAGCTGAGTGAGCTAAACCAGCCCCTTGATTACAAAAATATGTTATCGCTGATCAATAAGTGTGTGGTGGGACTGCCCAAAATTTGAAAAAAAATCTCAGCAGTCAGACATGTTGCCTTTTGACTCTTGACTTGTTAAATCTTTTGATCTCATGAGTTCAAGCATTTCTATAGTTGCTCAGTTCAATTTTTTCTCTTTCTCTCTGAAGCCAGTCTTTTAAGAGCTTGAAGTTGGATGTGACCTTTCATACTTGACAATAACAGAAGCACTGAAATCATGTTTTTGTATAACCTGACCCTTCAGAGAGCAACTGGCATCTCGCATGCCATTCATGGAAACTTTTCAGGTGAGAATCAATAATTGAGCTGTTTTTCTTCAACTTCTGTTAACTTTGTTCAACTTATTTTATGGACTTAAAGTCCATTCACATTTCCATAATGCCTTTTCCCTCCCAGTGTCTTGTCCTCTCCTAAGGTGCTGCATTGACATATTCAGGGAAATGGCTGAGTGGGTAGTGGCAGATCTCACAAGCTTACTCTTAGCTTAGGCAATCTGGCCACTAGGACTTGCACTAAGGGTCACATCACAATGATAATTTCTGGTCTTGCAGTTTCCACATTTAGGAAGTGCAGCAGCAGCTGATTTGCACAAACAGCAATGTGGAAATGACCGGGTAACTGCTCTAATGAGTTGGTTGAGGGATAAATATTGCCAGGGACACCAAGAAGAACTCCTGATCTTTGAGAATAGTGCCATTGGGTGAGATGAAGATGGGGCCTCGGTATAACTTCCAAAACACAGCTTCGGTGCTAACCTTGAATGCGCGCATTAATGTTGGGTGGATCTTGAATCTGCAAGCTTCTGTGTTAAGCAAGAATGCCTCCACTGAGCTAAAACTGACTTCTATTACCCACCACCGTGTCCCACCTACTCTCTAAGATTCCTGTTTTCTGAAAATGTGAGCTTTTTTTTGCTGTGCATTGAGCAGATTCGTGCTTGGCAGATATTGATCATTTACACTTGCTGAATAATTGGGGATAATTTCTTCAAATAAATGGGTCAGTGACTATTTAGCAGGTATACATTTTCTTAGAAATTTAAAACGCGATTAAGGGAAATATTTATTCATGCCTGCACTTGTTGAAAAAAGATTTTCTAGTCTTTTTGGTGGGACCATTTGCACTCCTTTCTCTGGAACAGCTGTGGTGTTGGAAATACACAGGTCGGAGCAACTCGAGGAAAGGATAGCTGAAACCACTAAAGTCATTTTTTACTTTTAAACTGTCACTGTATGAAATATGTATCTCACCAGAATCATGAGCAGAAAGCGTTTAGTGTCTCTCATCTTTGAAAGAGCTCTAATTTGTCAAACACCACCTTGCCCTCTCCCCAAATCTGTGCAAATGTGTCCTCTTCAAATTCTTAGCCAGTTCTCATTTGAAAGTTATGGACCCTACTTCCTTTTCAACAGTACATTCTAGATCATAATTTGCTGCATATAAAAAAAAAATTCTCATCCAATTAGTTCTTTCACTTTTTCCAATGGAAACAGGTGAAGATTGAGTGGAAACTACTGAGATCCCCGATTTTGAGCATCTCTGGAGGAGGTTCCAAGTTTTAATAAAGAGAACATTCCCAGCTTCTTTAGTCTCTGTTTGTTGGGACCATTGTAGTAAACCTCAAAGTTTCCTATTGCATGGTGCTCAGAATTGAACACATTATTCCAACTGAGGCCTAATCAGTGATTTATAAAGAATTCGCATAATTACTTTTCTGTGCTTTTTAAACCACTTGTTATTTATACAAAATAAACTTGTCTT
The DNA here is from genome assembly GCF_902713615.1 of Scyliorhinus canicula. Taxonomy (NCBI): domain Eukaryota; kingdom Metazoa; phylum Chordata; class Chondrichthyes; order Carcharhiniformes; family Scyliorhinidae; genus Scyliorhinus; species Scyliorhinus canicula. The sequence goes on along the minus strand of NC_052154.1, from coordinate 86,695,255 downwards.
CCAGCAGCATTAATTGTTTGTCATTTAGTGTATCCGTTGACCCCATGGATTATTTGCAAAATCAGTGTTTTTATAGCAACTTTATGGAGTGGGGAATATATGGTTTGAAATGCCCTCCTGATTGACACTTGTGCATGTGTTGTAGGCACCAAAATGCAGGAGATTGTTGTTTCCAGGGGGAAGATCTTGGAGTTACTCCGCCCAGATGCAAATACTGGGAAGGTACATACACTTCTTACAGTGGAGGCCTTTGGGATAATTCGTTCTCTAATGGCCTTCAGGTTAACTGGAGGTACCAAAGGTAAGAACTTTAGAAATGTGCATTTACCTATGTTAGTTATTTCAGTTAATCAAAATTCCCTCATCTGCTTCCACCTTCTTCCCTATTGTCAAAGTAGCCCTACTGGTCTTGTGTAACTTGGATCGGTGACTGTAATGGATGTGTTTTTCCACTGGGAGTATGTCCATCAATGGCGGGCTTGGTGAACCACAAGCAGTTACTTAATTAGGGATTTAGAGTGGCAAATCTACCTCCCAGCACATCATTGGGTTTGTGAGGGTGAGACCCACGCAGATACGGAGAATGTGTAAACTCCGGGGCCGGGATCGAATCCGGGTCCTCGGCGCTGCGGGGCTCCAATTGCTTTTTCACCGATGTTGAGATGGGTCCGCTTTGTGAGCATCTATGAAAATGTTTGGAAACTTGACTGGTGTATCACATGGTTTAACATGGGAGGATAGGGTGATAAAAGTTGACGTAAGCAAATTGTGTGTGCTTTTTAACTGTAGGCTGGATACCAGTCAATTATGTAGGGTTGTTAATTTCAGGATAAATTTTTAATTGTCACGTATTAACTAGAAAAATCCTTAATTTAACATTTTGTAATTTGATTTGTTATAGTCCAAAACCTTTTAGAAACATGCAATGAATAGTGCATGATATTGTTAGTCTTTGTCTAGATGGTTATTTTAATATTTAAACTTGCCCTTATTTAGGATGTCTTTGGTATTCCAGCAGCCATTCTGAATATAGAACCATAGAAAAGTTATGGTGCAGAAAGGCCATTTCTGCACCATTGTTTAGACCATTGTGTCTGCACTGGCCAGAACGAAGAAACTAGTCGCTCATTTTAATCCCAACATCCTGCTCTTCATAGCCTCTGCTCCTGCATTCACTTTCAAATTACTGCAGCAGAATGTAGCGAGCAGGGCTGGCATCTCTTTTTTTTTTGAAGTTTTTTATTTAACACAAATTTGTAACAGTTACAAAGCGAAAAATGGCCCTGTGCAAAGAGCCTTAACATAGTGAAAACGAACAGTGGGAAAGAATAAACATGTTAATAAATGTTGAAACCAAAAATCCTTCCATACGGCACTTTCCCTGCCAGCTCTGTTTACCCATGCCACACGTGTTCAACTACACTAAGCTAACGTGGCCCTAACCCCCCCCCCCCCCCCCCCCCCCCCCCCCCCGGGCCTGGTCTCCCCTACTCCCCCAAGCCTGGCCTGCCAGGTCAGCCCTGCGCTTGGCCCTAGCCCCCCCCCCCCCCCCTCCGATCTCCCTGGTGCCCCCTGACCTACGCTAGTCACACTGACCCCTGCCCTTGGCGCCTACCTGTCTCCCGTCCCAGCGCTCAGGCCCTCCCCCCACCCACCAGGGACCCATTAACCTAATTGTATCCCACCGAGCCCTTTCAAGTCCCGTGACTAGCCCCTAGCCCATCCCCCCATCAGAGGCCCCGATCTCGCACCAGAAGGTACCAAGCACAGGCCCCCCCCCCCCCCCCCCCCATTGCGATCCCCCCAAAGGACCCTAAACAGTGCGCCCTCCAACCCCCACTCTCTGTCCAGGCTGAAAACAATCTTAGATAAAACATTACAGTACAGGATAGTTTAACAAACCGCCGCCACACAAAATGTCTGAAAGCCCCGAGTCCTTTAGTTCCAGTCCAGCTTCTTTTTCTTAGTAAAAGTCCTAGTCAGAGCAACTTTAAGTTAACAGGCAGGGCTGGCATCTCTTCTTGCCTTTGGAAGATGGCAGTGTCCAAATGTTCTTCAGAGGGCAGTTAATAGTCTACCATGTTGGTGTGAGATGAATTGCGTATAAAGCAGGCCAGTTGATACTGACTGGTTCCCTTTCCTGAAATACAGAGTGAATCAGTTAGATTTTTATAACAATCTGAAAGTTTTGGGGTCACATTTACTGATAGCAGTTTTTTATTTCTAGGTTATTAAATTCAAATTCTGAAACTGCTGTGATGGCATTTTGCTACTGTTCGTGTAACTGCAGTTGTCTTTGGATTGATAATTTCAGTTTATTTGGTTGAAAGATTCACAAGCATTTACCAAACTTTATTTTCTTTTGTCCACAGATTACATTGTAGTTGGTAGTGACTCTGGTAGGATTGTTATCTTGGAATATCAGCCATCCAAGAATATTTTTGATAAGGTCCATCAGGAAACCTTTGGGAAGAGTGGATGCCGCCGTATTGTACCTGGACAGTACCTAGCAGTTGACCCGAAAGGCCGTGCCGTTATGATAGGTGAGTGGTAATGTACCTGAGGACAGGAACTGACTTGAGGCTACGCTACCGTTCCATTAGATTGTGATCTGTATTTCAACTCCTTTTTACCCTGCTGTTGTCTCATGTCCCTTGAATAAACATTAAAAGTGGGAGCAACAATCTGTTTGACTAACACCGTAATTGGGTTCAGGAATCCAGGATAATTTCTTCCTGCCACCTCGCTCCCATTAATTGGAACAGTGAGGGCACCAGTAATAACCGACTAACTAGTAATAATCAATGAGACCAACTCGTGCTGTGAACAGATACTTCTAATCTCGTAGATTATACAGATGCTGCCAGACAGGCTGAGATTTCCCAGCATTTTCTCTTGGTTTCAGATTCCAGCATCCGCAGTAACTTGCTTTTATCCTATAATCTAGTATGTGTGGTTGAGCACTATTACAGGTGTACATTTGTCCACCATGTGTTTGGGATTTATATATGTTTACAGAGCAAATTGTTTAATTACTGTGTCCTGTGGTTTTGTAACTTAAACGATCTGTGTGTTACCAGGTGCCATTGAGAAGCAAAAGCTGGTCTATATTCTGAACAGAGATGCTGCTGCTCGTCTCACCATCTCCTCACCACTGGAAGCACACAAAGCAAACACATTGGTGTATCATGTGGTTGGTGTGGATGTGGGCTTTGAGAATCCTATGTTTGCTTGTCTTGAGATGGACTATGAGGTATGAGTTTTGGAGCATTGATGTAGTTCAATACAACTATTGTAACATTCTAAAACAAATTTTAAATATACTAAAGGCATCTAATGCCTGCCAATGAAACTGGAGTTATATAGAACAGGAGTCTGAAGCATTGTGGCAGATTACAGGAGCTGGTTGAGATCAGCTATCTCAATCCGACTGTGTTGAACTCCGATTCAGTTAGTCAAGGCCTCCATTCTTGATAGCAGTTCAGTGACCCCTGATGTGTCTTGAGTATTGGTGCCGAGTGCGAAAAGGATCAGGCTTGAGTGAGCATTGTGTACTGCTGATTAAATGATGTGAACCATGTCTCTTCTCTGAAAAATATATTTGGGGAGATTCTCGTAACTCTGATCCAGCAGTCATAAGCTTGTCATTGCCTAAACTTTTTCGCACTGCTTTTATGTTTTGATCATAAATTTCATCCAATAAATAATTTGAAAGAATGAAGCCATCGTATTTGGTCCTATCTCAGACGTATGACTCCATTCCCTTCCCTGACCACTGATGTGAATCTGAATCAGATCTTTGTCAATCAGTGTCCTATTTGATCTGCAAACTGAGTTAGAAAGCTCATTGTCCTCTCCATCACCAAGACTGCCTGCTTCCACTTCTTCATGCTATTGCCTGTCTGCATTCCTCCCGTAGCCCACCTGTAACTAAAACTCATTCATTCTTTTGTTGCCTTCAGGCTTGAGTCTTCCAATACTCTCCTGGCCAGCTTCCTATCTTCCAGCCTCTATAAACTTCAACTCATACAAAGCCTGTATCCTATCCCTTGACAGTCCTGTTCGCCCATCACTCCTGTGCTTGTAGAGTTGCATTGGTTCTAGTCCTCTGAACATGTCAAATTTGCCATTTTCATCTCCTGTGTGAATGCCATTGAAATCTTGCTCTTCCCCATCTCTGTGCCATCCTGCCCTTTGAGAATTCTGCATTTGCTAGCTTTGAGCACTTCCTTTGCCCCCCCCTTTTGTAGTTATGCCTTCAATTGTTTATTCTCTAAGCTTTGGAATTCTTTCTTAAATGTCTTGGCTTCTTGTCCTTTAAGGCACTCATTAAAATCCCACCTTTTCCCCAAACATTTAATTACCCAATTAATGCCTTGTTATTTGGCTGCGTATCAATTTTTGTCTGATCATGCTTCTGTAGTTCGACATTTTTCGTTACATCAAAGAAACGTCCGAAGTGGGTGTTGGAATTATGCTGAGATATTAGTCGGGGGTGTGGGGACTATCCTGTGCCAGGCCTGGTCTGGGTGTTCAAAATAGTTACGCTGAAGTTTGAAGTGGTTTTATTTCTTCTAACGCTTTCAGAGTAACTCTGAAACCTGGCAGAATCATAATAATAATCATCTTTATTGTCACAAGTAAGCTTAACACTGCAATGAAGTTAATGTGAAAAGACCCTAGTCGTCACATTCCGATGCCTGTTCGGGTACACAGGGATAATTCAGAATGTCCAAATTACCTAACTGCAAGATGGCGCCGGAGCGTGGCGACTCTCTGCGAGCTCTCCCTAACAGATCCTCTTTTTACTTATCTTATAATGTTCTAATCTTTTAAAATTTAATTCGCAAGACTAACATTATTACTAACCTTTGTTTTTTATCTTCTTCCCCGCTGTTACCAGACTCCTAAATGACCCTCTTATGGACTGACTTGATTAACACTACACCCCTGTATGCTTCACACGATGCCAGTGTTATGTAATTACATTGTGTACCTTGTATTGCCCTATTATGTCTTCTTTTCATGTACTTAATGATCTGTTGAGCTGCTTGCAGAAAAATACTTTTCACTGTACCTCGGTACACATGACAATAAACAAAATCCAGCATGTCTTTTGGCACTTGAGAGGAAACCCACGCAGTCACAGGGAGAACGTGCAGATTCCTCACAGACAGTCACCCTAGGGGTAATCGAACCTGGGACCCTGGTGCTGTGAAGCAATAGTGTTAACCACTATTACTGTGCCGTCCACAGGACATGCTGCTTGTCTGGCATTCAATACTGGTTGGGCAAAAATCTTCTCCAATTAAACATTGGAACCTACCATCTTCAGTCCTTGCTGCAAACTCTGCTCTCTAGCTACCAACTCCATCCCTCTTATCGGCAGTTGTCAGAGGCTGAAACAGAACGTTTTCTGCCTCAGTGTCATGTTTCTCTCCAGATTGAGCTTTGGACCATCTCTGTCATCATTAGCTATTTCTTTCTTTTATAATGGGCAGCATGGTAGCACAGTAGTTAGTGCAGTTGCTTCACAGCTCCAGGATCCCAGGTTCGATTCCTGGCTTGGGTCACTGTCAGTGCGGAGTCTGCACGTTCTCCCCGTGTCTGCGTGGGTTTCCTCCGGGTGCTCCGGTTTCCTCCCACAGTCCAAAGATGTGCAGATTATGTGAATTGGCCATGATAAATTGCCCTTAGTGTCCAAAAGGGTAGGGGAGGTTATGGTGATAGGCTGTGGATGTGGGCCTAGGTAGGGTGTTCTTTCAGAGAGTTGATGCAGACTCGATGGACTGAATGGGTCCTGCGTTGTAGGGATTCTATGAACACTGAGCACAGAGTGACGGGGTTTTCCTGCATTGAAGAATGCCTGCTGAGGCCTGAAGGGCCAAATAGATTTCTTTCTGTGCTGTAAACGTCTATGATTTTATGGTACTTTGGAACCAGGAGCTTTAGGAACTCCACTGTTGATCTTGTGGTTAAAAAATTGTCTGACTGTACAGGCAAAGGAGGTCCCAAATTTAATTTGTCCAGTCCTGGTGGCTATCTGTTAACCAACATTGGGTGCAGAATGTGATCCAAGTACATGTGCAGTGTCCTCAGTCTGTCAAGTTTATAGGTTCAGAAATAAACGATGGCCACTACGCGTGTCGCCAACAGATGAGGAAAGTACATCTTGTCTCAATTCCATTGAATGTTCAAATGCATAATGAGAAATCATTCTTTGTATTTTCAGTGATAAAATTCTGGGAATTAAAAGGGCTGCTTCGTTAAATTGTTAACAGCCTATATTCTTTGCTTGAAATTTTATCTCTTATTTGTAGGAGGCAGACAGCGATCCTACTGGTGAAGCAGCTGCTAACACTCAACAGACATTGACATTCTATGAGTTAGACTTGGGCCTGAATCACGTTGTAAGGAAGTACAGTGAACCTCTGGAGGAACATGGCAACTTCCTCATTACAGGTATGCTGAGAGTGCCGGTGGATTCAGACTGGAGTGCATGAATAAATTACAATTTGTTTTGGCTAACCAAATGCATGTTGCCATTTGTGTTAACCATAAGAAATAGGAACGAGAGTAGACCATTCAATCCTTCGAGCCTGCTCCACCATTTAGTAAGATCATCTCTAAGTCCACTTTCCTGCCTTCTCTCTGGCATCCTTCATTCCCCTGCTGATTAAAAACCTATCGCTGTCAGCCTTGAATATGTTCAGGGACTTGGCCTCCGCAGCTTGCAAAGATTCACTGCTCTTTGAGAAGAAATTCTTCCTCAACTCCGGCTTAAAGGAGCACCCTCTTATTCTGCGTCTTCTGCCCTTTGGCCCTCCGCTTTCTTATGAGTGAAAACATTCTCCCAACATTATCCTGCATTTTTACATGTATGCATTGGCACGATGAAATTGGTGTTAATGTAGGACGACTGACTGGGACAGTTAGTTAGCCACTGACCTTTCATTTATACCAGGCTGATGGCATTAAAGACTTATTTGGCTGCAATGGTCTTGGCAATTTTAACTATTTCTATTTTAACCTGGGCAATGAAAAAACCTAACTTGACATTAAATTATTAATTTTAGAAAGGCTACTTCGGCAGGACATGTCAGTGTTGTGGTACGGAGTGTCAGTGTGAGGTCACGATTGACATTCTTCAGCAAAGTTAGGGAAACTGTCCTCTGTGTCTAAACCTACATCAAAGTGGATGTAGATGTTGACACTGTCCAAGAAATACAAAGGAATTCCATTACCAGCTGAAGTAACCTTTACCTAATTTGAGAGATTGATATTTGAATGGATGGGGGTTGGGATGACCAATTGTACGAAACTTACGTCATGCTGCACGCTGCCTGACCGAGAGTGGGCAGACAATTAACCCACTGGGAAAATGGATGAGTGACTAAGCCGCTATCTTCTCTATTCCCCGTTTTATGCCTTGCTGTGCTTGGGTACTTCCCTATCAGGTCTCCATGAGATCAATGACAAAAATATTGAAAAATGGGCTTAATAATTGTGCCTGCTGTCCGGAACTTTGTAACTCCCTGGCTTCTGTGGTTATAATTATTTTGTCAAAGCTTTTCAGGGGCTGTTTAGCACAGGGCTAAATTGCTGGCTTTGAAAGCAGGCCAGCAGCACGGTTCGATTCCCATAACAGCCTCCCCGAACAGGCGGCGGAATGTGGCGACTAGGGGCTTTTCACAGTAACTTCATTTGAAGCCTACTCGTGACAATAAGCAATTTTCATTTCATTTCATTTATGCAACGGTAAACCTGATATTCATAAATAACTAGGTCTCATCTTCGGGCTGATTTCAGAATTACTTTATTTCACCAACACTGGCTTGAGCAAAAGTAGGTCGTGATGTTGAGCAGGACTTAGTTGAGGATGAGGCTTTGGAGAGGATGTGAGGAGGGAGAGAATTATGCTTGAGCATGTTGACAGCGTGACAGATAGAGAAATTCAATGCAGCAAGAGGAGCGCCGAGCATATCTAGCTTTGCTGCCTGTGGGGTGGGTCACTGCTGTTGGGTCGAATAAAAGAGCAGGCTTTCTCCCTCACCGTGCAAAGTCATGGAATGTATAAATACTTAAAAATTGAATTCCAAAATTGAGTTGTGAGTTGCTACTCCCAAACTCCCGTCAGTGATTGTGAGTTCAGCTGTCTCTTGCTTCTGCTCTTAGCTGCTCCTCGCAGGCAATATGGTCCAGATCAAAGTTGCATTGAGCTTTATGATTTGAGAATAGAATATGTTGGCAAAAACAGGCCCATCAGCGTAAAGGGATTTAAAAGGGGGCTGGTTTAGCACACTGGGCTAAATCGCTGGCTTTGAAAGCAGACCAAGGCAGGCCAGCAGCACGTTTCTATTCCCGTAACAGCCTCTCTGAACAGGCGGCGGAATGTGGCGACTAGGGGCTTTTCACAGTAACTTCATTGAAGCCTACTTGTGACAATAAGCGATTTTCGTTTTTTCATTTCAAAAGACAATGTTTCAGGCAGGAAAATATTCAAACTCTGGCACACAAACTCTGGAAACATTGACCAGTCGTTTTGGATACTGACCGGCCCGCTGTTTATGCCTAGGAGTTTCTGCATTCATTTCTCATCTATTCCTCTTCAACTTCTTCCTTTATTTCAATTAGTGATGCAACTTAACTTCCTTACTCTGTGCCTATTTTGAAACTTCAAGAATGGGGTCCAGTCCTCTCTTTGGAATATCTAAATTAAAATATTTCTTTACTCCAGTTCCAGGAGGTTCTGATGGACCGAGTGGTGTACTAATCTGCTCTGAAAACTACATCACTTATAAAAATTTTGGGGACCAGCCTGACATCCGGTGCCCCATCCCCAGGAGGAGGGTAAGAAGTTTGTTAACTTTGTACATCCTTGCCTATGGCAGAAATATAGCATTCATGGTTAAAGCACAGAAAAATATTTCGACTTGTATCTAATTTGAATACTGGCTGAGGATACTGGAGAAATAACTTGCATTTTGTAATCACACTTTTCACATCCATTATGCGTCCGCAAAACTTTCAGTGCCAGAGAGTTATTTTTAAAGTGTCAAGACTGCTGTTACCTCATGAAACACAGCAAAGTTCCACCAACTCTAACGGACATTGGTGAACCAGATGGGTTTATTATCATCATTAGACTTGTATATGTTGATTCAAGTTTCACCATCTACCATGGTGGGATTTGAACCCAGATCCCCAGAGCATTTCCCTGGGTCTCTGGAATAGTAGTCCAATGACAATGCCATTATACCACTGCCTCTGACCTGCTGTTGTAGCCATAGTATTTATATGGCCAGTTCAGTTTCTAGTCAATGGTAAACCCCCAGGATGTTCATAATGGGGGATTCCGCGATGGTAATGTCATGGGGTGATAGTTAAAGTCTCTCTTGTTGGAGATGGTCATTGCCTGGCACTTGTGTGGTGCAGAGGTTACGTGTCAGCCCAAGCCCAAATGTTGTCCAGGTCTTGCTGCATTGGGACAAGGACTGTTTTATACTGATTATATTGTGTTTGGCCTGTCATGTTCCTATATTGAGGAAGGGAGTGACTAAATATCAAGTGTATATATTTTAGTTTCTCAGTATTTTTTATTTATTTATAAATTTAGAGTGTCCAATCATTTTTTCCAATTAAGGGGCAATTTAGCATGGTCAATCCACCTAGCCTACACATTTTTGGATTGTGGGGGCAAATCCCACGCAAACACTGGGAGAATGTGCAAACTCCACACAGACAGTGATCCAGACCTGGGATCGAACCTGGGACCTCGGCGCCATGAGGCAGCAATGCTAACCATTGCGCCATTGTGCTGCCCTGTTTCTCAGTATTTTTAATTCCTTCCTTAATGTCCTAATTCACATAGTCAAAGTTAGCAGATTCAATCCCCAGCTGTGCTAAGGTTGTGTTTCATTTAGTTTCCAATTCTTTGAGCTAAGGAGGAGTACAATCTGATCACTATGCAATGATCCCTGATGTAAATGTTCAATGTGGACATATTTTTGGTGCTGTTTTCCCCCTGGGGTCTAACCTAACACTGCACAGCTGAAAAATGAAACGAGGTCATTTCGTGCGATACGAGAGCGTAGTTCTTACCTGTAAAACTGCAAACCAGTATGAGTCAGTTTTAAGAGGCAAATGGGGAGTGGGCAACTGAGAGGCTAAATAAAACTCTTATATTTTATGATGGTTAACCTGTAATGAAATCCCAGTGGAATGATTTCTGTCAAAACCATATCCAGATCCTCTATCTAAAACCGTCGCCTATTTTCTAAGGATCTGTATCCCTCTGCTCCCTGCCCATTCATGTATCTGTCTAGATACATCTTAATGACGCTATCATGTCTGCCTCTGCCGGCAATGCGTTCCAGGCACCCACCACCCTCTGCGTAAAGAACTTTCCACGCATATCTCCCTTAAACTTTTCTCCCCTCACCTTGAACTCGTGACCCCTAGTAATTGAGTCCCCCACTCTGGGGGAAAAAGCTTCTTGCTATCCACCCTGTCTATACCTCTCATTATTTTGTAGACCTCAATGAGGTCACCCCTCAACCTCAGTCTTTCTAATGAAAATAATCCTAATCTACTCAACCTCTCTTCATAGCTAGCGCCCTCCATACCAGTTCAACATCCTGGTGAACCTCTTCTGCATCTTCTCCAAAGCATCCACATCGTTTTGATAATGTGGCGACCAGAACTGTATGCAGTATTCTAAATGTGGCTGAACCAAAGTCTTATACAACTGTAACATGACCTGCCAACTCTTGTACTCAATACCCCTTCCGATGAAGGAAAGCATGCCGTATACCTTCTTGACCACTCTTATCGACCTGCGCAGCCACCTTCAGGGTACAATGAACCTGAACACCCAGATCTCTCTGTACATCAATTTTCCCCAGGGCTTTTTAATTTACCGTATAGTTTGCTCTTGAATTGGATCTTCCAAAATGCATCACCTCGCATTTTCCCGGATTTAACTCAATCTGCTATTTCTCCATCCAACTCTCCAATCTATCTATATTCTGCTGTATTCTCTGACAGTTCCCTTCACTATCTGCAACTCCGCCAATCTTAGTGTCATCTGCAAACTTGCTAATCAGACCACCTATACCTTTGTCCAGATCATTTATGTATGTATATCACAAATAACAGTGGTCCCAGCACGGATCCCTGTGGAACACCACTAGTCACCGTTCTCCATTTTGAGACACTCCCTTCCACTACTGCTCTCTGTCTCCTGTTGCTTAGCCAGTTCTTTATCCATCTAGCTAGTACACCCTGGACCCCATGAGACTTCACTTTCTCCATCAGCCTACCATGGGGAACCTTATCAAATTCCTTACTGATGTTCATGTATATGACATCTGTCAACTTTGTCACTTCCTCAAAGAATTCTATTTAAGTTCGCAAGATATAACCTTCCCTGCACAAAACCATGTTGCCTATCACTGATGAGCCCAGTTTCTTCCAAATGGGAATAGATCCTATCCCTCAGTATCTTCTCCAGCAGCTTCCCTACCACTGACGTCAGGCTCGCAGGTCTATAATTACCTGGATTATCCCTGCTACCCTTCTTGAACAAAGGGACAACATTAGCAATTCTACGGTACCTCACCCGTGTTCAAGGATGCTGCAAAGATATCTGTTAAGGCGCCAGCTATTTCCTCTCTCACTTCCCTCAGTAACCTGGGATAGATCCCATCCGGATCTGGGGACTTGTCCACCTTAATGCCTTTTAGAATACCCAACATATCCTCCCTCCTTATGCCGACTTGACCTAGAGTAATCAAACATCTATCCCTAACCTCAACATCTGTCATGTCCCCCTCCTCGGTGAATACCGATGCAAAGTACTCGTTAAGAATCTCACCCATTTTCTCGGACTCCACACATAACTTTCCTCCTTTGTCCTTGAGTGGGCCAACCCTTTCTCTAGTTACCCTCTTGCTCCTTGTATATGAATAAAAGGCTTTGGGATTTTCCTTAACCCTGTTTGCTAAAGATATTTCAGACTCCTTTTAGCCCTCTTGATTCCTCCTTTCAGATTGGTCCTACATTCCTGATATTCTTCCAAAGCTTCGTCCGTCTTCAGTCGCCTAGACCTTCTGTATGCTTCCTTTTTCCTCTTAGCTAGCCTCACAATTTCACCTGTCATCCATGGTTCCCTAATCTTGCCATTTCTAACCCTCATTTTCACAGGGACATGTCTGTCCTGCACTCTAATGAACCTCTCTTTAAAAGCCTCCCACGTAACAAATGTGGATTTACCTTCAAACAGCTGCTCCCAATCCACATTCCCCAGCTCCTTGGTATAGTTGGCCTTCCCCCAATTTAGCACTCTTCCTTTAGGACCTCGTCTTTGTCCGTGAGTATTCTAAAACTTATGGAATTGTGATCACTATTCCCGAAGTAATCCCCGACTGAAACTTCAACCACCTGGCCGGGCTCATTCCCCAACACCAAGTCCAGTATGGCCCCTTCCCGAGTTGGACTATTTACATACTGCTCTAGAAAACCCTCCTGGATGCTCCTTACAAATTCTGCTCCATCTAGACCTCTGACTAAGTGTATCCCAGTCAATGTTGGGAAAATAAAAGCTTCCTATCACCACCACCCTGTTGCTCCTACATCTTTCCATAATCTGTTTACATATTTGTACCTCTATTTCACGCTCGTTGTTGGGAGGTCTGTAGTACAGCTCCAACATTGTTACCGCACCCTTCCTATTTCTGAGCTCTGCCCATATTACCTCACTGCTCAAGTCATCCATAGTGCCCTCCTTCAGCACAGCTGTGCTATCCTCTCTGACCAGTAATGCAACTCCTCCACCCCTTTTACCTCTCTCTATCCTGCCTGAAGCATCGATATCCTGGATATTTAGTTGCTAATCATGCCCTTCCCTCAACCTAGCCTCAGTAATAGCAATAACATCATACTCCCAGGCATAATCCAAGCCCTGAGTTCATCTGCCTTACCTACTACACTTCTTGCATTAAACCAAATGCACCTCAGATGACCAGTCCCTTTGCGTTTATCTTCTGGTCCCTGCCTACACTTCCCCTTAGTCACACTGACTTCATGATCCAGTTCCTTACAGGCTTTAGTTACTACCTCCTTACTCTCCAATAACCTCATTTGGTTCCCATCCCCCTGCCACATTTGTTTAAACCCTCCCCAACAGCATTAGCAAAAGCACCCCCAAGGACATTGGTTCCAGTCCAGCCCAGGTGTAGACCGTCCAATTTGTAGTCCACCTCACCCAGAACCGGTCCCAATGTCTCAAAAATCTGAACTCCTCCCTCCTGCACCATCTCTCAAGCCACGCAATCATCCTGCCTATTCTTTCATTTCTACTCTGACTACCATGTGGCACTGGTAGCAATCCTGAGATTACTACCTCTGAGGTCTGACTTTTTAACTTGGCTCCTAACTCCCTGAATTCTGCTTGTAGGACCTCGTCCTGTTTTTTACCTATATCATTGGTGCCTATATGCACCACGACAACTGGCTGTTCATCCTCCCCCTTCAGAATGTTCTGCAGTCGATCTGAGACATCCTTGATCCGTGCACCTGGGAGGCAACATACCATTTGGGGTACCGTTACATGTGACACTTTGAATATGATGGCTACTTTCCCTTCCAGAATGACCTGGATGATCCCGAGCGAGGAATGATCTTCGTCTGCTCTGCTACGCATAAAACAAAGTCCATGTTCTTCTTTCTGGCACAGACTGAACAAGGGGACATCTTCAAAATTACACTGGAAACGGACGAGGACATGGTAAGCAGATCCCAAGTTGCCAAAGCATCAGCGACTCCTCTCGACATTGCTAGTATTGTCCAAAGGAAAGGATGAAACCATTACTGTTTTGTTCCGAGCTCTACTGCAGGAGTTGCTGGAAAGCTTCCTGACAGTTCAAAGATTACTGTTTACGGGACTCCATTCTGGATTTTCTGTCGGGGTTTATTCTGGATTTTGGGTGGTTCTGTATGCCATGGATTTGGGAGCTAGGTTTCCTCCGACTTCTCTGTCGCTTAGTCTGGATCTGTAACATACTCATTTTACATATGTCGCCACAGGGAGGCACTACAGGGAGGGCTTGCCAATGATGAAGCAATATACTGCCAGCCAGCAGTGAAAGCTGATAGCAAAAAGAGCCAAGCAAGGCTGACCATTACCCAACACTCGGTACTTTAACACACCATGCATTGCATCAACCAGCGAAACATTAATGTTGGGTGCAACTAAACTGCCTTTTTCTTTCATTTTTTATATTTAATTAAGGCTATTATAGTGTGTTCAGATCAGTATCCCGGTCTGGAATGGTTCACTAATGCAAGTTAATCAAAAAGACAGTTCAAGTATATTTGTCACTTAACTCTTAGTTGGAAGACGATGTATCATACAAACTGTTTGCAGCAAATGTGGATTTCTTTTGGAAATAATTAATGCTTTCTCATTCTTTGTAAAATACAAGAATGAGTAAACATTGAACGATGCATTTCACCTTTCTCTAAAAAACTGATAGCATATTTTTAAAAGATTTTTAATTTTACTCCTTTGTTGCCAAAAGTTTTTTTTCTTTTGTCAATTAATTTTCTGAAGCCCATTGCATAAAGACTTGAAATGCTGCTGATGTCAAGAGAGGCACTTTACCTTGTCCTGTACTAGACAGGGTACGTTGAAAAACTGATGGTTCTTTTTTTTTGTCAATCTTTTTGTTGAACATGTAAAAATTTATATATAATTGCAAAACACAAAAACAGCTGCCCCCCCAACAGCTGACCAACACTTTAAAATACATAACAAACAGTTCCCATCTTACATAGAACTTCCCAATCGACCTTCTCAGCGTGTGTTTAACTTTCTTCACATACAAAAATTCCAGGAGGTCCCCTCGTCACACTGAGGCACTGGGTGGAAAAGCTGACCTCCACTCCAGAAAAACTTGCCTGCGAGCAATCGACTAGGTGGCGGCTAAAATATCTGCCGCTCCCAACTCGGTCAGTTCTGACACCCTGAATGTGACCTCCAGGGAGCCTGGCTCCAACTCCCTGCCTAAAATCGCCGACATGGTGCTGAAGAACGAGCCCCAAACGTTTGCTAACTAGGATATGCCCAGAACATATGTACGTGAAAGCTATAGCCAGTAGATGGCAGGGGTGGGGGTATCGGGGGATGGGGTTAGGGGAGGGGGGGGGTTGTTCTGCTGACGGGAGAGGGACTTGAAATAGGCACTGGAAAGGAGGTCGAGGGTGGAGGCAGCTATAGGGCGGGCCAGGAAGGGCGCGACGCACGGGTCAGGGGCCGGCCCGAGAAAGGCTATGGCTGACCGGCGGGGTGGGGGGGGTGGGATGTGCCCCCCGACCAGGCTGATCACCTGGAACGTCAAGGGACTGAATGGGCCGGTTAAGAGGGCGCGGGTGTTCGCGCACTTGCGGGCCCTGAGGGCGGACGTAATTATGTTGCAGGAGACACATCTGAAAGTGTCAGACCAGACCAGGCTAAGGAAGGGCTGGATTAGCCAGGTCTTCCACTCGGACTTGGACTCTAAGTCCAGAGGGGTGGCAATCATGATCAACAAGCGTGTGCAATTTGAGGCAGAGGGCATATCCGCAGACAGGGGGGGCAGATACCTGATGGTACGGGGCAGGCTGGAGGGGAGAAGAGTGGTGCTGGTGAATATATATGCCCCGAACTGGGATGACGTGGACTTCATTAAAAGAGTGCTGGGGAAGATCCCGGACTTGGATTCTCGCAGGCTAATAATGGGAGGGGACTTTAACATGGTCCTTGACCCGACTTTGGATCGGTCGTGTCCCAGAACGGGTAGACTCTCAGCAATGGCAAGGGAGCTGAAAGGGTTTATGGAGCAAATGGGGGCAGTGGACCCCTGGAGGGAGGGACAGCCAACAGGAAGGGGCTACTCGTTCTACTCGCACGTCCACAAAGTATATTCCAGGATAGATTTCTTTGTGCTAAGCAGGGACTGTAGGGGGGAGGTAAAGAACACGGAATACTCAGCAATTACCATTTCAGACCATGCCCCGCATTGGGTGGACCTGCAGTTCGGGGGAACGAGTTATCAACGCCCGCAATGGAGGCTAGATGTGGGACTGCTGTCGGAGGAGGGGATCTGCGAGAGGCTTCGGAAATGTATAAAAAATTACCTGCAGGTGAATGACACTGGGGAGGTCTCAGCGGCGACCGTGTGGGAGGCGCTAAAGGCAGTAGTGCGGGGGGAGCTGATTTCAATTGGGGCCGATAGAGCCAAGGCAGACCGGGCAGAGATGGATAGATTGGTCAGGGAAATGGGCCGGATAGATGAAGAGCACGCGGAGTCCCCGGGGGAGGTTTTACTCAGGGAAAGGCAGAGGCTACAGGCGGAACTGGGGGCACTATCCACGAGCAGGGCCGTGGAACAGCTTAGGAAGGCGAGGGGAGTGGTGTACGAGTATGGGGAAAAGGCTAGCAGACTGTTAGCGCAGCAACTTAGGAGGAGGGAGGCGGCCAGGGAAATAGGTAGAGTGAGGGACGAGGGGGGGCACAAAGTGGAGGATCCGGCAGAATTGAATAGGGTATTCCGGGACTTCTATCGTAAGCTGTATACTTCGGAGCCGCCAGAAGAACCGGAGGGGATGAAAAGGTTTCTGGATGGGTTAACATTCCCAACAGTTGGGGGGGGGGGCGAGTGGAAGAGCTGGGGGCCCCGATTAGAGTAGAGGAGGTATTGGGGGGCCTAAAGGCCATGCAGTCGGGGAAGTCCCCGGGGCCGGATGGATACCCAGTAGAGTTTTATAGGAAGTTCTCTGAGCTGGTGGGCCCGGTCTTGGCGAGGGTTTTCAATGAGGCAAGGGACAGAGGGACCCTGCCGCCGACGATGTCACAAGCCACCATATCTCTGATATTAAAGCAGGGTAAAGACCCGGAGGTGTGCGGGTCCTACAGGCCAATCTCCCTGATTAATGTAGATGCCAAGCTCCTGGCAAAGGTACTGGCGGGTAGAATGGTGGACTGTGTACCGGAGGTGATTGGGGAGGATCAAACGGGGTTCGTGAAAGGTAGGCAGCTGGCGGCCAATCTGAGGAGATTGCTCAATGTGATAATGATGCCCCCGGCGGGTAGAGAGGTGGAGGTAGTGGTGGCTATGGACGCCGAGAAGGCCTTTGACCGGGTGGAGTGGGAATATCTATGGGAGGTGCTCGGACGGTTTGGGTTCGGGGAGGGATTGGTGGATTGGATCAAATTATTATATCAGGCCCCGAGGGCCAGCGTCAGGACCAACAGAGAAGTGTCGGAGTACTTTAGGTTGTACCGAGGGACCAGGCAGGGCTGCCCGCTCTCCCCGCTGCTGTTTGCGCTGGCCATAGAGCCGCTGGCGATTGCGCTGAGAGCCGCAGAGGGTTGGAAGGGGATGGTGAGGGGCGGGGTTGAACATAGGGTTTCTCTTTACGCAGACGACCTGCTCCTGTACGTGTCGGACCCAGTGGCCGGGATGGGAACTATACTGGGAATGCTGAGGGAGTTCGACCAGTTCTCAGGATACAAATTAAATACGGTCAAGAGTGAAATGTTTGTGGTCCAGGCAAGGGGCCAGGAGAACAGATTGAGAGGGCTACCGTTTAGGCTGGTTGAGGAAAATTTCCGGTATTTGGGAATCCAGATGGCACGAGACTGGGGCAAGCTGCATAAGTTAAATTTGGCCAGGGTGGTGGAGCAAATGAAGGGAGAGTTTCGGAGATGGAATGCACTCCCGCTGTCGCTGGCAGGGAGGGTGCAGACTGTAAAGATGACAATCCTCCTTCGATTTTTGTTTATTTTTCAGTGCCTCCCGACCTTTATCCCACAGTCCTTCTTCAAAAGAGTTAACGGGCTGATCATGAGCTTTGTCTGGGCGGGAAAGTCCCCGCGGGTGAAGAAGGCGATGTTGGAGAGGAACCGCAGCGAGGGAGGGCTGGCTTTGCCAAGTCTGGTCAATTATTACTGGGCGGCCAACATCGCTATGATAAGGAAGTGGATGGTGGGTACGGGGTCTATTTGGGAGCGGGTGGAGGCGGCTTCGTGCAGGGGCTCCAGCTTGGAAGCCCTGGTCACGGCTCCTCTACCGCTGCCGCCGGCCAAGTACACCACCAGCCCGGTAGTGGTGGCGACCCTGCGGATATGGGGCCAGTGGAGGAGGCATGTGGGGGAGATGGGGGCGTCTGTCTGGGCGCCATCTGCGACAACCATCGGTTTGCCCCCGGCAGTATGGATGGGGGGTTCCGAGTATGGCGGCGAGCAGGGGCGGGAAGGGTGGGTGATATGTTCCTGGAAGGGAGCTTCGCGAGTTTGAGGAGCTTGGAGGAGAAATTTGGGTTGGTAGGGGGAAATGATTTTAGATACCTACAGCTGCGGGACTTTGTTCGTAGACAGGTCCCATCTTTCCCGCGCCTCCCGCCAATGGGGATCCTAGACAGAATAGTCTCTGGGAGGGACGAAGGGGAGGGTAGAGTCTCGGGTATTTATAAGGTGCTCATGAGGGAGGAAGGGTCCCAGACAGAGGAACTGAAACTTAAATGGGAGGAGGAGCTAGGCGGGGAAATGGAGAATGGGCTGTGGGCAGAGGCCCTGAGTAGGGTAAACTCGACTGCGACATGTGCAAGGCTCGGGCTGATCCAATTTAAGGTCGTTCACACGGGCCCATATGACGGTGGCTCGGATGAGCAAATTTTTCGGGATAGAGGACAAATGCGCTAGGTGCGCGGGAGGACCAGCGAACCATGTGCACATGTTTTGGGCATGCCCTGAGCTGAGGGGGTACTGGGAGGGATTTGCGGGGGTCATGTCCCAGGTGCTAAAAACAAGGGTGGTGATGAGTCCAGGGGTGGCAATTTTTGGGGTTTCGGAAGACCCGTGCGTCCAGGGGGAGAAAGCGGCCGATGTGCTGGCCTTTGCTTCCCTGATAGCCCGGCGACGAATATTATTGGCGTGGAGGGACTCAAAGCCCCCGAAGACTGAGTGGTGGCTTGCGGACATGTCAAGTTTCCTGGGGATGGAAAAAATTAAGTTCGCCTTGAGGGGATCTGTGCAGGGGTTCACCCGGAGGTGGCAACCATTTATTGACTTCTTTGCGGGAGAGTGAGCGTCAGCTCACTGAGTGGGGGAAGGGGGTGGGGGGGGGTGGTAGAGTAGAGTAGGAGGGAAAATATGGCGGGTAGTACGGGTGGGAGGGGAGCGGGCTTGTGCAATACGGTATGATGGAAGTATTGAAAGTACGTGGATGTTTGCACATTTTTGCCTTTTTTTGCTTCCTTTCTGATGATGTCTGTAACTGTTTATAAAGCCAAAAACTACCTCAATAAAATTGTTTATTTAAAAAAAAAAGAACATATGTACGTGGCTTGCTGGACCCTCCCACACTGCTCAGTTATCTTCTATTCCCTCAAACTCCCGACTCATTCGTGCCACCTTCGGTTGGATGAGCCCGAGCCCCGCACACGATGGTGTGACATTCACTCTCCACAAAGCCTCATACCACGCACCCTCCTCCACTTCACCCTTGCTCCTCCTCCCATTTCGCCTTTAATCTCCTCCATCGAGGCCCCATCCTCTGCCAGCTGCCTCCCATAGATGCCTGACATATAATCCTGCTCCAACACAGCCAATGCAGTACCTCTCCACCAATGATGCAGGCGGTGCAATCGGAATCGCAAATAATCCTTCCTCGCAAAATTCCGGACTTGCAAGTACCCGAATGCCTCCGACTGCGCGAGCCCAGACTTCTCCACTAATTCCCGCAAACTCGCCAGCTGCCCCCTCCAGAAACACATCCCCATTACTGCCACCCCCTTATCCTCCCATCACCTAAATCTGGCATCCATCCTAGCCGGTTCAAACAAATGGTTGTCCCTGATCGGTATCATCCTTGAATCTGCGTGCTTTAAAGTGCTGCGTAGTTGTCTCTGTATTTTTAGCAAGGCCAGCACTACTGGGTTCCCCGAGAAAGTTCTTTGGAGAGAACAGAAGCAGGACTGTCGTCAACAGCGGAACCAATTTAGAACCTGTCTGAACTTTAAAAAAAAAAAAATTCCTGGCTTGGGTCACTGTCTGTGCGGAGTCTGCACGTTCTCCCCATGTCTGTGTGAGTTTCCTCCGGGTGTTCCGGTTTCCTCCCACAAGTCCCGAAAACATGCTTGTTAGGCAATTTCAACATTCTGAATTCTCCCTCCGTATACCCGAATAGGAGCTGGTATATGGCGACTAGGGGCTTTTCACAGTAACGTCATTGCTGTGTTAATGTAAGCCTACTTGTGACAAAGAGTATATTTTATCAAACCAGTTCTCAAGGTCCTCCACAGTTGCTCTCGGGGCCCCTATTCTAATCTTCCATTTTGGCTTCAAGGGAGGTGAACTGGTCACTGTGCCTCGCCAGTGCGACCTCCACCCATCTCAATACCTTGCCTCTGTCAATGCATGCATCCACCGTAATATTCTCCCCCCCCCCCCCCCCCCCCCCCCCCCCCCGCATCTTCCCTGCCCACACCCTTCATTGTGCTTGAACTGACACTCAAATCCTTCCTCTCCTAATTTATCCACAGGTTCTCAGCCATTCTCCCCCTACTACTCTCAAGAGGAGCAACGTTTCATGCAATTTTCCCCACAAAAAACAAGTGGAAAGGACCTAAAACTCAGGACAGCACGGTAGCATAGTGGTTAGCACAATTGCTTCACAGCTCCAGGGTCCCAGGTTCGATTCCCGGCTTGGGTCACTGTCTCTGCGGAGTCTGCACGTTCTCCCCGTGTGTGCGTGGGTTTCTTCCTGGTGCTCTGGTTTCCTCCCACAGTCCAAAGATGTGCAGCTTAGGTGGATTGGCCATGCTAAATTGCCCTTAGTGCCCAAAATTGCCCGTAGTGTTGGCTGGGGTTACTAAGTTATGGGGATAGGGTGGAGATGTGGGGTTGGGTAGGGTGCTCTTTCGAAGAGCCGGTGCAGACTTGATGGGCCTCCTACACAATAAATTCTATTCTAAGATTCTGGCAGGAGCAACCCAACCAGCGACTCCATGGTTCTTTTGTTTCTGATGTATGTATCACTGTTTCTCTCTCTCTCACACACACCCCTTTCCTGCGATCAAGTTTCTGCCCTGTTTTCTAAAGCCATGCTCTTGCATATTTACAGGTGACTGAAATTAGGCTGAAGTATTTTGACACTGTTCCTGTGTCAACTGCCATGTGTGTCCTGAAGACCGGATTTCTCTTTGTTGCATCAGAATTTGGCAATCAGTGAGTCACAGTGGATGTTGCAGCAATTAAATAGCTGTTATTTTTATCTTCTATATCTCCTCTATTCATGAACAAGATGATGAATAATTAGTTGCTTGAAAGCATCTGGTGGTCTGGATCTGTTTTTATTTATTTATTTCTTAAATTTAGAGTACCCAATTTATTTTTTTCCAATTAAGGGGCAATTTATCTTTGCCAATCCACCTAATCTCCACATCTTTTGGGTTGTGGGGGCGAAACCCACGCAAGCATGGGGCGACTGCAGACGCCACACGGGCAGTGACCCAGAGCCGGGATCGAACCTGGGACTTCAGTGCTGTGAGACAGTAGTGCTGATCACTGTGCCACCATGCTGCCTGTGGTCTGGATCTGTCAATGAAACTGTCTAAATGTTTGAATTCCTTGGAGAACATTTTTTCCTGAAAATTTAGATTACCCAATTCATTTTTTCCAATTAAGGGGCAATTTAGCGTGGCTAATCCACCTACCCTGCACATCTTTGGTTTGTGGGGCTAAACCCACGCATACACGGGGAGAACGTGCAAACTCCACACAGACAGTGACCCAGAGCCAGGATTGAACCTGGGAACTTTGCACTGAGGCAGCCGTGTTAACCACTGCACCACCATGCTGCCCTCGCTCAAACGTTTAACCCAGCTTCCCATTAATTTGCATAATGTTTAAAATAAAACGGTTTGTCTGAGCTTTGATTGAGATTTCTGGGTTTTAGGCAGCAAATGGCCCATGGGAATCGGTTTTCATGCTAGTGGTGATGGAACTAGCTTTGTGGCTAATCAGTATTTTCTTGACATTGAATGATACAGACGAGAAGGTGGGGCATTTGGTCCAGTGTGCCTGTGTTGCCTTTGAATTAACTATCCAACTCTACCGCTTCCTTATAGTGTTGCAGAGTTTTCCCGTTCAAGTATTTATGCAATTTCCTTTTGAAAGTTATTGAGTCTGCTTTCACCGTCTTTTCAGGATGTGCATTGGCAGTCACCATAACTTGCCGGGTAATTTTTCTCCCCAATCACCCTCTGCCAATTACTTGAGTCGAGCACCAGTATGATTATAGTTCACGAGTGTCTTCCTTTGCATATCACAAGATTAGGAGTACGTTATTCAGCCGTTTGGTCCTGTTCCACAATTCAGTCTTATCGTATGGCTATACCATAATTCCACATGCCTGACATTACTCCATATCTTTTTTAAAAATATTTTTATTTATCTCCTTTTTCACATTTTCTCCCAAATTTACACCCAACAATAATCTGTATCGAATGCAATGTCAATTCCCATATCAATAACAACAATCCCATCTTCTCCCCCCCCCCCCCCCCCCCAAAAACATTAGCCCGTATGTTAATGTAAACAAATGACAAGGAATCAGGAATCACCCACAGTCACCATTATCACATACAGTCCTCCCCAACACCCCACCCCCAATCCCCAATGTTTGATGTAATCCAGTTCTCGACAGTGCATAATGAATAATGCCCATGAATTGTAGAATCCCTCCATCCTTCCCCTCAGTTCAAATTTCACCTTCTCAAGAGTCAGGAATTTAAGCAGGTCCCGTTGCCAGGGTACAGGGTGGAGAGATTGATCTCCAACCTAACAGGATCCGCCTTTGGACAATCAACGAGGCGAAGGCTACAACATCTGCCTCCGCACCCGTTTCCAACCCCGGCTGGTCCGACTGCCTGAATATGGCCTCCCGAGAGCCTGGGTCCAGTTTCACGTGCACCACTTTAGAGATTACACTAAAAATCTCCTTCCAGTAACCCTCCATCTTTGGACAGGACCAAAACATGAACGTGGTTTGCGGGGCAGCCCCGCAGCAACGTTCACACACACCTTCTACCCTCTCAAAGAGCCGGCTCATCCTCGACCTCGTGAGGTGTGCCTTGTATACCACCTTCAGCTGTATCAGCCCCAACCTTGCGCATGAGGTGGAGGCGTTCACCCTCCGGAGCACCTCACACCAGAACCCCTCCTCCATACCCTCTCCCAGTTTCCTCCCACTTTGCCTTGATCCCTTCCAGCAGTGCCCTCTCTTCCAAAATAGCCGACACTACGCCATTCTCCAATCATCTCCCCCCCCCCCCCCCCCCCCCCCCCCCTGTCGTCATCATCTCCTCCAGCAATGTGGAAGCCGGCTCTACCGGGAAGCTCTGTATCTCCTTTCTGGCAAAGTCTCGAACCTGAATGTATCTAAACATTTCCCCCTGCTCCAGCCATACTTCGCTCCTTCAATCCTGCAAACCGACCCCCAAGAAACAAATCCCTTTCTCCTCCCATCTCCGAAAATTTCCATCCCAATACCCTGACTCAAATCTATGGTTCCCCCAAATCAGCATTTCCCTTGACCCTGCCCCCAACCCGAAGTGCTGGCAAAACTGCCTCCAAATTCTCAACAAATCTGTTACTACCGGACTCACTGAGTATCTCGTCGGGGGCGGCGCTGTTGCTTGCGCGTTCAATCTCAACCCCCTACACAAACGTTCCTCCATTGGGAGTCAGCCCCTCTAACCCAGCTCCATACCTTCTCCACATTCGCCGCCCAGTAATAATACATCAGCTTCGGAAGACCCAAACCTCCTGCCTGCCTTCCTCTCTGTAGTAGCACCTTTCTAATTCTGACCAACTTCCCTCCCCATTTGAACGACTTAATCATCACTTCAATCTCTCTAAAAAATGCTTTTGACAGGAAAATAGGCAGGCATTGGAAAATAAACAGGAATAGCGGCAACACATTCATTTTAACTGCCTGTACCTGACCCGTCATCCCACCTTGATTACTCCATATCTTTTGATACCCATGCCCAATTTTTACGTCAGTCTTAAATTTCAATTGACCCAGCATCCACAGGGTTTTATTTGCACATTCCATGAAGGGATTTTTAAGTTTCCAGGTAGGCGCAAACAAGAATTTTTGTTTGTTAATGAATAAATTATTCTTCAGAAAGCTTTTGTTATGCAGATCAGTAAATGCTGCCTCTTTCCTGTTCCAGTTACCTTTATCAGATTGCACATCTAGGAGATGATGATGATGAGCCGGAGTTCTCCTCAGCCATGCCTTTGGAAGAAGGAGATACCTTTTTCTTTCAGCCACGACCTCTCAAGAACCTGGTACTGGTGGACGAACTTGACAGCCTTTCACCAATTTTGACATGCCAGGTATAAATAAATTAATTCTAAATCCTTCACTTTGTAGGCACTCTTAAATGGAGTTGGTACACTTTGTTTCAGCAACTATTAGATTGCCTGGATTGTGTAGGTTTGCAGGTTTAATTTGACACAATTAATGACCGCTGTGTGTAGTGCTGATTAAATGATGTGAATCATGTCTCTTCTCCGAAAAGTATTTGAGGAAAGTGATATTTTTCTGATTCAGCCATCCATGTGTTGTCATGACAGTTTTATGTCTGTCACCGATGTTTAGCTATTGCTTCTATTTTTACCTGCAGATTGCTGATCTGGCCAATGAAGACACACCTCAGCTATATGTTGCCTGTGGGAGAGGTCCGCGGTCATCATTGAGAGTCCTGAGGCATGGTCTTGAGGTATGACGTACGTGGAATTATTTTGGCTGTGTCACCAAGATACTAGTGACTATCTTTTAAAAGGCCACAGAGAAGTTCCCTGAGTCCTAACTCGATAGAAGCATCCTGTAATTGAACTGGGGCTATACAGTTGAAGGTGGTACAGTGGGCGCACTTAACTACGGCTAGGATGAGTCGATTCTTTGAGGGGATGGAAAATAAGTATGAGCGTTGTGGGAGGAGCCTGGCAAATCATGTGCATATGTTCTGGGCATGTCCTGAGCTGATGAGATTTTGGGTTTTCCTTCAGCACCATGTCGGTGATTCGTTAAGCGGAATTGAAGCCCTTTCTCCTGGTGGCCTTATTTAGAATGTCCGCCCTGCTGGAGCTGCAAACAGCTGCAGATGTCTTGACCTTCGCCTCGCTGATCGCTTGCAGGCGGGAGCTGTTGGAGTGGAGGTCAGCTTCTCCATCCAATGCCTCGCTACGGCTGGGAGATCTTATAATGGAGTTTTTGCACAGTGAGAAAATTGAGTATCCGTTAAGGGATGCAATTGAGGGTTTTTATAAAAGGTGGTGTCCTTTCATTCTGTATTTTGAAAAGCTAGTTATCGTCAGCTGTTAGCGGTGGTGGCAATATGTCGTTTTGTTTGAGGTTGTGTTTTTTATTCTGTATTCATTAAAAAAATGTTTTAGAAAAATATTTTTGAAATAGAAGCATTGTGTAATTCAACTGATAACGAGAAGGACCCGGGTTTCATCTGCTCTGGTTAGTTAGCGCATCCCAATTGGGAAGCTACAATCAGCTTTAAAGTGTGTGGGCTTGACTAAGAGATAATTTAGAATAATTGGTCGAAGTTTCAATTCCTGATGGTGTGCCCTGTGTAGAAATGTCTGGTCGGGAAAGAATCAAGCTTGGTTGAGCACTGTT
This sequence comes from Scyliorhinus canicula, assembly GCF_902713615.1. Taxonomy (NCBI): domain Eukaryota; kingdom Metazoa; phylum Chordata; class Chondrichthyes; order Carcharhiniformes; family Scyliorhinidae; genus Scyliorhinus; species Scyliorhinus canicula. The sequence goes on along the minus strand of NC_052154.1, from coordinate 86,669,510 downwards.
TGTACTGCTGGTTAAATGATGTGAATCATGTCTCTTCTCTGAAAAATATTTGGAGAAAGTTTGTATTTCTCTGATTCAGCAGTTCATGAGCGCTCTGTTACCGATGATTTATCATACAGCTTGCGTTGGGAAAGCAGAAATTTCCTCCAATTAAATATTAGGAAGACTGAAACTATTATCTTGTTTCCTAGTGACATGCTTTTTTCCCCTCACTGTTGGATTGGATCTATGCGATCCTATTCAAGCTGTTTGAACCCTGCTTTAAAATGAACAGATACTTTTATAAAATAATGTAGAGGACATTTGCCCAGTTTCTCCTCTCGTTCTTTCACAGGTATCGGAAATGGCTGTCTCAGAGCTGCCCGGTAATCCTAATGCCGTATGGACTGTAAGAAGACATGTGGAAGGTACGACTTGAATAATATGTGGTCCAGAAACCTGTTTGGCCAATGTTCACTTAACCGTGTCCAGCAAATATGTAGTGTGGCAGCCAATTCTCCAAAAGTAATATTTTTTGAAGAAAGCGATAATTCTTATCTCAAATGTCCATGTTGCAGAGTTGAATTGACAAGCACTCTGTTAACACATTGGAGGTTTACAAGGCTTTGGTGCTACAGAATTAATTTTAAACAATTTTTCTACAGTTTTGTCCCCCTCAAAACAAAATCATGTGCAATAACCTTGAAATAAAAGTTATACAAAGCGAGCACAGAGAAACAGCTGGAAAATCATCAAATCCATAGACATCAAAAGCATTGTTGAAAGTAATGAATGGATTAAACCAAGCCACAATTGATCTGACATATGAAACATGGTTTACTTAAAGTTGTGGTTAATTTTTGTACAAAAGCCTCACTTGCAAAGGGGATAATGAATACAGTTTATTTCAATTGTATGCATTTGTGATCACTTTCAAAGTCTCACATTGATTCTAATTTCAGTGTTTTTATCCAATTTTTCACTTCCCTTTCCTGGTGGACTTGGCTCATACTAGCATATGATTCAGTTCCACACACGATGTCAACCCTCAGCCATATTGCCTACGTGCCATTATTTGTGCGCTGGCTTAGATAGATATCAGCAATCCATGTGGCTGGGAGGTATTGTGAACGAATATGATTCTATCATCCGAAATCCATGCACTTGCATTTTCCAGCTACTGCCATTGGATGGCGAACATGAGTGAGCCATCGGGTGCATTTCCCATTCTCGCCCAGTGTATTTCTTGGTTGTTCTCTGTGCAGTTACCAAGATTGAGGTTAAGTAATGGATCATGAATTGGGATTAATGTGGGAAGGCATGCTATGATTTCTGTCGTTGTATTTCTTGAAATTTGTGAAAGATGTACAGATGTGAAAACTGCAATAATGATCTCTCGGGCTGGGCACGTCCTGTAAATGATAAAACCCAGTGGAAGTTCAAAATAGACTTGATTGCATTTACAAATCGGAATGCATGATAACCACTGGTTCAACATCACAACCCAGGTATATATCAGGAAAACATTTGATAGAAGAATATGTTTGCCATTTGCATGCATTTTCTGAGATTTGATTGGAAGTGCAATAAGTTTAGAGTTCTTGCAGAAATCTGGTGGATGCTAAAGTGGTGACCTGTTAATGAGACTACATTCCTTTTTCAAATTAAATTTGAAAATGCTCATCATTTGTAACCCATCCCTAATAGCCTTGAGAAAGTGTGACGTTACAGTCTCCATTGCATCATAGCAATGTTTACATGTTCTAGTTTGGGCACAGGCTTTCCCATTATTGTAGAATCATGGTTGTTTTACTTATTGATTTTGCATGCATTGGCTCGATAGGCGAGTGTGACAGTGCAGAGTTTGCCTAGCCCAAGTGATCTTTTTGCTGTTGCAGTTTGTACCCTGGTTGTCCTCTGAGTCTGAAGAGCAGTACTAACCAAGGCTGGTATGTGGTGGCTCAATCTCTACCAATACCAAGCCTCTGTTTCTCTCCCACAGGTGGCCGGGGAAGGTGCTACTCATTCTAGGTGCGTACCTGCTGATAGGGCCTCTTGGATACTGGTTTAGGACAGACATTGTAAAGAACGGTCCAAACCAGTGATTTCGTGAAGCAAAGTACTGCCGATGCAGATATTCTACATTAAACGATGTTGGCTGGATAATTGTGACATCCGCCTTCCACCCCAACAATAGAATATTACAAGGATCAGCAATGAACAGTATCAGTGTTGTCATTAGGCCTATGCAGTTCATTTACAACAGCACAGAGAAAAAAGCCCTGTAATGTTGCAATATTTACTTCTTCTGAGAATTCTTATCATCTCAAATTGCAACCACTTATGCGAACCACCAGAACCGTGATCTTAATTTACTGCCCTTGCTAAATGTGATTCAAGTTTGGAAGAGCATGATTTATGATTGTTCTGCACAGTTCAGATTGACATGGATATTCCGTTTGGCATTAATTGCACCTGAAATCCTAGTGACAACACTAAATTCGATGATGGGGGGGCATTAAGGGGTTGATTGTATTGTTTTTGATATTTGTATACACTGAGCAATATTTGTTCTAATTTGGTATGGGGAATTTGGCTCTTTCAGATAATGGGGCTTATTTGGGAAATTTAATTAAGCAGTGATGCAATTAGTTATTACGATATTTGTTCTGTCAGCATTTTGGTTCATACAGCAGAATACTAGTTAATTATGAGACTGGTTGTTTGGTTTTATGACTTGGAATAGTGGCAGTGTAAAATGCAGGATTTGCGGAACTGGTCAGGGAAGTGCAAGGAATCCCAAAATCTAGTACAGGATTAGTTTAGGTAGCCCCAGATTAGTAAATTGCGGATGAATTAATTTGGGGTTTGTTGTAAACCAACAGTTTAGCAATATACTTGTTACTGGTTCTTGGGTGTAACCTGGCTGCCCCCACAGTAAACAAGAATCGAGTGTTCTCCTCAAAAATGTTTCCCGGTTCTTACAACAGAAACTTTTAAAATATTTGTTGTTTTGCCTGCTAGTCGCAAGTCGCTGTGGTTTCTTTCCTGGTTACTTGTGTCCCTTTTCTTTGGCCTTCAGCTAATGGCCTCATGTTTAAGAACTGGTTGTATTCTGGTGAAAATGGCTCCCTACCTGACCACAGATTGCACTAAAAGCTTATTCAACTTCACAAGTATTGATCAAGCTGAAACGCAAATGTATTTTAGTCACATTCCCCCACCCCATAGCCATTAATTATATTCCGTGAAACAGTGGCAGTCCTCAGTACTTCTAGTCTGGAGCTAATACTTTGAAGTGAGGTGGGAATATGTATTTGCACAATAGAAATAAAATCTACATAATACAAAAATTTGTTGCAGTTTAAAACAAACGTAATTAGATGAAAGGTAGGTGCATTTAAAGATTAAATGGGGTGGAGATGAATGTGTAGGATTTACAGAAAGACTGATTATGCTTAGAGTAGATAACTCGCTTGTCCCAGAGGGCTTGCATCCCAGGGCACACAGGAAATAGGACAATAGCAGAAGAGCTTGCCGTAATCTTCCAAAGTTTGCTAGTCGCAGGAGCTAGAGATTTGGAGAGTGGCAAGCCAGTCAGTTTAGCATTCGTAGTGGGTAAGGGTTTAGAAACAACAAAGGAGGAGTTCCTGGTAACTACAAGGCAGTCAGTTTAACATTCATGGTGGGTAAGGGTTTAAAAACAATCAGCACAGAAGGAGACCATTTGGCCCATCATGTCTGCACCGGCTCTCCAAAATGAGCATCATGACTGAGTGCCATTCCCCTGCCTTTTCCCTGTACCCCTGCACAATATTCAACAGTAAACTGGGAAATAAATCATCAGCCAATTGAGAGTTTTGAGGGAATTAAGAGGTGGTTGATGAAGAGAATATGTGGATGTTTTCAATATGGATTGATAAAAGAGGGCCAGTGTCAACTTGGATTTAAAGAAATTACCTTGAATACAAAAACAGGAAGTTGCAGTTAATAGTTGTTTTTAACACTGGCGGATGGTAGGCAATGATCCCCAAGAGTCAGTCGGATTTGGTGGATACGAACGACTTGGATTTTGGGATCCAGTGTGAATTTTGAATTTTACTCAAGTTTGGTAAATAGTGAAGATTATACCAATTAACTGAAACAGGCTAGCAGACAAGTGACCGATGGAATTTTATTCAACAAAGTATGAGGTAAAACATTTTAGCAGAAGGGAGAGGTAAAAGGTTAATGGCATAATTCTAAAGAATGTACAGAGAGGTGAGATTTCATGTGCATAGATGTTTAAAGTTAATTCGTTAGCAAAGCATATGGGATCCTGGGCGAGATTTGGGTGGGGGGTGGAGATCCGCACCCCTGCTGTGTGTTTCTCAGCAGTAGGAGGCAGCTGCCGTTAGCTGGTGGTGGGATCTTCTGGTCCTGCTGCTGTCAGTGGGATTTCCCATTGTGTGCATTCCCCCATCACCGGCAAATCCATGGCTGGGGTTCATCGTCGTCGTCAGTCCTGGAAGATCCAGCAGGCAAGAACGTCCAGAAAATCTCTATGGAGTACAAAAGCAGTTAGGTGTGTGCCACAAATAGACTATTGTGTCCAGTTCTGGTCACCATACTTCAAGAAGAATGTGAGGGTTCTGAGGATGTAGAGAAGATTTACCAGAATGTTCCAGAAATGAGGGATTTTAGCTGCAAGGTTCAGTTGGAGAAACTCTGCGTGTTCTTGAAGAAAAGCAGATTGAGGAGAAATTTGATAGAAGTGTGCACGGTTATGAAAGGATTAGATACAGCAGTCAAAGAAAAGTTGTTCACATTAGCTGATGGTACATGGACTGGGGCACAGATTTAAAGTGTTAGGCATGGGGTGCAGGGAAATAAGAGAAAGAGCTTTTTTACACAGAAAGGGACCTGGAATGCACTCATGAGAGTAGTGAAAGTGCAGATGATGAATGATTTCAAGGGGAAATTGGGTGAGCACGTTAGGAAATTAAACTTGCAGGGCTACGGAGATAGAGTGGGAAAATGAGACTGATTGAATTGCTATCCAGAGAGCTCACATGGACTTGATGGGCTGAATGGCCTGTGCCGTAAATGACAATCTTTTTAAGTGCATAATTGAATTTGCCAGTAATACACTTTTAATAGTGTTGAATGTTAACCTGCAAGTGTATTTTGCACCTTTCTTTTGTGTGTGTTTAGATGAGTATGATGCATACATCATTGTGTCTTTCGTGAATGCCACGCTGGTACTGTCTATTGGTGAAACCGTAGAGGAAGTGACAGACTCGGGATTTCTGGGTACCACCCCCACTCTCTCCTGTTCCTTGCTTGGTGAGGATGCACTGGTCCAGGTAGGGGTACAGAATTTGGTTTGGTGGAAGTACCACATTCAGCTGTGTTTGAGCTTTCATTCATTCCTTTAATTTTCTGCTCCTTCGTTCTTTATTGAAGCAATTCCTTTAGTGGGGTGATAAACTAAATGTAATTGTTCCTCTAGGTTACAATAACACTTGGACAAGATGCACCATCTGCTAACTAGTTGTGACCTGTATATTGGCCTGGCTTCAGTTATTTACTTGGGTACCCATAAAATAGCTGGACTCAGTAGCAATGTTCTACGTTTTACATATCTCTCTGCCTTTATTTCAGTCCCGTTTGCGGCTTCTCACCTGAAGAACATGTAGTATATAATTTTATCGAATTTGGGTCATTATTTTTTTGAAAGTAGCATATTTGTTCTGTTTTTGTGCACAAGTCTCCAACTACAGAGCTTCAGGGGAGGTGTACTTAATTGGCCATCTCAAATTGTTCCTCTGCCTTCCACCAGCACTGATCCACCGAACAGCTACTTCGCCAATCAAAGTTCCTCCGGGTGGCAGAGCAGAATCCGTACTTGTACAGCTGTTTTTCTTTAACACTAGTCCTTCATAAAAAAATTTACATCCGCAGCACTGTGCGCTATAATCTGAGTGAAAATTGAATGTTTATATTTTGGTGGAATGATAGTTTCACAGTCCTGTTATGGTATTTTGCTAAAACATGGTGTTAATTAGAACGCTCTACAGTATCGATTAAATAATTAAAAAGGTTAATAGAATGTTTGCCTCTACCTCAAGCAGTCTGGAATGCAAAGGGGTTAGTTATATAGTTAGCTGGAAATATAGTTGGAGTTTGTTTAGAGTTCTGACCACTGTACGTCAAAGGATATTTTGGCCTTGGAGGGAGGGTGTAGTAGCAATTTCTCAGAATGATGCTTTGGCTGAAAGGGCTAAATTGCAAGGACAGGATGTGTAGGTAGAATTGTATTCCTTTTGAGTATAAAAGAATTAAGAGTGATGTGTTTTAGTTAAGAAAAGTTTGGAGAAGGCGTCCAGAACAACAGCAACCTTGAAAACTGTTCGAGCAGCCGAATAGCCTACTGTTCCAATGCTTGCCAGAACATGACTTAATTTATTGAGGTGGTGTTCCTTTAGAAAGAAAAGGTGCATTTTAAATAGAGTTGATTTCACCCCCACCTCTATCAAAAGGCATTCAATTAGTGATCTGGTTTTTTTATTTGTTATTAAATTTAGAGTACCCAATTATTCTTCTTTTCGAATTACGGGGCAATTTGGCGTAGTCAATCCACCTAACCAGCACATCTTTGGGTTGTGGAGGTGAAACCCACGCAGACACGGGGAGAATGTGCAAACTCCACACTGATACGGCCGGGATCTAACCTGTAGGCACTGCGCACCGTGTCGCCCACAGGCATCTGTTTTAATAGTTCAAATAGCATTATAGATTTTCCTTTGAAGAATAATCTTTCTTTCCCAATCTCTCTCCCTCTTCCAAGCATTGTTGTTTTTGGCTTTGTTATCCATAAGAACAAATAAAATTACAGCACCGGAATAGGCCCTTCGGCCCTCCCAGCCTACACCGATCCAGATCCTTTATCTAAACCTGTCGCCTATTTTCCAAGGATCAACTTCCCTCTGTTCCCCGCCAGTTCATATATCTGTCTAGATGCATCTTAAATGATGCTATCGTTCCCGCCTCTACCACCTCCGCCGGCAAAGCTTTCCAGGCACCCACCACCCTCTGCGTAAAAAAAATTTCCACACACATCTCCCTTAAACTTTCCCCCTCTCACCTTGAAATCGTGACCCCTTGTAATTGATACCCCCACTCTTGGAAAAAGCTTGTTGCTATCCACCCTGTCCACACACCTCATAATTTTGCAGACCTCAATCAGGTCCCCCCTCAACCTCCGTTGTTCCAACGAAAACAATCCTAATCTACTCAACCTTTCTCATAGCTAGCACCCTCCATACCAGGCAACATCCTGGTGAACCTCCTCTGCACCCTCTCTAAAGCATCCACATCCTTCTGGTAATGTGCCGACCAGAACTGGACGCAGTATTCCAAATGTGGCCTAACCAAATTCCTATACAACTAACATGGCCTGTCGACTCTTGTACTCAATACCCCGTCCGATGAAGGCAGGCGTGCTGTATGCCTTCTTGACCACTCTTATCGACCTGCGTTGCCACCTTCAGGGTACAATGGACCTGAACTCCCAGATCTCTCTACATCAATTTTCCCCAGGACTCTTCCATTGACCGTATAGTCCACTGTTGATTTGGATCTTCCAAAATGTATCACCTCATTTGCCTGAATTGAACTCCATCTGCCATTTCTCTGCCCAACTCTCCAATCTATCTATATTTTGCTGTATTCTCTGACAGTCCCCCCCCTCGCTATTTGCAACTCCACCAATCTTAGTATCATCTGTAAACTTGCTAATTAGACCACCTATACCTTCGTCCAGATCATTTATGCATGTCACAAACAACAGTGGTCCGAGCACAGATCCCTGTGGAATACCACTAGTCACCTTTCTCCATTTTGAGACACTCCCTTCTACCAGTACTCTGTCTCCTGTTGCCCAGCCAGTTCTTCATCCATTTAGCTAGTACATCCTGAACCCCATACGAATTCACTTTTTCCATCAACCTGCCATGGGAAACTTTATCAAACGCCTTACTAAAGTCCATGTATATGACATCTACAGCCCTTCCCTCATCAATTAACTTTATCACTTCCTCAAAGAATTCTATTAGGTTTGTAAGACAAGACCTTCCCTGCACAAAACAATGCTGCCTATCACCGATAAGTCTAATTTCTTCCAAACGTGATTAGATCCTATCCCTCAGTATCTTCTCCAGCAGTTTGCCTACCACTAAGATAAATCTTTAGTCTCAGCCTAAGCAATAAGGGGTGAACTTGACCAGAGATTTTTATTGTAAAACTGGTGAAAGTTGCTTCTCATCAATGAACAAATTCTTACCATGATTAGACTGGGGGTTATCAGTGGTGGAGCATAAGGGATAGTGGATGTTGTATTATCCAGGAGCATCGCTATTCAAGCAGGAACTATAATATTTAATAAATCAGAAATATTTGAAAAGAATGATTCTAAATAAAGTTCAATTGAATTAAGAGTAATTGGGTTCCACTGAGTGCTATAATTTTATGATGAACCAAATTGCATTCATCAGAGATACCTTGCTGCGATAGCTCATCCAAAATAACGGGGAGGAGATTTGACAATTTTTTAGTGCGTCCGTTAAAATATATTGTGTGTTGGTTCATAAAGGCCTGTTGTTGTTGCCTTTTACAAATTGGGGTGTTGGGTTACGTTCAAGACCATTATAGGAATGTATGCATCGCAATGTAGCCCAAGGAATGTCCAGCTCCCTTTTGGGTTTTTAGGTGTACCCCGATGGAATCCGTCACATCCGTGCTGACAAGAGAGTCAATGAGTGGAAGACGCCTGGTAAAAAGACGATTGTGAAATGTGCTGTGAACCAGCGACAGGTGGTGATTGCTCTGACCGGCGGGGAACTGGTCTACTTTGAGATGGATCCGGTGAGTTCGGTGTCATTATATCAGATTTAAGAGTTAGAAATCCCTGCTCTATAGTTGCCAACATCTCATTTTACTGAAAAGTATTCCCTTTCTGAGTTTGTGACTTGCACCTGGGTTGATATCAGTCTTTCTTAAAATCAGCCACCAGGAGGTGCCAGAGACTCTTCAGCAATAACTATACTCAGTTCTACATTCTGTTACTACTTAGCAAAAATGAAAAGACAGTTTTCAAATATGGTTTCCAGTAGGTTCAAGATTCATTTGTGAAACATATTCTCACATCTAGGTAGCTAGTAGGAGTCAGGAGGAAGATGAAACCAGATTTTAAAAGATTGCATGTTTAGTTGGCATTGATTTAAGTTCCATCAGGCAGGAAGATACGTTTTAGAATGGGGGCACAAGAGAAAAGAGCGGAAGGAGTGGGTGTGTGGAATTTAAACATTTGCCTTTTTTGGGGATTAAATTGTATCTGAAATGATTATTTTAGTAGTTGATGGTTAATGTTATAATCATAAGCCTGATCCTGTTATGTTAAACTGTCTCTGCGATGTGCTGTTATACGTAGGATTGTGCACCAGATTTTTCATGTGTTACTTTTGCAAAATTTTGTTTGCAGTCTGGACAACTCAATGAGTACACGGAACGGAAAGAGATGTCAACTGATGTGGTCTGCATGAGTTTAGCAAATGTCCCTCCAGGGGAACAGCGTTCTCGATTTCTGGCTGTTGGTCTCATAGACAACACTGTCCGAATTATTTCTCTGGACCCTTCGGTAAGTTTTACCCAACTGCCTTTTGGTAAAGTTGATTAGATCTACTGGGTAGCAGTTTGCGAGGCCAGTGGTGTGGTGTTATGCTGGACTAGTAATCCAGAGGCATAGGAGACCCAGCTTCAAATCCTACCATGGCAGATGGTGAAATTTGAATTTTAAAAGTCTTAATGATGACCATGAAACCATTGTTGATTGTTGTAAAGGCCCATCTGATCACTAATGTCCTTTAGGAAAGGAAATCTGCCATCCTTACCTGGTCTGGCCTACATCTGAGTCCAAACCTAGAGCAATGTTGCTGACTCTTAAATGCCCTGAAATACATTCCGTTCTAGGGCAATTAGGGGCCCACATCCCTTGAATGATTTTTTCTTTTTTAAAAACCTCTGCACTATTACTGAACCCATTGCTATTAAAAATATATGCTATAAAATATTTTTTGTCCATGGGATGTGGACTTTGCTGCAGCATTTTAATCCCATCCCTAATTTGAGAAAGTGGTGGTGAGCCTCCATCGCTGCAGTCAGTGTGGTGCAGGCACATCCACAGTGCTGTTCAACAGGGACTTCCAGGATTTTGTCCCAGTGGCAATGAAGGGATGGTGACATGTCACACCACATCCCCAGTTGGAAACATGGAGAGGGGTTACTTGCAGGGTAGTGTTGCTATGCATCCACTGCCATGGCTGTTCAAGTGGTAGAGATTGCAGGTTTGGTGGGTGCTTCTTGCAAGCCTGGTCCTGGTTTTTCCACAGAAGCACTTTCGGCTGCTAATGAGACGAGTCTGATATTTGGTAATGGTTGAAACCTAAACCATGTGGCAAAGTTGGTAGCAACATCAGACTGTCTTCCACTCGTACGTTTGGGATTGGGAAGCCTTCCAGGAAGCTGATTGGGAGTTTGTTCTTACAATTTAGGGGTGGAACACTTCACTCAGAATATTACGTGGTGATTTCTTGCAGTCTGTTGAATAATAACCCCACAAAAGACAGCATCGTTGGGAGATGAGAAACTTGAAACCTAATGTTGCACTATTGCATTTCTGCCACTAAATACCAAAATGATAGAAGTACAAGACGAACTGCACCACTAGCGTCACTCTTCCTTTAAAGAGCTGTTAATTAGGTTACTTGTAGTGAAATTATACACAAAATACTGGTCAGCTTGTCAACTTGGACCTTCTAATCCTAACTCACTTTTTTCAGATTAATCTTTTCATTGAATAACCCCCCCAACTTTTAGAACAAAACCAGAAAATGATGGACAATCTTGGCAAGTCTGGCAGTATCTGTGGAGAGAGAAACAGTTAACATTTTGAGTCTGTATGACTCTTCAGAGCTACAGAGAGGGATACGAGCTGGATTATATCAACGGTAGCACAAATGACTAGCACTGTGGTTTCACAGCGCCAGGGTCCCAGTTTCGATTCCCCGCTGGGTCACTGTCTGCGGAGTCTGCACATTTTCCCCGTGTCTGCGTGGGTTTCCTCCGGATGCTCCCGTTTCCTCCCACAGTCCAAAGATGTGCAGGTTAGGTGGATTGGCCATGCTAAATTGCCCTTAGTGTCCAAAAGGTTAGGTGGGGTTATTGGGTTACAGGGATAGGGTGGAAGTGAGGGCTTAAGTGGGTCGGTGCAGACCCGATGGGCCGAACGGCCTCCTTCTGCATTGTATGTTCCCGTACCAGCCTCCCCGGACAGGCGCCGGAATGTGGCGACTAGGGGCTTTTCACAGTAACTTCATTGAAGCTTACTCGTGACAATAAGCGATTTTCTTTTCATTTTTCTATGAAGGGGTAAGAGTACCAGGAGCGGAGCAGATCAGTGATTGGAGGGATTGCAACAAAGATATGTAGGTCACGCGACAGGAAGTGTTAATGGCAGTGTGAAGGGCTATTGAAGGTGTTACTCATGGCACAGTAGTAATATATCAGAAGGTGTTAATAGAACAAAGGTCGATCTTCAGTGAAAGCAAAACTCAAGAACCGATGGCCCAATTTGGCTGGGGAGGGGGTGGGGGTGTTGCAGTGGGACAAAGTATTTTGGATGTTTTAAAAAAGGATCACGGTAGAGGGGAACACAGTATAAAGTTGAACAAAATGTTGAGCCTGTTTGTGTGTGTCTTCCACCTTTGTGTTTACTTCATACTGTGTCCCTTATTTGTCAACATTATTTGATCCCACTATCTCCTCTAACTTCATGTGCCACACCCTATAAAACTGTCTTGATCGTAAAGTTTCCTCTTACTGAATTCCATTTCCACTCAATGTTGTCTAACTTAATAAACAATTCCAATTAAAGGGCAATTTAGCGTGGCCAATCCACCTACACTGCACATCTTTGGAGTGTGGGGTTGAGGCCCACGCAGACACTGGGAGAATGTGCAAACTCCACACGGACAGTGACCCAAGTCCGGGATGGAAACCAGGTCTTCAGTGCTGCGAGGCAGCAGTGCTAACCACTGTGCCACCATGCGGCCAAAAGCTTTCTAACTGTTAAAACCTGCACACACTTGGAGCAGAACAAATGTGCTCTTATTTGGAGAAGCTTTCTTGCACAAGAAAAAACTTACCTGATTTTCCCCTGCGATCAATCACTTCCAGTCCTACTGTTTGAATTTTTGTTCAGTCGATCTCTATTTTATTTTCTCCTGTGGTCAGGACTCCCATGTTACTCCAGAGCTTACTTTTCTCTTTGCATCCACGCTGCTTTGAAATCAAGGCTCATCATTGCAGGCTCCCATTCTAACTTTGTTTTCCTGGGCTGCAGTACTAAAAAGCATCACCTCAGCCATTCCTTTCTACAGTCCAATGGCTTTTATTTTTTTATTTCTTTTATAACCCAAACTTGCTGCTTTCTGATCAGCATTGCCAACTGCTGCCGGCTTTGGTCTTCCGCTATGATTTCTCATTCGGAAAGAAAATAGATTTGTCAGGTAACATTCTGAATTAATCTTTTGCCCTCTTTTCACTCCATATTTCTTTGTCATCGTTCTGCCCCTCAAATGCACAATGATGTAATCAAAATCTGTTGGCCTTCAGCTCCCTTCTCTCACTCGGCCCACTAATCGGTGTTCCCTGTAGTTGTGCAGTACAACAGATGGGCTGCACATAACCAACTTTCCCATTAAGGTGCTCATAGTAATCTTACAGGGACCACGCGGTGCATCGAACAGTCTGTGCACAACAAAGAGAAATTAGAGGGAACGTTGTCAGTGACTCCATTAGACTTCAAGTTTACATGAGGAACTGGTCTGTAATGTTCAAAATCTTTTATAATGTTAACTACAGAGGTAAGAGATTGAACCTGGGGCCTGACCCACATTGCTATATCACACCAATTATCGTATTTAGGGAGCTATATTAACCTTATCTTCCATGTCATTCTCAGGATTGTCTGCAGCCTCTCAGTATGCAAGCCCTTCCTGCACAGCCTGAATCTCTCTGTATAGTTGAGATGGGAGGTGCAGAGAAACAGGATGAGCTGGGAGAGAAGGGTTCCATTGGCTTCTTGTACTTAAACATTGGTTTACAGGTGAGTAAACACAACGGGTATCTGGGTCAGGGAGTGTTACTGGGTATGAATTGTGTAGTGTTTTCTATTTCATAACCTTTGAGGAATGGGTTTTGCTGCATAATCCTGTGTTCTGTTAGACCTTAAATGTGTGATGATATTTACCATAGTTAATCATTCACTGACGGATTCAATGGTGCTGTAGTTACACGGTGAAATCTTGCAGCATGTCAGTGATCGCCACTACCAGCAAAAGATGATGCCAAGCTGTAAAAACAATTTTACACTTGTTCTAGAGAGAAGACTGAAGGGTGACCTGCTGAGGTTTTTAAAAATACGAAAGAGTTTGGTAGGTTGGGTGTAAAGAAGATGTAGAGACCGTGAATGTAAACGGTACTGATATATCCAGTAAGGAATTGAAGAGAAACCTCTTGAATCAGTGTGGCAAGAATGTAGAACATGTACTACACAGGGTAATTGAGGTTAATAGGTATTTATTTAAGGGGATCTTGGATCAATTAATGGGGGATAAAGGAATTGAAGGATGTGTTGTGGGAGAGCATTTAAATAAATACAGAGGGGGGGAGGACGTAGTGCAGTGGTTAAACATAAAGTATCAACCAATCATGCCAAATGACTGTACCATCCAATGGAAGGCTGTATTCTAAGGGTTCAAATGACATAATTAATCACCCGATCCTCACTGCTTTAAGGGGTTTTCGAACTCCTGAAATTAAATTATGGAGCAGCACAAGGCAAGCAGTGAACATGTGGAAGAGGGTGTATTGATGAATTGCTTCTCACTCTTCTTAAACCGGTCTGTAACCTGCTGCTTGGAGGTGCTCACAAATGACTTGTTGGCTCTTTCATTCCCCCTCTTTTCACTGGGGATCTAGTGCTTAGCATTTGCTCCATACCTTTATGCCAATGCCATGTCCTGGGAACACAATTGAAATCAAGGTTTGCTGTGTGAGTGTTTAGTTGTTGCCTTGATTTTATCAGTGTTGCAGGGTTCACTCCAACTTAGCAATTTTGCCCAGGGCGAGGGGCTGCTTTATTTATGTACGGCCACCGGCAGCAAGGCCCGTGTACTCTGCATTTCCATGTGCCTTGTTTCTAGACGAGTATCTGTTATGCTGGCATAATATATTCTAAGATTCTTCTGTGGTTATCTCAGAACGGAGTATTATTAAGGACAGTGTTGGATCCAGTCACTGGAGACTTGTCTGACACACGGACCAGATATCTCGGATCACGGCCTGTCAAGCTTTTCAGAGTCAGGATGCAAGGGCAAGAAGCGGTGAGTGTGCACAATTATATCCCTGATTTACAGAAACTGATGGGCTGGACGATAATGGTACGAAAATTGCGAGTGTCACTTTCGGTAGCACGTGCTGATCATGGGCTGTAATCGTAAGCAAAGGATTATCAAAATGTCGGTGTAGCAACCTGAAGGAAAATGTATACCACGAGTGGAAAATGTCAGAGTTAATTCTGACACTTAGTATTTCTTCTTCCCGATTTTTCTTTGCATTACACTTTGCAGAGTTTGATCAATTGTTCACAATTTGCTTCCAAGTTACTTTCCTCCTTTTATGTACAATGAAGGATTTCTTCCTATCCCTAGTGTATTCCACTGTTCTAATAATGCAAACAACCAAAACCATTTGTTAGCTGCCCATGCATCTGTGCAAAGTAGTTTCTATTTGGCTATCTGAATTTGCTATTGTACTCTGTCTGGATAAATAGAAGCAGTTTTACCAAACTGGAGGTCCCAGGGGCCCTTTTTGTGTGATCTTGGAATCTTGTGAAAGGGGGAAGTGTGGAAAGAGTAGTAGAATGGTTCAGATGATATTCAATGAAGTAATTATCGTCCAATCCTCGAAAGTGAACTTTAAAATGATGATACATTCAGTCCGTGTTTCACCTGATAACTTATGATTACTGCAATGTTTCTGATTTAAAGTTTGCGTGTTATTGATCTCATGCACTTTCTTCGCTTGGTGTTAGTTGCTTTTTTTGATTCTGTACTTGTTTCCTTTACCCATGTAGGTTTTGGCCATGTCCAGCAGGTCGTGGCTAAGCTACTCTTACCAATCCCGCTTCCACCTGACACCTCTGTCCTATGAAACTCTGGAATATGCATCTGGCTTTGCTTCTGAGCAGTGTCCTGAGGGTATTGTGGCAATCTCCACCAATACATTGAGGTAGGGTTCGAAAAAAAAAAGATCCAACCTGAACAATGAAATGGTGGCACAATTTCATGATAGTTTGAATGAAAGAAGACGAGGGGAAATTCCATCTCCTTCCCCATTAGTGTCCAGCAAGGATCTGTTGTTGCATCATCACTCGGTGTTTGACTGTGTTTCTCATGGCTTTCAATAATCTCAAAATAGGATACAAACTCAGATTCAGGACTTCAGCCTTAGCGTACAAACTAAAGCACAGGTGCTAGAAGAGAGCTTTGTAAACTCCTCTTTGCTGCTGATTGTAGTCTCATGGCTCGGTATATTATGCAATCAATTGCAAACCACCTTGCAACAACTTTGCTGCAGCCTGTCATGATTAATAACCCTAATGGAGATGGTAGTAAACCTTCCAACCAGCCCCAGGCAAAGATTATATTTAATGCATTAATAATTACTGCTGGTGCCCACTTTTCAAACTGTGGATAGATTCATGCAACACCCTGCCTAGAAAAGTTTCTATTGATTGATGCCAAAATATCTTGGAGAATTGACAAAGCTGGATCCGCAGCTCCAGTGCCCGTTGAATAGGAGAGGCATCAGACTTCAGACCAAGCTCCCAAATCTGTTTTGCCCCCCAGCAGATAATCCTGCTTTATGGCTGTTGCACTTGGGATAGTATATCAAAGCACATTAAAAATCTGAACAACTTTCAACAAATATGCCCGAGATGACTGTTGAAGACCAGATGGAAGAATAAGATCCCTGGGATATTTTTATATAATTTAAAGAGAAGCTTTCCATGCTAAGCATGGATGCACTGATCAGCAGGCATTGTTCCAGTGGTCTGGAAATGTGTTACAAATGATTCCTTTAGGAGCTCTTTTATATTGCATTGACAGACACTGTTACTTAATAAGAAGGAATCTTTGTATCAGCAATTTCTAAGATGCATTAGGAATTGGCTTCAATCCCTTGGTCATACAGTTGTAGGTACAAGTGTGGATTGACCCGGAAGCATGCTACTAGTTGTGACACCATAGATTGTTCCTTACCTCCTCTTGTTCAATGTTTATTAGTGACATAGATAATAACATTGACAGTATGCTCAAAGTTTCCAGATGATACAAAATCTGTGTGGGGGTAGGACGGTAGAAGAATAAAATCAAATGTAAAAAGATATGGATGTGCGATGGCAAGTGCCATTTAACTTTGATAATTGAGTCAGCACAATAAAACATGAGCAACTTTTAAAATGATGATACACTCAGTCCGTGTTTCACCTGATATTATGATTACTACACTGTTTCTGATTAAAAGTTGGCTCATTACTGTTCTCAAGCTGATTTCAACATTTTTCCAAATTCTGTTTGTGTTGTGCGTGTCCTTTTGCGGTGTAAGTTTCAGCCATGGCTGATGAAATTTAATCAGTCCCCATTTGAATCTGACTATTCCTAAGTGGCTATAAACTGTGAATCTAGCAGTGTGCTCATGTGACGAGCCCTATAAACAGTTTTCTGAAAATCTAGTTCGACAATATCTACCGAATTTCCCATATCCACTCCAAATCAAATTTGTAAGACCAAGGAGCTATGTTGTGTATTTGTCATGGCTCCTATTCCTTTTCAGTAAATTTCAAGGGCATCAAATTTATCTCTTGCATGGTTCCTACAGAAGGAAAGAATGGGAAGTGGTTTACTTATCAATTCATTCATCCAGAGAATAATATAAATATGAGATTCCCCAAATTAGTTTTCATTTTCATGTGTTTAGTGTGACTCCATAAATCAGGTTATCCTGGCTCAATGCTTTGAAGTTTATGTTTGCTTGCATGAGTGTAGTGGCAGAGTGGATTTATGGGCTGTAGGTTTCTATTCATTTTTTTTCTTTTGATTTCTTTCCAGAATTTTGGCTCTCGAGAAACTTGGAGCAGTGTTCAATCAGGTTTCCTTCTCTTTGCAATATACTCCAAGGAAATTTGTCATTCACCCAGAGAGCAACAACATCATTGCCATTGAGACTGATCATAATGCCTACACGGAGGCCACCAAAGCCCAGCGCAAACAGCAAATGGCTGAGGTAACTTGTCAGTCGCTGATTACAACTCCGTAGCTGTGTAACACAAACAGTGGCTGAATATGCCAGTTCTTTTGCATAACGTGGTGAAAGAAACAACCTGATTCTAAAATGGATTACTGAATGCCAACAGCAAAGCTGCTTCTTGGTATATATCTGACTTGGTGACCTTGCGCAACAAATGCAGAAGTTTTAAATGAAGGAATTGGAACATGGTGAACTCTGTTCTTATTCATTGACATTTCTGTGTTGAAAAATATGCTGGGTATGTGATTTTAGAGTAAGATAGATTAACAACATTAACATGTCATCAAGATTTTAATGCTCCCGTTTTATCTGTTAAGGAAATGGTAGAAGCAGCTGGAGAGGACGAGCGAGAATTGGCAGCAGAGATGGCAGCTGCCTTTTTGAATGAGAATTTACCTGAATCCATTTTTGGATCTCCGAAGGCAGGGAGTGGGCAATGGGCATCTGTTGTTCGAGTAATGAACCCCATCCAGGGCAACGTGTATGATCAGATCCAGTTGGAACAGAATGAAGCTGCTTTCAGGTATAATAAGGGAGATGGTGACTTGCTCATAGTATCACTGGGCTAATAATCCAATGGCTCAGGCTAATGCTGTGGGGATATAGGTACATATCCCACTATGGCAGCTGGTGGAGTTTAAATTTAATTTTTTTTAAAACAATCTGGATATGGAAGCTTGTCTCATGGATTGTCGTAAAACCCACCAGATTCTCTAATGTCCTTTCGGGAAGGAAACTTGCTGTCCTTACTTGCCCACATTACATGAAAAAGAATAAAAGGTTTTGGCATGACCACCGCAGTGAAAAAGTGCATATGCTTTAGGTTACTTGACCAATGGCACTGAATCAGTGTTCTTTATTCCTACTGGCTTAGCATTCATATATAGCACTTCTGTGTATCTGTACTTACAGATGTGGTCTATGTAAAAATCTAGCTGGTCATTAAATAAATCTTGGCCTCTTGGGATGTCAGGTGCTCAAAATTGCATTATTATTGACAGGGTATTTTTAAAATATGGGTCTCTAACCTCTTACGCCTCTTTGGCACAAAATTAGCTGCTGGAGAAGTGAGTAGCATCAATAACAAGAACCATATTTTCGCATGCGATATTCGAAGCCTCTGGCTGTCATCAATTGTGGCTCATGTGCTTTTCTAATTATTTATTTACTATACCTCTACATGAGTTGAACCATATATGCATTGGGTATTTGTTGAAGTGGTAAGGTTGTACTAACCTGGATGTATTGTGTTTCCCAGTATTGCTGTTTGTAAGTTTGGCAATGGTGGCGATGATTGGTACGTGCTGGTAGGAGTTGGCAAAGATCTGATCCTTAATCCTCGTTCAGTTGGAGGTGGATACATTTACACCTACAAGCTAATCAACAGCGGTGAGAAGCTGGAATTTGTGCACAAGGTGAGACTGGAGGTTTTGGATTGTTGACTGTTTTACTTTATTTGTAGCTTTTTATGACCTGAGTTTTCTCTGAGGATCACTGTATAAGCTAACACTGTGAAGCCAGTGTATGTAAGTTTTGTGGAGACTCTCCAATTTCATTTCCCTCTGCCTCTCCATCCAGTCGTTCACTTCAGCTATCATTCTTAATACATGAGTCTAATATGTGTAACAGTTTCACAGCTTAAACCTGACTCGCTCTTTGCGTGTCCATCTTCAGCTCCTGACTAATGATGAAGACCAGGAATGCAGGCTGATTTGTCTTTTGTTGGGAGTGCTGAAGTCAGTGTTCGCACCGCCCACTGCTATATATTGCCTGAAATCAATGAATTACATGGATCAGCAGTCAACCCATGGCATTTGTGAACTACACCACTTTGATTAGTTCTCTCCTGGCTTCTGTGAGCTTAACCGCTTAATAAAAACTACTTTTCATAATTGCCCAGTTTACTTTTAAACCCAAAACTGCTGACACACCTGTTAAATAAACTGACCAATCTGCAGCAGCCAGATTGCTTATTGATGGGGGATCTTGATAAGCCTGTATAGTCAAATTTCAAGTTTGGGAAAGGGCTGCAGTTAAATGCTGGGGTTTTTAAAGAAATTAGATTCACACACATTAAAATGGACTAGGACAAAAAGGCCATTCACATGCTAATTTGCTAGGCATTGAAGTGAATTCCCCAATTAGTCATCTGGTTTTAATAATTGATGAAGATCATGTATGTATTGTGCTGGAAGATTTTGTCATGGGCCTTTCACATTGTGTACACAGGAAATCAGAGGCAGAAAAACATAGAAAGAGCACCAGATTTTAATTAGAAAACTGTCTTGTTTTGCCTACCTGAGAAGGTTGGAATGCAGGAGGGTAGATAGAAGTTACTTAGTTCAAATCAGGCAAGATGACAAACATAGTGTGTTTGTTATTTTGGGTTGCAACCGAGATAAATTGTACTGATTGAAATCAGTGAGTCTGACCATTCTGGTGAAATATAACAGATTAGCAATGTGTGTCCTGTCTTTTACCAAATATTTTCTCAACCTGCCTTCGGAAAGAATGGAGACGTGGACCAGGGACTATAGCTGAAAGATATAAATAGCTGGTACAAATCACACCCTTGGGTTATATGATAAAGTTAAATATTGGGCAGTATGGGCACTGGTATAACAGTTCAAAAAAAAACTTTGCTTCCGGTAGCGGCCATGTCTGAATAGGTCGCGCACACGGCAGCTCTCGCCGGGATCGGAGTTTCGGGCCTTTAAACGGAGTGGCAACGGCACTTTGGCAGTGATTCCCGGCGTGGCAAAGGACGCTGGAGAGGTTCTCCCACTGTTGCATGGAGGGAACCAGGAATGGAGCCGTTAAAGGAGCGAACAGTATGTAATGGAACCTACGAGGGAACAAGCGGTCCTAGATCTTGTCCTGTGTAATGAGACAGGATTGATTCATGATCTCATAGTTAGGGATCCTCTCGGAAGGAGCAATCACAATATGGTGGAATTTAAAATACAGATGGAGGGTGAGAAAGTAAAATCAAATACTAGTGTTTTGTGTTTAAACAAAGGAGATTACAAGGGGATGAGAGAAGAACTAGCTAAGGTAGACTGGGAGCTAGGACTTTATGGTGGAACAGTTGAGGAACAGTGGAGAACCTTCCAAGCGATTTTTCACAGTGCTCAGCAAAGGTTTATACCAACAAAAAGGAAGGACGGAAGAAAGAGGGAAAATCGACCGTGGACATCTAAGGAAATAAGGGAGAGTATCAAATTGAAGGAAAAAGCATATAAAGTGGCAAAGATTGCTGGGAGATTAGAGGACTGGGAAATCTTTAGGGGGCAACAGAAAGCTACTAAAAAAGCTATAAAGAAGAGTAAGATAGAGTATGAGAGTAAACTTGCTCAGAATATAAAAACAGACAGTAAAAGTTTTTATAAATATATAAGACAAAAAAGAGTGGCTAAGGTAAATATTGGTCCTTTAGAGGATGAGAAGGGAGTTTTAATAATGGGAAATGAGGAAATGGCTGAGGAACTGAACAGGTTTTTTGGGTCGGTCTTCACAGTGGAAGACACAAATAACATGCCAGCGACTGATAGAAATGAGGCTATGACAGGTGAGGACCTTGAGAGGATTGTTATCACTAAGGAGGGAGTGATGGGCAAGCTAATGGGGCTAAAGGTAGACAAGTCTCCTGGCCCTGATGGAATGCATCCCAGAGTGCTAAAAGAGATGGCTAGGGAAATTGCAGATGCACTAGTGATAATTTACCAAAATTCACTAGACTCTGGGGTGGTCCCGGTGGATTGGAAATTAGCAAACGTGACGCCACTGTTTAAAATAGGAGGTAGGCAGAAAGCAGGAAATTATAGGCCAGTGAGTTTAACTTCGGTAATAGGGAAGATGCTGGAATCTATCATCAAGGAAGAAATTGCGAGGCATCTGGCTAGAAATTGTCCCATTGGGCAGACGCAGCATGGGTTCGTTAAAGGCAGGTCATGCCTAACTAATTTAGTGGAATTTTTTGAGGACATTACCAGTGCAGTAGATAACGGGGAGCCGATGGATGTGGTATATCTGGATTTCCAGAAAGCCTTTGACAAGGTGCCACACAAAAGGTTGCTGCATAAGATAAAGATGCATGGCATTAAGGGTAAAGTAGTAGCATGGATAGAGGATTGGTTAATTAATAGAAAGCAAAGAGTTGGGATAAATGGGTGTTTCTCTGGTTGGCAATCAGTAGCTAGTGGTGTCCCTCAGGGATCCGTGTTGGGCCCACAATTGTTCACAATTTACATTGATGATTTGGAGTTGGGGACCAAGGGCAATGTGTCCAAGTTTGCAGATGACACTAAGATGAGTGGTAAAGCGAAAAGTGCAGAGGATACTGGAAGTCTGCAGAGGGATTTGGATAGGTTAAGTGAATGGGCTCGGGTCTGGCAGATGGAATACAATGTTGACAAATGTGAGGTTATCAATTTTGGTAGGAATAACAGCAAACGGGATTATTATTTAAACGATAAAATATTAAAGCATGCCGCTGTTCAGAGAGACTTGGGTGTGCTAGTGCATGAGTCACAGAAGGCTGGTTTACAAGTGCAACAGGTGATTAAGAAGGCAAATGGAATTTTGTCCTTCATTGCTAGAGGGATGGAGTTTAAGACTAGGGAGGTTATGTTGCAATTGTATACGGTGTTAGTGCGGCCACACCTGGAGTATTGTGTTCAGTTTTGGTCTCCTTACTTGAGAAAGGACGTACTGGCGTTGGCGGGTGTGCAGAGGAGATTCACTAGGTTAATCCCAGAGCTGAAGGGGTTGGATTATGAGGAGAGGTTGAGTAGACTAGGACTGTACTCGTTGGAATTTAGAAGGATGAGGGGGGATCTTATAGAAACATTTAAAATTATGAAGGGGATAGATGCGGGCAGGTTGTTTCCACTGGCGGGTGACAGCAGAACTAGGGGGCATAGCCTCAAAATAAGGGGAAGTAGATTTAGGACTGAGTTTAGGAGGAACTTCTTCACCCAAAGGGTTGTGAATCTATGGAATTCCTTGCCCAGTGAAGCAGTTGAGGCTCCTTCATTACATTTTTTTAAGGTAAAGATAGATAGTTTTTTGAAGAATAAAGGGATTAAAGGTTATGGTGTTCGGGCCGGAAAGTGGAGCTGAGTCCACAAAAGATCAGCCATGATCTAATTGAATGGCGGAGCAGGCTCGAGGGGCCAGATGGCCTACTCCTGCTCCTAGTTCTTATGTTCTTATGATTGCGGGGAAGCGGGTCCTACACAAGAGATGGCAGGAGAGAATGGATGACCACGAGTATAGGTCCAGGAGTCACAACCTGCGGATTCTGGGTCTCCCTGAAGGGGCGGACGCGAGCACGTATATGACTACAATGCTGGGGATGCTGATGGGCGCGGGTGCCTTCCCGAGGCCCTTGGAACAGGACGGGGCGCATAGAGTCCTCGCGAGAAAGCCTAGGGCGAATGAACCACCGAGGGCGATAGTGATAAGGTTCCATCGCTTCACAGACAGGGAGCGTGTCTTGCGTTGGGCAAAGAAGAAGCGGAGCAGTAAATGGGAGAACGGCGAGATTCGCATATACCAGGACTTGGGAGCTGAACTGGCTAAGAGGTGTGCGGGATTCAACCGGGCTAAGGCGGTCCTCTACAGCAAAGGGGTGAAGTTTGGGATCCTGCATCCGGCGAGGCTTTGGATAATGTACTAGGACAGGCACCATTACTTTGATACGCCGGACGAGGCGTGGACATTTATTAAACATGAAAAGCTGGACTCGAACTAAGGGGCAGCTGCCCATGGAGGAAACACTCTGGCGGAGATGTGTAATTAGTTGTTGGCCTAATGTAAGATTTGCAGTAGAATTTAAGTTGTTCCCTTTTCTTTTTTATGGGTGTTTCCCCTTTTTTAAAAATTCTGTGTTTCTCTCAGGGCACGGGGTAACACCAGGGTTGTGTATTTCGTTGCACAGGAAGAATCTGAATGGCTCTTGCCCTCTTATCCTGTGGGGGAGGGGGGGGTTGAAGGTTGGAAGGAGGAGACAATAATACGCTTGGAGATGGAGGCGGCCAGGGTCAGCATGGGTCAGCTGACTTACGGAAGCGTAATGGGGGAAATCAGTGCTAAGCGGGTGCTTGGCACGGGGAGTTGGGGTGGGGGGGGGGGGGGGGGGGGGGGGAATGGGGCGCTGCTTTGCTGACCAACTGTCGGGGACGGATGGAGAGTCGGGTTGGGGTCCTTCGGCTGGAGCGGGGGGTGCGGGCACGTGGCTGGCCAAAAAAGGGAGGTGGCTAGTGTGAGGGGGGGGTGGAGAAACAAAAATGTATCAACCCACCCCCCTGTCCAGGCTGACCACGTGAAATGTGAGAGGTCTGAATGGGCCGGTCAAAAGAGCCCGTATGTGCTCTCATTTACTGGGATTAAAGGCGGACGTGGCCATGCTTCAGGAGATGCACTTAAAACTCGCTGACCAAACGAGGTTCAGGAGGGGATGGGTGGGCCAGGTGTTCCATTCGGGGCTAGACTCGAAGACCGGAGGGGTGGCAATTCTGGTTAGTAAATGGGTGGCATTCGAAGCAGGGAGTATTGTGGCGGACAAAGGGGGGCAGGTACATAATGGTGAGTGGCAAGCTGCAGGGGGCCCGGGGAACGTCTATGCCCCGAACTGGGAGGACGTGGAATTCATGAGGCGCATGTTGGGTAAAATCCCAGATTTGGAGTCAAGTAACTTGAACATATGGGGGGGGGGGTTTAACACTGTCCTGGATCCGGCACTGGACCGGTCTAAGTCCAGGTCGGGAAAGAGACCTGCGGCGGCCAGAGCCCTGTGGGAGTTCATGGATCAGATGGGGGGCGTGGACCCATGGAGATTCGCGCGGTCAAGGGCGAAGGAGTTCTCTTTTTTTTTTTCTCCCACGTCCACAAGGTCTGCTCGCGGATTGACTTTTGTGTTGAGCAGGGCGTTAATCCTGAAGGTGGAGGGAGTCGAGTATTCGGCCATTGCGATCTAGGACCATGCCCCGCACTGGGTGGACTTGCGACTGGGGGCGGAGCGAGGGCAGTGCCCTCTCTGGAGACTGGATGTGGGACTGCTAGCGGATGAGGTGGTGTGTGGGCGGATAAGGAGGTGCATCAAGGACAATGTGACAACAAATGACACAGGGGAGGTAACAGCAACAATGGTCTGGGAGGCTATGAAGGCAGTTATTAGCGAGGAGTTAATTTCTATTAGGTCCCACAGAGAGGAGAGGGAGAGGCTGATGGGAGAGATACTTAGAGTAGACAGGAAGTACATGGAGACCCCTCGAGGAAGGGCTACTAAAGGAGCGCAGGAGATTGCAGGTGGAGTTCAATTTGCTGACCACTGGGAGGCACAGCTGAGGAAGGTGAAGGGGCAGAACCCTTCAAGGAGTTTTATTGTAAACTGTACGAGTCGGAACCCCTGAGGGGAGGGGAGGGGACGGGATGAAGCAATTTATGGATCAATTGAGGTTCCAAAGGGTGGACGAAGATCTGGTGGAGGGACTGGGGGCCCCGATTGAGTTGGGGATAGTTAAGGGCCTAGCAAGCATGCAGTCGGGCAAGGCCCCGGGTCCGGATGGCTTTCCTGTAGAATTCTATAAGAAATTCTCGGAGCTACTGAGCCCACTCCTGCTAAGAACCTTTAACGAGGCTAAGGAGAGAGGAACCCTCCCCCCGACGATGTCACGGGCATTGATCTTGCTCATTTTGAGGAGGGTCAAGTCACTGGGTGCTACATGCCGATATCGATCCCGAATGTGGATGCCAAACTGCTGGCAAAAATTTTGGCTACCAGAATAGAGGACTGCGTCCGGGAGTGATTGAGGAGGACCAGACGGGTTTCGTCAAGGGTAGACAATTGAACACAAATATGAGGAGGCTCCTGAATATCATTATGGTGCCCTCAGAAGGAGGAGACGCAGAAGTAGTGGCTGCAATGGATGCAGCGAAAGCCTTTGACAGGGTGGAATAGGAGTACCTGTGGGAAGTGTTGTGGTGGGTTTGGATTTGGTGAGGGATTCATAGGGTGGGTCAAGTTACTGTATCAGGCCCCCGTAGCAAGTGTATCCACTAACCGGCTGAGGTTGGAGTATTTTAGACTGCATCGAGGGGCGGGACAGGGGTGCCCCCTATCCCCGTTACTATTTGCCCTGGCAATCGAGCTGTTGGCCATAGCGCTGAGGACTTCAAGGAACTGGAGGGGGCTGGTCCGGGGAGGAAGGATCTCCGGGTTTCCCTCTACGCAGATGACCTGCTATTGTATATTTCTGACCTGATAGAGGGGATGGGGGAGGTCATTCGGATCCTAAGGGACTTTGGGAGCTTCTCAGGATACAAGTTGAACGTGGGGAAAAGTGAGCTGTTTGTAATCCACGCTAGGGGTCAGGAGGAGAGACTGGTGGAGCTCCTGCTCAAGATGGTGGAGAGGAGCTTTCGTTACCAAGGTATACAGGTGGCTAGGAACTGGGATGCCCTACACAGGCTCAATCTATAGCGGCTTGTAGAGCAGATGGAGGGAGACTTTAAAAGGTGGGACACGCCTCCCGCTTTCCCTTGCGGGAAGGGTGCAGACTGTGAAGATGACGGTTCTCCCCAGATTCATGTTCGTTTTTCAGTACCTTGCTATCTTCATCCCCAAATCCTTCTTCAAGCGGGTGAACAGAATTATTACGGGATTTGTGTGGGCAAACAAGACCCCGTGAGTTAAAAGGCTGTTTTTGGAGCGCAGTTGGGAAGGGGGAGGGAGGGTTGGCACTGCCGAACTTCTGTAGCTACTCTTGGACGGCTAATGTGGCCGTGATTAGGAAATGGGTAATGGAGGTGGGGGCGGCGACATGCAAAGGCACCAGCCTAGGGGCACTAGTAACGGCACCGCTGCCGTTCTCACCAGCACGAAATGCCACAAGCCCGGTGGTGACGGCGGCACTGGGGGTCTGGGGTCAGTGGAGAAGGCACAGGAAGGAAGAGGGGGCCTCCGTTTGGACCCCGATACGGAACAACCATAGATTTGCTCCGGGCATGATAGACGGGGGTGTTTCAAGGCTGGCATAGGGCAGGCATTAGAAGGATGAGAGACCTGTTTATAGATGGGACTTTCCCTAGCCTGAAGGCGCTAGAGGAGAAGTTCAGCCTACCCCGGGAAATGCCTTCAGATACCTCTCAAGTCCGTGATTTTCTCAAAAAACAAGTGGGGACATTTCCGTTGCTACCCCCTCGAAGGATACAGGACAGGGTGGTGTCTGGCATCTGGGTAGGAGAGGGGAAAGTGTCAGACATCTACCAAGAGCTGCAGGAGGCAGAGGAAGCCTCAGTGGAGGAACGGAAGGGCAAGTGGGAGGAGATAGGTGAGGAGCTAGATGAGGGCCTGTGGGCTGATGCCCTGGGGAGGGTGACTTCTTCCTCATCATGTGCCAGGCTCAGCTTAATTCAGTTTAAGGTGGTACGACGAGAATGAGCAAGTTCTTTGGGGTGGAGGACAGGTTTGCGAGGTGTTCAGGGAGTCTGACGAACCATGTCCATATGTTCTGGGCATGCCCGGCGCTTAAAGAATTCTGGCAGGGCTTTGCGAGGGCTATGTCCAAGATCTTGGACACGCGGGTGAAGCCGAGTCCAACAATAGCGATCTTTGGGGTGTCAGAGGATCCGGGAGTGCAGGAAGCGAAAGAGGCTGAGGTGTTGGCCTTTGCCTCCCTGGTAGCCCGGAGACGGATCTTATTAATGTGGAGAGACTCAACACCGGAGCGTGGAGACCTGGGTTAGTGACATGGCTGGGTTTCTCAGCATGGAGCGAATAAAGTTTGCCTTGAGAGGGTCCTTGCTGGGGTTCTCCTGGCGGTGGCAACCTTTCCTTGACTTTCTAGGGGAGTGGTAAAATGTCAGCAGCAGCAGGGCGGGGTGGGGGGGGGGGGGTGCAGGGTTCAGGTGGGGGAACTGTCTATTTAATGTATATTTTCTTTTTGTATAATGACAACAGCCACCTAGTTTTGTTAAATATTTTAACGTTTATTTTTCTGTTATTATTTAAAAATTCTGTTTGAAAAAGCTTTAATAAGAAATTTTTTAAAAACCAACTCAAAAGGTCACAGGGGTGCAAAGCTATGCTGTAGCGAGAGAATATCTAAGATTGATCCGAAACTTGTAACAAACCTATACCGATGATTGGAACTATGCCTCAAATACGCTGCACTAAAGTCCATAATTCATTATGGTTTCACCTGAGGAAGGAGCAGTGCTCCGAAAGCACTGAAACAAACATGTTGGACTTTAACCTTGTGTTGTAAGACTTCTTACATTATTGTATTGGCAGTGACATCAAACATTTGAATATGCTTGACTGGGTGAATCTGAGTTGCAATGTATGATGGCATTTAAACAACTTCATAATTCATTAAGTTACTATGAATTAGATTGTCCTGTTTGTGTCTTTATCTTTAATTTCTTTCCTACATCCCACTTCCAACAGACATCCATTGAAGATGTTCCAACAGCCATTGCCCCTTTCCAAGGCCGCGTTCTGGTCGGATTGGGAAAACTCCTGCGCATCTATGACCTGGGGAAGAAGAAGCTACTGAGAAAATGTGAAAATAAGGTAGAGCTGTTGATACTTTCTGAAGGTACTGGGTGTTTATGGTTATGCTTGGAACTGATAGTCAGTGATCCAATTGGTGTAAACGTGCCAAGTATCATTCTTGCACTGGTTATGGGAGGGGCAGAGCACAGGTAAAGCACTGCACTGAGAAAGATCGTAGACTCCATACAACACTTGGGCAGTATTGGAGGAGTGAGACCGTGGACAGTCTGTCATGACTGCATAGGGGACAGTGCAAGAGTGGAAGGAAAAGAAAGCAACAAAGTAGAGGTGTGATTTTAAAAAGTACAGTGAGACCCAGATGAATGGATATTCTCACTTTTTGATGGATTGAAAAGCTTGCATGGTAAAATATACAAGATGCTTACAGATACCACAGACACTTGTGAATTATGAGCCACAGGCAACCTCTGGTGCACCGTATCTTTTTTACAACTTGCAATATGGAACATGTTGCAAAGTATTCGAAACTTAGTCTGAATTACTGGCATTTCCGCCCACATCCATCTCCCTTTCTGCCCACATGCTGTAAGGCTACATTTGTAGGTCAGTGTGAGGTGGCAGTGGGTTTTGTGAAAGGCTTTTGTGCTGTTCACATAGCAGCCACAGCGATGCAGAAAGCACTCATCTGTAGAATGGTCATATAGACTCGAAACAGTAACTGTTTCTCTCCACAGATGCTGCCAGACCTGCTGAGTTTACCCAGCATTTTCAGTTTTTATTTCGGAAAGCACTCCGTCTCAGATTGAATGATTGGCTCTGTCTCAAGGATTGAGGCTGTAGACACTTATCAATACCGGTTGCCTTTTACTAGCATAACTGGATTGACTTTGTGACACAGCAGCATTGAGTGGGGGTTGGAATGGGGAAATTCACAATGGTGAACCGTAATTTTCAGAGTAAATGCCCTTTCCACTTGCTCCATAGGATTAACTGTGCCTGCAGCATGGGATATGTTGTTGATTTCAACTGAGATATGCCTGCATGATTGCTTTAAGCTGAGCAT
The DNA here is from genome assembly GCF_902713615.1 of Scyliorhinus canicula. Lineage (NCBI taxonomy): Eukaryota > Metazoa > Chordata > Chondrichthyes > Carcharhiniformes > Scyliorhinidae > Scyliorhinus > Scyliorhinus canicula. The sequence continues at coordinate 86,640,474 of NC_052154.1, read as the reverse complement.
CCCAAGCCAAATGCAACAATTCTTTTTTCACCAAGCTGAATTATAAATGGAGATTCAAGAGTTCTCTTGGAATTTAATAAGATTTCTGAGTGCAACATGAAAAGACAGCAGCCTGTATTTTAAATGAACACTGCCACCTTCTCGAGGACAATTAGGGATGCGCAGTCTGAATAATAATCGCTTATTGTCACAAGTCGGCTTCAATGAATTTACTCTGAAAAGCCCCTAGTCGCCACATTCCGGCACTTGTTCAGGGAGGCCGGTACGGGAATTGAACCCGCGCTGCTGGCATTGTTCTGCATACAAACCAGCTGTTTAGCCCACTGTGCTAAACCAGGTCCTAGCTTACCCTGCAATGCCAATATCCCATGATATCACAGTGACTTCATTGCCATTTTGAATGTAAGCCTACTTGTGACAATAAAGATTATTATTATTATTATTATTATGAAATATTTAAAAAGCACATCTAGTGAAGAAACTGGAAATGTCTGCTTCCCAGCTTGAAATGATTTCAAAGTAAATGTTTTTTAATCTGGATATACAGAATTACAAACTGAGCCGTGAATGCATATGACTTGGATATCTGAAGGTCTGCTCTGCAGGATGGTGGGTGGCAAACTCCGAGATATTAAATTAGGGTTGCATAAAGGATCTTATGAAATGAATATCTGTTGTAACTTGCTGTGTTTTTTCTTCCTTCAGCACATTCCAAACTTCATAGTGGCGATCCATACCATTGGACATAGAGTCGTTGTCTCCGATGTCCAGGAAAGCTTCTTCTGGATTCGATATAAACGAAATGAGAACCAGTTGATCATCTTTGCTGATGACACGTTGCCCCGCTGGATCACCACGGCTTGTCTATTGGACTATGAAACCATGGCTGGTGCTGATAAATTTGGCAACATTAGTGTGGTAGGTGATAGACTGGACTTTGCCTATCCCTGCAAACATTTGCCGCCAGCTGAGTGACTCAGTCGTGTACTTGGTGTTTTGGGGCATAGTGGGGTCTGGGTGCACCCTGAAGGTGGTGCCATTTGATTTCCCAAACTGAGGATAGAACTGCAGCAAGTTTTTAAAAACTTGTTATTGGGATGTGAGTGTTGCTGGCAAGACCAGCATCTATTGTTCATACCTAAAGTCAGATTCTGGGATATTAACTGTAAGATATGATGCGGTGACTAGTCCAGTAACATTACCAATCTGCTACCATGGTTACTGATACCAGAATCTGAGCTTTCATAAGACTTTACCAGAAAATAAGAGCTGGTGGTTATTGAAGAGTATGAGCATAGATAATGAGCTGTGCCTAGGTTAATTCGACCATAAGAAATTGTTCATCTGTGTCGTTGAAAAAGATGCAGAAAGCCGTCGGCTGGCGTGTTGTGCTGGGACCCTATGCTTCACTAAAAACGCAAATGTTTCCCGACTGGCAGAGGTTCCATGTGTTTTGATTCTCTTCACAAGAAAATTAATTACCTCTGACTCGCAGAGATAGACGAGTTTGCGAGTTGAAGGTGCTACAAAGTGTGCCTGATTAACCAGCTGTTGTTCAGGAAGTGTTTGAAATTTGTGCGAGACAGCTGTCTGTTCTACATTTAAACCACTTCTCCCTCTGCTCTTCCTGTCGCTGGCTTTCCCAGTTTGGCATTGCTCTTTGGGAAAATTACTCCTTTTCAGGCAAGCTTCTATTTTCAGTAGACTATAAAATATTTTGTTTCCATGTCTGCTATTGTGGGAAGTAGTCATAAGGTTTCAAAATGTGATAGTTGTGCGCACTGTTGTACCTGTAGAGTTCAGCCTGTGCTGTTTTCAAGGTGCCAAGTAAATGACTGACTAGACTCCCGTGCCTGTGGGAAAGTTGAGATCAGGTTGCTCTATTACACACAAACCCTCAGAAACCAATTTGTATTTCAGTTGTCGTTAGATGAGTGTTCTGTTATAATGACCACATCTACAAAACATGTACCTGCATCTCAGCAAACCTTTAGCAGCATGGTAGCACAGTTGTTAGCACAATTGCTTCATAGCTCCAGGGTCCCAGGTTCGATTCCGGGCTTGGGTCACTGTCTGTGCGGAGTCTGCACGTTCTCCCTGTGTGTGTGTGTGTTTTTCCTCCAGGTGCTCCAGTTTCCTCCCACAGTCCAAAGATGTGCAGGCTAGGTGAATTGGCCATGATAAATTGCCCTTAGTGTCGAAAAAGGTTGGGTGGGGTTCCTGGGTTATGGGGCTACAGGGATACGGTGGAGGTGTGGGCTTAAATAGGGTGCTCTTTCCAAGGGCCGGTGTAGACTCGATGAGCTAAAGGCCTCCTTCTGCACTGTAGGTTCTGTAGAACAAAAGAACAAAGAAAAGTACAGCACAGGAACAGGCCCTTCGGCCCTCAAAGCCCGTGCCGACCATGCTGCCCGACAAAACTACAATCTTCGACACTTCCTGGGTCTGTATCCCTCTATTCCCATCCTATTCATGTATTTGTCAACATGCCCCTTAAATGTCACTATCGTCCCTGCTTCCACCACCTCCTCCGGCAACGAGTTCCAGGCACCCACTACCCTCTGTTTAAAAAAAAAACTTGCCTCGTACATCTACTCTAAACTTTGCCCCTCGCACCTTAAACCTTTGCCCCCTAGTAATTGACCCCTCTACCCTAGGGAAAAGCCTCTGATTATCCACTCTGTCTATGCCCCTCATAATTTTGTAGACCTCTATCAGGTCACCCCTCAACCTCTGTCGTTCCAGTGAGAACAAACCAAGTTTATTCAACCGCTCCTCATAGCTAATGCCCTCCATACTAGGCAACATCTTGGTAAATCTCTTCTGCACCCTCTCTACAGCTTCCACATCCTTGTGGTAGTGTGGCGACCAGAATTGAACACTATACTCCAAGTGTGGCCTAACTAAGGTTCTATACAGCTGCAACATGACTTGCCAATTCTTATACTCAATGCCCGGCCAATGAAGGCAAGCATGCCGTATGCCTTCTTGACCACCTTCTCCACCTGTGTTGCCCCTTTCAGTTACTTGTGGACCTGTACACCTAGATCTCTCTGACTTTCAATACTCTTAAGGGTTCTACCATTCACTGTATATTCCCTACTGCATTAGACCTTCCAAAATGCATTACCTCACATTTGTCCGGATTAAACTCCATCTGCCATCTCTCCGTCCAAGGCTCCAAACGATCTAAATCCTGCTGTATCCTCCGACAGTCCTCCTTGCTATCCGCAATTCCACCAACCTTTGTGTCGTCTGCAAACTTACTAATCAGACCAGTTACATTTTCCTCCAAATCATTTATATATACTACCATAAGACCATAAGACATAGGAGTGGAAGTAAGGCCATTCGGCCCATCGAGTCCACTCCGCCATTCAATCATGGCTGATGGGCATTTCAACTCCACCTACCAGCATTCTCCCCGTAGCCCTTAATTCCTCGCGACATCAAGAATTTATCTATCTCTGCCTTGAAGCCATTTAGCGTCCCGGCCTCCACTGCACTCCGCGGCAATGAATTCCACAGGCCCACCACTCTCTGGCTGAAGAAATGTCTCCGCATTTCTGTTCTGAATTTACCCCCTCTAATTCTAAGGCTGTGCCCACGGGTCCTCGTCTCCTCTCCTAACGGAAACAGTTTCTTTGCGTCCACCCTTTCTAAGCCATGTATTATCTTGTAAGTTTCTATTAGATCTCCCCCTAACCTTCTAAACTCCAATGAATACAATCCCAGGATCCTCAGCCGTTCATCATATGTTAGACCCGCCATTCCAGGGATCATCCGTGTGAATCTCCGCTGGACACGCTCCAGTGCCAGTATGTCCTTCCTGAGATGTGGGGCCCAAAACTGGACACAGTACTCCAAATGGGGCCTAACCAGAGCCGTATAAAGGCTCAGTAGCACATCGCTGCTTTTATATTCCAACCCTCTTGAGATAAATGACAACATTGCATTCGCTTTCTTAATCACAGATTCAACCTGCATGTTTACCTTTAGAGAATCCTCGACTAGCACTCCCAGATCCCTTTGTACTTTGGCATTATGAATTTTCTCACCGTTTAGAAAGTAGTCTATGCTTGGATTCTTTTTTCCAAAGTGCAAGACCTCACATTTTCTCACGTTGAATTGCATCAGCCATTTCCTGCACCATTCTCCCAAACTGTCTAGATCCTTCTGCAGCCTCCCCACTTCCTCAGCACTACCTGCCTGACCACCTAACTTCGTATCATCGGCAAACTTCGCTAGAATGCCCCCAGTCCCATCATCCAGATCATTAATATATATGGTGAACAGCTGCGGCCCCAATACTGAACCCTGTGGGACACCGCTGGTCACCGGCTGCCATTCCGAAAAAGAACCTTTTATCCCAACTCTCTGCCTTCTGTCAGACAGCCAATCCTCAACCCATGCCAGTAGCTCACCTCGAACACCATGGGCCCTCACCTTACTCAGCAGCCTCCTGTGCGGCACCTTATCAAAGGCCTTTTGGAAATCCAGATAGACCTCATCCACTGGGTTTCCCTGGTCTAACCTACTTGTCACCTCCTCAAAGAATTCTAACAGGTTCGTCAGGCACGACCTCCCCTTACTAAATCCATGTTGACTTGTTCTAATCCGACCCTGCTCTTCCAAGAATTTAGAAATCTCATCCTTAACGATCGATTCTAGAATTTTACCAACGACCGAGGTTAGGCTAATTGGCCTAAAACGAACAGCAAAGGTCCCAGCACTGATCCCTGTGGAACACCACTAGTCACAGCCCTCCAATTAGAAAAGCATCCTTCCATTGCTACTCTCTGCCTTCTATGACCTAGCCAGTTCTGTATCCACCTTGCCAGCTCACCCCTGATCCCGTGTGATGTCACCTTTTGTACCAGTCTACCATGAGGGACCTTGTCAAAGGCCTTACTGATGGCCATATAGACAACATCCACTGCCCTACCTGCATCAATCATCTTTTTGACCTCTTCGGAAAACTCTATTAAGTTAGTGAGACACGACCTTCCCTTCACAAAACAACGCTGCCTCTCACCAATACGTCAATTTACTTCCAAACGGGAGTAGATCCTGTCTCAGAGTTCTCTCCAGTAATTTCCCCACCACTGACGTAAGGCTCACCGGCCTGTTGTTCCCTGGATTATCCTTGCTAATATAGTCACTTACAGTGCATGCATTCAATCAAATGTGATTTACCGCTATATGAAATTGCTGATGGAACAACTATTGCAAATGTTCTCTGGTTTCTTCAAAAAGAAGTAGATAATTGTCTTTAAGTTCGAACAGACATTACGGCAGGTGGACATTAGTACACAAAATATTTATCCCAATTTAATCACTTAAACAGGTGAAGGAAGACTAACACAAAACAATTTGGGGAAATTTGTATCTGGACTTTAACAGTGGGTAAGGAGAACATTTTTAGTTTCCTGTTTTGATTATGTTTGTCATTGCCCAGAATGCTTTAAAAAAGTGCACAGAATACTTTAAAAAATAATCTGGTTAAGCAAGGTGGATTCAATAGCAATGACAGTAGTCTGTATTTATATAGCAGTGTTAATGTTTTGACAAGTTCCACGGTGCTTCATAGCATTTGCAAATAAGATTGGATGCTGGGCCATGTGAGACATATGGGCAGAGGTTTTATGAGAGCCTTAAAGGAGAAAGGATTGGTTTGGGGAATTTCAAGTGCATAAGACATCAGCAGGTGACGGCAATGCTGCCAATGATGGGATGAATATATGGAGGATATGTAAGATGCCAACATTGGAGGTATGCAGACTATTGCAACATCTGGGCCAATTGCTTTGTGGTTTTTTCTATATTTAGTACCTGAAAGAAATAGCTGTGTTTCGATAATGTCAATTAGTTGGCCCCTATTGCTGAATGTTGTTACTGTCTTGCTTTGTGAGTAACAATCTAGGCTCGTGTGGAATCTTTTCTGGCCCTCTTTAAATTCCACCCTAAATTTTCGAACCGTTAACCGCTGCAGAAGTAATTGACAGATTCACAACCATAAACCTCTTGCCGGGTCTGGAAAAGATACACAGATTTATAGTGAATAAGCACTATTACTGTCTGAAGTAACTGGACTGCTTAAGGTGCTGCAACCTGCAACTTAATTTACATTCATGAAAATGGATAGTAGATAATTGTTCATATTTTAAACTGGGTGTTTTTAAGTGGCAGTGACTGTTACAAATGATCAGATTCCCTATCTAAATAATCAGGGCTGTTAATATCATTTAAAACTGCTAGTTGCAAATAAATACCAATATATGTCATATAGCAACTGGTTCACTAGGTTTTTTTTGCATTTGATGACTATTTTTCTGTGGTTGCTTAGATTAAGTACATCTGTCAAAAAGTGAAATGCTCCAGTCAACATTCCTGGTCATGTGTCTTTTTGGGAGGGGCCATTGTATATGTAGGAACCAATTATTAAGAATAAGCATTGACTTTTGCAGGTGAGATTGCCTCCAAACACAAGTGACGATGTTGATGAGGATCCCACTGGGAACAAAGCATTATGGGACAGAGGCCTACTTAATGGAGCTTCCCAGAAGGTAAGGCAATGCCTTTCAATATAGACAAATGATTTCTGGGCTTTGACCTGCTGCACAACATTAGTAATGTGTTGGGGTGGAGTAAGTGAGAACTGAGATGATTGACACAGTGTTAACATCCTGGGGCTAGAACAGGCCACCAATGGAGATGCATACTGCAGAAAGTGCTGAGAATGGATAGAGTTGGAGGTGTGCTACAAAAATCATACTTTGTATACTGTTGTAATAGATTATCATTAGGCTGGTGTATGCTTTGCAGTCATGGAATTATAGTTTGGCTCCTCATACTTGACCTAAACCCCAAGTCGTGTGCTTGTACTCTGATCATCCATAATTTGACTGCTGTGATTTTTTTTTTCCCTCACTCTTTCTGTCGCCACTTCCGATCTAGGGCAATAGGTTGAAAATGCTGGAATTAGCTTGTGTTATTTTGGATTCAGTAAGAGAAACCACTTTAGCCAGCACATTTCAACGTTGCACTGCTTTTTTCATAGTGTTCATTCATTGCCTCCCGTTTTTGTGGAGAATGTGCAAACTCCACACCGACAGAGACCGTGGGCCGGGATTGAACCCGGGTCCTCAGACGTGAGGCAGCGGTGCTAACCACTGTGCCGCCATGCCGCAAGTTAATCCTGCCACCACCTGTCATGGGCATTATAACCATTGGCTTCACCCTAGGGGCCATACATTCTCACTCCAAATTCGGAAGGATTTGGAAGCATCTACATTTGAGCTGCTAAACATTTTTCTTTTTTTTCAGTGGGCATACCGTGATCTACTAATATTCTTCACGGCACTCTTTGATAGCTTCCTGTCTGGGCTTTCGGTTATGTTTCTCTAACATGTAGCCTGGAAATAGTTGGGCAACTCTCAATGTTTTACTCATGATGTGGAGATGCCGGCGTTGGACTGGGGTGAGCACAAAAGGAAGTATTACAACACCAGGTTAAAGCCCAACAGGTTTGTTTTGAATCACTAGTTTTCGGAGCACTGCTCCTTCCTCAGGTGAATGAAGAGGTATGTTCCAGAAACATATATATTATAGACAAAGCCAAAGATGCAAGACGATACTTTGAATGCAAGTCTTTGCAGGTAATTAAGTCTACAGGTCCAGACCGAGCAACTGGAGAGAGGGATAATCACAGGTCAAAGAGGTGTAGTTGTCTCAAACCAGGACAGTTGGTAGGATTTTGCAAGCCCAGGCCAGATGGTGGTGGGGTGAATGTAATGCGACATGAATTCAAGGTTCTGGTTGAGGCTGTACTCATGTGTGCGAAACTTGGCTATAAGTTTCTGCTCGGCGATTCTGCATTGTCATGTGTCCTGAAGGCCGCCTTGGGGAACACTTACCCGAAGGTCAGAGGCTGAATGCTGCTGAAGTGTTCCAACTGGAAGGTAACATTCCTGCCTAGCGATTGTCGCGCGATGTCCATTCATCCGTTGTCGCAGCGCCTGCATGGCCTCGCCAATGTACCACGCTTTCGGGCATTCTTTCCTGCAGCTTTTGAGTTAGACTACGTTGGCCGAGTCACACCAGTATGTGCCACGTACCTGGTGGCCCACGGATGAATGGACATCACGTGACAATCGCCAGGCAGGAATATTCCCTTCCAGTTGTGGAACACTTCAGTCAAGGGGCATTCAGCCTCTGATCTTCGGGTAAGCATTCTCCAAGGCAGCCTTCAGGGCGTGTGACAATGCAGAATCGCTGAGCAGAAACTTTTAGCCAAGTTCGGCACGCATGAGTACGGCCTCAACTGGGACCTTGGATTCATGTCACATTACAATTACATTCACCCTCCACCATCTGGCCTGGACTTGTGAAATCCTACCAACTGCCCTGGCTTGAGACAATTCAGACCTCTTTAACTTGTGATTATCCCCCTCCAGTTGCTACGTCTGGACCTGTAGACTTAATTGCTTGCAAAGACTCGCATTCAAAGTATCGTCTTGCATCTTTGACTTTGTCTATATATATGTATGTTTCTGGAACCCACCTCTTCATTCACCTGGTTAAAGTCCAACAGGTTTGTTTTGAATCACTAGCTTTCGGAGAACTGCTCCTTCCTCGGGTGAACCTGGTGTTGTAAGACTTCTTCCCCCCCCCCGCCCGCCCACCCACCCTCATTCACTCACTCATTCACTCCGTTGTAAGACTTCTTACTGTGCTCACCCCAGTCCAACGCCGGCATCTCCACATCATGACTTCATTCATCTGAGGAAGGAGCAGTGCTCTGAAGGCTAGTGATTCAAAACAAAACCTGTTTGACTTTAACCTGGTGTTGTAAGGCGTCTATTATTTTACTCAGTGCCTCTGAAAACCGCAAGAAACTGGAAGCCACCAGTTTTGGGAATAATAGGCTATCCTCCGGGTAGGGTTGATTACTTAAGAGGCTTCAATGTGAAATCCAGGCCAAAGTAAGGAGACAAACTTACTGTGATTGTGTGTTCTTTGTTCAGGCTGAGATCATCGTTAATTATCATGTGGGAGAATCAGTCCTTTCACTGCAGAAAACCACGTTAATTCCTGGTGGCTCAGAATCGCTTGTGTACACAACACTGTCTGGAGGTATCGGGATCCTGGTCCCATTCACATCACACGAGGTGAGTCAGATATGCGTGTTACTATTAATGTTCCTTTGGAGCTAGGTTGCTGAGATCTCAATTTTTTTCCTTCCTTGAAGATGACTGTTGCTGGAGTATAGTTCCATTTGGAATGGGCTTTGATTCTAAATAATTACCATCAGCCTTTCTTGTCTTGCATTGCATCACCTAGTAGCACATTTTGTTTAATGATCAGATCAGAAACAATGACGTTGGCAATCCCACCTAAATGACTCATGGTCAGTGGATTTAGCAGCCAGCTGCTGTGCTGAGTGAGATTGGCATACTCTCAAACCTGCTGTGAGACTCAGTTCCATGTTGCTGTTATGAAATAAACCACTGAATTAATCTATGTTTCCATATGTAGCCACTTGTAAATTGCACTGTTAGCTAATTTTTGATTGTTTGGTTACTTTGGATGTCCATGTGGTTTGATTTCAGTGTATCTTGTGGTTTAAGTTTACTCGTTGAGCTTTTACTCTGAAGCCTGCAGCTCCATGTTGACAGCCCAAGTAAAAATACAACAGGTTAAAATAAATTTTATTTTAAAACCTCTGTGCTCGGTGGCACAATGGTTAGCACTGCTGTCTCACAGCTCCAGGGACCTGGGTTCAATTCCAGCTCAGGTGACGGTCTGTGTGGAGTTTGCACTTCCTCCCCATGTCTGCTTGGATTTCCTCCGGGTGCTCCAGTTTCCTCCCGCAGTCGAAAGATGTGCAGGTTAGGTGGTTTGGCCATGCTGAATTGCCCCTCAATGTCCAAAAGGTTAGGTGGGTTTACGGGGATAGGGTGGAGGCGAGGGCTTAAGTAGGGTGCTCTTTCCAAGGGCCGGTGCACTCGATGGGCCGAATGGCCTCCTGCATTGTAAATTCTATGAAATTGCTGCCCAACTCGGTATGTTAGTAAATCCCTTGAGAAAAGCTTCCCAGGGACTGGACTTGGGCACAATCTCCTGCCTTCACTGGTGAACTGGGCAAGTCAATTCTTGTTTCCTGTTGCTGTACCCTTTCTTCCTCAAATCTTGAGTGATGGTAAAACCCCACTGTGATGTTTGTAGATCTTGTGCTCCATAAGACATGTTTAATAATTTTTGTTTCTGACGGACAAATCTGTTTCTTTATCCACAGGATCATGATTTCTTCCAGCACCTGGAGATGCACATGAGATCAGAACATCCTCCACTCTGTGGGCGTGACCACCTTAGTTTTCGCTGTTACTATTTCCCTGTAAAGGTAGGTGCCCTTTCAGCTGCTTCGATGTCAGTTTTAAGGACTGAATTACTGCATGTTAAAAATAGAACTGCTGGGGTGGCACGGTGACGCAGTGGTTTGCACTGCTGCCTCGTGGCGCCGAGGTCCCAGGTTCGATCCCGGCTCTGGGTCACTGTCCGAGTGGAGTTTGCACATTCTCCCTGTGTTTGCATGGATTTCACCCCCACATCACAAAGACGTGCAGACGAGGTGGATTGGCCACGCTAAATTGCACCTTAATTGGAAAAATTGAATTGGGTACTCTAAATTAATTTTTTTTTTTAATAGAACTGCTAGGGCAGCAGGGTGGCACAGTGGATAGCACTGTTGCCTTGCAGTGCTGAGGACTCTGGTTCGATCCTGGACCTGGGTCACTGTCCGTGTGGAGTTTGCACATTCTCCCTGTGTTTGTGTGGGTCTCACCCCCACAACTAAAGATGTAGGTGGATTGGCCGCGCTAAATTGCCCATAATTGGGGAAAAAATAAATAATTGGGTATTCTAAATTTATATTAATAAGAAATAGAACTGCTTCAATCTGCACTGCCCATGTTCATAAATCAAGGTTCTAGAAATTCTAAATTAAGGTAACTAAATAGGTGTCTGTTGCATAGCTGTAAAGCATCAAGATTCAGATCTGTAATTAAGCTTTTTGCCAAGTTGTGTGGATGTACACTGTGGAGCTAAGGAACTAAAGTTTTACCTGCATGTTCCCAATCATTTACATAGATTTCGACTCACTGATAACATGATATTCTGATTTAAATAACTGTCCATCAATGAATGCCAAGAACAGATCTTTGCAAGCCCATTCACAACTGAAACAGGACAGATCAATGAGTAGAAAATAGAAGCAGAAATTAAACTTAGTTTATAAGCTGAATTGTGAGGTCACATGTGGCTCATGGGCTGTAACTTGAATATGCTACTGTAAGCCTAAAAGCACATCAGTGTTTAAAACTTCCACAAAATCTGAGCACTGTTGAAACCATGTAATTCTGTTGATCCATTATATATTTCATTCAAGTTTTGTACCCTTTAAAGGCTGCTCTCATTTGTATCAACATGACTGTTGCTTGATTCCCTCCTCCCATCCCATACCCCAAATGTGAGCTGACTCCTGCATTAATGTTTACTGGCTTCACTTAAACATCCGCATGGTGCATGTGGATATTTTCATAGACAGGAACCCTGAGAAAGAACAGAAATCACTATTTTTGTTCTCCCCTGTGGAAATTATACCATTGTGTATTGGTAGGCTATTTGCATCTATCATCACTGACCTTGATCCGGGAGAGGGGTTTACGAGATATTTCTGAATCTGTGTGCTGGATTGAAATAAAAACACAAACTCAAAAAAAAAATTCACTGACCTTGATCATGTCCTCACCTGGTGTTGACTTTCCAGTTACGATCACTGGGAATCCTAGCTGACTTCTCCCCTCCCAGCCCTAGTGTGCATTGGGGTACAGCGGCCAAATGCAGCATTTCTACTTCCTTACCTGCAGTCCAGCTCAGTGTGAACTGGGTGATCATATCTGAGACCATCCAATCTGTGACTTTTGAGTACATGCAGCTAGGGTGTGCTTCAGAATAAAAGGGCAACATGGTGGCACAGTGGTTAGCACTGATGCCTCATAGCATCAGGGACCCAGTTTCAATTCCACCGTGGCTCATTGTCTGTGTGGAGTTTGCATGTTGTCCCTGTGTCTGTGGGTTTCCTTCGGCTTCCTCCCACAGTCCAATGATATACAGGTAAATTGGATTGGCCATACTAAATTGCCCTTCGTGTCCAAAAGGTTAGATTGGATTACGGGGATGGGGTGGGTCATGGGCCTAGGTAGGGTGTTTATTGACAGAGTCAGTGCAGACTCAATGGGCTGAATGGCCTCCTGCACAGGTAGTGACCCTATGAAACCAGCAAAACCATATTTTCCGTATATTCCTGCTAGTCATATTCCCCGTGTAGATAAAGAATGATCAGACAGCATGAAATTAATTCACAGCTATAAAGCTGGAAAATTATACTTGAATGGGGTGCAAAATATATTTTCAAAAGTTTAAAATTCAGTATTTTCCCTTTTAAGAAAACATTACCACCCAGAGGAACCGCGCTCCCTTGTGCAGGCTTTGTCCATAGGGCATTATGTAATTGTTGCAAGTGCTGAGACCTCCAACTGCAGGGAGTGAAAGAAAACATATCCCTTTCAAATGCAAACAGTTTCTGGCTAGCAATAATCATAGATAGAAATGATTGAAACCAGCATTGTGGCAGGTATGTTGGCACAGTTGCAATATAAATAGTTTGTGATTATTACTGGTAAAGATGTCCATCGCTGATTCTCCCCATCCCCACATGTCCCATCCCAATCATATGGGTAAAACTAATTGGCCCCGAGAGAATAAGCACTTTTTATAAATAAGTTTTTGTCCAGGGGAAAAATGATCTGTTTTATGTCTGGCTAAGTCTTCCAAATATCGAGATTTTTTTTTTTGTGGAACAGTTTTAAGTTGGAACAATATGAAACAGATGCAGATACTAAGGACGTGGAACTGGGCAACTGTTCGTGGACCCTTTCATTCCCCAGCAGGAACCAAAGTGTGTGAAAGGAAGGGTGTGGAATTGGTGGGAAAAGAGGTGCCTAGCCTCGGAATGATCTTGTCTCTGTTCCAAGATTCCAAAATCGATTGATTGATTAGTTCTTTGAGATTTGCAACAAAACCTATGTTTATATATTGTTTTCTTAATTTAGAGTACCCAATTCACTTTTTCCAATTAAGGGGCAATTTAGCGTGGCCAATCCACCTAGCCTGCACATCTTTGGGCTGTGGAGGTAAAACGCATGCAAACACAGGGAGAATGTGCAAACCACACGTACAGTGACCCAGAGCCGGGATTGAACCTGGGACCTCGGTGCCGTAAAGGTCACTGCTACTCACTGCGCCACCGTGCTGCTCCCTAAGTTTATGTTCTGTATTTTATTCCCAAGTCTATGGCCTTAGCTTAAAGAAATAAATAACGGTGGAACTAGCCAATACAGCTAACGTGTGTTTGTTTCTCTTCTAGAATGTAATCGATGGTGACTTGTGTGAACAGTTCAATTCCATGGATCCCATCAAACAGAAAAGTGTGGCAGAGGAACTTGACAGAACACCAGCTGAGGTGTCCAAAAAACTGGAAGATATCCGAACCCGTTACGCATTTTAAGAGCACATACATGGCCCCACCCTCCCCTTCCCTCGGTCGGGAATCTATGCCACATTCACTTTTACTTACACTAATGGCATTGTAAAATGCCAGAAAGTGCTGTAGCAGAGTGGACTACACTGACACCCCCACTGTGTTCTCTCAGTCAAAGCTCCTTTCACTGTTTGAAAGGACTAGAACTTTATCTTGTAAATATAGTTTTGTACATTAAAATGTTTAAAGGTTTTGTTGGGAAGGAAGGTTGGGGTATGCATAGAATGTTTTTGCAAATGATTTTGAGAGATACTGCTGTGTGATTAGCACCCAGTTTTTTAAAAAAACAGATCCTGTTGCTTTTCCAGTTGTAAGTACAGCAGAATAAAAGTCCTTGTTTTAATAAATCTAGAGTTGCTTTGTCCTGCTTCCAAGCAGTCTCTTACTAAAACGATCCTTGGTCAGCAAAATTACTGAAAAGGCAAGTGACACGTCAGCCAAATGTTGGCACAGTTGGAGGTGCCTCATGGCACTTCTGGGAGGGTACACGGCTTCAGGATGCTGAATGTTTTGTCAGCCTTCTGCATTTGAAGAAATGTGTTTAATCATGTTAAATCATCAAAACCAAATGGACAAGTTCAGTGCAACCTACAACCTATTTGAATAGGAATAAGAAGGGGAAACCCTAGTGATTTCACCTCCCCTTTTCTAGCCCACCAATTTTCGAGGCTGACTATAGCACAAAGTGTATTCTCTAAGCTGGGGTCCGATAACAGGTGCAAACTGAGGTATAACAATCTATCACAACTCTTGGGTAAAGGCAACACTCTGGTTCACATGGGGCACCAGGAACATAGCATACTTTAGGTCTAGGACACATCACCCATTTCATGACATGCTTTTGTTTAATTTTTAAATTATTCTCTTTGAAAAGACCCAATCTAGGGTGGTGGTTAGTTTATTTGCTAAATCCATTAACAGGCTACATCTAGCTATGCAAGCTAGTGGAATTATATCCCTCCTGACAAAATTTTTGTTCCCGTCTTCACTTGGGGTTTACAGATGCTTAGAGCTCTTTTCGTAAACATACTCAATCTGCCACAGATTCTTTAGGCAACACTCAGTCCAGATTTACTAATAAATCATTAGGAGAACCACCATTAAGTTGTGTGCACACAGCGAACATTTCAAGCAGGAATGATCACTTTGTTGTCCCCTCACTCCGTCTCTACTGCCTCAACTATTAATTGGAAACCAGACTTGGGATTTTCCAGCTTGTGTGACCAGAGACCTATATAAACCTTTAAAATCTGGATCTAATGCTTCCAGATGATGAGTGTTGCAGCTTGTATTTTCCAGTTATCGGAAATGTTGAATCAGTTTTATTTATATTCAAATATTGAATGAATGAATGAGGAAGAACATTAGATTATAAATAAGAGCTTCCTTGTTCTGTTGAGTGTATATTCCTTCATGTATATTGTGTTCATATTTAGTCTGTTGTCAACTTTGGTTCACTAATTCAAGAGTTGGAGTGGCGCTGTGATTAGCACTGCAGCCTCTCAACACTGAGGACCCGTGTTCGATCCTGGCCCTGGGTCACTGTCCAGATGGAGTTTGCACATTCTCCCCATGTTTGTGTGGGTCTCGCAACCGAAAGATGTGCAGGCTAGGTGGATTGACCATGCTAAATTGCCCCTTAATTGGAAAAAAAATAATTGGGTACTCTAAATTTATATATATTTTTTAATTAACTAATTCAAAGAGTTGACACAAAAACAAGCAGCAGGGAGATCCTGACATAACTCCAATGATGCCTTGATTTTACCTGGGAAAGAGTGCATGATTTTGTACTCTGCATGTGCAGAGATGTCATGGATGACCACTGTGTAAGAAGTGTCTTCAGTTTAGTTCAGGATTTTTGACCTTCGGATGCAGATGGGGGTCTCTGCGGAACAACAGGAAAGATGAGTTTCCTGGACCATGGTCACCTCACAGGATTGGAGTTGGTGGCCATTCGGACGAGGCAAATAGTGCAGGAGTCTTTGTGATGTGTACCACTCGAACATGAACTCGGTATGAGACTGCTGGGAGTGATGGTACCCTAAAGGAGTGTAGCCCACATCGTGATACCATTGGGTAAGGGCCTACAGGAGGAAACAGCAAAGCATAGAAATGTAGTTTGAGGCGATTCCATGGTTAGGGGACAGACAATTTTGTAATAATTGAAAATCCCTCCTGATGTATTGTCTTTGCGGTAAACGACCTCACTGAGAGGGTACAGATTATGCAGGGGAATGGGAGGGAACCAGGAGTTGCACATGTTGGCATTAGGGCCCTATGGTCAAATTTGCAGGAGGTAAGGAAATTACAAAGTAGGATCTTGTGATTGGATTATTTTTGGATTATTCCCAGTGCAACACATTAGCCAGAGTAAAAAAAAAAGGAAAAGAGGGAGGATCAATGTGTGGATTACAGCGTGTTGCAAGAGGGAAGGCATCAGATTATTGGGGCATTAGGACCACTTCTGAGACGGAAGGTACCTATTCAAAAGGGGGCAGGTTGCACCTTGACTGGAACATCACGCGGAGATTCCCTTGTGTGCTTGGAGAGGGTTTGAAAGTAGATTGGCAGGCCAGTAGACAAGAATAGAAGAGGAATAAATGAGAATATTAGGCAGCACTAGGGAAGGAAGTAGTTCCACATCAGATATGAGCAGACGAAAGGACTAAGAAATGCAAAGACAGGATCACGCTGCACGTACATCAGCGTTGGTGAGCTACAAGCACATAGTGTGGGAATATGATATGGCAGTAACCAGCATGGGTTAAAAATGGTGAGGACGGCATTTAATATACGAGAATATAAAGTGTTCTGAAAAGATAGAAGGAAAAAATGGATTGCAATGTTGATTAAGGAAAATATTGCAAAAGGTAATGTCCTTGAGGGGACAAGTCAGACCATTTGGTTAGACTTGAGAAACAAAAAAAGGGAAGATCTGGGTGTATTCTGTAGGCTTCCAAATAGTCTGGGAGCGAAGATCTAATCTGCAAGGAAGATTGTAAATTCTTAACATATAAAATGATGTGTTTGGATATTCTGTCTGTTTTAAATGTTTATGCGTTGATCATAAAAGAACCAGTTGGACAGCTTTTCATGACACTCGCTCAGGGACAAGCACGCAAAAGGATTACAGAGTTTAACAACCCTCTTAACAACTGATGGTGACTAGCTCTTTAAAGAGCACAGTAAAAGATCAACATCTTTTGTAAAACTCCTTAATTGTAGCCCTTAATGTGTATTTAACTTTCTCAAGATAACAAAAATGCCAACACTTGGGGTGAAGGAGAGTAGGCAATTGAATTGGATGATCAGCCATGATCATACTGAATGGCGGAGCAGACTCGAAGGGCCAAAAAGCCGCCTCCTGTTTCTAAGATCTCCCAGTTACATCATCGTGTGGAGAAGCTGAATTCCACTCCTGCGGAGTGTGCAGAATCCGCCTACGAGTGATCAATGAGGTGAAGGTTAAGACATCCGCACCCGTCTGCAACTCCAGAAGGTCAACACCCCAAATATGGCCACTAGGGGACTGGGCTCCAAATCCATCTGTAAAAACTCAGATGTGCTGAAGAATAAGACCCAAAGTTGCACCAGTTCAGGACGTGTCCAGAGCATGTGGACGAGCACTCACACTTATCCTCCACCCCTCAAACAACCGACTCAACCTAGCCCTAGTTAAGTGTGCACCTTCAACTGTATCAGCCCCAGTCTCAAGCACGACGAAGTGGCGTTCACCGTACGCAAGGCCTCGCATCATATCCCCTCTAATGCCACGCCAAACTCCACACATTTGGCCTTAATCCCCACCAGGGATGCAGTTTCCTCCGCCATTATTTTCCTGTAAATTCCCATGGTCCTCCCGTCTTCCAGCCCCGCGTCAGAATCCCTTCTAACTGAGGTTGGTGGCACTACCGGAAATGACAGGAAAACCACTCTCGCAAAGCCCCTCACCTGCAGATATCTAAAGCTTTCCACCTGCAAAAACCCAGACTTCTCTGACAGCTCCTCCAGGCTTGCGAACCACCCCTCCAAAAACAAGGCCCTCATGCCATTCACCCCTTATCCACCCAGCCCTAAAACCTGGCATCCAGTCTTGCTGGCTCAAACATGCAGCTGGATTCTCCGTCGGGATCCTCCCATTTCGCTGGCAGCGCACTCGCGCCTGCAGATTTTGAGACGCTGTGGGAGTGCCCTTAATGGGAAGCCCCATTGGCCGGCTACCAGGACAGAGGATCCCACTGCCGGAGGGGGCACGCCACACCAGAACATGGGTGCGGCAGGACGGAGAAGCCTGCGCATGATTATCACAAGTCAGTGCCCAATTTGACCTAATTTAAATTGCAGCCAAAATTGACATCAGATTTCCAACGCCACAACCACCACCGGATTACCTGAATACTTCTCTGTAGACAACGGCAGCGAAGCCATCGCCACTGCCCGCAGCTCTGTCCCCTCACATGAGCCCGACTCCATCCTCACCCACACTGCCTCCTGATCCCCACACCAACTCAACACCATCTCTACGTTCACTGCCCAATTGTAGTATGCTCGCCAACACCAAATCCCAGACAGCCAGACTTCGCAGGATCTTTTGACAAATTCTAGCACCCTAGCCCGACAAAATAAAGGACAAAATCCGCCTCTTCATCCTCACATAAAATGCCTTTGCCAAAAAAAAACGGCAAGCATTGGAATAGGAACAAAAAACGTGGCAAAATGTTCATCTTTACGTACTGCTCTTGGCCTACCAAGGACAGAAGGAGGCTATCTCACCTCTGTGGGTCCACCTTAACCCTGCCAACCAGGCTCGTAAAGTTTAACTAATGTAGTTGAGCCCAATCCTGCGCTACCTATGCCCATAAATACCTAAGATGAGTGCCCATCAAACAAAATTAGCTCCTTTCTCCAGTGGGATAACCAAAAAACGCTCTTCTCCAGGTTTAACTTGCACCCAGAGAACTCATCAAACGACTTCAACAGTGCCATTATACCCCCATTGTAGGGACCGGGCCTGAAATGTACAGTAACAGATCATCAGCATACAGCAGCTATGTTCCATCCCCCCCCCCCCCTCCCCTCACTCACCCAACTTCCTCAAGGTGTTGGCCAAAGGCATGGTCGCCAATGCAAATGAGAGCTGAGGCATAGGGAACACCTCCCTAATTCCCCTATACAGCTGAAAATACGTCAAGCTCATATTCGTGTGAACACTAGCCTGAGGTTCTCACCGACGATACAAACTTGGGCCCAATCCTGAACCGCTCCAAAACCGCGAACGGACACTTCCACGTGACCTTATCGGAGGCCTTTACTGCATCCAGCGCCACAATAACACCATGCAACCCCACCTCCCCCTCGGCAGGGGTAGGATCACAGTCAACAGGCACCGCACAGGATAACTGCCTACTCTTAACAAACCCTGTTTGATCCTCCTCCCTGGCTTTGGGCGAGGGGGACTCTGGTGAGGGGGGGGGGGGGGGGGGGGGCACCCTGCTGGCAATGCTCGTGAGGCACTCCTCCAAATTCAATAACAGAATCAACTGATATGACCAGCATTTCACTAGATCCTCCTTCTTCAGAAGGAGCGGGATAGATGCCTACATCATTGTCTCCGTGAGCCACTGAGCCCTGAAATGCCTGCAATAACAATGGTACCAGCCGTTGGCAAACATTTTCTACAATTCCACCAGGAACCCATCAGCCCTGGCACTTTACCAGTCTGCATATTTCCAATTGCCTTCCCAACTTCCTCCGCCCCCAGTAACTCCTCTAACCCTTCCCAATCCTCCTCGAATGTGGGACACTCCAAACCCTCCAAAAACTTACCCATGTCCAACTCACCCACCAGTGGTTCCGACATATATAACCTCAAACACCGCATTCACCTTCTCGGGCACAGTCACTAGCCCACCTTCCATATCCCGCACCTGAACAATCTCTCGGGAAGCTGCCTGCCATCTCAACTGCCCAGCCAACAAGCGGCTAGCCGCATCCTCATATTCATAATTTGCCCCCTTTGCACGCCCCTTTGCACGCCTTACCCGTGGTCGCCAAGTTAAACTGCATCTGCAATACCTTCCTACCAACCAATAGTTCCGGGGTGGGACCCTCCTCATATTTACTGTCAACCTTCAGAATTCCACCCACCAGCCACTGGTTTTCCTCCCAAGCCTTCCTGCCAACCTACGCCTCATATGCAATTATCTCTCTTCGCACAGCCGCCTTCAATGCCTCCCATAACACCAACAGTGAGACCTCCCCATTTTTAGTAAACCCAGCATCTTCATCAATCGCCCTTGCCACCCTCACACAAAACCCCAGATCTGCTAACAGCCCTATGTTTCTTTAAAATAAATTTAGAGTACCCAGTTCACTTTTTCCAATTAAGGGGTAATTTAGCATGGCCAATCCACCTACCCTGCACATCTTTAGGTAGTGGGGGCAAAACCCATGCAAACACAGGGAGAATGTGCAAACTCCCAGAGCCGGGATCGAACCTGGGACCTCAGCGCCGTGAAGCTGCAGTGCTAACCACTGTACCACAAAGTTGTGCGTGACCCTCAACTTTGCAGGGTACACCACTCCAAAACGCACTCCACATTTGTAAAGTGCTGCCTTCGCCTTGTTGAAGGTTACCTGCCTTCTTTGTAACTCCACGATGACATCTTGGTATATCCGAATATCTACCTCACCTCACAGTTCTGCTTAGCCCATCGGAGCACCTTCTCCTTCATCTGTGAGCTGTGGAAGCAAACTATAACAGCTCGAGGTGGCTCATTAGCCCGTGTCTTCAGCCATGACCACTGATGGGCCCTATCCAGCTTGAAAGGGGAGGGTTCTTCCTCCTCCCTCAACAGCTTCCCAAACATTGCTAAAAAATATTCCGTCGGCCTCAGGTCCTCCATACCCTCAAGCAACCCCACAGTCCGCATGTTTGGTTGCCGCTGAGGACTTTAGCTGGGCTGCATCGATTAACCCGTGACTTAATGAAAAATGTTACATGTTACATTTGTGCCCTAACCTTACTAGAGCTTGGTCAGCAGCCCATATCAGCCAGAGAATTGGGTTAACCCGTCCACCATTACCTTGGCAGAGATAACCCTGAGGAGAATGGCCTCTAGGAATTGGGTAGAGTATATCGTGAGAATATACTGGTCGCCCCCTTTTGTTTTTGGAAGTGGTCCTACACACTCCAATGGTTCCCCAATAGTTGGTATAGGGATTAGAGGTCCACTTGCAGGTTGGCTCTTCCCCACAACCTGGCATGTGGTAAGTTTTACCTACCTCCGCCACATCCTAGTGGAGGTGTGATCACTAAAAATATTGACTTATGCAAACTTGGGCTTTTTAGATACCAATATTCCTCACCATTCAAATGACATGGATTATCCACAATATTTCCCCACAGTACCTTAACAGCACCACTGCCTGGTGGATTATTATCCATTCTTTATCTGAAGGTCTGTGGCAAAGTTTCCACTGCCTCATCAGCTCCTCATTTTTAAAACCACAACACTCAGGGACTCCCTCTGCTTCCACTTCAGTTTGGAAGGCCTGCACTAACCATTTTAACACTGAGTCAGCTTGCTGAGTCTCAACCAAGGAAGACCTCCTTATCACTTCCTTTGGTTCCTCTAGATTTCTGAAGGAGGTTTTAAGTAACCAGATGGCAGAGCTCTGTTTGTAGACCCAGTTCAGCCTCCTCTGGTGGAACCTGTTTGGCTATGGACTGGGGTACTACACTAGTTGCCACATTCCGCCTCCTGTTCGGGTACACTGAGGGAGAATTCAGAATGTCCAAATTACCCAACAGCGCGTCTTTCAGGACCTGTGGGTGGAAACCGGAGCACCCGAAGGAAACCCACGCAGACATGGGGAGAATGTGCAAACTCCACACGGACAGTGACCCAGTGCCGGGATTCGAACCCGGGTCCTCAGCGCCGTAGGCAACAGTGCTAAACACTGTGCCACATGACAAGGGAATTTTCACAGTAACTTCATTACAGTGTTAATGTAAGCCTACTTGTGACACTAACAATGATTGTTATTATCATACTTCGCTGAACTGTTGTCAGACAACAGGGGATTGGCCTTATGGGATTTTCCTGTTGATTTGCTTTGCAGCAGGATCCAGCCTTCTGCTGGTCACATCCAATGCTATTGTGGAAGTCTTTCAAACAAGATGAAGAACATTTCCACCTCCTCCACATCGCAAGAGTCTCCCTCCTCAGCTCGAGTCGTCTCAATTCCCAAACTTGTGTGTGCCTCTCTCTCTGGAATAGTCTTTCTTACTCCCTGCCCTGAATTTCTTTTTCTTTGTGTTCTCGCTCTCACCTCTGCTGCTCCAGCTATATCTTTGCTAAGGCCAAATCTGTCTCAGTTTCTTCATATGCAATGTCCAAATGGTCGGCCACACATTATAGGACGTCCATTTTTCTAACTTTTGAATAAATCTTTAACTCAAAATGCCTCGCTATACTCTTTAATTCTTCAAGGGTTAGAGGATCTAAAATGTCCCAAGTTAATGCAGTCTGTTCCATGAATGTAGACCGTGAATGTGGACTTTTAAGTACTTTAACACTGCAAACCTCAGAAAACCTATATTGAAGTTTTTAAATTGCTTCTTGGGATCAATTTGCTTCCCCACTTCCAACTCTCGTTAGTTTGTGAGTTTGATAAGGGACGGAGCCCCTACATTTCTGTTGTGATTGGGTGGAGGGGTCAAATAAGTCCCCTCCTTTCCCATTCCTCATTTGATTGAAACAGGCTTTTTCAGTTCAAAAGGATGTACTAGCCAATTCTGTAAATGTTTAACTGTTTCCATGTTGTGATCATAAAATAATTAGTTGGGCCGGCTTTCTTGATTTTAATAAATAAAGAGGTTTGTTGATCTGGATAAAATAATAAAATATTAAAATACACACCAGTTTCAGACACAGGCACTCAAACTTGGAGACTCCGGAGGTGACTTCTCTCAATTCCACCAGGAGAAGTCAGGACATGTGAATTGCAAAGATGGAAGCTTCCTAAGGAGCAAGTTACATTCCAGATAACCAGTGAACTGGGACAGAAAGAATGTCTAAGATGACTGGAGTTACGAAAACAGAGACCAAAAAGAAATCAAGGAAGATTAAATAAATGGTTTTGAGTTAAAGAGACAATTGCAACAATGAGATTTAAAGTGGGACAGCAGACTTCAAAGGTAAATCAAATATTTGATGCCATCTTTATACAGTCTGTGAATTGAGAGTTAAAGCAATTCTGAACAGTTTGTACAGCAGTTTGTAAAAAGAAATCCTTTTAAAAAATGGTGTAAATCTTGAACTGGATCCACTGTTAAAAGAGGAGGGGAAGCTTTGTTTAAAAGAATCATTTGGGACAGGACGGTGGCGCAGTGGTTACCACTGCTGTCTCACGGCGCCGAGGTCCCAGGTTCGATCCCGGCTCTGGGTCACTGTCCGTGTGGAGTTTGCACATTCTCCCCGTGTTTGCGTGGGTTTTGCCCCCATAACCCAAAGATGTGCAGGCTAGGTGGATTGGCCACGCTAAATTGCCTTTTAATTGGAAAAAATGAATTGGGTACCCTAAATTTATATTAAAAAAAGAATCATTTGGAAAACCTGGACTGAATTTCAGAATGCAAACCGCTAAGGGAAAGCAATATTGTGAGAGAATATTTCAAAGCGTGTTTTGGGAGTGGAGTTTGAAAAATTTCATACCATAATCATCTGGGAGGATTCTGAGATGAAATCCATAGGCACCAACTTGGGTTCAGAGCGAAATGTGTGTATTCAACCACAGCAAATCTGTTTGCTTAAAGAGACATTATGTTAATGAGACCATTGTAGTTTAAAATGCATTTCATGATTCGTGTTACTCTTAGAATCTGTATGTAGTTGTTACTCTGAGGGGGGAGTAAAGGACTATTGTATTATAATCCAATTTTAAAATATTTAATAAATATTTTTCTTGTTGTTAAAAAAAAGTAGAAGTTTTGGTCTTTTGAACCGGGTTCCATTCTGGAATCTCCCCATCCAGTTATAACATTAACTGGAATCGTAACTGCAATAGAATCATTCATATTCCTCTGGATTTATTGTTGCTGGTAGGGTCTCTTAAACTACCCCAGGACATATTTGAGGCTGTCTCCTGTGCCACTAACAATCTTCAGTTTGGGCAGGTTTGACTAAGTTCTTAGTGCAAGCTAATTCACAGGACATGAGTGCTTTATTTATCCTAAATCAATGGATGGTTGCTGTCAGAGGGTACTGTGCTGACTTGTTTGAGAATGGAAGTAAGAATTAGGGAGCAATGTTCTGAGGTTTAGTCCATGGCCAGGATATATATCCTGGATCAGTAAAACCTGGAGTCTAATTTTGTAGCAAATGACTAAAATTAAGGATCACACTTTGCTTGCAAGTTATTCCCCTCATTATTATTTTATCTGAAGTGGCTGGTGTTGTCTTCTTCTCTCAGCCCACCTAAGGTTTCAGGTGAGTTCTCTGTTGGAGTACACTGCTGTGGTCAACTGCACCGTTTAAAATCGGAATCCAAATGTTGCCGTGATAGGCAGAGTGTGTATTAAGTTTAGAATAGCAGCTGCTTTCTATAATAGTTGAGACTGGATATTAATCATTCTTGTAAAGGAACACTTCCTCATGTCAATCCTTAAGTTGCCTTTTACTGATGTACGAATCAAGCTCTTCTTCCTGCAGTTCTGTTTAATTTGAAGTGGTGCCCTGGATTAACCTTTTGTAATTCCCTTGGCATCTTATTCAATGGGGCTCTTTCTTATTCATCTTTTGAGGTGGAAGAATGAATTTTGTTTTTAATCATCCCCGGTAATTCATTCCCTGGGGAATCACCATTGTAGCCCCTCTTAGCATAGGTTCTCCATCTTGAATAATTCCCTGAACAAAACTGGATTCTCCACCCAAGGGGCTGGCTGACTAGGGAGCTATGTCATTTCAACAGAATTGTGGTGGTGGTGTGGGGCGGCACGGTGGTGCGGTGGTTAGCACTGCTGCCTCATGGCACCGAGGACCCGGGTTCAATCCCGGTCCCGGGTCACTGTCCGTGTGGAGTTTGCACATTCTCCCCATGTCTGTGTGGGTCTCACCCCCACAAATCCAAAGATGTGTGGCATAGGTAGATTGGCCACGCTAAATATTGCCCCTTAATTGGAAAAAAAATCAATTGGGTATTCAAAATTAAGAAAAAAGAACTGTGGTGGCGTCGCCCTTTTAAGAGATGTGCCCTCACGGTCCATGTGACTGGCTCATGACCTGTCGCGAAGGAGCCTACGACCTCTGACCAATGGGAGAAAGTGCTGGGGCCTGGGAAGCGGGGTTCTGGTCAGAGTGAACCCGGGAGCCTGAGTATGAAGACCTGCATAGAGACTCTGTCCCTGTATAGAGATTACCGTTGTTAGCTGCCAAGAAACACTTTCTTCTTCCTTACTGACATCTAGCTGCTATTGCCTCAAGCCACCACATTGGCGACGAGTATAAACCCACATTTGTTGAATTTTAGAGGGAAGGACGCAGCCTCCAAAACACACAGAGAAGTTGGGAAAGATTTGACGATACTGTACCATAAAATAGTGAGTGAAAAGTGCCCATATTGGTAAGTTAGACCCATTCGATCAGGGTTAGCATTGTTGCTTCACAGCGCCAGGGTCCCAGGTTCGATTCCTGGCTTGGGTCACTGTGCACATTCTCTCCGTGTCTGCGTGGGTTTCCTCCGGCTGCTCCAGTTTCCTCCCACAAGTCCCAAAAGACGTGCTTGTTAGGTGAATTGGATGTTCTGAATTCTCCCTCAGTGTACCCGAACAGGCACCAGAATGTGGCGACTCCCTCTCCAGGGAGAGGGATAACCCATACAAAAAAATCAGTCATGGCCAAACCGTTCGCCGGGGGCTCCGATTTATACAGATCCTGATAAAATGTTTCAAAATCCGCACTGTTGTTAAACGGGGCAGAAACCAGTCTGCCATTCGAGCCCTTAATCTGCACAATCTCCTTTGAAGCTGCCTGTTGTCTCAGCTGATTAGCTAAAAAGCGACTAGCCTTCTCCCCGTGTTCATAAAATATACCCTCAAACGTTGCAGCTGGCCCACTGTCTTACCCACTGATAATTTAAATTGTGTCTGCAGCTTTTTCCTAGTTGCCAGCAACTCCGGGGTTGGGGCAAGTGAGTGCTGATGGTCCACCTCAAGGATGGAGTTCACCAGCCTCTGCCACTCCAGCCTCACAGTCCTTCCATCTGCACTTTGTAGGAAATTATCTCCCCCCCGATAGCCACCTTAAGGACTTCCCACAGAGTAGAAGGTGAGATAAACTCACTTTTATTCAATTTAATATAGTCCCCAATGGCGGTGGACATGCGTACGCAAAATCTCATGTCCGTTAACAATGCCGTATCCAATCTCCATGGCGAGCATTGGGAGGGACCTGACTCTAGCGCCAAATCAATGTTGGGAACGGTCTGAAATCACAATCGCCAAGTAACATGCACACTCCACCAAAGGGAGGAGAGACCTGCCCACCTTAAAAAATATGAGTTCACCTGGTGGACATGGGAGAAAAAAGAAAACTTTTTATCATCTGGGTCCAAAAAAAACACCACAGATCTGCCCACCACCCCTCCACACCTGCTCCATGAAAACCAACAATGCCTTTGCCACCCCTGATGGAGTCAGAGATTTGGGCGTGGATCGATCCAAGCTTGGATCCAGAACAGAGTTTAAGTCACGCCCCGAGATTAACTGATGCAAATCCAAATCAGGGATGGAGGCCAGTGGCTTGTTAATAAAACCCGTATTGGCCCAGTGTGGACCACAGACATTAACCAGGCCCACCGAGGGGCGCCCCTACCTGAGACCCACAAACAATACAGCATGTCTACCATTGGGGTTGGCCAAGAGCTTAGTGGCAGAAAATTGAATTCTTTTATTGATTAAAATTTCCCGGTGGGCTCAATCTAGCTCGGGAGGGGACGTCTTCCCGCTGAATAACGCTATCAGAAGTCCCAACTGAATGTTTTTTTTATAGCAATCGGCAATAATTTAATCGTCACCATCAATGAAATAAAGCTGCACAATTCTAGATTTATTCATTGAAGTTACATTCCAATAGCTGCCATGGTGGGATTTGAGCCCATGTTTCCAGAGCTTTAGTCTGCACCTTCGAGTTATGAGTTCACTGACATTGCTACTATGCCACGAGAAGTATAGCTTGGAAGCTGGTTAGTGTGGTCAATACAATGACACTGGCAAGGAAAAACCTGAACTCTTTCAAAGGGAGTGCAGGAGAAGGAATGCTGTCTTAAAATGAGGGGATCCACTGTAGTGATCTCTAGATTGTTCCCTCAGCCATGTGCTAGAATAGAGGAAGTTAGGAAGCTCAGAACAGGCTAAAGGAATGGTGTCAAGGAGATCTATCTTTTAAGAGGCTTTGGTACCAGTTATGGGGAAGATGAAACGCTACACCCTGAGGACAGACAACATCCGAACAAGCTAAGTTAATGGGCTGGATTCTCCATTTCTGCGGCTAAGTGTCAACGCTGGTGTGGCTAAGTGGTGTTTCATGACTGGCAAATCGGGGTGAACCCCACACTGATTCCAGCACCCGTGAGGGGCTAGCTCACCCGTGCACCAACTGAAACTGAAACACCCACCTCCGCGCTGAAAACGGTCCCGGGTCGTGCAACGGTCGCGCCATGAAACATGGCGCCGGCCATGCGCGGACCCAACCCACCATCTGTGACCCCACAGCCCGTTCCCTGGCCACCCCCTGGCCACCCACCACCATACTCCGCAGCCCTTGCAGAAGCCCCCCCGGCCAGCGGCACGGATCCCGGCTGAGTGTGGCGGCGCTGGATACAGTCCGCAGCTGCCACGCCGGGTTCACCATTTGTGTGACCGCACGTGGCCCGCACCGCCGGGAACTCAGCCCATCAGTGGCAGAGCATCCTGGGTGGGCTGGCTGATGAGGCGCCAACGGCATTGCGATTGCGCGTGGCACGCGTCACAATGACGCCATTTCGGAGGGGGCAGAGCATGGCTGACTGGCGTCAAACTGGTGGCGGTCCTGATTTCGGCGTGGACCCCATTCTCCGCCCAATCGCTGAAAATGATTTTTGATGAAACTGCAAAATAATGACCAGGTCATTGAAGAGTCATTTAAAAAAATGGAAGGTAGCACAGAAAATCAGATCAAATAGAAAGTGCAGGTAAATTAGGTCGCGCTAGATTAAAATACAAATTTAAACTGCAAGCAGAATGAATCAGGAGGAAAATCACATTGATGAGTTATAGTGAAGAAGAAGGTTGAATAATAAATGGAACATTAGCAGGAATTTTAAAAAAATCAATCATGAAAGTGAAGCTTTATATATATCTATTATTAAAAATGATAAAGTGGATGGACTACATGAGTGTGGGAAATGTACTGGGGAATTGGAAGCAGTTACATCACAGGAAGATATAGATTTAATAGCTCTTTAAGAAACTTGGCTGAAACTAGGCAGGAATGGAAAATTAGTATCAGGATTATAATAGTTTCAGGGTTAGATAAGAGAGGAGGAGGAGTAGCATTATTAGTGAAGGAGGGAGTATGTACTGCAGAGGACTGATGTACGCAAAGAGTCTCCGACAGTCCAAATGATTAAAGAGCAAAGATAACAGGGGTTATTACGTTAATGGGATTCATGACAGGATCCCGAATAGGAAACAGAGGGAAATAGAAGAAAATAACATTTAATCAGATCAGGGAAAGGAGCGAATGGAACAAGGTCATTTGTATTTCCACAGCATGCTCAATGGATAAGGGCAGCAGAATTCCTAAATGGTGTGCAGGACCCTTGAGTGGTATACCCACAATGGAAGAGGTGTTGCCTAATCCAGTTACAAGAAACAATAGGCAGGATTCTCCGTTTGGGAGATGAAGGGCTGGATTCTCCGATTGCCGACGGCGAAATCGCATTCTACGATTGGCCGGAGAGTCCCTCTTGACTCTGAAATCGGGGGCGGTGCTGTTTTTCGGATGCTCCGCCCCCTCCAAAATGATATCATCAGTGAGTACACCGCATGCCGTTGGGATGGCCTCAGGACGTCACCTGAAGGCCCTCCCCCGATGGGCTGACTTCCAGACGCCGCGGATCACTTGTGCTCTGGGTTTTCGTCAACCTCACGTGGCGGCTGCGGACTGCGTCCAGCGCCACCACAGTTGTGGGGGGGGGGGGGGGGGGGGGGGGGCCGTAACGCTGGCCGGGGGGGATTTGGCGGGTGCTGGGGGGACTGGTGGGGGGTGGTCTGGGAGTGGCGAGGGGTTGTCCAGGGGCGCACTATCTGGCAGGCTGGGTCCGCGTGCGGACTGGCGCCACGTTGTACTGCGCGACCGCTGCACGTCGACGCCGTGCGCATGCACAGCCATGGATCTGGCAATTCTCCGGCCATATCTGCAGGAAAAGCCGGGGGGTTTACGTGGCGCGGCTGCTAGACCCCCACCGGGCGAAGCATCAGTGCAGGGGTAGCACCGACCAATTGGTCATAATACTAGACACAGGGGCAGCACGGTGGCCTAGTGGTTAGCACAACCACCTCACGGCGCTGAGGTCCCAGGTTCGATCCTGGCTCTGGGTCACTGTCCGTGTGGAGTTTGCACGTTCTCCCCGTGTCTGCGTGGGTTTCGCCCCCACAACCCAAAAATGTGCAGAGAAAATCCAGTCCTAAGTGTTGCTGCCGGGATTTAATTGCGTTCGGTTCACATTGCCTTTGGGGCCTGCTTTTCGGGAAGCAAGTCGGGACGCAAATGTGTTTGAACACCTTGGCGCTTCCGAATTCCAAATCCCCCCCCCCCCCCCCCCCCCCCCCCCCCAACCTGACACTGGCGTATCTGATGGGAAGCGGCAGAACAGGGTGCCAAGTTGTCGCCTGTGACATCTGAAAGTCTGTCAGGCCTATCCAGGTCCGGGCCCTCCAGAGGACGGCCACCAAAGACATCTCAGGTCAGAGGGCGAGGAGACATGCAGCAGGCCCCCTCCCTGTCCAATGTACTTTCAGGGGTCACACCTAGAAGGAGCGGTTGGGCATGGAAAACTAGAAACTTCAGCTAGATTGGCACGGGTGTAGCACATAGGTGTGAGTTAGGGGGTCAGGGCAGAACAATGTATATAGTCACCCATAAACACTGTTGTATCAATATTCCAACCTGCCCCTATTCTTTGCCTGATGGGTGTTAGGGATGGACTGAGGCTGGGTGTAGAGGGTGCGCCAGGTGTGGGCCATGTGGGGGGGAGGGGGGGGGGGGCAGAGCAAGGCCCTCCCTTAAAACTTGAACACCTCACCTGGGGTCACCCTTAGCGAGAGGTGGCAGGGTACATAGCCAGAAGAATGAGGGTGCCTTGTGTGACAGCTTACCCAGTGAGTGAGCCATAACCACCCCCCCCCCCCCAACCAACCCCCCCAAAGGATATATGGGCCTGTGAGATGGATTGGTCAGCACTCATTCAGGGATCACCCATGTGGACTGTGGAAGTTGATCTCAAAAGCAGAAGTCAAATTTTGTCAAATGATGAGGATCACTGGAAGACATCTCACAGTGAATCGTCATCGTCCCGTAGACAAGACCAGCTGATACTGCCAACCCAGGGCCAGCACCCTGAGGTGCTGCTGGAAGGACGCTCGGAGGGGGGAGGAGGAGCTGAGGTAGTGGGAACAAGTGAAGGGCTGTGGGACAGGGAAGGTGAAGTGAAGGGAGGAGGGACAGGGCTGTGGAACTGCCGGTAGCCAGTTCTAATTGGCATATTGGGAGGTGATGAGGTTGCTCGATGTGGGGTGGCCCTGTAGCACATGTTGGGCGGATTGCCCTGCCAGCCCAGGATCTATGCCCACTTCTTCCAAGACATCCTCCTCATTCTCCTCATTGAATGAGGCCTGACATGCTTCCTCTGCCTCCAGCATGTCCCGCTTCTGTGCAATGTCTTCTTTTTAAAAACATTTTATTAAGGCATTTATGATTTTACAACAACAAGTACAAATGTAAACATAACTCAGTAAATAACACCCCCCCAATCAACAACCATACCCAGCCAACATGGCTTATACGCACAATTCCCCAGTCCCTCCTCTTCCTGTCGCTGATTCCACCTTAACTATACTAAACTATCCCCCCCACATTCCCTACCACCACCCCCAATTGTATCTGCTAACAGTTTTGTTTTCCCCGAAGAAGTCGATAAACGGCTGCCACCTCCGGACGAACCCTAACATTGATCCTCTTAGGGCGAACTTGATATTCTCCTCCTGCGCAATGTTGTGCAGCACACAGCAGGCCAGCACAATGCTTGAGACCCTCCTGGGGTGTATTGGAGCATCTCACCGGAGCAGTCTAGGCTTCGGAAGCACATCTTCAGTAAGCCAATGCACCGCTCAATGACACTTCTTGTTGCTGCATGGGCGTCGTAATAACGGGTCTCGGCATCGGTCTGAGGCCTCCAGACAGTGCTCATTAGCCAGGACCTGGGAGGGTAACGTTTGTCACCCAAGATCCAACCCCTCACCCAAGGGAGAGCCTCAAAGATGCTGGGAACCTGGAAGTGCGCCTGGATGTATGCGTTGAGCACGGTGCCTGGGTATAAGGTACAGACGTGCATGATGTACAGCTTGTGGTCACACACTAACTACATATTCAGGGAGTGGAAACTCTTCCTATTTTTGAAGGGCACCCCTCGATGAGCCGGTGTTCTTGGGGGACCTGGGAGCTATCCATCACCCCCAGGACCTGGGGCATGCCAGCGAAGGTGGCAAATCCTGCTGCCCGGGCATCCTGGTGTGCCTAGCACAGACTGAAGGTTATATAGTCCGCAGCCCGGGCACACATAGGGCATCCATCACAGCGCGGTTGCACCTGTGCACGGACGTTTGCGCGCTCCCACACAGGTCCCTGCATGCGTCCTGGAAAGGCCCAGAGGCATAAATGTTCAGGGCGACCGTCACCTTGATGACCAACGACAACAGATATTCTCCTCTAAACCACCAGATGCGCCACCGTCTGGCACAGGAGCCGCATGGTCTCACTGGGTGGCTGAAGTTGGTGGCACAGACGGTCCGGACAGCGTCGACGGTATATGTGTGCCCTGATGCAGCACCTCCTTTACATCTCCTCCTCGGCCTGTTGAATGCCCGGCACTTGAACCTCGCCACTGGCCCCTGCTCTTTTGGAGTGGGGCAGGCTTCTCTTGTGCAGGGTCCCCCTGAGCAAGCCATGTGCCTTCAGCCTCCGTGCACCTGCAACAGCAGCTGTGGCCACATAGGTAGCGAGCATTCCTGGCTGTACTCCGAAATTCACTCTCTGCACGGGGTAAAAGGGAAGACATGTCAGCTAGAAGAGTATTCCCTTACCCATCTAACACCACCAAGGTTACATGGTGACCTTGAGTTGCACCTCAGCGCCACCCGCAGCATGTCCCCCACAATCCACCTCCACCCCTCAGCCAGTCCCCTCAATGTGATGCCGTATGCATTGCACCCCTGCCCCCATCAGAGAGTGGCACTGGGCCTGTGATGAGGGAAATCTCGTTCCTCACCACACGGTGGCTGCCGCAAACCGTGTTAGCGATAAGCTCTGCAGCCCCTCTCCTGCCTCTCCAGTGGGGTCTACTGTGAATGCCCTGAGTGGGTAGGTCATGTGTTATCCTGCCAGCAGGGTGGCACCTGGTTGTGTGGTGGCGAGGGTCACTGTGCGCCTCCAATTGCCTCCATGCTTAGAGGCTTGTGCATGGGCAGGTCCTTTAGATGGGGGTGAGCAGGGAAGTGTGCGTCTGATGGGAGCTTAGCTGCAGTGTGATATGGGGTCCTGGGTGTGATGGACAAAGCTGTGGCAACCTGTCTGGGGGCAGGATGGACGGGAACAGGGGTGTGGTGGGCAGGCAGGGCTTGGAGACACCTGGTGGTACTACGCAGTGGGCTATCTGATAGTGTCACTGGTGAGGCCTCTTCCCTGAGAAGGGTTGTGTGCCAGGGAGGGTGCCAAATGCCGCAGTGCATGTGTCCTTAGTTTGTGGTGATCTCTGCTATTCCCCTGCTTCCACTGCAGTGGAGCCGTGCTTCTGATGAGGACTGGCAGCACCTGGTGGGTCACTGATTGAGCTTGACCTCCCATCCTGTTGATGACGCAGTTGGGGTGTGAGGGTTTCCAGAGGGGTGGCTTGGATGGACTACCAGATGACCAGTGGCTCCCTGAACATTTACAGGACACAGTGAGCAGTCAGCGGTGTGAACAGCCAGGGGCCTGTAAATAGCACGAAAGAGGTGCATTTAAAACATACTGCAGCATTGGGGGCCTGAGCCAGGCCAGTCCGATCCCGAGGAGGGCACCCTGAGTGCGTGGACCTGCCAACAAGTTGCTTCCCGTTACTACCCCGCACCCACACAGCCACACCCCACCAAGCCTGTCACTTCTGGAGCGTTTAAAAAAAAAAGAATTTAGAGTACCCAATTATATTTTTCCAATTAAGGGGCAATTTAGCGTGGCCAATCCATCTAACCTGCACATCTTTGGGTTGTGGGGGTGAAAGCCACTCAGACACGGGGAGAATGTGCAAACTCCATACGGGCAGTGACCTGGGGCTGGGATCAAACCCGAGTTCTTGGCGCCGTGAGGCAGCAGTGCTAGCCACTGCGCCACCGTGCCGCCCTTATTTTGAAGAGTTTAAAAAAGTTTATTTACCTTCTCGCTCCCCCCTCAGCAGCCATGGCGCCCAGGCCCCGTTTGTAAATATTTTCACCAATTCGCGCCCACGTGACCTCTGCTTGAGAGGGCAGGAGGATCGCGGAAGGGCGGAGCATACTGTGCCAACCTGCTAATGAGATTTAAGTGCATGCAAATGATTGTTTCGCATGGGCCCGCTGGTGGAGGGTGCAAACTTCAATTTTGTGACAATGACCTGTGATTCTCCGCCCAATTGCGATTTGTGCTTCCGCCATCATGAAGCAGAAATCCTGGTAAATATCTTTCAGGAAGGTATGTTAAATAGGCGAGCAACTCAGGGATAGTGGCCATGATATGATGAACTACAAGGTTCAAATAGAAACTGAATAAGTTAGGGGGAGGCGGTGACATAGTCACTCGACTAATAATCTAAAGATTTAGGCCAATGCTCTGGGGACGCAGGTTCAAATCCTCCCATGGTAACTGTGGAATTTCAATTTAATTAATAAATCTTGAATTGAAAACTGGTGAACAAACTATCAATGTTTATTGTAAAAACCCATCTGGTTCACTAATGTCACAGAGAAGGAAATCTGCTGTCCTTACCCGGTCAGACTGACATGTGATTCCAGACCCACAACAATGTGGTTGACTCTTAGCTGCCCCCTGAAATAGCCCAACAGTTCAAATAGTCGCTCAGTAATTAGGGATGGGCAATGAATGAAGGGCTCGCCAGTGTCACTCACAGCCCATGAAAGAATAAAGGAACAAAACAAGAGCATCAGATTGGAATGGGGCAGATTTTAGAAAGGTGTGGAGTGAGATGGAAAGCAAATCTCTCACAGAAGAATGTAGATCACTAACATAACATTGATAAAAAGGAAGTCAAATGTTGTACAACAGATATGTAAACTAACATTTCAAGCAAGCTGAACTATATAATACAATCGCTAAAAGTACAGATTGAGATTAAGAGAGAGATAAAGACAAAGTAATAAGAGATATTCAAAACATTTACAAAGCAAAGTGATGGAACCATCAATTCACCAGACACAT
Source organism: Scyliorhinus canicula (assembly GCF_902713615.1). NCBI lineage: Eukaryota > Metazoa > Chordata > Chondrichthyes > Carcharhiniformes > Scyliorhinidae > Scyliorhinus > Scyliorhinus canicula. The sequence continues at coordinate 86,606,043 of NC_052154.1, read as the reverse complement.
GTTTCCGATATGAATCTAGGCTTTCATCAACTTACTACAGAGCCAGCCTGTTACCCGTTGATGAACTCTCAGTGAACTGCTGGCTGACTCTGGGCAAGGGTATTTATACAGCTGCGCTAGGGGGAGGAGTCGTGGGCGGAGCCAAGGGTGGAGCCCAGTACAAGTTCCTGAGTACTCCCAGAGCTACTCCCCCTAGCGGTAGGATAGCGCTACTGCGCTTACAAAGACAGTGTGAATTATCATATATACATATATATATTACATTCACCACACAAAGTAAAAACATAAAAACATAAGAACTAGGAGCAGGAGTAGATCATCTGGCCCCTGGAGCCTGCTCCACCATTCAATGAGATCATGGCTGATCTTTTGTGGACTCAGCTCCACTTTCCGGCCTGAACACCATAACCCTTAATCCCTTTATTCTTCAAAACACTATCTATCTTAACCTTAAAAACATTTAATGAAGCAGCCTCAACTGCTTCACTGGGCAAGGAATTCCATAGATTCACAACCCTTTGGGTGAAGAAGTTCCTCCTAAACTCAGTCCAAAATCTACTTCCCCTTATTTTGAGGCTATGCCCCAGAGTTCTGCTTTCACCCGCCAGTGGAAACAACCTGTCCCCATCTATCCTATCTATTCCCTTCATAATTTTAAATGTTTCTATAAGATCCCCCCTCATCCTTCTAAATTCCAATGAGTACAGTCCCAGTCTACTCAACCTCTCCTCGTAATCCAACCCCTTCAGCTCTGGGATTAACCTCGTGAATCTCCTCTGCACACCCTCCAGTGCCAGTATGTCCTTTCTCAGGTAAGGAGACCAAAACTGAACACAATACTCCAGGTGTGGCCTCACTAACACCTTATACAATTGCAGCATAACCTCCCTAGTCTTAAACTCCATCCCTCTAGCAATAAAGGACAAAATTCCATTTGCCTTCTTAATCACCTGCTGCACCTGTAAACCAACTTTCTGTGACTCATGCACTAGCACACCCAGGTCTCTCTGCACAGCAGCATGTTTTAATATTTTATCATTTAAATAATCATCCCTTTTGCTGTTATTCCTACCAAAATGGATAACCTCACATTTGTCAACATTGTATTCCATCTGCCAGACCCTAGCCCATTCACTTAACCTATCCAAATCCCTCTGCAGACTTCCAGTATCCTCTGCACTTTTCGCTTTACCACTCATCTTAGTGTCATCTGCAAACTAACACCTTATGCAATATATACACCTTATACAAATACATGTCGCAGTAACTTGATAATTAGTTTGGCCAGGATTATCCAGGACTGCCCACCAGCAGAGGGAATCCCAATTGTCCGGTCAATCAGACGTCGGGCCAAAAATGGATTTCACGCCAGTTGTTAAACCTGGTCCCGAGGAACTTCACAACGTCCCCAATGAGGTTCCCAGACAGACCCGGTGGGAATATGCAAATAACTCATTAGAGCTGTTTTGAATGTAATTCATGGGCAGAAGGCCTGATTCATCGGCCTCCTGAGTTGCTCCAGCCCCACCCCCAGCCGAAAGTCCCGCTGGCGTGAATTGGTGCAAATCCTGAGAAACGGGAACCTGGTGGGTTTTTTAGTCCAAGGGGCAGCAAGGAGGTAAAAAGGCTTCCAGGGTGGTGAGAGGGGTCCTTCATGGGTGGTGGGGGTCAGGGGGGAAGGCATGTGCTGGGCTGGAGGGGCTCCGATCGGGGGCCTTTCCTTGTATGGAGGTGGTTTGGCTTCCCTTCCCATCTGCAGCATTTACACCCTTTAAGCAGTCTGTTAGTATCTCAAAAATACAGCGCTGGATTCTCCAATCCCCGACGCTGAAATCGCTTTCGGCGATGGGGTGGAGAATCCCCGATGACGCCATAGTCTGGGGCAGCGCTGCTTTTGTGATGCTCCGATCCCTGAAAATGTTGTGTCCAAGGCCTCCATATGTTGGCTGAGGCCCCCCCCCCCCCCTCCCCCGCGATGCTCCGTCCCCGACCGGCTGAGTTCCTGAGTGTGGTCCCATCCGTCAGGAATTCAACATGGCGGCTGTGGACTCAGTTCAGCGACACCACAGTCGGGGAGGGCGATCCGCAGGAAGGTCCAGGCGGTCCAGGGCGCGTGGGCTGGCTGAAAGGGAGGACTATTTTGCGGGCCGGGTCCATGAACGGCATCCGCCATGAAGCACGGCGCGGCCCCTGCAGACTGCGTGGCCATGGACCTGGCAATTCTCCAGGCCGTATCGGCAGCTAGAGCCGGGTGCTCTATGCTGCTTCCCTGCTAGCCCCCAGCAAAACGGGGAATTGGGGCCTGTTTGCGCCAGTTTTCCTGCCGTAACCACCGTTTTCACGCCGCATGGGGACATAGTCTCCAAATCGGAGACTCCAGCCCATGGTTCTGTGATAATAAAGCGAAAGTGGTGCCTATCTGTACCCCGAAACGCTTTAAATAGTCTATCAGTATGCCAAGTTTAAAGATGTGGGATGAAGGTTAAAATAATCCTTTCAATGTGGTGGAAACCTTTGACGTGGTTTTTTTACACAGTTAATTTCCCTTTGAAGTATTGATGCCTGTTTTTATGACTAGTAGCTTTAAAGCTTGAATTGCATTGTTTGCATTCAATATCACAGCCTTTTACAAGCTTTCTGTTTGATTAAAAAAAAATTAATTCAGAGAACCCAATTATTTTTTTCCAATTAAGAGGCAATTTAGCGTGACCAATCCACTTACTCTGCATGTCTTTAGGTTGTGGGGTGAAACCCATGCAAACACGGGGAGAATGTGCAAAATCCACACGGACAGTGACCCAGAGCCAGGATCGAACCCGGGTCCTCAAAGGGTGTGTTAAGATGGTTTATTTACACAACTCTGCAGAGATCAATTAATTCAGGTGAGGAGCTGTTTTCCTAACAGCGGTTTTTAAAAACAGGCTGTCTCTTTGGTCTCAGTACCTGGAAGCCCTTGAGAACAAAGAGACAGTGTTTAGTGGATGTTTTTTGGGCTGGACTAAGGTTCAGTAGTGGAGTTCCCCAATAATCAGTGTCAGGACCAGGGAGAGAAATCCTGGACTTTGATATTTATTCTGTTTCTGGGTCCATTATTCCCACATACAATCCAAACTCCCCTCAACCCTTCATATCGATCATACGGCAAGATTCACCAAACAATTCATCAAACAGTCGCCGAAAAATCAAAGTGAAATGATAACGTCCATTGTTGGCATCTGGGAATACTCTGGGAATCAACATGCTCTGTTCCTCTGCAATCTTTATGGAGCCAGGCTGGGTTTTTAAAGATAAAAACAAATTACTGTGGAAGCTGGAATTATGAAACAAAAACAGAAAATATTGGACAATCTCAGCAGGTCTGACAGCATCTGTGGAGAGAGAAGGGAGCTAACGATTCGAATCTGGGTTCTTAAAGAGTTGTGGTTCATGAACATAGTCATGAGCCATGAACCATGAGTGAACATTTTAAAAAGTAAGTTCATTAAGTCTCCCTCATTCCCTTGATGTCAAGCTCTGCTCTTCCATCCCCCTAAGGCCCCTCATGCCAAGCTGTGGCACGTCCATGCCCATTGACTCACTATACGCTGTATGGAACCTCTTTCGTGACAATATGATGTGTTTAAAAAAATACTTTTTATAAAGTCATTAATTCATGTTGAAAAGAGTCAATTCACTACAGGGTACTAAAAGTGTTGATCATCTCGACCAGTGGTTCTCAACTTTTTTTTAACCCATGGACCCCCTTTCCTCTTAATTTTTTTTTGTGGACCCCCATAGCCATTCCACAGAAAAAAAAGCTTCTTATATTTTTCACTAACAAAAAAGTAAAGGAATTGTATCAAATATTAAAGAAATAGTAAATGCTTTATTTTGAAGGAAAACTAATTTATTGCAAATAAACATATTTAACAATTAAATTCTAAAGAGCATTATGTACACTAGTAAATAATTCATAATAAACCATTTTAAGATAGGCCTAAGTGAGTAATTAAGAAAAAAATGCAGATTTATTCAATGAGATCCCTGTGGTTGATGCTGCTCAGCGAGTTTTTTTATATTCGGCTCCATCGCGGTCAATGATAGTTGAAGATCGCCCTTTTTCACAATGTCGAGTCTATTACGAGCTTTTGATAATAAGTGAAGAACACGACTAAATCCTGATTCAACAAGGTAAGATGATGGAAAAGCTATAACGTAGAGCTGTGCTTTATCCCAGAGTAGTGGGTACTTTTTAGCAGTGTCATTTGTTTTCCATATATTATGCTTCCCATCTTTGAATTTTGCGTGCAATATTTCATCACTTTGTAATTCAATGAGGGTCTCCTGTAAAGAAATGTCTACATTGGCAGCATTAACTTCAAAAGGAATTGCCACCCAAGTTGGTATATCCATCATGAGTAGGTCACTAAACCGAGCTTGCATATTTTCATGCAAATTTTTCAAATATTCAGCATACAATGCAAGGTCATCATCGTGCAAATCGCTGCTAATCGAGGTCAAACAAGGAAACTGTTCAAATGCACGACGTCTGATATTAATTTTGTACAGCTCAGTTTTCTCAGAAAAGCAGTAATAGCGCCTTTACTGGATATGAGATCAGAATGTTTTCCTTGGAGCTGTTTATTAAGTAAATTGATTTTTTCAAATATATCAGATAAGTAAAATACATCACATTTAGCTGCAAGCAGTTGTTCTCCAAGCTGGGTGTTAGCCAGAAATAAGACAATAGAGTCCCAATGTTCAGTAAAACGATGAAGACACCTCAGTATGCATTACAAGGCGTTCAAACTCTTCTCCATTTTCTCTGCAGAATTCACAAAAGAGGCGATCTCGAAGAGAATTTGATTTAATATGGTTAACCACTTTTATAACAAGAAGTTAATGCCGTTAATCCTTCCTTCATTAGCGTGGTAAACTAATCCAAGGGAGATTAGTGGGACAATTAGGGCCACAGCAAATGCACCTTTTTGGTTCTGAGCTCCTTCAGCCCTCAAGGTAAATTAGATAGATTATAATCTCTCTTTGACCTTTGTCAGTGCGAGAGAGAGAGAGAGAGTCTAATTTGTTCTGAAGTAGAATTGCTCTATGGACCACTGAAATAGGGGGCTGGTTTAGCTCACAAGGCTAAATCGCTGGCTTATAAAGCAGACCAAGCAGGCCAGCAGCACGGTTCGATTCCCGTACCAGCCTCCCCGGACAGGCGCCGGAATGTGGCGACTAGGGGCTTTTCACAGTAACTTCATTGAAGCCTACTCGTGACAATAAGCGATTTTCATTTCATTTCATTTTCATATCACTGTGGACCCCCAATTCGGTATTTTATTTGTGTGGACCCTCAGTAATGTTACATGGACCCCCAGGGTCCATGTGGACCCCGGTTGAGAACCATTGATCTAGACCCTTTAAAGTATCAGTAGCAAAAACCACAAAGCTGTGAAACCACTTAATATTGCATAAATAAATATTGTTAAATTGACAGCAGAAATAAAATATCCTGAGCTGTCAATCAGCATGTTTCCGCTATGCTGTAGCTGTTTCAACAAGAGTACCGGTTGTTTGAGTCCTGAGCTAAGCCTCATTATGTATGCCGTGGGGAGTCAGGTGGTGAATTACTCTCCGCAGAATTCCCAGCCTCTGACTTATTCTTGTAGCCCCACAGTATTTATATGGCTGGTCCTGTTCAGTTTATGGTCAATGGTAAAATGTCCAGAAAGTTAATAGTAGGGGATTCAGCGATGGTAATGCTGTTGAATGTCAAGGGGAGATGGTTGGATTCTCTCTTGTTGGAGATGGCCATTGTCTGGCACTTGTGTGGCAAAAATGTTACTTGCCACTTATGAACCCAAGCCTGAATGTTGTCCATGGACTGCGTCTGTATCTGAGGAGTCATGAATGGTGCTCACCATTGTGCAATCATCAGCGATCATCTGTACTTCATTGATGAAACAGCTGAAGATGGTTGGGCCTAGGACACTACCCTGAGGACCTCCTGTAATGATTGACGGTCAACAAATTTTGCTTTGTGCTAGCTGGGACTCCAACCAGTGCAATGTTTTCCCCCAATTTCCATTGACCTCAGTTTAGCTAGGGCTCCTTGATGCCATACTTGGTTCAATGCTGCCCCTGATGTCAAAGGTAGTCACATTCACCTCAGGTCTTGAGTTCAGCACTGTTGTCCATGCTTGGAACAGGGACGTAATGAGGTCAAGAGCTTGGTGGCCCTGGTGGAACCCAAACAAAGTGTCAATGAGGTTATTAATGAGTAAGTGCAGTTTGATAATGCTGTTAATGATCACCACTTGGCTGACGATCATGAGTAGACTGATGCGGTGGTAATTGGCCGGGTTGGTCTTCTTCTGTCCTTCATGGAAAGGTCACATCTGGGCAATTTTCCACATTGCGGGGTAGATGCCAGTGTTGTAGCTGGTACTGGAACAGCTTGGCTAGGAATATGGCCAGTTCTGGAACACAATTCTTCAGTACAATTGAAGCTGAAGCTAATTATTGTCCAGATAAAGAGAAAATAGTTAAATACAGCTAAGATGAATTTCAGGACAAATGCTGTTTGACAAATGTAATTGAATTCTGAAATGCGGGCTCATGAAATGGATGTGGTGGATATTCTGAAAGATTTTGACAAGGCACCACAAGGGAGACTACTGAAAATTCAAAGGTATGAAAGTTAGCCATGGATTATAAATTGAATTAAAAACTGATTTGAAGGGAGGACACAGAGTAAGCAGTTTCTCAGTAGTCGGAAGTGGATCAGTGTCTCACTGGGCTATTTCCTTAGCTGGCTTTTGTTCAATATGTACATCAATGATTTGGATGTAGGGCTAGAAGCAATGCTTCTAAAAAATTACCGGAGATGGTGTAAGAATAGAAGGCCAAAAGAAGTGGGATATTATTAAGATGATGGAAATGGAAAATAAAATAGCAGAAGATGTTTAATGATCAGTAAATATGCAAATGGGTTAATGGAGCGTATTCAGGCTTGATTCTGAAAGCAATAGATTTGGAAACCAACCATAGAAGAGGCTATTTTAGAAATGATATTGTGCAGAAACTCAGGATCAATTAATAATCTTATAGTAAGGACAGTCCAGGCAAGAATGATCATCGAACAATAGAATTTCACATTTAGTTTTGAGGGTGAGAGTCCTGGGTCTGAAACTAATGTCTTAAACTTAAATACAGGCAACCTCAAATATAAGAAGACAGAGTTGGCTAAAGTAAACTGGGGAAATAGATTAAAAGTAAGATGGTAGAAAGGTAGTGACAGACATTTAAGAAGATATTTCATGATTCTAAGATATAATCCATTGGGAAAGAAAGAAACTATGAAAAGGATGCACCATCTATGGTTAATTAAGTAAGTTAAGGATGGTATTAAATTGAAAGAAAAGGCATAGAATTCGGCAAAGATCATCTTCTTTTATTTGTTTAGAGGATGTGGGCATCGTTAGCTAAACTGACCATCCCTAGTTGTCCTTGAGAAGGTGGTTGAGGGCCACCTTGTTTAACCGCTGCAGTCCATGTGCTGTAGGAACACCCACGGAGCTGTTAGAGAGGGAGTTCCAGGATATTGACTCAGCGACAATGAAGGAATGGCCATATATTCCAAGTCAGAATGGCGTGTAGTTTGGAGGGGAACTTGCAGTTGGTGGTGTTTGTCTGCTGCGCTTGTCCTTCCAGGTAGTAGATTTTGTGGGTCTGAAAGGTACTAGCGAAGAAGCCTTGGTGAGTTGCTGCAGTGTAATGTGTATATGGTACACACTGTTGCTAGGGAGTGAATGTTTAAGATGGTGGATATGCTGCCAATCAAGCGGGCTGCTTTGTCTTGCATGGCGTTGAGCTTGAGTGCAGTTGGAGCTGCACTCAACCAGTCAAGTAGAGAGTTCCATTACACTCCTGATGTGTGTCTTGTAGATGATGGTTACACTTGGGGCATCAGGAGGTGAGTTGATCTCCACAGGATTCCTAACCTTTGACTGCTCTTGTAGCCACAGTATTTATATGGCTAGTCCAGTTCAGTTTCAGGTCAACGGCAACCCCCAGGATGATTTAGCAGGAGATTCAGTGATGGCAATGCTTATTGAATGTCAAAAGGAGATGACTAGATTCCTTTTTTGTGGATATTGTCATTGTCTGGTACTTGTATGGCATTAATATTACTTGCCACTTATCAACCCAAGCCAGCAGATTGGGACAATTTTAATGGATGACTAAGAATAATAAAGATGGAGAAGTTGGAATATGAGAGAAAACTTAAGAAATATATAAACAAACAATAAGAGCTCCTATAAGTTTATAAAAAGTAAGGGTGTAGCTAAAACAAATGTTGGTTCCTAAGAGAGAGAAACTGGGGAATTAATAATGGGAAACATGAAAATGGCTAAGACATCGAACAGGTATTCTGTATCTGTCTTTACAGTAAAAAGCACAAAAAAAAACAAGAAAAGTGAAAAAATAGGGAGCAAAAGTTGGGAGGAACTTAAAATAATCATTATCACTGGAGAAAAAGTACTGGGAAAACTAATGGGAAACCCTCTGGGAATTGTTTCCTGCAGTCAGCAGCACAGTGACGTTGTCTGGGAATGGTGTCTTGTAGTCAGAATGCAGTGAAGCAGTCTGGGAATGTTGTCCCATGGTCAGCATCAGAGTGAAGCAGCCTGGAAATAGTGTCCCGCAGTCGGAATCACAGTGAAGCAGACTGGGATTGGGGTCCTGCAGTCGGAATCACAGTGAAGTAGTCTGGGAATAGTGTCCCGCAGTCGGAATCACAGTGAAGCAGACAGGGAATGGTGTCCTGCAGTCGGAATCAGAGAGAAGCAGCCTGGGAATGTTGTCCCACAGTCAGCATCAGAGTGAAGCAGTCTGGGGACAGTCTCGAGCAGTCAGCATCAGAGTGAAGCAGTCTGGGAATGGTGTCCTGCAGTCAGCATCACAGTGAAGCAGCCTGGGAATGTTGTCCCATAGTCAACATCGTAGCGAAGCAGTCTGGGGACAGTGTCGAGCAGTCAGCATCACAGCGAAGCAGTCTGGGGACAGTGTCGAGTAGTCAGCATCACAGTGAAGCAGTCTGGGAATGATGTCCCGCAGTCAGCATCACAGCGAAGCAGTCTGGGAATGATGTCCCGCAGTCAGCATCACAGCGAAGCAGTCTGGGAATGATGTCCCGCAGTCAGCATCACAGCAAAGCAGTCTGGGAATGATGTCCTTCAGTCAGCATCATAGCGAAGCAGTCTGGGAATGATGTCCCGCAGTCAGCATCATAGCGAAGCAGTCTGGGAATGATGTCCTTCAGTCAGCATCATAGCGAAGCAGTCTGGGAATGATGTCCCGCAGTCAGCATCACAGCGAAGCAGTCTGGGAATGGTGTCCCGCAGTCAGCATCACAGTGAAGCAGTCTGGGAATGATGTCCCACAGTCAGCATCACAGTGAAGCAGTCTGGGAATGATGTCCCGCAGTCAGCATCATAGCGAAGCAGTCTGGGAATGATGTCCCGCAGTCAGCATCACAATGAAGCAGTCTGGGAATGATGTCCCGCAGTCAGCATCACAATGAAGCAGTCTGGGAATGATGTCCCACAGTCAGCATCACAATGAAGCAGTCTGGGAATGATGTCCCGCAGTCAGCATCACAATGAAGCAGTCTGGGAATGATGTCCCACAGTCAGCATCACAGCAAAAAAGAAATAACTGAGAGCACCAGGGATAATGAAAAGTCAGAGCCAGCATATTAAAGTAAAGTGATAAGTAATATAAGGTTAAGTAGGTCAAAGTACAATCACAATTCACCTGAGGAAGGAACTGTACTCTGAAAGCTAGTGATTCAAAACAAACCTCTTGGACTTTAACCTGATGTTGTCAGACTTCTTACTGTGCTCACCTCAGTTCAACGCCGGCATCTTCACATCATTACAATTAGATGAGGAGACTAAGTTAAGGTAAGAGGAATATCTTTTAAGACTAAGTCATTTGAAAAATGAGCAAGTAAGATGAAGTACATTTAAGTATAAAACATGGCAAATGAGGAAAGAAGAGTGGAATGTATGATCTGTCATATGTGGGAAGTCATGGATGATGCCGGCATCCTAGATGAGCACATGTGCAGGAAGAGCTTCCAACTGCAGAAACCTGGGGCGAAATTCTCTGACCCCCCCGCCGGGTCGGAGAATCGGTGCAGCGCCGCACGAATCGCGCCATGCCGCCCTGACGCCGGGATGCAGAGAATTGGTGCCATTGGCGCCGGCGTGGTCAGCGCGGCACCGGTCCAACTCTCCGGCCCTGGCCGGCATGGGCCGGCGCGCCGATTCTCCGGCCCGGATGGTACAGACGGCCGTCAACAAAAAGCCGAGTCCCGCCGGCGCCACTCTCACATCCTCTGATCCGGCGGGACCTTGTATTGAAGGGTCCGGGGGCGTCCTGTGGGGGGGGGGGTCCGACTTGGGGGGCCTCCATAGTGGCCTGGCACGCGATCGGGGCCCACCAATCGGCGGGCCGGCCCCTCTTCTCCCCGGCCTCGCCTGTAGCCCTGCGCCATTTGGCATCGGGGCCGCTGCGGGGAAGAAGGCCACTGTGCATGCGCTAATTGGCGCCGGCCCAACTGCGCATGCGCAGACCCCACGGTGCCGTTTTCAGGCCAGGATCGGTAGCTGGAGTGGCATAGGCCACTCCAGCGCTGTCCTAGCCCCCTGTGGGCCGCAGAATGGGGTCCCGGAACGGGCGCCGATGCCGGAGTAAAACACTTCCGATTTTACTCCTTCGTCGGCACTTAGCCGCACGTTGGGAGAATCCATCCCCTGAGCTCTGGGTTTCAGAGGTTGAGTAGCTGCTGGAGACCCTGTGGCACATCCATGAGGCTGAGAGTTACATGGATAGCATGTTTAGAGAGGTGGTCACACCACAGCTCAAGGGACTGGAGGAAGTCCAAGAGAAGGAGGCAGGTAGTGCAGGGGTCTCATGGGCTGCTGATCTCAAATTGGTTTTCCATTTTGGAAGCTGATGAAGGGGCTAGTCCCTCAAGGGAGTGCAGCCAGAGCAAGCATCTGGCTCCACAAGTGGCCTGACTGTACAGGAGGAGTGGAAGAAGGAAGGAAGAGTGTTAGTGATAGTGGACTTATTAGTTTGGGACAGGTATTTTTGCAGCCACAGATGTGACTCCAGGATGGTGTGTTGCCTCCCTGGGGCTCGCGTCAGGGGTGTCACTGAATACTGCAGGGCATCCTAAAGGGAGAGATAAGTACCAATGATATAGGTAGAATGAAGGATGAGGTGTTGCATCAAGAACTCAAGGAGCTAGACAGTAGATTAAAAAGCTGGACCTCAAAGATTGTAATATCTGGATTACTCCTGGTGCAACACGCAAGCGAGTATAGAAATTGGCAAATAGAGCAGATGAATGCAGGAGGGAGGGTTTTAGATTTCTGGATCACTGGGGCCGTTTCTGGGGAAGGTGGGACATGTAGAAATGGGGCGGTTTGCACCTGAATCAGAATGGGACCAACATTCTTGCAGGTGGGTTTGCGAGTGCTGTTGTTTAAACTGGATCGGGGAGAGGGGACACAGAGCGTTAGTACAATAGGGACACAGCAGACTGCAGTAAAGGAAGCAAGATGGAGGGAGTTCAGCCATGTTGAGTTCCAAGGGAGTAAGGTGAAGCTGGATGGCCTCTACTTTAATTTTTAGAGTATTATCAGTAAAGCTAATGAGTGTGGATTGACATATGGAATTGTGATATTGTTGATATCACAGAGGCTTGGTTGAGGGAGGGACAGGACTGTAAACTTAACATTCCGGGGATGGGTCTTCAAATGAGGCTTTGTGGGTAGAGTTTAGGAATAAAAAGGGGTCAGTCACAGTGCTGGGAGTGTATTCTAGACCCCCAAAGAGTCGGCAGGCAATCGAGGAGCATTGTATGTAGACCATTTACTGAGATGTGTCAAAATAATTTCATTTCATTTCTTCATTTCATTTTTCATTTCATTTAATTAATTTCATTTAATTTTTTCAAATAATTACTGACAAGAAATTATATTAGGGGATTTCAACTTCCCCAACATTAATTGGGATAATCATCGTGCCAAGAGTTTAGAGGGAGCCGATTTCCTCGAATGTATTCCGGAGCTTTTTAATGCTTTTTAATTACGTGGAAGGTCCAACAAGGAATGCCGCTGTGCTGGATCTAATTCTGGGGTTCAAAGTGGCAGTGATAGCGACTGCAACACAGTGCGATTGAAGTTTGGTGCTGGAAAGGAAAACAATGGTCCACAAAGATGGATTGGGGAGAAAAATGGCGGCAAAAATGGGCAGCACGGTAGCATTGTGGATAGCACAATCGCTTCACAGCTCCAGAGTCCCAGGTTTGATTCCGGCTTGGGTCACTGTCTGTGCGGAGTCTGCACATCCTCCCCGTTTTCTCGTGGGTTTCCTCCGGGTGCTCCGGTTTCCTCCCACAGTCCAAAGATGTGCAGGTTAGGTGGATTGGCCATGATAAATTGCCCTTAGTGTCCAAAATTGCCCTTAGTGTTGGGTGGGGTTACTGGGTTATGGGGATAGGGTGGAGGTGTTAACCTTGGGTAGGGTGCTCTTGCCAGGAGCCGGTGCAGACTCGATGGGCTGAATGGCCTCCTTCTGCACTGTAAATTCTATGTAAAATCTGGCCAAAGTTGACTGGGAACAGCTTCTTCATCATGGTATATCATAGAATTTACAGTGCAGAAGCAGGCCATTCAACCCATCGAGTCTGCAAATCATAGGCGGTCTTAGTGGAGCTAGAAAGTACAGGGGGAATGTAAGAAAGCAATTAGGAGAGGAAAGAGGGGGGCATGAAAAAGCACTGGCGGGTAGGATTAGAGAGAAATCCAAGATATTCAGTAAGTACATTAAAGGGAAGAGGATAACCAGCGAAAGAGTAGGGCCCATTAGGAATGAAGAGGGCTATCTGTGCATAGAGCCAGACGACATTGGCAGGGTGTTAAATGAATCCTTCACATCTGTCTTTACTCGGGACAAGGAGGATATAGGTACAGAATTCGGGGAGAGGAACTGTGAGATTCTTAAACAGTTTGACTGAGGGAGTGAGGTACTGGAGGTTTTGGCAGGCTTAAAAGTGGACAAACCCCCAGGTTTGGATGAGTTGTATCCCAAGCTGCTGTGGGAAGTGAGGGAGGAAATTACAGGGGCTCTGACCCACATTTTTAATCCCTCTTTGGCCACAGGGGAGGTGTCAGAGGATTGGAGGACAGCTAATGTGGTTCCACTTTTCAAAAAGGGTGGTAGAGTTAAACCCGGGAATTACAGATCAGTGAGTGTCACATCAACGGTAGGGAAACTATTGGAGAAATGTCTGAATTAATCTCCACTTGGAGAGGGAAGATTTGATCGGAGATAGTCAGCATGGCTTTATCAGAGGGAATCATGCTTAACAAATTTGATTGAACTTTTTGAGGAGGTGACCAGGTGTGTAGATGAGGGTAGTGTTGTTAATGTAGTTTATGGATTTCAGCAAAGCCTTTGACAAGGTCCCACATGTGAGGTTGATAAAGAAGGTAAAAGCGTGGGATCCAGGGTAACGTGGCAAGTTGGATTTAAAACTGGCCTAGTGGTAAGAGACAGAGAGTGATGGTAGAAGGCTGTTCGTGTGACTGGAGGCTGGTGTCTAGCGGTGTACCACCGGGATCATTGCTGGTTCTCTTACTGTTCATGATATATATAAATGATATAGATGAGAATGTGGTGGAGATAAGTAAGTAAAATTGGCAGAGTAGTTAATAGTGAGGAAGGAGATCTTCGGTTGCAGGAAGATGTAGATGAGTTGGTCAGATGGACAGATCAGTGGCAGATGGAATTCAACCCTAAAAAGTGCAAGTTGATGCACTTTGGAATGAGTAACAAGACAAGGAATTATTCAATGAATGGTAGGACACTCGGGAGCTCAGAGGTATAGAGGGATCTTGGGGTGTTGATCCACAGATCCCTGAAGGCGGCAGGACAGGTTAATGTACAGGCTGAAGTTATTCATGAAGGCCCTGCCTTCTCAAACTTGCTCCTCGCTTGAGATGTGGTGATCCTCAGGTTAAATCACCACCAGTCAGCTTTCCCCCCTCTAAAGGGGATAACCCTTTGTTCATCTGGATGGTGGTGACTTTACCTTACCATTAATCTTTTAAAATTCCTTCAGGCCAGGGTTTTATGGCCCCTCCACAGTGTGTCTTTCAACGGTGGGTGCGGTGGACTATTTAAATTACTGTTTACTTAGGCAGGACCATAGTATCCCACTGTGCGGGATCCTGGCCTACATTCTAGAAAGATCCCATTGGATTGGAAAACTGAAATGGTAATTGATGCGACCATCAATTCACGCGAAACAGAGAGTTGAAGTGAACAATGGCTTTAATCGACTAGAACAGTGCCTGCCTGTGACTGCTCTGCAAGTGAGAGCCGCCTACAGGGCAGCTGCTCTTTAAACCTCCCCTCAAGGGGGTGGTGCCAGGGGTGGAGCCCACAAGGGCACCAGCATGATACATTCCGTGTAGTACAGTACAATGGTCCCTAGGTTCCCGTAACAGCCTCCCCGAACAGGCGCCGGAATGTGGCGACTAGGGGCTTTTCACAGTAACTTCATTGAAGCCTACTCGTGACAATAAGCGATTTTCATTTTTTCATTTTTCAGGTGGAGCCCACATGGGCAACAGCGTAATACAATGTAATTCAGTGGTGAATGGTTAGTACAATACATTCACCACAGTAACACTTGTGTTCAAGAAATGATGGAGAGAGAAAGCAGAAACTATAGGCAAGTTAATCTAATATCTCTCATTGGGAAAATGCTGCTGTGTCAGTCTGGTGGGAAATGACACTAAAGTTAAAATTCCAATGTGAGGGGAAAAGCTGCTTTATATCCACCCTGAATACACCATTTTAACCTTGCTATTAACAAGGAACAACTGAAATTTGGGTAACTGAAGATGGGCACTTATTCTACTCATTGGAGTTTAGAAGAATGAGAGCTGATTTTCATGAAACATTCAAGATTCTGAATTTGCGCGGAAGGGGGGTGCAGGTTAGACGCCGAGAGGATGTTTCCCCTAATGGGGGAATCTGGATAAAAAGGGGCACAATTTCAGATTAAAGGTTATCTCATTTAAGACTGAGTTGACAAGGATTCTTTTACTCAGAAGGTTGAGATTCTGTTCCCCCAGAAAGCAATGGTGGCGGGGGTCATTGAAAGTGGAGTTGAGACCACAATCTGATCAGTCATGGCATTAGGCTCGAGGGGGCCAATGGCCTATCTTGTCCCAATTTCTTCTGTGTTCTTAGAAAAAGTGTTTTTGCAAAGAGATGGACTAGAATTCAGAAGTATTTTAGGAAGTATTTTTTTGACAGGAGACATTGGAAAAATGTGATAGAATGGAATGCTTTTTCTTTTATGCTGTCAAATAAGAACAAAGAACAAAAAAAAATTACAGCACAGGAACAGGCCGTTCCGCCCTCCAAGCCTGCGCCGATCCAGATCCTCTATCTCAAACTGTCGCCTATTTTCTAAGGATCTGTATTCCTCTGCTCCCCGCCCATTCATGGATCTGTCTAGCTACATCTTAAATGATGCTATTGTGCCCGCCTCTACCACCGCTGCCGGCAGGCACCCACCACCCTCTGCCTAAAGAACTTTCCACGCATATCTCCCTTAAACTTTTCCCCTCTCACCTTGAACTCGTGACCCCTAGTAATTGAGTCCCCCACTCTGGGATAAAAGCTTCTTGCTATCCACCCTGCCTATAGCTCTCACAATTTTGTAGACCTCAATGAGGTCCCCCCTCAACCTTTGTCTTTCTAATGAAAATAATCCTAACCTCTCTGCATAGCTAGCGCCCTCCAGTAAGCTAGCGCTTTTCAAGGAGACACATCCTGAGTGAGACACATCGAGAGTGGGATTGCAACTTGGTAATTTGGTGCAGTGAGGTAATCAGGAAAGGTAAGTGGAAAATCTAATTCTGCTGTTTTTCAGTTAAAAGTGCAGTGTGTAGCTTAGTGTCTGATTGGTTGAAGCTGCCCCCACCCTAATTGCTGAGAGGCAGTTATCTGTCAATCACCTGAGGCCTGTTTGGGGGCACATTGTATTCTTCTCTTTGAAGTTTAGGTATTTTTTGAGTCATCGATTAGCTGAGGTCTGCATAAAAGACAGACAGAGAGCGCACTCAGTAAGCTAGCGCTTTTCAAGGAGACACATCCCGAGTGGGATTGCAACTTACTTGGTAATTTGGTGCAGTGAGGTAATTCGGTGCAGAGTGTGAGGAGGTGCTTTTTAACCCTGGTAAGTGACTGGTAAGTATTGTTCTTTTCATTGTCTAATTTATTTATTTTTCTTTCGTTTTTTGAAATTGTAGTTGTATAAGTTTACCTAAGGTTTAAGACATGGCAGGAGATCCCAGACCTGTGTCATGCTCCTCGTGTGCGATGTGGGAGCTCAGGGACACGTCCACTGTCCCTGGCTCTTTCACATGCAAGAAGTGTGTTCAGTTGCAGCTCCTGTTAGACCGCTTGACGGCTCTGGAGCTGCGGATGGACTCACTTTGGAGCATCCGCGATGCTGAGAAGGTTGTGGATAGCACGTTTAGCGAGTTGGAAAATTAATGAGGGAGATAGAAAATGGGTGACCAAAAGAAAGAGCAAGAGTAGGAAGGCAGTGCAGGTGTCCCCTGCGGTCATCTCCCTGCAAAACAGATATACCGCTTTGGATACTGTTGAGGGAGATGGCTCACCAGGGGAAGGCAGCAGAGGCCAGGTTCATGGCACCGTGGCTGGCTCTGCTGCACAGCAGGGCAGGAAGAAAAATGGCAGGGCTATAGTGATAGGGGACTCGATCGTAAGGGGAATAGACAGGCGGTTCTGTGGACGCAATCGAGACTCCAGGATGGTATGTTGCCTCCCTGGTGCAAGGGTCAAGGATGTCTCGGAGCGGCTGCAGGACATTCTGGGGGGGGGGGGGGGGGGGGGGGGGGGGAGGGTCAACAGCCAGCTGTCGTGGTGCACATAGGCACCAACGATATAGGTAAAAAACGGGATGAGTCCTACAAGCGGAATTCAGGGAGTTAGGAGTTAAACTAAAAAGTAGGACCTCAAAGGTAGTAATCTCAGGATTGCTACCAGTGCCACGAGCTAGTCAGAGTAGGAATGTTAGGATAGATAGGATGAATGCGTGGCTCGAGAGATGGTGCAAGAGGGAGGGATTCAAATTCCTGGGGCATTGGGACCGGTTCTGGGGGAGGTGGGACCAGTACAAACCGGACGGTCTGCACCTGGGCAGGACTGGAACCAATGTCCTAGGGGGGGTGTTTTCTAGAGCTGTTGGGGAGGGTTTAAACTAATGTGGCAGGGGGATGGGAACCGATGCAGGAAGTTGGAAGGTAGTAAAACAGGGACAGAAGCAAAAGGAAGTAAGGGGAAAAGTGCAAGGCAGAGAAGACATAGTCAAAAATCTAAAAGGGCGACAGTACAAGGTACAGTGACTGAGGGGAGCTCAGTGAATCGGCCCAGTAATAACAAAAGGAATAAAACTGGATATGTTAAGATTCAAAACAGAGGTAAAAAACCCAACATAAGTGTACTTTACCTGAATGCTTGCAGTATTCGGAATGAAGTTAATGAGTTGACGGCACAAATCATCGTAAATGACTATGATTTAGTGGCCATTACTGAAACATGGTTAAAGGATGGTCATGACTGGGAATTAAATATCCGAGGGTATCAAACTATTCAGAAGGACAGAGTGGATGGTAAGGGAGGTGGTGTTGCTCTGTTATTTAAGGATGACATCCGGGCAATAGTAAGGGATGACATCGGTGCTATGGAGGATAAGGTTGAATCCATTTGGGTGGAAATCAGGAATAGTAAGGCGAAAAAGTCACTGATAGGAGTAGTCTATCGGCCACCAAATAGTAACGTTATGGTGGGGCAGGCAATAAACAAAGAAATAACTGATGCATGTAGAAATGGTACAGCAGTTTTCATGGGGGTTTTAATCTACATGTCGATTGGTTTAACCAGGTCGGTCAAGGCAACCTTGAGGAGGAGTTTATAGAATGTATCCGCGATAGGTTCCTAGAACAGTATGTAATGGAACCTACGAGGCAACAAGCGGTCCTAGATCTTGTCCTGTGTAATGAGACAGGATTGATTCATGATCTCATAGTTAGGGATCCTCTCGGAAGGAGCGATCACAATATGGTGGAATTTAAAATACAGATGGAGGGTGAGAAAGTAAAATCAAATACTAGTGTTTTGTGTTTAAACAAAGGAGATTACAAGGGGATAAGAGAAGAACTAGCTAAGGTAGACTGGGAGCAAAGACTTTATGGTGGAACAGTTGAGGAACAGTGGAGAACCTTCCAAGCGATTTTTCACAGTGCTCAGCAAAGGTTTATACCAACAAAAAGGAAGGACGGTAGAAAGAGGGAAAATCGACCGTGGATATCGAAGGAAATAATGGAGAGTATCAAATTGAATGAAAAAGCATACAACTTGGCAAAGATTGCTGGGAGATTAGAGGACTGGGAAATCTTTAGGGGGCAACAGAAAGCTACTAAAAAAGCTATAAAAAGAGTAAGATAGAGTATGAGAGTAAACTTGCTCAGAATATAAAAACAGACAGTAAAAGTTTTTACAAATATATAAAACAAAAAAGAGTGGCTAAGGTAAATATTGGTCCTTTAGAGGATGAGAAGAGAGTTTTAATAATGGGAAATGAGGAAATGGCTGAGGAACTGAACAGGTGTTTTGGGTCGGTCTTCACACTGGAAGACACAAATAACATGCCAGTGACTGATAGAAATGAGGCTATGACAGGTGAGGACCTGGAGAGGATTGTTATCACTAAGGAGGTAGTGAGGGGCAAGCTAATGGGGCTAAAGGTAGACAAGTCACCTGGCCCTGATGGAATGCATCCCAGAGTGCTAAAAGAGATGGCTAGGGAAATTGCAGATGCACTAGTGATAATTTACCGAAATTCACTAGACTCTGGGGTGGTCCTGGTGGATTGGAAATTAGCAAACGTGACAGCACTGTTTAAAAAAGGAGGTAGGCAGAAAGCAGGAAATTATAGGCCAGTGAGCTTAACTTCGGTAGTAGGGAAGATGCTGGAATCTATCATCAAGGAAGAAATAGCGAGGCATCTGGATAGAAATTGTCCCATTGGGCAGACGCAGCATGGGTTCATAAAGGGCAGGTCATGCCTAACTAATTTAGTGGAATTTTTTGAGGACATTACCAGTACAGTAGATAACGGGGAGCCGATGGATGTGGTATATCTGGATTTCCAGAAAGCCTTTGACAAGGTGCCACACAAAAGGTTGCTTCATAAGATAAAGATGCATGGCATTAAGTGTAAAGTAGTAGCATGGATAGAGGATTGGTTAATTAATAGAAAGCAAAGAGTGGGGATTAATGGGTGTTTCTCTGGTTGGCAATCAGTAGCTAGTGGTGTCCCTCAGGGATCCGTGTTGGGCCCACAATTGTTCACAATTTACATAGATGATTTGGAGTTGGGGATCAAGGGCAATGTGTCCAAGTTTGCAGATGACACTAAGATGAGTGGTAAAGCGAAAAGTGCAGAGGACACTGGAAGTCTTGTTCTTGAAAATACAGAAAAATGTGTCATTTGAAACATGGAAGTCTGGCAATATCTGGTCTGAGAGGGTACAGGGAAAGATCCCACAAAAGGTTAATAACAGCTGCAAAGCGCAGGATTGTAAAATGCAGATTATCAAATACACAGGTTTCATGTGGTAAGCTAAAACAATGGCTCACACCTTCATGGAATGTAACTATCTCAGGAAGTATCTGGAAAGGCATGGATGAGAGTTTCAATTGACGAATGTTTAAAACAGGCAGGTCTTTCAGTTAAATTTTAGCATACAGCTAAAAGCAAAGTCTCACACCTTAATTGAAATAAACTCTTAGTAAACAGCTGGAAAGGATGGAAGATGCTCAGTCAAATTTGGTGTAAATTCTAAAGTGTAAAATTCTATGGACATCAAGTCAATTAAAAGAAAATTGGAGACGGCCTGTCTACGGGAGACACAATTTGAAGTCAAAATCAAAGGCAAAGTTATGAGCTGGGGACAATTGGAAAATTAAGCGATTCAAAAGCAGGAAGTGGAGGTAACACCTATTGAAACCGGGGCGTTTTGTAATCAGATCTGAGAGGTGACGTTATGCGCAAAGTGAATAGTTGGTTGTATTTGGATGTTTGCATCAAGGATACTTTTTGACAATCAGAGGGAAGTAAGTTAATTTACAATAAGGCTCTAAAAGCTTGGTAATTGTCAGAAAGAGAATATAAACCCAGGGAGCAGCAACAACAAGGACATAGGACAGAGCAGAGGAAACCAGCAACAGGAGAGAGAGAGAGAGAGAGAGCTCGGTCATGGGAAAGACAAGGCAAGCAGCCGAGTTTAAACAGTTATACATCTAAGGAAGACTAGAATTTAAACAGGACTCAGAGTCAGCTTAGAGATAGCTAGCAGAGTTAGCTCTTATAGCTCAATACATGGATCGACAAGACAGCAACAGAGCTAACCAGCGAATACATCTCAAGAAGACCAGATTTTAAAGAAGATTGAGTGTCAAGGTGGGCCTGAATGTCTCTACAACCAACCAGCAGCATCCAGAAGCAAGATCTTTTTACCTTTCTGTAAAGAAAGTGTTTGCAGCTTTTAAAAGAAAAAATATAATAATAAAATAACTTAACTTAACCTGAAAAAATGGTTTATTCCTGAAAGTCTACGTTACTCACTTAGCAATGCAGGACCCAGGACATCGATGCTACTAAGTGGTAAGTAGATAAAATCTTCAGTGAAGGTATGGGTTATACTGGGGGATAACTTGAAAATATAGTTTTACCTGAATGGCACCCACATAAGCCTGCATCGGAGTCAGGGAGTGAGAATCCCTGTTCACCATTTAGAATATTGACCCTTTTTTGGTATAGGGGGAATTCTAAGAATAGTGGTGAGTTTTCAAAAACAGTCTGCAGAGGGATTTGGATAGGTTAAGTGAATGGGCTAGGGTCTGGCAGATGGAATACAATGTTGACAAATGTGAGGTTATCCATTTTGGTAGGAATAACAGCAAAAGGGATTATTATTTAAACGATAAAATATTAAAGCATGCCGCTGTGCAGAGAGACTTGGGTGTGCTAGTGCATGAGTCACAGAAGGTTGGTTTACAGGTGCAACAGGTGATTAAGAAGGCAAATGGAATGTTGTCCTTCATTGCTAGAGGGATGGAGTTTAAGACTAGGGAGGTTATGTTGCACTTGTATAGGGTGTTAGTGAGGCCACACCTGGAGTATTGTGTTCAGTTTTGGTCTCCTTACTTGAGAAAGGACGTACTGGCACTGGAGGGTGTGCAGAGGAGATTCACTAGGTTAATCCCAGAGCTGAAGAGGTTGGATTATGAGCAGAGGTTGAGTAGACTGGGACTGTACTCGTTGGAATTTAGAAGGATGAGGGGGGATCTTATAGAAACATTTAAAATTATGAAGGGAATAGATAGGATAGATGCGGGCAGGTTGTTTCCACTGGCAGGTGAAAGCAGAACTAGGGGACATAGCCTCAACATAAGGGGAAGTAGATCTAGGACTGAGTTTAGGAGGAACTTCTTCACCCAAAGGGTTGTGAATCTATGGAATTCCTTGCCCAGTGAAGCAGTTGAGGCTCCGTCATTGCATGTTTTTAAGGTAAAGATAGATAGTTTTTTGAAGAATAAAGGGATTAAGGGTTATGGTGTTCGGGCCGGAAAGTGGAGCTGAGTCCACAAAAGATCAGCCATGATCTCATTGAATGGCGGAGCAGGCTCGAGGGGCCAGATGATCTACTCCTGCTCCTAGTTCTTATGTTCTTATATTCCAGGCAACATCCTGATGAACCTCCTCTGCATCTTCTCCAAAGCATCCACATCCTTTTAGTAATGTGGTGACCAGAACTGTACACAGTATTCCAAATGTGGCCGAACCAAAGTCTTATACAGCTGTAACATGACCTGCCAACTCTTGTACTCAGTACACTTTCCGATGAAGACAAGCATGCTGTATGCCTTCTTGACCACTCTACCAACCTGCGCAGCCACCTTCAGGGTACAATGGATCTGAACACCGAGATCTCTTTGTACATCAATTTTCCCCAGGGCTTTTTCATTTAAAGTATAGTTCGCTCTTGAATTGGATCTTCCAAAATATATCACTTCACATTTGCCCGGATTGAACTCCATCTGCCATTTCTCCACCCAACTCTCCAATCTATCTATATTCTGCTGTATTCTCTGACAGTCCCTTTCACTATCTGCAACTCCACCAATCTTAGTGTCATCAACAAACTTGCTAATCAGACCACCTATACCTTCCTCCAGATCATTAATGTATATCACAAACAACAGGGGTCCCAGCACGGATTCCTGTGGAATACCACTGGTACAGTGTCCATTTTGAGAAACTCTCTTCCACTACTACTCTCTGTCTCCTGTTGCCCAGCCAGTTCTTTATCCATCTAGCTAGTACACCCTGGACCCCATGAGACTTCACTTTCTCCATCAACCTGCCATGGGGAACCTTATCAAATGCGTACTGAAGTCCATGTATATGACATCTACAGCCCTTCCCTCATCAATCAACTTTGTCACTTCCTCAAAGAATTCTATTAAGTTGGCAAGACATGACCTTCCTTGCACAAAACCATGTTGCCTATCACTGATAAGCCCATTTTCTTCCAAATGGGAATAGATCCTATCCCTCAGTATCTTCTCTGGCTGCTCCCCTACCACTGACGTGAGGCTCACCGGTCTATTATTACCTGGATTATCCGTGCTACCGTTCTTAAACAAGGGGACAACATTAGAAATTCTCCAGTGTACCTCACCCGTGTTCAAGGATGCTGCAAAGATATCTGTTAAGGCCCCAGATAGTGCGTCTCTCACTTCCCTCAGTAACCTGGGATAGATCCCATCCGGACCTGGGGACTTGTCCACCTTAATGCCTTTCAGAACACCCAACACATCCTCCCACCTTTTGCCGACTTGACCCTGAGTAATCAAACATCTATCCCTAACCTCAACATCTGTCATGTCCCTCTCCTCGGTGGATACCGATGCAAAATACTTGTTAAGAATCTCACCCATTTTCTCTGACTCCACGCATAACTTTCCTCCTTTGTCCTTGAGTGGGCCAACCCTTTCTCTAGTTACCCTCTTGCTCCTTATATATGAATAAAAGACATTGGGATTTCCCTTAACCCTGTTGCTAAAGATATTTCATGATCCCTTTTCGCCCTCTTGATTCCTCGTTTCAGATTGGTCCTACATTCCCAATATTCTTCCAAAGCTTTGTCTGTCTTCAGTCGCCTAGACCTTATGTATGCTTCCTTTTTCCTAGTCTCACACTTCCATCTGTCATCCATGGTTCCCATATCTTGCCATATCTATCCCACATTTTCACAGGGACATGTCTGTCCTGCACTCTAATCAACCTCTCTTTAAAAGCCTCCCACGTATCAAATGTGGATTTACCTTCAAACAGCTGCTCCCAATCCACATTTCCCAGCTCCTGCCGAATTTTGGTATAGTTGGCCTTCCCCCAATTTAGCATTCTTCGTTTAGGATCTCTCTCGTCTTTGTCCATGAGTATTCTAAAACTTATGGAATTGTGATCACTATTCCCGAAGTAATCCCAGACTGAAACATCAACCACCTGGCCGGGCTCATTTCCCAACACCAAGTCCAGTATGGCCCCTTCCCGAGTTGGACTATTTACATTCTGCTCTAGAAAACCCTCCTGGATGCTCCTTACAAATTCTGCTCCATCTAGACCTCCGACTAAATGTATCCCAGTCAATGTTGGGAAAATTAAAATCTATCACCACCACCCAGTTGCTCCTACATATTTCCATAATCTGTTTACATATTTGTACCTCTATCTCACGCTCGCTGTTGGGAGGTCTGTCGTACAGCCCCAACATTGTTACCGCATCCTTCCTATTTCTGAGTATTACTTTCCACGGATGGGTTAAATGGATTATATTGCTTTCATCTGTATGTACGTATGTCAACATAATATGGCAGGACAAAACCCTCAACACGGAGGGCTCTTGCCAAGCGCTGCATACCTGGCACTGAGAGCAGTCTCATCAGAGTTCAGTTTTGCTGGGCTGGTCATTTTGTTCCTTGGAGGATCCCCACATACCAAGGGCAGTATTCTACAGGCAGCTTAACGTGGGAACCCACACAACAGGATGCCCCAAACTCAGATATAAAGACAATCTGGAAGCCAATCTCGGAGCTTGCAAGCCAGATTCCAGTACATGGGAAAAGCACCCTTGGAGAGGCCCGAATGGGGAAATCTCTGTCAGGAAGCCATTTTGACATTTGAGGAGAACAGAGTAAGGTGCCTTCAGGATGAGCAAGCGCGGCACAAAGCCAATGCCACCCACCATCCACGTCTCCCATGCTGTCTTCATATTCAGTATTTGAAATTGGTTATATAAATTGAGACTTGGCCCAATAGTGCACATGAGTAGCACCAACCTAGACTGCAAACTTGCTTTTTTTACTTGCTGTAAACCCATCTGTCGAAGCAATGGGAGAATCCATCACCTTCTTGGGAATTTCTGCAGGAGAGCCATATTGGACCATAATGTTGGGTGGGAGCATAAGATCTCGCCATTATTTGACACTGGAGGGGAACCAATTTTTCAGCTCCCATCGCATTGATCCCCGCAACCCATCTACCCCACCCTCGTCATTAAACCCACCGCGCTTGAGACTGGAAAATTCCACCCGTTAAATCTGTTTCTTACTCCACAAATGCTACCAGGGGCGAAATTCTCCGCGGACCGACGTGACGCCCATTTCCGGCGGGAAAAAGCGGTGTGCATGACTCCGGCGTCCGGGCCTTCCTTTAAGCTGGCAATCTCCGTTCCCGGAAGGGCCAGCAGCGGACTGACGCGATAAGCGTCAGTTTCTCCAGCTGCGGAAGTGGCGAGTCCCGGCGTTTGTGTGGTGGGGAGAGAGAGAGACCCAGTGGGGTGGGGGGAGAAGAGCGACCCGGCATTGGGGGGGGGGGAGACGAGCGACCCGGCATTGGGGGGGGGGGGGGGGGGAGACGAGCGACCACGGCATGGGAGGGGGGGGAGAAGAGCGACCCGGCATGGGGGGGGGGGGGGGGGAGAAGAGCGACCCGGCATGGGGGGGGAGAAGAGCGACCCAGCATGGGGGGGGGAGAAGAGCGAACCGGCATGGGGGGGGGGGGGGAGAAGAGCGACCCGGCATGGGGGGGGGAGAAGAGCGAACCGGCATGGGGGGGGGGGGGGAGAAGAGCGACCCGGCATGGGGGGGGGGGGGAGAAGAGCGACCCGGCATGGGGGGGGGGGGGGGGGAGAAGGGCGACCCGGCATGGGGGGGAGGGGAGAAGAGAGACAGACCGGCATTTTTGGGGGGGGGGGAGGAGAGAGAGACAGACCCGGCATTTGGGGGGGGGGAGGAGGAGAGAGACAGACCCGGCATTTGGGGGGGGGGGAGGAGAGAGACAGACGCGGCAATTTGGGGGGGGGGGGGTGGTGGTTGCGGCATGGTGGGGGGGGGGGGGTGCGGCAATCGGGGGGGGGTTGGGGCAGCGGGGGGGGGGGGGGGGGGTTGCGGCATGGGGGGGGGGGTTGCGGCATGGGGGGGTTGCGGCATGGGGGGGGGGGGGTTGAGGGCAGCGGGGGGGGTTGCGGCATGGGGGGGTTGGGGGCAGTGGGGGGGGTGGTTGCGGCATGGGGGGGTTGGGGGCAGCGGCGTGCAGGAGGGGGGGCGACGGATGCCCGGGGCCACGCACCGTCGCCCCCCCTCTGTACGCCGCTACCCCCTACCCCAACCACCCCCCCTCACCACTCCTACCTCCCTCCAACGCCCCTACCCCCCTCCCCACCACCCCTACCCCCCTCCAATGCCGCCCCCCCTACCCCGCTCCAACGCCGCCCCCCCATCTCTCGCAACGGCGCAACCCCCCCTCTCAACGCCGGGTCCCCCCCCCCCTCAACGCCGGTACCCACACCCCGTCCCCCTCCATCTGAAGGCCGGTACCCACACCCCCCCCTCCCTCTGAAGGCCGGTACCCACACCCCCCCTCCCTCTGAAGGCCGGTACCCACACCCCCCCTCCTTCCTCCTCCCCCCTTCCTTCCTCCTCCCCCCCTTCCTTCCTCATTAGTGGGGGGGGGGGGGGGTGCAGCGTTAGTGGGGGGTGGGGGGGTGCGGCGTTGGAGGGGGGTAGGGGTGGTGAAGGGGGGGGTTGGGGTAGGGGCAGCGGCGTGCAGAGAGGGGGGGGCGACGGATGCCCGAGGCTAACGCACCGTCGCCCCCCCTCTGCACGCCGCTGCCCCTACCCCAACCCCCTCTCCTCACCACCCCTACCCCCTTCACCACCCCTACCCCACTCCAACGCCGCACCCCCCCCACTAACGCCGCACCCCCCCCACTAACGCCGCACCATCCCCACTAACGCCGCACCATCCCCACTAACGCCGCACCCCCCCCCTAACGGAGGAAGGAAGGGGGGGAGGAGGAAGGAAGGGGGGAGGAGGAAGGAGGGGGGGAGGAAGGAAGGGGGGAGGAGGAGAGAGGGGGGGGTGTGTGGGTACCAGCGTTGAGGGGGGTGGGACCCGGCGATGAGGGGGGGTTGCGGCGTTGCGAGAGATGGGGGGGGCGGCGTTGGAGGGGGGTAGGGGTGGTGGGGAGGGGGGTAGGGGCGTTGGAGGGAGGTAGGGGTGGTGAGGGGGGGTGGTTGGGGTAGGGGGCAGCGGCGTACAGAGGGGGGGGCGACGGTGCGTTGGCCCCGGGCATCCGTCGCCCCCACTCTCTGCACGCCGCTGCCCCCAAACCCCCCGATGCCGCAACCCCCCCCGATGCCGCAACCCCCCCCCCCCCCGGTGCCGCAACCCCCTCCCCCGATGCCGCAACCCCCCCCGATGCCGCAAACCCCCCCCCCGATGCCACAACCCACCCCCCCCCCCGGTGCCTCAACCCCCCCCCGATGCCGCAAACCCCCCCCCCGATGCCGCAAACCCCCCCCCCGTTGCCGCAACCCTCCCCCCCCCCCGGTGGGCGACGGTGCGTTGGCCCCGGGCATCCGTCGCCCCCCCTCTCTGCACGCCGCTGCCCCCAAACACCCCCCCTGATGCCGCAACCCCCCCCCCCGATGCCGCAACCCACCCCCCCCGGTGCCGCAACCCCCCCCCCGATGCCGCAAACCCCCCCCCCCCACCGATGCCGCAACCCCCCCGATAACGCAAACCCCCCCCCTCCCCCACCGATGCCGCAACCCACCCCCCCCCCGGTGGGCGACGGTGCGTTGGCCCCGGGCATCTGTCGCCCCCCCTCTCTGCATGCCGCTGCCCCCAAACCCCCCCCCGATGCCGCAACCCACCCCCCCGATGCCGCAACCCCCCCGATGCCGCAACCCACACCCCCCCCGATGCCGCACCCCCCCCCCCCCGATGCCGCAACCCACCCCCCCCGACACTGAACGGCGTCAACCATCATCAATGGTTGATGACGTTTTAAAGCAACTGTGATTTTCGCCGACGTGACCCGTGGCCACGTCGGCGGGACTTCGGCCCATCCGGGCCGGAGATTTGTGGAAACTAAAATATAATGACATCCCGCCGGCGCCAGCTGTTTTCAGAGGCTGCCGGCGGGATTTGCACAGCGCCGGTTTTTGGCCGGTCAGAGATTTAAAAACCCTGCGGGAGCGGGAATAACGCCGCTGCCGGCCGATTCTCCAACCCTGCGTGGGGTCGGAGAATCCCGCCCCAGATCTGCTGAGATTATCCAGCATTTTCTGTTTTTACTTATGTTTGTTTGCATTGTGTTTACTTATGGGAGCTAAGGTTACTTTGTTTCCATTGTGCCAACTGGATGACTAACAGAGCAATGTAAATTTGAAAGAATCTCATCATTCAACTCCGTCAATAAGAAGAAATACATTTTGCTCAAGGTTTAATCAATTATAATTAGTGGTATATGGGTTCATCTTTGCGCAATTGACACTGTACTGAACCAGCTGTTGCTGGCTACGGTTGATTCTTTGTAAATCTGCCAAGGAAAACATGCATTAGACCGGTCAAACAGGCTGTGGGAGAAAAGTGAATCCGTACCAGAGCCCATCCTTCACCTTGCCCAATAGGTGGAAAGGCAAGTTGCGAGAGGTATACAAACAGTTTGCAAAAAGATATTGACAGGTTAAGTCAGGGGTGGGCAAACTACGGCCCGAAAGGTCTTTATGCCGCCCACCAAATCATTAAAAAAAAAATTTAAAAATTTTTTTTTTTTTTTTAAGGTTAATGGGTGGGGGCTGTTGGGTTACTTACTGGTATAGGATGGATACGTTGACTTGAGTAGGGTGATCATTGCTTGGCACAACATCGAGGGCCAAAGGGCCTGTTCTGTGCTGTACTGTTCTATGTTCTATATGAGGCGCCCAGAATCATAACCGGGTGAAGTAATTATTTTACTTAATATACTATGCGGCCCTTTAAAATTGTGAATTTCTGAATGTGGCCCTTGCACGGAAAAGTTTGCCCTCCCCTGGGTTAAGTGGACAAAAAGTTGGCAAATGGAGTATAATGTCGGAAAATGTGAAGTTGTTCATTTTGGAAGGGAGAACAAAAGAACAGAGTACAGTATTATTTAAATGGAGAAAAATTTTCGAAAGCTGCAACACAACAGGACTTGGGTGTACTTGTGCCCGGAACACAGAAAGCTAGCACACAGGTGCAGTAGGTAATGAGGAAGGCTAACAGAATGTTGCCCTTTATTTTGAAGGGGTTGAAGTATAAGAATCGGGGAGCCTTGCTTAAACTGTACAAGGTACTGATGAAACCACATCTGAAGTACTGTGAGCAGTTTTGATGCCCTTATTTAAGGAAATATTTATTTAATTGCAGCCGATTCAGAAAATATTCACTAGGATAATCCCCAATATGGAGCGATTGTCTGATGAGCAAAGGTTAAACAGATTGGGACTCCACTCATTGGAATTTAGAAGAATGAGAGGTGATCTCATTGAAACATATCGGATTCTCTCACTTGGATTGGATTGGATTGGATTGGTTTATTGTCATGTGTATCGAGGTACAGTGAAAAGCATTTTTCTCCGAGCAGCTCAAACAGATCATTTAGAACATAGAACAGTACAGCACAGAACAGGCCCTTCAGCCCTCGATGTTGTGCCGAGCAATGATCACTCTACTCAAACCCACGTATACACCCTATACCCGTAACCCAATAATCCCCCCCTTAACCTTACTTTTTAGGACACTACGGGCAATTTATCATGGGCAATCCACCTAACCCGCACATCTTTGGACAGTGGGAGGAAACCGGAGCACCCGGAGGAAACCCACGCACACACGGGGAGGACGTGCAGACTCCACACAGTGACCCAGCCGGGAATCGAACCTGGGACCCTGGAGCTGTGAAGCATTTATGCTAACCACCATGCTACCGTGCTGCCCCCTAAGTACATGAAAATAAAATAAAAGAAAAAGAAAATACATAATAGGGCAACACAAGGTACACAATGTAAATACATAGACACTAGCATCGGGTGAAGCATACAAGAGTATAGTACCATTCAGTTCAGTCCATAAGAGGGTCATTTAGGAGTCTGGGAACAGCAGGGAAGAATCTGTTCGTGCGTGTTCTCAGACTTTTGTATCTCCTGCCCGATAGAAGAAGTTGGAAGAGTGAGTAAGCCGGGTGGGAGGGGTCTTTGATTATGCTTCCCGCTTTCCCCAGGCAGCGGGAGGTGTAGATGGAGTCAATGGATGGGAGGCAGGTTTGTGTGATGGATTGGGTGGCGTTCATGACTCTCTGAAATTTCCTGCTGTCTTGGGCCGAGCAGTTGCCATACCAAGCTGTGATGCTGCCCGATAGGATGCTTTCTATGGTGCATCTGTACAACTGGTTCAACTGCACAGTGATGTAACACATACACCACTATTTATAATTGATTAAATCTATCTTTCTCAGCCTTAAATATGCACAAGGACTCTACCCCCACCGCTCTCTGTGGCAAGGGGTCCAAAGACTCACAACCTTCTGGGAGAAGAGATTCCGCCTCATCTCAGTCTTAAACTGGCATCCCTTCATTCTGAAACCATGCCCTCTGACCCTAGACTCTCCAGTGTGGGGAAACATCCTCTCAGTATTTACTTGTCAAACCCCTTAAGAATCTTATATGTTTCAATGCACACCAAGTTCCCACAACAGCAATGTGATAATGATTAGATGAATTTGCCTTTTGTGCTGTTCATTGAGGTTTAAACAAGGGGAAATATCTTTCCGGAATCTACCCTGTTAAACACTGTAAGAACTTTGAATGCATCAATTAGATGACCTCTCAACCTTCTAGATGCTAGAGAATACAGGCCCAGTGCCTTCATTGGACAATACCGCCATCCAAGGGATCAGTCCAGTGATCTTTTGTTGTATTCCATCTAAGGCAAGTATATCCTTCCTGATGTAAGGAGACCAAAACTCTCCACACTCCAGGTGCGGTCTCACCGAGGCCTATACAGTATCAGCAAGACTTCTTTACCCCTATACCCAAATCCTCTTGCAATAAAGGTCAACATACCAGTTGTCTTCCTAATTGTTTGTTGCGTTTCCGTGACTCAGGGCAGCACGGTGGCACAGTGGTTAGCACTAGGACTACAGCGCTGAGGACCTGGGTTCGAATCCCTGCCCTGGGTCACTGACTGTGTGGAGTTTGTACATTCTCCCCGTCTCTGCGTGAGTTTCACCCCACAACCCAAAGATGTGCAGGTTAGGTGGATTGGCCACGCTAAATTGCCCCTTAATTCGAAAAAAAATAATTTTATAAATCAATTTATTTTAAAAAATCTTTCCATGACTCATGAAGAAGGACACTCAGGTCCTTTTGGACGTCAACATTTCCCACTCCCTCACCATTTAAGAAATATTCTGAAATTCTGTTTTTGCTATCAATGTGGGTAATTTCACGTTTTTTTCATATTATATTCCATATTCCGTGTTATTGCCCACTCACTTAGTCTGTCCAAATCTCCTTGAAGCATCTTCGTACCCTACAGACAACTCATATTCCCACCTAGCTTTGTGTCATTGGCAAACTTGGAAACATTATATTTTCTCACAACATTCAAATCATTGATATGGATTGTGAATAGCTGGGGCCCCAGGTGCTGATCCTTGGTGCACCACATTAGTCGCAGCCTACCAACCTGTGAATGACCCATTTACTTCTCCTCTCCGTTTTCTGTCTGTTAACAAATTCTCAACCCATGCCAGTACATTACCCCCAATCCCATGTGCTCTAATTTTGCTAATCGACTTTCTGTGGGGGCTTTATTGAAAGCATTCTGAAAATCCAAATATACCTCATCCACTGGTTCTCCCTTATCTATTCTGCTAATTCATCCTCAAAAAGCCCTAACAGGGTTTTTCAAACATGATTTTCCTTTTAAAAATCATGTTGGCTGTGCCCAATCCTACCACTATTTCCCAAGTGTCCAGTTATCATATCCTTTGTAACAAATTCTAATATTTTCACTACTACTCATTTTCCCATTTTCTCTTTCCCCCCCTTCCTTAAATAGTTGCCATCCTCCAACTTTCAGGGACCATTCAACAATCTATAGAATTTTGAAAGATAACCACCATTGCATCCACCATCTTCACACCACCTCCTCCAACACCAGTGGCGTGCAGAGGGGGGGGCCGACGGTGCGCTGGCCCCGGGCATCGATTGGATGGGGGCAGCAGTGTGAAGAGAACGGAGCACGCACCGCGGTCGGCCAGAGCACGCCTGCGCACCGCGGTTGGCCAGAGCGCGCTTGCGCACCCCGGGCGGCCGGAGCGCGCCTGCGCACTGCGGTCGGCCAGAGCGTGCCTGCGCACCGCGGTCGGCCAGAGCGCGCCTGCGCACCGCGGTCAGCCGGAGCGCGCCTGCGCACCGCGGTCGGCCGGAGCGTGCCTGCGCACCGCGGTCGGCCGGAGCGTGCCTGCGCACCGCGGTCGCCGCTGGTGAAGAGGCGGCTTTGCACTCGGCGGCAGGAGCGTGAACAGAAAGGGCGCGAATTCTTCTCCCGAATCAACGGCAATCAATGCCAACATGGGTGAGTTTTATTTATTCTTTATCTTTATCTTTTGATCCATTTTTAAATTCTTCTCTGCACCCTCTCTATAGTTGTCAACTTACTAAACTGTCGTGCCCAGAATTTGACATTTGGGCCAGGGGCACCCATTTGGGACAGAACCAGTATTTTATGAAGATTCATCATGGCCTCTTAACTTTTGCCCTCTTACCCTTTATACTTAAAGCCCAGGGTCCTATAAATGGGAGATTCTCAGAGACAGGGGCAGCACGGTAGCATGGTGGTTAGCATAAATGCTTCACAGCTCCAGGGTCCCAGGTTCGGTTCCCGGCTGGGTCACTCTCTATGCGGAGTCTGCACGTCCTCCCCGTGTGTGCGTGGGTTTCCTCCGGGTGCTCCGGTTTCCTCCCACAGTCCAAAGATGTGTGGGTTAGGTGGATTGGCCATGCTAAATTGCCCGTAGTGTCCTAAAAAAGTAAGGTGGGGGGGGTTGTTGGGTTACGGGTATAGGGTGGATACGTGGGTTTGAGTAGGGTGATCATTGCTCGGCACAACATCGAGGGCTGAAGGGCCTGTTCTGTGCTGTACTGGTCTATGTTCTATGTTCTACTTGACTGCAAGCTGCTGGAGCTTGGATCTTGAACAGAGCTGTATATCTGGATTTGGGGACCCTTTATGCACTGGCATAGTGCACAAACAGGCCCCACATGACCAGGGTTTTGTGAAGAAGAAGGGATCTGGAAATGTGTCGACTGTGAAAATTATATTTGTGGAAATTGGGTGAAGTAATGCCGGTGTTTGATGAGACTTGGTGCTAAAGCTTTAGAGAAATGAAGATGGAATTTGATTTGAAGAAGTTCAACGTTTTGAAGGATATTGTGGCTGAAATGAATGCGATACGTGCTGAATGGGCTGACTGAGAAATGTGTGAGATATGTCTTTGTATCTGCTATGTGTAATTTATCGGTCATATTATTGCAATTTTCCTGTTAATTCATGTTTAATTTACGTTGATTTTGGTGTGATTGCTAATATAAAAGTGAAGTCTTGTATATTGGTCTTAGTTGGGTTGTTTGTAGTTTGTTTCCACAAGGGTCATAATAGTATTTCCATGACGTTGCTGCTCTTATCCTTCTCCATGGGGGTTGCAGAGGAGGGAGGCACAACTTTCGAGACATAACATCTCACCCATTGCTGCAAAGCAAAATGACTGAAGAAGAGAACAATATCCCTAGAATCCCAGCGCTAAG
This sequence comes from Scyliorhinus canicula, assembly GCF_902713615.1. Taxonomy (NCBI): domain Eukaryota; kingdom Metazoa; phylum Chordata; class Chondrichthyes; order Carcharhiniformes; family Scyliorhinidae; genus Scyliorhinus; species Scyliorhinus canicula. The sequence goes on along the minus strand of NC_052154.1, from coordinate 86,572,626 downwards.
TGGAAATTGACTAACTCTTACAGCGCAATTTAACCTCAGGCAGCCGTCCTATACCTTAGAGATGACCTAGAGGCAGCTTGGGGCCTGTCGTGAAGGTGAGTGAGTGCCTTTAAATTTGCTTACCTTTCACCGGGAGCAGGGTTTGAGGGAATATCAGGTAAGCTCTTCGTTTCTTTTTCTTCTTCTTGTTTTTTTTTAAATCTAGAGGTGATGTCAGGGAAGGCAGTACAATGCTCCTCCTGCAGAATGTTTGAGGTGAGGGACGCCGTCAGTGTCCCTGCTGATTTCATCTGTGGAAAGTGCACCCAACTCCAGCTCCTCAAAAACCGTGTTAGGGACCTGGAGCTTGAGCTGGATGAACTTCGGATCATTCGGGAGGCAGAGGGGGTCATAGATAGGAGCTTCAGGGAAGTAGTTACACCAAAGACTGGAGATAGATGGGTAACTGTAAGAGGGACTGGGAAGAAGCAGTCAGTGCAGGGACCCCCTGCGGTCGTTCCCCTGAGTAACAAGTATACCATTTTGGATACTTGTGGGGGGGACGACTTACCAGGGGTAAGCCATGGGGTACGGACCTCTGGCACGGAGTCTGTCCCTGTTGCTCAGAAGGGAAGGGGGGAAGGAGTAGAACATTAGTAATTGGGGACTCAATAGTCAGGGGCACAGATAGGAGATTTTGTGGGAGCGAGAGAGACTCACGTTTGGTATGTTGCCTCCCAGGTGCAAGGGTACGTGATGTCTCGGATCGTGTTTTCCGGGTCCTTAAGGGGGAGGGGGAACAGCCCCAAGTCGTAGTCCACATTGGCACTAACGACATAGGTAGGAAAGGGGACAAGGATGTCAGGCAGGCCTTTAGGGAGCTAGGATGGAACCTCAGAGCGAGAACAAACAGAGTTGTTATCTCTGGGTTGTTGCCCGTGCCACGTGATAGTGAGATGAGGAATAGGGAGAGAGAGCAATTAAACACGTGGCTACAGGGATGGTGCAGGCGGGAGGGATTCAGATTTCTGGATAACTGGGGCTCTTTCTGGGGAAGGTGGGACCTCTATAGACAGGATGGTCTACATCTGAACCTGAGGGGCACCAATATCCTGGGGGGGGAGATTTGTTAGTGCTCTTTGGGGGGGTTTAAACTAATTCAGCAGGGGCATGGGAACCTGGATTGTAGTTTTGGGGTACGGGAGATTGAGAGTATAGAGGCCAGGAGCACAGATTTGACTTCGCAGGAGGGTGCCAGTGTTCAGGTAGGTGGTTTGAAGTGTGTCTACTTCAATGCCAGGAGTATACGAAATAAGGTAGGGGAACTGGCAGCATGGGTTGGTACCTGGGACTTCGATGTTGTGGCCATTTCAGAGACATGGATAGAGCAGGGACAGGAATGGTTGTTGCAGGTTCCGGGGTTTAGGTGTTTTAGTAAGGTCAGAGAAGGGGGCAAAAGAGGGGGAGGTGTGGCGCTGCTTGTCAAGGACAGTATTACAGTGGCGGAAAGGATGCTAGATGGGGACTCTTCTTCCGAGGTAATATGGGCTGAGGTTAGAAACAGGAAAGGAGAGGTCACCCTGTTGGGAGTTTTCTATAGGCCACCTAATAGTTCTAGGGATGTAGAGGAAAGGATGGCGAAGATGATTCTGGAAAAGAGCGCAAGTAACAGGGTAGTTGTTATGGGAGACTTTAACTTTCCAAATATTAGAACATAGAACATAGAACAGTACAGCACAGAACAGGCCCTTCGGCCCTCAATGTTGTGCCGAGCCATGATCACCCTACTCAAACCCACATATCCACCCTATACCTGTAACCCAACAACCCCCCCCTTAACCTTACATTTGTTAGGACACCACGGGCAATTTAGCATGGCCAATCCACCTAACCCGCACATCTTTGGACTGTGGGAGGAAACCGGAGCACCCGGAGGAAACCCACGCACACAGGGGGAGGACGTGCAGACTCCACACAGACAGTGACCCAGCCGGGAATCGAACCTGGGACCCTGGAGCTGTGAAGCATTTATGCTAACCACCATGCTACCCTGCTGCCCTATTGACTGTAAAAGATATAGTTCGAGTACATTAGATGGGTCGTTCTTTGTACAATGTGTGCAGGAGGGTTTCCTGACACAATATGTTGACAGGCCAACAAGAGGCGAGGCCACATTGGATTTGGTTTTGGGTAATGAACCAGGCCAGGTGTTAGATCTGGAGGTAGGTGAGCACTTTGGAAACAGTGACCACAATTCGGTGACCTTTACGTTAGTGATGGAAAGGGATAAGTATACCCCGCAGGGCAAGAGTTATAGCTGGGGGAAGGGCAATTATGATGCCATTAGACATGACTTAGGATGTGTTGGTTGGAGAAGTAGGCTGCATGGGTTGGGCACACTGGATATGTGGAGCTTGTTCAAGGAACAGCTATTGCATGTTCTTGATAAGTACGTACCAGTCAGGCAGGGAGGAAGGGGTCGAGCGAGGGAACCGTGGTTTACCAAAGAAGTGGAATCTCTTGTTAAGAGGAAGAAGGAGGCCTATGTGAAGATGAGGCGTGAAGTTTCAGTTGGGGCGCTTGATAGTTACAAGGAAGCGAGGAAGGATCTAAAGAGAGAGCTGAGACGAGCAAGGAGGGGACATGAGAAGTCTTTGGCAGGTAGGATCAAGGAAAACCCAAAAGCTTTCTATAGGTATGTCAGGAATAAAAGAATGACTAGGGTAAGAGTAGGGCCAGTCAAGGACAGTGGTGGGAAGTTGTGTGTGGAGGCTGAGGAGATAAGCGAGATACTAAATGAATACTTTTCGTCAGTATTCACTCAGGAAAAAGATAATATCGTGAAGGAGAATGCTGAGACCCAGGCTATTAGAATAGATGGCATTGAGGTGCGTAGGGAAGAAGTGTTGGCAATTCTGGACAAGGTGAAAATTGATAAGTCCCCGGGGCCTGATGGGATTTATCCTAGGATTCTCTGGGAAGCTAGGGAAGAGATTGCTGAGCCTTTGGCTTTGATTTTTAGGTCATCATTGGCTACAGGAATAGTGCCAGAGGACTGGAGGATAGCAAATGTGGTCCCTTTGTTCAAGAAGGGGAGTAGAGATAACCCCGGTAACTATAGGCCGGTGAGCCTAACGTCTGTGGTGGGTAAAGTCTTGGAGAGGATTATAAAAGATACAATTTATAATCATCTAGATAGGAATAATATGATTAGGGATAGTCAGCATGGTTTTGTGAAGGGTAGGTCATGCCTCACAAACCTTATCGAGTTCTTTGAGAAGGTGACTGAACAGGTAGATGAGGGTAGAGCAGTTGATGTGGTGTATATGGATTTCAGTAAAGCGTTTGATAAGGTTCCCCACGGTCGGCTATTGCAGAAAATACGGAGGCTGGGGATTGAGGGTGATTTAGAGATGTGGATCAGAAATTGGCTAGTTGAAAGAAGACAGAAAGTGTAGTTGATGGGAAATGTTCAGAATGAAGTTCAGTTACGAGTGGCGTACCACAAGGATCTGTTCTGGGGCCGTTGCTGTTTGTCATTTTTATAAATGACCTAGAGGAGGGCGCAGAAGGATGGGTGAGTAAATTTGCAGACGACACTAAAGTCGGTGGAGTTGTAGACAGTGCGGAAGGATGTTGCAGGTTACAGAGGGACATAGATAAGCTGCAGAGCTGGGCTGAGAGGTGGCAAATGGAGTTTAATGTGGAGAAGTGTGAGGTGATTCACTTTGGAAAGAATAACAGGAATGCGGAATATTTGGCTAATGGTAAAATTCTTGGTAGTGTGGATGAGCAGAGGGATCTCGGTGTCCATGTACATAGATCCCTGAAAGTTGCCACCCAGGTTGATAGGGTTGTGAAGAAGGCCTGTGGTGTGTTGGCCTTTATTGGTAGAGGGATTGAGTTCCGGAGCCATGAGGTCATGTTGCAGTTGTACAAAGCTCTAGTACGGCCGCATTTGGAGTATTGCGCACAGTTCTGGTCGCCTCATTATAGGAAGGACGTGGAAGCTTTGGAACGGGTGCAGAGGAGATTTACCAGGATGTTGCCTGGTATGGAGGGAAAATCTTATGAGGAAAGGCTGATGGACTTGAGGTTGTTTTCGTTAGAGAGAAGAAGGTTAAGAGGTGACTTAATAGAGGCATACAAAATGATCAGAGGGTTAGATAGGGTGGACAGCGAGAGCCTTCTCCTGCGGATGGAGGTGGCTAGCATGAGGGGACATAGCCTTAAATTGAGGGGTAATAGATATAGGACAGAGGTCAGAGGTGGGTTTTTTATGCAAAGAGTGGTGAGGCCGTGGAATGCCCTACCTGCAACAGTAGTGAACTCGCCAACATTGAGGGCATTTAAAAGTTTATTGGATAAGCATATGGATGATAAGGGCATAGTGTAGGTTAGATGGCCTTTAGTTTTTTTTCCATGTCGGTGCAACATCGAGGGCCGAAGGGCCTGTACTGCGCTGTATCGTTCTATGTTCTAAAGATAAAGAGGTCAGTGAATAGCTCTAGAACGGGTGCAACTACGTTTTCTATAGGTTTTTTGGTGATATTTAATGAAATATTTACGTGGGGCTTTGGGGCATGCAATCAAGATTTGCCCCGGGCATCACGAGATCTCTGCACGCCACTGTCCAACACAGATCATCAGGTCCAGGGGATTCATCAACTTTCAGTCTCATTCACTTCTCCAGCACTATTTTTACTAATAATAATTCCTTTCAGTTCCTCATTCTCGCTAGTCCCCCATCCCTCCACTCCCTCTTCTCCACTCCCTCTTCTTCCTCCCTTTCCTTCCGCCTATACCTCTTTCCCAACACCATCATTTTCTTAGTCACATTGTCTGTTCGACTCTGATGTGGAATCGTGTAATCTAGTGCACTCCCTGTCACTGGAGGAGGTACTGACCCTCATCTGATCCTCCCTTGACTCCATTCGCTTAACCGTTGACTCCTATGCCAACATCAGCACAGACATGGAGGTGGCCCTCTTTGATTACAGTGACAGGATCAGTGTACTGGAGTCTGGGCTGGCTGCGGTGACTAAAGAGAATGTGGCGCTGCGGAATAGAGTCGATGATCTGGAGAATCAGTCCAGCATCTACGAATTAGGGGGTTGTCAGAGGGGTCTGAAGGTTGCACCCCTACTCAATATATCCAAACTTTAAAAAAATTTGGTGGGTGTAGACACGTTCCTCCAGCCTCCAGGCTGGATTAGGCCCACCCCACCCTCTGACTGAAGCCTCGACCTCATGAGCCACCATAGCCTAGTTCCACAGCTACAAAGATAAGGAGTTTGTATTTCGATGGGCGAATGAACACTGATATCTGGTACCAGGGCCACCCTATAAAAATATATCGAGACACCAGTGCGGATCTGGCTAAGCAGCAAGCTGCATTTCAACAATATCAAGTCCATGCTGTAAAAAAAAGGAATTGGTTTTGGGATGATCCACTCTGCCTGTCTTCGAATGAAAAAGGCCACTTTTTGAATGCGCCATGCGAGGCAAATTCTTTCCTTCTAAGACATATACTTGATTCTTAAAAGGTTTGTTCAACTGGTTTGTTTCTGGGTATAGTATCCTTTCTCATAGTGTTTTTATTTCCTGTATTGGCCATTTAATAATCTTGAATCAAGAACATGCTTGACTGATTGTTTTATACCATTGCGCCAGTGTTGTGATTAGAATGAGCCACTGTCTAATGGCAAATTAAATAGTGCTGTTTTTGCTCTTCTGGTTTCCTCCCCCATATCCCCATGGTTCCAGCTGCACCCTGCCTTGGCACAGATATCTCACGGTCTCCCTACTCAGCTGCAGTCGCTGCACCACGCTCCGCCCAGCAGTCCTCGTACGACAGACGCTGCTGACATACACGAGGCCTGATGCAACACCTCCATCCCACCTCCTCCTCGGCCTGCTGGATGGCCGGCTCTTCATTATCACCGGCTGCCTCCTGTTCCTCTGGGACAGGCCCCTATTCTGCAGGGTCCTCCTCGAGAAGCTCCTGCTCATGCAGCTTCAGTGCATACCCCAGGGCTGTGGTGGCCAGGCAGATGCCAACCACTCCTGGTTCGAGTACAAAATCCATTCTCTGCAGGGGGTAAAGGGCAGATATGTTAACATGGTGAGTACTCCTGTGCCTAACCAGGTCCAAAGGGCGACAAGATGGCCCTGGCCTGCACTTCACCCCCTGTCCTAGTATGATACTCCACTAGAAGGATGGCGCCAGGTTATGGGCGGGTGGGTGCAGTGTGCTACCGACCGGTGCCATGCTTGGCAGCAGGCGTATGGGTAGGGCCCATGGGTGGGGCTCGGCCAGTGAGGTAGACACCTGTTGGGATGTCACTGCAATGTGCTATGGGTCCTCTGTGCGGCGCACCTGTTGTGTCTACTTGACTGGGCAGGATGGATGGGGGCAGGGGCGCAATGTGCAGGAAGTGCTTGATGAGAGCCGGGGGGTCATGCGGGGTGGGATAGCTGATGGTGTCAATAGTGGGACGTCTGCCCTGCTAGGGGCAGTATGCCAGGGAGGGTGCTGACACTGTAGCCATCTGGGATGGTCACTTCCAGAATACAAAATGGATGATCGCAATGAATGTAGGGAACTATGGACAATGTTAGGAAAGCAAGCAGGCACAGAGCCTGTATGCATCTTGAGAAGGCAGCTCCCAGACGAGACTGAAACTGTAGGTTGATTAAAATATTGATAGCCCATCTCTGGGAACAAAGGAAAGACACTCAAGCAACCGATCCAGCTCCAGACACCCCGGCGCCAGTTCCCCAAACCGAAAGCGTAAACAAAGCAAGGCCAACGGCCACCTAGGATAGGCCCAGCCATCAGGGCACCCACCCCTTTATTGGTCAAGATCAATAACAGTGATCAAGATGCGGCCCAATTAATTGGGGCCAAGTTTAAGGCCCGCCGAAAAGCGTGCGAAGCCCCTTCGGGTATAAGAAGCCCCTGAGAGAGAATCGCTCTCTTGGACTTGGCTCTCGAAGCTGAGACCCGTCCACCAGCTGCACCAGAAGCAAGTAAGTCCAAGGTCAACGATCGCCATCAGACGGACGACCTTAGCTGTTCTCCTGTTACACCTTTGTACCCAACAGCCTCAGATCCGAACAACGGCCATTGTTCCTCTGACTGAGTGGGCACCCAAAGCTAAGTATAGGCTTTAGCATTAGAGATAGTTTAGTTTGTAGTATTTGTGCATGAGTAGTTATTACTGTGTGTGTAAATAAATAGTATTGACATTGAACTAACTAACTGGTGTACTGGCTCTTTGATCAGTATTCGGGTTTGAACCTTGTGGCGGTATCGAAAGATACCTGGCGACTCTAAAGCAAACATAATTAGGATTAAAGAAGGCGACCACATTGACCGCCATATTTAGAACCAGAGAAACAGAGCAACAATGCCCATGATACATGAGTCCACCAGTCAAGATGTGCTCCAGGGCTCCCCTGATGCCTCAGCAGTGGGACAACCCCTTGAATGGGCGCACTGGGGTATGCAACATCTGGTGGGCCAAGGGCTGCGCTGGGCCACACCCATCCAGTTGATGGGTCAGTTGGGGTCTGTGGGCTCCTGGGAAACGGCCTGGATGGGGGGGCACCCAAATGGCTGGTTGCACTCTGCACATCCACAGGCCACAGTGGGAAGTCAATAGGGTACGCAGTCAAATGGCTGCCTTGCAGACCGCAATGGCGGTCTGTGCCTGGACACCCCGACCCCATGGCCCATCTCCTGGTTGCCCCCCCCCCCCCCGTCATTCTCCCCTGCCCTGGCGGACCCCCTGCCTGGCCAGCCGCACAACTGGCAGCCCATCGTTGTGTCTTTGGTAACTTGGCTTACCTCCTCTTTCTCCCTCATCGTCCACGGCACTTATTTCCCTATTTTAAATACCATAAGTGAATCACACCATCGTCACATTTACCTGGTGGAGGTGGAGCATCACGGGAGGCCGGAGAATACCGGGTTGAGCCTGTTAATGAGATGCTAACGGTCATTACTGTACAATTTGCTTGCCCACGCTGGCTTGTGACGTGGAAAACATTCACACCGTTTTTGAGGTGCAGGAGCATGGCGTTCCATTGGGCGCCATGCTGACGTGCGATTCTCCGCATCGCTGGGTAGAGAATCCCTGCCAGCAAATGCGACAGATGTTCGCTCACCACATCGAACCATACCCACAAGGTTTGGTCCCGTCCAAAGCTGTTCCGCTTCTGGTCATCTTTTGTCTGGACATTGACCGACAACCCTTTCCTCAACAGCCATATTCGGAATCTCTTTTACACTGAGCAGTCTCACGAAGATTGAAGCAGACATTATGGCATTTGCTTCATCAATTATTCACAGACGGATTTTATTGACCTGTAAATCCCCCAAGCCACCCAGTGCGCTATCCTGGTTAGGAGACTTGATGTCCTTTTTATACCTGGAGAAGATTAAACATGTCATGAGGGGTTCAACTGAGAATGTTTTTGTAGGTGGCAACCATTTATCTCTTTCTTCGAGGAATTCATTGCTGTCGACTGTTTATTGTTTTCCTTTTGCATAATAAGGTGAGGGGGAGCCAAATTTATGACTTTGTATTGCTCTCTGTTCCCCTGCTCCTTTTGCTGCTTGAAAATCAGTAAATCAGAGAATCCCTACAGTGCAGAGGGCCCGTTGAGTCTGCACCGACTCTCTGAACAAGCATCCGACCTGGGCCCATGCCCCACCTTATCCCCGTAACCCCATCTAACCTTTCGACGCTAAGCAGCAATTTGGCAAGGCCAATCCACCTAACCTGCACATCTTTGGACTGTGGGAGGAAACCGGAGCACCCGGAGGAAAACCACGTAGACACGGGGAGAACGTGCAGACTCTGCACAGACAGTGACCTAAGGCCGGAATTGAACCCGGGTCCCTGGTGCTGTGAGGCAGCAGTGCTAACCACAGTGGGTGCCAACTTTAGGAAAGGAAATCTGCCATCTTTACCTGGTTTGACCTGAATGTGACTCCAGGCCCGCAGCAATGTGGTTGACTCTTAAATGCCCTCTGAAATGGCCCAGCAAACCACTTAGTTGTATTTAACTGCGACAAAAACATAAAAAAAGAATGAAACCAGTTGGACCGCCCGGCATCGACCCAGGCACCAGAAACCACAACAGCAAACCCAGCCCTGCCGACCCTGTTCTCCTTACTCCTGGGAGTTTGTGTCAAAGTTAGGAGAGCTGTCTCACAGACTGGTTAAGCAACAGCCTGACATAGTCACACTCACAGAATCATACCTTACACACAATGTCTCAGACACCACTATCACCATTTTTGGCTATATCCTGTCTCACCAGCAGTCATAGAATAGTCACAGAACTTACAGTGCAGAAGGAGGCCATTCGGCCCATCGAGTCTGCACCGACCCACTTAAGCCCTCACTTCCACCCTATCCCTGTAACCCAATAACCCCTCCCAGCCTTTTTTGGTCACTGAGGGCAATTTTTTTTTTTTTAATAAACAATTTTATTGAGGTAGTTTTTGGCTTTATAAACAGTTATAGACATCATCAGAAAGAAAGCTAAAAAGGCAAAAATGTGCAAACATCCACGTACTTTCAATACTTCCATCGTAACATATTGCACAAGCCCGCTCCCCTCCCACCGGTACTACCCGCCATATTTTCCCTCCTACTCTACTCTACCCCCCCCCCCTCCCCCCCCCTGCTGACGCTCACTCTCCCGCAAAGAAGTCAATAAATGGTTGCCACCTCCGGGTGAACCCCTGCACAGATCCCCTCAAGGCGAACTTAATTTTTTCCATCCCCAGGAAACTCGACATGTCCGCAAGCCACCACTCAGTCTTCGGGGGCTTTGAGTCCCTCCACGCCAATAATATTCGTCGCCGGGCTATCAGGGAAGCAAAGGCCAACACATCGGCCTCTTTCTCCCCCTGGACGCCCGGGTCTTCCGAAACCCCAAAAATTGCCACCCCTGGACTCATCACCACCCTTGTTTTTAGCACCTGGGACATGATCCCCGCAAATCCCTCCCAGTACCCCCTCAGCTTAGGGAATGCCCAAAACATGTGAACATGGTTCGCTGGTCCTCCCGCGCACCTAGCGTATTTGTCCTCTATCCCGAAAAATTTGCTCATCCGAGCCACCGTCATATGGGCCCGGTGAACGACCTTAAATTGGATCAGCCCGAGCCTAGCACATGTCGCGGTCGAATTTACCCTACTCAGGGCCTCTGCCCACAGCCCATCCTCCATTTCCCCGCCTAGCTCCTCCTCCCATTTAAGTTTCAGTTCCTCTGTCTGGGACCCTTCCTTCCTCATGAGCACCTTATATATACCCGAGACTCTGCCCTCCCCTTCTTCCCCCCTAGAGACTATTCTGTCGAGGATCCCCATTGGCGGGAGGCGCGGGAAAGATGGGACCTGTCTACGAACAAAGTCCCGCAACTGTAGGTATCTAAAATCATTTCCCCTTACCAACCCAAATTTCTCCTCCAAGCTCCTCAAACTCGCGAAGCTCCCTTCCAGGAACATATGACCCACCCTTCCCGCCCCTGCTCGCCGCCATACTCGGAACCCCCCATCCATACTGCCGGGGGCAAACCGATGGTTGTCGCAGATTGGCGCCCAGACAGACGCCCCCATCTCCCCCACGTGCGTCCTCCACTGGCCCCATATCCGCAGGGTCGCCACCACTACCGGGCTGGTGGTGAACTTGGCCGGCGGCAGCGGTAGAGGAGCCGTGACCAGGGCTTCCAAGCTGGAGCCCCTGCACGAAGCCGCCTCCACCCGCTCCCAAATAGACCCCGTACCCACCATCCACTTCCTTATCATAGCGATGTTGGCCGCCCAGTAATAATTGACCAGACTCGGCAAAGCCAGCCCTCCCTCGCTGCGGTTCCTCTCCAACATCGCCTTCTTCACCCGCGGGGACTTTCCCGCCCAGACAAAGCTCATGATCAGCCCGTTAACTCTTTTGAAGAAGGACTGTGGGATAAAGATCGGGAGGCACTGAAAAATAAACAAAAATCGAAGGAGGATTGTCATCTTTACAGTCTGCACCCTCCCTGCCAGCGACAGCGGGAGTGCATTCCATCTCCGAAACTCTCCCTTCATTTGCTCCACCACCCTGGCCAAATTTAACTTATGCAGCTTGCCCCAGTCTCGTGCCATCTGGATTCCCAAATACCGGAAATTTTCCTCAACCAGCCTAAACGGTAGCCCTCTCAATCTGTTCTCCTGGCCCCTTGCCTGGACCACAAACATTTCACTCTTGACCGTATTTAATTTGTATCCTGAGAACTGGCCGAACTTCCTCAGCATTCCCAGTATAGTTCCCATCCCGGCCACTGGGTCCGACACGTACAGGAGCAGGTCGTCTGCATAAAGAGAAACCCTGTGTTCAACCCCGCCCCTCACCATCCCCTTCCAACCCTCTGCGGCTCTCAGCGCAATCGCCAGCGGCTCTATGGCCAGCGCAAACAGCAGTGGGGAGAGCGGGCAGCCCTGTCTGGTCCCTCGGTACAACCTAAAGTACTCCGACACTTCTCTGTTGGTCCTGACGCTGGCCCTCTGGGCCTGATATAATAATTTGATCCAATAAACCAATCCCTCCACGAACCCAAACCGTCCGAGCACCTCCCATAGATAGTCCCACTCCACCCGGTCAAATGCCTTCTCGGCGTCCATTGCCACCACTACCTCCACCTCTCTACCCGCCGGGGGCATCATTATCACATTGAGCAATCTCCTCAGATTGGCCGCCAGCTGCCTACCTTTCACGAACCCCGTTTGATCCTCCCCAATCACCTCCAGTACACAGTCCTCCATTCTACCCGCCAGTACCTTTGCCAGGAGCTTGGCGTCTACATTAATCAGGGAGATTGGCCTGTAGGACCCGCACGCCTCCGGGTCTTTACCCCACTTCAATATCAGAGATATGGTGGCTTGTGACATTGTCGGCGGCAGGGTCCCTCTGTCCCTTGCCTCATTGAAAACCCTCGCCAAGACCGGGCCCACCAGCTCAGAGAACTTCCTAAAAAACTCTACTGGGTATCCATCCGGCCCCAGGGACTTCCCCGACTGCATAGCCTTAAGGCCCCCCAATACCTCCTCTACTCTAATCGGGGCCCCCAGCTCTTCCACTTGCCCACCACCAACTGTTGGGAATGTTAACCCGTCCAGAAACCTTTTCATCCCCTCCGGTTCTTCCGGCGGCTCCGAAGTATACAGCTTATGATAGAAGTCCCGGAATACCCTATTCAATTCTGCCAGGTCCTCCACTTTGCGCCCCCCCTCATCCCTCACTCTATCTATTTCCCTGGCCGCCTCCCTCCTCCTGAGTTGCTGCGCTAACAGTCTGCTAGCCTTTTCCCCATGCTCGTACACCACTCCCCTCGCCTTCCTAAGCTGTTCCACGGCCCTGCTCGTGGATAGTGCCCCCAGTTCCGCCTGTAGTCTCTGCCTCTCCCTGAGTAAAACCTCCCCCGGGGACTCTGCGTGCTCTTCATCTATCCGACCCATTTCCCTGACCAATCTATCCATCTCTGCCCGGTCTGCCTTGGCTCTGTGGGCCCCAATTGAAATCAGCTCCCCCCGCACGACTGCCTTTAGCGCCTCCCACAAGGTCGCCGCTGAGACCTCCCCCGTGTCATTCACCTGCAGGTAATTTTTTATACATTTCCGAAGCCTCTCGCAGATCCCCTACTCCGACAGCAGTCCCACATCTAGCCTCCATTGCGGGCGTTGATAGCTCGCTCCCCCGAACTGCAGGTCCACCCAATGCGGGGCATGGTCTGAAATGGTAATTGCTGAGTATTCCGTGTTCTTTACCTCCCCCATACAGTCCCTGCTTAGTACAAAGAAATCTATCCTGGAATATACTTTATGGACGTGCGAGTAAAACGAGTAGCCCCTTCCTGTTGGCTGTCTATCTCTCCAGGGGTCCACTGCCCCCATTTGCTCCATAAACCCTTTCAGCTCCCTTGCCATTGCTGAGAGTCTACCCGTTCTGGGACACGACCGATCCAAAGTCGGGTCAAGGACCATGTTAAAGGCCCCTCCCATTATTAGCCTGCGAGAATCCAAGTCCGGGATCTTCCCCAGCACTCTTTTAATGAAGTCCACGTCATCCCAGTTCGGGGCATATATATTCACCGGCACCACTCTTCTCCCCTCCAGTCTGCCCCGTACCATCAGATATCTGCCCCCCCTGTCTGCGGATATGTCCTCTGCCTCAAATTGCACGCGCTTGTTGATCATGATTGCCACCCCTCTGGACTTCGAGTCCAAGTCCGAGTGGAAGACCTGGCTAATCCAGCCCTTCCTTAGCCTGGTCTGGTCCGACACTTTCAGATGTGTCTCCTGCAACATAATTACGTCCGCCCTCAGGGCCCGCAAGTGCGTGAACACCCGCGCCCTCTTAACCGGCCCATTCAGTCCCTTGACGTTCCAGGTGATCAGCCTGGTTGGGGGGCACATCCCACATCCCCCCCCCCCCCCCCCCCCACCCCGCCGGTCAGCCATAGCCTTTCTCGGGCCGGCCCCTGGCCCGTGCGTTGCGCCATTCCTGGCCCGCCCTTTGGCTGCCTCCACCCTTGACCTCCTTTCCAGTGCCTATTTCAAGTCCCTCTCCCGTCAGCAGAACAACCCCCCCCTCCCCTAATCCCATCCCCCGATACCCCCACCCCTGCCATCTACTGGCTGTAACTTCCCCCCCCATCTGACTCCCTTGACTAGCCAATCTGCTAGCCCGGTGACTCAACACTCCGGCGCCTTCCTGTCTCATTCCCATTGTTTCCCCGTCCTCCTCCCCACCCACTGGGGCAAGCCGGCTCCAGTGTCTTCCGCGAGCTGCACAAAAAGCACAAACCAGCCCAAACAGGAAAAAAAAAAACACAGAAAAAAGAGAAAAAGCACACAAATGTCCATGAACAAAGGAAAGAGTCTCAAATGTTCCGCTTGGCCCCTTTGGCCCAGCAAACCGTTGAGCAGCAGTCCAGGCACATTCGGCGTTCCTTCCCACAGAAATCCTTGGGCCCTAACTCGCGTCCTTGGGGCCTCCTTTCGGGACCAGCCCCAGGTCCCTCACAAAATCCATCGCTTCTTCGGGCTCGGAGAAGTAGTGGTGTTGACCCTGGTGCGTGACCCATAGCCGAGCTGGGAACAGCAGACCAAACTTCATGTGCTTCTTGAACAGCACCTCCTTGACATTCTTAAAGGCTGCTCGCCGCCGAGCCACCTCCTGGCTTAGGTCCTGATAAATGCGGAGAACACTGTTGTTCCACGTGCTGCTCCTGGCGCTCTTTGCCCACTGCAGCACCCGCTCCTTGTCCACGAACCTGTGGAACCTAATCGCCATCGGGCAGGGGGGGTCCGCCCGGCCGCCCCTGCCTTGCCTGCACTCTGTGTGCCCCCTCCAGCTCCAGCGGTCGCGGAAAGGCTTCGGCCCCCATCAGCTGCTTCAGCAGGTCTGCTACAAACGCTGCAGCATCAGCTCCCTCAGCCCCCTCCGGGAGGCCGACCATCCTCAGATTGTTCCTGCGGACTCTATTCTCCAGCTCCTCCACTCTGTCCAGCAGTCTTCTCTGCCGCTCTTTCAGGCCGTCAACTTCTAGCGCTGCAACCGTTTGCGCATCCGCCTGCTCCTCCACCGCTTCTCCCAGCTCCTTAACTTTAACATCCTGGGCATCCAGCCTCTGGTTCATCTGATCCACCGCTTTCTGGATTGGGTCCAAGCTGTCCCGCATCAGCGCTTCAAAACTGGACTTCATTACCTGGAGCATGTTATCCAGCGCCTGCTGGATTGCTGAGTCCGGGGTCCGTGTGTCCGCCATCTTAGGTCCCAGGTAATTTTCTTCAGGTCCTTGTCTCTGTCCCTTTTTCTCCTTCTTCTTCTGCCTTCTGGAATCCCGCTGTTCCATGTGCCGCAGCCCGCTCCTCAGCACCTTCGCTGCCGCCTTCCTTCGCCCAGCTCCTTAAATTTTACCTCCTGGGCATCTGAAGTGGGTCCAAGCTGTCCCTCCTCAGCAACTCCAAACTTTTTTCCTTGTCCTGGAGGAAGGAAGGTCCGTGGGTCCCCCATCTTACCCTTCAGGTCAGTTTCCTCCTTGCCTCCGTCTCTCTCTCTCTCTTTCTTCCTCTACCTGCTGGCCTCCCACGATTCCATCCGCTGCAGCCCGCTCTCCTCTTCTTTCACGGCAGCCTTTTTGCCGCCCCCGTGGTCCCGCTATCGCGGGGAATCAGCTGCTAAGCCCCGCCGGAGTGAGAGGCCGCCGAATGTGCGGCTCACTCGAACATCGCCGCCACCGGAAGTCCACTGAGGGCAATTTAGCATGGCCAATCCACCTAACCTGCATATCTTTGGACCCATGCCCACGGTGGGGGCACAGCCGGGAGGGAGTTGCCCTGGGAGTCCTCAACATCAATTCTGGACCCCAGGAAGTCTCATGGCTTTAGCTTAAACATGGGCAAGGAAACCTCCTGCTAATTACCACATACCAGCCACCATCAGCTGATGAATCAGTACTCCTCCATGTTGAATACCACTTGGAGAAAACACTGAGGGTGGCAAGGGCACAGAATATGCTCTGGGTGAAGCACATCAACGTCCATCACTAAGAGTGGCTTGGTAGTACCACCACAGACTGAGCTGGCCAGGTCCTAAAGAACATAACTGCTAGAGTGGGACTGTAGGTGGTGAGGGAACCAACAAGAGGGAAAAACATACTCATACTCACCAATTTGCCTGCTGCATTTGCATCTGTCTGTGACAGTATCAGTAGAAGTGACCACCGCACAGTCCTTGTGGAGACAAACCCCATCTTAACATTGAGGATACCATCCATCATGTTGTGTGGCACTACTACTGTGCTAAATGGGATAGACTTTGAACAGATCTAGCAACTCAAGTGTGGGCATCCATGAGGTGCTGTGGTCCATCAGCAGCAGATTTGTATTCAACCACAATCTGCAACCTCATGGCACTGCATATCTCCCACTCTACCATTACCACCAAGCCAGGGGATCAACCCTGGTTCAATGAAGAGTGCAGGAGAGCATGCCAGGAGCAACATCAGGCATATGGAAAATGAGGTGTCAACCTGGTGAAATTAAAACACAGGACTACTTGTGTGCCAAATAGCATAAGCAACAAGTAATAGACAAAGCTAAGCGATTCCACAACAAATGCATCAGATCTATGCTCTGCAGTTCTGCCACATTGAGCCGTGATTGGTGGTGGACAATTAAACAACTCACTGGAGGAGGAGTCTCCACAAATATCCTCATCCTCATTGATGGAGGAGCCCTCCACATATGTGCAAAAGACAAAGCTGAGGTATTCGCAACAATCTTCATCCAGAAGTTTCCCGCTAGAGTCACTGTCTGTGCGGAATCTGCACTTGCTCCCCGTGTTTGCGTGGGTTTCCTCCGGGTGCTCCGGTTTCCTCCCACAAGTCCCAAAAAACATGCTGTTAGGTGAATTGGATATTCTAAATTCTCCCTCTGTGTACCCTAACATGCGCAGGAGTGTGGCAACTAGGGGATTTTCACAGTAACTTCATTGGAGTGTTAATGTAAGCCTACTTGTGACAATAATAAAAGGCTATCATTATTATAAGTGCCAAGTGGATGATCCATCTGTGTTGCCTCCGGAGGTCCCAAGCATCACAGATGTCAGTCTTCAGCCAATACGAATCACTCCAGATGATATCATGAAACGGCTGAAGGCACTGGATACTGAAAAGGCTATGGACCCTGACAATATTCTGGCAACACTACTGAAGACTTGTGCTCCAGAACTTGCTCGTAAAAGGATCAAGTTTTGCCTGGTTTTCCCCTGGGTCCTGATATACACAGATACATAGATACATAGAAGATAGGAGCAGGAGGAGGCCT
Source organism: Scyliorhinus canicula (assembly GCF_902713615.1). NCBI lineage: Eukaryota > Metazoa > Chordata > Chondrichthyes > Carcharhiniformes > Scyliorhinidae > Scyliorhinus > Scyliorhinus canicula. Next base: position 86,555,756 of record NC_052154.1, on the reverse strand, counting down.
TCGAGCCTGCTCCGCCATTCATCACGATCATGGCTGATCATCCAACTCAATAGCCTAATCCTGCTTTCTCCCCACAGCCTTTGATCCCATTCTCCCCAAGTGCTATATCCAGCAGCCTCTTGAATATATTCAAAGTTTTAACATCAACTACTTCCTGTAGTCATGAGTTCCACAGGCTCACCCCTCTTTGTGTGAAGAAGTGTCTCCTTATCACTGTCCAAAATGGTTTTCCCTGAATCCCGTAGCCACCTGGGGTGACCACTGCCCAACACAAAATGGAAGATTGCAAGGAATGCAGGGAAAATGGACATGTTGCAAAAGCAAGCAGCTTGCAAAGCGCTTGTATATTCTGACTACTGCAGAAATTAGTTCTGAATGCTGCAGAAACCAGACAGTACTGTGAAAGAAAACAAGTTAGCATACTAATGAGGCGATACCGGGCGATTCCCAGGTACAATGGAAACAAGTTAACGCTAATCGATACATTTAATAGAAGGCCAGACTTCTCGGCGCCAAAAGAAGTCCAAAACAATAAGTCCCAAGAACCGCCCAGGGATCGAGGAACTGCCCCGTTATTGGTGAATTCAAACCAATCGATTGGGAAGAGACCCAATCGATTGCGAGTGTATAGAGGGTCCGCCCAGACCCTGAGAGAGGTATAAGACAGAGACACTGACCCCAGCTCTCTCTCTCTGCCAGCCTCTCCTTGACCAGCCAGCCCTCCGAGCAGAACACCGTTGCAGCAGAAGAACCTTGAGAAGGAGAGGCCTGGACAGCAGCCACCATCACGTAAGTGTCATACAATGCACGCTACGAGAGCAGACACTCCTGACCCCCTTTAATCCATAACTACTGGAAGCCTGCAGACCTAGGACAAAGCTAGAGGCCGTTGTTCCCTGATCCGGCAGTCCCCTTATCCATATACGTATTTGGCCTATTAATGGTAGGATTAGCCTAGTCTAATAGTTTTATATGCATGATTAGTAGATTACTGTAATATAATAAACGTATCTTGTTTGAACTTACTAACTGGTGTATGGATTTATTGCTTTGAACTTGAACTTGAAACTTGTGGCGGTATCTTAACGATACCTGGCGACTCCAAAGCAAAGGAACGAAACAGAGCCAAATTGAGTGTTAAGCACACTCACCCAGAACGAGCAACAATCCTCAGACTGCGACCCCTGGTTCTGGACACACCCATCATTGGTAACATCTTCCCTGCATCTACCCTATCCAGTCCTGTTACAATTTTATAAGTCTCTATGAGATCCCTCTCATTCTTCTGAACTCCAGCAAGAACAATCCCAACCTAGTCAATCTATCCTCATATGACAGACCCGCCATCCCTGGAATCAGTCTGGTAAACCTTCACTGCACTCTCTCGAGAGCAAGAACATCCTTCCTCAGAGAAGGAGACCAAACTGCACACAATACTCCAAGTGTGGCCTCACCAAGGCACTATACAATTGCAGCAACACATCCCTGCTTCTATACTCGAAACCTCTTGCAATGAAGGCCAACATACCATTCACCTTCTTTACTGCCTGCTGCACCTACATGCTTACCTTCAGTGAATGGTGCACAAGGACACCCAGGTCCCGTTGCATACTCCCCTCTCCCAATTTACAACCATTCAGGTAGTAATCTGCCTTCCTGTTTTTGCTTCCAAAATCAATAACCTCACACTTATCCAAATTATACTGCATCTGCCATTGGTTTGCCCACTCGCCCAACCTGTCCAGATCTTGCTGTAGGATCCCTGCATCCTCATCACAATTCACCCTCCCATCTAACTTGGTATCATCTGCAACCTTTGAGATGTTACATTTTGTTCCCTCATCCAAATCATTAATATATATTCTGAATAGCACCGATCCCTGTGGTACCCCACTGGTTACTGCCTGCCAATTTGAAAAGGACCCGTTAATTCCTACTCTTTGTTTCCTCTCTGCCAACCAGTTTTCTCTTCACCTCAATACATTTCCCCCAATCCCATGTGCATTAATTTTGCACAATAATCTCTTATGCGGGACTTTGTCAAACGCCTTCTGAAAGTCCAAATATACCACATCGACTGGCTCCCCCTTGTCGACTGTACTGGTTACCTCTTCAAAGAATTCCAACAGATTTGTCAAGCATGATTTTCCCTTTATAAATCCATGCTGACTCTGACTAATCCTGTCACTGCTTTCTAAATGTTCCGCTATAAAGTGCTTGATAATGCATTCAAGCATTTTCCCCACTCCCGATGTTAGGCTTACTGTTCTATAATTCCCTGCTTTCTCTCTACCTCCCTTTTTGAATATCGGAGTGATGTGAGCTACCCTCCAATCTGAAGGGACAGTTCCAGAGTCTATAGAATCTCGGAAGATGACCACCAATACATCCACTATTTCCAGAGCTACCTCCTTAAGCACTCTGAGATGCAGATTCTCAGACCCTGGGGATTTATCTGCCTTCAATCCCATCAGTTTTCACAGCACCATTTCTCTACTGATGTTGATCTCCCTCAGTTCTTCCCTCTCACTAAACCTTTCATTCTCCAACATTTTTGGGATCTGATTTGTGTCCTCATTTGCAAAGACAGAACCAAAGTATGTATTTAATTGCTCAGCCATTCCTTTGTCCCTTATTATGCATTCCCCTGTTTCTGTCTGGAGGAGGCCTACATTTCCCTTTACCAATCTCTTTCTCTTCACATATCTGTAGAAACTCTTAGTGTCAGTCTTTATGTTCTCTGCAAGCTTCCTTTCGTATTGTACATTCACCTTCTTAATCAATCACTTTGTCCTTCTTTGCTGAATTCTAAACTGCTCCCAATCCTCAGACCTATTATTTTTCTTGGCCAATCTGTATGCTTCTTCCTTGGATCGGATACTATTTCTAATTTCCTTTGTGAGCCATGGATTGGCCCTCTTACCCCCTTTGCTTTTGTGCCAGACAGGAATGAACACTTGCTGTAGTTCCTCCATGCGTTCCTTGAATGTTTGCCATTGTCTATCCACTGTCATCCCTTTAAGTAACTCTCCCCAATCTATCAAAGCCAACTCAAGCCTCATATCTTCATGGTTCCCATTATTAAGATTCAGCACCCTAGTCTCCGAATCAACTACTTCACTCTCCATCTTGATAAAAAATTCTAACATGTTATGGTCGCTCATCCCTGAGGGGTCTCATACAGCCAGATTGGCAATAATTTCCTTCTCATTACACAGTACCCAGTCTAAATGGCCTGCTCTCTCGTTGGTTCCTCCACATGTTGGTTAAGAAAACCATCCCGTATACACTCCATGAATTCCTCCTCTACGGTATTGTGCCGAATTGTGTCAGGCCACACTTGTTTTTTAAAAATATTTTTATTAAGGCATTTGAAAGTTTTTCTAACAATAACAATAACAATGAAATAAACATGGTATAATAAACATTTCCACCCCCATCCCAATCTTCACACACCCCAACCATGAAACAACAATCCAGCCCTCTCCCTCCCCCCCTTGGAATACTGCATCTGCTGACATTTTAATTTTCTCCGGAAAAAGTCGACGAATGGCTGCCAACTCCGGGTGAACCCAATCATTGACCCTCTTAAGGCGAACTTTATCTTCTCGAGACTGAGAAACCCAGCCATGTCACTAACCCAGGTCTCTACACTCGGGGGCTTCGAGTCCCTTCACTTTAACAAGATCCGTCTCCGGGCTACCAGGGAGGCAAAGGCCAGGACATCGGCCTCTTTCGCCCCCTGAACTCCCGGTTCTTCCGACACTCCAAAGATTGCTACCTCCGGACTCGGCACCACCCGTGTTTTTAGTACCATGGACATTGCCTTAGCGAAACCCTGCCAAAACCCTCTAAGCTTTGGGCATGCCCAAAACATGTGCACATCATTTGCTCGGCTTCCCGCGCACCTCGCACACCTGTCCTGTCAGGTCACACTAAACTCAAGGCTTGGTGTACTTCTGAGCCTTGGTTACAATACCAATTGTTATAATGCTTGTAACTTTCGGAGGCCATCCAAAATGGCTTCAGATTTCCTTCCAATGTTAAGTAATGTGCCAATGCCGTATCCTTTCTTCTTCTCCAGGAGATCTTTTGAAAGATCTGTATGGGGTGGATACGATGACTAGTTCCAAAATCCATCCCAACAATTCAATATAATAATAATCTTTATTAGTGTCACAAGTGGGCTTATATTAACATTGCAATGAAGTGAGTGTGAAAATCCCCCAGTTCCCACACTCCGGCGCCTGTTCAGATATGCCTCTGTAGGAAAGAGTCTGCCTCGTTTGGCACGTTGAAGAATTGGTCTTATCCATTGAGAGAGTCGAAGATGAGCAGGGTGTATCATCCAAATGCCAATTAATTTTTTGTACCTAAAAGGTCAGACTCCTGACCCTTGTTCCAGATTCTTGCAACAGGCTGGTCAATGGGTTCATCTTATTGATGCCAGTCTGTCATCGGCTCTGACCTGTGAATCTGGAAGTTGATCTTTATTTTGAGCCGATCTTCCTGAAGTGTCCATATCTTGGTAGGATCCTTCTGATCCTCAGCCAGCACTTCTGACATTTTGATCCATTCCAGTCTCTCATTGTCCAGTGTGATCATAGAATCATAGAATTTACAGTGCAGAAGGAGGCCATTCAGTCCATCGAGTCTGCACCGGCCCTTGGAAAGAGTACCCTACTTAGGCCCACACGCCCACCCTATCCCCTTTAACCAAGTAACCCCACCTAACCTCCTTGGACACTAAGGGCAATTTAGAATGGCCAATCCTCCTAACCTGCACATCTTTGGGAATTGTGGGAGGAAACTGGAGCACCCGGAGGAAACCCACGCAGACATGGGGAGAATGTGCAGACGCCACACAGACAGTGACCCAAGTCGGGAATCAAACCTGGGACCCTGGAGCTGTGAAGCAACTGTGCTAACCACTATGCTATGTGCTGCCCATGTTGATTTTTACGGCATGTTTCTCAGCTTCACTCACCCTCTAGGAAACACAGTTCCAGTCATTGATGAAATAATTTAAACTTATGCACTTAAACTCTTCCAATTTATGATTGAGTATTTACGTGCCATTTTGTGACGTGCCAGCTGTTTTAAAAATACTAGCATCTTCGCTGGTTTTCCTCTTACAGGCACAAATGTTCCACAGACTTGACTTTTTAAAAAAACATCTTTCAGGTTTAAAAAAAATTAATTTACAGAATGTGGGCGTCGCTGGTTAGGCCAGCATTTATTACACATCCCTGGTTGCCCTTCAGAAGGTGGTGGTGAGTTATCTTCTTGAACCGCCGCAGTCCTTGTGGTGTAGGTACACCTACTGTGCTGTTAGGGAGGGAGTTCCAGGATGTTTCCCCATTGACAGTGAAGGAACGGCGATATATTTCCAAGTCAGGGTGGTGAGTGACTTGGAGGGCAACCTCCTGGTAGTGGGGTTCCCAGGTATCTGCTGCTCTTGTCCTTCTAGATGGTAGTGGTCGTGGGTTTGGAAGGTGCTGTCCAAGGAAACGGTGAGTTACTGCAGTGCATCTTGTACATGGTACACACGGCTGCCACTGTTCGTCGGTGGTGGAGGGTTTGAATGTTTGTGGAAGGGGAAGCAATCATGCAGGCTGCTTTGTCTTGGATGGTATTGAGCTTCTTGAGTGTTGTTGGAGCTGCACTCATCCAGGCAAGTGGAGAGTATTCAATTACACTCCTGACTTGTGCCTTGCAGATGGTGGACAGGCTTTGGGGGGGTCAGGAGGTGAATTTCTCACCGTAGGACTCCTAGTCTTTGACCTGCCCTGGGTAGCCACAGTATAAATATGTCTAGTCCAGTTCAGTTTCTGGTCAATGGTAACCCCTAGGATGTTGATCGTGGGGGATTCAGTGATGGTAATGTCACTGAATGTCAAGGGGCGGTGGTTAGATCCTCTCTTGTAGGAGATGGTCATTGCCTGTTACTTGTGTGTTGTGAATATAACTTGACACTTGTCAGCCCAAGCCTGCATATTGTCCAGATCTTGCTGCATTTGGACATGGACTGATTCATTATCTGAGGAGTTGCAAATGGTGCTGAACATTGGGCAGTCATCCGCAACATTCCCATTTCTGACCTTATGATGGAAGGGGGATCATTGATGAAGCAGCTGTAGATAGTTGGGCCGAGGACACTATGCTGAGGAACTCCTGCAGTGATGTCCTGGAGCTGAGATGATTGACCTCAAACTGCCAAAACCATCTTCCTTCATGCCAGGTGTCATGTGGGAGTACCTTTTAAGAAATGGGTGTTTATAAAATAGCTGTACTGGATGTACCTTTAAGAAATGGGTGTCTATTAGAGAGCTGCAGTGATGTCAGAGTGTGGGTGGAGCTGGGCTGTCTGTCTGCTTTACTTTCATTTTAGGCTGTTTGCTACAGGGTGTGGTTAGTTTTGTTTTCAGAGAGAAGAGCTGCAGTGAAAGCCATCAGATGTGCATGTATCTCTCTGCAAACTAAAGACTGTCTCCAAATCAATTGGGTGATTTCAAAGTGCTGACTGCTCTCAATAGTGAATTTAAACCTGAGCCTTGTGTCAAAAAGGGTCTTTTGCCTTCCGGATGTTGTTTGGGAATTTATTAAGGGTTATCTGTCGAGTACTGTATTCTTTGGGGATTTATTGGCGTTGATAGTTGTTAAGATGTTTAGTGTGGGTTTATAAAGTGTGAACTGGTTTCATAAATAAACATTGTTTAAATTTAAAAGTACTGTAAAGCTCTGTTGCACCACACCTGCAGAGTGGGCCCGTGTGTTCTCCATAACCACAATCTATTAAAAGTTGTGGGTCAGGTGAGCTCCATGATACACTTTGGGGTTCTCTAAAACCTGGCCCATAACACAGGTATGACTCCAACCAGCGGAGAGTTTTCCTCCTGATTCCCATTGACTCCAGTTTAGCTCGGGTTCCTTGGTGCCGTACTTGGTCAAATGCTGCCTTGATGTCAAGGACAGTCACTCTCACCTCACTTCTGGCATTTTGTTCTTTTGTCCATGTTTGAACCAAAGCTGTAATGATGTCAGGGGCTAATTGACCCTGGCAAAACCCCAACTGAGTATCCATGAGCAGGTTATTGCCGAGTAAGTACTGCTTGATAGCACTGTTGATGACTCCTTCCATCACTTTACTGATGATGGAGAGTAGACTGATAGGCGGTAATTGGCTGGGTTGGATTTGTCCTGTTGTGTATAGGAGTTACATGGGCAATTTTTCACATTGCCGGGTAGAGACCAGTGTTGAAGCTGTACTGGAACAGCTTGGCTAGGGGTGCGGTAAGTTCTGGATTTTCCCTAGGATCAAGAATGGATTTAAAGTGATTTGAAAAAGTAGCAAATGTGATCTGCGAAAAAACTTTTTTACACGGCGAGTGATTCGGGTCTGGAGTGCACTGTCTGGAAGTTTGGTGGAGGCAGGTTCAAACAACGCATTCAAACAACACATTAGATGATTACTTGAATAGAAACAACATGAAGGGGTATGTCGAAAAGGCAGGGGAATGACACTAAATCATAATGCTCATTTGGAGAGCTGGTGTGGACAGGATGGGCTATATGTCCTCCTGTGATGTGAGATTTATGCGATTCTGTGATACTATCTCTCCATTTACACTCTCCATGGTATATGACACCTCAGGAAGTCATGGCCAGGATGAGTTCTTCTTTCATTGAGATTGAGCCTCCCTGGTGCTTCTTGGACCTTTGATCACGTTTTGAGGTCAATAATATGTTTTCTACAGGTCAGGCAAAATTGGTGAGCAGTGTATAAAGAGATCCATGGGAGCAAGATCCTAAACTGTAAGGGTAGAATGTTTTCACACCAGCTGTGACTATAATGGTGCCCTATTTACCTGGGCACACTAGATTAAATTCATTCCCAGTCAAATACTCCTCGAGGAAGTAAGATGTACATATTTATGACAGCAATCACTGACACAATGTGAAAGGATGCATTATTATTATATGGATATTTTAGTTATATTATTTTAATCATGGTGCTGATTTGCCAACAGGAAATATTTCCAATGGTGTGTTGAAAATAACATTTCTGCATTTCATGAAGTTAATTATAACTAATTTTGTTATTTAGTAAGAAAACTTATCTATCAATAACAGCAATGACATGTTGAAACAGACCAATCACATTCTGCTAAATGTGTTCCAAAGTTCAAGAAACATCTTAATTACTCACGCTCGTGCTATTGAACTGTGTTCCTTACTGAATATCTATTTCTCCATTGGATGTCCCAATGCTGTTCATGAAATGGTTGGATGTTCAAGGGTAGAAGCAGCCCATCAAGTCTGTGTCAGTGTTTTTCTTCATATCAGCTACCTCATTGAATGTTCATTCGGGAGGCGGAGGAGGTTATTGAGAGGAGTTATAGGGAGGTAGTCACACCTCAGGTAAAAGAAGAAGGTAGATGGGTTACCGTCAGGGGAGGGAGAGGGAACCGGCAGGCAGTGCAGGGATCCCCTGTGGTCGTTCCCCTTTATAACAAGTATACCGTTTTGGATACTGTTGCGGGGGACAACTTACCAGGGGTAAGCAATAGGGCACAGGTCTCTGGCACAGAGTCTGTCCGTGTTGCTCAGAAGGGAAGGGAGAAGAGGAACAGAGCACTTGTCATTGGGGACTCCATAGTTAGAGGAACAGACAGGAGGTTCTGTGGGAACGAAAGAGACTCACGGTTGGTGTGTTGCCTCCCAGGTGCCAGGGTTCGTGATGTCTCTGATTGTGTTTTTGGGATCCTTAAGGGGGAGGGGGAGCAGCCCCAAGTCGTGGTCCACATAGGTACCAACGACATAGGCAGGAAGAGAGATGGGGATTTGAGACAGAAATTCAGGGAGCTAGGGTGGAAGCTGAGAGCTAGAACAAACAGAGTTGTTATCTCTGGGTTGTTACCCGTGCCACGTGCTAGCGAAGTGAGAAATAAGGAGAGAGAGGAGTTGAACACATGGCTACAGGGATGGTGCAGGAGGGAGGGTTTTGGTTTCCTAGATAATTGGGGCTCATTCTGGGGTAGGTGGGACCTCTACAAACAGGATGGTCTTCAACTGAACCAGAGGGGTACCAATATCCTGGGGGGGAGATTTGCTAGTGCTCTTCGGGGGGGGGGGGTTTAAACTAATTCAGCAGGGGGATGGGAACTTAAATTGTAGTCCCAGTGTACAGGATGTTGAGAGTAGTGAGGTCAGGGATAGGGTTAAAAGTTCGAAAGAGGGCACCGGCAAGCAAGACGCTGGTTTGAAGTGTGTCTACTTCAACGCCAGGAGCATCCGGAATAAGGTGGGTGAGCTTGCAGCATGGGTTGGTACCTGGGATCTCGATGTTGTGGCGATTTCGGAGACATGGGTAGAGCAGGGACAGGAATGGTTGTTGCAGGTTCCAGGATTTAGATGTTTCTGCAAGAACAGAGAAGATGGTAAAAGAGGGGGGGGGGGGGGGGGTGTGGCATTGTTAATCAAGGAAAGTATTACGGCGGTAGAAAGGACGTTTGAGGACTCGTCTACTGAGGTAGTATGGGCCGAGGTTAGGAACAGGAGAGGAGAGGTCACCCTGTTGGGAGTTGTCTATAGACCTCCGAATAGTTCCAGAGATGTAGAGGAAAGGATTGCAAAGATGATTCTCGACAGGAGCGAGAGTAACAGGGTAGTTGTTATGGGGGACTTTAACTTTCCAAATATTGACTGGAAATACTATAGTTCGAGTACTATAGATGGTGTAGCCATGCTGGCCACGCAAAATGGACACTGAGCCAAACTAAAATGGAAGACAGCAGGGAAAGCCTGTTTAGTGAGAACAGACAGCCTGCTCTCAACTAATTAGCATTTTGCAAGCAGCAAACCAGTTTTCTGGCCAGGTGCAGATCTCCAAGCCAAAGGTGTTAATGGCAAAGCGCTTAACATTCTGATGAGGCAGCCCAGATCCAGGCACACACAATGGCAACATTTCCATCTCAATGTAGCACTTAATTGGTGGAGCAGACAGGATGGCACCAGAGTAACGAATATCGAAACCACCCCCCAACATCGAGGGAAGCCCCGCATTGGAGGATTTCGAAGGTAGCCGTTTGGAAACGTTCCAATCGGTACCGAAAGGTAGAGCCCGCCTAGAAGGGGGCAAGGACATTAGAGAGGGGTATAAAAGCAAATTCCCCACAGAGCCCGGTCTGTTAAATCGTGCTCCGGCTCTGACTGACATCTTGCATCCTGACTCCAGCCGTTGAGCACCAGCCGCCGAAACCGTAAGTTCAACGCTCGCTACGCGATCCAAGCCCACTAGACTCCCAAGTACCGGAACGCTTGCTGAAGGCTGCAGTACAAGACCAGGACGAAGGCCTCGTTCTCTGACCTTGCCTGTTCCTGTTAGATAAGTATTCTGTTTGCTTAAGTTTAGTTATAGCTTAGTCTCTTAGTGTGTGCATGAGTATTTATTATAACTGTAAAATAAATATTGATCGTTTGAACCTTACTAATCGGTGTATCGTCTTTATTACTTTGAACTTGACCTTGGAATACTTGTGACGTTGCCTATACGGCAACTGGCGACTCCAGAGCTAAATAATTACATAGAACAGAGCCTAGTAGTGTTAAGCACACGTCGAACTCGGAGGCGTGTTAATACACTCCAATAAACGCGTTTTACAACCACAGTAAAACGTGCAACATTTAGTGGCGACTTCCTGACGGGACACGGTTGTAAGTGGAAACCCCACACCGTCCAGGACCCTGAAATTTGAATTGGAACTCCAAATTGCAGAGAAAGAAAGAGATCACAAGTATTCAAGGTGTTCAAAATAATAAGCGTAATTCGGAAGTGTGTTTAGTGCATGCGTACTAACAGGGCTGTAAGGTAAAACTGAAAGCATTTTGTTGCGACAAACTTTCGGCAGTTTTGTTAACGGAAAATAGCGTAAGCCGTACCCGTTTCTCGAAACACAACCCCAACAACCCCCTGTTCCAAATTATACAAAGAGAGTCAGAGGAAATGGCCATGCAGGCAATGGAACGTCTGATGGATCCAGCAAAGTTTGTGGTCGCAGCGACCAGCAGCAGTAGCAGAGTAGGCCAGTGTCCCACGTGGGAGCTGGAACTCCGCAAATATTTGCAGGGAAAGGGATGGCCCCTTTGGAAAGAGTTTTGTGCAAATGAGGAGACAGGTCCCGGGAGTATAGGTCATACTTGGTGGGAGAACCTCTCTCAAATACACAAAAAGAACCTAGGTAAAGCACGCAAGCCGATGGCGATTGTGTCCTGTTTGGCACAGTTGCGAGGCGCAGAGGAGGTCATCAGGACGCTCCGGACAGATTTAGAAGAGAGGAATAGGATGAGTAAGGTCGATGTCAGGGACATCGAGAAGGAGAATCTGGATCTCAAAGGGAAGTTGGCAGAGAAGGATAGAGAGGTGGATGATGCCAAAAGGGCTCATCAGTCTTGTCTAGCTCATCTGAGCAGTTCCCAGACCCAGTATGAGAAAGCCTATCAGGACGTGCAACGTGCCGTTCTGATAAGACAGGAATCAGAAAAGCAGGTGGAGGCATTGCAGAGGCAATGTTCTGATCTCAAAGCAGCTTTGAGAGCACTCCATGCTGCAACGACCGAACAAAGACAAAGCACAGTTGACCACGCGAAATGCAGGAAACAGATTGCGGAACTGCAATCTCTGCTTTCGGTGCAGAATGGCTTCCAAAGCACCTTTGGAGCACAGTTAGATGGAGAAAACGCCCCAGATTGGCAGGAATTAAGTGAGACAGCGCAGCGTTATGTTCAGGGAACATGTGCGCCCGCAGCTCAGCAGAAACGACAGGCACCCCAACCCCCCACAGCTCAGACCATAACCGCACCCATGAATCCCGTAACCACGCAGAGAAAAGCCGAATCAGAAGGCGCCCCAGACATAACCTACACCACCCCTTTAACAGTAACCCAGCTAAGGGACGCGTGTGAAAAGATCACTCCGTTCCTCCCCACCGCAGACCCCCACCAGTTTTTCGCTAAAGTAAAACAGCAGGCTACCATGTACGGCCTGGATGAGAGAGAGCAGGTTAAGCTCACCGTGCTGAGTTTAGACCAGAGTGTAGTAGCAGCCCTCCCCGACCCACAGAACGTGGCAGGAGGCAGCCTAGAGGAGATGCACACCGCCATTTTAGATGCCATAGGGTACAATAGAGGTGACCCCGTAGAAGGATTGAATAAGTGCAGGCAGAAAAGATCCGAACACCCCACAGCATTCGCAGGAAGGCTGTGGATTCATTTCAGCGCAGTTTTCGGACAGTTAGATAGAGCGCATTTAACCCGCGAAAACATGGTTAAGTGGACGCGCACAATTATCTCACACGCAACAGAAGCAGGACAGAGCGCTTGCAATAGCTATGACCCCTCAGAAGAGGCCCATAACAAAAAATGGGTCCTGAAAAGATTGTCCCGCGCTTGGGAGCAATCGCTTCAGGGAAAAGGAAAAGTTAGATCCCCAGAAGAGGCTCAGGCTGCTGCAGATATCCAAGCAGTCAGAGAGCACCAGAAGCCCGCATGGGTAAATGAAGGCAAGAGCAGCCCTCAGCAGAAAGGACAGGAATGCTATAACTGTGGACAGTTAGGGCATTGGGCAAAAGAGTGTAATGCACCCCAGCGATCTCAGAGAGGCCAGCAGACAGGCACTCTGAACCGCAGTAAGGCAAAACCCATCCACAATGTAGCAGTACAGTCAGGACCCACCAATGTGGACGAGACGAACTGACGGTGTTCGGGCTCCCCCACTTGGGTCTGTGACACACTATGGGACTCATCAGGGAGGCCCGTAGTCGCAGCAAAAGTCAAAGGGAAGCCCATAGAGTTACTGTGGGACACAGGAGGATCCCGCACCACCATTAACTCCACAACCACGGCACACGCAGACACGTGGCCGACCACCTCCACCATCACACTTAGCGGGTTCACCGGACACTCGCAGCAGGGACATATCACAGCACCCGTAGCGATCCAGCTAGGGAACATTTCCACAAGACACCCCGTAGTTTTAGTAAATCTTCCCCGGACAGCAGAACACATCCTGGGGATAGATTTTATGAACGCTCATAGCTTGTCGTTCGACCCAGTGAACCAGTGTGTCTGGCGAATGGCTAGAGCAGACAGAGCCCCAGCCACCCTCACAGTAGGAGACTACGCTAATCGGATTAGCGCAGTGGGAGAGTACTCATTCGACCTGACTACACTCCACACCGACAGACAAATTAAGGCCCTACTAAATAAACACAGGACAGCATTTGCAAGTCACCGTCATGACTGTGGCAGAATGACTGGACAAGTTCATGTTACCGGACAGGACCCCCGACCGCAAAAGCAATATAGATTTCCCCTCGAGGCAGAGGTGGAAATAGAAAAGGTTATAGGTAGCTTGTTGGACCAAGGTGTACTGAGAACGGTAGCCTCCACCAACAATGCCCCTATTTGGCCAGTGAGGAAGCCCGATGGATCATGGCGTCTGACCATCGATTATCGGGAACTCAACAAAGTAACCCCCGCAGTAGCCCCAACGGTAGCTACTAGTCCCGAGACCATGCTCAAGCAGGGTCTCAACGCCAAGTACTTCACGGTATTGGATATCAGTAACGGATTCTGGTCCATACCATTGGCAAAAGCGTGCCAATACAAATTCGCATTCACTTTTAAAGCTCAGCAGTACACGTGGACATGCCTCCCACAAGGATTCCACAATTCCCCCTCCATTTTCCACCGACAGCTGGCAAGTGGATTAGAGAAATTTTCCCGACCCGAATGTCTGGTACAGTATGTAGACGACCTACTACTGCAGACAGACACAAAGGCAGAGCACATTTCGCTTCTGGCCGAACTCCTGGAACTCTTAACTGAAATTGGCTGTAAAGTTAACCCGAAAAAGGCCCAAATATTGGAAAGTAAAGTGATGTATTTGGGATCAGTCATCACGCACGGCAAACGCGAGATCGAATTCAAAAGAATTGATTCGATTGTCAAATTGCCCCTTCCCCAAAATGTATCAGCCCTCCGGTCGTTTTTAGGACTGGTTGGCTATTGTCGGAACCACATCGACGGATTCGCGACAAAAGCCGCCCCACTTTCAGACCTCCTTAAGAAAGGAGCCCCCTGGGAATGGCTTCCGCAGCATACAGGCGCTGTGGAAGAGTTAAAACGAGCCCTTAGTGCAGCACCCGCGCTGCTAGTCCCCGACCAACTTTCCCCGTACGCAATCGAGGTAGCGAGCACCGATCTGACCCTCTCGGCCGTGTTGCTTCAGGAACGGCACGAGCAGCTAAGACCAGTGGCTTATGCCTCCCGACTGTTAGACCCGGTAGAACAAGGATTTTCAGCCTGTGAGAGGCACCTCCTTGCTGTCTTCTGGGCAGTACAGTATTTTTCATACATAACCGGACTAAACCCCATCACCATTCTAACCGAACATACACCCACACAGCTACTACTAGACGGTCGACTGAAGGACGGTTCAGTTAGCCAGATTAGGGCAGCTAGGTGGACCCTACTTTTACAAGGACGGGACATTACAGTAAAACGGACACGCACACACACATATTTAGCAGACAACCTCCAATACCCCGGACAGCCCCATGACTGTGAAATTGTAGCTCCCCTGCATAACACAGGACCCTTTTTAGCAAAAACACCCCCCAGGAAGATAGGGAACCCAAAACAAAGCCCCCAGCCCACAGACACGTGTGGACCCCTGAGGATTTATGTAGACGGTTCCTCCACAGTTTTATATGGTGAGCGTATCACAGGATGCGGCATCTATGTAGAGGACGCGCAGGGGCGCGCTCTCGAAGAGATAGCTCTTAAGTTACCAGGTCACTTAGGCGCGCAGGCAGCAGAGCTAGCGGCCATAGCGTATATAGTGGACCACCCCGATTCTTTCCCCAGCCCAGCAGACATATATTCAGACAGCTTATATGTCTGCAATAGCCTAACAGATTTTCTGCCCCTGTGGAGGACACGAGGTTTTGTCTCCGCAGACGGAAAACCCCTTCCATCAGCCCCCTTACTCCAGCATATCCTAGAGAAAGCGAAGGACAGGACCTTCGGCATTATAAAAGTTCGCAGCCACCATAGGTCATCACCCCCTGGGAATGTAAAAGCCGACGCATTGGCTAAGGCAGGTTCCAGGAGAGGACACTTATGGACCCCCCCAGCTAGCGCACCAGCTAGCACCCCTGTGAGCGCAGTACAAGTCTCACAAACAGAGGTTAAAGATCTCGTAGCAGCACAGAAACAGGACGGAGACCTCAGGGAGGTTTTCAAGGGAAACTTTGTGCCTGCGTACGAACACTTTAAACACACACTGACCACACATGAGGGTGTGATCATTAAGGACCAACTTTATGTGGTCCCGAAGCAGGACAGGAATCAGATGATTGCCTTGTTCCATGACGGACACGGGCATCAGGGAATTGATGCAACAACGAGGCACCTCAGGCAACTCTGTTGGTGGCCTAATCTCAGGACTGATGTCACACACTACATTGAGAATTGCCTGATTTGTGCTCAGAATAACCCGGAGCGGTATTCTAAGAAAGCACAACTTCGGCACACTCGCCCAGTTAACGGCCCTTGGACAAACCTCCAGATCGATTTTATAGGTCCATTGCCCCCTTGTAGGAATGGCTATAAATACGTTCTGGTGGTCATAGATACCTTTACAAAATGGGTAGAGGCATTTCCCTCACGAACAAACACAGCTAAGACAGCTGCAAAGATCCTGACCCACCACATCTTCACCAGATGGGGTTTACCCCGAAGTATCGATTCGGACCAGGGATCTCACTTTACAGGACGGGTCATGAAGAACGTCCTGACAATATTCGGTATCAAACAAAACTTCCACATTGCGTATCATCCACAGTCCAGCGGGATTGTGGAGCGCATGAATCGGACCCAAAAAACGACCCTCAGGAAAATGGTTCAAGAGAATAATTCCACATGGGATTCAGTGCTCCCCTTTGCACTTATGTTCATAAGGAACACTGTCTCCACATCTACAGGATACACACCACATACACTCATGACCGGACGCCCTATGAAAGGTACAGAATTCCTTTTAGGACTGGACATGACAAGCCCCGAAGTGACGGCCCTCACACATGAAAAGGCAGTTAAAGATCTAGTTGAGACTGTGAGGTCTGCACAGCTCGCAGCCGCAGTCCAGCTAGGGAAACGCCGACAGCAACGTACTGCCTGTTTCAATAAGACCGTCCACACCACAGAATTCCAGGTTGGGCAACAGGTAATGTTATCTGTTTATAACCCCAGCAGTTTTTTGGCTCCAAAATATTCCGGTCCCTACTCAATTTCGGACAAAATTAGCCCCTCCGTTTACAGGATAAAGTATCCTAATGGGAAGACCGCGTGGTTCCATATAAACCAGTTAAAGGCATATGGAACACAGGCCAACCATGCTCACCATGTCCTGCTGGATGCAGCAGAACACTTCACCCCGCCCACCAGAGACACTTTTCCACCATCCCCCTCACAGACCAGTTCATCCACGGACTCGCCCACGACTCCGCCCACTGACCACAACAGACCACGCCCCAACACGCCCACAAGCTGCCACAGCAGAGACAGCAGGACTGACACTGACTCTGAAGACAGCGACAGCACACAGCCATACAGCCCACACTGCACCAACTACGACCCCGACTCCAGTGACCCCATGGAAGTCACCTACCTCAAATATCCAGAACCACCACCCGACCCCGACTACCCCGACAACACACTCGACACTACACAATGGCACAGGGACAATTCCTACAGACTTGTCCGCAATGATGAAAGTGACCCCCGGTCACACAATTCCAAAGTTTCATGCCTGATCCACACAAGGGTGTGGGATCCGGGAGAGCAGGACGACACGGTGTCTGACTCCCGACACGGCAACCCCTTTGTGACCCTGTTCACAGAGGCAGAATCAAAGTGAGGTGTCCAGATGATGTAAGATAGGAATCGTTTGAGGGAAACGATGTCCTTTCTGATGGAACCTGCACGTATGTTTGTCTTCGTTTTATGTTTGTTTGTCTCAGGATTGTACATTGTTCAGCTGGAGGATGGACATCTTCTTTTCAGCTGAAAAGATTGTGACCACCTCACATACACGTTAGTTTGTCCGCAGATACTTTTGAGAACTTCGGTTTGATTGGAGATCTTTTCCAAAGTTGTAAGGCCACACGCCAAATAGCTTGTCCGCAGATATCTCTGAGAACTTCAGTGATGTCCTCAATTGGAGCATCTTGGCTCCCTTGGTTTTTTTAGGTGCCCCTCTATTCGGCGAAATAGAGGCTGCAAGTCATGGTCAATACATTCATACCCGTTTTTTTCTCCAGGTTACTCAGGCAGTGGACAAACGGCACTGAGGACCCGCCCTGTCTGAGAACCAACCCTTGGTCAGCCAAGCTCGGGTATGGCACAGCACGCCCTACCCGGGGATCCCATCCAACTCGTACCCGTCGCGGCCCATACGCAACTCATTCGGATGTTTGTTTCAAAGTTTGTTTTCATTTTACGTCAGGTAGCCCTTCGGCCACCATCCCACATGCTATTTACATAGGGGAACATTCGGATGGTAAATCAGCAAAGCCTGCGAGACGGCTCGCAGAAGGAAGGATTGTTAGGTGTATGCTGGTCTTTAAATTCGCTTTTTGAAAAAAAAAATGAGGGAGTCACAGGGTGTGACTTAGCCAGTCATTTTAAAGGGTCAATTGGGTTTTGAAAGACAGATGCACTAACAAGTAAAGGTCTTAAACTGTGTATTGACAGATACTGTGCTTGATCCCAAAGGTTTCAAAGGACGAGACAGAGGTCGAAGCCAGGATTGTCAATACCGGAGGAAGAAGGAAGAGAAAGAAGAAGAACAGCAAAATGATGGAAGCCCACTTATTACTGTTTAATGTCATATGTATATGTGTGGAAACAAGACACGTTTCCCCCACAACCCCCACCGTAAATGTTTCAATTACAGCAAACCCCCAGTGCTCAGCTCTGATCAGCGAGGTTCAGACCTGGTGTACTAAATTCATGACGTGGTACTCCATGTCCTATATAATCGAGATGTGGAGATGCCGGCGTTGGACTGGGGTGAGCACAGTGAGAAGTCTTACAACACCAGGTTAAAGTCCAACAGGTTTGTTTCAAACACGAGCTTTCGGAGCACGGCTCCTTCTTCAGGTGATTCACCTGAAGAAGGAGCCGTGCTCCGAAAGCTCGTGTTTGAAACAAACCTGTTGGACTTTAACCTGGTGTTGTAAGACTTCTCACTATATAATCGAATCACTGTTGGTGATCGCGATCCTCATCATACTAGTGCAGACCCTCAGGTTGAGGAAATGGAAGAGAAGAGCCTCTCGTTCCAACACCTCACCCATCTATAGAGTTCAATCCCCCATCTTCGGATTCCACCAAACCCCTCAACCCCTCACTGATTACAACACTCTGTAAATAAAAATTCAGCCATGTATTATATTGTTCCATACTCGACTGCCGAGTTGGGAAGTGTGTTGTTGTGGTGTGAATGGTTAAGATTTTAGAGTGATGAAATGTTAAGTTAAGGTTAAGGTTAATAGTGATAGGTAGAGGTTCCCAGTTGTAGTCATGCATGTCCCTTTGACACAGGGCCAAGTAGAGATGTTAGTTAAAAAATTTTTTTCTTCTTCCCATAGTTTAAGATAGAGTAGAACAGGAACTGGCAAGAGGTCAGAACACAAGGAAGGCAAAGTACATAGGTGATCCTTCACAATAGTATGATTGTGAGGATCACAAGGAGGGAATGTAGCCATGCTGGCCACGCAAAATGGACACTGAGCCAAACTAAAATGGAAGACAGCAGGGAAAGCCTGTTTAGTGAGAACAGACAGCCTGCTCTCAACTAATTAGCATTTTGCAAGCAGCAAACCAGTTTTCTGGCCAGGTGCAGATCTCCAAGCCAAAGGTGTTAATGGCAAAGCGCTTAACATTCTGATGAGGCAGCCCAGATCCAGGCACACACAATGGCAACATTTCCATCTCAATGTAGCACTTAATTGGTGGAGCAGACAGGATGGCACCAGAGTAACGAATATCGAAACCACCCCCCAACATCGAGGGAAGCCCCGCATTGGAGGATTTCGAAGGTAGCCGTTTGGAAACGTTCCAATCGGTACCGAAAGGTAGAGCCCGCCTAGAAGGGGGCAAGGACATTAGAGAGGGGTATAAAAGCAAATTCCCCACAGAGCCCGGTCTGTTAAACTCGTGCTCCGGCTCTGACTGACATCTTGCATCCTGACTCCAGCCGTTGAGCACCAGCCGCCGAAACCGTAAGTTCAACGCTCGCTACGCGATCCAAGCCCACTAGACTCCCAAGTACCGGAACGCTTGCTGAAGGCTGCAGTACAAGACCAGGACGAAGGCCTCGTTCTCTGACCTTGCCTGTTCCTGTTAGATAAGTATTCTGTTTGCTTAAGTTTAGTTATAGCTTAGTCTCTTAGTGTGTGCATGAGTATTTATTATAACTGTATAATAAATATTGATCGTTTGAACCTTACTAATCGGTGTATCGTCTTTATTACTTTGAACTTGACCTTGGAATACTTGTGACGTTGCCTATACGGCAACTGGCAACTCCAGAGCTAAATAATTACATAGAACAGAGCCTAGTAGTGTTAAGCACACGTCGAACTCGGAGGCGTGTTAATACACTCCAATAAACGCGTTTTACAACCACAGTAAAACGTGCAACAATGGGTCAGTTTTTGTGCAGTGTGTGCAGGAGGGTTTTCTGACACAGTATGTAGACAGGCAAACAAGGGGCGAGGCCACATTGGATTTGGTACTGGGTAATGATCCCGGCCAGGTGTTAGATTTAGATGTAGGTGAGCACTTTGGTGATAGTGATCACAACTCGGTTATGTTTACTTTAGCAATGGGCAGGGATAGGTATATACCGCAAGGCAAGAATTATAGCTGGGGGAAAGGCAATTATGATGCTATTCGGCAAGATTTAGGATGTATAGGATGGGGAAGGAAACTGCAGGGGATGGGTACAATCGAAATGTGGAGCTTTTTCAAGGAACAGCTACTGCGTGTCCTTGATAAGTATGTACCTGTCAGGCAGGGAGGAGGTTGTCGAGCAAGGGAACCGTGGTTTACTAAAGAAGTTGAAGCACTTGTCAAGAGGAAGAAGAAGGCTTATGTTAGGATGAGACATGAAGGCTCAGTTAGGGCACTTGAGAGTTACAAGTTAGCCAGGAAGGACCTAAAGGGAGAGTTACGAAGAGCGAGGAGAGGACACGAAAAGTCGTTGGCGGATAGGATCAAGGAAAACCCTAAGGCTTTCTATAGGTATATCAGGAACAAAAGAATGACTAGAGTAAGATTAGGGCCAATAAAGGATAGTAGTGGAAAGTTGTGTGTGGAATCAGAGGAGATAGGGGAAGCGTTAAATGGATATTTTCCGTCAGTGTTTACACTGGAGAAAGACAATGTTGTCGAGGAGAACACTCAGGTTCAGTCGACCAGGCTAGATGGAATTGAGGTTCAAAAGGAGGAGGTGTTAGCAATTTTGGAAAATGTCAAAATAGATAAGTCCCCTGGGCCAGATGGGATTTATCCTAGGATTCTCTGGGAAGCCAGGGAGGAGATTGCAGAGCCTTTGTCCTTGATCTTTATGTCGTCTTTGTCGACAGGAATAGTGCCGGAAGACTGGAGGATAGCAAATGTTGTCCCCTTGTTCAAGAAGGGGAGTAGGGACAACCCTGGTAATTATAGACCTGTGAGCCTTACTTCGGTTGTGGGTAAAATGTTGGAAAAGGTTATAAGAGATAGAGTTTATAATCAACTTGAAAAGAACAAGTTGATTAGCGATAGTCAACACGGTTTTGTGAAGGGTAGGTCATGCCTCACAAACCTTATTGAGTTTTTTGAGAAGGTGACCAAACAGGTGGATCAGGGTAAAGCGGTTGATGTGGTGTATATGGATTTCAGTAAGGCGTTTGATAAGGTTTCCCACGGTAGGCTATTGCAGAAAATAAGGAAGTATGGGATTGAAGGTGATTTAGCGGTTTGGATCAGTAATTGGCTAGCTGAAAGAAGACAGAGGGTGGTGGTTGATGGCAAATGTTCATCCTGGAGTTCAGTTTCTAGTGGTGTACCGCAAGGATCTGTTTTGGGGCCACTGCTGTTTGTCATTTTTATAAATGACCTGGAAGAGGGTGTAGAAGGATGGGTTAGTAAATTTGCAGATGACACGAAGGTCGGTGGAGTTGTGGATAGTGCTGAAGGATGTTATAGGATACAGAGGGACATAGATAAGCTGCAGAGCTGGGCTGAGAGATGGCAGATGGAGTTTAATGCGGAAAAGTGTGAGGTGGTTCACTTTGGAAGGAGTAACAGGAATGCAGAGTACTGGGCTAATGGCAAGATTCTTGGTAGTGTAGATGAACAGAGAGATCTCGGCATCCAGGTACATAAATCCCTGAAAGTTGCCACCCAGGTTAACAGGGTTGTTAAGAAGGCATACGGTGTGCTAGCCTTTATCAGCAGGGGGATTGCGTTTCGGAGCCACAAGGTCATGCTGCAGCTGTACATAACTCTGGTGCGGCCGCACCTGGAGTACTGTGTGCAGTTCTGGTCACCACATTATAGGAAGGATGTGGAAGCTTTGGAAAGGGTTCAGAGGAGATTTACTAGGATGTTGCCTGGTATGGAGGGAAGGTCTTACGAGGAAAGGCTCAGGGACTTGAGGTTGTTTTCGTTAGAGAGGAGAAGGCTGAGAGGTGACTTAATAGAGACATATAAGATAGTCAGAGGGTTAGATAGGGTGGACAGTGAGAGTCTTTTTCCTCGGATGGTGATGACCAACACGAGGGGACATAGCTTTAAATTGAGGGGTGATAGATATAGGACAGATGTCAGAGGCAGTTTCTTTACTCAGAGAGTAGTAGGGGTGTGGAACGCCCTGCTTGCAACAGTAGTAGACTCGCCAACTTTAAGGGCATTTAAGTGGTCACTGGATAGACATATGGATGAAAATGGAATAGTGTAGGTCAGATAGGCTTCAGATGGTTTCACAGGTCGGCGCAACATCGAGGGCCGAAGGGCCCGTACTGCGCTGTAGTGTTCTATGTTCTATGTTGTTCCACCACCCCCCTGTTCTCCCAATCACATTTTTAGTATTCCACTTTTTAAAAAAAATTTAGAGTACCCAATTCTTTTTTCCAATTAAGGGGCAATTTAGCGTGGTCAATCCACCTAGCCTGCACATCTTTGGGTTGTGAGGGCAAAACCCATGCAGACACGGGGAGAATGTGCAAACTCCACACGGACAGAGACCCAGAGTCGAGATCGAGCCTGGGACCTTGGCGCCATGAGGCAGCAGTGCTACTCACTGCGCCACCGTGCAGCCCTGGTATTCCACTTTTTAAGGCGGCCAGATCAACCCGTTGATCAACGTGGCATTGGGTAATGATGAGCTACAATGGACCGACAAGATTGACAGCAGAGGATCAAAAGGATCTGTAGTTTAATCCGGAGAAGTGTGAGGTAATATACTTTGGAAGGTCCAATGCATGTAGGAATTACACAATAAATGGCAGAACTCAGGCAAGTATTGACAGGCAAAGAGATCTGGGCATGCAAGTCCACCGATCACTGAAAGTGACAATGCATGTAGATAAGGTGGTCAAGAAGGCATACGGCATGCTGGCCTTCATCGGTCGGGGCATTGAATATAAAAATTGGCAAGTCATGTTTCAGCTGTACTTGGTCAAATGCTCAGTTAGGCCTCATTTGGAATATTGTGTACAATTCTGGTCGCCACCACCACCAGAAGGATGTGGATGCTTTGGAGAGGGTACAGAAGCACTTGCCTAGGATGTTGCCTGGTATGGAGGGCATTAGCAATGAGGAGAAGTTAGATTAACTCGGTCTGTTCTCAGTGGAACGATGGAAGTTGAGAGGCGACCTGAGTGAGGTCTACAAGATTATGAGTGGCAGGGACAGAGTGGATAGTCAGATGGTCTTTCCTAGGGTAGGAGAGTCAGGTATTAGGGGACATAGGTTTAAAGTGTGTGGGGAAAAGTTTGAACTGATGTGCGAGGCAAGTGTTTTACACAGAGGGTGGTAAATGTAATGCACTGCCTAGGGTGGGAGCAGGTACGATAGCAGCATTTAAGGGGCACCTGGACCACAATATGAATAGGGTGGGAATGGAAAGATGTGGGGCACGATTCTCCGCACTCACGACGGGGCGGAGAATAGCGGGCGGCGCAAATTTTTACGGCGACGCTGGTCCGACGCCCTCCCGCTATTCTCACCCCCCCATGCCCGCCCCCCGACACGAATCGCTGCTCGCCGTTTTTTTACGGCGAGCAGCGATTCTCCCCTGGCCAATGGGCCGATTTCCAAGGCCGTTTTCACGATTTTTAATACACCTACTATACCAGTTCGTGAAAACGGCCGCTAAGTGCCGTTCTGCACAACCATGCCACCGATTGGCACGGCCGCACCACGGCCGTGCCAAGGGTGGCATGGGCCCGCGATCGGTGCCCACCGATCGCGGTGTAGCCACCTAAGATGGACACTGGGCTAACAAAATGGAGAACTGCTAAGACTGCAGGGAGAAAGCAGTTTAGCCAAGACAAGCAGTCTGCAAAGACTAATTAGCATTCTGCACGTAGCAAAACTAGTTTCTGGCCAGGTGGAAGATCTCAACCAAAGGTGTAAATAGCAAAACGCTTTGCATAGTAATGAGGCAATCCAGATCTGGGCACACACAATAGCAACATTTGGTTTTGAATGGATACTTTGAGTGGACGCCCAGACAAAACGGCACCAGAAGTATCCATCACAAAAGACCCTAGAGA
Source organism: Scyliorhinus canicula (assembly GCF_902713615.1). NCBI lineage: Eukaryota > Metazoa > Chordata > Chondrichthyes > Carcharhiniformes > Scyliorhinidae > Scyliorhinus > Scyliorhinus canicula. The sequence continues at coordinate 86,531,862 of NC_052154.1, read as the reverse complement.
CCGCCCCACCCATCGAGAAGAGACCCTCAGATTGGGGGATTTGTGAGACATCGATTGGGAAATGATCCAATCGATGCATGGCAGGTAAAGCCCGCCCCGAAAAGGCACGGACATTGGGGGCCCCTATAAAGATAGACCCCCGCACATGGTCCTGTCTGTTCTTGCTCCGGCTTGCTGTTGTGCTCCGGCTCCGTTGCTGTTTTGTTGCTCCGGCTTGCTGTTTCGACTTCGACTCCAGTCTCCAGATCCTGTCTTCCATCACCAGCCGTTGAGCACCAGCCATCGTTCAGTAAGTCCCAAAACGACGCTCGCTACGTGAACTTATACAGTATTCGACTAAAACGAACAGAAAGTGCAGCCCAGAAAGGAACAAAGGCCTTGTCCCCTGACCTTGCTGGTTCCCACTTAGATAAGTATTTAGTCGTTTAATAGTAGAAATAGGTATTAGTCTTTGGCGTGTGCATGCGTATTTATTATATTTGTATAATAAATATTGATCGTTGGAACTTACTAATCGGTGTATAGTTTTATTACTTTGAACCTGACCTTGAGATACTTGTGAGGTGTCTATATATGGCACCTGGCGACTCCCGAGCTGAAATTACACATACAGAGCTATAGCAGTGTTAAGCACACGGCCTTTAAACGGAGGCGTGTTAATACACTCCAATAAACGCGTATTACACTCAAGTAAAACGTGCAACAGCGGGCAGCGGGTCTGATTCCCGCGCACTCTTTCTCCCTCCGCCGCCCCGCAGGATAAGTCCGCGGGGCGGCTGAGGGGCATTACGGACCGCGCATGCGCGGGTCTGACGCATATGCGCGGATGACATCATCCGCGCATGCGCGGGTTGGAGTCGTCCAATCCACGCATGTGCGGCTGACGTCATCATATGCGTCAGCCGTCGCTAACTTTGGCGTGCGGGCTTAGCAAAATTCGTTAAGCCCGCGATACCGGAGTTCTCGGGGCCGCGATGCTAGCCCCAACCGGGGAGCAGAATCGGGTCCCGGGAGGGGGCGCGGAGGCTGCCGTGAAACACGGCCGGTTTCGTGGCAGCCTTCACGACTCTCCGCCTTTGCGGAGAATCGCGCCCGTGGACTCCGTAAGTGCGTACGGTTTTAATTTAGGCAGGTACCGTGGTCGGCGCAGGCTTGGAGGGCCTAAGGGCCTGTACCTGTGCTGCATTTGTTCTTTGTTCTTTGACCCTAGAAAGATAGGAACATAGGAAATTGAAGTTGGCAAAGGCCATTTAGAACCTTGAACCTGCTCTGCCATTTAACTAGATCATAACTGATTGCCTATCTCCAAGGCACCAATCCCGTATCCATTGATATCTTGAATATATATAAATCTATTGATCTGTCTTGAATTAACTCCATACCTGAGCCTGCACAGACCTCTGGGATACTGTCAATTCGAATTGTTGGGGGGCTCAGACCTCACTCTACTTTTTCTTTTACATATAGCATCATGGCTAATTTATTAAAACATTTGAAAGTCTGGAACAAGGTTTAAAATGACTGAAATATGGCTGGCCATGACTCAAACAAAAGGAACTTTCCTGCATTCAGGAAAGTTGAAATCTCATTATTTCTAACAAAATGCTAATGGCCCTGCGACTGTAGACACCAAATTCCAAGAGATTGTGCAGAGGTCATTCACATTGCTTTAATGGAAATGGAGGTGACCAGGTTGCAAGGACAAAAGAATCTGAAAACTCTGGGAATCCATAATGATTAAAACATCACCAATCACCAGATGAAGGAACATACATCCTTTGTCCAAGTCAAAGAGGTGAAGTGAGAATCATATAACATGACGGCCCAGCTGGGAAAATCGATGACCCTGCCTTGTGGAACCTGCCAAGCCCAGGTTGTCATTTTCTATCCAGCAGGCAGCAGCTCAGAAAAAGGGCTCTTTTTAAGTTTGAATACCTGGCTCCCCAACTATACTGTTTCTACTGGAACTTCTGAACTTCTATACCATTGACCACAAGGCTAATTTGCCTCTGTGTGGAAGTCAAGTCTACTAGAAAAGTGAATTACCGGCATCAATTTACAACCTGTTAACTCTGTGAAAGAATTTGTCTTTAATCTGGACTTAAATGTTTTTCTATCTGTGGTCTTTGCTCTGTATTTCTTTCTTTTCTCTATCCCACCTTTATTGTATAAATGAATAGGAAGCCATGTTGCTACCCTCCTCTTGCATTTGAGTGTGTGAAAATAAACTAACCCTGTTAGTTTATCCTACCTCGAGTTTGCTGTGGGATTATTAATAGAAATTGGAGCACACCAAATCCGAGAGGTTGGGAAATATGCCACCGCTTATGAAGGGGGAAATCAAAAATCAAAAACACCTTTCTGTTTACTGACAGTTAATGAGAGGAGAAATCAGGGCTATAAAAATTAAACCCCCTTCTGTCTGTAACAGAATCACATGTTGATGCTATAATGCAGTTTAAGAATTTGCCACGAACGGAACTTTTATGCCCAGATTTATGGATCATCGCAATGCTTGAGGTCAGCACTGCACTAAAACATACAGAAGGCCGCATTGAATGCATTATGACAGCTAGAGAGCTAAAACTACTCTGTCTGGACAGATTTGACTCAATTGAAGATATCATGGAGATGGTTCAGATGAGATTGCAAAATATGCAGAGACAGCTTACAGAACTCAGGCTGCCAACACAAACTTCACTTGTAAATTGGAAAGCCGAATGCTGATGATAGCCAGATATAGGAACGTTACCACTGTGTGATAGAACAAAAGCATAGGAAACCAGCCTGCTGATCCTCAAACAAATTTAAATAGTAGACGGGCAAAATGCTCAGTGTAATGGCCAAACTGGAGAGAAATATAGTGTTGCTGCTTGTTCAATTTGGCTGAGATCAAAACAGAAACAGAAAATTGGAACAGCAAAGTCCAGTCCTGAAAAGATGAGTCTAACAGGCAGGTAGGTATCCTGCTTAATCATTATCCTTCTACATTTTCAACTGTCAAGAGATGTACTTCATTCTAAAGAAGTGAAGATGAAGGCATCATATTACAAGCAAGCAGGACCAGAATTGGCTCAATTGAGAGTAGGACAGATAGTCAAATTTCTCAATCACTCGTCACGAACTTGCCACGCTACAGAAGTTACTAGGCAGTGTGATAAACCCAGATTTTCCGAGGTCAAGACACCCAGTGGTGTCCTTCCTAGATGGAACCAAAGTCAACTCAGAGGCCGGAATTCTCTGTCTGTTGGGATCATCTGTTCCTGCCAGCCGCTCATCCCGCCTTAGGGTTTCCCAACACCGTGAGGTGGCTTCAATGGGGAATCCCATTGACAAGCAGTGGGAGGAGAAAATCACACCGACAGCAAACGGCGCATGGCCGAGAAACTCATGGCCGGAGGAACGGAGAATCCCGCCCAATGTTACCGCATCTGACACTGCTGGCCCGTCATGGACTAGATTCGTCGGGTAGGACATGGATGGCAAGTGTACATATTAAGAACAAATTGACAGACGTTCTGAACTGTTAATGAATCAAAAGAGTTGTGAAAGTGATCACGTGAGCAGAGGTTTATGAATGTAGGGCCTCCTCTACACTTTTGGGATTCTTAGATTTGTGAATTAGGATTTTATCTTATTCCTATATAATAAGGCTGAATTATAACCTCACTGTAGGTTGTATGTATATATTCTGACTAATGGCAAAAGTTTTTAGCTTTGGAAAACAAAGGTTTGTTCTGGGATCACTTTCGAGGCTGTGTGATGAGATTTTTTTCTTTATACATTATGCACGTTGCTGACGAGGCCAGCTATTAGCGCCTATCCTAATTTCCCCATAGAAGGTGGTGGTGAGTTGCCTTCTTGATCCTCTGCAGTCCATGTGTAGGTACAACCACAGTGCTGTTAGGGAGGGAGTACCAGGGTTTTTGACCCAGCGACAGTGAAGAAACGGTGACATATTACCAAGTCAGGGTGGTGAGTGACTTGTGTCATGATAATTGATGATTGGGGTAGTATACACAAGTACTAGATACAATACAGTACATTCCGTACGACATGGGGGTCATCAGACCTGGGAGTCAAGGGTCAGATAGCACTTGTTAGTGAAGGTTGTAACAAGGCTGCTGAAGACTTGCAGTTGTGTGTTCATGTTGAGAAAGTGTGTTAGTAATGAAGTTAGTTTTACAACAATGGTGTCGGTCAACCTGCATTATAAGAACAAGACCTGGTTTTGGAAATGAGCTAAAGACAACAATGGAGGATCTGAAACCACCAACAGAGCTCAGCTTGGAGGGCAAGCTCACAGAAAACTGGAGGCAATTCCAGCAGCACTTCAACTTGTACCTCACAGCAACTGACAGTGATAAGAAAGACCCCCCAGATGCAGTCTTCCATCTTTCTTCTCCAAGCATGGGAAGTGATGAGGAACAAAATAACTTTAAAGAAATAATGGAAACATTTGAAGCTTACTGCAGCCCTGCGAAAAACACCACGTACGAAAGATGCAAATTGTTTACGTGCATGCATCGCAGTGAAAACATTAGTTAGTACGTCATGAGCTGAGAAAACGAGCTGAACCGTGTGAATTTGGAAAGCTTTGGGATTGGACCAAGATTTGTGAACTGGGAAAGCTATTATATAAGGAGCTGAAGGCGAGTTTCCGCACAAACAATATCAGCTCGAGATACTTTTCTCTCCACCGTGGGACGAGGCAGGGATGTCCTATGTCCCCCCTGCTGTTTGCACTTGCGATTGAGCCATTGGCCATCGCATTAAGAGGTTCGGGAGCATGGAAAGGAATAGTGCGGGGGGGGGGGGGGATAGAGCATAGGGTGTCCTTACATGCCGACGACTTGCTGCTGTATATGTCGGAACCGAGTGCGACGATAGGAGGAATATTGGAGCTACTGCGAGTATTTGGGTCTTTCTTGTAATGGACAATTTTAATACTTAATATTGAATAACTGCTTAATAGTGTGATTAACTAAAGCTGCAGGTGTTTGTGCGTGTGTGTGTGTGTGCAAGGTTCGAGAGAGAGAGAGAAAAACTGATATCCCAGCTGTCTGAAGGTCGAGATAGTAAAGTTAGGAGAAAAACAACTCCTTATTCATATCTGATTGTTTCTGAGTTTTCCTTTTTCCCACCTCAGTTCTTGGCGACAAAGGATGGGATCCCGTGCTTGAGACAGACTCTGGGAGATTCCGGGGAGGCATTAGTGCTGATGCCTTGAGGACTTTTCACCTCATCTCAAACGCCTCAATTGGCAATCAGCGTGAGAAGACCAGGAATTACTGTGTCACCTCAGCACCGGGATCTGGACTGAAATCTGTGGTAAGGAATTGCTCTATTATTAATTATAGACAGTGGTGAACAGTCTCACAGTGATGGGTGGATTTAGATTTGGATCTATCAAACAGGTTGGACCTGTAAAAATACCTAAACGATAGGTATTGGTTTTCTGGTTTAGGAAAACCAAGCCACCTAAGCGGACGCGCTTACGTGCGGGAGCCTCCGGAGGAAAATCAAGACACAAGGGATAAGGTCGCTGTGAGTCTGGGTCACAGTAAGAGACCGGTCATGGGTAATAGCAATGGGAAAAAACAAACAAATGCTGCATGTTTAAATAGCCCTAATATACAATACATGGTTACTAATTATGGACAAGACTCGGTGAGTCAAGTTAAAATGTGGGTGAAGGAGTGTGGTTTTCCTGAAGTAGGAAGTTTTAGTTTAAGACAATTGGAATTATTAAAAACTCAGTTAGAACAGAGGGCAAAAGAAAGTGGAAAGAAAAGCGAAAGGAAAAGAGAAACAATAAATTGGGCGGCTTACGGTATGTGGAAAACAGAGGCAGAAATAAGAAATAGACGATCACAGGCGAAACCCAAAGAAACTGCAAATAAAACCAACTCTCTTCGGTGTGTTAAGTCTATTTCAGGTCACCCCATTCCGGATGATCCCGACCTAGATGGCTGCCTCCCGCGCCCAACGGCTCCTCCACAAGTGGCCCCCACGAACCCAGGCCAACAGTCGCGACCGAGCCTGCCACCAAATAGTGAATCCCCTCGGGGAACGCCTGAGACTTCCATGGGAACTCTACCATCAGGAGCTGACCGTCACCCCCTTTACCCAGATATCAGTACCATGACTACATCTGACTCCCCAGTAGCTCACCATACCCGGAGTAGGACGTCGTGCAGACCTAAATCTGCCCTTCCAGATGCACCAGAACCGTTTAATTATCACAAAGGCAGCGAAGAAAGGGAAGGAGACAGTAAATTTCTTGGCAGTGTCCTCAATGCTCCAATGATAGAGGTGGCGGGCCCGGAAGGACAACCGATACTTGTCCACAGACCATGGACAATGAAAGACATTGAATGTGCCTATGAACAACTCCCGGATCCCAGAGAAGCGGGAGGCCAGAAATTTGCAGGCGAGGTACGCAAGTTCTGCCTCGAGTTTCGCCCCACGTCTCATGAGATGCGGCGATTATTGGGGAAGAAATTGGGCGCAGACATCTCCAAGATCCGATACAATTGGCCAGATGATAATGTACGAGCTCGCCAAGTTCAACCAGACCATGCAGATAATGTGCCTTATAACGCCTTTGTTACAGGTCTGGTGGACACCTGTCAAACTGCCTTTCCGGTAAGAATGGACATGACAAAAATTGCCATGTGTAAGCAGCATGACGGTGAAACTGTGTCCCAGTACCTGACCCGGCTCACAGAAGTCCATAACGCTCATAGTGGACTTACACCACCAGCTGACATGAATATAGCTGAAGTGACTCCGTATGAGGCACATCTGCGGAACAGTTTTATGAATGGATTAAGTGAGGACATCGCTAAGAAGGTGAAAAATACTTGTATTACATGGGACACAGGGAAACTCAACTTAATCGAACAACACGCCATACACGCTGAAAAGCTACTGACACAAGAAAAGGCGAAGCGGAACAAAAGGAGGGAGGATCAGAGTCACCAAGCACAGCTAACTATGATGCAGATGGTGACACAGGTTGCAGAAGGTCAGCAACGAGGAAGAGGTAGAGGACGGACAAGAGGAAGAGGCAGGGGAGGTCGAGGGTGAGGACGCGGTAAGACGGATGGGTGTTACACGTGCGGAAGCAAGGAAGCAAGAGACTGCCCAACAAAGAGACAAGAAGGGCCAAGAGGCGATGATGACAATGGTAATTGACAAAGGGGAGGAGAGGACGATGGAGGTATGCCTGAAGGAGAGGGTGAGTCCAAAACCTTGATGTTTTGCAATGAAGAACCGCTTAAGCTAACCTCTTGTACTAACGTTCTTGAAAACTTTACACATACTATAGAGAGTGTGATGCACAAATCCAAGGAGTTAAATTTGACGCCAGACCTCTGATATGTATTTATGAATGGAGATTGACTCCAGCGGCAGTGAGTTCAGTAAACCGAATACTCATGGGAGAAGCACGCAAACGCGTTAACCCTATTAACACTGACTTTATGTCCGAGGAGAATCTGCACTGCACCGCACACATTCACTTGGGGGGACCAGATAATCGATATGAGAATGAATCGCTCGGGAAGTTGCAAAAGTCTGAGGTGCTGCTGATACGGGAGTTATATTGGGATGAGCATAGGTGCGCTGCCAGTATAGACCTGTCTAGAATACGTTTGAGATCGGGAGTACCACACCCCTTTACAATAGAAGGGTCACACCCCCATGTATCGTTAGCGAAAGGGCGCAATAGACAATGGAAAGATTTGGGACCATGGGTCCTTAAAAATCTCAAAGTCAATGATTGGACACTGCTTTCAGACACAACTGTGTGGTTCAGTACGAGTATGCGAGGTTATAAAAAGAATCTTAACTGGCTATCTCAGGCAGAGAGAGTGGTGGAAATAGTCCCCGCCTCGGACCAGAGCCATAGGGGAACAACCTGGAGTTTTGTACAATTTACTGCCGATGACCCGCGACTGCAGACAGTTCCGGGGAAACTTTGGGCAAAGGGAAAACATGATGTGGGTCTAATATGCGATTGTGAGCCCGTAAAGATTACACCAAAGTCTGAGTATAGACCATGCAGAACACAGTATCCGCTAAAACCCGAAGCGGTAGAAGGGATCACCTCCGTATTCAATTCACTATTGAAAGCGGGAGTTATAGTATCCTGCGAAAGCTCACCAGTGCGTACACCGATTTTCCCTGTAAAAAAGGCGACTCTCTCGGGAGAACCCGAGGGATGGAGGTTTGTACAGGACTTGCAAGCAGTGAATGATGCTGTTATGGCCAGAGCCCCTAATGTTCCAAATCCATATAACTTTGTTGGTACCACATGCAGTCTCACTACTTCTCCGAGAGCAAAAAACAGCTCATATGTCTACGGCAAGGTGGTTAAGATATAACACGGTCCTGCTGGAAATGCCAAACATTACAGTGAAAACGTGTACCATACTTAACCCCGCCACTCATCTTCCCACCGCAGGTGATGGGGAACCACATGACTGTGTTGCTCTAACTAATTAAGTTTGTAGTCTGCGACCTGACTTGCAGGATACCCCCTACAAAATCCCGACATGGAATTGTTTGTGGATGGGTCTGCGTTCAGAGATCGAGAAGCGGGCCAGAACTGTGTGGGGTATGCCATAGTTACATCACACAACATACTAAAAGCAGAGCCGCTTCCTAGACACCTTTCCGCACAAGCTGCGGAACTGATAGCCCTTACAGAAGCATGTAAACTTGCAGAAGGCAAGTCCGTTACTATCTACACAGACAGGAGATATGCCTTTGGGGTGACTCATGATTTCGGAACCTTGTGGAAACATAGGGGATTCTTAACATCAACAGGCAAACCAATCACGCACCATGGGCTGATTTCTGATCTCTTGGACGCAGCCCTCTTACCTAAGTGTATTGCAGTCTGTAAGTGTGACGCACATACAGGGAAAACCGATCCAGTCTCACAGGGAAATGCAAGGGCGGATGCGGCAGCGAAAGCAGCAGCGCGAAAACCTATCAGTGATAACATAAACATGCCAATGCTAACAGTTCCTATCCCAACAGCGGACATACAAGACCTGCAAACACAAGCCTCACGGGAAGAAAAGAAAGAATGGTCAAAGGCAGGGGGTAAGGTAAAAGAAGGCGTATGGCATGGCCCCAATGATAAGCCATGTCTACCGAGAGCGCTATTTCCTCATTATGCTAAGTTGACACACGGCACGGACCATGTGTCAAAAGGAGGGATGTTCAAGAGTATCGCTGCACATTGGTACACCAGAGGCTTTACTAGTTACTCCCAGAAATTGTGTGAGCGATGTGTTATTTGTGCTACTAATACTGTGGGGAGAGGAATTAAGATAAGCCGAGGGGCGCACCCAGAACCACTGAGACCCTTCGAGCATATTCAAATGGACTTTATTGAGCTAACCCCAAGTGAAGGGAAGAAATACTGCCTAGTAATGGTTGACATATTCTATAAGTGGGTAGAGGTATTCCCTACAGCCAAACAAGATGCTAGTGCAGTAACCAATGCCCTGTTAACTGAAATTATTCCATGATGGGGCATCCTAGAGAAAATCAGCACTGATAATGGCACACCATTTGTAAACCAGGCTCTTAAGCAGGTAGGAGAATACCTAGCCATTGATCTAAGGCAACACTGTGCATACCATCCAGCGAGTGTAGGAGCGGTAGAAAGGGAAAATGCCACTCTGAAAAATAAGCTAGCAAATTGTTGCGATGAAATGGGAATACCATGGACGAAAGCCCTGCCCGTAATACTAATGTACATGAGGACTAGGGTCAGAGGTAGAGCCAATTTAAGTCCATTTGAAATATTATTCGGCAGACCACCCAATACTGGAATTGAGCCAAAACCCGTCACGAGGACCCTGACTAGCCATTGTAAGGATGAAATGTTACGTTACTGTACAAACCTCTGCGATTGTATCTCAGGTGCAAGCTCAAGTGAAGGAAGCCCTGCCACAACCGGCTGAGGGGAAGTTGCATGACCTGCAGCCAGGCGACTGGGTAATGGTGAAAGACTTCAGGAGGAAGAGCTGGAGAGCTAGACGGTGGCTGGGACCATTCCAGGTGCTCCTAGTGACGCAGACAGCGATAAAGGTAGCAGAAAGAGCAAAGTGGATTCACGCTAGTCGTTGTAAGCGGGTGCCGGAGCCCCAGCTCACACCGGACAAGTCAACATGAAAGGGGTAATGTCGCTTATCATGATGCTTATGCTGGAACTGGTAATGGGAAAAGCATATTGGGCTGGAGAGGTTACAGTGACATTAACCAGAGGAGAGACAGGCACATTTATGTGTGACCCGTGGCCCTATGACTCTAAATACTTGCGAGATGATAAGTACTTATGCCGAGACCCCTGTGGCCCATACAACTGGAACCTGGTGGTGGTGACCACGGTGAAAGGACTCCCCAAAACTGGACCATGCATCTGCCAATGCCTACAGAAAGCAGCTATAGCAAACCTGTCCCGCAGTTACCGGATGTTGAAACTATCTGACCCAACAGCAGCAAGGGAACAAGTTGACTTAGAGGAGGCAGACCAGTGGATACCTCCATTCGAGAATGAACTGTCAATAGACTAATCTTCTGTATCATATAGCTATAATGACAACCTGTTTCCCATTTTATGTACCAAAGATTAATGATGGTATTATTGAAAAATCTACAGGAGTACGATAATACCTGATATATGTTCTTTGAGCAAACCTTTGTTTAACAATAAGGGAATGTAGATACTGCTTAGGTGACTGGCTGCGATTAAAATTTTGATAGTTGTTGTCATTAGGATGACAAAAAGGAGGGATTGTAATGGACAATTTTAATACTTAATATTGAATAACTGCTTAATAGTGTGATTAACTAAAGCTGCAGGCGTTTGTGTGTGTGTGTGTGTGTGCAAGGTTAGAGAGAGAGAGAAAAACTGATATCCCAGCTGTCTGAAGGTCGAGATAGTAAAGTTAGGAGAAAAACAACTCCTTATATGGAATGGAGATTTACTTGTATCTTTTGAATGTATAAAGACTGATGGTTGAGGCGCTCGGCGCGCTTTCCTCTCTCTCCTGTAGAGAGAGGAGGGTGTCCTCTGCAGAGTTAAGAAATAAACTAACTTGCTCTTATTCATGACTGATTGTTTCTGAGCTTTCCTTTTTCCCACCACAGTTCTCGGGGTACAAGCTGAGTGAGTATTTTGTGGTGTCTCGGCCGGGGGTGGTGGCAGGGGTGGGGTGGGAGGCTGCCATTCTGTAGGGCAGGGACTCACTTTAGGTATCTAGGGGTGCAGGTGGCCCGGGAGTGGGGGAGGCTTCGCAGGTACAACATCACTAGTTTGGTGGGTGTAAATTCGGGCGAAAATGTGAAAAAGGAGAATAAAAATATTTTTTTAAAAAAAATTATTCACCCGAGATAGAACAATTTGCAGGATCGCAAATAATTCTCTGAGAGAACTACCAAAACGGCAGATCAAACAGATGATGGAAAATATGTTGCGTGTATCGAAGCAGTTACATGCAGTTAGACAGATACAGCGCTGGGGAAAAACAGCCTGAAGGTAAAAATAACAAAACTACAGTTGATGCGGAACGGAACACTTACCACGTGGTTGTCTGGCCAATAGAAACCAGTGTTATCAACAAAATCACTTTGCTAAAACATGTACACTGAAGAAAGTGCACGCAATTGCAGATGATGATGCAGGCGCTGAATCTGAACTTCACATTGGTTCAGCAACAACAAATTCTAAAGAAGAATTGGTTGGAGAAGTAGGCTGCAAGGGTTGGGCACACTGGATATGTGGAGCTTGTTCAAGGAACAGCTATTGCATGTTCTTGATAAGTACGTACCAGTCAGGCAGGGAGGAAGGGGTCGAGCGAGGGAACCGTGGTTTACCAAAGAAGTGGAATCTCTTGTTAAGAGGAAGAAGGAGGCCTATGTGAAGATGAGGTGTGAAGTTTCAGTTGGGGCGCTTGATAGTTACAAGGAAGCGAGGAAGGATCTAAAGAGAGAGCTGAGACGAGCAAGGAGGGGACATGAGAAGTCTTTGGCAGGTAGGATCAAGGAAAACCCAAAAGCTTTCTATAGGTATGTCAGGAATAAAAGAATGACTAGGGTAAGAGTAGTGCCAGTCAAGGACAGTGGTGGGAAGTTGTGTGTGGAGGCTGAGGAGATAAGCGAGATACTAAATGAATACTTTTCGTCAGTATTCACTCAAGAAAAAGATAATATTTTGGAGGAGAATGCTGAGACCCAGGCTATTAGAATAGATGGCATTGAGGTGCGTAGGGAAGAAGTGTTGGCAATTCTGGACAAGGTGAAAATAGATAAGTCCCCGGGGCCGGATGGGATTTATCCTAGGATTCTCTGGGAAGCCAGGGAAGAGATTGCTGAGCCTTTGGCTTTGATTTTTAGGTCATCATTGGCTACAGGAATAGTGCCAAAGGACTGGAGGATAGCAAATGTGGTCCCTTTGTTCAAGAAGGGGAGTAGAGATAACCCCGGTAACTATAGGCCGGTGAGCCTAACGTCTGTGGTGGGTAAAGTCTTGGAGAGGATTATAAAAGATACGATTTATAATCATCTAGATAGGAATAATATGATTAGGGACAGTCAGCATGGTTTTGTGAAGGGTAGGTCATGCCTCACAAACCTTATCGAGTTCTTTGAGAAGGTGACTGAACAGGTAGACGAGGGTAGAGCAGTTGATGTGGTGTATATGGATTTCAGTAAAGCGTTTGATAAGGTTCCCCACGGTCGTCTATTGCAGAAAATACGGAGGCTGGGGATTGAGGGTGATTTAGAGATGTGGATCAGAAATTGGCTAGTTGAAAGAAGACAGAGAGTGGTAGTTGATGGGAAATGTTCGGAATGGAGTTCAGTTACGAGTGGCGTACCACAAGGATCTGTTCTGGGGCCGTTGCTGTTTGTCATTTTTATAAATGACCTAGAGGAGGGCGCAGAAGGATGGGTGAGTAAATTTGCAGACGACACTAAAGTCGGTGGAGTTGTAGACAGTGAGGAAGGATGTTGCAGGTTACAGAGGGACATAGATAAGCTGCAGAGCTGGGCTGAGAGGTGGCAAATGGAGTTTAATGTGGAGAAGTGTGAGGTGATTCACTTTGGAAAGAATAACAGAAATGCGGAATATTTGGCTAATGGTAAAATTCTTGGTAGTGTGGATGAGCAGAGGGATCTCGGTGTCCATGTACATAGATCCCTGAAAGTTGCCACCCAGGTTGATAGGGTTGTGAAGAAGGCCTATGGTGTGTTGGCCTTTATTGGTAGAGGGATTGAGTTCCGGAGCCATGAGGTCATGTTGCAGTTGTACAAAACTCTAGTACGGCCGCATTTGGAGTATTGCGTACAGTTCTGGTCGCCTCATTATAGGAAGGACGTGGAAGCTTTGGAACGGGTGCAGAGGAGATTTACCAGGATGTTGCCTGGTATGGAGGGAAAATCTTATGAGGAAAGGCTTATGGACTTGAGGTTGTTTTCGTTAGAGAGAAGAAGGTTAAGAGGTGACTTAATAGAGGCATACAAAATGATCAGAGGGTTAGATAGGGTGGACAGCGAGAGCCTTCTCCCGCGGATGGAGGTGGCTAGCACGAGGGGACATAGCCTTAAATTGAGGGGTAATAGATATAGGACAGAGGTCAGAGGTGGTTTTTTTACGCAAAGAGTGGTGAGGCCGTGGAATGCCCTACCTGCAACAGTAGTGAACACGCCAACATTGAGGGCATTTAAAAATTTATTGGATAAGCATATGGATGATAAGGGCATAGTGTAGGTTAGATGTCCTTTAGATTTTTTCCATGTCGGTGCAACATCGAGGGCCGAAGGGCCTGTACTGCGCTGTATCGTTCTATGTTCTATGTTCTATGTTCTAAGACAAATGGAAGGTTGGTTTAAGAATTGATGGTGTACATTTAAAAAAATATTTTTATTTCATTTTTAAAATTTTAACATTTTAAAATCCAACACAATGAAGTAAAACAGCTAAACAAAAAAGTCCCCAAACCCCGCTCCTCATCCTTCAACACCCCGGTAACTTAAAGCAAATGCCCCCTCCGTCCACGCCCTTCAGAAGACCTAATCTCTTGCGGAACCCCTCTTCGCCCCCATTAAAATGAACTTAATGTTCTCCAAGTACAGGAACTCCATCAAGTCCGCCAGTCATACTGACGCACAGGGCATAGTAACTGACCTCCACACCAATAGGACTCGCTTGCGAGCAATCAGTGAGGCGAAGACGAAAGCGTCTGCCCCTGCACCCGTCTGCAGCTCCAGCAAGTCCGACACCCTGAATGTGGCCCCCGTGCTAGGCTCCAAAGCCACCTGCAGGATCGTTGACATGGTGCTGAAGAAAGACACCCAAAATTTCTCCAACTTCAGGCAGGACCAGAACATATGTTACATGATTGGCTGGGGCCCTCCTACACCATTGGCAAATGTCCTCCACTACCTCAAACAACCGGCTCATCCTTGACTTTGTCAGGTACCACCTTTAGCTGTATCAGCCGCAGCCTCGCACACGAGGTTGAGGCATTCACCATCCGTAGCACCTCACACCACAACCCCTCCATCCCCAACCCCTCCTCCCACTTTGCCATATGAAATAATGAAATAAAAATAATAATAATAATGAAATGAAATGAAAATCGCTTATTGTCACGAGTAGGCTTCAATGAAGTTACTGTGAAAAGCCCCTAGTCGCCACATTCCGGCACCTGTCCGGGAGGCTGGTACGGGAATCGAACCGTGCTGCTGGCCTGCTTGCTCTGCTTTAAAAGCCAACGATTTAGCCTTGTGAGCTAAACCAGGTAAATAATAGCTTATTGCCACAAGTAGGCTTCAATGAAGTTACTACGAAAAGGCCGTAGTCGCCACATTCCTGCGCCTGTTCGGGGAGGCCGGTATTGAATTGAACCTGTGCTGCTTGGCCTTGTTTTTGCATTACAAGCCAGCTGTTTAGCCCACTGTGCTAAACCAGCCCTGACGCTATATCCTCCTCCAAAATCCTCTTGTAGCTTGCTGAGATGACCCCTGTCTAGCCCCATCACCGACAACACCCCATCCAACAACTAGGAGGGGTGTGCCACCAGAAAAATGGGGAAAGCCTGCTTTGTGATATCCCGCACCTGCATGTACCTGAATACCTCCCCCGCGGAATCCTAAATCTCCCCGTCAAATCTTCCAAACCCGCGAACTGCCCTTCCAGAAAAAAGTCCTTCATTTCCATCGCCCTCCGCTCCTCCCATCCCCGAAACCTAGCATCCAGCCTCACCGACTCAAACCCATGATTCCCTCGGATCGGCATCAACCTTGACCCCGCCCCTCATCTAAAGATCTGACAAAATTGCCTCCACGTCTTCGATGTGGCCACCACCACCAGACTCACCGAATGTTTCCCGAGGGCAAATGGAAGCGACACCGTTACCAGCGCCCGCATCCCCGACCCCTCACAACAGTCTGCCTCCAACTTCACCCAGATACCCCAGCCCTGCACCTTCTCAGCGTTCATCGTGAATAATAATACAACAGGTTTGGAAGGGTCAAGCCCCCTGATTGCTGCCCTCTCTGAAGCACTGTCTTCTGAATCCTCAGTAGCTTACCTGCCCAGCCAAACGACAAAATCAACCGTTCCACCCCCATAAAAAACGTTTTCAGCAAAAAGACCGGTAGGCACTGAAATTAAAATAAAAACCGTGGCAAAATATTAATCTTTACTGCCTGCACCCGGCCTGCCAATAATAGGGGGGGGGGCTGTCCCATCTCAGCAAATCCGCCTTAAGTCTACCCACCAGAGTTGTAAAATTCAATTTACAAAGCCGGGCCCAGTCTCGAGCCACCTGCACCCCCAAATACCTAAAGGGGCTAGTCACCACCCGAAATGGCAACCCCCCAAAACCAGCTCTTGTCGCCTGAGAAGACACCAAAAAGCACCCACTCTTTTCCAGAATCAGCCTATAACCTGAAAAAAGCCCCGAATCCCCTGAGCAGCCCCATTAAATCCCCACACTGGAACCCGGGTTAGACAATCATAGGCATACAAAGACACCTTATGCTCCACACGCCAAACCCCCCCCCCCCCCCCCCCCCCCCAACCTTACTATCCCCGTCCACTTATCCCAGCACCTTAACGTTATGGCCAAGGGTTCTATTGCCAGTGCAAACAGAAAGGGGGACACGGGGACCCGTGTCACGTTCCCCTATGTAATTGAAGCCTCATTCATGTGCCCACTTGCTTTGGGTTCCTTATATAAACTTAGGCCCAGTCCCACACCACAAACAAATAATTCCACTCAACTCGATCAATTGGCATCTCCTCATTCAGCACCACCACCACCTCCGGTTCCCCCCCCGTTCTGACGGAGAGAGCACCACATTTAACAAATGGCACATGTTTGAAGATAATGCAACCCTTTACAAACCCCGTGTAATTTTCCCCAATCGCCTGTCGGAGGCACTCTTCTAACCTGTTGCAAGAATCTTGGCATCCACATGTAGAACATAGAACATACAGTGCAGAAGGAGGCCATTCGGCCCATCGAGTCTGCACCGACCCACTTAAGCCCTCACTTCCACCCTATCCCCGTAACCCAATAACCTCTCCTAACCTTTTTGGTCACTAAAGGCAATTTATCATGGCTAATCCACCTAACCTGCATGTCTTTGGGCTGTGGGAGGAAACCGGAGCACCCGGAGGAAACGCACGCAGACACGGGGAGAACTACGCACAGACAGTGATCCAGTGGGGAATCGAACCTGGAATCCCGGCACTGTGAGACCACAGTGCTATCCACTTGTGCTATCATGCTGCCCTATACGTACCTGCTACCCAGTCCCTTCTCCCCTTCTGATCAGCCATAATCCCTTCTTGAGCCGGCCTCTGGCCTGCATCCAGTACCCCTCTGGAACCGCTCTCGGATGTCTGCTTCCATCTGTCCCTTCCCAACTGCGCCACTCCAACCGCACACGTCAGAAACCCTCCTCATCCCACCCCCAAAACCAAGAACCAACTCCACCCCCCCCCCCCCCCCCCCCCCCCCCCCCTTAATGCCTGACGACCGCCTACTTCACTTCCGTTAACTAGCCTGCTCAGCTAGGATGGTGGCTCCCGCTCAAGGCCTCTAACTTCCCCCATCCTTCACCCCCCAACCTCCAACAAACAAAGAAGAACTAAAGGGGCACTCACCAACCTTCGAGCCCCACCCCAAACTACCCATTCCATACATTTTACCAGAAACACAAAGCTCCTCTCCAAAGTTCAGTGTTTTCAGACTCCTCCTCGCCCATGATCCCTCATGATCCCTAGTTGGGCAGCACGGTAGCATAGTGGTTAACGTTATGGCTTCACAGCTCCAGGGTCCCAGGTTCGATTCCTGGCTTGATTACTGTCAGTGCGGAGTCTGCATGTTCTCCCCGTGTCTGCGTGGGTTTCCTCCGGGTGCTCCGGTTTCCTCCCACAGTCCAAAGATGTGCAGGTTAGGTGGATTGGCCATGTTAAATTGCCCTTAGGTTAGATGGGGTTACTGGGTTACAGGGATGAGGTGGATGTGTGGGCTTAAGTGGCGTGCTCTTTCCGGGAGCCGGTGCAGACTCGATGGGCCGAGTGGCCTCCTTCTGCACTGTAAATTCTATGATAAAGTCCATCGTCTCCTCATGCGAGTCAAAATAAAACTCCTGCTTCTGATGTGTCACCCACAAGAGAGCAGGGTACAAACCCCCAAACTTCACACCCTTCTTGAAGAGGGCAGCCTTTATCTGGTTTGACACAGCTCTCCTGTTCGCCAACTTGGCACCCAGGTCTTGGCAGAACTGCAGTTCACTCCCTTCCAAGGTGCACCTACTGTCAGCCTCGCCCATTTCAAAATCTTTTCTTTGTCCAAGAAACGATGCAGCCGCACCACCATCGCCCTCGGCGGCTCGTCACTTGCGGCCTCCTCTACAGCGCCCTGTGCGCCCGATCCACCTCGAAGGGCCGGTGAAAGGCCCCCTCCCCCATCAACTGCTCCAACATCCTCATCACATACTTGCCGGCCTCCACTCTCTCGATGCCCTCAGGCATCCCGACAACCCTCAAGTTTGTCTCCTGGAGCAATTCTCCAGGTCCTCCAATTTCTCTCTCAGCTTCTTCTGGCTGTCCAAGGCCATCCCCAACTCCATCTCCAACGAGGCTATCCGCTCCTCGTGGCCCGGAGCCTCCCATCTCTGAAACATTCTCTCAAAATCGCAGCTCTGAGCTGCTCCACCACTTTAGCCAGATTTTCCAAAGCCTCCTTCCTCTGCTGCTGGAATTTCACATTCAAAAACGCCACCAGCTGCTCCGTCAACCTTTGGGCGGGCAGCGCTGACTGCCCCCTTGCCTTCTGCCATTTTAACCTGTGGCGTACCACGAAAACTGTCCAGCTCCAGCTGTTCTCTCTTTCCCGTGGCACTTGTCCTCTGATCCATACACCAAACTCACCAGAGGAGTATTACCTTCCCTGGGCACTGACACATCTTTTGCACTCAAAATGCTCCCCCATACTGGTGGGGCAGGACCAACAAAATCACGGCGTCGTGAGGCAGCAATGCTAACCACTGCGCCACCGTGCTGCCCCTATCAATTCCTTACTAACACCTTGTCCTGGAACACATGGCACGCCGGGGGTCAAATGCCTGCATACTCGCATCACCTGCTGGTCGGATGCTAAAACTACAACAGTAAAACATATAACTTATAATACACATACAGATGATGATGATCTACTCATATTACATACAGATGTTAGTAAGAAGTCTTACAACACCAGGTTAAAGTCCAACAGGTTTGTTTCCAACACTAGCTTTCGGAGCACTGCTCCTTCCTCAGGTGAATGAAGAGGTATGTTCCAGAAACATATATATAGACAAAGTCAGAGATGCAAGACAATGCTTAGAATGCGAGCTAGTGTTTGAAACAAACCTGTTGGACTTTAACCTGATGTTGTAAGACTTCTTACTGTGCTCACCCCAGTCCAATGCTGGCATCTCCACATCATACAGATGATAGTCTACCTACCACCACAGCAACTGTATTTGGCCTAGAATGCTTCCACCAGTTTGTCAATGGCAATGATATGGAGGTACTGTCTGATCATAAACCTTTGGAAACTATACTTAGAAAGACCCTGCACTGTGCATCACCAAGAATCCAAAGATTACTAATGTGTCTGCAGAGGTACCAGGTCAGAGTTAAATATAATCACGGAAATGAAATGTACACCACAGACACTTGTGTGTGCATACCTACTCATCACAGAAAAACTGGACAAGTAAAGGGAAGCGCAGGTTCACATTCTGACAATGAACTTACCTGTGGCGTAACCAAACTGGATGAGATCAGGGAACCGCCCAAGAACGACGCCATCCTGAGATAAATACAGCAAATTGTGCAAAATGGCTGGCCCACACCTTGGAGCAGAACGCCTTCTGCTGTACAAGAGTACTGGAACTTTTGTGAGGAACGTCATGAAGCAGAGGGAATACTTTTTAAGGGAGAAAGAGCGAGACTCTGTGCTCTCTGCCTCCCCTTTGGATCCCCCTCCAATCACTTGCTGTTCTGAGAGCGATCGCGAGTGGTTCGATCACCAGGGCGAACAGCTGTGGGGACAGCGGGCATCTCTGCCTGGTGCCTCTGTGCAGCTGGAAGTACTGAGAGCTGGTGCTGTTTGTCCGTACGCTCACCATGAGATGGTTGCACAGGAGCTTCACCCAGGAGGTGAACCCTGATACGAGCCCAGACCGCTCCAGTATTTCTCTTTTTTAAAAATAAATTTAGAGTACAAAATTGGTTTCTTTTTCCAATTAAAGGGCAATTTAGCATGGTCAATCCACCTAACCTGCACATCTTTGGGTTGTGGGGGTGAGACCCATGCAGACATGGGGAGAATGTGAAAACTCCACAGGGACAGTGACCCAGGGCCGGATTCAAACCCGGGTCCTCAGCGCCGCAGTCCCAGTGCTAACCATTGCGGCACATGCCACCCCCGCTCCAGCACTTCTATGAGGTACTGCTACTCGACTGTGTCAAAGGCCTTTTCTGCGTCCAGGGAGATGGGACCGTTATCACATTCAGCAGGTGCCTGATGTTCGTGTTAGCTCTCTAACTGTGACAAAGCCCGTCTGGTCCTCTGCGACCACCTCTGGAATGCAGTCCTCCAGCCTTTTGGCTTGGATTTTGGCCAGTAATTTGGTGTCTACGTTTAGTAATGAAATGGGGGTGGCGCAATGGTTAGTATTGCTGTCTCACGGTGCCGAGGTCCCAGGTTCGATCCCGGCTCTGGGTCTCTGTCCGTGTGGAGTTTGCACATTCTCCCCGTGTTTGCGTGGGTTTCACCCCCACAACCCAAAGATGTGCAGGCTCGGTGGATTTGCCACGCTAAAGTGCCCTGAAGGGCAGCACGGTGGCGCAGTGGGTTAGCCCTGCAGCCTCATGGCACCAAGGTCCCAGGTTCGATCCCGGCTCTGGGTCACTGTCCGTGTGGAATTTGCACATTCTCCCCGTATTTGTGTGGGTTTTGCCCCCACAACCCAAAGATGTGCAGGCTAGGTGGATTGGCCCCAGTGTACCGCTTTCCCCGTGGAGAGTAGGTCAAAGCCCATTTGTAGCTTTTTCCACTCCGCCAGGAGCTCTACGGTCAGGGCCTCGGAGTATTTACGGTCTCCCTCCAGAATTTAGATTTATGAACGGGCAGGGAACAGAGGGAAGTAGACCTTGGAAAATAGGAGACAGGTTTAGATAAAGGATCTGGATCGGCGCAGGCTGGAGGGCCGAAGGGCCTGTTCCTAGAACATAGAACAGTACAGCACAGAACAGGCCCTTCGGCCCTCAATGTTGTGCCGAGCCATGATCACCCTACTCAACCCACGTATCCACCCTATACCTGTAACCCAACAACCCCCCCCTTAACCTTTACTTTTTAGGACACTACGGGCAATTTAGCATGGCCAATCCACCTAACCCGCACATCTTTGGACTGTGGGAGGAAACCGGAGCACCCGGAGGAAACCCACGCACACAGGGGGAGGACGTGCAGACTCCACACAGACAGTGACCCAGCCGGGAATCGAACCTGGGACCCTGGAGCTGTGAAGCATTTATGCTAACCACCATGCTACCCTGCTGCCCCTAGGGTAGCCTGCCTCCTGTGCTGTAATTTTCTTTGTTCTTTGTTTAAATTGCCCCTTAATTGGAAAATTGATTTGGTTACACTTTAATATACATTATTAATATACTTTTTATACATTTTATTAAAAAAAAGTGCCCCTTAATTGGAAAAAATGAACGAGGTACTCTAAATTTATAAACAAAAAATTAATGAGATGGGTCTGTATGACCTGCATTCTATTGGGCGTCTTTCTTAGGCATTAGCGAGATTGAGGCCTGTGCTATCTTCCCCCACAGCTGGCATGTTCAGTCCATCGAGGAATCGTTTCATCCCCGATTCCCCTACTGGTACATCCCTCGGTTAGAGGCCTCAAAGGTTTAGTTGATCTTATCTGGGTCTGTTTCTAATGTGCCTCTGTTGTCTCTGATTTGCGCGATCTCTCTAGTGGTTACCTGCTTTCTCAGCTGGTGTGCCAGCAGGCCGCTGGCTTTGTCTCCGTATTCGTGTCTGGTCCCCTGTGCCTGGTGGAGTTGGTGTACCGCTTTCCCCGTGGAGGGTAGGTCAAAGCCCATTTGTAGCTTTTTCCACTCCGCCAGCAGCTCTACGGTCAGGGCCTCGGAGTATTTACGGTCTCCCTCCAGAATGAAGGTGACTAACTGCTGCCTCGCCGCTCTTGCCTCTCTGTCTCTTCGTGCTTTGAAGGCGATAATTTCCCCTCTAATCACGGCCTTTAGGGCCTTCCAGAACATGGAGGGTGAGACTTCCCCATTTTGGTTGTTTGTCGTGTACTCCACTATGGCCTGTGATATCCTCTCACTGAAACCCTTGTCGACCAGTAGGGCAGTGTCCAACCTCCATGTGGGGCGTTGGGCCCTGCCCGTCTCCAACCTCACACCCATGTAGTGTGGAGCGTGGTTGGAGATTACGATTGCGGAGTATTCCGCTTTGACCAGCCCTGGAAACACTGCTTTCCCCACCACAAATAAGTCATTCCTGATATGTTGTGCACTGGAGAGAAGAAGGAGAACCCTTTCTCCCTGGGTGGGTGAACCTCCAAGGGTCCACCACCCTCATCTGCTCCATAAACCGACCGAGTTCCTTCGCCATGTTTGAGGTCTTCCCTGTTTTGGGGTTCGACATGCCTGTCCTTGGATCCTGTACACAGTTAAAGAACCCTCCCCCCATGATCAGTCAGTGTGTCGCTATGGCGGGGGATTTCCGCCATGGTCTTTTTAATGAATTTTGTATCGTCCCAGTTGGGAGCGTACACGTTAACAAGTACTACCGGTGCCCCATCTAGGGCCCCGCTGACCATGTCGTACCATCCCCCTGGGTCCGCAGCCGTCTTCATCGCCTTAATCATCGTCCTCTTGTTGATCAGTACTGCCACACCCCCCCCCCCCCCACCCCCGGCCCTCATCCTATAAAAGGAGCGGTAGGTCTGTCCCACACAGTCTTTTCTTACCTGCAGTCAGTCCTGCCCTCTCAGGATGTGTCTCTTGTAGGTAGATTATGTCTGCTTTTAGGCTTCTTAGGTGTGTTATGGGCCAGGGTTTAGAGAACCCTAAAG
Source organism: Scyliorhinus canicula (assembly GCF_902713615.1). Classification (NCBI taxonomy): domain Eukaryota; kingdom Metazoa; phylum Chordata; class Chondrichthyes; order Carcharhiniformes; family Scyliorhinidae; genus Scyliorhinus; species Scyliorhinus canicula. Next base: position 86,509,152 of record NC_052154.1, on the reverse strand, counting down.
TATATCATGGAGTTCACCTGACCCACAACTTTTAATAGATTGTGGTAGGGGGAGCACATGGCCCACTCTACAGGTGTGGAGCAGCAGAAATCAATTCAAATACAACACCAAAGAATACAACACTAAGTAATCCTTAATAACTTCCCAAACAACATCCAGAAGACCCAAGAAACACCTTTTAACAGAAGCACATTAGGTTTACATTCACCACTGAGAATATTTATAATTCTGAATTCACCAAATGATCAAGAGATAGTCTTTTCCTGGCAGAGTGAACAGCAGTACACCTGCTCTGTCTGGCTTCAGCTCCAACACTGAAAACAAAACTAAAACACACCCTGCAGCAAACAGCCTAAAACGAAAGTAAAAAGCCGACAGACAGCCCAGCTCCACCCACAGTCTGACATCACTGCAGTAATATGAGCAGCCAAACATTTCTTAAAGCGACCTTCTCATGACACCTCCCCCCAGGAAAAAAATATAAACCATCAACTTCAAGATGGTTTCATTTTTCACCTTTTCACTATCCTTTAAGAAATGCACACAGTAAATATACTTTTTGTTTCAAAAAAACAACACGCAAACAGGTATAATAATATAGTCCTTTTTTTTTTCTTGTTCCTCCAACTGAAACCCTTCTCGATTGACAGTCTTTTTGATAACTGTTAGTTTCACATCCCTTTGTAGCCTTATTGCTGCTCTCACTCTGGTCCTATTTTTACCCCCCCCCCCCCCCATGTCCCCCACACCCCCCAGTACCCCCCATCCCCTTTCTCCCATGTTCCCCTCCTTTGTCCCCTTTCCCCCAGCTCCTCTCCCTGTTCGCACCGCCGTCCTCGCCGTGTTCCTCCCGCCCCCCCCGACCTGGCGCCATCCCCCCTGTTGGGGGTAAGCCGCGGCCTTGCTTTGTTGCATACCCCTGGCGGTAGCTTTCCCGCTAGCGCGGTGACACCCCCCGCGGGAGTTACTGTCTCGCTTCTCCCTCACCCACTCTCTGTAGTTTCTGCCCATTCTTTTCCCGCCCTACCCTGCACTCCTCTCGCTTGCCACTTTGTTTTCCCTTCTCTGCTGCGCTCATTCTCTCGTACTAGATCCCGCGTTTGGTGGGGGGATTCGTTCCTGGTCCTGGTACCGGTGCAGTTTGGCTATTACTGCCCTCGGTTGTTCCCCGGTTTTAGGTTTTGGTTGCAGTGACTGGTGTGCACTGTCCATTTCTGGTGGGTTGGAAAAACTTTCTCTCCCCACCAGGTTGCGCAGCATCTCGGCCACATCTACTGTGGGGCCCCTGCCTTCGATCTCCTCTGGTAGACCCACAATCTGCAGGTTTTACCTTCTCGAACGGTTCTCCTGATCCTGTGCTTTACCTGTCAGACTGCCCTGTGTCACGACCAACCTCGCTACCTCCTTCTCCAGTGCCACGTTCTGGTCACTCTGGTCAGTTGTGGCCTTTTCCATGTTTTTGATGGTTGCCTCTTGGGCTTCCAGCCTCTTGTCCGCTCTGCTCAGGTCGCACTGTATTTGGGCCAGGGTCTCGGCCACTGCGGCCTTCACCACGGCCTCAATGTCTGCTTTGACCTCCGCCTTTATCTCCTGTTGGTGCACTCTCAGTGCCTCAGTGAAGGATGCCTTCCAGTTCCCCCCAGGTGTGGGAGGGCTTTATTCCTGTCTGCCTTGCTCCTGTCGCTTTGGCGAAACTTGCGCTCTGCCGCCTCATGCGCCAGTTGGCTCGTCCGAGTGTGGTCGTTCCTGGCCCCTTCCACTCCTGATCTCTGCTCGGCCTCTAGTTTGGCACCTTCTGGGCATTTTTCCTTATATTCCACCTCTCTTTCTTCCTTCCTCTGACTTATTAAAGCTGGGGAATAAGTTGTTGTATCTTTTTCGCGAATTATCGTTGAAAAGTGGCTGTTTTTCGGATCCACGGGAGGAGAGCCACCTAACGTGCGACTGCTCAGCACATCGTCGTTACCGGAAGTCCCGACATTAAGAATTATTGACAGGGTGTTAAAGAAGGAGATCCAAAAGCTGTACAACATGGGACATGACCAGAACATGTGAATGTGGTTAGCCGGGTCCCTAGAATATCGCTCACACTTGTCCTCCACTCCCGAAAAGAAACCATTCATCCCAGCCTTGCTCAGATGATCCCTATGCACCAGCTGAAAGTGGATCAGGCTGAGCTGTGCACAGGAGGACGTGGAGTTTATCCTACGAAGGGCCTCACTCCACACCTTCGCATCCAAAATAGGTCCCAGTTGCCCCTCCCACTTTCATAGAAATCATAGAATTTACAGTGCAGGAGGAGGCCATTTGGCCCATCGAGTCTGCACCGGCTCTTGGAAAGAGCACCCTACCCAACCGCACACCTCCACCCTATCCCCATAACCCAGTTACCCCACCCAACACTAAGGGCAATTTTGGACACTAAGGGCAATTTATCATGGCCAATCCACCTAACCTGCACATCTTTGGACTGTGGGAGGAAACTGGAGCACCCGGAGGAAATCCACACGGGGAGAATGTGTAGACTCTGCACAGACAGTGACCCAAGCCAGGAATCAAACCTGGGACCCTGGAGCTGTGAAGCAATTCGCCTAACGACTATGAAATGAAAAAATGAAAATCGCTTATTGCCACGCGTAGGCTTCAATGAAGTTTCTGTGAAAAGCCCCTACCATGCCACCATGCTTCCCATACTTTGCCTTCACCTCATCCACCGGGGTCGGGTCCGTCGACAAGATCTGACCAGAGACACCTCAAGACCTGGCTAAAGACAGAATCCTCCTCAACAGGGAGGATGGTGGTGACAAGGGAACAGAAGGAAATGTCTTACGAAAAAGTTACGAGTCTGGAAGTATCGGAACTATTTCGCCCCAGAGAATTGAAACTTTACCGACAGATCCTCAAAGCTGGAAAGCTGCTTCTTCACAAACAAATCATCAAACTTCTCACGACCCTTCCCCTACCATGACCTAAACATCCAGTCTGAAATAGACGGCACAAAAAGATGGTTACCACAGCCAGGGACTAGCACCCTGCCGTGAACGAGCTAACCAAGAGGGCGGTCCATACTTATAAGCAGGGCATGAAAAAGCAGACCTCGGTTGATTTTTTGTTATCAGATCACGCTGCATGCCATGATGGGGGTCAAGCCGTCTGAGCTGCTGATGGGACGTCACCTCCAAACCCGCCTGAGACCTGCCATTCCCAGACATCAGCGGGAAGGTTTGCTGTGGCCAAGATTGGTCCGAGGTGCACACGGCCACAAGGACGCCCCTACGCAGCTTCGCACAGGGTGACTCAGTACATATCTGGAACTTTGGCAATGGTGCCATATGGATCCCGGGTATGGTGCTATCACAGACTGGGCTGGTCTCATACAAGCTGTGGGCTCAAGGCTGTGAATCGAACAGGCACATAGACCACCTCTGTAGTCGAGTCCCTGATCTACCAGTCCTGTGGCCGGAGGCCCCGGTTCTACACACTCCACCTGTTCAGTTGTCCCCATCATCCCCGGCCATGTTGGCTGCTGAACCCTTGGATGCCGAGATGGCGGACATGGACAAGTCGGAAACGTCACTCTCCTGTCAGGTACATGCCTCCGGACTCTGGGCAAATAACCCGAATGTCAACCCCAGGCAAAGAGGACGAAGGGCCCTTCGCATCAGTCCTTGGACGATGCTTGGGACTTGGTGCAAAGGGGTGGGGTGGGGGGAGGACTGTTATAACCCCCACAGATATCACAGGGTCTGGACCATCGGTTCTCTGTGACCTCTCCTGAATGCGAACATCCCCGGTAATGGGGCGGGCCTTTCTCTTTAATGAGGGGAACCCACATAGTATAAAAACCCCAACCTTCAATATTTCTTTCTTTTTGCATCCTGTCCTGCACGGAACGCGACTTGCAATGGGTGTGGGAGGAAGGGCTACTTTGCGAAAGCCTGCCAGGCCTGATCTCTCCCGACAGCTTCTAGGCCCAGCAGCGCTGCCTGCTGCCTGTCGGGGCCGTGCCTAGCTGCCGTGCCACCCGCCATGTGCGACCCGTGGGCGCCATCATCTTCACCGCCATCTTTGATTTCAGCCGCCACGTGCGACCCATGGGGGCAGCCATCTTTTTAAAAATAAATTTAGATTACCCAATTATTTTTTCCAATTAAGGGGCAATTTAGCATTGTCAATCCACCTATCCTGCGCATCTTTGGGTTGTGGGGGTGAAACCCACATAGACACGGGGAGAATGTGCAAACTCCTCACGGACAGTGACCCAGGGCCGGGATTTGAACCCGGGTCCTCAGCGCTGTAGGCAGCAATGCTAACCACTGTGCCACCATGTCGCCCCTGGGGCTGCCATCTTTGACACCATCTCCGATGTCACCCGCCACGCGTGACCCATGGGGGCCGCCATCTTGGGACCACTCAGCAGCTTCCCGGGAGGACAGCTCACCCGATCGTACGCTGGCCGCGCGACCTCCGACCGGCCTACCCATCAACTTGTCCCGGCCTCATCACTTCACAAAATCAACGATGACCGTCTGGATCAACGGGCATGAGACGGCCTGCCTCTTCGACTCCGGGAGCACAGACAACTTCATACACCCAGATACGGTACGGTGCTGCTCCCTCCCAATCTTACCCGCGACACAGAAAATCTCCCTGGCTTCCTGATCACACGCAGTAGAAATCCGGGAGTACTGTGTTGTGACCCTTACTGTACAAGGCGTATAGTACACTAACTTCAAACTCTACGTCCTTCCCCATCTCTGCGCTGCCCTATTACTGGGGCTTGACTTCCAGTGCCACCTCCAAAGCCTTACTTTAAAGTTCGGCAGACCTCTGCCCCCCCTTCACTGTCTGTAGCCTCGCGGCCCTTAAGGTCCCCCCACCCCCGCTCTTCGCTAACCTCACCCCGAACTGTAAGCCCGTTCTCTACTTGGAGCAGGCGATACAGTGCCCAGGATAGGAACCTTATCAGGTCGGTGGTCCAGCGACTCCTACAAGAGGGGATCATTGAGGCTAGTACCAGCCCCTGGAGAGCCCAAGTGGTGGTCGTCAAGACTGGGGAGAAGCACGGGAAGCACTACAGTCAGACCATCAACCGGTACACGCAGCTCGATGCGTACCCCCTCCCCGCATATCTGACATGGTCAATCAGATTGCGCAGTACCGAGTCTTCTCTACAGTAGACTTGAAGTCCGCGTACCGCCAGCTCCCTATCCGCCCGGAGGACTGCCACTACAGTGCCTTCGAGGCAGATGGCCGCCTCTACCACTTCCTCAGGGTCCCCTTCGGCGTCACCAATGGGGTCTCGGTCTTTCAACGAGAAATGGACCGAATGGTTGACTAGTACAGGCTGAGCCACGTTGCCGTACTTAGATAAGGTCACCATCTGCGGCCATGACCAGCAGGACCATGACGAAAACCTCCGGCACTTCCTCCACACCGCTAAACTCCTGAACTTCACTTACAATAAGGAAAAATGAGTTTTCTGCACAACCCGACTAGCCATCCTTGGCTACATTGTGGAAAACGGAGTCCTAGGGCCCGACCCCGACTGCATGTGCCCCCTCCTGGAACTCCCCCCCCCCCCCCCCCCCCCCCCCCGACTGCCCCAAAGCCCTGAAGAGGTGCCTGGGGTTCTTCTCCTATTATGCAGACAAGGCCCGTCCACTTATTAAATCCACCATTTTTCCCCTGACGACTGGGGCCCGCCTGGCCTTCAACCGCATCAAGGCAGATATTGCCAAAGCCGACTTGCACGCTGTGGACGAGTCCAGTCCGTTTCAGGTGGAGAGCGATGCGTCCGACTTTGCCCTGGCCGCTACCCTCAACCAGGCGGGCAGGCCAGTGGCTTTCTTCTCCCGTACCCTCCATGCCTCCGGAATTCGACACTCCTCCATCGAAAAGGAAGCCCAAGCCATTGTAGAAGCTGTGCGACATTGGAGGCATTACCTGGCAGCAGGCGATTCACTCTCCTCACAGACCAACGGTCGTTTGCCATCATGTTCAATAACATACAGCGGGTCAAGATCAAGAATGACAAGATTCTGAGGTGGAGGATCGAGCTCTCCACCTACAACTACGATATCTTGTATCGACCTGGGAAGCTCAATGAGTCCCCAGATGCCCAATCCCGCGATAAATGTGCCAGCGCACAAGTTGACTGACTCCGGGCCCTCCATAATGACCTCTGTCACCCGGGGGTCACCTGTTTTTTTCACTTTATCAAGGCTCGCAACCTGCCCTACTCCATCGAGGAGGTCAGGACCGTGACCAGGGACTGTCAGGTCTGCGCAGAGTGTAAACCTCTACTTCTATCGGCCAGACAGAGCGCACCTGGTAAAGGCCTCCCGCCCTTTTGAGCGCCTCAGCGTTGATTTCAAAGGGCCCCTCCCATCCACTGACCTCAATATTGTTGACAAGTACTCAAGATTCCCCTCTGCCATCCCATGCCCTGACATGACCTCTGCCACCGTCATCAAGGCCCTGCACAGACTTTTCACCTTGTTCGGGTTCCCCACCAAATCCATAGCGATTGGGGTTCCTCCTTCATGAGCGACGAGTTGCGTCAGTTTCCTGCTCAGCAAGGGCATCGCCTCCAGCAGGACGACCAGCTATAACCCCCGGGGAAATGGACAGTTGGAGAGGGAGAAACGCGATGGTCTGGAAGGCCGTCCTCCTGGCCCTACAGTCTGGAAGCCTCCCAGTCTCCCGCTGGTAGGAGGTCCTCTCCGATGCGCTCCATTCCATTCGGTCGCTCCGGAGTACTACCACCAACGAGACTCATCACAAGTGTATGTTTCCCTTCCCCAGGAAGTCCACCTCCAGGGTCTCGCTCCCATCCTGGCTGACAGTCCCAGGGCCCATCCTCCTCCAGCAGCATGTGAAGAGCCATAAAACCGACCCCCTCATCTTGAAGGTCCTGCTCCTCCATGCAAACCCACAATATGCCCACGTGGCACACCAGGGCGGGCGACAGGACACAGTCTCCCTTCGGGATTTGGCACCTGCAGGTTCCCCAGCGACCATCATCACTACCCCAGACCCGACACCGTCTTCCCCCACCTCTACCCACCTACCTCGAGAACTGGCACCCGCAGGCCCACCAGCGACCATCACCACCACCCCCCACCTATACACCACCCCCCGTCTCCACTGACTCAACAACTGGGTGAAGAAGAGGACAACACGAACCTGACACGCAGGTCTCGACATCGGTGCCCACACCACAGCCGGGACTGAGGTGATCATGGCGGAAGGTCAAGGCCCCCGACAGACTTGAACTTTAAGTCCACTTCACCCACGCTGGATTCTTTTTTTAACAGGGGGTGAATGTGGTAGACCACTGTATTGTTTTGTATTGTTGCATGCCTGGGGCTTGTCCCGGCTGGCTCCGCCTGTGGCTCCTCCCCTCGGGCTCATGTATAAAGGTGGCTGGTCTCCACCTCTGATCCAGTTCGGGATCAGAGGCCAGGAGGCTTTGTGTTTTAGTGCATTAAAGCCTCAGTTACGTTCACCACTCGTCGTGTGTTCATTGATGGCATATCACCTTGTTTAAAGCCGCCCAATTCCTTGCCAGCTCTGCTCCAACATCCTGGCAGATCCTGTTGATGTGACCTTCCCAATTGCAGTCCCGATGCTTCTTGGCCCACTTCAGGGCCTGTTCTTTCTGTTGAAAACTGTGGAACTATACAATGGCTGCCCGTGGTGGTTCGTTCGGCCTGAGCTTTTAACGGAGTGCCCGATGAGTCCTGTACAGCTCTGGATGGGATGTGAATACATACTCCCCCATCATCTTCCCAAATATCTGTAAAAAATACACAGTAGGAGTTGGGCCTTCCACACCCTCTGGCTGGCAGCCCCACGATTCTGAGGTCCTGCCTCCTCAAACAGTGTTGGAGATCATCAACCTTAGCTCTCAGCATCTTATTCTTGCTGGCCACCAGAATGATCTTAGCCTTCAGTGAGGCACTTTGCTCACCGTGCTTCGACTAAGTTGTCTTAACACCCTTAATTACCGCACCAGCTCCAGATCTCTCACAGATTTCCTCCAGCTTCCACCCTATGGGACCCAGGGCCTTATATATCGACTTCCAAAGTTCCCCAGATATAATTCTCCACTGCTTCTCGAATTGTTCTCAAACTCCGTTGCCATTACACCAGCCAGCATTTCGACGGCCATGATTGGAGTGGCCAGAGTTACAGAAGCAGCCTCTGCCATTTTCTCCACCGCAGAGCATGGTGAAGTCGCTGAGACCGCCAGCAAATTTCGAGACACGGGTTTCTTCCCCCCGGTCTTTCTTGACATCTCTTTAATGTGAGCACCTAATATTATCTCGTAGATGGGATCTTTTTGAAAAAAGTAACCCCAGAAACTGGGTGAAAAAGGCCGAAAATCAAGAAACCTTTCGGGAGCTCCCTCGTTTGACCTCGTTTTGGGAGGGGGTGGTGGTTAGGCTGGATCAGGGTATTGAACTTGATGATTAGTCATGGCGGAGCTGGTTCCAAGGGCCTAATGATCTCCTCCTGATTCTATTTTCCATGTATGTTTCTTTGTATATTTTTCTTCTTTAAGAAATATTTTTATTAAAGGCATTTTGCATATGTACATCAAAATATCAGAAGATCAACAGGAACAAAGAACACAGGCCCCCAACATCCCTCGACACCAACTCGTCCCGCCCCCTTAGTTTTTCCTACCTTTCCTCCCCCGCTCCCTCCCGCCAAACCCCGAACACCCTCCCCCCCGCTGTTCCCAGACACCTCAATTCACTTTGAAGAAATCGATACATGGCTTCCACCTCAGGGTAAGCCCCTCCTCTGCCCCCCCAGTAAAGCGAACTTGATCTTCTCAAAGGGCAGGAATTCACCCCCACCCCTACCTTTGGCGGCTCTGAGTCCCGCCAGCACAGCAAGATCTGCCTCCGGGCTATCAGAGAGGCAACGGCCAAGTGTCATTGAGAGTACCTTTAAGAATAGATGTTTAAGCAATGTACCTTTAAGAAATGGAGCAGCTCATATTACTGAAGTGATGTCAGAGGGTGGTGGGGAGCTGACCTGAGCTCACTTCTGCTCTTGGTTTCATGTTTGAGGAAAAGAGCTTGGGTGTGTCTGTGTTTGCAGTGAGCTGGATCTGTGTGATCTCTGCCATGAAAGACTATCTCTAAATCATTTGGGTGATTTAAACTCATAATAATAATGTATTTAACCTGATGTGTTTCTGTTTAAAGGTGTTAAGTCTTTTGGATGTTTAAAGGAACAACTGAAGGATTATTTATTGTTGTATTATTTTCGGGGTTATCTTTGAAGTACGGGGTGTTAAGTGATCCAATGTTTATTTAAAAGGTTAAGTTGAGTTCATGGAATAAACATTCATCATTCGCGGGACCCCACCCACACCTATCTACCACCCCTGCAAACTACAGGCTCAACCTTGCGACCATCATGTGGGCCCGATGCACTACTTTAAACTGGATGAAGCTTAAATCGCACACGACAAGAACGTGTTCACCCTCTGCAGGGCTTCCTTCCAAATCCCGGCCCTCATGTCCCCAGCCAACTCCTCCTCCTATTTGCTTGATCACGTGACAGTAAACAATCCAAATCCCAAGAGATCACTTTTGAGGAGAGTTCCAAGGAGATCACCATCGACACGTCGCAGCTGTCATCCCCACCTTCCACCAATGCAGAGACACACACCTTGGCGAGCGACATTAGTGGTGGAAAGTCTTCTGGTGCACAATCTGGTGAGCACCACATAGTTGCTGATGCACATCAGGTGGAGGCAGGAACATCCAAGGGAGTCAGCAGTCGGAGCGCTTCCGGATCCCAGGACTCAGCTGAGTTCCAGTCAGATGCTGAGCCTCTGGACAAGTTTCTCCCAGAGTTGATGCAGATGCTAGGACACGACAGAGAGATTCAGGAGGGAATGTCAGTGACATTCCAACGAGTGCATAGCCGATTAGAGGAGTCCTAAAGGCTGCAGGAGATGATGTTGACAGTGTATGGCCAACACTGCTAGGGTGGTGACTGCAGTGGAACATAAGAGGTCAGTGTCTAGAGTGGTAGTATCCAAGGTCTGTGATGACCATGGTCGAGGGCCTCAACATCATGTCCCAGTCGCTGAGGGACATGTCCCAGATGCAGGTGGACATTGCGAGGGCACTGCAAAGCATGTCCCAGTCGTTGAGGGACATGTCCCAGATGCAGGTGGACATTGCCAGGGCACTGCAGATCATAGCCCAGTCACTGAGGGACATGTCCCAGATGCAGTGGAAATTTCCAGGGCTTTGCAGAGCATGGCCCAGTCACTGAGGGACATGTCCCAGGCCCAGGTGGAAATTTCCAGGGCACTGCAGAGCGCACAATCACTGAGGAGCATTGCTGAGGACATCACCACCATTGTGCAGACAACGGGGAGGCACCAGGACTGACAGAGTCAGATGATGCAGAAGCCTTTGGCACTCACTTCAGCTGCCCCCCCCCCCCCATCTCATATGGGACCGCTGGTGCCCTACGGGTAATATCATGGGGGAGGAAGCGCTGGAGGCCAACACAGGGCCTGCCACCAGGAGACGATGGCGGAGTCCACTTCTTCCAAATCTCCTCCCTCCTGACACTGTGCATCTCAACAGCAACGGGCAGAACAGGATGTCACGGCGATGCCAATGACACTTGTAAGTCAGACAGGGCCTTCCGGCCCCAGGCCCTCCAGAGGATGTCCACCAGGGGCATCAAAGGCCATGTGGCTGCCTCCACCCCTGATATGCATCCTGGGGCATACCTGGACATAACAGCAGACCATGTAAGATAAAGGAGATTGAGGAGCACTGATTGGGCACGAGGCACATTGGCGTCATCAACCAGGACCTCAGCAAGTACCCCTTATCCCCCAACAGACAACCCGTCATCCTGAGGTGGTCCTCGAAGACGCCGGAAATTTTCATATGTCCCAGGACCCAGGATATAGCTGTCATGCACACTCCCTGGGAAGCATGAACACACAAGCATGATCCGGAAGTGATGATCGCACACGTGTTGAACATACAGGAATCGGAACCCCTCCTGTTAATGAAGGGCACTCCCTGATGCCTCAGTGCGTCCAAGGCAACATGTGCATTATCAATTACTTCTGGATCTGGGCTTTCCTGCGATGACAGAGAATCCTGCCTCCCGGGCATCTTAGTTCAGCTCAAATTTGATAAAGCCTGATGCTGGGCATACAGGGCATCCATGATGCACTTGTGGGTTGTAGCTTGTGAAAAGTCCCCACTCGAGTCCTGGAATGAACCTGTTGCATAAACATTCTGGGCTGTAGTACCCTCCATAGCTACCAGGAGGTATCTCCTCCTCCAGGAGCTGCCTAAGGGGCTGTTTAGCACGGGGCTAAATCGCTGGCTTTGAAAGCAGATCAAGGCAGGCCAGCAGCACGGTTCAATTTCCGTGCCAGCCTCCCCAAACAAGCGCCGGAATGTGGCGACTAGGGCTTTCACAGTAACTTCATTTGAAGCCTACTTGTGATAATAAGCGATTTTCATTTTTTTTTTTCATTTTCAAGTCAATGGGGACATGGTACAGGTGTCACACTCCCTTTGTTGAGATGGAGTCCCCTACGGCACATGCTATCCATCATCTTTGTGAAAAGCTAACGACGCTTGGGCTGTTGCTGGCGTCTTCCTCTGGTTTCCTCCTTGGCCTTATGGGTGGCTGGGTCTTCAGGGTGTGCTAGGGTGCTGTCTGCAGCCTGCGTTAACACTGCTGCCTTCTCTAGTATTTGACCGCCTGGGCTGCCCCAGCACCACGATGGCACCCTCTGCGGGATGACACCACCATCCATTTTGGTATCTATTAAGGAACTGGAAAAGGATAGAGGCACCCACGGTGGTGCCTCTGCATGTTCCACCTCCTCTCTCCCCCTCATCAGCTATAGTGGCACGTCCCGCTTTTTAAAACCACACGTGAAACGTGCCGTTGGTAATTCCCCCCGGCAGAGGCAGAGCATCGTGAGGTCCCGAGAATACTGGGTCCAGCCCGCTGATGACATGCAAACGACATTTACTGTACTTTCGGAATAGCATGCATTGACGCTGCTGTTGAGGCAATGGAGCATGGCATTCTGGTGAGCGCCTGGCATCCACCACAATTTTGGTTTCACGACTGATTCTCTGCCCAATCGCGTTTCGTGATTCCGGCGTCATCCATCGGATAATCCTGCCCTATATGTTTTCATGAACACTTAAATAAAGCAATAGGGACAAAGGGGATCAAAGGATATGAGGGCAAGACGGTAATAGACTATTTAGTTGGATAATCAGCCATGATTAGAATAAATACGGAGCAGGCTCAAAGGGCCAAATGGCCTCCTCCAGCTCCGATTTTCTGTGCTTCAGTATTTGATCGCAATCTGGAACTCGCCACCGTGGTGGGCTGGTTAGATAGCAAAAGCGCAAATCTCGATTTTGACTTTCACGCTATTTAACTGGTGCGCCCAAATCCAAGCCAGGCACAATGAACATAGAACAGTACAGCACAGAACAGGCCCTTCAGCCCTCAATGTTGTGCCGAGCCATGATCACCCTACTCAAACCCACATATCCACCCTATACCCGTAACCCAACAACCCCCCCTTAACCTTACTTTTTATTAGGACACTACGGGCAATTTAGCATGGCCAATCCACCTAACCCGCACATCTTTGGACTGTGGGAGGAAACCGGAGCACCCGGAGGAAACCCACGCACACAGGGGGAGGACGTGCAGACTCCACACAGACAGTGACCCAGCCGGGAATCGAACCTGGGACCCTGGAGCTGTGAAGCATTTATGCTAACCACCATGCTACCCTGCTGCCCCAATGTTGTGGTTAAATCACGCCTTGTTCTGAATACCTGTCAGGGCATCTGGAGGGATACATGTCGGCCTTCAGTAAGAGCCTGACACTTTGACAAAGAACGGGAAATTTCTGCACAATACCACTGAGGTTTTCTGATTGTTTATCACAACTTCCATTTTTTTCTCTTCTTTGGAAAAGCAAAGGATGAGGGGCCTGTAGAATAGTGTTGGGATTTGATGGGGGACTGCATGTTTCCACTTGTGTGAGGTGCCAATACCAAAGGCCACAGGAGGGGTTCCGAATGTAAGATAATCAATAATGAATCTAATGGGGAATTGAGGAGAACTCTCTTAATTCATAAAGTGGTGGCAGTAAATAAGATGGATGCATTTCAGGAGGAATTTGATAAACATGCGAAGGAAAGGGGAATAGAGTGGGATGTCAATAAGGCACGAGGGGCTAGCTTGGAGCATAAACTTTGGCACAGAATTGATAGGCTGAATGGCTTGTTTCCATGCTGTAAATTCTATGTAATATCTTTTGGCCGAGGTAATGTCCTTAAGGCAGCCATTTTGTGGACTCAGCAAATATGTACGTTGTGGTGATCTGCATCATTGTAAATACACAAGTGGTTAATGTAAATACACGTAGACTAGGTAGATACTAGAGGGAGCACCAGAGACATGACACACAGACAGTCAACCAATAGGTCAGTAAGATAGGACCTGACCAATGGACATTCAAGATACACACAGAGGTGACACTACCACAGGGGGGCATTACACCAACCCATATATAAGGGCACAGCACACATGATCTTCCTCTTTCCAGTGGAGACACACAGTGTGTACACAGGGTTGATTTGAAACACATCACACCCACCACCTGGATTGCAGCAGACTGGTTTGTCAGTCTGAATAGCTATAGCAGGATTAATAGGAGAGTCGAATCCAAGTAGGAGAATCGGTAACAGTTTAATAAATGTGTTAAAACTATCTCCAAGTCTGAACCTTCCTTTGTCAGAGTGCACATCAAGGAAGCAGCTTATGCTACGTCAAGAGCATAACAAAACATACGTGAATGCCTGTGACACAATTATCCAAAACTGTGATTTGCATAACACTCAGGTTTCAACCTCCTCCTCAAATCATGCCCATTGCTGAGGTAAAATTCACATTGTTTGCTGGTTTTACCAGCTGAACTGTGTGATGATATGCATCACTGTAAATATACAAGGAGGTAATGTAAATACACTAGAACTAAATAAACACTAGAGGGAGGACCAGAGACATCATGACACACAGGCATTCAACCAATAGGTCAGTAAGATAGGACACGACTAATGGGCAGTCAAGACACACCCAGAGGTGACACTACCACAAGGGGGTTACCCATATAAAAGGACAGGGCACACATGCTCTTGCTCTTCCATACTCAGAGACACTCAGAGAGACAGGGGCAGATCAGGAAGCATCACACCTACCGCATGGATTAGAGCAGACTGGTTAGTTAGATCGAGTTACTAGAGTGAGATTAGCAGGAGAGTCGAACCAAGTAGGAGAATTGTTAACTGTTCAATAAATGTTTTAAATCTATCTCCAAGTCTGAACCTTCCTTTGTCAGAGTATACATCAAGGAAGCAGCTTATGCTATGTGAAGAAGCATAACACAGCAAACTGGACCAACCAGTTTTTTGAAACCATTGATTCCAAAAAAACTGAATTCTAATGAAATTTCCTTTACCTTCATCTCATTGGCATGTTGATACATCCTTGCCAGATAGTCTACCCACAAGTAGTTGTGGTATCTATGACTTATTAACTCCTTAAGCTCCTCTGGAAAAGAATAGTAAATGTTGCCATAGGCTCAGAAGATCATCGGCTGCTCTCCCTTTGACAGTCAATTGGTGGTGATTTACCCTCAGGCGAGGCAAAAAAATTTGAAGTTCCCAATTCTTTCTTTTCTAACTGAGGGGCAATTTAGCGTTGTCAATGCACCTACGCTGCACATTTTGGGTTGCAGAAACAGGGAGAATGTGCAAACTCCACAGGTTTATTAGACCGATTCCTGGGATTGCAGGACTGTCATATGAGGAGAGACTAAATCCGTTAGGGTTATATTCATTGGAGTTTAGAAGAGTGAGAAGGGATCTCAAAGAAACTTACAAAGTTTTAACTGGATTAGACAGGGTAGATTCAGAAAGAATGTTCCCAATGGTGGGGGAGTCCAGAACCAGGGGTCATAATTTGAGGATAAAGGGTAAACCTTGTACGACTGAGGTGAGGAGAGATTTCTTCACCCAGAGAGGGGTGAATCTGTGGAATTCACTATCACAGAAAGTAGTTGAGGCCAAAACGTGTAATTTCAAGAAGGAATTCAGCTCTGGGGGCTGAAGGGATCAAGGGATATAGGGGGAAGGCGGGATCAGGGTATTGAAATTGATGATAAGCCACGTACAGAACAAATGGAGGAGCAGGCTTGAAGGGCCGAATGGCTTCCTCTTGTTTCTATTTTCTATGGGCGGGATTCTCCGACCCCCCCTGCCGGGTTGGGGAATCGCCGGGGGGCTGGCGCCAGTCCCGCCCCGCGGCTCCGACGGCGGCTGCCGAATTCTCCGGCGCCGGTTTTCGGGCAGGGGCAGGGATCATGCCACGCCGGTCGGGGGCTGTTGGCAGCGGCCCACCCGGCAATTCTCTGGGCCCCGTTGGGCCAAGCGGCCGCCCGTTTTCTGCCAGTCCCGCCAGTGGGAAATAGACATGGTCCATCCCAGTGAGACCTGGCTTGGAGGGTGGTTAGCGGAGTCTTCAGGGGAGCGCAGGGGGACCTGGCCCTGGGAGGGCCCCCACGGTGGCCTGGCCCGCGATCGGGGCCCACCGATCTGCGGGCGGGCCTGTGCCATGGGAGCACTCTGTAAGGCTCCGCCATGGCCGGTGCAGAGAAGAAACCCCAGCGCATGTGCAGGAAACATGCGGCGGTTCTGCGCATGCGGCAACTTGCGCCGGTCCACGGCAGCCCTTCGCCGCCGGTTGACACGGCGCCAACCCCTCCGGTGCTGACCTAGCCTCCGGAAGTATGCAGGATTCCGCAACTTCCGGGTGGCCCAACGCCGGAGTGGTTCACGCCGCTCTTGGCGCTGGCGTCAGGTCGTCCCGCCAATTGCAGGTGAATCCCGGCCTATGTTTCTATGACCCGTACAAACCACTACTGCTGATGTGTGATGCCTCTCTCTGTGGGGTTGGGGCCGTTCACACCCACCAAATGGACGAGGGTCGGAGTGCCCCATCATCACATTCGCATCATGGACGCTTGTCGGTCGAAGCTGAGAAGACTACGCCCAGACCAAAAAAAAGGGTTGGCCGTGGTTTTTGGAGTGAGAGGTTTTACCAATTAGTCTTCAGACATCTGTTTACTGTTTTCACAGACCACAAACCTTTATTCAGTTTGTTTAAGGAGGATCTAGCAATTCCCCCCATAGCCTCTGCTAAGATCCGGTGATGGGTGCTGTATTAGATGCATACGAGTATGTGCTGGAGCACCGTTCCAGCACCAGGATTCCCCAAGCTGATGCATTGAGCCACCTTCCCTCCCCACCATGGGCAGGACAGAACTGAGATGGACGTAGGCCGGCGTATGCCGTTATACACGTTCACCCCAGGTGATCTCGTACTCGTCCGGAATTTCTGCAAAAGGGCTGCATGGATCCCGGGCATCGTGAAGGCACAAACTGGACTGGTTTGTATAGGGTGCAGGAACAGGGCCGTGAGACCAATCGGCATGTGGACCATCTCCGCTGCCGTGTTGCCGATGTGCCATACTCAGTCCCAGAAACCCCGATCCAGAACCCTCTGACATATTTATTGCCACCATTGCCGCCATTTTCCTCCGCTGCCCCCGATTGTGCCGGCCAAGAGTCCAAAGAGTCCAAACACCAAGGCCAAACATGTTGAGATGTCGGACAAGTCCCGCCTAGTGCTGCCCAGGCGCTCCTTGTGGAAACGCCGCTCCCCGGTAAGTCATACGCCTCCAGGTACCACATGGATGACACCCAAAACCATCCCTGGGCAAAGAAGGCCAGAGACCCTTGGTGTCATCCACCAACATGGACATTCCCCCCGGACATGGGGCGGGGGAGGAGTGTTATAATCCCCATGGAGGTCAAGGAATAAGGCGCCGGGCCGCCCTCTGACCGCCCATCCCCTCGAGGGTTCCTATCTCTACCTGATGTCTTGTTGCATGTATGTGGTACGCACCAGATAGTGCCCTGGAGCCTCTTCACTCAAGGGCCCAACCGAGGTGAGTGTCTCTGGGATGGTGGAGGGTGTAGTGTGACAGCAGTGACGAGAACTCGGTGTTGTCCCTTGACGCGGGCTCTGGGGTGTTGTGAGGGTACAGCGAGAGGTAGAGGGGGGCAGTGGTGCCCCCGATGGTCCAACCCTGTCGCCCGATGGGTTGCAGGGTTGCGGCTGGGGCTGGGGGACATCAGCCGATCCTGCCTCATCAGGAGGTGACCCTGCAAGACAAAAGACAAGATGCATGGTTAGACCGTAGGTGGGTGTGCTGTGGGAGGGAGGGGTAACACATGCCATAGGGACATTGCAAACATTGGGGGGCTCACTTGGTTGTGTCGTGCTGAACCTCCGCCTTGGTGACTGCTCGCTCTCCCTCCATGCCGACTAGTCCCAACGCTCTCTCCTCCACAACGATAAGGGGCCGTAGGTCCGGCGGGTCCCCTATGGACTTTACCTGCTCACTGCGGTTGTGGGCTATTTCTTCTGGGGGATAGATAAAGCACAGTGCGAGACTCTTGGACACAGGCATGCAGGGAACCCGGCCATGTTGGGCACGTGGTGTAGGGTGGGGTGTGAAGGGGCTGCCGGCAGGTGGGGTGCTGCCACCCTCTGGGGGAGTGGGTGGAGCATGTGTGGTATAAGGCGGGGGCATGCGGAACAGGGGTGGTGCCAGGGGCACGGGGGGGGGGGGGGGGGGGGGGGGGGGGGGGGTCGGGGGGTGCCCAACGTGGGCCAGCACTGCTTGCTGCCTGCTGGTCGTGTGGGACAGGCATGGTGCCAGAGGCACGGTGGTGATGGAGACTCATCCTGGATGCCCTGGGGAGGTCATGCAGCTTCTTCTGGCACTGCTGTCCCATCCTGGCAGTCAGACACATAGCACTCACGGCCTCTGCCACCTGCGCCCAGACCCGGTTAGCGTCGGCGGGTGGCAGCCTCTGTCCCACCCCGGGTCACATAGTGTCCCGGTCTTTCCTCCACGGCTTCCAGCAATATCTCTGCACTGCATGTGTGAATCTCAGAGCCACTCTCCGAGATGGCATCTTAGAATAGAATCATACAATCCCTACAGTGCGAAAGAAGGCCATTCGGCCCATCCGGTCTGCATCGACCTCTGAAAGAGCACCCTAGCCAGGGGCAAGCACCCACCCTATCCCCGCAACCCCACCCAAATCTTTTGGACACTAAGGGCAATTTAGCATGCTCAATCCACTTAACCTGCACATTTTTGGACTGTGGGAGGAAACCGGAGCACCCAGAGGAAACCCACACAGACACGTGGAGAAAGTGGAGAAACTCCACACAGTCACCGATACCAGAATTGAACCTGGTTCCCTCGAGCTGTGAGGCAGCAGTGTTACCACTGTGGCCACCATGCCACCCTCTTCTTGGCTGGAATGAGAGTGTGGGGGAGTGGTGTGCTTATATGCAGCTCCAGTTTGTCAGGCTCTTGACTGCAGCAAATCCGTCGCCGGTGTCTGTTGGGATTGCACTAGTTCCATGTGGCACAAGGACTGGCCCATTAACATGTCCTGAGTTGCTTCGGCATTCGTAATCCCATCGTCCGCGGGGATGTCCCGCGATTCACTCTCAGCACTTAATCTCGTAAACGGAGAATCCAGCCCATGAGCTTTTCAGCCTGGGCTGGAGAAGCCAAGAGGTTATATTGCAAAGCTGGAGATAATAAAATGGGGGAAGGTAGATCCTGACCTGTTCCTGCCAATATGGGATATTATCAAAGGCGGGCACAGCAGTGCCCACCAATCAGATGTGGCTGACCAATTAAGTTAATTAGTTGGCCTCTTGGCAGAAATATTACTAAGTTGACCCCTTGATGTGTTATGAATCTGCCAACTACATTGATGCAATCTCCCATCGCGGCGGCTTGCCTTGGCGAAAATTAAATTCCGCTTACCGGCGAGGGTGTCTCCATATTGCGGACTCTCTCCATCTGGACAGCATGGTAGCACAAGTGGATAGCACTGTGGCTTCACAGCGTTGGGGCCCCAGGTTCAATTCCCCACTGGGTCACTGTCTGTGCGGAGCCTCCATGTTCTCCCCATGACTGCGTGGGTTTCCTCCCACAGTCCAAAGACATGCAGGTTAGGTGGATTGGCCATGCTAAATTGCCCTTAGTGCCCAAAAGGTTAGGAGGGGTTATTGAGTTATGGGGATAGGGTGTAAGTGAGGGATTAAGTGGGTCGGTGCAGACTTGATGGGCCGAATGGCCTCCTTCTGCACTGTATGCTCTATGTTCTACCTGCAGCCTCAGCAGTGACCATCTCTAATAGTAGGACTGCTGGCCTTCTGTTTGGCCTGACAGCTCAGAGAGGGAGGCCACTTTTCTCCATTGGATGTTGGTCCTGAGGGCACCAGTTTGCAAAATCCCCTCTCCAGTCTTGCTGGCGTGGATTCAAGATCTGTAGTAGTTCCTGGCAGTAGGGCCCATGGCATGCTGGTTAAATTCTGGCTATTTTGTCAGCCTTGAAAATGGTTCTTTTCTGGCTATTTGCCCATGCCACATCTTTGACTTCTGCATTAGCATGCACTCTCCAGCAGGAGGCAATGAGATCCCATCAGAATCTTGTATATCTATCTGATCATCAGAACTGAGTTGTTCAGATGTGCTCTTGCGGTCCGACTAATGCCCACCCCTTGAGATTAGTTAACACAGTATGGGAATGGCTTCCAGTGACGGCCATGATCTGACCGCTCGCACGCAGGGTGGCTCCTGCCTAGAGGTGATGGTTTCGGTACTTCCTGCCCATTTGAGGGGTAATTTTTGGTGACACGTTGTGAGGAGAGAGGTGGGTGGTTGATTCTCCGCTCCATGCGGGATGACAACAGGATACCAGACGTCGGTGAGAGCCCTGGCTCAGGAATTGGAGGAACTTTATGGCGCATCACCAGTGGGAGGGGGGATGCGTCATCTTCGATGGCTGCATCGCGGATGGAACAGCTTATGTGGCGCAGGGGTTAGCACTGGGACATCAGCGCTGAGGACCCGAGTTCGAATTCCGGCCTTGGGTCACTGTCCATGTGAGTTTGCACATTCTCTCCGAGTCTGTGTGGGTTTCACCTCCACAACCCAAAGATGTGCAGGCTAGGTGGATTGGCCACGCTAAATTGCCCCTTAATTGGAAAAAAAAAATTGGGTACTCTAAATTTATTTGAAAAAAAACCTTACTGTTAACCACCTGGTAAATCTTTGTGTCATCCGCAAACTTGTGGACGCAAGTCAATGATTCGGACAGGCATGGCAAGGGAGTTGAGGGGCTGGATTCTCTGATTCTGAGGCTATGTCCCCACGCCGGATGGGAGCTGTGGTTCTACGACAGAAAAAATGGCGTGAAATAGCCGCTGATGCTCCGGGGGATAGCATGCCGGCAGCGTAGAGCACACGGCTCTAGCTGCCGATACGGCCCGGAGAATTGCCGGGCCCATGGCCGCACATGCGCACGGTGGCGGCCTGCAGCGGCCACGTCTGCAACATGGCGCCGGCCGCTCACGGATCCGGCCCGTGGAAAAGTGCCCCCCATCGGCCGGCTCGCACACCTCGGACTACTGCCCGAAAGTGCCCCCATCCCCTGATAAAGTCCCCCCCTTCCTATGGATCGGCCCTCCCCCGACTGAGTCTGCTGTCAGGAACTCGGCCGGTCGGGGGCGGAGCAATCGTGGTGGGCCTCAGTCAATGACCTGAGGCCGTCAATACGCCGCTTTGAAGGGCAGAGCATCGCGAAAGCGGCTCCGCCCCCGATTTGGTTGGGAACTTTGATTCTACGGCCGATCGCCGAACACGGTTTTGGCGTCGACGACCGAGATTACAGCCCGGGTGTTTATGGAACAGATGTAGTGGAGGTTTTGGCACCTGGGAGAGAGGGGATATTCCTTGTTGGTGGAAGAGGTGGAGGAGGACTATGCACTGCACTATGTGGATGTGAGGCTCGAGGCAGGGCGGGCACAGAGACCGGGTGGAGATTTGAGTCAGGGATAAAGAGTTTGTGATAAGGTGCAATTGGCCACAAAGAATTATGTGGAATTAAATCAGAATGGGGACACCGGGTGGTTTCCCAGTGTAGCTTTGCGGAATTGACCCCGCACCGCCTGGGTATATTTAAGGAGGCACTGGAGAGGGGGGAGTTGCCGGGTAGCATTGTGTCACGTGAGAGTACCTTTGAGAAATGGGTTTTAAGAATGTACCTTTAAGACATAGGTGTTTATTCAGTGATGTCAGAGTGTGGGTGGAGCTCAGCTGTGTCAGCTTTTTACTTTCGTTTTAGGCTGTTTGCTGGAGGATGTGTTTTAGTTTTGTTTTTAGAACTGCAGTCACAGCCAGAGAGTCTCTCTCTGTAATCTAAAGACTGTAAATCGATATTTTGGTGATTTAAAACTAATAACTGCTCTCAATAGTGAATTTAAATTGAATCTTTGTGTTTTAAAGGTTTTTTTAAAGTCTTATGGATGTTAAAAGGAGAGCTTAAGGATTACTTAGTGTTGTATTCTTTGGGGGTTGTTTTTAAGTAATGGTTGCTAAGATGTTCACTGCATGTTTTACAAAGGTTAACTTGAGTTCATAGAATAAACATTGTCTGCTTTTAAATATACTTTTCCATTTCTGCTGTACCACACCTGTAGAGTGGGCCGTGTGCTCCCCATACCACAATCTATTAAAAGTTGTGGGTCAGGTGAACTCCATGATATACTTTGGGGTTCTCTAAACCCTGGCCCATACAATTGTCACAGCTTTTGCATTCTTTGATTCCTACAAAAGATAAGGACCCGTTGGATTGTGGGTCAGACAGACCTATTTCATTGCTAAATATGGATGTGAAGATATTGGGCAAGTTGCAGGCAAGGCTATTGGAGGAGTGTGTGCTGCAGCTGGTATCAGGAGATCAGACAGGGTTTATGAAGGAATGGCAGCTATTGAGCAACATTAGGTGACTATTGAATGTGGTCATGACTCCGTCGGGGAAAAGGTTGCCGGAGGTATCAATGGACGCGGAGAAGTCTTTTGACCGTGTTGAGTGGCAGTACTTGTTTGAAGGCAGTTTGGATAAGGGCCGACATTATTGGCATGGGCATGCTTACTCACCATGGGCATGATGCCCCATGGTGAGTGTGCAAAATACTTTAGGTTGCACAGAGGAATGATGCAGGGATGCCTTTCGCCACCACTATTGTTTGCATTGGCGATGGTACCTTTGGCACTGGGCATCGGGGGAGTGGCTGGAGATTGTGAGGGGGGTAAGGAGCATAAACTGTCGTTGTATGCCGATGACTTGTTGCTATATGTGGAGGACCCGTTAGAGAGTATGGGAAGGAATATGAACGTTTTGGAGAAATCCGGGCTGGGATTTTCCCCTACCCGGGCATTGGGTCCCGGCGTACCGGATGGCGAGAACCACTCCAGCGTCGGGCCTCCCCAAAGGTGCGGAATTCTCTTTAGGGGCTAGGCCCGCACTGGAGTGGCTCCTGCTCCACCGACTGGCGTCAACAACCTTTGGCGCACCACCTACCGGCGTCGGGGCTGGCCGAAAGGCCTTTGCCGGTCGGCGTGAGTCCGCGGCATGCGCCGGTGCAATCAGCGGTCGCTGACGTCACCACCGTGCATGCGAGGTGGAGGGGGTCTCTTCCGCCTCTGCTATGGTGGAGACCGTGGCGGCGGCGGAAGAAAAAGAGTGCCCCTATGGCACAGGCCCACCCGCCGATCGGTGGGCCCCAATCGCGGGGCAGGCCACCGTTGGGGCATCTCCCGGGGTCCGATCGCCCCACGCCCCCCCCGCCCCCCCCAGGACCCCGGGGCCCACTCGCGCCGCCAATTTCACCGGCACAGAGGTGATTTAAACGACATTGGCGTGAGAGGCCTGACAGCGGCGGGACTTAGGCCCATCGCGGGTGGCGGAGAATTCCGGCCACGGCGGGGCAGGATTTACGAAGGCCCCGGGCGATTCCCCGACCCTGCGGGGGTTCGGAGAATTCCGCCCCCGGTGCCTTCTCTGGTACAAATTGAAACTGGGGAAAGAGTGAGGTTTTCCCGGTGAATGGGGAATTTTGGGAAGTACTCAGCAAGTGGGGAGTATTCCATCACACTCCTGACTTATGCCTTGTAGATGGTTTTGGTAGTCAGGAGGTGAATTATTGATGACAGAAATCTTGGGGCTTTGCCTTTATGGGTGACTAAGGTCAGGTTCTGAAATTTGGGGATCCAGGTGGCGCATGCTTGGGCAATGATGCACAGGTGGAACTTAATAGGGATGTTGGACGGGGTTAAGGATGATCTGGGGAGATGGACACCTCACCGCTGTCATTGGCAGGGAGGGTGCAGGCTGTTAAAATGTATGTATTGCCTAGGTTCCTGTTTATCTTCTAGCCTCTCCCAATTTTTCTCCTTAAGGCATTTTTCAAAGGGAAGATGGATTGATTTCCGGGTTTGTGTGGCAGACAGGACACTGAGGGTTAGAAGGGCCCTTTAACAGAGAAAGAGGCGTGTGGGGGGGGTTAGTGCTTCCAAATCTACTGCACTACTACTGGGCATCTAATATGGAAAAGGTAAGACAATGGTGTGCAGAGTGGGGGTGGAGGGGGGTCGAAATTGGTACAGGTGGAGGAGGATTCCTGTAGGGGGTCGAGTCTAAGGGCTATGGTCGCGGCCCTGCTCCCGCTTGCGCTGGGGAACTATACTGACAGCCTGGTGGTGGTGTCATCGATAAAGATCTGGGCGAGTTTCTCCAGTCCGGCAGCTGCGTTTTCCTGGGCGGCACGCCCTCTCTGGCAATGGGATTCTCAGTTTCTGCCACCTGTCAATGGGGTTTTCTATTGTGGCCACCCCACGTCGCCGGGAAACCATGGGCGTGGGTGCACTGCCGGCGCAATGGAGAATACTGCCAATGGAGAATCCTGTTGCTGGAATCAGTTACAGACGTACTTTAAGCTGAGGCGGTACTGACCCCCTTGTGTGGGAATCATAGGTTTGCGGACGGATGGACGTGATGTATGAGAGGTAGCAGAGGGCAGGGGTTGATGTGGAAAACCACAGCTCATCGCAGAGCGGGTTGTCATCACCCTCCATCCCATGGACCAGACCCAGGGTTGATGCCAACCCAGGGCCCACAGCCTGTAGCGCAGAAGGTATGTATCACGGAGGGGGTTGCAGGTGTGGCCGGTGGCTGGGAGTGGGGTGGGGTGGTGGCGGGATGCGGTGTCCATGTCCCTGGGCAGCCTCCTCCCCCCCCCCCCCTCCCCCCACCCACCTTGTCGGTGAACCCGGAGGGGATCAGAGTGTCTATTGTGTGTTGGCCCAGGCGCACGTGTTGTGCAGCCGCCTGTGCCTGCCCGGCCACCATGTCCTGTCCATCCTCACCATCCCCCACATCCTCCTCGTCGGACGAGGACTGATGTTCATCCTTCTCCTTCAGCATGTCGCCCCTCTGCTGCGCAATGTTGTGGCGGACGCAGCAGGTCACCACGATGTGGGCGACCCTCTCAGTGTCATTTTGGAGTGCCCCTCCAGAGCGGTCCAGGCACCTGAATCATATTTTCTGGACACTGAAGCACTACTTGATCACGCTCCTGATTGCTGCATGGGCATTGTTGTAGCGGGTCTCCGCATCGGTCTGTGGTCTTCAAATAGGTGCCATCAGCAACGACCGCAGCGGATAAGCTCTGTCACCCAGGAGCCAAGCCCCCTGCCAAGGATGCACCTCAAAGAGGCTGGGAACCGTTGAGTGTGCCAGGATGAAGGCATCGTGCACGCTCCCAGGTATCGGCCACAGAAGTGCATGATGCGCAGCTAATGTCACATATCAGCTGCACGTTCATCGCATGGAACACCTTTCGGTTTGTGAAGATCATCCTGTGATCTCCAGGTGATCGTGGGGCAACATGCATACGTCGGTCACTCCCGGACTGGGGGCATCTCGGCTTTGGTGGCGAACCTCGCTGCCCAGAGATCCTGGTTGGCTTGGTCCACATTGAAATGGACATATTGTGTCGATTGGGCATTTAGGGCCTTCGTGATGGCATGTTGCACCTGTGCACCGAGCTCTGAGATCCTGGACAGGTCCCCACTTGGTGCCTGGAAGGACCCTGTGGCGTAGAAGTTCAGGGCGACCGTCACCTTGCTGGACACTGGGAGCGGGTGTCCTCCCCCATTCCCCCGTGGTGCCAGGTGCACCATGATCTGGAGATACGTCGTTCTGTCTCTCTGCTCAGCAGGAGTCTTCAACGGCATGTCTGGTCCGGCAGGTCCTTGAAGGACAGGCGCTGCCGGAACACATGAGGCCTCATGCGGTGCCTCCTTGGCACCTCCTCCTCGGCCTGTTGGGTGGCTGGTTCTCCATCCTGCATGGCTGCCTCCTGTTCCACTGCTGCTTATTTCACTGCTGCCGCTTCCTCCTCCTCAAGCAGCTCCAGCTTGTACAGCCGCAGGCATCCCACAGTGCTGAGGCGACTAGGAGGAAGGCCACCATTGTTGGTTAAATTCCAATGTCCATTGTCTGCAGGGGCTGAAAGGCTGACATGTTAGCATGGTGCGTACCCTCGTGCCAAACCAGGTCCAATGAGCTACATGGTGCTCCAGGTTGGCACTGCAGGCCCAGCTCCTGCAAGTTCCCTCCCCCATCTCTGCCAGTGCCCGGCACCATGGGGGCCTCTGGCCTTGGCGCCCATCACTACAGCCAAGGATACTGTCAGCGATATATACAAATAGATGGGGGAGGCAGGGAGGCTAGCGGCTGGCGAAGATCAAGGACAAATGGGAAGGGGAGTTGGAAGGGGAGATCTTCTAGGGAGTATGGAGTGAGGCACTGCGTAGGTTAAACAGGATCTTTCCTGTGCAAGAATGAGCCTGAAACAGTTTAAGGTGATGCACATGGCCATATGACTCGGGCGAGAATGAGTGAGTTATTTCAGGATGTAGCAGGTGAGTGTGAGAGGTGTTGGCGGGGGCCAGCAAATCACGCACACAAGTTTTGGGGTTGTGAAAAATTGGGAAGATTCTGGGCGGGCGTGTTCACAGTCTTAGCCAGGATAGTGGAGGAGGAAGTGGATCTGGACCCTTTGGTGGTGGTATTTGGGGTTTCAGAGAAGCCGGAGCTCACAGAGAGGCCGATGTCTTGGCCTTCGCCTCTCTGATTGCACAGCGGCAAATTTTACTGAAGTGGCAGTCAGCATCGCCACCGAGGGCAGTGGCATGGTTGGGTGACCTGTACGACTTCCTGCGGTTGGAGAAGATAAGAGATGAGTTAAGGGGCTCAGCAGAACGGTCTGAGAAAAGGTGGGGGATGTTTGTGACCATGTTTGAGGAGCTGTTCGTCGTGTGGAGGGGGTTAAAAAGGGGAAAAATTTTGTACAGATTGTATAGCTGATTGCTGGCAAGTATGTTTCCCGGGGTGTTTATGTGTTGTAACCTGTTTTGATACATGTTTGTAATAAAATACATTTAAAATAAAGGGATACTGTCAGCTGGCATTGTCCATGCCAGCGGTACGCTGCATGGCACCTGTCCGCTCCCCATAGGGGCTACAGTGGGTGTTTCTCTGGGTGGGCTGCCTGATGCCCCGCCTGCAGGTTTCAGCCAGTTGGAGGGGGATGTGGTGGACTGAGGGGTGCGGGGGGTGGTGGGGGTGGAGGGCAAGATGCAGGGGTGGGAGCACCCATATAGCCAGTATGACTCTGCAGACCCAGGGGCCAAGGTGAGTGGTCAGTAGGGTGCACAACAATGTGGCTGCCTTGCAGGCCGCGGCAATGGCGGTCTGTCCCTGGACACCGCCCCAGTCCCATGGGGGGGGGGGGGGGGGGAACGTCACCCTGACCACATGGGCCATTACTCTGTCAATGACCCCCCAACCCCCACCCATAGCCCTGAAAAGGCTCCCCCGATCCCAACCAGCCCGGCCAGTATCGCTACCGAGGCGACGGAGAATTACGATTTTGTATGAAACAAGCACCCGCCACGATTCGGCGTCAAAACCGATTCTCTGCCCAATTGCAATTCCCGATCTTGGCTTTGAGCCCAATTAGATTCCCGAATGCCGAGCAATGCAGGCTGTGATTAAATCTGATGATTCATCGTGCTATTAACTCTTATGATTTATTGCTTGGCGCTGAGAAGGTTGCAGGCATGTGAAACTTTAGGCAATTGGACTGAAAGTGTAGTTTTCATTTTACAGAAGACAATGGGTGAAATTCTCTGTTTGGGAGACAAGTTGACACCGAGACTGAATTGGGTGCAGTTCGCGTTCCATTGGGAGGTGCTATTCGTGCAGCAATTCAGGACATGCTAATAGGCCAGCACTCTGCTGGCATGAATTCAAAGCAATTCGCCGCCCGACGCCTGCCACCCTGAGGCCGCGGGGTCCGAGGTGGACCCATGCTGTTGAGGAATGGAGGGACACCCTCTTCCCCAACATGGGCCACAGACTCCTCAACAATGCCTAAGAGGCAATGGCAGAGGCAGTCAGTGCTGCCAGTCTCACCAGAGGGGACAGCTGGTGGTCTGGAGGGGTGGGTGTCACTAATGAGGACTCTGCCCTCAGAGGGCCAGAGAACTGGTGGGGGGGGGGGGGGGGGGTGCCTCTGCAGTGCCTCTGGTGGAGTGAGCTCTGCTGACCCCCTGCTACCTCTGCAATGGGGCAGCGCCTGTGAATAGTGCCAGCACCTGGTGGGCTCCTGATTGAGCTTGGGCCTTGATGATACAGCTGGGGTATGAAGGTGTCCAGAGGGGTGGCCTCCCAGATGACCAGAGGCCTTCTGAGCATTTAAGACACAGGCAGCACTCAGTAGTCATGGGGTCTTCGCCTGGTGTGTGCAGGCTTGATATGCAAACCTTTGATATGCCAGGAGCCTGTAAGACAGACTGCAGCAATGGCGGTCTGAGCCAGGCCACTCCAATCCCGAGGGAGACACCCCAATCCACAGACTTGGCACCAAGTCACTACCTGCTACTTCCCCCAACCCAGGCAGTCATCAATGGTTTTTGAGTGTTGTTTTAGCCTTTGCTCCCCCTCTGCAACCATGCGCCCAGTCCAAGTTTGTCAATACTTGTAGTAATTCCATCTGAGAGGAGTAGAGCATCGCGAAAGGGCAGAGCACACTGTGTCCAACTCGCTGATCACACTTAAATGCATGCAAATGCCAGTTGTACATGGTGCATACTCAGTGGCGGACTGGGTCTAAAAATATTGGTTGCCAGGAGACAAAGGGGGCCCACCCACAACTACAATGCTATCATTTAATTTTCATAACGAATAAATACAATTTTCATAAATACATATGGAAAAAGGGTGCAATTAAAATTTTTGTGGAAAAAATGTGTATTTCTTAGTAATTACAGTGTACATGTACTGTACATATTACTGGCAGTAGATACCAAATGTAAATACAGAATGTTATAATTGAATTTTTAATTTATTTTTTAAAATTTTAAGTAATTGGTTGATATTTTTAAATAGTTTACTGCACAATTTACACATTAACAGATAGTTCAAAAGCACAATAGAGCATTGCATGCAGTCCACTATATTAAGAGCAATCGTTTGTGTTCGCTAGATGATTGTACGAATCTGCCAATAATTGCTTCTGCATCCAATTCATCTAACAATTCCTTTTCAATGGATAGCAACATATATGATTCCAAATTCTCCTCAGACAGCGAATTTCTTAACCTTGTCTTTATGATCTTTAGCTTTGAAAATGTCCTCTCACATTGGACTTGAGTAACTGATAGTGTGCAGATGACTTTATAAAGTTCATAAAGGTTATCATATGCCTTGTCATGAAGTCTGTTGGATGCCAGAATTTTTAGTACACACGATGGGCAAGTGCTGCAAATTTTACAATTGTTGCAACTGGAATCCATATTCTCACCATCATTAAGCAATAGCTTTAATACATCAAAGTTTGAAGCAAAAGAAAACAATTCCAATATTACTTGATCTTTGCTGATATGGGGAAACAGCTTAATAATACCTTCCAATGCTTCATCTTCAAGGCCCTTCTCTGCAATAGTTTTAAACTTTGCTGGGTCCAAGCAGGACAAATCTTTATACAACTGTTTGTGTTGTACAAAGCGTGATTCTAGTGACTGGACAATGCGATCCATTATTAGGTTAAACACATTTAATCGAAAATCAGCTAGAGAATCTGAGGAATTTCTTTCATCATCAATAAGCTCATCTGCCTCTTAACTGGCAATGCTGTTTCCAACGCATCAATTTCCATCTGTGAAATCCTGTCATTACATTTATTTACAAATTCCAAAGCCTTGCTGTGAACGTTATCAAATGTTCTTGTCTGTTCCTTCAACTTTGTTGTAGCTGAATCTACCAAACTCCATGCAGTAAACATATCTAAACCACTTGTCTGTAGATAACTTGATAACGGGGTTGTAGTTTCAAATATATACAAGTAAGTAAATGCTGTCAATATGGTTTCAAACTTTAGAAGACTTTGAAGTAAAACATTTGCTTCATGTTTTGTTTTTGCATCAAACTTTTCTGAATCTTGTATCATTGATAAGCATGTCAATAGATTTACGAAAGTACTGGCAGCGGCATCATCAAAACGTCCAAATATAGTTGTTGCTGCATTGGATTTTCCTGACCATCTGGTCTCACCAATTAGCTTTAATCGTTTCATTTTTTCTTGTCCGAGATGTTTTCCAACAACTTCTATCCATACAGCCATTCTCTTGTATGATGCTTTCACAAAAGTTGCTATATTCTGGAGCAAATTGAAAAAAGAAACTGCAGGCACACAACATTTTGTTGTTTCAGTTATCACCCAAATTCAAGACATGGGCATAGCACCATATATGAACATGTTGATCAGCCACATCAGCTGATCAACATGTCAGCATGGAGCACAGATGATGGGGCAGGTTCCATCAGGAAATTGTGTACCATGCTTATTGGGATCCGATTGTCATCATCTGGACACCTCAGAGTGTTTGTGCTCCACACACCTCAGAACACTCCATTCCGCAGTGTAATACTCCCATGGGAGGTTCATCCATGGAATAATTTATCTCTCCCGTTCGCCAAACCCGCGTCTTCCGGTTGCTTGTGTTCATTGGGTTCAGGCTTACTGTGTCCTTGACCTCTAATCGTTCGGCTACTCTGACCAACCATCTGGCGTGGCCCCATGTCCAATCGGGGGACTGGGCCGTTTGAGTGGTTGTGAGGCAGTTGGGTTGCGGGTTGGAACTGCTTTGTGAAGGTGTCAATGATAACCAATACCTCCTTAAGTCTATTTCTGCATGGTGGGGGTGGGCCGCTGTAATCCACATGGGGATTCGTCCAGGGACCCTCCGCAGGATGGGCGTGCCCGATATGTCCCCTCCTGGCGTCACCGGCGGGAATATTCTAGCTGCAATTGAAGCAGTCCTCAATTTAATGAGTGACATCCTTCTTTAGCTCTGGGTACCAACATAATGGTGGTCCGTAGTGGTCTCCATGCCTTGGTGTTTGTGTGCGTCATGGGATTGGTATATGAGCTGATTTCGGTCCTGGGTAGGGACCGTATCAATCCCGTCCTTTAAACAAATCCTGTATGGTCAGCAGCCCGTCCTCCCATGTTTCGTAGCGGGCCCGGAATCGACGTTCAGAATATGTCCCAGGGAATTGTCTGTGTGTTGGGACTGAGCTATGTCGGCTATGTTAGTCTGGGAGACGTCAATCGCATTTATCGGCTCACCTCCGGATGGCTGCCAGAGATGTCCGTTACTGGCTCTGGTTAGGGCGTCGGCCGTGCAGTTGCCGGGTGGGGGGTGTGGGGATGGCTACTTATAGTTTGCCGAATGTTTCCCGTGCGCTGTGCTCACGTCCTCCCACCAGGTGTGCCTGTCTCGGTGCCCGATAAAGTCTGACCACATGTGCCAAACTCTCCCTCTGATACATCCCCGTGCTATCCTCTCCCATATGAGACACCTCTCTGCTCCTGTCTTCTGCGCCTCTACAACTCTACCTGCTGTCTGAGCTGCCATACTGACGTTAGGGGTAGAGGGCCAATTGGACTGCGGGTACGGCTTATGGTTCTGTATGGCCCAAATCCCTAAGAAGCTGCGCGCAAATCTGTCGGATTGACCACTCAGCAGCTTCCTGGGAGGCCTGCTCACCCGATCGTACACTGGCCGAGCGACCTCCGACCGGCCTACCCATCAACTTGTCCCGGCCTCATCACTTCACAAAATCAACCGTCTGGATCAACGGGCATGAGACGGCCTGCCTTTTCGACTCCGGGAGCACAGACAACTTCATACACCCAGATACGGTACGGTGCTGCTCCCTCCCAATCTTACCCGCGACCCAGAAAATCTCCCTGGCTTCCTGATCACACGCAGTAGAAATCCGGGAGTACTATGTTGTGACCCTTACTGTACAAGGCGTATAGTACACTAACTTCAAACTCTACGTCCTTCCCCATCTCTGCGCTGCCCTATTACTGGGGCTTGACTTCCAGTGCCACCTCCAAAGCCTTACTTTAAAGTTCGGCAGACCTCTGCCCCCCCCCTTCACTGTCTGTAGCCTTGCGGCCCTTAAGGTTGCCCCACCCTCGCTCTTCGCTAACCTCACCCCGAACTGTAAGCCCGTTCTCTACTTGGAGCAGGCGATACAGTGCCCAGGATAGGAACCTTATCAGGTCGGAGGTCCAGCGACTCCTACGAGAGGGGATCATTGAGGCTAGTACCAGCCCCTGGAGAGCCCAAGTGGTGGTCGTCAAGACTGGGGAGAATCACCGGATGGTCATCGATTACAGTCAGACCATCAACCGGTACACGCAGCTCGATGCGTACCCCCCTCCCCGCATATCTGACATGGTCAATCAGATGGCGCAGTATCGAGCCTTCTCTACAGTAGACTTGAAGTCCGCGTACCGCCAGCTCCCTATCCGCCCGGAGGACTGCCAATACACTGCCTTCGAGGCAGACGGCCGCCTCTACCACTTCCTCAGGGTCCCCTTCGGCGTCACCAATGGGGTCTCGGTCTTTCAACGAGAAATGGACCGAATGGTTGACTAGTACAGGCTGAGCCACGTTGCCGTACTTAGATAAGGTCACCATCTGCGGCCATGACCAGCAGGACCATGACGAAAACCTCCGGCACTTCCTCCACACCGCTAAACTCCTGAACTTCACTTACAAAAAGGAAAAATGAGTTTTCTGCACAACCCGACTAGCCATCCTTGGCTACATTGTGGAAAACGGAGTCCTAGGGCCCGACCCCGACTGCATGTGCCCCCTCCTGGAACTCCCCCCCCCCCCCCCCCCCCCCCCCGCCCCGACTGCCCAAAGCCCTGAAGAGGTGCCTGGGGTTCTTCTCCTATTATGCAGACAAGGCCCGTCCACTTATTAAATCCACCATTTTTCCCCTGACGACTGGGGCCCGCCTGGCCTTCAACCGCATCAAGGCAGATATTGCCAAAGCCGACTTGCACGCTGTGGACGAGTCCAGTCCGTTTCAGGTGGAGAGCAATGCGTCCGACTTTGC
Source organism: Scyliorhinus canicula (assembly GCF_902713615.1). NCBI lineage: Eukaryota > Metazoa > Chordata > Chondrichthyes > Carcharhiniformes > Scyliorhinidae > Scyliorhinus > Scyliorhinus canicula. The sequence goes on along the minus strand of NC_052154.1, from coordinate 86,476,552 downwards.
CCTGGCCGCTACCCTCAACCAGGCGGGCAGGCCCGTGGCTTTCTTCTCCCGTACCCTCCATGCCTCCGGAATTCGACACTCCTCCGTCGAAAAGGAAGCCCAAGCCATTGTAGAAGCTGTGCGACATTGGAGGCATTACCTGGCAGCAGGCGATTCACTCTCCTCACAGACCAACGGTCGTTTGCCATCATGTTCAATAACATACAGCGGGTCAAGATCAAGAATGACAAGATTCTGAGGTGGAGGATCGAGCTCTCCACCTACAACTACGATATCTTGTATCGACCTGGGAAGCTCAATGAGTCCCCAGATGCCCAATCCCGCGATAAATGTGCCAGCGCACAAGTTGACCGACTCCGGGCCCTCCATAATGACCTCTGTCACCCGGGGGTCACCTGTTTTTTTCACTTTATCAAGGCTCGCAACCTGCCCTACTCCATCGAGGAGGTCAGGACCGTGACCAGGGACTGTCAGGTCTGCGCAGAGTGTAAACCTCTACTTCTATCGGCCAGACAGAGCGCACCTGGTAAAGGCCTCCCGCCCTTTTGAGCGCCTCAGCGTTGATTTCAAAGGGCCCCTCCCATCCACTGACCTCAATATTGTTGACGAGTACTCAAGATTCCCCTCTGCCATCCCATGCCCTGACATGACCTCTGCCACCGTCATCAAGGCCCTGCACAGACTTTTCACCTTGTTCGGGTTCCCCACCAAATCCATAGCGATTGGGGTTCCTCCTTCATGAGCGACGAGTTGCGTCAGTTCCTGCTCAGCAAGGGCATCGCCTCCAGCAGGACGACCAGCTATAACCCCCGGGGAAATGGACAGTTGGAGAGGGAGAACGCGATGGTCTGGAAGGCCGTCCTCCTGGCCCTACAGTCTGGAAGCCTCCCAGTCTCCCGCTGGTAGGAGGTCCTCTCCGATGCGCTCCATTCCATTCGGTCGCTCCGGAGTACTACCACCAACGAGACTCATCACAAGTGTATGTTTCCCTTCCCCAGGAAGTCCACCTCCAGGGTCTCGCTCCCATCCTGGCTGACAGTCCCAGGGCCCATCCTCCTCCAGCAGCATGTGAAGAGCCATAAAACCGACCCCCTCGTCTTGAAGGTCCTGCTCCTCCATGCAAACCCACAATATGCCCACGTGGCACACCAGGGCGGGCGACAGGACACAGTCTCCCTTCGGGATTTGGCACCTGCAGGTTCCCCAGCGACCATCATCACTACCCCAGACCCGACACCGTCTTCCCCCACCTCTACCCACCTACCTCGAGAACTGGCACCCGCAGGCCCACCAGCGACCATCACCACCACCCCCCACCTATACACCACCCCCCGTCTCCACCGACTCAACAACTGGGTGAAGAAGAGGACAACACGAACCTGGACACGCAGGTCTCGACATCGGTGCCCACACCACAGCCGGGACTGAGGTGATCATGGCGGAAGGTCAAGGCCCCCGACAGACTTGAACTTTAAGTCCACTTCACCCACGCTGGATTCTTTTTTTTAACAGGGGGTGAATGTGGTAGACCACTGTATTGTTTTGTATTGTTGCATGCCTGGGGCTTGTCCCGGCTGGCTCCGCCTGTGGCTCCTCCCCTCGGGCTCATGTGTAAAGGTGGCTGGTCTCCACCTCTGATCCAGTTCGGGATCAGAGGCCAGGAGGCTTTGTGTTTTAGTGCATTAAAGCCTCAGTTACGTTCACCACTCGTCGTGTGTTCATTGATGGCATATCACCTTGTTTAAAGCCGCCCAATTCCTTGCCAGCTCTGCTCCAACATCCTGGCAGATCCTGTTGATGTGACCTTCCCAATTGCAGTCCCGATGCTTCTTGGCCCACTTCAGGGCCTGTTCTTTCTGTTGAAAACTGTGGAACTATACAATGGCTGCCCGTGGTGGTTCGTTCGGCCTGAGCTTTTAACAGAGTGCCCGATGAGTCCTGTACAGCTCTGGATGGGATGTGAATACATACTCCCCCATCATCTTCCCAAATATCTGTAAAAAATACACAGTAGGAGTTGGGCCTTCCACACCCTCTGGCTGGCAGCCCCACGATTCTGAGGTCCTGCCTCCTCAAACAGTGTTGGAGATCATCAACCTTAGCTCTCAGCATCTTATTCTTGCTGGCCACCAGAATGATCTTAGCCTTCAGTGAGGCACTTTGCTCACCGTGCTTCGACTAAGTTGTCTTAACACCCTTAATTACCGCACCAGCTCCAGATCTCTCACAGATTTCCTCCAGCTTCCACCCTATGGGACCCAGGGCCTTATATATCGACTTCCAAAGTTCCCCAGATATAATTCTCCACTGCTTCTCGAATTGTTCGCAAACTCCGTTGCCATTACACCAGCCAGCATTTCGACGGCCATGATTGGAGTGGCCAGAGTTACAGAAGCAGCCTCTGCCATTTTCTCCACCGCAGAGCATGGTGAAGTCGCTGAGACCACCAGCAAATTTCGAGACACGGGTTTCTTCCCCCCGGTCTTTCTTGACATCTCTTTAATGTGAGCACCTAATATTATCTCGTAGATGGGATCTTTTTGAAAAAAGTAACCCCAGAAACTGGGTGAAAAAGGCCGAAAATCAAGAAACCTATCGGGAGCTCCCTCGTTTGACCTCGTTTTGGGAGGGGGTGGTGGTTAGGCTGGATCAGGGTATTGAACTTGATGATTAGTCATGGCGGAGCTGGTTCCAAGGGCCTAATGATCTCCTCCTGATTCTATTTTCCATGTATGTTTCTTTGTATATTTTTCTTCTTTAAGAAATATTTTTATTAAAGGCATTTTGCATATGTACATCAAAATATCAGAAGATCAACAGGAACAAAGAACACAGGCCCCCAACATCCCTCGACACCAACTCGTCCCGCCCCCTTAGTTTTTCCTACCTTTCCTCCCCCGCTCCCTCCCACCAAACCCCGAACACCCTCCCCCCCGCTGTTCCCAGACACCTCAATTCACTTTGAAGAAATCGATACATGGCTTCCACCTCAGGGTAAGCCCCTCCTCTGCCCCCCCAGTAAAGCGAACTTGATCTTCTCAAAGGGCAGGAATTCACCCCCACCCCTACCTTTGGCGGCTCTGAGTCCCGCCAGCACAGCAAGATCTGCCTCCGGGCTATCAGAGAGGCAACGGCCAAGTGTCATTTGAGAGTACCTTTAAGAAATAGATGTTTAAGCAATGTACCTTTAAGAAATGGAGCAGCTCATATTACTGAAGTGATGTCAGAGGGTGGTGGGGAGCTGACCTGAGCTCACTTCTGCTCTTGGTTTCATGTTTGAGGAAAAGAGCTTGGGTGTGTCTGTGTTTGCAGTGAGCTGGATCTGTGTGATCTCTGCCATGAAAGACTATCTCTAAATCATTTGGGTGATTTAAACTCATAATAATAATGTATTTAACCTGATGTGTTTCTGTTTAAAGGTGTTAAGTCTTTTGGATGTTTAAAGGAACAACTGAAGGATTATTTATTGTTGTATTATTTTCGGGGTTATCTTTGAAGTACGGGGTGTTAAGTGATCCAATGTTTATTTAAAAGGTTAAGTTGAGTTCATGGAATAAACATTCATCATTCGCGGGACCCCACCCACACCTATCTACCACCCCTGCAAACTACAGGCTCAACCTTGCGACCATCATGTGGGCCCGATGCACTACTTTAAACTGGATGAAGCTTAAATCGCACACGACAAGAACGTGTTCACCCTCTGCAGGGCTTCCTTCCAAATCCCGGCCCTCATGTCCCCAGCCAACTCCTCCTCCTATTTGCTTGATCACGTGACAGTAAACAAATCCAAATCCCAAGAGATCACTTTTGAGGAGAGTTCCAAGGAGATCACCATCGACACGTCGCAGCTGTCATCCCCACCTTCCACCAATGCAGAGACACACACCTTGGCGAGCGACATTAGTGGTGGAAAGTCTTCTGGTGCACAATCTGGTGAGCACCACATAGTTGCTGATGCACATCAGGTGGAGGCAGGAACATCCAAGGGAGTCAGCAGTCGGAGCGCTTCCGGATCCCAGGACTCAGCTGAGTTCCAGTCAGATGCTGAGCCTCTGGACAAGTTTCTCCCAGAGTTGATGCAGATGCTAGGACACGACAGAGAGATTCAGGAGGGAATGTCAGTGACATTCCAACGAGTGCATAGCCGATTAGAGGAGTCCTAAAGGCTGCAGGAGATGATGTTGACAGTGTATGGCCAACACTGCTAGGGTGGTGACTGCAGTGGAACATAAGAGGTCAGTGTCTAGAGTGGTAGTATCCAAGGTCTGTGATGACCATGGTCGAGGGCCTCAACATCATGTCCCAGTCGCTGAGGGACATGTCCCAGATGCAGGTGGACATTGCGAGGGCACTGCAAAGCATGTCCCAGTCGTTGAGGGACATGTCCCAGATGCAGGTGGACATTGCCAGGGCACTGCAGATCATAGCCCAGTCACTGAGGGACATGTCCCAGATGCAGTGGAAATTTCCAGGGCTTTGCAGAGCATGGCCCAGTCACTGAGGGACATGTCCCAGGCCCAGGTGGAAATTTCCAGGGCACTGCAGAGCGCACAATCACTGAGGAGCATTGCTGAGGACATCACCACCATTGTGCAGACAACGGGGAGGCACCAGGACTGACAGAGTCAGATGATGCAGAAGCCTTTGGCACTCACTTCAGCTGCCCCCCCCCCCCCCCCCCCCCATCTCATATGGGACCGCTGGTGCCCTACGGGTAATATCATGGGGGAGGAAGCGCTGGAGGCCAACACAGGGCCTGCCACCAAGGAGACGATGGCGGAGTCCACTTCTTCCAAATCTCCTCCCTCCTGACACTGTGCATCTCAACAGCAACGGGCAGAACAGGATGTCACGGCGATGCCAATGACACTTGTAAGTCAGACAGGGCCTTCCGGCCCCAGGCCCTCCAGAGGATGTCCACCAGGGGCATCAAAGGCCATGTGGCTGCCTCCACCCCTGATATGCATCCTGGGGCATACCTGGACATAACAGCAGACCATGTAAGATAAAGGAGATTGAGGAGCACTGATTGGGCACGAGGCACATTGGCGTCATCAACCAGGACCTCAGCAAGTACCCCTTATCCCCCAACAGACAACCCGTCATCCTGAGGTGGTCCTCGAAGACGCCGGAAATTTTCATATGTCCCAGGACCCAGGATATAGCTGTCATGCACACTCCCTGGGAAGCATGAACACACAAGCATGATCCGGAAGTGATGATCGCACACGTGTTGAACATACAGGAATCGGAACCCCTCCTGTTAATGAAGGGCACTCCCTGATGCCTCAGTGCGTCCAAGGCAACATGTGCATTATCAATTACTTCTGGATCTGGGCTTTCCTGCGATGACAGAGAATCCTGCCTCCCGGGCATCTTAGTTCAGCTCAAATTTGATAAAGCCTGATGCTGGGCATACAGGGCATCCATGATGCACTTGTGGGTTGTAGCTTGTGAAAAGTCCCCACTCGAGTCCTGGAATGAACCTGTTGCATAAACATTCTGGGCTGTAGTACCCTCCATAGCTACCAGGAGGTATCTCCTCCTCCAGGAGCTGCCTAAGGGGCTGTTTAGCACGGGGCTAAATCGCTGGCTTTGAAAGCAGATCAAGGCAGGCCAGCAGCACGGTTCAATTTCCGTGCCAGCCTCCCCGAACAAGCGCCGGAATGTGGCGACTAGGGGCTTTTCACAGTAACTTCATTTGAAGCCTACTTGTGATAATAAGCGATTTTCATTTTTTTTTTCATTTTCAAGTCAATGGGGACATGGTACAGGTGTCACACTCCCTTTGTTGAGATGGAGTCCCCTACGGCACATGCTATCCATCATCTTTGTGAAAAGCTAACGACGCTTGGGCTGTTGCTGGCGTCTTCCTCTGGTTTCCTCCTTGGCCTTATGGGTGGCTGGGTCTTCAGGGTGTGCTAGGGTGCTGTCTGCAGCCTGCGTTAACACTGCTGCCTTCTCTAGTATTGACCGCCTGGGCTGCCCCAGCACCACGATGGCACCCTCTGCGGGATGACACCACCATCCATTTTGGTATCTATTAAGGAACTGGAAAAGGATAGAGGCACCCACGGTGGTGCCTCTGCATGTTCCACCTCCTCTCTCCCCCTCATCAGCTATAGTGGCACGTCCCGCTTTTTAAAACCACACGTGAAACGTGCCGTTGGTAATTCCCCCCGGCAGAGGCAGAGCATCGTGAGGTCCCGGAGAATACTGGGTCCAGCCCGCTGATGACATGCAAACGACATTTACTGTACTTTCGGAATAGCATGCATTGACGCTGCTGTTGAGGCAATGGAGCATGGCATTCTGGTGAGCGCCTGGCATCCACCACAATTTTGGTTTCACGACTGATTCTCTGCCCAATCGCGTTTCGTGATTCCGGCGTCATCCATCGGATAATCCTGCCCTATATGTTTTCATGAACACTTAAATAAAGCAATAGGGACAAAGGGGATCAAAGGATATGAGGGCAAGACGGTAATAGACTATTTAGTTGGATAATCAGCCATGATTAGAATAAATACGGAGCAGGCTCAAAGGGCCAAATGGCCTCCTCCAGCTCCGATTTTCTGTGCTTCAGTATTTGATCGCAATCTGGAACTCGCCACCGTGGTGGGCTGGTTAGATAGCAAAAGCGCAAATCTCGATTTTGACTTTCACGCTATTTAACTGGTGCGCCCAAATCCAAGCCAGGCACAATGAACATAGAACAGTACAGCACAGAACAGGCCCTTCAGCCCTCAATGTTGTGCCGAGCCATGATCACCCTACTCAAACCCACATATCCACCCTATACCCGTAACCCAACAACCCCCCCCTTAACCTTACTTTTTATTAGGACACTACGGGCAATTTAGCATGGCCAATCCACCTAACCCGCACATCTTTGGACTGTGGGAGGAAACCGGAGCACCCGGAGGAAACCCACGCACACAGGGGGAGGACGTGCAGACTCCACACAGACAGTGACCCAGCCGGGAATCGAACCTGGGACCCTGGAGCTGTGAAGCATTTATGCTAACCACCATGCTACCCTGCTGCCCCAATGTTGTGGTTAAATCACGCCTTGTTCTGAATACCTGTCAGGGCATCTGGAGGGATACATGTCGGCCTTCAGTAAGAGCCTGACACTTTGACAAAGAACGGGAAATTTCTGCACAATACCACTGAGGTTTTCTGATGGTTTATCACAACTTCCATTTTTTTCTCTTCTTTGGAAAAGCAAAGGATGAGGGGCCTGTAGAATAGTGTTGGGATTTGATGGGGGACTGCATGTTTCCACTTGTGTGAGGTGCCAATACCAAAGGCCACAGGAGGGGTTCCGAATGTAAGATAATCAATAATGAATCTAATGGGGAATTGAGGAGAACTCTCTTAATTCATAAAGTGGTGGCAGTAAATAAGATGGATGCATTTCAGGAGGAATTTGATAAACATGCGAAGGAAAGGGGAATAGAGTGGGATGTCAATAAGGCACGAGGGGCTAGCTTGGAGCATAAACTTTGGCACAGAATTGATAGGCTGAATGGCTTGTTTCCATGCTGTAAATTCTATGTAATATCTTTTGGCCGAGGTAATGTCCTTAAGGCAGCCATTTTGTGGACTCAGCAAATATGTACGTTGTGGTGATCTGCATCATTGTAAATACACAAGTGGTTAATGTAAATACACGTAGACTAGGTAGATACTAGAGGGAGCACCAGAGACATGACACACAGACAGTCAACCAATAGGTCAGTAAGATAGGACCTGACCAATGGACATTCAAGATACACACAGAGGTGACACTACCACAGGGGGGCATTACACCAACCCATATATAAGGGCACAGCACACATGATCTTCCTCTTTCCAGTGGAGACACACAGTGTGTACACAGGGTTGATTTGAAACACATCACACCCACCACCTGGATTGCAGCAGACTGGTTGTCAGTCTGAATAGCTATAGCAGGATTAATAGGAGAGTCGAATCCAAGTAGGAGAATCGGTAACAGTTTAATAAATGTGTTAAAACTATCTCCAAGTCTGAACCTTCCTTTGTCAGAGTGCACATCAAGGAAGCAGCTTATGCTACGTCAAGAGCATAACAAAACATACGTGAATGCCTGTGACACAATTATCCAAAACTGTGATTTGCATAACACTCAGGTTTCAACCTCCTCCTCAAATCATGCCCATTGCTGAGGTAAAATTCACATTGTTTGCTGGTTTTACCAGCTGAACTGTGTGATGATATGCATCACTGTAAATATACAAGGGGGTAATGTAAATACACTAGAACTAAATAAACACTAGAGGGAGGACCAGAGACATCATGACACACAGGCATTCAACCAATAGGTCAGTAAGATAGGACACGACTAATGGGCAGTCAAGACACACCCAGAGGTGACACTACCACAAGGGGGTTACCCATATAAAAGGACAGGGCACACATGCTCTTGCTCTTCCCATACTCAGAGACACTCAGAGAGACAGGGGCAGATCAGGAAGCATCACACCTACCGCATGGATTAGAGCAGACTGGTTAGTTAGATCGAGTTACTAGAGTGAGATTAGCAGGAGAGTCGAACCAAGTAGGAGAATTGTTAACTGTTCAATAAATGTTTTAAATCTATCTCCAAGTCTGAACCTTCCTTTGTCAGAGTATACATCAAGGAAGCAGCTTATGCTATGTGAAGAAGCATAACACAGCAAACTGGACCAACCAGTTTTTTGAAACCATTGATTCCAAAAAAACTGAATTCTAATGAAATTTCCTTTACCTTCATCTCATTGGCATGTTGATACATCCTTGCCAGATAGTCTACCCACAAGTAGTTGTGGTATCTATGACTTATTAACTCCTTAAGCTCCTCTGGAAAAGAATAGTAAATGTTGCCATAGGCTCAGAAGATCATCGGCTGCTCTCCCTTTGACAGTCAATTGGTGGTGATTTACCCTCAGGCGAGGCAAAAAAATTTGAAGTTCCCAATTCTTTCTTTTCTAACTGAGGGGCAATTTAGCGTTGTCAATGCACCTACGCTGCACATTTTTGGGTTGCAGAAACAGGGAGAATGTGCAAACTCCACAGGTTTATTAGACCGATTCCTGGGATTGCAGGACTGTCATATGAGGAGAGACTAAATCCGTTAGGGTTATATTCATTGGAGTTTAGAAGAGTGAGAAGGGATCTCAAAGAAACTTACAAAGTTTTAACTGGATTAGACAGGGTAGATTCAGAAAGAATGTTCCCGATGGTGGGGGAGTCCAGAACCAGGGGTCATAATTTGAGGATAAAGGGTAAACCTTGTACGACTGAGGTGAGGAGAGATTTCTTCACCCAGAGAGGGGTGAATCTGTGGAATTCACTATCACAGAAAGTAGTTGAGGCCAAAACGTGTAATTTCAAGAAGGAATTCAGCTCTGGGGGCTGAAGGGATCAAGGGATATAGGGGGAAGGCGGGATCAGGGTATTGAAATTGATGATAAGCCACGTACAGAACAAATGGAGGAGCAGGCTTGAAGGGCCGAATGGCTTCCTCTTGTTTCTATTTTCTATGGGCGGGATTCTCCGACCCCCCCTGCCGGGTTGGGGAATCGCCGGGGGGCTGGCGCCAGTCCCGCCCCGCGGCTCCGACGGCGGCTGCCGAATTCTCCGGCGCCGGTTTTTCGGGCAGGGGCAGGGATCATGCCACGCCGGTCGGGGGCTGTTGGCAGCGGCCCACCCGGCAATTCTCTGGGCCCCGTTGGGCCAAGCGGCCGCCCGTTTTCTGCCAGTCCCGCCAGTGGGAAATAGACATGGTCCATCCCAGTGAGACCTGGCTTGGAGGGTGGTTAGCGGAGTCTTCAGGGGAGCGCAGGGGGACCTGGCCCTGGGAGGGCCCCCACGGTGGCCTGGCCCGCGATCGGGGCCCACCGATCTGCGGGCGGGCCTGTGCCATGGGAGCACTCTGTAAGGCTCCGCCATGGCCGGTGCAGAGAAGAAACCCCAGCGCATGTGCAGGAAACATGCGGCGGTTCTGCGCATGCGCCAACTTGCGCCGGTCCACGGCAGCCCTTCGCCGCCGGTTGACACGGCGCCAACCCCTCTGGTGCTGACCTAGCCTCCGGAAGTATGCAGGATTCCGCAACTTCCGGGTGGCCCAACGCCGGAGTGGTTCACGCCGCTCTTGGCGCTGGCGTCAGGTCGTCCCGCCAATTGCAGGTGAATCCCGGCCTATGTTTCTATGACCCGTACAAACCACTACTGCTGATGTGTGATGCCTCTCTCTGTGGGGTTGGGGCCGTTCACACCCACCAAATGGACGAGGGTCGGAGTGCCCCATCATCACATTCGCATCATGGACGCTTGTCGGTCGAAGCTGAGAAGACTACGCCCAGACCAAAAAAAAGGGTTGGCCGTGGTTTTTGGAGTGAGAGGTTTTACCAATTAGTCTTCAGACATCTGTTTACTGTTTTCACAGACCACAAACCTTTATTCAGTTTGTTTAAGGAGGATCTAGCAATTCCCCCCATAGCCTCTGCTAAGATCCGGTGATGGGTGCTGTATTAGATGCATACGAGTATGTGCTGGAGCACCGTTCCAGCACCAAGATTCCCCAAGCTGATGCATTGAGCCACCTTCCCTCCCCACCATGGGCAGGACAGAACTGAGATGGACGTAGGCCGGCGTATGCCGTTATACACGTTCACCCCAGGTGATCTCGTACTCGTCCGGAATTTCTGCAAAAGGGCTGCATGGATCCCGGGCATCGTGAAGGCACAAACTGGACTGGTTTTGTATAGGGTGCAGGAACAGGGCCGTGAGACCAATCGGCATGTGGACCATCTCCGCTGCCGTGTTGCCGATGTGCCATACTCAGTCCCAGAAACCCCGATCCAGAACCCTCTGACATATTTATTGCCACCATTGCCGCCATTTCCTCCGCTGCCCCCGATTGTGCCGGCCAAGAGTCCAAAGAGTCCAAACACCAAGGCCAAACATGTTGAGATGTCGGACAAGTCCCGCCTAGTGCTGCCCAGGCGCTCCTTGTGGAAACGCCGCTCCCCGGTAAGTCATACGCCTCCAGGTACCACATGGATGACACCCAAAACCATCCCTGGGCAAAGAAGGCCAGAGACCCTTGGTGTCATCCACCAACATGGACATTCCCCCCGGACATGGGGCGGGGGAGGAGTGTTATAATCCCCATGGAGGTCAAGGAATAAGGCGCCGGGCCGCCCTCTGACCGCCCATCCCCTCGAGGGTTCCTATCTCTACCTGATGTCTTGTTGCATGTATGTGGTACGCACCAGATAGTGCCCTGGAGCCTCTTCACTCAAGGGCCCAACCGAGGTGAGTGTCTCTGGGATGGTGGAGGGTGTAGGTGACAGCAGTGACGAGAACTCGGTGTTGTCCCTTGACGCGGGCTCTGGGGTGTTGTGAGGGTACAGCGAGAGGTAGAGGGGGGCAGTGGTGCCCCCGATGGTCCAACCCTGTCGCCCGATGGGTTGCAGGGTTGCGGCTGGGGGTGGGGGACATCAGCCGATCCTGCCTCATCAGGAGGTGACCCTGCAAGACAAAAGACAAGATGCATGGTTAGACCGTAGGTGGGTGTGCTGTGGGAGGGAGGGGTAACACATGCCATAGGGACATTGCAAAACATTGGGGGGCTCACTTGGTTGTGTCGTGCTGACCTCCGCCTTGGTGACTGCTCGCTCTCCCTCCATGCCGACTAGTCCAACGCTCTCTCCTCCACAACGATAAGGGGCCGTAGGTCCGGCGGGTCCCCTATGGACTTTACCTGCTCACTGCGGTTGTGGGCTATTTTCTTCTGGGGGATAGATAAAGCACAGTGCGAGACTCTTGGACACAGGCAATGCAGGGAACCCGGCCATGTTGGGCACGTGGTGTAGGGTGGGGTGTGAAGGGGCTGCCGGCAGGTGGGGTGCTGCCACCCTCTGGGGGAGTGGGTGGAGCATGTGTGGTATAAGGCGGGGGCATGCGGAACAGGGGTGGTGCCAGGGGCACGGGGGGGGGGGGGGGGGGGGGGGGGGGGTTGCCCAACGTGGGCCAGCACTGCTTGCTGCCTGCTGGTCGTGTGGGACAGGCATGGTGCCAGAGGCACGGTGGTGATGGAGACTCATCCTGGATGCCCTGGGGAGGTCATGCAGCTTCTTCTGGCACTGCTGTCCCATCCTGGCAGTCAGACACATAGCACTCACGGCCTCTGCCACCTGCGCCCAGACCCGGTTAGCGTCGGCGGGTGGCAGCCTCTGTCCCACCCCGGGTCACATAGTGTCCCGGTCTTTCCTCCACGGCTTCCAGCAATATCTCTGCACTGCATGTGTGAATCTCAGAGCCACTCTCCGAGATGGCATCTTAGAATAGAATCATACAATCCCTACAGTGCGAAAGAAGGCCATTCGGCCCATCCGGTCTGCATCGACCTCTGAAAGAGCACCCTAGCCAGGGGCAAGCACCCACCCTATCCCCGCAACCCCACCCAAATCTTTTGGACACTAAGGGCAATTTAGCATGCTCAATCCACCTAACCTGCACACTTTTGGACTGTGGGAGGAAACCGGAGCACCCAGAGGAAACCCACACAGACACGTGGAGAAAGTGGAGAAACTCCACACAGTCACCGATACCAGAATTGAACCTGGTTCCCTCGAGCTGTGAGGCAGCAGTGTTAACCACTGTGCCACCATGCCACCCTCTTCTTGGCTGGAATGAGAGTGTGGGGGAGTGGTGTGCTTATATGCAGCTCCAGTTTGTCAGGCTCTTGACTGCAGCAAATCCGTCGCCGGTGTCTGTTGGGATTGCACTAGTTCCATGTGGCACAAGGACTGGCCCATTAACATGTCCTGAGTTGCTTCGGCATTCGTAATCCCATCGTCCGCGGGGATGTCCCGCGATTCACTCTCAGCACTTAATCTCGTAAACGGAGAATCCAGCCCATGAGCTTTTCAGCCTGGGCTGGAGAAGCCAAGAGGTTATATTGCAAAGCTGGAGATAATAAAATGGGGGAAGGTAGATCCTGACCTGTTCCTGCCAATATGGGATATTATCAAAGGCGGGCACAGCAGTGCCCACCAATCAGATGTGGCTGACCAATTAAGTTAATTAGTTGGCCTCTTGGCAGAAATATTACTAAGTTGACCCCTTGATGTGTTATGAATCTGCCAACTACATTGATGCAATCTCCCCATCGCGGCGGCTTGCCTTGGCGAAAATTAAATTCCGCTTACCGGCGAGGGTGTCTCCATATTGCGGACTCTCTCCATCTGGACAGCATGGTAGCACAAGTGGATAGCACTGTGGCTTCACAGCGTTGGGGCCCCAGGTTCAATTCCCCACTGGGTCACTGTCTGTGCGGAGCCTCCATGTTCTCCCCATGACTGCGTGGGTTTCCTCCCACAGTCCAAAGACATGCAGGTTAGGTGGATTGGCCATGCTAAATTGCCCTTAGTGCCCAAAAGGTTAGGAGGGGTTATTGAGTTATGGGGATAGGGTGTAAGTGAGGGATTAAGTGGGTCGGTGCAGACTTGATGGGCCGAATGGCCTCCTTCTGCACTGTATGCTCTATGTTCTACCTGCAGCCTCAGCAGTGACCATCTCTAATAGTAGGACTGCTGGCCTTCTGTTTGGCCTGACAGCTCAGAGAGGGAGGCCACTTTTCTCCATTGGATGTTGGTCCTGAGGGCACCAGTTTGCAAAATCCCCTCTCCAGTCTTGCTGGCGTGGATTCAAGATCTGTAGTAGTTCCTGGCAGTAGGGCCCATGGCATGCTGGTTAAATTCTGGCTATTTTGTCAGCCCTGAAAATGGTTCTTTTCTGGTTATTTGCCCATGCCACATCTTTGACTTCTGCATTAGCATGCACTCTCCAGCAGGAGGCAATGAGATCCCATCAGAATCTTGTATATCTATCTGATCATCAGAACTGAGTTGTTCAGATGTGCTCTTGCGGTCCGACTAATGCCCACCCCTTGAGATTAGTTAACTCAGTATGGGAATGGCTTCCAGTGACGGCCATGATCTGACCGCTCGCACGCAGGGTGGCTCCTGCCTAGAGGTGATGGTTTCAGTACTTCCTGCCCATTCGAGGGGTAATTTTTGGTGACACGTTGTGAGGAGAGAGGTGGGTGGTTGATTCTCCGCTCCATGCGGGATGACAACAGGATACCAGACGTCGGTGAGAGCCCTGGCTCAGGAATTGGAGGAACTTTATGGCGCATCACCAGTGGGAGGGGGATGCGTCATCTTCGATGGCTGCATCGCGGATGGAACAGCTTATGTGGCGCAGTGGTTAGCACTGGGACATCAGCGCTGAGGACCCGAGTTCGAATTCCGGCCTTGGGTCACTGTCCATGTGGAGTTTGCACATTCTCTCCGAGTCTGTGTGGGTTTCACCTCCACAACCCAAAGATGTGCAGGCTAGGTGGATTGGCCACGCTAAATTGCCCCTTAATTGGAAAAAAAAAATTGGGTACTCTAAATTTATTTGAAAAAAAACCTTACTGTTAACCACCTGGTCAATCTTTGTGTCATCCGCAAACTTGTGGACGCAAGTCAATGATTCGGACAGGCATGGCAAGGGAGTTGAGGGGCTGGATTCTCTGATTCTGAGGCTATGTCCCCACGCCGGATGGGAGCTGTGGTTCTACATCAGAAAAAATGGCGTGAAATAGCCGCTGATGCTCCGGGGGCTAGCATGCCGGCAGCGTAGAGCACACGGCTCTAGCTGCCGATACGGCCCGGAGAATTGCCGGGCCCATGGCCGCACATGCGCACGGTGGCGGCCTGCAGCGGCTACGTCTGCAACATGGCGCCGGCCGCTCACGGATCCGGCCCGTGGAAAAGTGCCCCCCATCGGCCGGTTCGCACACCTCGGACTACTGCCCGAAAGTGCCCCCATCCCCTGATAAAGTCCCCCCCTTCCTATGGATCGGCCCTCCCCCGACTGAGTCTGCTGTCAGGAACTCGGCCGGTCGGGGGCGGAGCATCGTGGTGGGCCTCAGTCAATGACCTGAGGCCGTCAATACGCCGCTTTGAAGGGGCAGAGCATCGCGAAAGCGGCACCGCCCCCGATTTGGTTGGGAACTTTGATTCTACGGCCGATCGCCGAACACGGTTTTGGCATCGACGACCGGAGATTCCAGCCCGGGTGTTTATGGAACAGATGTAGTGGAGGTTTTGGCACCTGGGAGAGAGGGAATATTCCTTGTTGGTGGAAGAGGTGGAGGAGGACTATGCACTGCACTATGTGGATGTGAGGCTCGAGGCAGGGCGGGCACAGAGACCGGGGTGGAGATTTGAGTCAGGGATAAAGAGTTTTGTGATAAGGTGCAATTGGCCACAAAGAATTATGTGGAATTAAATCAGAATGGGGACACCGGGTGGTTTCCCAGTGTAGCTTTGAGGGAATTGACCCCGCACCGCCTGGGTATATTTAAGGAGGCACTGGAGAGGGGGGAGTTGCCGGGTACATTGTGTCACATAGAACATAGAACATAGAACGATACAGCGCAGTACAGGCCCTTCGGCCCTCGATGTTGCACCGACATGGAGAAAAAAAAACTAAAAAAAAAAAACTAAAGGCCATCTAACCTACACTATGCCCTTATCATCCATATGCTTATCCAATAAATTTTTAAATGCCCTCAATGTTGGCGAGTTCACTACTGTTGCAGGTAGGGCATTCCACGGCCTCACCACTCTTTGCGTAAAAAACCCACCTCTGACCTCTGTCCTATATCTATTACCCCTCAATTTAAGGCTATGTCCCCTCGTGCTAGCCACCTCCATCCGCGGGAGAAGGCTCTCGCTGTCCACCCTATCTAACCCTCTGATCATTTTGTATGCCTCTATTAAGTCACCTCTTAACCTTCTTCTCTCTAACGAAAACAACCTCAAGTCCATCAGCCTTTCCTCATAAGATTTTCCCTCCATACCAGGCAACATCCTGGTAAATCTCCTCTGCACCCGTTCCAAAGCTTCCACGTCCTTCCTATAATGAGGCGACCAGAACTGTACGCAATACTCCAAATGCGGCCGTACCAGAGTTTGGTACAGCTGCATCATGACCTCATGGCTCCGGAACTCAATCCCTCTACCAATAAAGGCCAACACACCATAGGCCTTCTTCACAACCCTATCAACCTGGGTGGCAACTTTCAGGGATCTATGTACATGGACACCGAGATCCCTCTGCTCATCCACACTACCAAGAATTTTACCATTAGCCAAATATTCCGCATTCCTGTTATTCTTTCCAAAGTGAATCACCTCACACTTCTCCACATTAAACTCCATTTGCCACCTCTCAGCCCAGCTCTGCAGCTTATCTATGTCCCTCTGTAACCTGCAACATCCTTCCGCACTGTCTACAACTCCACCGACTTTAGTGTCGTCTGCAAATTTACTCACCCATCCTTCTGCGCCCTCCTCTAGGTCATTTATAAAAATGACAAACAGCAACGGCCCCAGAACAGATCCTTGTGGTACACCACTCGTAACTGAACTCCATTCTGAACATTTCCCATCAACTACCACTCTCTGTCTTCTTTCAACTAGCCAATTTCTGATCCACATCTCTAAATCACCCTCAATCCCCAGCCTCCGTATTTTCTGCAATAGCCGACCGTGGGGAACCTTATCAAACGCTTTACTGAAATCCATATACACCACATCAACTGCTCTACCCTCGTCTACCTGTTCAGTCACCTTCTCAAAGAACTCGATAAGGTTTGTGAGGCATGACCTACCCTTCACAAAACCATGCTGACTATCCCTAATCATATTATTCCTATCTAGATGATTATAAATCGTATCTTTTATAATCCTCTCCAAGACTTTACCCACCACAGACGTGAGGCTCACCGGCCTATAGTTACCGGGGTTATCTCTACTCCCCTTCTTGAACAAAGGGACCACATTTGCTATCCTCCAGTCCTCTGGCACTATTCCTGTAGCCAATGATGACCTAAAAATCAAAGCCAAAGGCTCAGCAATCTCTTCCCTGGCTTCCCAGAGAATCCTAGGATAAATCCCATCCGGCCCCGGGGACTTATCTATTTTCACCTTGTCCAGAATTGCCAACACTTCTTCCCTATGCACCTCAATGCCATCTATTCTAATAGCCTGGGTCTCAGCATTCTCCTCCTCAATATTATCTTTTTCTTGAGTGAATACTGACGAAAAGTATTCATTTAGTATCTCGCTTATCTCCTCAGCCTCCACACACAACTTCCCACCACTGTCCTTGACTGGCCCTACTCTTACCCTAGTCATTCTTTTATTCCTGACATACCTATAGAAAGCTTTTGGGTTTTCCTTGATCCTACCTGCCAAAGACTTCTCATGTCCCCTCCTTGCTCGTCTCAGCTCTCTCTTTAGATCCTTCCTCGCTTCCTTGTAACTATCAAGCGCCCCAACTGAAACTTCACGCCTCATCTTCACATAGGCCTCCTTCTTCCTCTTAACAAGAGATTCCACTTCTTTGGTAAACCACGGTTCCCTCGCTCGACCCCTTCCTCCCTGCCTGACTGGTACGTACTTATCAAGAACATGCAATAGCTGTTCCTTGAACAAGCTCCACATATCCAGTGTGCCCAACCCTTGCAGCCTACTTCTCCAACCAACACATCCTAAGTCATGTCTAATGGCATCATAATTGCCCTTCCCCCAGCTATAACTCTTGCTCTGCGGGGTATACTTATCCCTTTCCATCACTAACGTAAACGTGAGAGTACCTTTGAGAAATGGGTTTTTAAGAAATGTACCTTTAAAAAATAGGTGTTTATCAGTGATGTCAGAGTGTGGGTGGAGCTCAGCTGTGTCAGCTTTTTACTTTCGTTTTAGGCTGTTTGCTGGAGGATGTGTTTTAGTTTTGTTTTTAGAACTGCAGTCACAGCCAGAGAGTCTCTCTCTGTAATCTAAAGACTGTAAATCGATCTTTTGGTGATTTAAAACTAATAACTGCTCTCAATAGTGAATTTAAATTGAATCTTTGTGTTTTAAAGGTTTTTTAAAGTCTTATGGATGTTAAAAGGAGAGCTTAAGGATTACTTAGTGTTGTATTCTTTGGGGGTTGTTTTTAAGTAATGGTTGCTAAGATGTTCACTGCATGTTTTACAAAGGTTAACTTGAGTTCATAGAATAAACATTGTCTTGCTTTTAAAATATACTTTTCCATTTCTGCTGTACCACACCTGTAGAGTGGGCCGCGTGCTCCCCATACCACAATCTATTAAAAGTTGTGGGTCAGGTGAACTCCATGATATACTTTGGGGTTCTCTAAACCCTGGCCCATACAATTGTCACAGCTTTTGCATTCTTTGATTCCTACGAAAGATAAGGACCCGTTGGATTGTGGGTCAGACAGACCTATTTCATTGCTAAACATGGATGTGAAGATATTGGGCAAGTTGCAGGCAAGGCTATTGGAGGAGTGTGTGCTGCAGCTGGTATCAGGAGATCAGACAGGGTTTATGAAGGAATGGCAGCTATTGAGCAACATTAGATGACTATTGAATGTGGTCATGACTCCATCGGGGAAAAGGTTGCCGGAGGTATCAATGGACGCGGAGAAGTCTTTTGACCCTGTTGAGTGGCAGTACTTGTTTGAAGGCAGTTTGGATAAGGGCCGACATTATTGGCATGGGCATGCTTACTCACCATGGGCATGATGCCCCATGGTGAGTGTGCAAAATACTTTAGGTTGCACAGAGGAATGATGCAGGGATGCCTTTCGCCACCACTATTGTTTGCATTGGCGATGGAACCTTTGGCACTGGGCATCGGGGGAGTGGCTGGAGATTGTGAGGGGGGTAAGGAGCATAAACTGTCGTTGTATGCCGATGACTTATTGCTATATGTGGAGGACCCGTTGGAGAGTATGGGAAGGAATATGAACGTTTTGGAGAAATCCGGGCTGGGATTTTCCCCTACGGGGCGTTGGGTCCCGGCGTACCGGATGGCGAGAACCACTCCAGCGTCGGGCCTCCCCAAAGGTGCGGAATTCTCTTTAGGGGCTAGGCCCACACTGGAGTGGCTCCCGCTCCACCGACTGGCGTCACAACCTTTGGCGCACCACCTACCGGCGTCGGGGCTGGCCGAAAGGCCTTTGCCGGTCGGCGTGAGTCCGCGCATGCGCCGGTGCATCAGCGGTCGCTGACGTCACCACCGGCGCATGCGAGGTGGAGCGGGTCTCTTCCGCCTCTGCTATGGTGGAGACCGTGGCGGCGGCGGAAGAAAAAGAGTGCCCCTATGGCACAGGCCCACCCGCCGATCGGTGGGCCCCAATCGCGGGGCAGGCCACCGTTGGGGCATCTCCCGGGGTCCGATCGCCCCAGTCTCTCCAGTCCGGCAGCTGCGTTTTCCTGAGCGGCACCCCCTCTCTGGCAATGGGATTCTCAGTTTCTGCCACCTGTCAATGGGGTTTTCCATTGTGGCCACCCCACGTCGCCGGGAAACCATGGGCGTGGGTGCACTGCCGGCGCAATGGAGAATACTGCCAATGGAGAATCCTGTTGCTGGAATCAGTTACAGACGTACTTTAAGCTGAGGCGGTACTGACCCCCTTGTGTGGGAATCATAGGTTTGCGGACGGATGGACGTGATGTATGAGAGGTAGCAGAGGGCAGGGGTTGATGTGGAAAACCACAGCTCATCGCAGAGCGGGTTGTCATCACCCTCCATCCCATGGACCAGACCCAGAGTTGATGCCAACCCAGGGCCCACAGCTTGTAGCGCAGAAGGTATGTATCACGGAGGGGGTTGCAGGTGTGGCCGGTGGCTGGGAGTGGGGTGGGGTGGTGGCGGGATGCGGTGTCCATGTCCCTGGGCAGCCTCCTCCCCCCCCCCCCCCCCCCCCCACCCAGCTTGTCGGTGAACCCGGAGGTGATCAGAGTGTCTATTGTGTGTTGGCCCAGGCGCACGTGTTGTGCAGCCGCCTGTGCCTGCCCGGCCACCATGTCCTGTCCATCCTCACCATCCCCCACATCCTCCTCGTCGGACGAGGACTGATGTTCATCCTTCTCCTTCAGCATGTCGCCCCTCTGCTGCGCAATGTTGTGGCGGACGCAGCAGGTCGCCACGATGTGGGCGACCCTCTCAGTGTCATTTTGGAGTGCCCCTCCAGAGCGGTCCAGGCACCTGAATCATATTTTCTGGATACTGAAGCACTACTTGATCACGCTTCTGATTGCTGCATGGGCATTGTTGTAGCGGGTCTCCGCATCGGTCTGTGGTCTTCAAATAGGTGTCATCAGCAACGACCGCAGCGGATAAGCTCTGTCACCCAGGAGCCAAGCCCCCTGCCAAGGATGCACCTCAAAGAGGCTGGGAACCGTTGAGTGTGCCAGGATGAAGGCATCGTGCACGCTCCCAGGTATCGGCCACAGAAGTGCATGATGCGCAGCTAATGGTCACATATCAGCTGCACGTTCATCGCATGGAACACCTTTCGGTTTGTGAAGATCATCCTGTGATCTCCAGGTGATCGTGGGGCAACATGCATACGTCGGTCACTCCCGGACTGGGGGCATCTCGGCTTTGGTGGCGAACCTCGCTGCCCGGAGATCCTGGTTGGCTTGGTCCACATTGAAATGGACATGTGTCGATTGGGCATTTAGGGCCTCCGTGATGGCATGTTGCACCTGTGCACCGAGCTCTGAGATCCTGGACAGGTCCCCACTTGGTGCCTGGATGCACCCTGTGGCGTAGAAGTTCAGGGTGACCGTCACCTTGCTGGACAGTGGGAGCGGGTGTCCTCCCCCATTCCCCCGTGGTGCCAGGTGCACCATGATCTGGAGATACGTCGTTCTGTCTCTCTGCTCAGCAGGAGTCTTCAACGGCATGTCTGGTCCGGCAGGTCCTTGAAGGACAGGCGCTGCCGGAACACATGAGGCCTCATGCGGTGCCTCCTTGGCACCTCCTCCTCGGCCTGTTGGGTGGCTGGTTCTCCATCCTGCATGGCTGCCTCCTGTTCCACTGCTGCTTATTTCACTGCTGCCGCTTCCTCCTCCTCAAGCAGCTCCAGCTTGTACAGCCGCAGGGCATCCCACAGTGCTGAGGCGACTAGGAGGAAGGCCACCATTGTTGGTTAAATTCCAATGTCCATTGTCTGCAGGGGCTGAAAGGCTGACATGTTAGCATGGTGCGTACCCTCGTGCCAAACCAGGTCCAATGAGCTACATGGTGCTCCTGGTTGGCACTGCAGGCCCAGCTCCTGCAAGTTCCCTCCCCCATCTCTGCCAGTGCCCGGCACCATGGGGGCCTCTGGCCTTGGCGCCCATCACTACAGCCAAGGATACTGTCAGCGATATATACAAATGGATGGGGGAGGCAGGGAGGATAGCGGCTGGCGAAGATCAAGGACAAATGGGAAGGGAAGTTGGAAGGGGAGATCAACTAGGGAGTATGGAGTGAGGCACTGCGTAGGTTAAACAGGATCTTTCCTGTGCAAGGATGAGCCTGAAACAGTTTAAGGTGATGCACATGGCCATATGACTCGGGCGAGAATGAGTGAGTTATTTCAGGATGTAGCAGATGAGTGTGAGAGGTGTTGGCGGGGGCCAGCAAATCACGCACACAAGTTTTGGGGTTGTGAAAAATTGGGAAGATTCTGGGCGGGCGTGTTCACAGTCTTAGCCAGGATAGTGGAGGAGGAAGTGGATCTGGACCCTTTGGTGGTGGTATTTGGGGTTTCAGAGAAGCCGGAGCTCACAGAGAGGCCGATGTCTTGGCCTTCGCCTCTCTGATTGCACAGCGGCAAATTTTACTGAAGTGGCAGTCAGCATCGCCACCGAGGGCAGTGGCATGGTTGGGTGACCTGTACGACTTCCTGCGGTTGGAGAAGATAAGAGATGAGTTAAGGGGCTCAGCAGAAGGGTCTGAGAAAAGGTGGGGGATGTTTGTGACCATGTTTGAGGGGCTGTTTGTCGTGTGGAGGGGGTTAAAAAGGGGAAAAAATTTGTACAGATTGTATAGCTGATTGCTGGGAAGTATGCTTCCCGGGGTGTTTATGTGTTGTAACCTGTTTTGATACATGTTTGTCATAAAATACATTTAAAATAAAGGGATACTGTCAGCTGGCATTGTCCATGCCAGCGGTACGCTGCATGGCACCCGTCCGCTCCCCATAGGGGCTACAGTGGGTGTTTCTCTGGGTGGAATGCCTGATGCCCCGCCTGCGGGTTTCAGCCAGTTGGAGGGGGATGTGGTGGACTGAGGGGTGCGGGGGGTGGTGGGGGTGGAGGGCAAGATGCAGGGGTGGTGGGGTGGGAGCACCCATTTGGCCAGTATGACTCTGCAGACCCAGGGGCCAAGGTGAGTGGTCAGTAGGGTGCACAACAATGTGGCTGCCTTGCAGGCCGCGGCAATGGCGGTCTGTCCCTGGACACCGCCCCAGTCCCATGGGGGGGGGGGGGAACGTCACCCTGACCACATGGGCCATTACTCTGTCAATGACCCCCCAACCCCCACCCATAGCCCTGGAAAGGCTCCCCCGATCCCAACCAGCCCGGCCAGTATCGCTACCGAGGCGACGGATTTTACGATTTTGTATGAAACAAGCACCCGCCACGATTCGGCGTCAAAACCGATTCTCTGCCCAATTGCAATTCCCGATCTTGGCTTTGAGCCCAATTAGATTCCCGAATGCCGAGCTGTGATTAAATCTGATGATTCATCGTGCTATTAACTCTTATGATTTATTGCTTGGCACTGAGAAGGTTGCAGGCATGTGAAACTTTAGGCAATTGGACTGAAAGTGTGGTTTTCATTTTACAGAAGACAATGGGTGAAATTCTCTGTTTGGGAGACAAGTTGACACTGAGACTGAATTGGGTGCAGTTCGCGTTCCATTGGGAGGTGCTATTCGTGCAGCAATTCAGGACATGCTAATAGGCCAGCACTCTGCTGGCATGAATTCAAAGCAATTCGCCGCCCGACGCCTGCCACCCTGAGGCCGCGGGGTCCGAGGTGGACCCATGCTGTTGAGGAATGGAGGGACACCCTCTTCCCCAACATGGGCCACAGACTCCTCAACAATGCCTAAGAGGCAATGGCAGAGGCAGTCAGTGCTGCCAGTCTCACCAGAGGGGACAGCTGGTGGTCTGGAGGGGTGGGTGTCACTAATGAGGACTCTGCCCTCAGAGGGCCAGAGAACTGGTGGGGGGGGGGGGGGGGGGGTGCCTCTGCAGTGCCTCTGGTGGAGTGAGCTCTGCTGACCCCCTGCTTCCTCTGCAATGGGGCAGCGCCTGTGAATAGTGCCAGAACCTGGTGGGCTCCTGATTGAGCTTGGGCCTTGATGATACAGCTGGGGTATGAAGGTGTCCAGAGGGGTGGCCTCCCAGATGACCAGAGGCCTTCTGAGCATTTAAAACACAGGCAGCACTCAGTAGTCATGGGGTCTTCGCCTGGTGTGTGCAGGCTTGATATGCAAACCTTTGATATGCCAGGAGCCTGTAAGACAGACTGCAGCAATGGCGGTCTGAGCCAGGCCACTCCAATCCCGAGGGAGACACCCCAATCCACAGACTTGGCACCAAGTCACTACCTGCTACTGCCCCCAACCCAGGCAGTCATCAATGGTTTTTGAGTGTTGTTTTAGCCTTCTGCTCCCCCTCTGCAACCATGCGCCCAGTCCAAGTTTGTCAATACTTGTAGTAATTCCATCTGAGAGGAGTGGAGCATCGCGAAAGGACAGAGCACACTGTGTCCAACTCGCTGATCACACTTAAATGCATGCAAATGCCAGTTGTACATGGTGCATACTCAGTGGCGGACTGGGTCTAAAAATATTGGTTGCCAGGAGACAAAGGGGGCCCACCCACAACTACAATGCTATCATTTAATTTTCATAACGAATAAATACAATTTTCATAAAATACATATGGAAAAAAGGGTGCAATTAAAATTTTTGTGGAAAAAATGTGTATTTCTTAGTAATTACAGTGTACATGTACTGTACATATTACTGGCAGTAGATACCAAATGTAAATACAGAATGTTATAATTGAATTTTTAATTTATTTTTTTAAATTTTAAGTAATTGGTTGATATTTTTAAATAGTTTACTGCACAATTTACACATTAACAGATAGTTCAAAAGCACAATAGAGCATTGCATGCAGTCCACTATATTAAGAGCAATTGTTTGTGTTCGCTAGATGATTGTACGAATCTGCCAATAATTGCTTCTGCATCCAATTCATCTAACAATTCCTTTTCAATGGATAGCAACATATATGATTCCAAATTCTCCTCAGACAGCGAATTTCTTAACCTTGTCTTTATGATCTTTAGCTTTGAAAATGTCCTCTCACATTGGACTTGAGTAACTGATAGTGTGCAGATGACTTTATAAAGTTCATAAAGGTTATCATATGCCTTGTCATGAAGTCTGTTGGATGCCAGAATTTTTAGTACACACGATGGGCAAGTGCTGCAAATTGTACAATTGTTGCAACTGGAATCCATATTCTCACCATCATTAAGCAATAGCTTTAATACATCAAAGTTTGAAGCAAAAGAAAACAATTCCAATATTACTTGATCTTTGCTGATTTGGGGAAACAGCTTAATAATACCTTCCAATGCTTCATCTTCAAGGCCCTTCTCTGCAATAGTTTTAAACTTTGCTGGGTCCAAGCAGGACAAATCTTTATACAACTGTTTGTGTTAGAACATAGAACATAGAACAGTACAGCACAGAACAGGCCCTTCGGCCCTCGATGTGGTGCCGAACAATGATCACCCCACTTAAACCCACGTAACCCGTATACCCGTAACCCAACAATCCCCCCATTAACCTTACACTACGGGCAATTTAGCATGGCCAATCCACCTAACCCGCACATCTTTGGACTGTGGGAGGAAACCGGAGCACCCGGAGGAAACCCACGCACACACGGGGAGGACGTGCAGACTCCACACAGACAGTGACCCAGCCGGGAATCGAACCTGGGACCCTGGAGCTGTGAAGCATTGATGCTAACCACCATGCTTTGTACAAAGCGTGATTCTAGTGACTGGACAATGCGATCCATTATTAGGTTAAACACATTTAATCGAAAATCAGCTAGAGAATCTGAGGAATTTCTTTCATCATCAATAAGCTCATCTGCCTCTTAACTGGCAATGCTGTTTCCAACGCATCAATTTCCAATGTTTGATTTTCATCCATATTCATCTGTGAAATCCTGTCATTACATTTATTTACAAATTCCAAAGCCTTGCTGTGAACGTTATCAAATGTTCTTGTCTGTTCCTTCAACTTTGTTGTAGCTGAATCTACCAAACTCCATGCAGTAAACATATCTAAACCACTTGTCTGTAGATAACTTGATAACGGGGTTGTAGTTTCAAATATATACAAGTAAGTAAATGCTGTCAATATGGTTTCAAACTTTAGAAGACTTTGAAGTAAAACATTTGCTTCATGTTTTGTTTTTGCATCAAACTTTTCTGAATCTTGTATCATTGATAAGCATGTCAATAGATTTACGAAAGTACTGGCAGCGGCATCATCAAAACGTCCAAATATAGTTGTTGCTGCATTGGATTTTCCTGACCATCTGGTCTCACCAATTAGCTTTAATCGTTTCATTTTTTCTTGTCCTAGATGTTTTCCAACAACTTCTATCCATACAGCCATTCTCTTGTATGATGCTTTCACAAAAGTTGCTATATTCTGGAGCAAATTGAAAAAAGAAACTGCAGGCACACAACATTTTGTTGTTTCAGTTATCACCAAATTCAAGACATGGGCATAGCACCATATATGAACATGTTGATCAGCCACATCAGCTGATCAACATGTCAGCATGGAGCACAGATGATGGGGCAGGTTCCATCAGGAAATTGTGTACCATGCTTATTGGGATCCGATTGTCATCATCTGGACACCTCAGAGTGTTTGTGCTCCACACACCTCAGAACACTCCATTCCGCAGTGTAATACTCCCATGGGAGGTTCATCCATGGAATAATTTATCTCTCCCGTTCGCCAAAACCCGCGTCTTCCGGTTGCTTGTGTTCATTGGGTTCAGGCTTACTGTGTCCTTGACCTCTAATCGTTCGGCTACTCTGACCAACCATCTGGCGTGGCCCCATGTCCAATCGGGGGACTGGGCCGTTTGAGTGGTTGTGAGGCAGTTGGGTTGCGGGTTGGAACTGCTTTGTGAAGGTGTCAATGATAACCAATACCTCCTTAAGTCTATTTCTGCATGGTGGGGGTGGGCCGCTGTAATCCACATGGGGATTCGTCCAGGGACCCTCCGCAGGATGGGCGTGCCCGATATGTCCCCTCCTGGCGTCACCGGCGGGAATATTCTAGCTGCAATTGAAGCAGTCCTCAATTTAATGAGTGACATCCTTCTTTAGCTCTGGGTACCAACATAATGGTGGTCCGTAGTGGTCTCCATGCCTTGGTGTTTGTGTGCGTCATGGGATTGGTATATGAGCTGATTTCGGTCCTGGGTAGGGACCGTATCAATCCCGTCCTTTAAACAAATCCTGTATGGTCAGCAGCCCGTCCTCCCATGTTTCGTAGCGGGCCCGGAATCGACGTTCAGAATATGTCCCAGGGAATTGTCTGTGTGTTGGGACTGAGCTATGTCGGCTATGTTAGTCTGGGAGACGTCAATCGCATTTATCGGCTCACCTCCGGATGGCTGCCAGAGATGTCCGTTACTGGCTCTGGTTAGGGCGTCGGCCGTGCAGTTGCCGGGTGGGGGGGTGTGGGGATGGCTACTTATAGTTTGCTGAATGTTTCCCGTGCGCTGTGCTCACGTCCTCCCACCAGGTGTGCCTGTCTCGGTGCCCGATAAAGTCTGACCACATGTGCCAAACTCTCCCTCTGATACATCCCCGTGCTATCCCCTCCCATATGAGACACCTCTCTGCTCCTGTCTTCTGCGCCTCTACAACTCTACCTGCTGTCTGAGCTGCCATACTGACGTTAGGGGTAGAGGGCCAATTGGACTGCGGGTACGGCTTATGGTTCTGTATGGCCCAAATCCCTAAGAAGCTGCGCGCAAATCTGTCGGATTGACCATATCCTCCCTTGTTAGGTCCGCATGCAGTTACTACAGACTTCCAAAATCGAGTGATTTGTCCAATACGGAGTTCACACCTGTGGTTTATGTTTGATTTGTGAATAATCCTCAAGAATAGTGTCCTTTATATTCCGTTTCGATGGGATACTAGCTGTTACGTGGGGCGATTGCCTACGTAAGTCGGGCTCAGGCGGAATCTCCAAGTCTGTCCTGTGGGATCTTTCGGAGTGACAGCTGTAACTCGCAGCCGAATAGCACCAGGGTCGCCGGATTTCTTGTACCTTCTGAATCACAGTGGGCGGGATTCTGCAATAATGGGGCTATGTCCCCACACTGGCGTGAAAACCGGCGCCATCCACTCTGGCATCAAGGGCCCCGAAAGTGAGGAATTCTCACCTTCTTAGGGGGCTAGGTTGCCGTCAGAGTGGTCCCCGCAGCTCCAGCTGGCCCGGAATGGCTCGCGGGAGTCCGTGCATGTGCGGAACGGCCCGCGTATTTCTGCGCATGCGTGGAACGGCCCCACGGAACCAGCTCGCCCGTCGATCAGTAAGCCCGGATCGTGGGCCAGGCCATCGTGGGGGCCCCCCGGGGTCGGATCCCCCTGCCCCCTTCCAGGACGGCCCCCGCACATTCACCTTCCAGGTCCCGCCGTGTGGGAGATGAGTAATCCACGCCGGCGGGACTCAGCCAAACCCGCCGGCTATTCGGCCAATCGGGGCCCGGAGAATCGCCCGGGAGGGGCCCACTGTCAACGGAATCCGGTGGGCGCCTGAAAACGGCACCGGGTTGGAGAATCCAACCCGTATATGATGGACAAATGATCGCACAAGCTGCATGCAATAATACTAGTTCAATACAAGCACAGAGTTAATATTAGTCAATCACACACACATGCAGGTTGGACTCTAAACTAACACACATGAAAGATCAACTTATCTTCCAGGTGATTGGGATGTGCAGAGCAGATATAGCCTCATCTGGAATCTGTCGTCTGGCAGTGCTGGATGCCTGTTGCTGGTCGTCTGTATTCCGGCTCTGGTCCCTCTGTGGATGGCGTGATTGGTCCCCTCCTTGGCTGGTGAAGGTACCACCGTTGTCGTCTGTGGTCGAGTGAGCTGGTGGTGGGCTACGCAGCATCTTTTATCTCTTACAGGTTTCGCTTTTGGGCGGTCCCAGGTAGATGTCCAATAGATCAATCAGGACTCGATCACTCTGATCGATCTCAACCAATTGGTGGTGAGCATCCCGATGGCGGGGCGGGTCCCAGTCGGCCATGGCCGTTAGTGTCCGAGGCACGTGGGCCTTCCCAAATAAGGAAACTGACTTCACCAAGACTGTCACATATTGTTAGTTTCTACCTTGTGCCCATTGTCCCGGGATGGCCTTTCAACAGCCTTTACCCTGTGTCAGTTTCTGCAAGGTCTGGGCTGCAGCCTGTCTGTGTCTCTGTGTTGACCAATTTCCCATTGATTTGTGTGGGTAGCCATTTGGATGCCCACACCCCACATCCTTACCCCTCACCCCCCTCAACCTTACCCTCCTCATCCCCCGGCCTGTTATCCCCCGGTCCTGGCGCCCGTCCCTGCTGCCAGGGACACTGTTGGCAGGCATAGCCCTCACTGGGAGCTGCCGTGGGTGAGGCCTTGGGTGGTCCCCCCGTGGGTGGCTGTCGGTTGGGCGGGGTGTTCGGTGCCAGGGGAGCTCTGTGACCGGGGTTTTGGGGGGGGGGGGGGTTGTGGGGGTGTGCGCACCCATTCGGCTGGTGCCACTGTGTAGAGCCAGGGGCCGGGGTGGGTGGTCAGTCAGTGGGTGTTCAGTAGGATTGCGATTAGTGCCTGGGCACTGCCCCAGTCCCGTGGAGGGGGTAGGGGTGGGGGGGGGGGCACCCCGGCTGCTCAACCGCCCTCCCCATCGCCCTCCCCTCCCTCCCTTGACAAATGTCCGGGCTGGCAGCCCGCAGTCACTCCACACCAATTGCTTCCGCCGCACTCTTAGTCAGCAGCCAGGACGCAAGGTTCACGATTTGTGTAAGAACAAGTGAACCGTGCCGTTGGGAAATCGGGCCGTCGGAGGCGCTGAATCATGGAGGATCCGGAGCACCAGATTTCAGGTCCACCAATGATATGCCGACTGTACTTTCAGCCCACGCAGCGAGCAATGCATTTATGCCATTTTCGGGGTGCTGGTGCATCCCGATTTGGCGTCAAACCGGCCCCTACTGTGATTTTTGCATCGGAAAGTATTCTCCACCCAATCTCGTTTCGCGATTTTGGAGTCGGCAAACTGAGAATCCAGTCTGGATTTGTTGTTTGTTGTCATGGTCACAGAGCGTTTCACTGGTTTCCAAGCTGTGTATTATTCTCACATGGTGGGTGAAATTCTCCGTTTGGGAGACTATGGGCTGGATTCTCCGATTCTGAAGCTATGTCCAGAGCATAGAACATAGAACAGTACAGCACAGAACAGGCCCTTCGGCCCTCGATGTTGTGCCGAACAATGATCACCCTACTTAAACCCACGTAACCCGTATACCCGTAACCCAACAATCCCCCCATTAACCTTACACTACGGGCAATTTAGCATGGCCAATCCACCTAACCCGCACATCTTTGGACTGTGGTAGGAAACCGGAGCACCCGGAGGAAACCCACGCACACACGGGGAGGACGTGCAGACTCCACACAGACAGTGACCCAGCCGGGAATCGAACCTGGGACCCTGGAGCTGTGAAGCATTGATGCTAACCACCATGCTACCGTGAGGCCCTAATGTATGTATCTGGTATTATGACCAAAACGTTGGCGTCACCCCCACACTGATGCTCTGCCTGGGGTTAGCATCCGTGCCAAGAGTAACATGAGGCCCAGGATTGAGAAATGTGAAGTGAGCCAATCAGGATATATGGCCAGGTCAGGAGGTGTATAGAATGACCAATGGGAAGCTTATATGTGAATCTTAATGTGATTTTGAATATATCAGCAGTAATCCTTTTGTCCTCGGTCTCACTAACTTTTGAGAGCTCTAGAAGACAGCTGCGTGTTCTAAGGTCCCACGAGTGAGTCAGCCTTGCAAGCTGGTGGAAATAAAACAATAATTGATACCTGCAGATACCTGCAGATCCGTCTCAGATTTTATTGAGCTCAGACTGGTGAAAAGGATCAGGGATTAACATAGCTATTCAGGATGTATATTGAATAGCTGCAGTGATGTCAGAGTGTGGGTGGAGCTGGGCTGTCTGTCTTTCACTTTTGTTTTTGAGCAGGCAGCTACAGAGTGTTTTTAGTTTTGTTTTGTGAGCTGGATAGCTGCAGGAAAAGCAAGCAGCTGTATAAGGATCTCTCTGCAATCCAAAGGCTCTCCAGATCATTTGGGTAATTTCAAAGTGATAACTGCTCTCAATAGAGAATTTAAACCTGATCTCTGTTTTAAAGAGGGTCTTTTGTATTCTGGATGTAAGATTAAGGGTCACTTGTAGAATATTGGGCGGGATTCTCCGACTGACCTCCGGCGCCGGTTTTTGGGTGGGGCCGGGGTTTACGCACGTAGGTCTTTCGTAGCGGCCCCCCCGGCAATTCTCCGGGCCCCGATGGGCCGAGCGGCCGTCGTTTCCTGGCCATTCTCGCCGGCGTGAAATGGGCATGGTTCATCACGGAGGGACCTGTCTTGTAGGCCGGCTAGGGGAGCCCTCGGGTGCGGGGAGGGGCATAAGATGATCCGGCCCCGGGGGGGGGGGGGGGGACCACAGTGGCCTGGCCCACGATCGGGGCCCACCGATCTGTGAGCGGGCCTGTGCTGTGGAGGCACTCTTCCCTACTGCGCGTCCTCTGTAGGGCTCCGCCATGGCCAGCGTGGAGAAGAACCCCCCCTGCGCATGCGCAGGAACACGCCGGCCGGTCTGCGTGGAAACCACACTGGCGGTTCTGCGCATGCGCTAACCCGCGCCGGCCCTTTGCCGCCGGTTGGCACGGCGCCAACCTCTCCGGCACCGGCCTAGCCCCTGGATGTGCGGAGGATTCCGCACCTTCTGGTCGGCCCAACGCCGGATGGTTCGTGCCGCTCTTAGCGCCAGCTCATCCGGCCAGTTGCGGGAGAATCCCGCCCATTGTATCTGTGGGGATGATTGGTATCGATACTTGTTAAGATGTTTAATGTGGGTTTAGAAAGTGTTAACTGGTTTTCATAAATAAATATTGTTTTAATTTAAAAGTACTTTAACTCTCTGTTGCACTATACCTGTAAAGTAGCCCGTGTGCTTCCCATAACCACAATCTATTAAAAGTTGTGGGTCAAGTGAACTCCATGATACACTTTGGGGTTCTCCAAACCCTGGCCCATAACACTAGAGAATTCCGCTATCAGGCTGCCATTTTTGAGTGGGCAGCCTGATAGTGAGGTCCCATGGCTGGTCACCACACTTGCCCGCCGCACCACAAATCAGCCCCACATCAAAGAGAGCTCAACACTTCAACATCACTCAAGTGTGAAGTGTGTGATTGGAACTTAACTCCCTTTGATGTGGTGGATGTTTGTAAACATTACGGTTTCAGCACTTAGTCTTACTCATCCATGAAGAAAATGAATGGAGCGAGGCTTACAGCAGCTTTGTGGAAGCTGTCAATCACAGCACATTACCAGAAATAAATGAATGGCTTGCAGCTAATGGATCTGAAAGGTTTAAACACAGGTCACAGCTGTTCTCTTTCTAGGTCACAGCTGTTCTCTTTCCAGGTCACAGCTGTTCTCTTTCCAAGTCTGCATGTAAAATCGCTGGCTCCAACGCACCCCTCCCTGATGAACTCAACGCATTCTAAGCCCGCTTTGAGAAAGAGTTCAGCGAGAGCACACACTCCACCCCGGAAACGTCGGATGAACATGTATCTGAGGTCACCATTGCAGAAGTCAGAGCAGCCTTCTCGAAGGTCAACCCATGGAAAGCCACTGGCCCGGATGGGGTACCCGGGTAAGCACTCAGGTCTTGCGCGCATCAGCTGGCGGGGGCATTCGCAGACATTTTCAACTTCTCTGTACAACAATCTGAGGTCCCCATCTGTTTCAAGAAAACGACAATCATCCTTGTACCAAAGAAAAACCAAGCATCGTGCCTTAAGACTATCATGCAGTGGCTCTGACATCCATCATTATCAAGTGCTTTGAAAGGTTAGTCATGGCACAAATCAACTCCAGCCTCCCGGATCCTTGATCCACTACAGTTCGTCTACAGCTGCAACAGGTCCAGAGCAGACACCATCTCCCTGGCCCTGCACTCCCTACACTCAACCCTGGAACACCTAGACAACAAAGATACCAATGTCAGACTCCTATTTATTGACTACAGCTCAACCTTCAACACCATTATTCCTACGAAACTCATCTCCAAACTCCGTGGAATGGGCCTCGGTTCCTCCCTCTGCAACTGGATCCTGAACTTCCTAACCCACAGACCACAACCAGTAAGGATAGGCAATAACACCTCCTTCGCGATCATCCTCAACACCGGTGCCCCACAGGCTGTGTCCTCAGCCCCCTACTAGACTCCTTATACACCTGACTGTGTGGCCAAATTCCCCTCCAAGTTGATTTTCAAATTTGCTGATGACACCACCGTAGTGGGTCGGATTTCAAACAATGACGAGACAGAGTACAAGAATGACATAGAGAATCTGGTGAACTGGTGCGACGACAATAATCTCTCCCTCAATGTCAACAAAACGAAGGAGATTGTCATCGACATCAGGACAAGAACAGGCCCCTGTCTATATCAATGAGAACGAAGTACAAAGGGTAATTTCTACCTTTCCCGCGCTGGAGCGGGGCCAGGGAGGAGTGGCAAGGGGGGGGAGGCCCCCCCCCCCGAGCCGGGGGGAGTCGGAGTGTGGCAGGAGCAGCCGGGTCAGCGTGAACCAGCTGACTTACGGGAGTACGATGGAGGGTACATCGCGGCTAGGAGGGGTCCTAGCCTGGGGGGGGGGGAGGGGGGTTAGGGAGGGACACCGGGTTGCTGCTGAAAAGACCAGAAACGGGAAGTGGAGGACTGGAGAGGTGGGGGGAGGGGGACATCGCCATGGGGAGCGGGTCAGAAGGGGAGGGTCGACCCGGGGCGAGCAGGGAACAGGACATGGCTAATCGGCAGGGGAAGGGGGCGGGTCGTCCCGCGACCCGGCTGATCACTTGGAACGTGAGGGGGCTGAATGGGCCGGTCAAGAGATCAAGGGTATTCTCACACCTGAAGGGACTGAAGGCTGATGTAGCAATGTTACAGGAGACCCATTTGAAGGTAGTGGACCAGGTTCGCCTGAGAAGGGGGTGGGTGGGACAGGTGTTCCACTCTGGATTGGACGCAAAGAACCGGGGGGTGGCGATTCTGGTGGGAAAGAGGGTGTCGTTCGTGGCGGAGGAGGTGGTGGCGGATAAGGAGGGTAGGTATGTGATGGTGAAGGGTAAGCTGCAGGGGGAGAAAGTGGTGATGGTCAACGTATATGCCCCGAACTGGGATGACGCGGGTTTTATGAGGCGCCTATTGGGCCTCATTCCGGGACTGGAGGCAGGGGGCTTGATCATGGGGGGGGACTTTAACACAGTGCTGGACCCCGGGCTAGACAGATCGAGCTCAAGGACCAATAGGAGGCCGGCAGCGGCAGAAGTGCTGAGGGGGTACATGGAGCAGATGGGAGGAGTAGACCCATGGAGGTTTGGTAGGCCGAGGGCGAGGGAGTATTCCTTTTTCTCCCACGTCCATAGAGTGTACTCCAGAATCGATTTCTTCGTGTTGAGCAGGGGGCTGATCCCGAGGGTACGGGAAGCTGAGTACTCGGCCATTGCGATCTCTGATCATGCACCGCATTGGGTGGATGTGGAAATGGGGGAGGCGCGGGACCAGCGCCCGCTGTGGCGGCTGGATGTGGGGCTGTTAGCGGACGACGAGGTGTGTAAAAGGGTCCGGAAGAGCATTGAGAGCTATCTGGACTTGAATGACACGGGTGAGGTGCAGGTGGGGATGGTCTGGGAGGCCCTGAAGGCAGTGATCAGGGGAGAGCTGATCTCCATAAGGGCGCACAGAGAAAGAAAGGAGAGGCAGGAGAGGGAGAGGCTGGTGGGGGAGCTATTGGAAGTGGATAGGAGATATGCGGAGGCACCAGAGGAGGGGCTGCTGGGAGAACGGCGCAGCCTGCAGGTCAAGTTCGACCTGCTGACCACCAGGAAGGCAGAGACGCAGTGGAGGAGGGCACAGGGCGCGGTCTATGAGTATGGGGAAAAGGCGAGCAGGATGCTGGCACACCAGCTTCGCAAACGAGATGCGGCTAGGGAGATTGGGGGAGTGAAGGAGAGGGGCGGGAAGGTAGTGCAGAAGGGGCAAGAAGTGAACGGGGTCTTCAGGGATTTTTACAAGGAGTTGTATCGGTCTGAGCCGCCGACGAGGAGAGGGGGAATGGAGGACTTCCTAAACAAATTGAGGTTCCCAAGGGTCCAGGAGGGGCTGGTAGAAGGGCTGGGGGCGCCAATAGGGCTAGAGGAGCTAGTCAAGGGAATAGGTCAGATGCAAGCGGGGAAGGCGCCGGGGCCAGATGGGTTCCCGGTGGAATTCTATAAGAAAAATGTGGACTTGGTGGGACCGGTACTGGTACGAGCCTTTAATGAGGCGCGAGAGGGGGGGGTTCTGCCCCCGACAATGTCGCAGGCTCTGATCTCCCTGATATTGAAGCGGGATAAAGACCCCGTGCAGTGCGGGTCCTACAGGCCTATCTCGCTTCTGAACGTGGATGCCAAGTTGCTGGCAAAGATCCTGGCAGCTAGAATAGAGGATTGTGTGCCAGGGGTAATCCATGAGGACCAGACGGGGTTCGTGAAGGGGCGGCAGCTCAACACGAACGTGCGGAGATTGCTGAATGTAATTATGATGCCGGCAGTGGAGGGGGAGGCTGAGATAGTGGTAGCGCTGGACGCGGAGAAGGCATTCGATAGGGTGGAGTGGGAGTACCTGTGGGAGACGTTGGAACGGTTTGGGTTTGGGGAAGGGTTTATTAAGTGGGTGAAGTTGCTCTACTCGGCCCCGACGGCGAGTGTAGTGACAAACGGGAGGAGGTCGGAGTATTTCGGGCTCCACCGAGGGACCAGGCAGGGATGTCCCCTATCCCCCCTACTTTTTGCACTGGCGATTGAACCGTTGGCGATGGCACTCAGGGGTTCAGGGGGGTGGAGAGGACTGACTAGGGGAGGGGAGGAACATCGAGTATCGCTGTATGCGGATGATCTACTGCTGTACGTGGCAGACCCAGAAGGGGGAATGCCGGAGATAATGGAACTATTAGCAGAGTTTGGGGACTTTTCGGGGTACAAACTAAATTTGGGCAAAAGCGAGGTTTTTGTGATACACCCGGGGGACCAGGGAGAGGGTATTGGGAGACTCCCCTTCAAGCGAGCAGGAAAGAGCTTTAGGTACTTAGGGGTGCAGGTGGCAAGGAACTGGGGGACCCTCCACAAGTTGAACTTTTCCAGGCTGGTGGAACAGATGGAGGAGGAATTTAAGAGGTGGGACATGGTACCGTTGTCGCTGGCGGGGAGGGTGCAGTCAATCAAAATGACGGTCCTCCCAAGGTTCTTGTTTTTATTTCAGTGCTTGCCCATCTTCCTCCCTAGGGCCTTCTTCAAAAAGGTGACGAGTAGCATCATGAGCTACGTGTGGGCGCATGGCACCCCAAGGGTGAGGAGGGTCTTTTTGGAGCGGAGTAGGGACAGTGGAGGGCTGGCACTGCCCAATCTCTCGGGGTACTACTGGGCGGCAAATGTGTCAATGGTGCGCAAGTGGATGATGGAAGGGGAGGGGGCAGCTTGGAAACGAATGGAGAGGGCGTCCTGTGGCAACACAAGCCTGGGGGCCCTAGTAACGGCACCATGGCCGCTCCCCCCCACGAGGTACACCACGAGCCCGGTGGTGGCGGCCACCCTCAAGATATGGGGGCAGTGGAGGCGACATAGGGGGGAAATGGGAGGTCTGTTGGCGGCGCCAATAAGAGGGAACCATAGATTCATCCCGGGGAACATCGACGGGGGATTTCAGAGCTGGTACAGGGTGGGCATACGTCAGCTGAAGGACCTGTTTATAGAGGGGAGGTTTGCGAGCCTGGGAGGGCTGGAGGAGAAGTTTGAGCTCCCCCCGGGAAACATGTTCAGATATTTACAAGTGAAGGCATTTGCTAGGCGGCAGGTGGAGGGGTTTCCCCTGCTCCCCAGTAAGGGGGCGAGTGATAGGGTGCTCTCGGGGGTCTGGGTCGGAGGGGGGAAGATATCAGACATCTACAAGATAATGCAGGAGGCGGAAGCAGCATCAGGGGAGGAGCTGAAAGCCAAGTGGGAAGGGGAGCTGGGAGAGCAGATAGAAGACGGGACGTGGGCGGATGCACTGGAGAAGGTCAACTCTTCCTCCTCGTGTGCGAGACTGAGCCTCATTCAATTTAAGGTGCTGCATAGAGCTCACATGACGGGGACAAGGATGAGCCGGTTCTTTGGGGGGGAGGACAGGTGTGTCAGATGTCTGGGAAGCCCAGCGAACCATGTGCATATGTTCTGGGCATGTCCGGTGCTGGAAGGGTTCTGGAAGGGGGTGGCAAGGACGGTGTCGAAGGTGGTGGGGTCCAGGGTCAAACCAGGATGGGGGCTTGCGATCTTTGGGGTCGGGGTAGAACCGGGGGTACAGGAGGCTAGGGAGGCCGGAATACTGGCCTTTGCGTCCCTAGTGGCTCGACGAAGGATATTAATTCAATGGAAGGACGCGAGGCCTCCAAGCGTTGAAACTTGGATTAACGATATGGCTAGCTATATTCAGCTAGAAAGGATCAAATTTGCCCTGAGAGGGTCGGTACAGGGATTCGCCAGGCGGTGGCAACCTTTCCTTGACTTTTTAGATCAGAGATAGACGTTCGGGGTCGTGGCAGCAGCAACCCGGGGGGGGGGGGGGGGGGGGGGAGGGAGGGAGGGGGGGAGGGAGGGGGGGAGGGAGGGGGGGGGAGGGGAGGGGGGGCAGCAAGGGTCGTGGGGGGACATGCACGACTGTAACGCGGGCAAGTCTGCTCGCTGCTCATGTCTGAAACTGTAGGCTGCCTTGTTTGTTAAGGTTGCCTGGGGGGGGGGGGGGGGAGGACTGGTGCGCGCGAGAGGGCGGGCGAGGGAGGGACATTTGCCTAGAGGGATTGTGTTGTAAATAATTTAAAAATTAGTAGGGGTAAATGTCTGTATGGAAAAACTCTTTCAATAAAAATTATTTAAAAAAAAAACAAAGGGTAATTTCTACGGTTGGGAGCGGAGGATCGCTGGGCGGGTCTCTGGCAATGGCCCCCTGTGGCGCAGCATACCCCGCGGTCACGCCAAGTTGCGGGGCCCGGAGAATCACCCAACTGGCGCCGGGCCAGATTACCATGTTCTACTTCGAAGTAGAGCTTGAAGTTTTTAGGTATCCAGATCACCAACAACCTGTCCTGGTCTCCCCATGCCGACACTAT
This sequence comes from Scyliorhinus canicula, assembly GCF_902713615.1. Lineage (NCBI taxonomy): Eukaryota > Metazoa > Chordata > Chondrichthyes > Carcharhiniformes > Scyliorhinidae > Scyliorhinus > Scyliorhinus canicula. The sequence goes on along the minus strand of NC_052154.1, from coordinate 86,439,016 downwards.
AGTTAGGAAAGCTCACCAACGACTCTACTTTCTCAGAAGACTAAGGAAATTTGGCTTGTCAGCTACGACTCTTACCAACTTTTACAGATGCACCATCAAAAGCATTCTTTCTGGTTGTATCACAGCTTGGTATGGTTCCTGCTCTGCCCCAGGAAACTGCAGGAAACTACAAAAGGTTGTCAATGTATACCAATCCATCACGCAAACCAGCCTCCCATCCATTGACTCTGTCTACAATTCCCGCTGCCTCGGAAAGGCAGACAGCATAATTAAGGACCCCATGCACCCTGGACATACTCTCTTCCACCTTATTCCATCAGGAAAAGATAAAAAAGTTTGTGGTCACGCACCAACTGACTCAAGAACAGCTTCTTCACTACTGCCATCAGACTTTTGAATGGGCCTACCTCGTATTAAGTTGATATTCTCTCTACACCCTAGCTATAACTGTAACATTATATTCTGCAGTCTCTCCTTCCTTCCCTATGTATGGTATGCATTGTTTGTACAGTATGCAAGAAACAATACTTTTCACTGTATACTAATACATGTGACAACAATAAATTAAATCAAGAATGGGCATGTGGTGCTTCCAGGTAAATGCTGCAGCTGTTCACACTGCCAAGGACCCGGGTTTGATCCCGGCCCAGGTCACTGTCCGTGTGGAGTTTGCACGTTCCCCCGTGCCTGCGTGGGTCTCACCCCCACAACCCAAACTTGTGAGGATAGGGTGAGGCGTGGGCTTCAGTGGGGTGCTCTTTCCAAGGGCTCGGTGCAGACTCGATCGGCCGAATGGCCTCCTTCTGCACTGTAGATTCTATGATTCTATGTACAGGGTAGGTTAGTTGGTCATGTTAAATTGGAAAAAAATGAATTGAGCACTGTAAAGAGTGTTACAGCTACAATTTTTGCACTGACCCTGCCTCGAAGTTCCAGACAGTGGTATTTTTTCTGCAGGGTCTGTGGGGGGTACCTCTATTGAGGGGGTCTATGTGAGAGGTCTCCCTGGTTAGGGCGTCTGTGTGGGGATCCTTTAGTTAGGGGGTCCCTGTGGGGCATCCCTTTAGTTAGGCCTCCCTGGTGGGAGTCTCCTTATTAAGGGGGTCCCTGGGGGGTCTCATGGCCAATCCACCCAACCTGCACGTCTTTGGACTGTCGGAGGAAATCGGAGCACCTGGAGGAAACCCACGCAGACACGGGGAGAACGTGCAGACTCCACACAGACAGTGACCCAGTGGGGAATCGAACCTGGGACCCTGGCGATGTGAAGCCATAGTGCTAGCCACTCGCGCTACTGTGCTGTCCCAGTCTTCAATTCAGGCCACCCCAGTCTCCGATTCGCCCGCCTCCAACTCAGGTGGCCGTGGACTGAGTCTGCAGCTGCCACGCCAGCATCCCAACCGGTTAGTTCCACTCCGTAGGGAACTTGGCCGGTTGGGAGCGGAGGATCGCTGGGCGGGCCTCTGGCAATGGCCCCCTGTGGCGCGGCATACTCCGCGGTCACGCCAATTTTCGGGGCCCAGAGAATCACCCAACTGGCGCCGGGCCCAATTACCACGTGAAAGTGGATTCTCCGTCCCCACACCGCCCGCGATTATAGCGTGGCGCTGTGGAGAAACTAGCCCTTTGATTTTAGCCGGATGCCTGATTCTCCATCCGATCGTGATTCACCATCTCGGCGTCAAGAGCGGAGAATTCAGCCCAGTATCTCCAGGAGAACACGGGCTGGATTCTCCCAAAATTACGCTAAATGTTGACGCCGTTGGGAAAACCGTCGAGTTTCTTTAAAAAAAAAATTTAGAGTACCCAATTCATTTTTTCCAATTAAGGGGCAATTTAGCATGGCCAATCCACCTAGCCTGCACATCTTTGGGTTGTGGGGGCGAAACCCACGCAAACGCGGGGAGAATGTGCAAACTCCGCACAGAGAGTGACCCAGTGCCGGGATCGAACCTGGGACCTCGGCGCCATGAGACTGCAGTGCTACCCACTGCGCCACCGACTGCCCAAAACAGTCGAGTTTCACGACGACATCATCGGGTCCACAGGTGGCGCGATGCAACTGATCCCAAGGGGTTAGCACGAGCACATTGTGAAACGACCGATGGACTGATTCGCCGATTCCATCATTGACGCGACGCCACGGCTGCACTTAATAATTCTCCCCCCACCACACAATGTCGCAGGCAAGATGACCACCAGGATAGCAGCGCCGCGATTCTGGGACGGCAAACTCGAGAGCATCCTGGATGCCTGGACGGCGGTTTCACACCAAAATCGGCGTGAAACGGGTGTCAAACCCGATTTCGGCATCTGTGCCGATTCTCCGGCCGAACGCGTTTCGTGATTTCGCCGCGATGTCTCGGAGAATCCAACCCCACATCAATGACCTGTTAGTGAAAATGGAGCACAGAATAAGGTAATGTTCCGGCAATCCTGCCTACCTTAAAACCTCAAGTAAGATTTCCCTCTCTGACCACCAACATCCAACCCTTCCCTGTCCATCCCATATGTTCTGTTCTCGTGCTGCTTGATGGTACCTGTTCTCCCATCTCCTTCTTTGGGCTTGCATTGTGGAGTTGGCAGTATGGGAAGGTGTGCATGGGGGCGGGGATGCAATGGGGTGGAATGGATGGGTGCAGAAGGAGGGGGCGGTGAGGTTGGTGGATGCAGGGTAGAATTTAAGGAGAGTGAGGTAGAGAGGTGGAGAGGTGCAGGGAGCGAATGTCAGTGTTTAGGACCTAGGCAGGGAAACAAATGAGGCCAAACTTGTGGGGCTGGAGGAGATTACAGAGATAGCGACGGGAGAGCCTTGGAGGAAGTTGAAAACAATTCTGAGAATGTTAAAATCGAGTCATTATTTACCCAGGAGCCAACATGGGTCATTGAGCAGAGTGGTGACGGTTAAATAGAAATCGGTATGAGTTAGGACATGGCAACAAAATTTCGGATGAGCCACAATTTTACAAGCAATTGAAGTGCAGCGAACAGGGAATCTGGCATGGCTCTGCTGCCATATTATTACACCACACTCACATCTGTAGAATGTTCACCGCTCTCTCAGTCAACTCAGGTCAACCCTGTAGGTGGGAAATGACTGCATCACTGCCAGCCACAATGCTTGGAATCCCACATATTGACTATTCAGCAGTGCGAGTTGAGATTGGACATCTCAAACATCCAAACTATTTTTTCTAGATAAAAACGAGGAAGAAATGTAATCAACAGATATTTGCCAAAATTAAAAATCTCATTCCACTGTTTGAATCTTGGAATGTAAAAAGCTGGCACAAGGTGAGATGTAGTTCTTTGGAAGTAAAATTGAAGCACGTTCCTTTGAACAGTGTGCCAAATGGGAAACACCCTTTCTGATCTCTGAATGTTGTTTGTCCATTTCCAAGCTACAGCCTCACATTATTATTTTTTTTTGTTTCTCAATCCGTTTGGTTTGAAAGGCAGTCAAGGCTAATTAGCTGTTTAAGAATGATTCTTGCTCTGGGAACTGATTAGGAAGGGCAGAATTCCTAAATGTTATTACTTGTGTCAGGCAGAAGTTTGGGGTCCAGATCCAAGTGGGGTCTGTGCCCTGTGGTATCTCACCAAAGTAGCTATTATTTATCACTGAGTCTCCAAGGTGAATATTGGCACACTATTTGAACCGAGGGGCATCGCAGTCTAGACCAACCCTCAACAAATAGCTACACAGCAACTGCTCACCAACTGATGAGTAGGAATTTTGTTTGCTTTTCCTCTCTCTCAGTCTCAAAGATTCTAAGGGCAGGATTTTAAGTGTCTAGGGTGGACGCGTGCCCGACCCAGAAGAGCTTAAGATAGCACATGATGACATCGGGAGCACAGCCCAAAGTGCTGATTTGGTGCCTTTTACTAGAATCCCTACAGTGTAGACGGAGGCCATTTGGCTCATTTTGTCTGCGCCGACCCTCTGAAAGAGCACCCTGCCTAAACCCAATCTCTACCCTATCCCCATAACCCCATCTAACCTTTTTAGACACTGTGGGGCAGATTAGAATGGCCAATCCACCTAACCTGCACATCTTTGGACTGTGGGAGGAAACCGGAGCACCCGGAGGAAACCCACGTAGACACGGGGAGAACATGCAAACTCTGCACAGTCACCCAAAGCTGGCATTGAACCCAGGTCCCTGTCGCTGTGAGGCAGCAGTGCTAACCACTGTGCTACCGTGCCGCCCGATTGTCTGTGAAGTTGCATTTATTTTGTTGAAAGAATGTTTGATTTGGGCACTAGGACTGTGGTGAAATAGTAGCGACTGAGCAGGACATGACAACGTAGGCCCTGCTTAGAGCCTGAGCCTTTCCTGTGCTTGTATCAGCTATTGACGTTCGAGCTCGTAACTTAAATCCCGACTGAGACAGGTCATGAAATGAAAATGGAGGTGCATGGGGGGCACAGGAATATTGCTAATATCTGAGACAATTTATCATTATAAGCTGAAGCATCTGCTTTTAAAACCATTACATGTGATCCGAAGAACGTACCCTGAAGAGGTCGTATCATTAAAAGGGCACATTATGGTGAAAGTAGAAACAAGTAGACAGACGATGAAGTTGTCTCTTCACATTATCTGTGGAAATTTTCGTGTTCTATTTGACAGGACATGGTTGGCTAAGATTAGGCTTAACTGAGAAACAGTCAATCAATTAGTGGATTCAAGGAGCAACTTGCAACAACTTCTGAAGAGTATGAGAAGGTGTTCGAAGACTCATTAGGGTCTATGACCGGAGTTGAAGTACACCTAAAAATCAAGCCAGACAGCACATCCAAATGTCTCAAAGCTAGATCCACACCATATGCCACCATGCCTAAAGTTGAAGAAAAACTGACCAGATTAGTAAGGACAGGAGTCATTGAACCTGTTGCTACAAGTGATTGGGTGACATCAATCATTCCTGAATTAAAACGTGATGGCTCAGTGAGAATTTGCGAGAATTGAAAAACTACTATGAACCCAGTATTGTGTATAGACCATTATCCACGGCTGCTGTTTGAAGACTTCTTTTCTGTACTTTCTGGAGGGCAGAAATTCAGGAAAATTGATCTATCACAGGCATATCTGCAGATGAAGGTAGCTGCCAAATCACAGCCACTACTTACTATTGTGACGCACAAAGGTCTGTTTCATTACAGAAGACTTAATTTAGGAAGAAGATCTGAGCCTGCTCTCTTTCAAAGATCTGTGGATCAAATTCTAAGTGGCTTTAAAAGAGTGCAATGTTATTTCAGTGACATACTCATTAGGTAGCACAGGCAGCACAATAGCACAGTGGGTAGCACTGTTGCTTTACAGCTCCAGGGTCCCAAGTTCGATTCCTGGCTTGGGTCACAGTCTGTGTGGAGTCTGCACATTCCCCCCGTGTCTGCGTGGGTTTCCTCCGGGTGCTCCGGTTTCCTCCCACAAGTCCCAAAAGACGTGCTGTTAGGTAATTTGGACATTTTGAATTCTCCCTCTGTGTACCCGAATTGTGGGGAATCCATGCGATTATTTCTCCGTGCTTGCATTGTAGAGTCCTTGACCAAGTGCATGAATGTCCCTGTTATTTTTGGTGGCCAGCATTAGATGCTCAAATGGAAGAGAAAGTTGGGCAATGCCAATCTTGTGCAAAACTAAGGATGATGATGATAATCTTTATGATAATAATCTTTATTGTCACAAGTAGGCTTACATTAACACTGCAATGAAGTTATCGTGAAAGTCGCCACATTGCGGCTCCTGGTCGGGTACACAGAGAGAGAATTGAGAATGTCCAATTCACCTAACAGCACGTCTTCTGGGACTTCCCGGAGAAACCCACACAGACACGGGGAGAATGTGCAGACTCCGCATTGACAGTGACCCAAGCCGGGAATCGAACCTGGGACCCTGGAGCTGTGAATCAACAGTGCTAAACACTGTGCTCTGTGCCGCCCTTTGAAGCAATGAAGGAATGTAACACTCTATAAAAATCAAGTCTTGTATAGTTATTTTGGCTAGCATCAAGGACTTCATGACAGGTCATAATCTTTGGACAAAGAATATTAATAGTCAGAAAATCATGGGCTGGGGAGATGTAATTGCTCAAAATACACCTGAACTGAAGCGGAATATGTTGTGAAGTAAGTGTGGGATAGTTTCATCCTTGTACCTGTCATGGGAAGGGCCAGTGCCTTCTCCATAAACAAAGGGGAGATCTTCCTGGAGGAACCCTTGAAGAGAGGATCACTCCCTTTCACACAGCGTTGTAACATAATTATATGCCTGGCAGGGGAAGCAGTGTCTCCCTCTATCTTTCTACCACTGGACCTCATACCATTATCCTCAGGGTGAAACCATTGATTCACATTTTTGTGGCACTGTAGTATTGCTATGGCAACAGTTTAAGCGAGTAGCTGCTGCACAGATGATTTTCCACATTACGAATTTCAACAAACCATGCCAGATGAAAACAATACAGGGACTGAGCAATTCTCCTGGCACAGTCACCTGACTATTCTTAGCCAAAGGTTTAGTCATTCGTACCCTCCCATTGTCCTTCTCTGTTATCAAATCTTGCAATCACTTCCTTCCAATCAACCTTCTTGTCTTTCCTTTTAACCATTTTGTGTCCTCCAGCTTTCTCTCTCAATCATAAAACACATGCAAAGAAAGAAACATTTGCATTTATTTTGTTCTTTGCCACACTACCAAAATGATGTGGAGGCTTTGGAGAGGGTACAGAAGAGGATATTGATGGTATGAAGGGCATTAGTTATGAGGAGAGGTTGGATAAACTTGGTTTGTTTTCACTGGAACGATGGAGGTTGAGGGGCAACCTGATAGAAGTGTACAAAGTTATGAGGGACATGGACAGAGTGGATAGTCAGAAGCTTTTTCCCAGGGTGGAAGTGTCAATTACTAGGGGACATAGGTTTAAGGTGCAAGGGTCAAAGTTTAGAGATTTGCGAGCGAAGTTTTTTCCAGAGGGTAATGGGTGCCTGGAAATCACTTTCGGAGGAGGTGGTGAAAGCAGGTTCGAAAGTGATGTTTAAGAGGCATCTTGACAAAGACATGAATAGCATGGGAATAGAGGGATACGGGCCCTGGAAGTGTAAAAGGTTTTAGGTTAGACGGGCAGCACGGTCAGCGCAGGCTTGGAAGGCTGTTTGGTGCTGTATTTTTCTTTGCTCTTTGTATATAGCACCTTTTACAACTTTACTATGCCCTGGAGACAGATAGCGATGTGGATGGCTTGTTAATATGCGCTAGTGTTGTTAGTTAAGGAATAAATATTGGACAAACCAATAGGGAAAAGCTCCCTGCTCTTCAAATAATGGCCATGGGATCTTTCACATCCACATGAGAGGGCAGATGGACCCATTGTGTGATCTGCGAGACAGAATATAAAACAACAGCAACAAACACTTGCCTTTATATTGCACCATTAATTTAGTAAAAAATCACAAGATGGCTTCATTGGAATAATTATCAAACAAAATCTATGACCGAGCCACATAAAGAGATATTAGGACAGCTGGACAAAAGCTTTAGCAAAGAGTCAGGAAAGTGAGGTGTGGAGATTTAGGGTGGAATTCCTTATGAGAGTTTAGGGCCTTGGCCGTTAACAGCCTGAATACCATAGGGAAGGCAATCGGGATGTGCAAAAGGATGGAATTGAGGCAGTGAAGAGATTTTGAAGGAGATTATGAAGATAAGGAGGAAGTTGGCCATGGAGGGCTGAGAATTTTAAATTTGAGGGAGGCCAGGAACCAATGTTTGGCAGCAAGCACAGAGGTGATTCGTGAACTGGGATTTCAAAGTAAAAATTCCTCTTCAGCTGAGCTAAGGACTTTCAGTCACAAAGTTTACAAAAGTTCAGTCTACAGATTCAGTCTTTGTGGTGTGCGACGAATTCTTGTCGATCGCCGCAGAGGTGGATCAGGAGCCACCTGCATGTGGATAGGTGGGATCGCTGCCATCGTGATGGTTGCGTGGGCCGGCAGGATCGCTGGCAGATCGTTGGCCTTGTGGCAGGGTACGTCCGGAGGAAGTATGATGGCCGGCGGAGCACTGCGGTCAGGTGGTGGGCGTGGAACTCTTCGCAATGCACGTCTGTTGCGCCGTAGCAGGGAGCCATCAGCCATGCGGACAAGGAAAGACCTTGGGGCAACTTGTTTAACAACAGCTGTGGCTGACCAGCCGCCCTCAGGCAACTAGATGCGAACATGATCGGCTGGAGCCATCTCCTGTAGATCCGTGAGCATCATATGTGGCCTTCTGTTGGGCCCGGGACTGCTTCATTTTTTGTAAAACCGTGAGGTGGTCAAGGTCTGGAACATGGATGGCTGGAACTGTGGTCCTCAGAGTGCGATTCATGAGCATCTGCGCTGGAGACAACCCAGTGGACAGTGTGGTTGCCCTGTCTGCCAGCATTGCCAGGTTGAAGTCGGAGCCTGAGTCACCGCTTGACAATATGGACCCCTTTCTCGGCCTTCCCGTTTGATTGCGGGTTGTGAGGACTGGAGGTAACGTGACGGAAGTTGTAGGACTTGCAAAATCAGACCATTCCTGGCTGTAAAAGCATGGACCATTGTCGTTCATTACCGTGAGCGGTATCCCGTGCCTGGCGAACATTTATTTGCAGGCTTTGATGACCGTCATTGACGTGAGGTCGGACAGTTTTACCACTTCGAGGTAACTGGAGAAGTAGTCGACCAGGAGTACGTAGTCACGCTCCTTGGCGTGGAAAAGGTCTACACCTACTTTGGACCACGGAGAGGTCACGATCTCGTGCTGTTGCAGTGTTTCCTTGGGTTGAGCTGGTTGAAACCTCTGACAGGTGGGGCAGTTGAGGACCGTGTTGGCAATGTCTTGGTTAATGCCTGGCCAATAAACTGCCTCCCGAGCTCTGCGTTGGCATTTCTCGACTCGAAGATGACCCTCATGGCGTTGACCCAGCACCATAGGCTCTGAGGAATAACGATCCTGTCGAGTTTCAGAAGGATTCCCTCCACAACCGTCAGCTCGTCTTTCATGTTAATGAATTGGGGACATTGTCCCTTCTGCCAGCCATGGGTAAGGTGCTGCATCACACGCTGCAGTAGAGGATCCTTGGCCGTTTCCTCACAAATTTGGACCACCCGTTTGTCAGAGGCTGGGAGGTTAGTGGCACACAATTGCACTTGCGCTTCTATGTGGCAGATGAAGTCACCTTGTTCACACGGTGTGGTGATGGACCGGGATAGGGCTTCTGCAATGATCAGCTCTTTGCCTGGCGTGTAGACAAGTTCGAAGTCATAGCGGCGGAGTCGAAGAAGAATTCACTGTAACCGTGGTGCCATGTCATTTAAATCCTTCTGGATTATGCGGACTAGAGGCCTCTGGTCCGTTTCCACCGTGAATTTCAGCAGGCCGTAAACGTAGTCATGAAACTTGACTACTCTTGTCAGGAGACCCAGACACTTCTTTTCGATCTGGGCATAGGGTTGCTCAGTGGGCATCATGGCCCTGGAGGCATATGCCACTAGAGCCCAGGACGAGGAGTCATCTCGCTGGATGAGCACCGCCCCAATGCCGTCCTGGCTTGCATCAGTTGATATCTTGGTTTCCTTGATTGGGTCAAAGAACTCTAGAACTCGGGCTGTGGTGAGCTTTGCCTTCAGCTCACGCCATTCCGCTTCATGTGTGGGCAGCCACTGGAATTCCGTTGACTTCTTGACGAGATGGCGGAGGGCCGTGGTGTGGGATGCCATATTGGGAATGAATTTCCTGAGAAAGTTGACCATCCCGAGGAAGCGGAGGACCGCCTTCTTGTCCTCCGGGGTCTTCATGGCGGTGATCGCCAAGACCTTGTCAGCGTCTGGCTGCTGCGAGATGTGGTCACCTAGAAACTTAATATCCAATTGACCAAATGAGCACTTGGCCCTGTTGAGCTGGAGACCATGTTCATGAATTCGCTGAGAGACCTGCTTGAGGCAAGCGATGTGTTCCTGGGGCGTTGTGGACCAGATAATCACGTCGTCCATGTATACTCGCACCCCCTCGATGCCCTCCATCATCTGCTCCATGATGTGGTGAAACACTTTGTAGGCAGATATGATGCCGAAAGGCATGCGGTTGTAGCAGTAGCGACCAAACGGGGTGTTGAACATGCACAGCTTGCGACTGGACGCGTCCAGCTGTATTTGCCAAAAGCCCCGGGAGGCGTACAGCTTAGTGAAGAATTTGGCATGAGCCATCTCACTGGTCAACTCTTCACGTTTCGGGATCGGGTAATGCTCTCGCATGATGTTGCGGTTTAGATCCTTAGGATCAATGCAAATGCGGAGCTCCCCTGATCGCTTCTTTACGCAGACCATGGAGCTGACCCAGTCTGTTGGCTCTGTGACTTTCGAGATGATGCCCTGGTCTTGGAGGTCCTGTAGTTGCTTTTTCAGACGATCCTTGAGGGGCGCCGGCACCTGGCATGGTGCATGAATTACAGGGTTGGCGTTCGGCTTGAGCAGGATTTTATATCGGTACGGAGCGTGCCCATTCCATCAAATACGCTGTGGTACTGCGGTATAATGTCGTCTATGTCGGCTTGCAAATTTCCATCAGGCGAGGTTGTCGCCGGTGATGATGACATGGTGTGGACTCTCTGAACCAGGTTCAGGAGCTTGCAGGCGCGAGCACCGAGCAGGGATGCCCTGTCAGGCCTGACGATTTCAAACCGTAATGTTGCCTTGATCACCTTGTTGGATACCCCTAGTTGACACGAGCCACTGGCAGCTATGGCATTGCCAATGTAGTCAAGGAGCTGGCAGGCCGGTGGAAGAATGCTTGGTTGGGCCTGGATGGTGTCGAGGTCGGATTGTGAGATGAGGTTCGCAGACGCGCCGGTGTCCAGTTTAAATCGGATGCGAGCCTTGTTAACTGTGAGGACAGCACACCACTCGTCATCTGGATCCACACTGAGGATCAAGAGGAGTTGCGCAGGTGTGGTGGTGGCCAGCTCATGTGTGGTTATGATGCCCACCCGATATGGAGACTTGAAGCAGTCAGCATCAGGGTCCGTTGGGCTGTCGGGATCGAAATCTGGCATGCCTTGCTGTATTGAGCGGACACTTCTGCGCCACAGGTGGGATCGCTGGCTGCTGAGCGGTGGAGCAGATCTGCAAAGGGCTGCGTAGTGGCCAAGCTTGCCACACTGGAGACATCGGCGTCCTTTTGCCGGACATTGCTGCTTTAAGTGGGCGGAGCCACAATTCGGACATGCCATGATGCTGATGTCAGCGCGTTACGTGCGCCATCGCGTATGCGCAGTGCGGTCGGTAGACGTACGCACCTGTGCAGTCGGGTTGTAGGTCTCGTCCACTCGGTCGTGGCGCGCATATGCATGGATCCGGGAAAAGCGTGCGAAACGGCCACTCACCTCAATGCCGCAGTGGCTGTCGAACTTCAGCAGGACTGTTTTGAATTTTGTTTTGTCTTCGCCGTTGGCGAACGTAAGGGGGTTGTAGATATGGATGGCGTGATCCCCCGCAGTGGAGAGAAATAACGCGATCTTCCTGGCATCCGGTGCTGCCTCGAGGTCGGAGGCCCCGATGTACAAGAGGAACTGTTGCGAGAAGATTTTCCAGTTGACGCCGAGGTTGCTGGAGATGCGGAGTTGCGGAGAAGGCTGGATGTTTTCCATTTCACTGGATGGCTGCCTGCTGGTCAATGCTGATTCACTCGAGGTAGGTCCGTCAAGATCAGTATAACTCTGGTGCCATGATGTGTTAGGCAGGTTGGTTCGATGTGGACTGCACTCGATGCAGGGAAGTTAGAAACAGATGTCTAACACTGGAGAAGATCCAACACTGTTTTATTCAACTATAGAATTGCTATACATATTCAGCGGTGGGTCGACGCTATACTGATCTGACTGGTGACCTCGTAGTAGCCTGACCAGGCTTACTAGCTACCGCATGGCGTTTGCACTTGATAGCTCGTTCGACTCTGACTGCCTCAGTAGCTGGGTCCCGAGCGAGTGGGAAACCTAGTGCCCTCTGGCTTTATAGTGGTAGTGTCCTGTCTGGTGATTGGCTGTACTGTGTTGTATGCTTACTGGTCATCCTGTGTGTCAATCACTGCCTGTCTGCATCTCATTATATACATCAGTGGATATTCTGACAGACCCATCTCTTCGAGTACTTTTGGTTGACTATTCAACTCAGTGCTGAACCAACTACCAAGACCCGGGGACCACTCTTTGTCTTTGGTGGAATGGTAACGTGGTAGGCATTTGGACTCACTGTTAAGAAGGGAGAAAATTAAGATTAAACAAAAAGAAAAAACAAAGTAAAACAGGGAGTTGATTAGAGGTAGACGTCTGGAGCAATGATGAGATGTGAATTTGCCTGTCAGTGGAAAACAAATATTTTACATATGTGATTAGAGAAAACAATGAGGATATAGAGGTGGTAATTTCAAACTGGATAAATAAGGAAATAGAAACGGATCTACCAAAAGCCAACTCCACAAGGTGAATAACATTAAAGAGAAAGAAATAATATAACTCAGGAGCACTAACGAAGGAGGGGGAGTGATAGCTAACATTAGAACTGTAGCAGTGGCGGAAATCTGTGCAGGCAAGGTAGATTGTCCCTGCTAAAATGTTCCCAAAGTATCCAAAGATGTGCAAGTGAGGTGGGGTTACAGGGACAGGGCTCGGGTCCTGGTACTGCGCTCTTTCAGAACGTTGGTGCAGACACAGCGAATGGCCTTTTCTGCACTGTATGGATTCTATAAATCCTATTCATTCTATGGAAACAAATAGCCATTTTTTGCCATTGCTGAATCTGAAGATGTAGCCACCTTAACCTGAGTGTGATAATTATTTGCTGGATTTAGCTCATAGAGTTACTTAATATTGGATGTTGTTTGGGAAAAGGGGTGTCTCAGAGTTTCTGGTATCGTAGATTTAAGGACCACGGGATAGTTTCAGGTAAAATTATGCATTTAAAAAAGGAAAGGTTGAGGGTTCTAGGCTTTTCTCATTAGAAAGGAGAAGGATGATTGGAGACTTGATAGAGGTTTATAAGATGATCAGGGGAATAGATAGAGTAGACAGTCAGAGACTTTTTCCCTGAGTAGAACAAATCATTACAAGAGGACATAAATTTAAGATAAATGGTGGAAGATATAGGGGGGATGACAGAGGTAGGTTCTTTACCCAGAGAGTAGTGGGGGCATAGAATGCACTGCCTGTGGAAGTAGTTGAGTTGGAAACATTAGGGACTTTCAAGCGGCTATTAGATAGGTACATGGATTACGGTAGAATGATGGGGTGTAGATTGATTTGTTCTTAATCGAGAACAAAAATTCGGCACAACATCGTGGGCTGAAGGGCCTGTTCTGTGCTGTATTTTCTATGTTCTTCTATGCTCCAGTCATCAGTCTACTTAAGTGTCATAGTACATTATAGTCATTGTTGTGTGTGGTTTTATCTTTCTCTTAAGTTAATAAATATTGTTCAATAAATGTTCACACAATTGGACTGTTCCGCACTGGGTTGTACATCATTCCTAACATTATACCAGAAAAAACATATACACCACTACAAGCTTGTGTTCCAAGTTACCCTTCTGGGTTTTGGGATAGCCTCCCATTTAACATCAGCGTCGTTCATAAGAAGAAATTGGAGGCTCTTGGCTGGGATTTTAAAAAGCAAAATTCCGTGGGTGTGGGGAATTTTGTGACTTTTTAAACATGACGTGAGTGAGGAAAACATGAAATCATAAAATCCATACGGTGCAACTTTGGACTTTGGGAGGAAACTGGAGCACGCGGAGGAATCCCACGCAGACACGGGGGGAATGTGCAAACTCCACAAAGCCACCCAGTATCAGAATTGAACCTGGGTGAGTCCCTGGCGCTGTGAGGCCACAGTGCTAACCACTGTGCCACCATGCCACGTGAGGAGGTGTGTGGTTTAAAATAAGATGACTGCAAAAATGGCTCTTGCACTGGCTAAGGTCTGTTCGTGAATTCACCTGTCAGTAAAAAACAAATATTTTACACGTGACCAGAGGAAACAATGAGGATATGGAGGTGGTAACTTCAAACTGTAAAGTTTGAAAAGTGTACCTGAAGCTAAACTGATGGGATTGGGGAATAAATTGCAATTAGGATCACGTACAAAGATTAAGAAAACTGAGGTAATTGAAGAAATAGCAACACATTTAAATATACAAGAGTTGTCAGACAGACCAAGTATTTTGAAAAGTGAAGAAATTGGATCAGATGAAGTTCAGTTGCAATCCCCTTTCAGAATACCCTGAAGCTGCTCTGAGACATCCCTGACCCTGCAACAGGGAGGCAACATACCATTTGATGGGCAGCATGGTGGCACAGTGGTTAGCATTGCTGCCTCACGGCGTCGAGGTCCCAGGTTCGATCCCAACTCTTGGTCACTGACCATGTGGAGTTTGCACATTCTCTCCATGTTTGCATGGGTTTTGCTCCCACAACCCAAAGATGTGCAGGATAGGTGGATTGAACACTCTAAATTGCCCCTTAATTGGAAAAAGATGAATTGGGTACTCGAAATTTCTAAAACAAAACATACCATTGATGCACCACCAATTACGAGACGAGAGTAAAGAGTAATCGAGGCTTTCTTACACAGAGATGTGTGGCCTCCTACAGCTGCTGCCGAAATGGCTGCAGTTCGGAGAGCACACACATTTATACTCCGCCTACTGGGCGGAGCCAGCAGGCAGGGATCTATCCCCGTAGCTGTAGTACAGGGGCGTTACCGTAATACCCTCGTATGCAGTGCAGTATATACAATATAATACAACTGTGGTGACTACCACATTCACCCCCTGTTAAAAATGAGTCCAGCGGGGGTAGTGGAAAACTATTTACATGTAGGTTGTCATTAAAATTTCAGAGGAGGTTACAAATTTAGACGATCAGGCGCCTTGATCCGTTGTTGAGAGCGCCGCAGTGTTGGTAGCGAGTCAGGCGTCGGCTCGGTCGTCGGTGACTCCGGGAGCGTGTCGACATCCTCTTCATCCCCAGATGGGACCAAGGGGAGGGCAGATCGTCCTGGAGCGGGGGCTGTGGCGGGATGGCGGGATGGGTCCGTGCTGAACACCAGTGGCGTGCAGAGGGGGGGGCCGACGGTGCCTTGGCCCCGGGCATCCATTGGATGGGGGCATCCAATCAGAGAAGGGAAAAAAAAAAAGAAATTTAAAAAAAAAAATTTTTTTTTTTTTTAATTTAGATTACCCAATTATTTTTTTCAATTAAGGGGCAATTTAGCGTGGCCAATCCACCTACTCTGCACATTTTTTGGGTTGTGGGGGCGAAACCAACGCAGACACGGGGAGAATGTGCAAACTCCACACGGACATTGACCCAGAGCCGGGATCGAACCTGGGACCTCAGTTCCGTGAGGCGGTTGTGCTAACCACTAGGCCATCGTGCTGCCCCAGAGAAGGAAATAAGATAGTAATTTTAAAATTTCAGCGGTGATAAATCAATTTTTGGAGGCTCACCACACTGCAGAGGCAGTTGTTAGCCCTTTATTCCTTTAACATGGTGTACCCTTTCTGTCTAGAGAAAATGGTCCTTCTCCCCATCCCCCCCACACGCATGCACATGATGTACGTGGTGCAACCATCAAAAGCAACAAGCAGACGTGGCTGTTCGTTCCTGCGTTTCCTCGAGTCATAACTCGTCTTTTCTTCAGCTTTTTGTGCATCTAGATTAGTTCTTTTACCTACTCAGGTCAGTGAATAGCTCTAGAACAGGTGCAACTACGGTTTTTATAGGTTTTTTGGCGATATTTAATGAAATATTTACGTGGGATGTAGTAAGAGTGAAGCCTGGATGATCAGAGGACTGCTATGGCATTTAATCTCGGAATAGGAGACATTTATTCCTTAACATGCTAATATTCGAATACAGATACCACTAATTTGCAAGTCTATGATATAAATTGCACAAAATTATCAGTGGAGAATCAGTGTAAAATAATTTGATACGAAGGAACAAAGAAAAGAAATATGGTTTATCCGTCTGCAACTGACCGATTGTTTACCATTTTCTTCCCATTTTCTCATGCGTCTTACGGTTTTTGAGATAAAAAATGAAATGTTACGAGTATTTCGTGTACAACCAAGTGGAGCACAGAACAGGAAAAAAAAAGAGGGCCAGAGTCGAAGAAAAGTCCCATCAAAGAGGGGCATTAGATGCATGGATAAAAAGAAGTAAAGAAGAAGTAGGAGAACCTGGAGAAGTAAAAGATGATGTGGGTGCAGAGAAGGATTTTTCTGATACGGATTCAGCTCGGTCAGAACATAATACTCTCTCTCCTCAGTCTCGTTGTCAGGATGATGGATGTGAAGAATCCATGTGAAGAAAATAAAGAAGATATTTGCATATTTTTGCAAAGAAGCGATTTTGGCTGTTTGAAGAAACCGATTCCAGATCATTTGAAGATGACAATATTACAACATGGCCCTGAAAGATATCAGAATAAAAGTGGTCCATTTGCTGAGAAGGATGGGAGATCATTTTCCAAACAGTGGTTTGATAAAGTTTCCACAAACAGAGAAATTGTGGAGAGAAAATGGTTGTTATACTCTCCATATCGGAAAGCATGCTACTGTTTTGTTTGCTTTTTGTTTTCAAAGGAGCATTTGTTGTCTGTGTCAAACTTTGGAAAGGAAGACGGTTTCTCCACTTGGAGAAAATTAAATCCAACAATACCTGACCATGAGAAAAGCCCTTCTCATAGAGCTCACATGAGGGAATACCTGAACCTTGTAGTTCGACTCCATCATTCAACTACGATAGATGCTGAACTTCAACAGCAAATGTCTGCTGAAAAGAAAAGATGGAAAGCTATAACTGAACGGATTGTCGAGGTTATATCCTTTCTGGCAAAACAGAATCTGGCCTATCGTGGACATCGAGGAGAAGGAATATCTGGGTTATCAGAGCCAGGGGAGACAGTCAGTGAAAATATAGGAAACTTTCTAGCAACAATCAGACTTTTGGCCAAATATGATGACATCTTAGCAAAACACTTGCAGAGAGGGAAAGAGAAACCAAAAAGTGTCACCTACTTGTCCAACAGAATTCAAAACGAAATAATCAATCTTCTTGGTGAAACTGTCAAGAAAAATATAATTTCCGAAATTAAGGACGCAAAATATTTTAGCATAATGCTGGATTCAACTCCAGATATTGCCCATGAAGATCAGGTTTCTGAAATTCTGCGTTACGTTCATATTGATGAAAACAGAAAAGTAGAAATAAAGGAGACATTTCTGGGATTTTTTCAAGTCAACAAGAAAGATGCAGTCAGCCTGGTAAATAAAATTCAGGAAAAATTGGAAGAAGACAAAATTTCCATGAATGACTGTCGTGGTCAAGCATATGATAACGCAGCAGTTATGGCTGGAGTGAGAGGAGGTGTTCAACAAAAAATTCTTGAAGTTAACCCAAAAGCTGTGTTTGTGAACTGCGAGAACCACAGCCTCAATTTGTCCTGTGTCCATGCAAGTGAGGTGCAACCTGTTGTTACATTTTTTGGCATTCTAGAAAAACTCTACTTTTTTTTCTTCATCTACTTCTCGTTGGGAAGTGTTAAAATCATTTGTCACTCGGACTGTGAAAAGACAGTGTGACACAAGTCGGAGTTCCAGCCATGATGCTGTGCAAGTAATCCACGAAGAGTGTGACAACGTTATTGCAAGCCTTCAACACCTGCTGGAAGAAGAATTTTCAAGGGAAACTAAATCTGATGCAGGATCGCTACTGAACTCTATTCAACAGTTCCCGTTTATAGCTTTATTAAATTTTTGGTACTCAGTTTTATCATCAGTGGATAAAGTCTCAAAACGTTTGCAGGATCCGAAAATGGGGTTCCATGAAGCTTCTTGTGATCTGAGAGGACTTATTCATATCTTGAATTTGAAGAATGACGAAATTATCCACAATGCAATAGATTTAGCCAATGAATATTGTCAAAATTGGTGAATACCAATTGCCCGAACAAGGAGAAGAAGAATAATGCCTGGAGAGTCAGCAAGAGATAGTGGACTGACGGCACAAGAAGAAATGAATAGAGTAATGGTAGAGATTGTGAACAGATTAAAAACTGAAATTGAAGACCGCAGTGTCCGTCTTCAAAGACTCAGTGACCGATTTTCTTTTCTTCTGAACTTGAATTCAGGAGTGATTGAAGATGAACAAGAAAGAGAGAAATTAAAAAAGGAATGTTCAGACTTTGCAAATTATTATGACAATGATGTGGTTGCAATTCAGTTATATGACAAAATTATTGATTTTGTGATGCTCCTTCGAGCTGGAGGGAATAGAGTTCCCCCTGATCCTAAAGATGCTCTGGAGTATTTACTGCAGTATGGGAGAGATGTTTTTCCGACGCTGTGTGTTTCATACAGATTACTGCTTACAATCGCATTTTCAGTCGCAAGCTGTGAAAGGTCATTTTCAAAACTGAAATTAATAAAAACATATCTGAGGTCTTCTATGTCACAGGAGCGACTGACCAACCTGGCTTTAATAAGCATTGAAAAATAATTTCTCACAGCTGATGTAAAAAGTGAAGTAGTTCAGGTGTTTTGTGACAGGAGGTATCATTTGGGGAAAAGAACTTAATAAATTTGATTGATTTATAAATATTAAAATCGAATAAAGCGCTTATTTCATGTTTCATCTGTGTTTATATATTCAAAATATATTCCTTTTTCATAATATTTCTCAGTATATTAGGCCTTATACTTGAGTCTTTGGGGCATACAATCAAGATTTGCCCCGGGCATCACCAGACCTCTGCACGCCACTGCTGAACACACACTTCTCCTTGTTGTAGGTTAGGTTAAGGAGTTTGGCGGTTGTGGAGAAATTTGGAAAGGTTAGCGTCGTGGTCCTGCTGGTTGTGGCCGCAGATGGTGACATTGTCCAGGTACGGGAAAGTGGCCTGCAGTCCGTACTGGTCAACCATTTGGTCCATCTCCCGTTGGAAGATTGAGGCCCCGTTAGTGACGCCGAAGGGAACCCTAAGGAAATGTTAAAGGCGGCTGTCCGCTTCAAATGTGGTGTACTGGCGGTCTGCCTTGCGAATGGGGAGCTGGTGGTAGGCAGATTTCAGGTCCACTGTCGAGAAGACCCGGTACTGTGCAATCTGATTGGCCATATCAGATATGCGAGGGAGGGGGTACGCGTCGAGCTGCGTGTACCGATTGATGGTCTGACTGTAGTCAACGATCATCCTGTTTATCTCCCCAGTTTTTACCACTACCACATGGGCTCTCCAGGGGCTGTTGCTGGCCTCGATAATACATTCCCGTAGCAGCCGCTGGACCTCCGACCTGATGAAGGTCCTGTGCTGGGCACTGTACCGTCTGCTCCTGGTGGCGACGGGTTTGCAATCCGGGGTGAGGTTCGCAAACAGGGAAGGTGGGTCGACCTTAAGGGTCATGAGGCCGCATACAGTAAGGGGTGGTAGGGGCCCGCCAAATTTCAAGTTTAGGCTCTGGAGATTGCACTTGAAGTCCAGGCCGAGTAGCAGGGCAGTGCAGAGGTTGGGGAGGACGTAGAGACGGAAGCCGCTGAACTCTACGCCCTGGATGGTGAGGGTGGCAGTGCAGTACCCCCGGATCGCCACGGAGTGGGATCAGGAGGCAGGGAGTTTCTGTGGTTGGTGGGGTGCACCATGAGGGAGCAGTGGCTTACCGTATCGGGGTGGAGGAATCTATCAGTACTTCCGGGACTCGAGAAGGCAGGAAACCTTGTGCCCGTCGACCTTCACCATCGTCGATGCGGTCGCGCGGTCGTGTCGGGTCGATCGTATCGGAGATCAGGCGTGGTTTGTCGGCGGCGGTTGCAGGCGATGAGCGGCCCGATGAGGTGTCCGACGAGCAGGGATCCTAAGGCGGGGAAGATGGCGGCGCCCACGGGCCGCACGTGTCCTGGGGCGGGCAAGATGGCGGCGCCACGGGCCGCAACGTGTGAGGCGAGCAAGATGGCGGCGCCCAACGGCCGCACGTGTTGTGAGGGGAGCAATATGGCGGCGCCCACGGGCCACATGTGGTCTGCGAGGAGGAAGATAGCGGCACCGGGGGGTCGCACACGCGGGGCACCGGGGCAACGGTGGCGACCGAGCAGGCCTGACACACTGTAAGAAAATGTCCTTTCTTATCGCATGCTTCGTGCTGGGTAGCGTTGTCAGGGGTGCTTTGGCTGTTAGCAGAAGTAGCACTTGGGTCCCCGGGGGTTGTTTGGTTGCCGTGCGGCGCAGGCCTGGGGTTGGCTGGAGGCGGTCGCTGATGGGGTGCACGATGTTCAGGAGGGATGGGCCGCGCGGTCGGGGGGCATACGCTTGAATATTGCGCGAGGCGACCGTGAGCGAGAGCGCTAGTTTCTTGGTTGCCGCGAGGTCGAGGGTAGCCCCTTCTAAGAGTCGCTGGTGGATGTAGGCCGACTCTAGAGGATCTGGAGTTCTGTGCCTCTGTGGGTGGGTCAGTCGCAGATCCGATGTATGCCTCGAAGCAGACTAGCCAATGTGCGAAGGCTGACTTTGCGTTGTTTGCTTGAGGGTGCAGTTACAGGCGATCAGGCTTGATGCGGAGATCCATCGTTTTAAAATCTCTGTGTAATAAATTGATGCACCATCAATTATGACGAGATGAGAGTAGAGAGTAATCGAGGTTTTATTACAGAGATGTATGGCCTCCTACAGCTGCTGCCGAAATGGCTGCAGTTTGGAGAGCACACACATTTATACGCTGCCTACTGGGCGGAGCCAGCAGGCAGGGATCTACCTCCGTACCTGTAGTACAGGGGCCTTACCGTAATACGCTCATATGCAGTGTAGTATATACAATATAATACAACAGTGGTGACTACCACAACCATTTAATAGCCTCGATTGCAAGCACTGAAACGCATGTCGGCTCCCCGTACAGTCAAGTCCCTATCACAAAAGCTTTCCCAGTCTTTTCATTATCTGCTGCGCAGCAGAGTCAACCATGGTGCATAAACATGGCTGTTGTTGCTCTCCCCTGAAAGGCCATTCCCCCTAATAGTATCTGACACGGTATATCTGTTTGAGAGGGGGATGACCACAGGGGACTTCTGCACTACCTGCCTACGCCTACTACTCTTCCTGGTGGTCACACCTGTGGTGGTCACCGGCTTTTCTGCCTGTGCAGCCATTGCATGTGGGGTGATCAGCTCATTAAACATGCTATTCGCAATGTCCTCAACATCACGGGTGCTCCATACTGAGTTCATCCCCAGCTCCAGTCATGCAGTACGGTTATTCAGGAGCTGCAGTTGGACACACTTGATTAGATTTTGATTTCATTTGATTTATTGTCACATGTACCGAAGTACAGTGAAAAGTATTTTTCCACAGGCGAGGGAGCGTACACAGTATGTACATAGTAGACAAAAAGAATAATTGACAGAGAACATTGACAAATGGTACATTGACAAACAGTGATTGGTTTTAGTGCAGGCGGCACAAGGGGCCAGAAAAATCAACTGCATGAACAAGAGCAGCATAGGGCGTCATGAATAGTGTTCTTACAGGGAACAGATCAGTCCGAGGGGGAGTCATTGAGGAGTCTAATAGCTGTGGGGACGAAGATGTTCCTATGTCTGGATATGTGGGTTTTCAGACTTCTGTACCTTCTGCCTGATGGAAGGGTCTAGAAGAAGGCAAAGCCTGGGTGGGAGGGATCTCTGATAATGCTGTCTGCCTCCCTGAGGCAGCAGGAGGTGTATATAGAATCAATGTGGGGGTTGCAAGCTTGTGTGATGCGTTGCGCTGAGTTTACCAGACTGCAGTTTCTTGCGATCTTGGACCGAGCAGTTGCCATACCAGGCTGTGATGCAGTCGGATAGGACGCTCTCTATCGTACATCTGTAGAAGTTTGTGAGAGTCGATGCAGACATGCCAAATTATTTTAGCTTCCGTAGGAAGCAGAAACGTTGTTGGGCTTTCTTGACTGTTGAATCAACGTGAGTGGACCTGGACAGACTGTTGGTGATGGTGACCCCCATGAACTTAAAGCTATCAACCATCTTCACTTCGGAGCCATTGATGCAGATGGGAGTGTGTGTTGTGCTACGCTTCCTGATGTCAATGATCAGTTCCTTGGTCTTTCCAACATTTAGAGAGAGGTTGTTTTTGGTACACCATGCAACCAAATGATTTATCTCCCTGCACTTCCTGCACACATGGTCACCAGAGATGCTGGAAGGGAGCTTGATTTCCCACATATTGCATGAGGAGCATTCCACGGGGCTGAGTTCTCCAGACATACCCTTGAACTGAGCTCTTAATTTCTCATTTAAATTTAGAGTACTGGTTATGCAAGGAGCCTTCCTCTTCTTTAAACATTAGTTATTCCAAAACGAACATCCCAGAAACAGTTAAAGTAGGGACAAAATACCCACCGTGTTATTACTTACCAATTAGCTGCTGCCGCATGTGACTCTTTGCATCATGACATCACTTCAAGCTCTGTCACAATTTTTATTCTGAAGTGCTCTGCTCTGCCCCGCTGCTTCCTCACAGACCAGCTCCCAATTGTGATCTTGCAAACTACAAGAAAACATCTAGTTATAATTACTCAACCGTACCCACTATTCACTAAATCAGTTCTCTTTCTTTCCCTTTGTTTGTGAAGCTCAGCAGCACTCCACTCCTGCCTGGACTGAGACTAAACTCTGAACTCAGTCTTTTTGGCTTCACCTTCTCCCTGTTTCACCTAATGTCTTGTTTTCCCCAACTCCCAAAACACACTTATTTTGCCAAGCAGGACTCACAGTGCAGCCAATGGAGGAACAATGAGTTAAACTCCAAGATACCTGTGGAGCTCGCTGATGACTATGAGGTGGTTTGTAGTCAATGCCTTTTTTTTCTTAAATCCTTTTTCTTTTTAAACATAAATTTAGAGTATGCAATTATTATTTTTTTCCCCAATTAAGGGGCAATTTAGCATGAAAAATGAAATGAAATGAAATGAAAAAATGAAAATCGCTTATTGTCACGAGTAGGCTTCAATGAAGTTACTGTGAAAAGCCCCTAGTCGCCACATTCCGGCGCCTGTCCGGGGAGGCTGGTCAATAGCATGGCCAATACACCTAACCTTTTTGGGTTTTGGGTTGTGGGGGTGAAACCCACGCAGACATGGGAAGAAAGTGCAAACTCCACACGGACAGTGACCCTGGGCCGGGATTTGAACCCGGGCCCTCAGCGCCGTAGTCCCAGTGCTAACCACTGCGCCATGTGCCACCCTTCAACATCCTTTGCAATCTGGGAAAGATAGAAAATGAGAAGGTGTGAGAAGAGACTGTCAAAATGTCAAGGAGACTTCACCTCAATACAAAAAAGGCGCTGACAGAATGAGAGATGAGGAAAGTTAGATGCTTTCATTGTAATATAATGGGCCACACCAAATCATCATGCAGGGGGTAAAATGGAAAGTTGGCTGGAGTTATAAATCTTAAGAAAGGAACTATTAAATCTGAGACTGCAGAACAAGAATACATAGAGAAAACCAACCGATAGGGGTGAAAACATGTGCAGAGGCACAGTGACCAGCAGGTGGATCAAGTGTTTAGGAATTTTGTATAGTAAAGGAAAGTTTTTCCATGCATACAAAATGGAATGGGGAAAGAAATTAAAATTTTATGAGATATGGGAGTGAATCAATCCTTAATATTATGGGGTAAGGATATTTGTTGTCCAGGAAGAATATTGAAGGAAGGGGTTCTCGTCAGCAGTATTCATGGAGAAACAAGAAAAATTCCTTTGGTGAGAATAAACTCAAGGTGTAGTTTGAAGACGGGAGAAGTAGTTGTAGGAGTAGTAGAAACATTGCCCATTTCAGGAATTGACTTCATTGTAGGGAATGATATAGCCGGATCATATAGATAATCGTGATGCAAATTTTGGTTGAACAATTGGGAGAAAATCCAACAACATGAAAATTGGAAACAGACTATCCCTGTGTGTTTCCTGATTGTGTAGTAATGAGGTCACAGGCACATCTTAAGCCAAGAGGCAGAGGAGTTAAGAGCACAGGATGAGAAAAGTGAGATAAGGTTATCTGACATGGGGCTGGGTTCTCCGCCGGCGGGGATGTTCCATTTTGCCGGCAGCCCGGGTGTTTCCTTTTTTTTTTTAAATAATTTTTATTGAAAGAGTTTTTCCATACAAACATTTACCCCTACTAATTTTTAAATTATTTACAACACAATCCCTCTAGGCAAATATCCCTCCCTCGCCCGCCCTTTCGCGCGCACCAGTCCTCTCCCCCCCCCCCCCCCCCCCCCCCAGGCAACAACTTAACAAACAAGGCAGCCTACAGTTTCAGACATGAGCAGCGAGCAGACTTGCCCGCGTTACAGTCGTGCATGTCCCCCACGACCCTTGCTGCCCCCCCCTCCCCTCCCCTCCCTCCCCTCCCCCCCCCCGGGTTGCTGCTGCCACGACCCCGAACGTCTATCTCTGATCTAAAAAGTCAAGGAAAGGCTGCCACCGCCTGGAGAATCCCTGTACCGACCCTCTCAGGGCAAATTTGATCCTTTCTAGCTGAATATAGCTAGCCATATCGTTAATCCAAGTTTCAACGCTTGGAGGCCTCGCGTCCTTCCATTGAATTAATATCCTTCGTCGAGCCACTAGGGACGCAAAGGCCAGTATTCCGGCCTCCCTAGCCTCCTGTACCCCCGGTTCTACCCCGACCCCAAAGATCGCAAGCCCCCATCCTGGTTTGACCCTGGACCCCACCACCTTCGACACCGTCCTTGCCACCCCCTTCCAGAACCCTTCCAGCACCGGACATGCCCAGAACATATGCACATGGTTCGCTGGGCTTCCCAGACATCTGACACACCTGTCCTCACCCCCAAAGAACCGGCTCATCCTTGTCCCCGTCATGTGAGCTCTATGCAGCACCTTAAATTGAATGAGGCTCAGCCTCGCACACGAGGAGGAAGCATTGACCTTCTCCAGTGCATCCGCCCACGTCCCGTCCTCTATCTGCTCTCCCAGCTCCCCTTCCCACTTGGCTTTCAGCTCCTCCCCTGATGCTTCTTCCGCCTCCTGCAGTATCTTGTAGATGTCTGATATCTTCCCCCCTCCGACCCAGACCCCCGAGAGCACCCTATCACTCGCCCCCTTACTGGGGAGCAGGGGAAACCCCTCCACCTGCCGCCTAGCAAATGCCTTCACTTGTAAATATCTGAACATGTTTCCCGGGGGGAGAGCCCGGGTGTTTCCTGACATTGTGGGGCTGCCACACAATGGGAAACCCCATTGACTAGCCTTTGTAATGAAGCATCCCGCCGTTGGGGTGAAACAGAAATTTGGCACAGCGGAATGGAGAATCCATCCCATGATCTTTAGTAAGCTGACTGAAGATGGAACAGATGAAGGGAACAGAACTGATGTGTTTAGTTCAAAGAGATTCGTAGAATTACAGTGGTGTGATTCCAAATTAAAACAAACCTATCAAATGGCTTAATTGAAATTGGAGGCTCAGTGTATTCCTGAATATTATTATGTAAAGGATTACATATTAATGAGAAAATGGCATCCCACACAAGTGAGTGCAGATGATAAATGGGCAGAAATACATCAAATTGTATTACCTCCTGAGTATAGGAACGAGATTCCGAGGATAACTCATGAAATTCTTTTGGGGAACACCGAGGAGTAAAGAAAATATAAGTGAAGATACAGAAACAGTTATACTGACTGGGACTACACAAAGACGTAGTTACATTCTGTCAAATATGTCACACATCTCAAGTAATAGGGAAATGAAATGAAATGAAAATCGCTTATTGTCACAAGTAGGCTTCAAATGAAGTTACTGTGAAAAGCCCCTAGTCGCCACATTCCGGCACCGTTCGGGGAGACTGTTACGGGAATCGAACCGTGCTGCTGGCCTGCTTGGTCTGCTTTCAAAGCCAGCGATTTAGCCCTGGAAACCACAAGCTGCAATAAATCCAGCACAGTTGAGCAGCTTTCGAAGAACCTTTCACAAGAGTCCTAGTTGACTGTGTAGGATGTTGTCAAAAACGCGAAGTGGAAATCAATACTTGTTAATTATTATGTATATAGATTTCCTGAAACAATACCATTAAGAACCATTACAGTCAAAAGAGTGGAGACGAATTAACCAAGTTCGTTGCTCGACATGTTTTCTAATCCAACGGACATGAAGATAAAGGTTAAACCAAATTTAATTTAACTCGAAAGTAAAGCCGCACCGGTGACATAAATGCTAGTGTCCCAACCCAGGACTAACAGGAACTCCCAGTCGAGGTCTGGGACAGTATACAAATGTCTTGATAACGAGTCTCAGCTGGAAGGGCCTCAGCCCGTTACTGTGGGAACCTATACTGAATGAGCCCCACAGGGAGATCAATGAGTGATTCCTCATGATCCTTGTGAGCGTTATCACATCCCTCCCCCCGCCAGGTGCAGATTCTCCCCCTCTCACGCATGATCGTGAGGCCTCCTGCACCACTTTGTAAGCACCATTGATTCCATTGTCAGTGGAGTCAGATCTGGGAGCATTAAGTGAATGGGGGATTATCACTTCCTCGCTGAGCACCGAAGGGCCACTGATGGGAGTTCTACCCCAACGTCGATTTCTGGCTGTGGATCCATCACCTCAGTTTCCATGTTGGAGCCTGAGTTTTCATCTCTTCATCCTCCTGGGGGCAACTCTTGGGTGGTACCATGGGAGTCCCTTGCTTGTTGGTAGGTTCCAAAGACGTTGAGGGCATCATGTCACGAGGGTAGTCTTTGAAGTCAAGGGTTTGCTGCTCCAAAGATGGTCCACGTGCTTTTTAACAGTCCTCTCCCTAGTCTTTACCTTGTATGATGGGGCCAGTCTTCCCCACTACCACTCCTCAGATCCAAGTAGACCCATCTTTGGATAGCACAATTGCTTTACAGCTCCAGGGTCCCAGGTTCGATTCCGGCTTGGGTCACTGTCTGTGTGGAGTCTGCACATCCTCCCCGTGTGTGCGTGAGTTTCCTCCGGGTGCTCCGGTTTCCTCCCACAGTCCAAAGATGTGCAGGTTAGGTGGATTGGCCATGATAAATTGCCTTTATCAGTGTCCAAACTTTAAAGTGTCCAAAATTACCCTTAGTGTTGGGTGGGGTTACTGGGTTATGGGGGTAAGGTGGAGGTGTTGACCTTGGGTAGGGTGCTCTTTCCAAGAGCCGGTGCAGACTCGATGGGCCAAATGGCCTCCTTCTGCACTGTAAATTCTATGATATCTATGATATCTGCGAATATTGATGGTATCTTCAGCCTGAAAGCCCTATCGGGTCGTCAGTGTCATCATTTTTCTGTTGAGCCTCCATTTTTGACTCCACTTTCCTATTTAGGTTAGGCATGAGTAGACTGAGACTAGACTGCAGTTTCAGCCCATCAGCCGTTCCCCTGGCACAAGCCCTGTCATCACATGAGGTGTGGTCCTGTAGTTGAAGAAGAACACAGCCAGTTTGGTGTGGCGTGAGTTAGTGGTCTGTTTCTTCATACTGTTTTTAAACTATGGATCACCTGCCTTCGAGGATGTCGGCGGAAAGGCCCAAAAGGATTTACAATTGATTATGGAAAAGTGTCAGCCAGAGACATATGAATACCTTGCCTTGGGCGTATCCCAATTGAATTGAATTTGATTTATTATCACATGTACCGAGGTACAGTGAAAAGTATTGTTCTGCATACAGTCCAGACAGATCGTTCCATACATGAAAAAACATAGGGCTTACATAAGTACATAATGTAAATACATAGACACAGACATCGGGTGAAGCACATGTAGTGCTACTCAGTAGAGACGATGTGTGAGGAGATCAGTTCAGTCCATAAGAGGGTAGTTTAGGAGTCTGGTAACAGCGGGAAGAAGCTGTCTTTGAATCTGTTGGTGCGTGTTCTCAGACTTTTGTATCTTCTGCCCGATGGAAGAGGTTGGAAAAGAGAATAACTCGGGTGGGAGGTGTCTTTGATTATGCTGCCCCCTTTCCCGAGGCAGTGGGAGGTGTAGACAGTCAGTGGGCAGGAGGTGTTTTTTTTTGTGATGGACTGGGCGGTGTTCACGATTCTCTGTAGTTTCTTGGGCCGAGCAGTTGCCATACCAGGCTGTGATGCGGCCAGATAGCATGCTTTCTGTGGTGCATCTGTAAAATTTGGTAAGAGTCAATGTGGATATGCTGAATTTCTTTAGCATGCTGAAGAAGTATAGGCACTGCTGTACTTTCTTGGTTGTAACCTTGTGTGGGTAGATCAGAACAGATTGTTGGTGATGAGCACACTTAGGAACTTGAAACATCTCCACCTCAGCCCCGTTGATTCAGACGGTCCTTTGCTTCCTGATGTCAATGACCAGCTCCTTAGTTTTGCTGATGTTGAGGGAGAGATTGTTGTTGTTACACCACACCACTAGGTTCTCTATCTCCCTCCTGTATTCTGACTCATCGATGTTCGAGACCCGACCCACTACGATCGTGTCATCAGCAAACTTGCAGATGGAGTTGGAGCTAGATTTTGCCACACAGTTGTGTGTGTGATTATAAGGAGTATGGTAGGGGGCTAAATACACAGCCTTGCGGACTATTGTGGAGGAGATGTTGTTGTTTATCCTTACTGATTGTGGTCTATGGGTCAGGAATTCAAGGATGCAGTTGCAAGCTTGGAGCCAAGTCCTAGCTTTTGGAGTTTCCTCTGGGTGCTCCGGTTTCCTCCCACATGCCAAAGATGTGCAGGTTAGGTGGATTGGACATGCTAAATTGCCCTTAAGAGCTCTTACGTGACTGCTTAGAGACAGTGGATTGGTCCATATTTAAGAACTCAGCGACTAACTTAAATGAGTATGCCACCACCGTCACAGACTTCATCAGCAAATGTGTGGACGACTGCATGCCAAAGAAAGCAGAACGTACGTTCCCCAACCGGAAACCATGGCTCAACCGCGAGATTGACTCTCTACTGAAGGACAGATCTGAGGCGTTCAAGGCAGACGACCCTGTCCTATACAAGAAATCCAGGTACGACCTCCGCAAAGCCATCCGAGATGCCAAGAGAGAATATCAAACTAAGCTAGAGTCACAGACAGACTCTCGGCGGTTGTGGCAAGGACTAAACAACATAACGGGCTACAAAGCAAAGCCGAGCAGTATCTCTGGCAGCAGCGCACCCCTCCCCAATGAACTTAATGCATTCTATGCTCGGTTTGAGCAGGTAACCAACAAACCGCTGTTGAGTGCTCCAGCATCCCATAATTCACCCATACCCACCATCACAGTTTCCGAAGTCAGATCGGCCTGCCTGAAAGTGAACCCAAGGAAGGCGATGGGCCTGGACGGGATCCCTGGTCGTGCACTCAGAGCCTGCGCATACCAGATGGCAGAGGTATTCACAGGCATCTTTAACCTATCCCTACTCCACTCCGAGGTCCCCACCTGCTTCAAGAAGACCACCATCATACCGGTACCAAAGAAGAACCAGGCAACATGCCTCAATGATTACCGCCCGGTTGCCCTGACGTCAGTTGTAATGAAGTGCTTAGAGAGGCTGATCATGAAGTGCATCACCTCCATACTCCCGGAACGCCTTGACCCACTTCAATTCGCATACCGTTGCAACGGGTCCACATCAGACGCCATTTCCCTGGCCCTACACTCATCCCTAGAGCATCTCGAAAACAAGGACTCCTACATCAGACTCCTATTTGTTGACTACAGCTCCGCCTTCAGCACCATAATCCCAGCCAAACTCATATCAAAGTTCCAAAACCTAGGACTTGGCTCTCCACTCTGCAACTGGATCCTTGACTTTCTTTTTTTTTAATAAACAATTTTATTGAGGTAGTTTTTGGCTTTATAAACAGTTACAGACATCATCAGAAAGAAAGCAAAAAAGGCAAAAATGTGCAAACATCCACGTACTTTCAATACTTCCATCGTAACATATTGCACAAGCCCGCTCCCCTCCCACCGGTACTACCCGCCATATTTTCCCTCCTACTCTACTCTACCCCCCCCCCTCCCCCCCACCCACCCCCCTGCTGACGCTCACTCTCCCGCAAAGAAGTCAATAAATGGTTGCCACCTCCGGGTGAACCCCTGCACAGATCCGCTCAAGGCGAACTTAATTTTTTCCATCCCCAGGAAACTCGACATGTCCGCAAGCCACCACTCAGTCTTCGGGGGCTTTGAGTCCCTCCACGCCAATAATATTCGTCGCCGGGCTATCAGGGAAGCAAAGGCCAACACATCGGCCTCTTTCTTCCCCTGGACACCCGGGTCTTCCGAAACCCCAAAAATTGCCACCCCTGGACTCATCACCACCCTTGTTTTTAGCACCTGGGACATGACCCCCGCAAATCCCTCCCAGTACCCCCTCAGCTTAGGGCATGCCCAAAACATGTGAATATGGTTCGCTGGTCCTCCCGCGCACCTAGCGCATTTGTCCTCTATCCCGAAAAATTTGCTCATCCGAGCCACCGTCATATGGGCCCGGTGAACGACCTTAAATTGGATTAGCCCGAGCCTAGCACATGTCGCGGTCGAATTTACCCTACTCAGGGCCTCTGCCCACAGCCCATCCTCCATTTCCCCGCCTAGCTCCTCCTCCCATTTAAGTTTCAGTTCCTCTGTCTGGGACCCTTCCTCCCTCATGAGCACCTTATATATACCCGAGACTCTGCCCTCCCCTTCTTCCCTCCTAGAGACTATTCTGTCGAGGATCCCCATTGGCGGGAGGCGCGGGAAAGATGGGACCTGTCTACGAACAAAGTCCCGCAACTGTAGGTATCTAAAATCATTTCCCCTTACCAACCCAAATTTCTCCTCCAAGCTCCTCAAACTCGCGAAGCTCCCTTCCAGGAACATATCACCCACCCTTCCCGCCCCTGCTCGCCGCCATACTCGGAACCCCCCATCCATACTGCCGGGGGGAAACCGATGGTTGATCCTTGAC
The DNA here is from genome assembly GCF_902713615.1 of Scyliorhinus canicula. Classification (NCBI taxonomy): domain Eukaryota; kingdom Metazoa; phylum Chordata; class Chondrichthyes; order Carcharhiniformes; family Scyliorhinidae; genus Scyliorhinus; species Scyliorhinus canicula. Next base: position 86,407,998 of record NC_052154.1, on the reverse strand, counting down.
TTTCTGACCAACAGACCACAGTCAGTAAGAATGAACACCAACACCTCCTCCACAATAGTCCTCAATACCGGTGCCCTGCAAGGCTGCGTACTTAGCCCCCTACTCTACTCCCTGTACACACACGACTGCGTGGCAAAACTTGGTTCCAACTCCATCTACAAGTTTGCTGATGATACGACCATAGTGGGCCGGATCTCTAATAACGACGAGTCAGAATACAGGAGGGAGATAGAGAACCTAGTGGAGTGCTGTAACGACAACAATCTCTCCCTCAATGCCAGCAAAACTAAAGAGCTGGTCATCGACTTCAGGAAGCAAAGAACTGTGGACACCCCTGTCAGCATCAACGGGGCCGAGGTGGAGATGGTTCGCAGTTTCAAATTCCTCGGGATGCACATCACCAAAAATCTGTCCTGGTCCACTCACGTCGACGCTATCACCAAAAAAGCACAACAGCACCTATACTTCCTCAGGAAACTAAGGAAATTCAGCATGTCCACATTAACCCTTACCAACTTTTACAGATGCACTATAGAAAGCATCCTATCGGGCTGCATCACAGCCTGGTATGGCAACTGCTCGGCCCAGGACCGCAAGGAACTTCAGAGAGTCGTGAATACTGCCCAGTCCATCACACGAACCTGCCTCCCATCCATGGACTCCGTCTACACCTCCCGCTGCCGGGGGAAAGCGGGCAGCATAATCAAGGATCCCTCCCACCCGGCTTACTCACTTTTCCAACTTCTTCCATCGGGAGGAGATTCAGAAGTCTGAGAACACGCACGAACAGATTCAAAAACAGCTTCTTCCCCACTGTCACCAGACTCCTAAATGACCCTCTTATTGACTGACCTCATTAACACTACACCCTGTATGCTTCAACCGATGCCAATGCTTATGTAGTTACATTGTATATCTTATGTATCTATTATGTATTTTCATGTATTTTCTTGAATTTTGTTTAATTCCCTTTTCTTCCATGTACTGAATGATCTGTTGAGCTGCTTGCAGAAAAATACTTTTCACTGTACCTCGGTACACGTAACAATAAACAAATCCAATCCAATCCAATCCTTAGTGTCCAAAATTGCCCTTAGTGTTGGGTGGGGTTAGTGGGTTATAGGGATAGGGTGGAGGTGTGGGCTTGGGTAGGGTGCTCTTTAAAAAAAAGAGACGGTGCTGACTCGATGGGCCGAATGGCCTCCTTCTGCACTGTAAATTCTATGACTCTATGATTCTATGGTATGAGCTTGACTGCTCCCCAAAGTCCTCTGGGGAAGCTTCTCGAGCAGTCCTGGAGTTTCACAGTCATCGGCCCATGTACCTGGTGTCATGGCTGAGTAATGACCAGGTGAAGGGTGGAATGCTGAGGTGTTGTCTACAGGGAGACCAGTTTTCCGATACAGGAAATGTCTGACACTGAGCATGCTGCAGTCCATTGGACCTTGGAGTTTCTGGGCCCCTCCTTGGGCCTTTTCCAGGGACAGCGCTAGTTCTGCAAGCAGTTTTGTCTGTGACGTGATGTTGTTTACCGCACGTACCAGTCTGTCCCATGGCATCCCCGATAGGCTCTTAAAGATGCCGAATGTCTGGGCTCCACAGGCAGACAAAAGGAGTACCATCCGTTGGTTGTCACCCTCTATGCCAGGGGTGGGAAAACTTTTCCGTGCAAGGGCCACATTCAGAAATTCACAATTCACAAAGGGCCGCATAGTATATTAAGTAAAATAATTACTTCACCCGGTTATGATTCTGGGCGCCTCATATAGAACATAGAACAGCACAGAACAGGCCCTTCGGCCCTCGACGTTGTGCCGAGCAATGATCACCCTACTCAAGTCAACGTATCCACCCTATACCAGTAAGTAACCCAACAGCCCCCCCGCATTAACCTTAAAAAAAAATTAAAAAAAAAAAAAAATTTTTTAAAAAAAATTTTTTTTTTTTTTTTAATGACTTGGTGGGCCGCAGAAATACCTTTGGCGGGCCGCATGCGGCCCGCGGGCCGTAGTTTGCCCACCCCTGCTCTATGCCATTCGCACAAAATAAATAGCGCATTCTCTCGATGTACTAGGCCCAATCCTCCACACCCATATCATATGGCTTGGGTTTCCCAAAAAGCTACATTTCCGGGTTCCCTTTGTACACTTCTTACTGAGGGAGTTTTTCTTTTCAGCAGGGCTGTCCAGAATCCCGTTCTTGCTCCTCATCTTCAGTGTAGTAAACCAGGAGACATGAAGATAAAGGTTAAACCAAATTTATTTTAACTGAAAAGTAAAGCCGCACCCATGGCAGACAACACTATAATAATAATCTTAATTGTCACAAGTAGGCTTACATTAATACTGCAAGTGATTCTACCAGATTTAGTCAGTTTGAGCTGGTCTATGGACATGAAGTTAGACGACCACTGAAATTAATCAGGCTACACTTTTTGGATTACGTTTACAGAGAGAGACTGAATGGGGTCTGTGAGGTGGCAAGTAAGTATTTAAGGATAGCACAGCAGGGAATGTTGGCAATGGCTGATCGATGGACAGCACAGTGGTTAGCACAGTTTCTTCACAGCTCCAGGGCCCCAGGTTTGATTCCCGGCTTGGGTCACTGTCTGTGTGGAGTCTGCATGTTCTCTCCGTGTCTGCGTGGGTTTGCTCCGGGTGCTCCGGTTTCCTTCCACAGTCCAAAGATGTGAAAATTAGGTGGATTGGCCATGTTAAATTGCCCTTCGGTTAGAGTTACTAGTTAATGGGGATAGGGTGGAGGTGAGAGCTTAAGTGGGGTGCTCTTTCCAAGAGCCGGTGCAGAACCAATGGGCCAAATGGCCTCCTTCTGCACTAGAAATTCTATTATTATCTATGAAAAGGACAGACTCGTAGTTTTGCAGTGGGGAGAAAGTGTTCCTGCTATTACCTGTGTCAGGCAAACTACTGAAAGCTAGATTTACTGGACCGTATCAAATTGAAAGAAAACTGAGCAAAGTAAATTATCTGGTACATACATCAGATCGGTGAAAATCTCGCAGAGTGTGCCATATTAACATGCTTAAGAGGTATTGGGATAGAGAAGATAAGGACAAGTATGAGGTCTTGATAGCAGGAGGAGAAGAAGGGATAACTTCTGACAGTGATTTCCCTCTCATTCATTTGGATAATGAGGAAGTATTGAAAACTTTACACAACTGATTAAGTTATTTTCCAGAAAAGAGACAAGGTGAATTGGAAGAGTTACTGAATGTTATAAATGTACTTGTGGGAATAAATTAGGTAGAATGGACATAGCGATGCATGATGTAGATGCGGGAGTAACAGTTCCAATAAAGCAACATCCATATAAATTAAATCCAGCAAAGTTATCATAAGTACAAAATAAAATTTAATATATGCTCCATTAGTGAATTGCATTCCAGTGGTTGATGCTCCCCCATTTTAATGGTGCCAAAGCCAGATGGGACACAACAACTTGGGGTGGACAGCAGAAAAATGAATACCCTCACCAAGAGGGATTCATTTCCTATACCATGGTTAGAGGATCGCACTGAAAGAGTTGGACCGTCTCCATTCGTCACAAAAATAGACTTGCTAAAGGGATGTTGCAAAGTACTTTGTCTGAGAAGACAAAGGAAATCTCAGCATTCATGGTGCCAAATGGACTTTTATCAATTTAAAGTTATGCCATTCAGGATGAGGAACACACCCGCAACATTTCAGAGACTAACGATTACAGTTATTCAAGGTCTAAGTCACTGTGCAGTCTCCATTGATAATTTAGTGGCACGTAGTCAAAATTTGGACGAACAGCTGCAACACTTAAAATAACCGTTTCACCGCTTAAAAGGGGCTAACCACGTCACGAAGTTGGCAAAAAGCAAATTTTCATGTTTAGGACATGTCATTGATCAAATGGCCCCACAGAATACAAGAATACAGTCCATTTGGGATTTTTCAGAATCTACAACAAAAAAAGAGATTTTAAGTTTTCTGGGAACTAGTGGATTTTACCTTAAACTCGTGACGAACTACAGCAGTATGGTAGCACCACTAACAGCACTTTTGAAAAAGAACAAGAAAATTAACTGGATGGTTGACAGCCAAACTGCATTTCAACATTTGAAAATGTTGACAGCAAAGCCAATGGTAGCCGCACCAAATTATGACAAACAGTTTAAAATGGCTGTGGATGCGAATGAAATTGGGATGGGAGCTATATTGCTGCAGAAAGACGACTCGGACTTGAGAAACCTGTGGGGTATTTCTCAAGGAAATTAAGTTGTCACCAACAGATGTATTTTACAATTCTACTTTAAGTTTGGTATTGACGTTGTAACATTTTGAGATTTATGCTGCCAGTAATCCAGCAAAGACAATCAGGGACTTGGGAGTGTTGCTTAGTTGCTGTATTTCCTAACTGCGAGTAGGAAATAGTTACTTTTGATTCGCCTTTGCTATAGGACCACCTTGTGTGCAGAGTTAACAACATGGAGACCCAGTGGAAATTGACTTGAAAAGGGTCATCGAGATGTCCCTCTCCCAGGAGAGTGCAGAGAAGGAAACCCAGGAGCTCCAGCACATGTCAGAAATGGAGGTGAGCGTAGAGCACCCTAAATTCAGGCAACCGGCGCCCCTTAGGAACAAAACTTCTGGGACCCATCCTTGCTTGGGGCCAGGCCCACTGGGCAAGGACTGCTGCAGCCAGGTGAGATGTCCCCCCTGAACCACTGGAGGGGCACCCACAGAGCTGCTGCACCTGTGACTGGTGAAACCGCAGGGACCAGCAATGCCAGGTCAGCCAACAAACACGTCGCCCTACTCGAGGGACGCACCCGCCTAGAGCAGCCTGACGAAGACGAGTGCATGCATTTGAATTGTATTGCACACCGCGGGTTGCCTCCATCAACGTCACTATCCAGATAAATGGTCACCCACTCGTAATGGAATGGGACATGGAAGCTGCGGTCTCAGTGATAGGATGGTAGATATTGGAGAAGATCAGGACGGGAATCCTAATTTAAACTTGAGGGACACCGAGACGAGGTTGGCAACGTGCAAGGGAGGACCAATAGCCATCGCAGGTACAATAATGATCCCAGTTGCCTCCAGACACCAGTCCATCAGATTGTCCTTGATAGTAGTACTGGGCCCCGGTCTGCTGGGCTGTGATTGGCTGCAGAGGTTCTGTTTGGACTGGCAGTGGCCCTGGGGAAGTACCTGGATGTTTTACAGGAGAGCCTTGGTAAGATCAAAGGTGCCGTGCCCAAGATTCACGTAGACCCTGAGGCCCAACCAAAGAACTTTAGGGCCCACCCAGTTCCCTACACATTGCTGAAAAAGGTAAAGGATGAGCTAAACCATTTGGAAAGCCTAGGAATCATCCGGCTAGTACACTTTATGAATTGGGCAGTGCCTGATGTTCCAGTATTGAAACCAGATAAAACCGCCTGCCTGTGTGGGGATTACAAGTTAACAGTGAAGAAGGCCTCTCATTTGGGCAGATACCCAATGCTGTGAATAGAGGATCTCTCTGCAAAGCTGGCTGGGGAACACACTTTTTCTTAACTCGACGTGAGTCAGTTAGACGTGGCTTCCAGAAGGTGTGTAGTCATTAATGCTCACAGAGGTCTCTATGAATATATAAGGTTGCCACTCAAAGAACAAAGACAAAGAAAATTACAGCACAGGAACAGGCCCTTCGGCCCTCCCAGCCTGCACCGATCCAGATCCTTTATCTAAACCTGTTGCCTATTTTCCAAGGTCTACTTCCCTCTGTTCCCGCCCATTCATATACCTGTCTAGATGCTTCTTAAATGATGCTATCGTGCCCTCCTCTACCACCTCCGCTGGCAAAGCGTTCCAGGCACCCACCACCCTCTGCGTAAAAAAGTTTCCACGCACATCTCCCTTAAACTTTCCCCCTCTCACCTTGAAATCGTGACCCCTTGTAACTGACACCCCCACTCTTGGGAAAAGCTTGTTGCTGTCCACCCTGTCCATACCTCTCATAATTTTGTAGACCTCAATTAGGTCCCCCTTCAACCTCCGTCTTTCCAACGAAAACAATCCTAATCTACTCAACCTTTCTTCATAGCTAGCACCCTCCATACTAGGCAACATCCTGGTGAACCTCCTCTGCACCCTCTCTAAAGCATCCACATCCTTCAGGTAATGTGGCGACCAGAACTGCACGCAGTATTCCAAATGTGGCCGAACCAAAGTCCTATACAACTGTAACATGACCTGCCAACTCTTATACTCAATACCCCGTCCGATGAAGGCAAGCATGCTGTATGCCTTCTTGACCACTCTATCAACCTGCGTTGCCACCTTCAGGGTACAATGGACCTGAACTCCCAGATCTCTCTGCACATCAATTTTCCCCAAGACCCTTCCATTGACCATATAGTCCGCTCTTGAATTTGATATTCCAAAATGCATCACCTCGCATTTGCCTGGATTGAACTCCATCTGCCATTTCTCTGCCCAACTCTTCAATCTATCTATATTTTGTTGTATTCTCTGACAGTCCTCCTCGCTATCTGCAACTCCACCAATCTTAGTATCATCTGCAAACTTGCTAATCAGACCACCTATACCTTCCTCCAGGTCATTTATGTAGATCACAAACAACAGTGGTCCGAGCACGGATCCCTGTGGATCACCACTAGTCACTCTTCTCCATTTTAAGACACTTCCTTCCACCACTACTCTCTGTCTCCTGTTGCCCAGCCAGTTCTTTATCCATCTAGCTAGTACACCCTGAACCCCATACGACTTCACTTCTTCCATCAACCTGCCATGGGAAACCTTATCAAACGCCTTACTAAAGTCCATGTATACGACATCTACAGCCCTTCCCTCATCAATTAACTTTGTCACTTCCTCAAAGAATTCTATTAGGTTTGTGAGACATGACCTTCCCTGCACAAAACCATGCTGCCTATCACTGATAAGTATATTTTCTTCCAGATGTGAATAGATCCTATCCCTCAGTATCTTCTCCAACAGTTTGCCTACCACTGACGTCAAGCTCACAGGTCTATAATTCCCTGGATTATCCCTGCTACGCTTCTTAAACAAAGGGACAACATTAGCAATTCTCCAGTCCTCCGGGACCTCACCCATTCTCAAGGATGCTGCAAAGAAATCTGTTAAGGCCCCAGCTATTTCGACCCTCGCTTCCCTCAGTAACCTGGGATAGATCCCATCCAGTCCTGGGGATTTGTCCATCTTAATGTCTTTTAGAATACCCAAAACTTCCCCCTTCCGTATGACAACTTGACCGAGAGTATTTAAACATCCATCCCTAGCCTCAACATCCATCTTGTCCCTCTCCTTTGTGAATACCGATGCAAAGTACTCATTAAGAATCTCACCCATTTCCTCTGAGTCCACGCATAAATTCCCTCTTTTGTCTTTAAGTGGGCCAATCCTTTCTCTAGTTACCCTCTTGCTCCTTACATACGAATAAAATGCTTTGGGATTTTCCTTAACCCTGTTAGCCAAAGATATTTCATGACCCCTTTTAGCCCTCTTTATTGCGCGTTTGAGATTCGTCCTACTTTCCCGATATTCCTCCAAAGCTTCATCAGTTTTGAGTTGCCTCGATCCTATGTATGCTTCCTTTTTCATCTTAGCTAGTCTCACAATTTCACCCGTCATCCATGGTTCCCATATCTTGCCACAGCTTAAACAGCTGCTCCCAATCCACATTCCCTAGCTCCTGCCGAATTTTGTTATCCTCTCCCTTTCCCCAATTTTGTACTCTTCCTTTCGGACCCCTCTTGTCCTTGTCCATGAGTATTCTAAAACTTACGGAATTGTGATCGCTATTCCCAAAGTAATCACCGACTGAAACATCAACCACCTGGCCGGGATCATTCCCCAATACCAGGTCCAGTATGACCCCTTCCCGAGTTGGACTATTTACATACTGCTCTAAAAAACTCTCCTGGATGCTCCTTACAAACTCTGCTCCATCTACGCCTCCAACTATTTTCCATGGAGACCATCCTCCAAGGACTACTGCGAGTGGGGGTTTACCTGGATGACATCCTGGTCACCAGAACCACTGAAAAGGAGTGCCTGAGCAACTTGGATGGTTTCTGAGGGAGCCATCTACCTAAAGAGAGGAAAATGCATTTGTCACGCAAAAGAAGTCATGTACTTAGGATATTGTTTCACCGCGGCGGCCTGCACCCAGTGGAGGTGAAGTTGCAAGCAATCAAACAAACACCCATGCCAGAGATCACGACTGAATTGCAGTCGTTCTTAGAACTTGTGAATAATTACGTGAAATTTATCTCTAACTTGGTGACCATCCTCGCACTGCATGCACTATTGAAACAACACCAGGATTGGGCGTGCAGAGCGCCGCAAGAAGAAGCGATCGGCAAGGTGAAACAGTGACCGCCGTCATCGGGTTTGTTTATTTTTAAGCAATATTTTATTAAAGGTTTCATATTTAACAAACATGAACTAAACTACAACATAAAAACCATGAACGTAGTTCAAACCGGTACAATTGTTGCATTAACAACACAAGAAATCAGAGATATAGAAAAATACACAACAAAAGCTATACCCAAACCCCTCCCCCCCCCCCACTAACCCCACCCATAAACCCTACCTCCCCCAACAGCTGATGGTAATTAACTGTTTGAAGCGAGAGATAAATGGCTGCCAACTCAGGTAGAATTGTTCTACAGATCTCCTGATGGTGTGCTTGACCCTTTCCTGGTATAAAATATCCATAAGGTTACCCAACCAGGCCAAGGCAAGAGGCAAGGTGGACGCTCTCCATCCCAGCAGAACTCGCCTTCGGTCTATCAGTGAGGCAAAGGTGAGTGCATCCCCCCTCAGCCTGGTCTGCGGTCTCCGTGTGTCCAACAACCCGAAGATGGCCACCAATGGCCAAAGCTCCAGATCAATGTTAAGAACCGCTGATGTGGTGTCAAAGAAGGAAATCCAAAAGCTCACCATCTTTGGACATGAGAAGAACATGTGGTGGGCCGACGAGAACATCTCTTGCACGTGTCCTCCACTCCATCAAAGAACCGGTTCCTCCTACTTTAGATTAGGTGAGCTCCATGAACCATCTTGAGTTGGATGAAACTGTGCCGTGCGCAGGATAACTAGGAATTTACCCGATAAAAGGCCTCATTCCACACATCCTCATCTAAGATGGGCCCTACTCCTCCTCCCATTTCGCCATCACCCAATCAAGTGACGTAAATTCCAATGAGATGGTCCGCTCATAGATGTTTGAGATTATACACCTCCAGTCCTTGCCAAACACAAGATTTCCTCCAACAGGGAAGTCTATGGCCCTAATGGAAACGTAGGGCAGGCCCTGTGGACTAAGTCACGCAATTGAAAATATCGAAATAGGTGTGTCCCTGAATTTCGCCGAGGACTCCTCCCAACCGGCAATCCGTCCATCTCAAAACAGGTCCCTGAAGCACTCTAGCCCCTTCCCATGCCTTAAAAGTAGAATCCAAGCCCGATGGCGGAACAAATGGTTATCATTTATAGGAGCCAGTAATGTGACATGGCTTTCAGCTTGTAATGTTATCTGAGCTGCCTCCATATCTTCAAAGTGGAGATCGACACTGGGTTTGAGGTATATTTTGTTGCAGAGAGAGGGAGTGGTGCTGTTTCTAGGAGCCAGAGGCACGACCCTTCACACAAACTTTCCTCCATTTTCTCCCATATGATGTCTGATTCTCTGTACCACCCCAACAACGTCTCCACGTTGGCCGCCCAGCAATACATGAGGAAATTGGGTAGTGCTGGACCCCTCAACTGTCGGCCCTTCTGGAGGTACACCCTGTGAATTCTCAGCATCCTACCTGTCCACATAAAGGAATTCATTAACTTGTTCACTAACCTGCTCACTATAGCAAAGAACGAGAAAAATAGGATGGCATTGGAACAGAAATAGAAACCTCGCAGAATGTTCATTTTGATGATTTGAAGTCTGCCCGCCAGGGGCAACGGAAGGCTACTCCATCTCAGCAAATTGAGTCTCACCTTATCTAACGAACTTAGAAAGTTTAACTTATGAAGCCTATTCCAATCAGATGTCACTTAAATGCCCAGATACCGGAAGCTACCTCTGGCCCGGTGGAGGGTACTACACCCAGTTTGGCTCCCCTCCCTGGGGGATTAACCAAAAAGTACCTACTTTTCCCCAGATTTAATTTATAGCCCGAGAAGGAGCCTTTAGTACCCTCAATAATGACACGAGAGTGTGGAATGGTAAATGAAGGCTTTAATAAGCAGAGAACTAACCAGTTACCGAGACGTGTGCTTACTGAGTGCCTACCGTGCATACCGTGAGGGGGAGCAAGGGTCCGCTGAACTTCAGGCGGGATAGGTGTGCAAGGAGGGGTGGAGTTTAAGACTAGGGAGGTTATGTTGCAATTGTATAAGGTGTTAGTGAGGTCACACCTGGAGTATTGTGTTCAGTTTTGGTCTCCTTACTTGAGAAAGGGCATACTGGCACTGGAGGGTGTGCAGAGGAGATTCACTAGGTTGATCCCAGAGCTGAAGGGGTTGGATTATGAGGAGAGGTTGAGTAGACTGGGACTGTACTCGTTGGAATTTAGAAGGATGAGGGGGGATCTTATAGAAACATTTAAAATTATGAAGGGAATAGATAGGATAGATGCGGGCAGGTTGTTTCCACTGGCGGGTGAAAGCAGAACTAGGGGACTAGACTCAAAATAAGGGGAAGTAGATTTAGGACTGAGTTTAGGAGGAACTTCTTCACCCAAAGGGTTGTGAACCTATGGAATTCCTTGCCCAGTGAAGCAGTTGAGGCTCCTTCATTAAATGTTTTTAAGGTAAAGATAGATAGTTTTTTGAAGAATAAAGGGATTAAGAGTTATGGTGTTCGGGCCGGAAAGTGGAGCTGAGTCCACCTAGTGTGGGGCATGGTCTGACGCAACAATCGCTGAATACTCGGCATCCGCCACCCCCGCCAGCAAGGCCCTATCCAAAACGAAAAAATCAATCCGGCAGTACACTGTGTACATGGGAGAAAAAAGAAAAATCCTTCGCTCTTGGTCATCTGAACTCCACGGATCTACCCCTGCCCCCATCTGTTCCATTAACCCTTTTAGATCCTTCTCCACGGCTGACACCCTCATGTCCTCAAATCGATAACCGTAGTAAAGTATTCCCCCATGATCAGCCTATATGAGTCCAGGTCCGGGATCTTTCCTAACACCCGCCTCATAAACTCCACGTCATCCCAGTTTGGTGCATATTCACTAATACCACCGGCATACCCTCCAGCTTCCCACTCACCAAAACATACCTATCCCCCGAATCCGCCACTGTGCTCCCTACTTCGAATGACACCTGCTTATGATCAAGATCGCTACCCCACCTAGTTTTAGAGTCCAGCCCTGAATGAAATATATGCCCTACCCACCCCTTCCTCAGCCTAGTCTGATCCACTACCTTCAGGTGTGTCTCCTGTAGCATTGCCATGTCCGCCTTCAAATTCTCCAAATGCGCAAACACACAAGCCCTCTTGATCAGCCTATTCAGCCCTCTCACATTCCATGTGATCAATCTGGTTGGGGGGCACCGCTCTCCCCCCCCCCCCCCCATTCCTCCCCGCCCCCTGCCGATGAACCATCACCCTTCTTAGGCCAGTCTCCAGCCCTCGTCCCGCGCCTCCTCAGGCCCGCCCTTGGGCACCCACCATCATCGACCTCCAATTTGTCTCCTCGCGCCAGTCCCTCCCCTGTCAGCAGAACAATTCCCCCTCCCCCCATAACAAACTAACAATCCCAACCCCGCTCAACAAACTGATCACCTGCTCTCCCCCACTGCGCTTCCATGAGCTAGGCCCCCCCCCCTCCCCCCTCAGTGAGCCTGGTAGCCCCTGCCCATGGCGCCAAGCATCATATCCTCCACTGATCTCCCTCCCTCCCCGCTTGAACATACATATGCAAAACATCACAATCCCCAACAAACACAGAGCAGAAAATTCCACCCACCATCCCCCATTAAGAACAAAGTTAACCGGCATACAAAACTGAGCTATGGCCCAAAGCTTAGTGAAAAACAACACATACACAACCCAAAAAGAAAAAAGGAATTTAGCAGCATAATAAGAACACAGCTACTTGCCCCCAAGTTCAATGTCCTCAATCACCTGCCAGTGCCCTGTCCTCAACAAAGTTTATCGCTTCATCTGGCGATCTGAAATAAAGTTCTTGGCCCTCAAAAGTGACCCACAAACGAGCTGGGTACAGAATGCCAAACTTCACTCCCTTCTTAAAGAGGGCCGATTTCACTTTATTGAAACTCACCCTTCTTTTGGCCAGATCCGCACACAAGTCCTGGTAAATACACAGCTCACTATATTCCCATTTGCAGCTCCTCGTCTGTCTGGCCCGCCTCAAGGTCTGTTCCTTGTCCAGGAAGCGGTGCATTCGTCCGACCATCACCCCAGGCGGCTCATTCTTCAATGGCTTTCTCATCAGCGCTCTGTGTGCCCTGTCCACTTCCAAGAGCCGAGTAAACGCACCTCTCCCCAGCAGCTTCTCGAACATACACGCCACATATGCCCCTGTGTCTGATCCCTCACTGCCCTCTGGGAGACCAACGATCCTCAGGTTCTGCCTGCCCGACCTGTTCTCCAGATCCTCCACTTTCTCTTGCAGTGTTTTCTGGTGGTCCGTCATCAGCCCCATCTCCACCGCATCGCGGTTAGCTGGTCATCATCCTCAGCAACCACCTCTTCCACCTTCTTAATCGCCTGGCCCTGGGCTTCCAATCTCTGTTCCACACAGTCAATCCCAGTCTTAATCGGATTCAGGTATTATTTTCTTTGCTGAGCAAAGCTCTCCTGGAGAAAGGCCACCAGCTGCTCCATTGACCACTGGGCCAACAATTTTGGTCCCTGACCTTCCGCCATATTTTGCTGTGCTGCAGACTCCACTCCCTTCTTCAATCAATGATTTGTCCTCTTCAGACCACTTCTGGTCCACGAATCCATACACTGGTGGGGAATCCTTCTCCTCTACCTCACCAATCTCCTGTTTTGTCGATAAAATCCCCAGTAAATCGGGGAAACGGGTCCTAAAGGTCCACCACGAGCGGGAGCGACCAAATAAGCGACCACCCACTCCATTGGCGCCACCGGAAATCCTTGCACTATCATTCCTTTTGTTATTTAATCTTTCCTGCCTTCCACCCTGTCATCAGCCCAGGCCTGTGGGGTTGGCCTCGACTCTTTAAAACAGGATAAACCAGTGGGGTTTAGTGAAGTGGCAAAATAAACCATGGTTGCAGCTGAAGAGGTGAGCAAGAGTGTACAGTCTGTTCGGAGGTTGGTTGATAAGGTGTCAGATCTTTTTAAAGATTTTATTTGTGAGGGCAAGGCTTACTCATGTGTACAAGGTGGAGTCGATAAGGAAGTTAAAATTTTAGGGACTTCCCATCGACTTTTTCTGAGAGAAACAGGAGCAAGTCAAACTTTAATAGTGAGAGACAAGGAGATATGTAGTTCGAAAGGAGTATTGGCAGGAAAGGCGGTCGGTAATCTGTGGGATTAATGGTGAAGTGAGTAGTATTCCATCATGTAAGGTAAGGTGAGAGAGTCTGGTGAAAAGTAGTGGTAGGAGTAATAGGGAAATTACCCTTTTCAGGAGCAATAATATAGCTGAACCACAAGTGGGAGTAATGCCAATTGTGGTTGAAAAGTCGATGGAAACTCAAGCAACTGAAGTGTTGCAAGAAACATATTATGGGGCATTTCTAGATTGTGTAGGAACAAGGGGCAGTAGTCTCCATTTCGGAGTCTATGGGCTGGATTCTCCGTTTCTGGGACTATATCCCCACGCTGTCGTGAAAACTGTGGTCTTTTACGCCAGAAAAACTGGTGTCAAAAGGCCACAGAGTCACAGCCCTGCAGGGGGCCAGCAGGGAACCATCGTGGAGCTCGCAGCTCCAGCTGCAGAAACGGCCCACTGCACTTCCAGGTCAGAGGCCGTGCATGCGCATGGCGGCGCCGTCCAGTGGCCATGCCGTGCTCCATGGTGGACTCAGACTGCAGACCTGGAGCGTGGAAATAGTGCCCCCGAACAGCCGAATGCCTGACCCGGAGCACCCTCAGAATAAAGGCCCAGTCCCGTATGAGGCCCTTCCAGGCCCTCTGATCAGCCCGCCCACGATCATGGCGGCCGTGGACCAAGTCCACAGCCACCTCGCGAGTTTCCCAACAGCTGAGACCATATTAGAAATACGCCATCGGAACTTCAGCCAGTTGGGGACGGAGAATAGTGGGGCGAGCCTCAAGCAATGGCCGCAGGTGATGGATACGCGGCGCGGTGTACTCCCTGAGTACGCCACTTTTCGGGAGCCGGAGAATCGGGGAACCGGTGCTGGTCCCGATTCCATGCGTGAAACTGGATTTTCCATCCCGGTGGTGGACGCGATTTCGGCTTCAGTGTGCGGAGAATCCAGCACTATGTTCTTCTCCGGAATTGAATTGCACCTGATTTGCGCTCATGCTGGGAGCGAAAACAGCAAGTGATTACCAATCCTTAGCCATGCAATTTTGTGCATGGTGAGGATCGCGACGGATTCACTAGGGAATCCCGCTATCGGGCCACCTTTTTTCCAGGAAGGCCGATAACAAGGTCCGACGGTTGTGCCCCCCCCCCCCCCCCCCCACCCCACGCAGTGCAATTCAGCCCCACCCCAACCAGGATTTTTTGGGTCACCCCCTGCCTCCCTTGCACCAGTACAGGGGTGACTGCACCCTGCCACTAGAGGCCCCTAATTAAAGAGACCATCCCAGAGACTCCCTAAATAAGGAGACCCCCGGGCTGGTTTAGCTCACTCAGCTAAATCGCTGGCTTTTAAAGCAGACCAAGGCAGGCCAGCAGCACGGTTCGATTCCCGTACTAGCCTCCCCGGACAGGCGCCGGAATGTGGCGACTAGGGGCTTTTCACAGTAACTTCATTGAAGCCTACTCGTGACAATAAGCGATTTTCATTTTCATTTCATTAAAGAGACCCAAGGAGACCCCCCTAATTAAAGATATCCCCCTTAAGAGAAATCCCTGTCTGGAAGCCCTCCAGAGGTGAGACCCCTGTCTGGAAGCTAGAGAGCCTTCCAGAGGCAGTGAAACAAACCATTGCTTTAAAACACACCTGGGGTGATACACTTGCTGGCTTAGACACAGGAAGCAGCACATGCCAATTTCTGAAAGACAAAACAAGTCAGCTGGGTTTAATCCCCCTGAGGTCTTTGATCTGCAAGCCATTCATTCATTTCTCTGTGATATTGATTTTACTAGCCTGTGACTGATGGCTTCCACACGTACCCAGCTGCCTGCATTGTTCTATTCATCTCCCTTCACTTGTGTGACTTTGAAGTAGTCATCTGTGAAACTAACAGAAAGCACTTAGAACATAGAACAGCACAGAACAGGCCCTTCGGCCCTCGATGTTGTGCCGAGCAATGATCACCCTACTCAAACCCACGTATCCACCCTATACCCGTAACCCAACAACCCCTCCCTTTACCTTACTTTTTAGGACACTACGGGCAATTTAGCATGGCCAATCCACCTAACCCGCACATCTTTGGACTGTGGGAGGAAACCGGAGCACCCGGAGGAAACCCATGCACACACGGGGAGGACGTGCAGACTCCGCACAGACAGTGACCCAGCCGGGAATCGAACCTGGGACCCTGGAGCTGTGAAGCATTTATGCTAACCACCATGCTACCGTGCTGCCCCGTCTTAAAGACTTAACTGTCTTTGATGTGTTCCAGGTGCTGTCAACCAAAGCTTAATGGTGATAAACATTGTGGTTAGTTTCACAGCTGAATACTTCAAAGTTACTCAAGTATCAAGAGAGATCAGTTAGAGGGTCTCTGGGGAGGTCTCTGGTGGGGGTAGGGTGGGCAGATCTTGCATTATGGGGGCTGGGGTTGGCCCTCCGATGGATGTTGGGGGCAGCTCCCTTAAAGAGTTACCCCCTTGGTCCATTGCGAGGTCCACTGCATCAGGTACACACTTGTCAGGACCTGTAGTAATTATCGCCCACATGATTCCAAACACAGAGAATCACAAGGACCTGGGGAATATGGTGCCGAGCCCATTAATAGGACCCTCCCTCTGGCATGGTGCATGTTAAGTAATGGGTTAAGAGACATTGCAATTAGTTGTCTCATTTATGTTAAATGTTCAATGATTGTCTCATTTATGTTAAGTGTTCAATGATTGACACTGATATGTAAAGGGGCTTCAGGTGGACTCGGGATCTGGTGATCTGATGATTGAGTTTAGTGCAGAGTTGTCTGTTAAAGTGAAATAAAGGTGTTTGTGAAAAGGAGCTGGACTTTTGCCTCTTCATACCACAGCATCCATTTGTTTAACAACTGGTAGCAGAGGACGGTTGCTGTGTAAATGTGAAGGGTTGAAAGATACAATTTTTCCAGTTCAAATCAAGGGAGTGAAAAAAAAGGGGAGATATGGCTGAACCCAGGACGAAGATGGCCGGATATGATTATCCTCCCTTATTTTCTGAAAGGGAATCATACGACCAATGGAGAAGTGCGGTAGTTATGTGGACTAAGGTGACTGCTTTAGGAAAGAGAAAGCAAGGTATGGCATTGGCTCTTTCTTTACCGTATGGCAGTAAAATCCGAAACAAAGTGCTTTCTGAGCTGGAGTTGGAAGAGTTAGACTCAGAAGAAGGTCTGGCGACTTTATTACTTTATATGGATAAGATTTATAAGAAAGATGACTTGTTAAGTGCGTATGAAGCATGGTCGGATTTTGATAAGTTCCGGAAAATGGAGGATTTATCTATGGAAGACTATATAATGGAATTTGGCAGACTTTATAAAAGGCTGCAGAAACACAGGCTAGAATTTCCACAGCCTGTGTTGGCCTTTAAATTACTTGACTGTGCTAGAGTGAGCAACATGGATAGGCTCTTGGTTTTGACAGGAGTTCAGTTTACGGATAACGATACCTTATTCGAACAGATGACAACAGCTTTAAAAAAAATTTTGGGGAAACATTCAATTCCAATGGCTCTGATGACCCAAATAGGTCAGCCTGCAATAAGGCAGAATTTGGAAGATACACTACTAACAGGATGGCGAAATCGTATGGCTACGGACAGGCCTCAAGACTATAAAAGGAGACCGAGACAAGGAAATTATGAAGACAGAAACCCAGTTAGAACCTACAATGGGAGGATGAACCCCAGAAATGCATGGGGCATGATAAATCAATGTTTTCGATGTGACTCTCAATACCATTATGCTTTCAGCTGTCCAACTCGTTATGATAGAGTATTTGAAGCGACACATCACACGGAAGAGTCAGAAGAGGAAAATGATAGTGACCAGAAAGAAGGCATTGTCCTATTAACAAGCTGTTTTACACCGGTAATGAGGGTGTTGGTTGCAGAATCTTTTAACTGTGCTGTATTGAACAGTGGCTGCACATCTACTGTGTGTGGGATTGACTGGTTAAAATGTTATCTGGACTTCTTGGATGCTGAAAATCGTAACGAGGTTAAGGAATTTAAAAGTTCCACAAGTTTCAGGTTTGGGGATGATAATACCCTGAAGTCGCTGAAAAGAGTGGTGATCCCTTGCAATATTGCTGGAGTGAATCATTTCATTAGCATGGATGTTGTATCAATTGAGATACCTTTGCTACTGAGCAGACTGTCGATGAAGAAAGCACACATGAAGCTGGATATGGAACAGGATAAGGCAACAGTTTTTGGAAAGACAGTGAGTGGACTTACAATTTACACAGTCGGGACATTATTGTATTCCATTATTGACAAATAATGTTTCAAGTAGAGTGGTTAAGGATGTGTTAATGGCAGTTGATAATGCGACTTTAGCTGGTAAAAAGCTTATTGCAGGAAAACTGCATAGGCAATTTGCACATCCGTCTCCTCGGAGGCTGAAAAATGTATTAAAGGATGCAGGGGTAAGGGTTGACGACTATTCTCAGCTGATAGAACAGGTTAGTGATCGCTGTGAAGTTTGCAGGAAGTACAGAAGGACATCAGCACGACTGATAACCCTACCTTTGGCCAGGGATTGTAATGACATTGTGGCCATGGACCTTAAGATCTGGGATAAAGCAAATAATATATTTATTTTGCATTTTGTAGATTTAGCAACCAGATTTAGTCAATCAACGATTGTACGAAGTAAAGAAAAGAGAGTAATTTTGGATAAAATTGTGGAAAAATGGATTGGGACAGGAATGGGTCCACCAGCAAAATTCTTTACGGACAATGGGGGAGAATTTGTAAATGATGAGTTTAGGGATATGTGTGAAAACATGAATATCAGAGTTATGAACACGGCTGCAGAAAGCCCGTTTAGTAATGGTGGGCTGGATTCTCCGTAGCCCTTCGTAACGCGGGTTGCCTGCGAAAAAAATCGGTGCTACTCACGCCGGCGTCGGGGCCTTCTTTAAGGCCGCTATTCTCCGTTCCCGGAGGGGCTAGCAGCTGACTGACGCTAAACGCGTCATGTTAATGCGCCCCGCAAGTGACGCGTCGGGCGACGTTATCAACGGCGCCTGGCGAACCCGGAAACAAATAGCGCTTTCGCCCACCCCCCGCCAGATGTGCGGACATGGCGTCCCGTAGACCAGCGCCGAGATTTCAGGG
This sequence comes from Scyliorhinus canicula, assembly GCF_902713615.1. Classification (NCBI taxonomy): domain Eukaryota; kingdom Metazoa; phylum Chordata; class Chondrichthyes; order Carcharhiniformes; family Scyliorhinidae; genus Scyliorhinus; species Scyliorhinus canicula. Next base: position 86,389,318 of record NC_052154.1, on the reverse strand, counting down.
ATCGAGACCTGGAAGCGCTCCTGGACGCTGTAGAGGCCAGGAGGGAGGACCTCTACCCCCGAGATGGGCGCAGGCTCGCCCCGCGCCGACGTAGTCGTCTGTGGAGGGATGTCGCTGAGGTGGTCAGTTCTGCCGGAATCACCCCAAGGACAGGCACTCAGTGCCATAAGAAGATAAACGACCTCGTCAGGGCAGCCAGGGTGAGTCCCCTCCCCGTGACATTGAAACCCAAACCTGACCTTCAGTCTGAACTGGACCTTGAACCTGACCTTCAGTCTGAACTTGACCTTGAACCTGACCTTCAGTCTGAACTTGACCTTGAACCTGACCTCCCGTCTGAACTTGACCTTGAACCTGACCTCCCGTCTGAACTTGACCTTGAACCGGACCTCTCGTCTGAACTTGACCTTGAACCTGACCTCCCGTCTGAACTTGACCTTGAACCTGACCTCCCGTCTGAACTTGACCTTGAACCTGACCTCCCGTCTGAACTTGACCTTGAACCTGACCTCCCGTCTGAACTTGACCTTGAACCTGACCTCCCGTCTGACCTGGTCACCATCCCTAATGTGTCATCACCGTTGTCAGGGGATATGGGCTGGTGACTGATATGGACCGACCCAAGGACATTGAGCTGATTATGACTGCTCTGATGACGATTCCTTGGAGTGGGGCCCGTGACGCTGAACCTCTGGACACCGGCTGGAATCTGTCTCCTTCCTTGTCCAGGGAATAGGTTGTCCCAACTCTCCTGCATGGCATTCAGCTGTGTCTGTAGCTCTACAGTTGCGAATGTCGGTGCAACTCTTTAAGGTCCTATTTCCTGGCTCCCCAAGTGTGTGGGGAGAGGAATGCTAAAGGAAGTACAAACTAATCAAGCTCTCGGGTGCCAGTCAGGACTGAACCAAATTCAATGTCTGCCGGAGTTAGAATAGCTAGATTTCCACTGGGCACCGGTGCTGGCCCCTTTGCACGTCCTTAAAGGCTCCGACACTGGCGCTTCTATCAGGACACTACATCAACACCAATTCATTTCCAGCATCTGCTTTTAGAAACCATGATGAGGTTGACATTGCTATTTATATTCATGAGGGAAGTGGAATCGCTTCTGCCATAATCGTGGCAGACACATCAACTGGTGTGAAGGCACAAGTCTACAAAGGAATTTGGACAGATTAAGTTAGTTAGCCAACAAATGGCAGACGGGATATAAATAAGTAAAATATAACGTTCAGAACTACGGTAGGAGGAATAAATGAGCTGCATATGATTAACATGGAGAAAGAGTGCTGAAAGCTGCAAAACTGTTGGATCTGGGGGTCTCCAAGCATTAAAGAAAAAAAGCTAGCATGCAGTAAACTAGATTATTGGGAAAGCAAATTGAATATTGGTTTCGTGTCTAACACTGTTGTTGCTACATCTGCTACCCACCCTTCAACAGGAGAAGCTTTCGTTCAACAGGAGGTCTCGAGCGAGTGGTGGGGGCAGTGCAGAGGAGAGACCACTCACGGTCCACGAGGAGAGGGCCCTGGAGATGGCAGGAGGACCCGAGGACCGGGCGTTTGGCAACGCAGAGGTCGGCGGCCCGCGAGCAAGTGAGCCACCCACGGCCCTTCCCCCCCCCCCCCCCCCCCCCAATCCCCTCTCCCCATATCCCCCGATCTGAGTGCTTAACCATGCTGTCTTGTGTCTTGAAGGTCCAGACATCGAGGCACCCGTCACCGCGGATGCCCCCCGCCCGCAGGATGCCCCACTGAGACCACAGGAGAGGGAGCGACCCGGCCCCTCTGGCCTGCAACGGCCACAGGATGCCCCGGTGCGGCAGAGGAGACGTGTGGTCATCTGTCATGTACGCTCGCGTGACGGGCGCATCCGGCGACGAGTGCTGAGAAGACGCCGCGATGAGGGGATAAGCCAGAGGCCCCCGACGCACAGACAAATGGACACCCAAGGGCAGGACACTGCCACCCAGGACAGTGGACGGGCCCCACAGATGGGGGAACCCCAGCCGTCGTCAGACAGCCAATCGGACAATGCGCACAGTTTACCGGCACAGCTTTCCCCAGCACGCTGCACCATCGCAGACACACTCACCCCGGCTGGGCTTTTTTAGTGATGATTCCTTAGGGTCACTCGCTGGTGAGCACCACACTGTCGTCCCAGTGCAGCAGGTGGAGGTAGGAGCGGCAGAGGGGCCGGGTGGTCGGAGGGCATCCTGGCGCAAGCAGACATCTGCCGCCCAGACTGGTCCTGGGTTCCTGGAGTCAACGGACCCACCCATAGACCCCATGCAATCAACAAACCTGGGTCCAAGGAAGAGGGTGAGGGCCGGCTTGCAGCTGATGCACACGCAGGTGGAGGAGTCCAACCGTGTCCAGGTGCAGGAAGTCGTGCCGCTCATACGTTCCACCCATACCGAAACCGCACGGGTGGCGTCCGCAGTCGAGGCAATGGGTGCAACGGTGTCTGACATGGGTCGCAGTATTCAGGCTCTGGAGCTGTCCGTGCAGGCGCCGTCCGTGTCCCAGGACGTGGCTTCCCACTCACTGGAAGCCATGAACCAGACACAGCGGATGATTGCTGAGGCATTAAACGTTGTGGCTCTGTGTCATCAGGCCATGGTGCAGTCTCAGCAGTCCATCGCTGAGGGCATGAGTGTCATTATCAATCACCTCTCCGGCGTCTCCGACACACAAAGAGGGATGGTCAACTCCCTCAGCTCCATGGCTGCAGATCTGAGGACCCTTGTCAGTACCAGCACGGGCCTCCAGGACTGGCAGCGCCAGGTGCCGGGGGAGCGTCGGATGGCTGTTCCAGACGCACCCCCGACCCATGTAGAGGCCCGGGGGCCATCGGGCACCCCGAGGGGGGAGGAGGAGGTGCTGTGCTCTGTACCGGGTCCCCCTGTAGAGGAGGTCCCGGAACACCGCGCTACCTCGGACTCCCCCACCCCCCCCCCCCCTTCCTTCCGTCCCAGGTGCATCTGGTGGGCAGCGGGTAAGACAGGCTGGCAGCTCGCCATCCCAGTCACCCGAGCCGCGGCCTGGCCCATCTAGGCCGGGCCGCCCCAGGAAACGTCCGCTAAACGGATCCAAAGTCACAGGGCTGGAATCGCAGGAGTCCACCTCCAGTCCTGCTGTACTGTCTGGGGAAGCACCTAGACGTAGTAAAAGGGTCCGTAAAAGCAAGATAGTAGACACTTAGTAAGTTGGCACGGGTGAAGGGCACAGTAGATTCAGGGTCTAGGGCACATGTTTGAACTGTTTGTTATTAAAATCACTAACGCACCTACAGAGGCTGCCTTTGTGTTCTGTCCGATGCGTGTCATGTAGGTTGAGTGCCAGTGTGTGTGGAGGGTCTGATGTCGGCCTCAGGTGAGTGTGCCCCCCCCCCCCTTCACCTTGCCCGCCCTCTCAATCCCTCTGGGCAGAGGATGTGACCGAGCGCTGCAGTGTGACGGCCGCATGCAGGGATGGTCCGGAAGGCTGGTGGTACTGTGGCCATGGGTCAGACATTGAGCGACGAAAAGGAGCCAGGAGCTCATCGCAGTGCGTGACATCATCATCCTCCATGGACAGCAGTAGACACGCTTCCATCGGCAACCGTGTGATGACTGCCCATTGTGTCGCAGTGGATGTGCAATGGAGGGGTGTTGTACTTTCAGGTGATGTGGGAATGGTTGGTGAGGTGTTGGGACTTGGTGCATGGTTAGTGAGGGGGAGTGAGGGTGTTGGGCGGGTGAGGGGGAGTCAGAGTGCTGGGTGGGGGGGGGGGGGGGGGGTTGAGGGTGATCGGATGTTGCAAAGGCGTGTGGAACGTCGCCATACTTGCAGACTCGCTACCACCCTAGTCTGTGAACCGGCCGGCTATCAGCCTGTCCCTTGCTCGCTGGCCTAGATGGTGAGGTCGGGCGGCCACCCGCCAATGATCTGCCCGTCTGCCCTGACCATTGCCCCCATCTCCCTCGTCTGGGGAAGTCTGCGGCTCTTCCTCC